>NC_058082.1:388839707-390219707 GCF_014858855.1 Bufo gargarizans | reverse complement strand
GAAAATGAGACAAGGTCTCCAACCAACACACCTAAAAAAGTAACGTATACACAGAAAGAGAGCAAGAGAATGTGTAGACTGAAGTTGAGCACTCAGTTAAAGGGGTATTCCCATCACAGACAATGGGGGCATATCGCTAGGGTATGCCCCCATTGTCTGATAGGTATTTCCCAGGGTCTGTCCACCACCAAGCGCTGCTCCCATAGCAGTGAATGGGAGCGCACCGAGAGAACAAAGCGGGGAAATGAACTGAGGGTGCACTGCGCATGTGCAGCTGCTCTCCATTAATTTCTATGGGGCCGCCGTAAATAGCCAAACACTGGCTCGGCTATTTCCGTCTGCCCCATAGAAATTAATTGGAGCAGGGGCCGCGTATGGGAAATCTGGGGTCCTCCAGCCATAGCTCTCCCCGCTCCGTTCTCGTTGTGAGTACGGGTCCTAGAGGTGGTACCCGCACCTATCAGACAATGGGGGCATATCCTAGCGATATGCCCCCGTTGTCTGTGATGAGACTACCCCTTTATTACACAAATTGACAAAAATGCCACCCAACAACAATAGAATGAAAACTTTAAAAATAAAGCACATTATAATTACATAAATACCCTTGTGTATCATTACTTATGTCAATTTCCAACAGTAAATGCCTAAGTAAGGTGAAACAATGTGGAAACATAGCTCAGACTATATAAGAAATGTGCAAAGCTGTAAAAGCAGTAATAACCATAGAGCGTTCCAGAGGGAGGGCAGGAGGAGGGGTGTATGACTCCACTTGTCACCAACTACTATGGCTGCTGAAATGTGTGAATACATACTATACATGTGTGTCAAATTCAAACAACTGAGAGGTGAGGGATGAAAGTGGAGCTGTACCTTCTGGATCCTGGACCTCTATAAGAGGAACTCTGGGACATTAAGGCGCCAGATTCATGTGCCGTAGTCACAACAACCAGATAGAATTAATCTGCGCGCAAATCCCAAAAATTAGGTAGAAGCTTAGGGGAAGATTTATCAAAACTAGTGTAAAGAAAAACTGACTTAGTTGCCCATAGCAACCAATCAGATTCCACCTTTCATTTTCCAAAGGATGGAAGCTGACTGGTTGCTATGGGCAACTAAGCCAGTTTTTCTTTACACTAGTTTTGATAAATCTTCCCCTTATTCTATCACCATAGGAGAACCAGTAAGCGCATGTTCTAAGGACCAGACAATATTTTAGAATACACAGGTAACATTACAGCCATGCGTTCCACAGTGGTTACCAATGCAGTGTTTAGTAGATATGCATATAAAATATGACAATAATGCAGAAAGGTAGAAATATTTAGTCTTCCTTAGGCCTCTTTCACACAGGCGTCCCAGATTTGCTCTGGATGCGTCGAGCATGCATTGCGGGAAAACCGCACGAGTAGGAACGCAATTGCAGTCAGTTTTGACTGCGATTTGAGTTCTGGTGGTCAGTTTTGCACGCGCGAGTTCAATGCGTTTTGCACGCGCGCGAGAAAAGACTGAATGTGGTACCCAGACTTCACTGAAGTTTGCTTTAGGTGTTCTGTAGGTTTTATTATTTTCCCTTATAACATGGTTAGAAGGGAAAATAATAGCATTCTTAATACAGAATGCTTACTAAAATGTCGATTGAGGGGTTAAAAAAAATAAAAAAAAATTACTCCACTTGATTGCGCAGCCGGCATAGTCTTCTTTCTTATTCTTTCAGGACCTGCAAAAGGACCTTTGACGTAATCGTGCTCACCGCGTGGTGAGTGCAGTGACGTCAGCGCAGGTCCTGCTGAATGAAGATATAAGATCCTATGGGTATTACTGCTTTTACAACTTTTCATGTTTTTTATATATTCTGACTGAGCTATGTTTGCACGTTTTCTCACCTCGTTTAGTTAAGTTATTTACTGTTGGATGTAGGGGAATTAGGGGGTGGGCTTCACCTGAAGCCTCTCCTTGTGTGTCATTATGTACTGTTTTACTTTTTATGTGTTTTAATTGTTACTGCTGCTGTCATTTTGTCACTCTGTGTAAAAAAGATTAATTTAAAGTACACAGTCAGCAGGAGTGGGCGACCATCAGGAATGAAGCTTTCCTTCCAGATAAATGTCTGCTCCTCAGTGGAGGTGCAGATCTGTATTTACACCCAGGGGTGGGATTCAAATTTTTAACAGGTTCCCTACTCAGCGGTGGATACGCAGCGCGTCACGAGTCATGACACATATTTACATACACCATATATATGCAACACAGTCACGACATATTTACAGGCCCCCTCTTTATTATTAATATAATGGCCCCCTCTTTGTTATTACTGTAACGGCCCCCTCTTTGTTATTACTGTAACGGCCCCCTCTTTGTTATTACTGTAACGGCCCCCTCTTTGTTTTGTTATTACTGTAACGGCCCCCTCTTTGTTATTACTGTAACGGCCCCCTCTTTGTTATTACTGTAACGGCCCCCTCTTTGTTATTACTGTAACGGCCCCCTCTTTGTTATTACTGTAACGGCCCCCTCTTTGTTATTACTGTAACGGCCCCCTCTTTATTATTACTGTAACGGCCCACTCTTTATTATTATTATAATGGCCCACTCTTTATTTTTAATGTAATGGCCCCCACTTTATTATTAATATAATGGCCCCCACTTTATTATTAATATAATGGCCCCCTCTTTATTATTAATATAATGGCCCCCACTTTATTATTAATATAATGGCCCCCTCTTTATTATTAATATAATGGCCCCCTCTTTATTATTAATATAATGGCCCCCACTTTAATAACAAAGAGGGGGCCATTACATTAATAACAAAGAGGGAGCCATTACATTAATAATAAAGAGGGGGCCATTACATTAATAAAGAGGGGGTCATTACATTAATAATAAAGAGGGGGCCATTACATTAATAATAAAGAGGGGGCCATTACATAGTGGAGTACCGCTTAAAAAAGCTGCTCTTACTCTGTGGGCAAAATAGATGTGTTTCCCTGTGTGTGGCCACCTTAAATATTGTCATCAACCCCATCCATAACTCTTGTTTGGCTAAAAGAATCTAAACATTGGGTCAGGATGAGGGGAAGGTGGAGTAGGCACCTGCTTAGGAGAAATAATTAATACTTACCTCTCTCCAGCTTGTGGCATCCTGGTACAGGCGGTCACCAATGCCTCGCTCACTGTGCCTTCCCGCGCCGCGTCATCTCGCGAGATCCGCCGCAGGAGGTCACAGTGAGGTACGTGACTAAGTCCTGCGTCGCACCTCAACTGAAGCCGCTCCCCCGGCCCCTCCTCACTTCGCCTGCCCAGCTGCCCTGCACAGTGCGCGTCACACAGGGCCTCTCCTCTCGGCTTCCGCTCCGCCCCCACCCCTATAGCTACGCCACTGGTGCAGGCGCAGCTGCAGGACCGGGTCGGGATCCCTGCTTCTCACCGGTCCTGCGAACCGCCTGTAATTTTAACAAACGGTTCGGCAGAACCGGAGAGAACCGGCTGGATCCCATGCCTGTTTACACCCAATGATCACTTCCACTGTATGGAGACGGACAATGGCTACTGCTATCACTCCTCATATAGAGTGTATAGGACAAATGGCTTAGTTTCCCATAGCAACCAATTAGATTTCATTTTTCAGAGCTCCTTTAGAAAATGAATGGTGGAATCTGATTCTTTGCTATAGACAAATAATCCAGTTTTCCTTTACACCAGTTTTGATAAATCTCCCCTGTTTCTGGGCAGCAAGACCTACTGGCCAGAAACGATGATTTAGGTATCCGCATGAAAGATTGCTTCACCCAATGAGCATCAAGTGATCGGCGGCACCTTTAGGGTACTTTCACACTAGCGTTATTCTTTTCCCGCATAGAGTTCTGTTAAAAGGGCTCTATGCCGGAAAAGAACTGATCAGGCATATCCCAGTGCATTCTAAATAGAAAGAAATCTGTTCAGTTTGCATCTGTATGCCTTCCGTTCAGTCCCTGCCAGGCGTTTTGGCCAGACATAATACCGCAGCATGCTGCGGTATTATGTCCGTCCAAAATGCCTGATCAGTCGCCGGCATTAATTCCCATTGACTTGCATTAGTGCCGGATCCGGCATTGCAAAACAACTGAAGGACGGATCCGGGAAACTGTGAAAAAGACTGCAAGACGGATCCGTCCCTCCGCATGACAAGCAGACAGACTGATCCGTTCTTGCAATGCATTTGTAGACGGATGCGCACCCGGATCAGTCTACAAATGCTGTCAGTTGTCACACTGATCGGCGGATCCAGCAGGCAGCTCCGACGATGGAACTGTCTGCCGGATCACACCAACATTAGTGTGAAAGTACCCTTAAATGGGCAGATTATCGGGAACGAGCGTTAGTAGGAACGTCTGTTCCCGATAATTTGCCGGTCAATTGGGCAGTGTAAATGCAGCATTAGAAGAGCCCCTTTGTGCACTCCTTGTTCTCTTTTCACATATAGATCACATGTGAACATGCTAATGCTCCTCTATTTTGCGACCGATTTGCACCTATAGGTTGACACCTGAAAAGATGATGAAGTGTAATTTTTACGTACCATTAATACTATGTGTAATATGGCCATAGAGTCTGGGCCTTATTATTTGTCACCTAGCAGTCTCATTCAATGAAAGATATTGGTCACACTACACGGAATGAGGGTGTGAACATTTGATTGAAATGATACTTTACTGCTTTTCCCTGCAATATTGTAAATTGTTTTATATTTTGTATGTACTCTAGGGTTTGGTGTTTGCTGGATTAGCAGATATGACTAGACCAGCGGATAAATTAAGCCCAGCTCAGTCTGGAGTTCTCATGGCTACTGGTAAGTTGTTATATATTGCATGGTGCTTTAGGAGCGAATGGAACAAAGATTGTCCAATATCTTTGTAGAAATAGTTAAGGTAATAGTGAAAGCCGCAAATACATGACTTGAAATTGTGTAGGGAAGAATTCCAGTAAACTTTAGGTTAAATAATGCATTGTGAAATGACTGCATACGAGAACCATTTCATTGTTATATAACTTGCTGTTTTTCTAACCACATCTACTACTCGGTAATAATACTTTCTGCATTACATCAGTGAGCATAGGACTGACAGGAGCACACAACACTGCCTGTGCCTGCTCCACTCAAAGCTCTGCATAGACATTGCGGCAGGATACCCTGCACCATTGGCCTATGGCAAGCTCTATTGGAACAGACAAGGGCAGGAGCCTGGGACCACTCCACTCTGCTGATAGCTCTGCATATGACATCTCTGAAGGAGACCCTCCAAGAGCTTTGAGCCGAGCAGATAGGGGCAGTGACGTGTGCTCCTGCTAGTCCTGTGGCACCTGTACTCATGAGTAAGGGGGCATATTCTCCCGAAACGTCGCGTGGAGAGGAGGGGGTGTGAACGACGTCTGTATCGGCGTCCCTCATGATGTACCATTTTATACTGGAATGAGTTAAAGACCTGAAAGTAACAAAAGGTATTGTACCAGCAACTTGTGAGGATGACTTCTATTGCTCACTCACATACAATATTGGCACAGTGAGGTAAAGAGAACACATAAGTCTGCATTTTTGAAAGACTGTCAGTGCTGGGTTAAGCAGAGCTCCCGGTGTGGATTTGTATTTGCTACAGTTGGCTGAAGTCGTATCAGTCGGCATCGAAAAGAGTGGCTTTAATATCTAGATACTAGAAAACCCCTTCCGCTGCTTATGGTCGAAAGCCTCTGTTGTCTATCAATTTCACTAGCGTCTGTCAATTTCCTTAGTATTTAAAAGGTAGACTAACGTGATGATGTAAAGTTTTATCTTTATTGGCATACGTCTAACATGTTATTTGTGCCTTATTCATGTATCTTCCATTTACACAATAACAATTTATTTTCTTCCCTTTGCCAGGACTGATTTGGTCACGTTATTCCCTTGTTATTATCCCTAAAAACTGGTCTCTCTTTGCTGTGAACTTTTTTGTTGGCTGTGCAGGCGGGTCTCAACTTCTCAGAATATGGAGGTATGTGTTCAGTCTTCATACTTATGAGCGCCTTAATCAGCTTAATTGTCACAGTTTTGTAGTATTAGGAAAAGTTAATGCACATATGACAACTTTGCACAGGATCTGAAAATGTGGTACACTGGATGGGATCAGTTCTGTCTCTTGAGATCAGAATAGCCCAGACTCCTTTTGGGAATCTTTTTTACTGATCCCAGAGAATGGCATTTGATCCAGATCTCCTTGGCTGTTAATCACATACAGCAAATGGATATATTATTACATCGTAATTGTCATCTCCACTTATTCAACACAATGGTGATAAGAATCAAAAAAACTTCAGATCCTTGATGTTTATCCCCTTAAATGCTGCAGTTTATAAAGGATGGTCCATGATAGCAGTTGGCCAAAAAAGGGCCCCATGTCTTTCATAGGCATATCCTAGGGCAGTGATGGCTACCCTTCGGCACTCCAGCTGTGGTAAAACTACGACTCCCAGCATGCTTCATTCATTTCTATGGAGTTCTGAGAAAAGTCAAGCAGTTTTACCACAGCTGGAGTGCCGGAGGTTAGCCATCACAGTCCTAGGGCATGCTAGAGTTTACTGATCAGAGCTTCTAGTCCTCTAGCAGGACTATTAAAAATACAATAAAAAAACAATGAAATAAAGCACAGCTGGCAGTGCAAGGGGCTCAGGCAAGTGCCTCCTGAGCTCCTCACTTGTGCTTCTCTTTTCCACCAAATTGCTGTTCACAACATTGACTTGAATCCAGCCAGTGCTCCGACAGCTGCCCTTCTTCCTTATGCACACTTTGGGCCAATGCTTTTTGAGAGTTTTTCATCTGCCTGTCCCAGATATGAACATAAAAAAATAAAAATAAAGTGAGTCCATAGCGGCAGGAGCCAGTAGATCAAATAATGACCAGAAGACCAATGCATTCCCAGGTGAAGAATTTGAAGATTTTGATTCCCAAAAGAAGATGAATGATCTTTGTGGACAAAATATACCAAGAAATTATTAGATTGAATATTAAGTCTGTAAGGAGTACTGAGTCTGAGGTGAGTATAACCAGTCTCCCCAGACTTTCTGAAATTTTGATGGGCATTTCCTATAAGTGAATACAGTGTGTTCAAATGGGATGTTCTAGCACTACACGTTGTCAGTGGTGCTCATACCAATGAGCATACTACTGCCTTCCATGCCTTCCATTTACAAATAGTAAAAGGACAAGAGTCCGTCCTTCGTAATGCAATGGTCTTTCTCACAATGATTTTTCTTTCAGAAAAAAACTAACATGATGTAACCATAATTCTTCTTGCAATAAGCCAAATAAACACATCTGTGGAATGACTGTCCCAGTTATGTCTTGAAGAGAATATGCCTTGAAGACATAAGTATGAAGCACGGACAAATCTAAATTTCCCTCGGAAACAAGGGAAAAGAGAAAAAAAGGAGCGCACAATAGGATAGTATGTTCAAAGCACCAGATAGGGATATCAGAGTGAGAAATATCCAAACTCACCTTATAGGGTTGTGCTCCAGCAGGCACAACGCTACTGTAAACTTGATAAAAATAAGACCATTTGAACCAGGATTGCAGCCGCAGATTTTTGGGATCTTTTGGCTGGGATGTCCAGTCCCTCCAAAAGAATTTGTGGGTAAAGAGAAGAAGAAGTTCTGCATCGGCGCAAATCCACCAGTATGATCAGTCTTAATAGATTATTTTTGTTTTTAATTGGAAACAACGCGTTTCGGGGATGAAACACTCCCCTTCATCAGGTTACTTGAAGACATAAGGGCACTTTCATATCATAAGCCAAAAATCTGATCTGGGGTATGAGCACCACTGACAACGTGTAGTGCTAGAACGGCCCATTCTCTATAGTTAAAGGGGTTTTCCATCTCAAACAATAGGGGCATATCGCTAGGACATGCCTCCTTTGTCTAATCGTTGCGGCTCCCACCTCTGGGACCCACACCTATTTTGTAAACCCAGCCGGCAAAGTGAAGGATGGCGCACCGCGTATGCCTGGCTGCCCTCAATTCATTTTTATGGGGCCAATTAAAATAGTTGAGCTGTTTTCGTTGGCCCCACAGTAGTGAATAGAAGAGGTGGCCGCGCAAGCGCAGTGAGCTCCCATTAATTTCTATTGTATTCCAAAAATAGCACCACTCGGCTATTTTTGATGGGGCAATAGCAACGTTTGGTGGTGGCCGCAGCAGGCACTCCTGGCCACCACTTTGCTGACTTCGTTTTAGAGAGGTGCGGGTCCCACCTCTCAGACAATGGGGGCATATCCTAGCGATATGCCCCCATTGTCTGAGATGAAAATAGCCCTTTAAATAACAGTGATGTACTATGTAAGCCTGTATCAGCTTATTTATGTAAGGAGAAACTGATACTTGAGAAACCAATGGCTCCTTCAATAAACATCTGCCTTGAGAGCGCAGTGCAAAACAATGGGTGTATATATAACTAAAATGAGGAATAACTGAAATGAGGCCCCTTCCTGCCTCAGCAGTTTTTTACGTTCTAATTTTTTTAATGGCACCATTTAATACTGTATGTATTAGGAAGCTGGAAAAAATGGCACTATTTAATACTGTATGTATTAAGAAGCTGGAAAAAATCCAAATGGGGTGGAATTGGGGGGACAAAATGCAATTGCAGTTTTATTGGTTTTGTTTTTACGAAATTCACTATGTAGTAAAACTGACTTGTGCTGTTCTCCAGGTCAGTACAATGACAGCAATGCCATATGAGCATATGTTGTCTTGCGTTTTTAGTACTAAATATAAAATAAAATAAAAATCTTTTGAAAAAAATTTATTCTGACCCCCATAACTTTTTTTTTTTTTTTTTTATAGTTATGTCTATGGAAATCTGAGGGCTCATTTCTTTCTGTGGGATGATCTGTAGTTTTTATTACCATTTTGGGATGTCTATGACTTTTTGATCACATAATTTAATTTTTTGGGAGGTAAAGTGATAAAAAAATGGTGAATTGAACAACAAAAAAATTCTGTTGCACCATTCATCGTATGGGATAAGTGTTTTTATACTTCTTTTTCGCACGCAGCTTTGTCCATATTTATTTATTAAAGGGGACCTTTCACCTCTCCTGACACGCCTGTTTTAATAGCTCCATACATTCCCCATGTAATAACAATTCTAGAACATCTATTCTTATGGCTCTATGTTGTGCCATTCCGTTATTGTTTCAACTAGAAGTTATGAATGAATTACTATCCGTCTGCAGTAATGGTACAGAGGGGCGGTAACCAGTTGGAGGTGTGTTCCCTCACATACTCACTGTATCCAGTCAGTGCTGCCATTTTCAGACTATGCAGGTACACTCCCCCCCACAACATAGAGCCATAAGAATAGATGCTCCAGCATTACATAGTAACATAGTTTTTATAAGGCCGAAAAAATACATCTGTCCATCCAGTTCGGCCTGTTATTCTGCAAGTTGAACCAGAGGAAGGCAAAAAAATAAAAATAAATTAGAAGCCAATTTTCCCCACTTAACCTGTTCAGGACACAGGGCGTACGGGTACAACCTGTGTATATCCGATCACCGGCGGGCGGTGATCAGAACCCGCTGCCTGCTCAAATCATTGAACCCAACCCCCGTGTCGGCGATCGCCGCAAACCGCAGGTTAATTCAAACATGCAGTTTGCGGCTTTACTTGCGGTGCCATGGAAGGCAGAGTGATGCCTTCCGGTGATGAGCCTGTGAGATCCAGCCCCCTGGATCTCACGGTCCGGAAGCTGTATAAGTAATACACACAGTATTACTCATACAGCCAATGCATTCCAATACAGAAGTATTGGAATACATTGTAAAGGATTAGACCCCCAAAATTTCAAGTTCCAAAGTGGGACAAAAAATAAAGTGAAAAAATAAAGTTTTCCCCAAAATAAATTAAGTTTCAAGTAAAAATAAACAAAAACGTCATTTTCCTCAAATTAAGTTAAAAAAAAATTGGTAAAAAATAGGGGGGAAACAAAAGTATACATATTAGGTATCGACCAGCTCTATAAGCATATCACATGACCTAAACCCTCAGATGAACAAAAAAAAACTTTGCTAAATAAACCTTTTTTTTTTTTGTCACCTTATATCACAAAAAGTACAACCGCAAGCGATCAAAAAGGCGTTTGCCCCACCAAAATAGTACCACTCTAACCGTCGCCTCATCCCGCAAAAAATTAGCCCCTACCTGAGACGATCGCCAAAAAAATAAAAAATAAACTATGGCTCAGAATATGGAGACACTAAAACATTTTTTTTTTGTTTGCTTCAAAAATATTATTGTGTAAAACTTACACAATAATATCATTTTTGGAAAAAAAATAAAATCATGTTTTAGTGTCTCCATATTCTGAGAGCCATAGTTTTCAGTTTTTTGGTCGATTATCTTAGGTAGGGTCTCATTGTTTGCGGGATGAGATGACTGTTTGGCACTATTTTGGGGTGCATATGACTTTTTGATCGCTTGCTATTACACTTTTTGTGATGTAAGGTGACAAAGAATTGTTTATTTAGCACAGTTTTTATGGTGTTCATCTGAGGGGTTAGGTCATGTGATATTTTCATAGAGCCGGTCAATACGGACGCCGCGATACCTAATATGTACTTTTTATATTTATTTATGTATCGCCGCATCCGTAACAACCTGGTCTCTCAAAATATCACATGATCTAACCTGTCAGATGAATGTTGTAAATAACAAAAAAAAAAAAAAAAAACGGTGCCAAAACAGCTATTTCTTGTTACCTTGCCTCACAAAAAGTGTAATATAGAGCAGCCAAAAATCATATGTACCCTAAACTAGTACCAACAATACTGCCACCCTATCACGTTTTTAAAATGGGGTCACTATTTTGGAGTTTCTACTCTAGGGGTGTATCAGGGGGGCTTCAAAGGGTACCGGGTGTCAAAAAAAAAAAAAGCAGTCCAGCAAAATCTGCCTTCCAAAAACCGTATGGCATTCCTTTCCTTCTGCGCCCTGCCGTGTGCCCGTACAGCGGTTTACGACCACATATGGGGTGTTTCTGTAAACTACAGAATCAGGGCCATAAATATTGAGTTTGGTTTGGCTGTTAACCCTTGCTTTGCAACTGGAAAAAAATTATTAAAATGGAAAATCTGCAAATAAAGTGAAATTTTGAAATTGTATCTCTATTTTCCATTAATTCTTGTGGAACACCTAAAGGGTTAACAGCATTTGTAAAAGCAGTTTTGAATACTTTGAGGGGTGTAGTTTATAGAATGGGGTCATTTTTGGCTGTTTTCTATTATGTAAGCCTCGCTAAGTGACTTCAGACCTGAACTGGTCCCTAAAAATTGGGTTTTTGAAAATTTCAAGATTTGCTTCTAAACTTCTAAGCCTTGTAACATCCCCAAAAAATAAAATATCGTTCCCAAAATGATCCAAACACGAAGTAGACATATGGAGAATGTAAAGTAATAACTATTTTTGGAGGTATTGCTCTGTATTATAGAAGTAGAGGAATTTTAAACTTGGAAATTTTCAATTTTTGAAAATTGTGGGAAAATTTTACCAGTGTCATGAAGTACAATATGTGATGAAAAAACTATCTCAGAACGGCCTGGATAAGTCAAAGCGTTTTAAAGTTATCAGCACTTAAAGTGACACTGGTCAGATTTGCAAAAAATGGCCTGGTCCTTAAGGTGAAATATGGCCGTGTCCTTAAGGGGTTAAAGGAAACCTGTCACCTTGATTTTGTGTATAGAGCTGAGGACGTGGGCTGCTAGATCGCCGCTAGCACATCCGCAATATAGCTCTTTGTGCTTGCTCCCCGACGGCCTAAAACTAGAGCGCCGTAATCTTGCGATGCGCGAGTGAGCGCATCGCAAGGACTCATCTAAGGTTAATTTACATATAATGTATAGATATATACACACAGCTATTAAAACAGGCATGTCAGGAGTGGTGAAAAGTCCTTTTAAAGTGTTTTTATTTTGGAGAAAGGTGGGTGATATTTTTTTATTATTATTTATTTTTTTGTACATATATATATGTTTTTTTTTTACTTGTAATATACAAGTAATGAGCCAGAAAGCCTAAATCAGGCTCATTATTCACATGGAATACTTCCTCAATATCCGCCGGGGAGAGGTATTCCTGCCCGTGAAACACATGCTTCCGGTTTTCCGGCCTCTCAGTCGCCGTGGTCACATTTGAAGTGGGTGAGACTATGCCAAAGTGGAATATCAAAAGAGATCTCATCATAGTGGGAGATACTCTTAGCTGCTGTCCAAACCTGTAAGGCTAGTTTGTGAAGTAATAGTAAAGGTCTAGGATTGCTGGAAGACAGGATTAGAAAAGGCTACAAGCAAGGGTCATTCCAATAGTAGGCCAAGTGTTGATTGCTATTACAGTAGATCGTTGTAGTTTAGCTCTATTTTGCTTCTATATAAAGGGCGGGACACGGGCACGCGATCTGTCCGTTTTGCAAAGAGAGAACAAGTTCTATTTTATTTATTTTGCGGAAAGGAGTGCTTTTGTGGGGTTCCGTGTAGTGCGGAACCGCCGTATGTGGCCTGCAATACGGCCACGGAACGAGGCCTAAGTGAGAGAGAAGCCAATTTTTCACATTAATGCGTAGGCCAGAATATACTCCAAACTCCTTAATCATGGCAGTGGCCCTTGTGAGGGTATCCCTAGGGGAGGACATAAAAAGTATCACGCCATCGGCAAATAGGCCAGTTCTATCTTCCACACCCCCTAAGGATATCTCCTTTTTATAATTTTTGTCCTAACAGATAAGTAGGGCTAGGTGCTCCACTGCCAACACAAACAGGAACGGACACCCCTGCCTAGTTCCCCTGCCCAGAGTTAAATAGGAAGAACAAATACAATTGACCAGTAGTGATGGCCAGTTCGCAGTGTTCGCCGACGGTGACCGCATGTGTTTCAGAGCGGCGCAGGCACAGGTAAGAACTTGCCTCTGCATTGCTGGGCTTGGGAATAAAGATGGCAGATCGCATGTGTTCGTTGGCGAACACTGCAAACTGGCCATCCCCGTTGACAAGGACTTGAGTCTGCGAGAACATAAAAAGCATGCACACTCACCAAATAAAATTCAATTGGAATCCACATCTTTTCAGATATTCTTATTTCATAGTAAACTGTAGGACTTCCGCCCAGGGTTGCACCCAATCGATACTTATGTGCCGGTATCGATTCGATACTGGGATTTAATAGATACTAGGTAGCGCTACTGTGCAGCCTAGTATCGGAGAACATGGCGCCTGCTGCTCTCAGCGCACTCCATGTTCTCCTCAGCAGCACAGTTGAGAAGTAGAGAGTCTCTCCCTCCCTTTTGTACCGCCGCTGCCACCAATGAGGATAGTGGAGGGACTGTGCCACCAGTGAAGATAAGTAACCTTATGAAGATAAGTATAACAAATACAGGAGGCGGGTAACGGTGGCAGGGGTTAGCTGCTGCGGATCGCAACACCTTGTCATAGAGGTCAGGTGCCGGCTATGTGATTCAGCCTTCGGCACCCATCTCCTGTATTTGTATTAAAAGGTTACTTGTCTTTATTGGTGGCACAGTGCGTTCCTTCCCACCCCAACCCCAGTATTAAAAACACTGGTGGCACAGTTGGGCCCCCCCCCCCCCCCAACCACCCCAGTATTAAAAACATTGGCGGCAGTCGCCACAGGGTCCCCTCCCCTCCTCTTCATTGGTGCTGCAGTGGCAGTTCCGATCAGAGCCCTAGCAGTGTAATCCCGGGGCTCCGATCGGTTACCAGGACGCTACTGAAGCCGAGGGCAGCAGAGAGAGTGTGAGATCATATTCACCTTAATAGAGCTCTATTAGAGTGAATAGGACAAAGGTTCTATCCCCTAAGGGGGCTAATACGTATTTAAAAAAAAAAAGGGGGGGGGGGGTTTAAATCTGACATGTCACTTTGTGGTAACTTTAAAATGCTTTTACTTATCCGGGCCGTTCTGAGATTGTTTACTCGTCACATATTTTACTTCATAACAGTGGTAAAATTCTGTCAAAATATTTCATTTTTATTTATCATTTTTTTCCCCAAATTTCTATTTCTCTACTTTTATGATGGTGATACCTCCAAAATAGTTATTACTTAACATTTCCCATATGTCTAATTCATGTTTGGATCATTTTAAAATGACATTTTATTTTTTGGGGACGTTAGAAGGCTTAGAAATTTAGAAGCAAATCTTGAAATTTCTCAGAAAATTTCCAAAACCTACTTTTTAAGGACCAGTTCAGGAATGAAGTCACTTTGTGAGGCTTACATAATAGAAAACACCCAAAAATGACCCAATTTTAGAAACTACACCCCTTAAGGTATTCAAAACTGATTTTACAAACTTTGTTAACCCTTTAGGTGTTCCACAAGAATTAATGGAAAATAGAGATGACATTTCAGAATTCCACTTTTTGGGCAGATTTTTAATTTAAGCCAGGGTTTTAATTTTAAGCAAGGGTTAACTGCCAAACGACTCTATTTATTGCCTTGATTCTGTAGTTTACAGCCACATATGGGGTGTTTCTGTAAACTACTGTACGGGCACACAGCAGGGCGCAGAGGGAAAGGAACACCATATGGTTTTTGGAAGGCAGATTTCACTGGGATAATTTTAAGTTGCTGTAACGAAATCTGGGGTAAGTAGACATATAGATAGATAGCTAGATCTCATATTCTCCTAGACTTACATTATCAATAGCTGATTATATAGCAGTGGCTAATTGATCTATTAAGCAAATGCACATGGTGCCTCTCGATGCCAGCCCGTCTGAAGACTAGGGGAGAAACTCCACATTATCAGAGGAAGCCCCAATATAGCACAGACCTGCTAATTGAAAACCATTTGGACATCCTAATGAAGACCTGGGAGGGGGATACTTAAAATGCACAGCTGCCCTATACATGTTTGCTGCTAGACCGGTGGGTGGTATATCCCATCCAGTAGATGAATGAAATAATATCAGAAGCTATAACTCCGCCCTCATGGCACCCACTGCCTCAAAATCCTAATAATTCCGTTCAGCCTGACGTGGGCTTCGGGCAGTCTATGCGTGCCATACTGGACAAGAGGCATTTCTCGGTATTCAGGATCTGGCCTTCTGTAAATCATAACTTCCATCATATTTGGTGTCTGTATGACCAGGACAAAGCAACTCAAATTATGGGATCATACCTGTACCTGCAGTCCCTGTCATACAGCGAGGAATCGCAGTAATTCATATTGCCACCTCAGTCAGTCTTCTGGGAAGGTGGGGCAGAAACCTGAATAATATCAGACGTCCCAGAAGGCCGGACCGAAAGGAGGGAGGTTCCCTCACAGCCCATCCCTAGGCTGAGGGGGGATAAAAATGGGTGTTTGGGAACAGGTAATTGTCAGCCATTTTGGGGATCCACATAGTTTGGAGTGACTGACCATATCTTTAGCTCTTCTCACAGCCGAAATTTAACTGCTGCATCTCAGTAAGCCAATATTCCGTATTTTATCCTGTTTATTTTATCTGTTTTACTGCATTGTTATTGTATGTATATTTATTTTTTATTTTTATCTGACACTTTCTTTTTGTATTGCACTGAATTATTGTGTATTAAAGAGGACCTTTCACCAGGAAAAAGTATGTAAACTGACTATACCGACATGTAGAGCGGCGCCCAGGGATCCCCCTGCACTTACTGTTATCCCCGGGTGCCCCTCCGTTCTCCGGTTATAGCCTCCGGTATGTTCCTACTTCGGATCCACCCGGGGGAACTTAGGCTCCACCCAGGGGAACCAGGCTATGAGCTGAGCGCTGCGATTGGTTAGCGCTACAGCATAGGAGAAAGACGCCGGCAGGTTCCTCTGGGTGGAGCCTAGGTTCCCCCGGGTGGAGCCTAAGTAGGAACATACCGGAGGCTATAACCGGAGAACGGAGCGGCGCCCGGGGATAACAGTAAGTGCAGGGGGATCCCTGGGTGCCGCTTTACACGTCTGTATAGTCAGTTTACATACTTTTTTCTGATGAAAGGTCCTCTTTAAATTTAAACATTAATAAGTCCCTTCCTTGTGGTCTTATAGAACTTGCTCTTTCGGAGGGAATAGCGTTACCAGTAACATAGTAACATAGTACATAAGGCCGAAAAAAGACATTTGTCCATCCAGTTCGGCCTGTCATCCTGCAAGTTGATCCAGAGGAAGGCAAAAAACCCCTGTGAGGTAGAAGCCAATTTTCCTCACTTTAGGGGAATAAAAATTCCTTCCCGACTCCAATCAGGCAATCAGAATAAATCCCTGGATCAACGATCTCTCTCTAGTAGCTATAGCCTGTAATATTATTACGCTCCAGAAATACATCCAGGCCCCTCTTGAATTCCTTTATTGTACTCACCATCACCACCTCCTCAGGCAGAGAGTTCCATAGTCTCACTGCTCTTACCGTAAAGAATCCTCTTCTATGTTTGTGTACAAACCTTCTTTCCTCCAGACGCAGAGGATGTCCCCTCGTCACAGTCACCGTCCTGGGAATGAATAGATGATGGGATAGATCTCTGTACTGACCCCTGATATATTTATACATATTAATTAGATCTCCTCGCAGTCGTCTTTTTTCTAAAGTGAATAACCCTAATTTTGATAATCTTTCAGGGTACTGTAGTTGCCCCATTCCAGTTATTACTTTAGTTGCCCTCCTCTGGACCCTCTCCAGCTCTGCTATGTCTGCTTTGTTCACTGGAGCCCAGAACTGTACACAGTACTCCATGTGTAGTCTGACTAATGATTTGTAAAGTGGTAGGACTATGTTCTCATCACGGGCATCTATGCCCCTTTTGATGCAGCCCATTATCTTATTGGCCTTGGCAGCAGCTGCCTGACACTGTTTTTTGCAGCTTAGTTTGCTGTTTATTAAAATTCCTAGATCTTTTTCCATGTCAGTGTTACCGAGTGTTTTACCATTTAATAAGTACGGGTGACTTGCATTATTCCTTCCCATGTGCATAACTTTACATTTGTCAGTGTTAAACCTCATCTGCCACTTATCTGCCCAAGCCTCCAATCTATCCAGATCGCTCTGTAGTAGTATACTGTCCTCATCAGTGTTAATTACTTTACACAGTTTAGTGTCATCTGCGAAAATTGATATTTTGCTATGCAAGCCTTCTACAAGATCATTAATAAATATATTGAAGAGAATAGGGCCCAATACTGACCCCTGAGGTACCCCACTAGTGACAGTGACCCAATCTGAGTATGTACCATTAATAACCACCCTCTGTTTTCTATCATTGAGCCAGTTACTTACCCACTTACAGACGTTTTCTCCCAGTCCGAGCATTCTCATTTTATATACTAACCTTTTATGTGGTACTGTGTCAAATGCTTTGGAGAAGTCCAGATACACGACATCCATTGATTCGCCGCTGTCAAGTCTAGAACTTACCTCCTCATAGAAACTGATTAAATTTGTTTGACATGAGCGATCCCTCACGAAACCATGCTGATATGGCGTTATTTGCTTATTTCCGTTAAGATGCTCTAACATAGCATCTCTCAGAAAACCTTCAAACAGTTTACCCACAACAGATGTTAAACTTACCGGCCTATAGTTTCCAGGCTCTGTTTTTGGACCCTTTTTGAATATTGGCACCACATTTGCCATGCGCCAATCCTGTGGGACATTCCCTGTCAATATAGAATCTGCAAATATTAGAAATAAGGGTCTGGCTATGACATTACTTAATTCCCTTAGGATACGGGGGTGTATGCCATCCGGTCCTGGCGATTTGTCTATTTTAATCTTTTTAAGTCGCTGTTGCACTTCTTCCTGGGTCAGGCAGGACACTTTTAATGGGGAATTTATTTCAACATTCGGCATGTCATCTGACAGTTTATTTTCCTCAGTGAATACATTGGAGAAAAAAAAAGTAGTGTTTCAAAGGATTTTAGGTCCCATATAGATAACCTGTGTTACTGTGTTAAATTTTGGTTGAGAGAATATTTGGCCCCTATTGCCTTATAGTATAGATGGCGGCAGCTATTGTGATAGAAAATATTGGGGTGTTAGAATCTAGGGGAGTAAGTTAGCATAATTCCCTCATCTAGAATAGGTGGGGGGGAATTTCTGTGGTAACTTGATGAGCTCACTAGTATAATTCACCCCAGTGACGTGACCTATTGAGTAGGGATCGTAACAGTTGCCATGTCGCATTTGAAGACCCCCTGATGCACCCCTAGAGTAGAAACTCCAATAAAATAACCCCATTTTGGAGACTACAAGATAAGGTGGCAGTTTTGTTGGTACGATTTTAGGGTACATATGATTTTTGGTTGCTCTACATTTATACTTTTTGTGAGGCAAGGTGACAAAAAATAGCTGTTTTGGTGCAGTTTTAATTTTTTGTTATTTACAATGTTCATCTGACAGGTTAGCTCATGTGGTATTTTTATAGACCAGGTTGTTACAGACTCGACAAACCAATCATGATTTTTATTTATTTATTTGTTTCTCCATACTCTGAAAGATATATATATATATATATATATATATATATATATATAGTGTTCACCTGAGGGGGGTTAGGGCATGTGATATTTTTATAGAGTAGGTCATTGCGGATGTGGCGATACCTAATATGTATACTTTTTTATTTCCATATTCTGAGAGCTATGTTTTTCTTTTTTGGTTTTTTTTTTGTCTCATTTTTTGCGGGAAAAGATGTTTGATTGGTACGATTTTGGGGTGCGTATGACTTTGTTCACCTGAGTGGTTAGGTCATGTGTTATTTTTATAGAGCCGGTCCATAGGGACACGGCGATATGTCTACTTTTCTTTTCTTTTTTTTTTCCCTAGTTTTGAAAAATGTTTGCTTTACTTTATTTTGACGGAAAAAAAAAATATAAAAAGTTTCAAGAATTTTTATTTTTTGTAAAACTTATTTTTTTTTTTACTTTTTTTCCCCACAACTTTTGGGGGTCTGATCTCATTTACAATGCATTGCAATACTTCTTTTGTAATGCATTGGCTGTAAGGGTATTACCAGTGTAATACACTTACAGCCGGCTTTCTGTGAGATACATGCTTCAAAATCATAACAAAAAGTAAAAAAAATAAACTTAAATATAAAAATGTTTTAATCGCCCTCTTTTCGTAGAATAAATACATACATAACAAAAAATATAGACAACATTTTTTGTTGTAAGAAGAAAGGTAGGTATGAATGAATGAAGGGCACCAGTGTATAAATTAGCTTTTTTTTTTTTTTTTTCCAATTCCACCTGATTTGTAATTTTTTCTCAAACAGCTGATCGGCGGGGGTCCCAGGTGTCGGACCCTTGACGATCAGATGCTGATGTTCTATCCAGAGGATAGATCATCAGTTAAAACAAACTCTAGAACCCTTTGAAACAATGCCTACAGTTATAGCTAGGATTACTACAGTGAGCAGAGCCCGGTGCAATAGAATAGAATTGCCATTACAAAATTAGATGCTGTCCCCTCCCTCTGTATTGGGGGTTATTCACACTACACAGGGACACTGTTATGGGGGCGGGGGGAATCTGTGGATGACACATGGCATAAGATACTATGTGTCATCCACAGATGCCCCCCCATAACAGTGCCAGCCACAGATGTCCCCCCCATAACAGTGCCAGCCACAGATGCCCCCCGCCCCCCCCCCCCCCACCCCATAACAGATCTCTCACAGTATCTTTAGGTCAGGTCCGTTTGTATTAACATCTTTAATTGTTGTCTTCTCCTTCCACCCCCCTCTTTCCCTATATATCCCCTTTGTTTCCTTCCCATGTTATTGTCTTACTAGATTGTGATCATTTCCAATGAGACAAACTTATAGTCACAAGGAATATATTGAGATTGACAATTGGTTACATAGGCTATAATGCTTTCATGTTTGTTTAACATGGATACAATGTTGCAAGAGTCTATTTATATTCATATTTTGACGATTGTATACACTCTTTATTTGTGTTGTATTAATAAAAACTATTCTCATTGTTACTTTATGCACTGGACCCTAAGTGGTTCTTATGTATTGTTCATACACATCAAATGTCACTATTCATTTTTTTGAAATTGGTGATTTCAATAAGGGAGAGGGGAAAACATATAAAGAAGTGCAGAAAATGATAGGCTCAGCTAAAATGATCGCAAATGCTTTAAATGGCAACTAAAACCTGAAAGACGTTGAAGAAAGCGAAAAACTACCATTCGAATGGATAGAAGAATAGCCAAAATGGCAAGGACTCAGCCAACAATCAGCTCCAGGAAGATCAAAGAAGGTCTAAAGTTACCTGTGAGTACTGTTACAATTAGAATACACCTATGTGAAGCCAAGCTATCTGCAAGAAGCCCCTGCAAAGTCCCACTGTTGAAAAAGACGTGCTGAAGAGATTAACAATTTGCCAAAGAGCTCATTCACTGGCCTAAAGAGACATTTTGTGGACTGATGAAAGTAAGATTGTTCTTTTTGGGTCTAGTGGCCGGAGACAGTTTGTCAGATGACCCCCAAACACTGAATTCAAGCCACAGTACACTGTGAAGACAGTTAAGCATGGTGGCGCAAGCATCATGATATGAGGATGTAAGTTGTTGCGCCTATTTATCGCATACCAGGGATCATGGATCAGTTTGAATACATCAGCATAACCTCTTCAAGTATTCTGAAGAGGAAATGCCCTTGAAATGGGTGTTCCAACAAGACAACGACCCCAAACACACCAGTAAACGTGCAACATATTGGTTCCAGACCAACAAGATTGACGTTATGGAGTGGCCAGCCCAATCCCTGGATCTTAATCCAATAGAAAACTTGTGGGGTGACATCAAAAATGCAGTTTCTGAGGCAAAACCAAGAAATAGAGAAGAACCGTGGAATGTAGTCCAATCAACTTGGTCTGGAATACCCATTCACAGGTGCCAGAAGTTGGTTGACTCCATGCAACACAGATGTACAGCAGTTCTCAGAAAGAGGGGTTATACAACTAAATATTAGTAAAGTGATTCAAAGAAAGCAAAATCTTCAAATATTTTTCAGTTTATATAGTGAATGTTTGAGTTTGTAAAGAATACAAACACAATTTTTTTGAACAGTCTAATATTTACTTTTCAAATTTTTTTTTTAGAGGAACAACACAAATTGGATATATTTTTATTCATGTTTTGATTCGGAACATAATGTGTACTGTTCCCAATTTATTTCTGTGTATGGAGATAAAAGCTATTAGAAGTTGTTTTGAGCTTTATTCACTTTATTTATTTACGCATTCCATTTTCCTCTCTATGGTGCCCCATGCTGTTTAGCCTTCTGATCCACCTTCTCCTGCATTCAGTGGTGGTACATGATCAATAGCTTCCCTGCTTCCTTTCCCACTGTTCAGTGCTGACTTAGTGATCTCATAGATATGAGATATTACCGTTCCTGCACATTTGCTTTGAAGCAAGCCATAATAATATTTTAATCTTTTTTTCATTACAGATACAATCAAGAGCTTAAAGCACAAGCTGCTGAAGATCTCCAGAAAAAAAAGCATTAATTTTATTAATCTCATATTTTTTTTATTTGACATCTAGCAAGTTTGGCAACACCACCACTGTTGGTCTAAGCAGAAAATATTAAATCCTAAACATATTAGAATAAAATATTTTAGGATTGATTTTATTAAACTTCTAGTGTATTATATTAATAAACAATAATAATATTTCAGTTTCTCATTCTATTTTATTCGCTGCCTTTTTTTTTTTGTGTTCCTAACATTCTACTCTATCAATTATGCATTTCAATTTTTTTATTAAAGCAAGTTACACTAGGAGTACCTGCACGCTGGGGGTAAATGTGCAGAACATTTGCTAGAATTTTTGTGAGGTGTTTTTCTTTTTTTTTTTTTGTTTTGCTGCAGATCTCCTTTACATTTGAAAAGGGTGAAAATATTGGAAATCCACGTGGCAATTAATTAACGGATATTCACAATTACGTCCCCACCAATTCCAGATCACAGTATTTAAAGGGACACTAAAATAAAATATCAAACTAACGTTATTGTGTTATTTGCTTAAAATGGGGGAAACTTACACAAGGATAGAGTCTAATCCAATATTACACCTAAGAGCCATCACAGTGTAATTTCACTAGCAAGCTGAATACATGTCTGTGCATAACCGCATTTGCTCCTGTACCTGTTGCTGGGCGTAACCCCTAACAGCTCACACCATACTGTATATCAGCAATATGTAGCTCTGGTATAGTATCGCTAATGAGGATCAATGGTAGCGTGGTAGGGTATACCTAGTGGTTTTCAACACATCATCCATTAGGTCCCTAATTCTCCAGCTACCCTGCTCTTACACCACTGACCTCATTACTAACTTATTTTTTAAAAACTGACTGATGTCTAGTATATCTCAATTTTGTCTGTTGACACTGGCTGTAGCTCCACACTGGCTCTACGCATTTCTAGTGTCCTGACCTCCTCAGCAGCCTCATTACTACTCATGCCAGTATTAGTAACTGTAGAACAGACCGACATATATAATGAGCACGCCGTGAAGCGGATGCTGAACTCTGAATCCTATAACAGAGTGGCTCCTCCCACTGGCTGCCGGCCCATCCAATCAGCTGACCGCTGCTCGGTAGACAGAAGCGCTCACGGAGACACTCCCCCAGGCAGACGTCAACTGCACATCATGGAAGCCAGTCTTGTGTGTAGGTATCAAACCTATATATTGCAGAAATTATACGGCAAATTAGAATATCTGTAAGGTGATCCAAAGCAATGGGGGCAATATAAATCCAGGCATGTAATAGAGAGAAGTTGAATAAACTGTACTCCTATAACCCCTGACAAGTAAGCAATCTCAAAACCGGACTAGCCATAGAGGCAGTGTATTTCATTAGAAACAATATATTTACATCAAATTTAGATTAGGGTTGTTTCGGGTATCAAACGTTCTAGACCCAGTCGATACTTTTGTCCCGGTATCGTATCGTGCCTTTTATCGATACTAGGCTAGGCTTCTGCACAGCCCAGTATTTGAGAACATGAGCGCGCTGCTCTCAGTGCGGCCATGTTCTCTCAGCAGCACGGGGAGAAGGAAGCAATCTCTCTCTCCCCCCCCCTCTGCTGCTGCCGCCAATGAGAGCGTGGAGAAGGGGAGGGGCTGTGGCCACTGCGCCACCAATGATAACTAACATTTAATACATTACAAATACAAGCGGCAGAAACACATTGCCTGCACCCAGTATTAAAAACATTGGTGGCGCAGTGTGCCCCCTCTTCCACAGTGTTAAAATCATTGGTGGCAGTGGCCACAAAATCCCCTCACCTCTCATTAGTGGCAGATCTGATCTGAGCCCCAGCAGTGTAATCCTGGGGCTCCGATCGGTTACCATGTGTGCACAGGGCAGCAGGGACAGTGTAAGATCCTATTCACCCGAATAGAGATATATTAGGGTGAATAGGACAAGGGTTTAAAAGTTCCCAGGTTCTACCCCTAAGGGGGGAAATAGTTATTAAATAAACTGTAAAAAAAAATATGTAAAAAAAAAAAATACACCAAAATAGAATAAATCACCCCCTTTCCCAATTTTACATATAAAATATATAAACAATAAATAAAAAATTATATATCTCCACGTCCGAAAAGTCCAAAGTATAAAAAAATGAACACTGTAAATGAAAGAAAAGAAAAACAGAGCGATTCGCCATTTTTAATATCTTTTTATTTTTTGTGTCACCTTGTCCCACCCAAAAAATAGGATAGGACTGTTCTATTATGGGCCGGACGTTTCATAAAATGCGGAATGCACGCAGCTTTTTTTTGGGCGTGTTTTTTTTTTTTTTTATATTTTTTTTTAATTTTTTTATGTGGTATCGAGCGTCTCAATACTTTATGGTATCAAAATTTGGGAATTGAAACAACCCTAATTCCGCAGCGTGTAGAGGTACTCTTAAGTCTACTTTCACACTCGCATTTTTGCTTTCCATTTGTGAGATCCGTTCAGGGCTCTCACAAGTGGTCCAAAACGGATCAGTTTGCATTCTGAATGGAAAAGAATGCTCAGAATGCATCATTTTGCATCAATTCAGTCTCCATTCTGCTTTGGAGACAGACACTAAAACACTGCTTGCAGCGTTTTAGTGTCAGTCTTATGAAACTGAGCCAAACTGATCCGACCTGGCACACAATGTAAGTCAATAGGGATGGATCAGTTTTCACTGACACAATCTGGCAGAATAGAAAACTGATCCGCCCTCCATTGACTTTCAGTGGTGTTCAAGACAGATCCGTCTTGGACGGATGCAGACGGTTGTATTATCTGAACAGATCCGTCCATGATGGATCCGCACAAAACGCGAGTGTGAAAGTAGCCTAAGATGTAAATGGCTTTTTTTTGTTATATGCTATACCACTTTAAGCTCTGTTCACATGTTTGAACCTTCCATCTGAGGTGAGGTTACCCCCCCCCCCCCTTGCCCAGGCCCCTCACACACAATATACTTGCCTTGCTCCACGGCACCCGCGTCGCTCCTTGTCCCCACAAGGCCGCCGCTGCTTCTCACTGTGCGCAGATTAAAAGATCCAGTGTGGGGGTCCAGGCGGTGACAAGTCTCCTTAGCAGCACGGGTGACGCTAGGGAGGCTCGTCCCCGTCACCACCTGCCATTGGCTACCCCCACTGGGTGTTTTCAACTGCACATGGGAAGAAGCAGTGGCGGCCAGGAGCGACGTGGGTGCCGGGGAGCAACTTAAGTATATTGTGTGTGAGGGGCCTGGGCATATGGGGGGGGGGGGGGAGGAGGCGCATTTCAGGGGTCTGATAACACCTTTTAAGCCCAAGTTCTCAAACCTACCTCCCCCTTCACACCCATGCACCAAAGACCTATTTTACTTGCTGGATGAACATTACATTTAGCACTACCACACATACAGGTCTAAACAGCATTATATACCTATTAAATCCTGTGCCTCACAGGTGATGTCGCCTCTGATTTAGATGTTCTCTTTTACCGTCTTCTTCCTTAGGCCCAGACAATGCATGACAATTTCTTCCAGTCCCATCTTGGTACTTCAACAGTGTTATCCTGCTGCTGCTATTGTGCCTGTTGTGCTTCCCAATGCTACCAAAACTATTCATCAAAAATAGTACCATTCAGCTTTTATAGTATTATTAAAGTCGCACCGACAGTAATAATTCTTTCCCAGAGTGCCCTCATTGGTAATGGTGCCCTACAGTGCTACCAATAACTATGCTTCCCTAGAGTGCCCCGTTAGTAGTAGTGCATTCCATATTACCATTGAGCACACAGTAGTAATAAGGCTTCTCTATACTGCCCCTAGTATTTATAATGCCCCTCAATAGTGTCCCCTGTAGTTATAATGCATCTTATTGTTCCCCCATAAGTTAAAATGTCAGTTATAATGCCCAAGTAGTTATAATGCCCTCTTGTACTGTCCCAGTAGTTATTCTGTGCCCCAGTAGATATAAAGCCCCTGACTTCTGTAGTGCCCCAGTAGTTATAATGCCCCTGATCCATAGAATTCCCCCAAAGTGACAAAAAAATAAAATACCTAACTTACACTGCGATGCAGGCCACAGACCTCTTACAGCCCGAGTTGCCTGCAGGTGGTCGCAATGACCTCATGGAGCAGCATGCGTGATTGATGCATCTTCTAGTAGGTTACAGGCCACTAGGCTTAAAGGCTATAAGAGAGATTTATGGCGGGGTAGGGAACCATTTGACTGTAATGTCGTCCTCAGGACAGCAATACAATTAAATGTGTGGGAGTCTTGATGTTTGGCCCTTTGGGCAAAACATAGGAGCCATAGCCCTGGATGTTTTGGCCTAACTATGCCCCTGTGTGTTTCAGCCATGGTAGACACATCCTATCATATCAGGGGCTAAACTCACAATGGCGTCTGCTTCAGAGCTAACATGTAGCCTGATAGACCAGTCAATATTATTTTTCCTGATCGGCTGTTAGGCTGACTGCAAAGAGTTATGGGCATTAGATCCTCCATCTTCATCCAAACTGCCCCATTTCCCTCACTAGTGGACTGGATTTTAAAAAGGTGTTTTGCTCAATCTGTCAGAACAGAAACAAATTGCAAAACTTCAGTTTCTTTTGGAAGAAAAATGTGTGCAATTCGTGACCAATCTGATTAATTTAGATTTCAGTGGTAATTTCTATACTATTGTGCTATCAATAGAATAGTTCAGACAATGCATGATTTGTTTTTCAGAAAGACTGGCAAGCAAGCGCTTTCAAGGGAGTCTGCAACCTCCGTAATCGACTGTTTGCATAGACACATGGCTGTAGTTCACCTGATTAAACCAATGTTTTTCTTTTGTTCATCTGAGGCTGATTTCGTTTTAATTAGCAAATTTTAGGTTTGTTTTAAAGAGGGTGTAACTGTTGTTGTCATTGCAAACCTATGTGTAAAGACTTAGATTGACAGTGCTGTCATACTGGCAGCCTGTGTCTACTGCATTTCTGCTCCCAGGCATGGCTGCCTTACTGCTTACCTGCCTGGACCTGCAAGTGTTTCTCCTCTACGGTGGGCCCTGCCAGAATAACTCCACTTCTCTCTGAAAGCTGCGACCTTCTCCTTGTTAGCATTCTACTCCTTCATGGAGTCTGAGCTCTGCTCCTGCTTAACTATTGTTTTGCCTGATCATTTAGTACTTCACATGGGTCAGTACAGAGATCTATCCCATCAGCTATTTATCCCCAGGACTGTGACTGTGACGAGGGGACATCCTCTGCGTCTGGAGGAAAGAAGGTTTGTACACAAACATAGAAAAGGATTCTTTACGGTAAGGGCAGTGAGACTATGGAACTCTCTGCCTGAGGAGGTGGTGATGGTGAGTACAATAAAGGAATTCAAGAGGGGCCTGGATGTATTTCTGGAGCGTAATAATATTACAGGATATAGCTACTAGAGAGGGGTCGTTGATCCAGGGAGTTATTCTGATTGGAGTTGGGAAGGAATTTTTTATTCCCCTAAAGTGGAGAAAATTGGCTTCTACCTCAGTTTTTTTTTTTTTTTTGCGCCTTTCTCTGGATCAACTTGCAGGATAACAGGCCGAACTGGATGGACAAATGTATTTTTTTCGGCCTTATGTACTATGTTACATTGGTGTCTTTTGGTCAGCTGTCATTTGAACAGAGACTACTCCAAAAGGTAGCAGCTTGGTGGCTCTGGTGCATCAGAGTCCAGATCCCTGTATAGGGGTTAAAAGGTGAAGACCAGGGAGAACACTTGGGCCCCTTTCACACCGGCGAGTTTTCCGTGCGGGTGCAATGCGCGAGGTGAACGCATTGCACCCTCACTGAATCCGAACCTATTCCCTTCAATAGGGCTATGTAAATGAGCCATGATTTTCACGCATCACTTGTGTGTTGCGTGAAAATCGCAGCATGTTCTATATTCTGCGTTTTTCACACAACGCAGGCCCCATAGAAATGAATGAGGCTGTGTGAAAATCGCATAGCATCCACAAGCAAGTGCAGATGTGCGATTTTTCACGCATGGTTGCTAGGAGATTATAGGGATGAGCAACCCCGGACCCCATTAAAGTAAATTCACTGTATTATTTTCCCTTATAACATGTTTATAAGGGAAAGTAATAGCATTCTTAATGCAGAATGCTTCCTAAAATGTCGATTGAGGGGTTAAAAAAAAATTAACTGACCTCATCCACTTGTTCGAGCAGCCGGCATCGTCTTCTTTCTTCTTCTTTCAGGACCTGCAAAAGGACCTTTGACGCAATTGCGCTTACCGCGTGGTGACGTCAGCGCAAGTCCTGCAGAATGAAGATAGAAGGATCTTTATTCAGCAGGACCCGCGCTGACGTCACTGCACTGACCACGTGGTGAGCACGATTAAATCATCAAAGGTCCTGAAAGAAAACTATGCCGGCTGTGCGAACAAGTGGATGAGGTGAGGGAAGAAGTTCGGAATCGGGTCTGGATACCACATTCAGTTTTTTATCACACTTGTGCAAAACGCATAATAAAAATTAAACCACGCAATCGCAGTTAAAACTGACTGAAATTGCATGCGCACTCGCGCAGGTATTCGCAGTGCACACGCGACGCATCCGGAGCAAATCCAGAACGCCCGTGTGAAAGAGGCTTTAGATAATGCTCTTAGGAGTAGCTCAAAGTAATACCTGTTTGTGACACAGTGAATCCACATCTGCTTCATAAGCGTCAAGGAATGTAAGTTGTGTACAATAATAGCAGCAGTGACAACCTATCTGTAACACGCAAAATTTGCTAATAATACAAAGTTATGAAAACTTAGAATGAGTGAATGGGAGCCTTGGGTGAAGAAAATAGTGCTTAAGTGAGCAACAGCTGTGTCTCTGGTGACAGACTCCCTTTAACATTCCATGACATAAATGGGTCACAAGTAAGTGCTAGTCACCCCATCCATGGCAGATATAGCCGTCACAAACTACAACTGTCATAGTGTGTTAAAACAGTTAAAGAACTGTGACAACAGATTGCTATGATTGGTCAGTTCTGTTTGAAAAATCATACAAATGCAGATCTTTATACAAAAGGTGGTCGCGCTGCCAGGTATATGTCTCAATTCACAAGCTCTAGAGAAGCGGCAATCTTCTTTGATACAACCAACACACCTGAGTCCCGCTGGATAGTAACCTTCCTCAAAGCAACCTTCCTGTGGAATGAAAGTTTTTGGGTACATAGTGAAGGGCCGCAAAGTTGAGTTAACTAAACTCTTTTATTATACTCACAATAAAATCGTGAATAACACGCCTTAAATAATCATAAAATCAGGTCCATCAAACACAATGCCCGACCTAAGTTTCGCCAGTAAGGCTTCGTCAGGGGCAATCATACCACCCATCTCTGCATGCTTCATTTAAATGGGGTTAATCTGCATCCCCTCCCCTTCCTTTGCAGACAATACTCACCCTATAAAATACATTTTTAAATCATTTTGTTCATATATCATTGAACATATTACATATTCTTCCTTGGGACCATAAATAAACATAAAAACATACATACATACTGAATATAAGAACATATAAACAGATCACATCTGATATCGGAATACAGACCTGCTCCTATTCGGAGCGCTGCAACTATCCCCAGTGTTAAAAGAAACAACATCCAACGCGGTCATACATCCCGTAAACACAACTTAGTCTGTCCATTCTGTACTGTTTCATTAAAATTACTTCCCTCCTATAGTTCTTAATTTCATTCATAACTTCTTCCCTAGTCACGTGATATCATACCACCAATAACTATCCACTATCGGCTACAACCACTTCACACCCACTTTTTACTCAGCCAATAAGCAGAGATCCTGTATTTACCCCACGTTATTCCACCAAACAGGGCTTCAAATCAAAATCAATGTTTAAGCCAAGGGGCTGTAATGTCTTCATTTTGAATATCCATTCCACTTCTCGTCGGTCTATCTGTCTCACGGGGTCACCTCCTCTCCAGTCCAATTTCACCACTCCTGCAAACCACAAACCTCGGGTCCTTACCATGCATTCTCTTAAAATGCATCGATACGCTATTACTTTCCCGCCCTTTCTTTTTATTGTTAATATGCTCCTGTACCCTCGTTTTAAGTTTATGCAATGTTCTCCATATATAAAACAATCCACAGGGGCATTTCAACAAATCTACTATTCCCATATGTTTGAAGCCTATTTCCCCTTTTATTTTATATTCTTCTCCACTTCCTGCTACTATCTTCTGGATGTTCCTCACTTTTTTATCATCCTTGCTGCGGCTTCTGCATGCAACGCAGAATCCGCACCATGTGAACTGATCCCTCTCTTTCTTTTCTATTTTCGCTGGGAAGTAGCTCCGGACCAGAGAACTCTTCAAGTTTGGGGCCTTTCCGATATATTACCTTCGGTTTACTTGGTATAACCCCCCCCCCCCCCCCCAAAAAAAAACAGACCAATTTCTGCACAAGGTATTTTTCATAGGTCCTGTAATGGCACAAAATGGTGTGAAAAAGGTAAATCTATACTCCTTTCTTTTCATTCCCCTTTTTTAGATCATAAACCCCTCCTTCCTTCTTTTCTATACCTTCACTAATTCTTTCTAGTTCTTCCTTCTTATACCCCTTCTCCTCAAACCGTTCTTGTATGATTTTACTCTGTTCTTTGTAATCCCCTATATCAGTACAATTCCTATGGATCCGAGTGAACTGCCCTTTAGGGATATTCTTAATCTAAGGACGGTGGTGGCAACTAGTGGTATCTATATAACTATTTACATCTGTTGGGTTAAAAAAAAACTTGTATAAAAATCCAACACTTCCTGCACTAAACTCGTAAGGATAGGTTCCAATTATTCCTGTTGACCTCTCCCATGAATTTTTCTAATCCTTGTTGTTCCCCTTCCCATATAATAAAACAATGGTTAATGATTCCATAATTTTGTTTTGATAGAGAGGGTGTCCAAGTTCAGATCTTGTTCTGATTGCTGGCAAGTTCTATTTTCTCACTAAATTTGATAATGCTGCCTTATGTGCTGTAACATAACTCCGATACCTATGTTTGGTTTGCTTATTTTAATCCTGCCGATCTTGCACACAGCAATGCTTTTGTCTGCCGGCACTGTGGTTAAAAACTGCCATATGTGAGATACCCACACAGAGCTAGCAGCAGCCAAGCTTGGCCTTGGTTTGGCATGCTTGGGGCCTGCGCCAGTGGCATCATCAGCTACTAAGCTGACCACAATAGAAGAAGATCTGGCACTGTCAAATTTTTGGTAGGATTTGGCCTTTCTTGAATCAGGTCAAAGTAGTGGGGCTAGTCTTGATAAACTACAAGAAATGAAATATGTGCAGGCTGTAGTGGCTTGTTTAGAAATAGAGATAAATATGAGATTAGGGGCATATGTAGTATGATAGATGTATGGTTGCCTGGATGTTTATAATATATACAGTGGGGAAAAAAGTGTTTAGTCAGCCACCAATTGTGCAAGTTCACCCACTTAAAAAGATGAGAGGCCTATAATTTTCATCATAGGTATACCTCAACAATGAGAGACATAATGAGAAAAAAAAATCCTGAAAATCACATTGTCTAAATTTTAAAGAATTTATTTGCAAATTATGGTGAAAAATAAGTATTTGGTCAATAACAAAAGTTCATCTCAATACTTTGTTATATACCCTTTGTTGGCAATAACAGAGGGTAAAACGTTTTCTGTAAGTCTTCACAAGATTTTCACACACTGTTGCTAGTATTTTGGCCCATGCAGATCTCCTCTAGAGCAGTGATATTTTGGGGCTGTCGCTGGGCAACATGTACTTTCAACTCCTTCTGTGGAGTTGAGATCTGGAGACTGGCTAGGCCACTCCAGGACCTTGAAATGCTTCTTACGAAGCCACTCTTTGGGATAATTGTCATGCTGAAAGAGACAGTTACGTTTCATCTTCAATGTCCTTGCTGACGGAAGGAGCTTTTCACTCAAAATCTCACTATACATGGCCCCATTGATTCTTTCCTTTATACTGATCAGTTGTCCTGGTCCCTTTGCAGAAAAACAGCCCCAAAGCATGATGTTTCCACCCCCATACTTGACAGTAGGTATGGTGAATTTGGATGCAACTCAGCATTCTTTCTCCTCCAAACACGACGAGCTGAGTTTTTATCACAAAATTATACTTTGGGTTTATCTGACCATATGACATTCTCCCAATCCACTTCTAGATCATCCAAATGCTCTCTAGAAAACTTCAGACGGGCCCGGACTGCGCTGCAGGATTTGAGTCCCTGGCGGCGTTGTGTGTTACTGATGGTAGCCTTTGTTACTTTGGTCTCAGCTCTCTGCTGGTCATTCACTAGGTCCCCCGTGTGGTTCTGGGATTTTTGCTCACCGTTCTTGTGATCATTTTGACCCCACGGGGTGAGATCTTGTGTGGAGCCCCAGATCGAGGGAGATTATCAGTGGTCTTGTATGTCTTCCATTTTCTAATAATTGCTCCTGCAGCTGATTTCTTCACACCAACCCATTAAAGCGAACCTTTCACCTGCATTTCACTTTATAAACTATCAAAAGTACCTTATAGATCATCTTCATCGTGTTATTATAGAGCCTTGTCCCGCTTTTCTGTTTATCCTTGAAAAAATCGCCTTATAAAGTAATCTTTTCCTGCTCCACAAGTCACGGTAGAAGTCAAGGGGGTAGCCCTTCCCTCACTTCAGGCTGTAACTCCCCTGCCCTAACCCCGCCTCTGTGCACTCTAATTGACACCCAGCTCAGTGGCCGGGACCGCGCTTGTACAGGCTGCGCATGCGCCGTCGTCCTCATTTGCAAGTGCGATCCTGTAACTGAATCGCGCATGCGCCGTCCCCGATGCCTGCCTGTCTCCTCTTCCGCGTGAGGAAAACACGAATCGTGTATAACTAAATAGATGGAAACTATATAGGTACAAAATCAAATTTATAAACAAATATTATGATGCTGAAAAACTTATGATTGTATGTAATTAATTGATTAATAGATAAATGAATGGGGATGTGAGTATTTGGCTCTGTTAAAAGGAGTACTATGAATATAGGGGAAAATTGGGACATGAATGGAGGAAATAAATTCTTGTAATCTGTGAGTATTATGAATGAATGGAAGAAATACATTATTTTGTCACAAATAACATAATATAGTGAGAAAAATCCAACAAGGTATAGAATGCAATAAAATAGTAAGTACCATCATGAGGGTTAGGGCTCATGCACACAAATGTATTTTCTCTCTGTGTCCTTTACCACAAAAGAATAGAACATGTCCTATTATTGTCCAGATTATGGTCAAGGATAGGACTGTTCTTTTAGGGGCCAGCTGTTTAATTCCGCAAAATACCGAATGCACACGGATGTCATCTGTATTTTTTTGGGGACCGCAAACTACATACGGTTGTGTGCATGAGCCCTTACACAAAATGCTTATATAATATTAAATGAAAAAACTAATAAGAAATAATCTTTTTAAAATATTGGACTAATTAAATATATTCTCCAATATTCATTGAGACTAGGGATGAGCGAATAGACTTCGGATGAAACATCAGAAGTCAATTTGCATAATATTTTGTTTGAATACTGTACGGAGTGAGCTCTGTATAGTATTAGAATGTATTGCCAAAGTTATTACTTTCATAAATTATTTTCTACTGTAAAAGACAATTTCCTGAACTTGGGTTCGGTTCCAAGCATGTAAAAAATTGCAGTCCTGGAGGACCATGGTATGTTTTGACACTGTGTCTTACGTACAGCCTTCAAACTGTCGTTTTGACATACTGTAATCCAAACTTGCAGGGCAGTACATAGATGACGAATATAAAGGAGCAGTTGGAAATCGTGGATCTAAAAAACAAAAATTCTCCTGTCGTATTGCTCTTACAACTGCATAATTTGTTAGATACTGAGATGCAACTGGAATGTTGGCATTTATAATTTCTTTTTAAGGTCGGAAACATAGAGAATTATCCCTATTAAACTGGCTGACATTAGCGATGTGCTGATGTAAGCTGAACTTAAAGGGAGTATTTCACCTATACTGAATCAGGCCTGGATCAACCAGGCCTGACTCAGTGCGCAGGCGTAGGGATTCTTGTGAACGGCGCTGGTGTTCGATTCGTGAAGAACCTAGGGCGGGGTTTCATATGAATAGCGACGAGGGGCCTGGGCACCGGACGCTTGAACGCCGCCCCTGGGCACCTTTAGACCTAATTTGCATATTAAATAAAAGTGTTTTTGGAAGAAAATAAGCGACGGACAGCTAAACAGTATGTAGCATTCCAATATGGGGGCTATAATGCTGATAATGGTGTTAGTGTTCTATATTGGTCTGTATAGGTGAAAGACTCTAATAGGCTATTCTTATTTTTATTCATGCCCCCATTACTGCACAATTCTAACTATAATATGCAAATTAGCCTCGAGGAGTGTGTGTGGGGGGGGGGGGGGGTGCTCCATTGCTCCTTCTCCTAGAGGCTCTGTTCTCCCACCTCATTCCACTCCCTGCCAGCCTTGTTTGACAGGCCAGTGTTCGTCTTCTCCTGCCAGCCCTATGTGCTGGCGCCTTTGCCATGCCATTTACCCAGCACACAGGGCCGGCAGGAAGAGATGAACACTGGCTGGCAGGTCGTGGAATGAGGTGGGACGGAGAACGGAGCCTCTACGGGCAGGAGCAACACCCTGCCTGCTCCTAGAGGCTAATTTGCATATTATAAAAGTTAGAATTGTGCAGTAACTGGGGCATGAAAAATAAGAATAGCCTAGTTAGGTTCAGCTGACATTAGCACATCGCTAATGTCAGACAGTTTAATAGTGTTTTCTTTTTGGTGGAGTTTTCTCAATTTCCTTGGGGTTATAATACTTTTATAATTCTATCTCTACTATAGGTGTTCCGAGGCTGGTGGGAGAGAGAATTCCTCAGTAGAGGACTATTTAGTAAAACCGGCCAGTGTTTGGTCACAGTTGTTTTGATTTTGTTGTGTGATTGATTGTAAGTGGTGACAAAGTTATGTCTGTAAGTAGCGATGAGCAAAGTCACAAATTAATTTGTCATGAAGCACATTAAGTCAGGTCTATCCTGGGCTGCAGGCAAACTTTAGGGAGAATTTATCTTGTTGTAAATCATTGTGCAGTGCAACATGCATAGCTAGTACTTTCTGATAGAGAAACAGTTAATGTGCATCAGAATGATAGGCAAAACACATATGGATGTGCGCATCATCGTGCAGGCCACCAACAGTCCTAGCTAACCCCTAAACAAACAAAAAAAAATATACCACATCCTTCAGTAAAGAAAAAAAAAAAAAGGCTGTGCGCCCCAGCAGCATCTATGTCCCAATGACTCTTTAGTGGTGCAAAATAAGGACATGGATGCAGCACCAATAAAGTAGTGGAGAGAAAAAAAAGGTTATTTTAATCCATTTTGTGGATGCGAGTATTGCCCCACCCCACCCCCGACAGTAGGGAGGGTTTCAGCAGTAAGGCTGTGTTCACATCACTGTTTAATTTTCCATACTTCTGATCTGTCAGAAAAAGAGCCCAAAACAAAAGCGGATCCTGTAGTTTGAGCATCCTCCTACAAATTGTCAGCATTTAAGCAGTATTTGTTAGGCAAAAACAGGAGTGGGTCCAAAACACAGATAACATGTGATGGAAATTCTCCTGTGTTATGGACCCACTCCTGCTTTTGGCTTTCAAATCCTGAGCCAAAATATTGACCATGTGACAGAGACCTTACAGATGCTGAATTTCTATTTATTTTTTGCTATTTTTCTGTTATTATGATGGATCAGAAGAACAGAAAAATAAACTGTGATGTCAACACTGTCAAACAGGGACACTAGTCTCCCCTGAACAGAATGAAGAGGATGGCAACAGCAAGAAGAATGACAATAGTGGCCCCACAACAGAGTGGGGAGGGTAGCAACAGCAGGAAGAGTCACAATAATGGCCCCAGAACAGAGTTGGACAGGAAGGGGGGGCGGTAAAGCTAGTTTGTTGCATCAGGCACCAGTGTCTGGAAATCCTGGTTGATCCAGGCCCGATTATTCTTTATAAAGGTTAGTCTCTCAACATTTTGTGTTCTCTTTGGGGTAACTATGCCTCCCGCTGCACTAAACACTCGCTCTGATGCCACACTACTGGCTGGGCCTCCCCCAGACCCCCCCCCCCCATCATGAAGCGCAAGCTCAGAAGGTCCCCTTGATGACACTTTCGTGAGCATGGGCGATGGCACATGTAGGCAGCAACCAACTGACTACATAAGATGTCTCAATAGTAGTTGAGATTATCCTCCCTCTCAGCAGGTGGAAAAAAGGCACCCATTTTGGACTGGTAGGGAGGGTCTAACATTGTGGAGAGCCAGTAATTATCCCTCTGCCCAATGGTGATAATGCAGTCACTACACAAGCAACTCAGCATGCATCTGGCCAGTTGTATAAGGGACTCAGAGGGACTCCCTGCCTCCATCTCCATTGCATACTGCCACAGTCTGTCAGGGTCAGCTGCATTGTCTTCGTCATCACACTCTAGCTCCTCTTCTGTCGCTTCAGCAGAAAAACCACGTAGTTATGTATAGAATTTCTGGGCAGTTATGTTCTCCTGTGCCAGTTCAGCCTCCATAAGGTTCAGGTGACCGTGAGATTTAGGCACCACGTCTTCTGTCCCTTCACCAGTCAAAATTATCAGCTTCCCCTCCAGGACCTGAAGAAGTGGAATCACATCATTCATCCCATAGTCCTGGCAACCGACAAATAACGTGTGTCACGAATGAAATTGCAGGTGTCACGCATGAACTGCCACTGTTTAACGTCAAAGTTACACTGGGGAGTAGTCCTGTCTATAAACATCAACAAATCGGTCACGGTTTTCCTCTGCTTATACAGTTGGTCCAACGTAGAGTTCAATCACGTGGAAACATCACATATGAGGCGAAGTAGGAGAACATGATTCTGCCTTTGCAGCTCAAGAAGGGAGTGTTTTGCAGTGGCTGAGGTGCATGCACAGTTTCCTTGACATTCTCAAGACGTCTTGCAGTTGGGTGGAAGACTTCAGGAACCGGGTGACAACCAGATTGAAGATGTGCACCATTCAGGACAAATGCGTCAACCCTCCCTGGTTGAGACAGAATGTTCTTCCCGTTATCGGTGACCATGGTTCCTATCTCCAGTTTGAGCAGTTCTTCCCTGATTTGACTCCATTCGCCCAGGCTGACCATGTACAGAACCACGTGACAACTTTGTGCTTTGCATAGGTGGTATGCTAAAAAAAAAAAACACCAAAAATATGAAAGCACATATTGTGACAACTTTGTGCTTTGCATAGGTGGTATGCAAAAAAAAAAAAAAAAAAAAAAACACCAAAAAGATGAAACCATAAAGGTTCAGAGTTCATTTCAAGTGTGCTATTTGCATTTTAAATCTGTTGCTGTCAACTCTCAAGATGAGATCCAAAGAGCTGTCACTATCAGTGAAGCAAGCCATCATTAGGCTGAAAAAAACAAAACAAACCCATCAGAGAGATAGCAAAATCATTAGGCGTGGCCAAAACAACTGTTTGGAACATTCTTAAAAAGAAGGAATGCATCGTTGAGCTCAGCAACACCAAAAGACCCGGAAGACCACGGAAAACAACTGTAGTGGATGACCGAAGAATTCTTTCCCTGGTAAAGAAAACGCCCTTCACAACAGTTGTCCAGATCAAGAACACTCTCCAGGAGGTAGGTGTATGTGTGTCAAAGTCAACAATCAAGAGAAGGCTTCACCAGAGTGAATACAGAGGGTTCACCACAAGATGTAAACCATTGGGGAGCCTCAAAAACAGGAAGACCACATTAGAGTTTGCCAAACGATATCTAAAAAAGCCTTCACAGTTCTAGAACAACATCCTATGGACAGATGAGACCAGGATCAACTTGTACCAGAGTGATGGGAAGAGAAGAGTATGGAGAAGGAAAGGAACTGCTCATGATCCTAAGCATACCACCTCATCAGTGAAGCATGGTGGTGGTAGTGTTATGGCGTGGGCATGTATGATGGAACTGCTTTTTTTGTATTTATTGATGATGTGACTGCTGTCAAAAGCAGCAGGATCAATTCTGAAGTGTTTTGACCAATATTATCTGCTCATATTCAGCCAAATGCTTCAGAACTCATTGGACGGTGCTTCAGAGTGCAGATGGACAATGACCCAAAGCATACTGCAAAAGTAACCAAAGAGTTTTTTTAAGGGAAAGAAGTGGAATGTTATGCAATGGCCAAGTCAATCACCTGAGCTGAATCTGATTGCACTTGGTAAAGACAAAACTGAAGGGAAAATGCCCCAAGAACAAGCAGGAACTGAAGACAGTTGCAGTAGAGGCCTGGCAGAGCATCACCAGGGATTAAACCCAGCATCTGGTGATGTCTATGCGTTCCAGACTTCAGGCTGTAATTGCCTACAGAGGATTTGCAACCAAGTGAAAGTTTGATTTATAATTATTATTCTGTCCCATTACTTTTGGTCCCTTAACAAGTGGGAGGTACACATGCAAACTGTTGTAATATCTACACCGTTCACCTGATTTGGATGTAAATACCCTCAAATTATAGTAGACAGTCTGCAGTTAAAGCATATCTTGTTCATTTCAAATCCATTGTGGTGGTGTATAGAGCCAAAAATGTTAGAATTGTGTTGATATCCTAATATTTATGGACCTGACTGTGTGTATATATATAAATATATATACACTCACAAATACCGCAGCAGCACAGTCAGACCACGTGTACTGGGTGCAATTCCTCACAGAGGTTGGCTTCTCCTCCACAATACGTACTTTCCAAATAACGAGGCAGCACTTCCAGCTTTCGGTGACAGGGTGAAGACCCCAAAACTTTATTCCCAGCAACGTTTCGGCCTGCTCAATGAGGCCTTTGTCAAGCTATACAACAGTGGTTACTACTGGGTATATATACCCACAAATCAATATACACTCAGTGCAATTAGTGAATCCACATGTTTTCAATAAAGTCACATGAACTTCAGCAACAGCAACATCAACATGATACTCAGTGTCTAGTACATATTCATGTTATATCCATACATATCAAATATAAAAACTGTAAGACCCATATTGTCAGTGTTCATCCTTCAGTGTTATACAGTATGAGATCCATATACAAAAATTTGTAACCCTTGACTATAGACAGTGCGACGTCAGGGGTCTTATGTGGAGTGCAAAAGTGCTCTGTGCATAAAGGGTTAACATTTCTTCCTAGAGATGCAGCTGCATCATATCAAAATTAAAATAGTAGGACCTACCACCCATGGATCCGCCGAGTCGGCCAGTGCTGGCGTCCCCCTCTCTGCACTGCGCATGCGTCGGGCCAGACGTTCCTCACCCACCTCCTGATGCCGCTATGTAACCATGCATGCTCCCTGGAACGCAACATCATTCAGTGGAGCGCATCGTCCACGCAGCAGCGAAGGGAGGAGGGCAAGGTCATGTGACACGGCCGCAATAGCACCGCATCGGGGGGCGTGTCAGTGACCATAGTAACATGGGATAAACATCCCGTTATGGACAATAGCGGGGGCAACGGGACCGACACATTGTGCATACAATCCACATATGTCTTCCTCTCAGTGTGTAGGGGGGACAAGGGACAGCAACCGTCGGCACCAGGTTAGCATAAAAACCATAAGGTGCCTATAGCATCATCCTCGGCCCTCCCCCACACCGCAAGACTAGACTGGTGCAGCTCTAATGGGATAAACCCTTCCCATCTGCATGCACCTAACCATGTTGCGCCAAACACATGCCAACTAGCATCCAATTTTATGGCCAGTACCATAGCATTCATAGCCACCATCGTAACGCCCAACAATTTATGTAGATTACATCAGTCTTAACCTTATGCACCATGTGACACATCCCAGAAAACACCCGCTGGGGTCCGCCAAATCTTCATACGATAGTCACTGCCACACTAGCGGGCTCAGCGGGTCCATCCGTGGCACCGTCCATTACAGTAGACAAAGGGTCATTAGGCTTGTCCAAAGAGTCTCTGAAACAAACGAAAGATATATAAAAATTTGGAGAATGCAATAAGTTCAAAATTAGCACTGTTGTACATCCCCCACACCAGACAAGACAGTTCAGACCCCCCATGTTCGATGAGCTGTCCGCACACTCTATCCACACAATTCCCATCTACATTTGGGCAATGGCAAGCTGTATGCTTGCTTACGTAATCACTGGCAGGTTTATCATTCACATCAAGCTGTCTGATGATTACTGGATAGCCATGCTTTTAGTCTCTCGCTTTTACAGCAAAATGGGGGAATGTTTCCCTCCAGCCAAAAAAGGGAGGACAAATTACTTTATTACGAGGAAACACTGTGTATGCAGCTTACCGCAGCTTTCAGTGAGCACATGCCTGCCTCCAGAGTGCCTGAATTGCATTCCTGCAGAGAAGTCAATATATATGACATGCATTGACTTACCTGAATAAAAAATAATAGTTTACAAACAACAGATGTTAGACTTACCAGTGTATAATTTCAGGCTCTGTTTTTGATCCCTTTTTGAATGTTATTATACCCCTTTTTTAAATTATTATATATAAATATATACTGTATATAATCCACCCTCTTACTGTGTCTGAAGATTGGGTGCAATAAAAGAGATACAAGAGTGAACATATAAAAAGTATATTGTGGAAATTGATTACATTCATTACATACAGATAGACTTTACAATTACTTAGCAACCAAGATGATGCAATAAGCCTATACAACTTCCTTAAAGGAAACGTGTCACCAAAAAGGTTTCCTGCCAGTTAAAAGTAGATCCTTTTTTCTAATGACTTTCTAATTCCTGAACATAATTATGGGGGCTGCCATCTTGCCTGAGCTGTTTACAAGGCATTAAAAAAAAATGTGGGCCCATATACACAATGGACTGAAGGGGACCTCACTGACATATATAAGATCATTTTCTAGGCATGCTCTGTGACCTGTGCAGAGATCATTGCACAAAGAAAGAGTAGATTAAGTTTTACAATCACCTATTATGAATGGTGGATCCTGTCTTATCTGTCATTCTAATCCTGCCTATAATAATTTCATCTCTGTGTATAGATAGGCAGGTAAATGTAGTAAAGTGATCTGTACAGACCAAGCAATGGTGTCGCTATTATTAGACTTAGTGGTCAGTGCAAAAACTGAAGAATTTTAAGTTGTTTTTTTTTGTTTAAATATAGATATTGACATGGAAAAATAAATCACCAACAATTCTTTAAAATATGTTAAACATAAAAATATGATTTAAACAATAGGTAATTTTTTGATGCCATATTTCCTTTAAACCATATAAGACATAATTACTACACATAGACTCTTTTAGGTCTCTCCACCAGTCTATGCCCAAATGCATGGGTCTTTTATCCCTTGAAACTATCTACTCCCCTCCTTTTCAACCTCTCATATTTGTTATCCCAGAATCTGTTTGCCTTCCCATCTCATCTAGTATCCAGAATTTTCGAGCAAGTGCTTACTTCCGATTTTATGGCAGCTTGCACTTATATACAAATTAGGTGTATTTCAGGTGCAGAAGGCGGCGCAACTAACTGTTATCTGCTACTTTTCCCCGCTCACACCAGGTCTCATATTGCTCAGAAGCTGTCCTACATTTTAGAACTGGTGCTGGATGCACTGAAATTATGGAGAGGGCTGTGCCTCTTCACAACTTCGGTGGACCCACCTCCAGCTAGGGGGCTTAATTAAGACTGGCATCTAAAACACCGGTCTTAATAATTGTGCACCCAAATGTCTAATCAGACCACACCTTCATTTACATATCTGCCTACAACGGCAGCTACGATGCACTGCTGCTTCACTCACCCTGCTTGGTGGCCCGGATCCTCCTCCCACTGTCCTTTTTCAGGGTGGCCAGACTATAGTGTCCATTGTTTATACTCCACGCAGGCTTAGGCCTGCTTGCTGGCAAAGCCTCTCCAAGATTGGCCATAGGGAACACATGCTCCCTCCCCCCGGCTCTTAAAGGGCCAGAATGCATGCTCCCTAATTTTTACCACCCAATGTAGTACATCAGGCACCTTCCTCTATGGGAGCACAGCTGAGCAATAAGGTTCGTTGGCTTGCTAAGTCTGGTGACTTACTATACTCTGACCCTCCACTGCTTGACCTCCCATGCCTGACCACTGTGTTTATCCAATGTTGGTTGCCCTGACCTTGGACTGATTTCCTGCATTGCACAGACTCTACCATTCCTGACCTCGGCTTGTCCCTAACTACAATTTTGCCTGACTCCTCTGTGCCACACACTGATGTCTCTGACCCCTGTCAGCTGTTAACCAGACAGAGACTATTTTAGGAGGTAGCAGCCTGGTGGTTCCCTGCAGTGAAATCCAGATTTCTGCACAGGAATTAAAGAGTGAATACCAGAAGACTACTCAGATAACACGGTTGCAGCAATCAAACTTTTGTATCTGTGAATGTTATTTATTTTTATTAGAGTGTATTTATGGAATAGGCTAAAAAAAATGTATCCTTCCATTAAAAAAAAACAACCCAAAAATATGTTAACGGTTAAATTTTTTAAACAATCAAACCCTATGGTGATGGTCGCCACTGTATTGTATGCGTTAGAGGCATCCATTTAACATATACATCGTGTGTATACATTATATATGGTAAAAAATGTGATGTGAACAAGTAGACAACTATGTAGCAATCAGACATTAATTACATGGTTACATATGACATGCAGCACCCAGGTATGGTGATTTTGTGATTTGAGTAGCGTGTTTCATGTCTCCCAAATTCTCAGGAGAGAAAAGAAAAGCATTGCATGCATTGGCAAAGTTTTAAAGTTTACCTCTGCCCTGGTAAGGTATTATGTGATTATAGTGCCATTTGACTTTTTATTTTGCTAATAGGCTTTTGCAAATGGCAGACCTAGATAGGCCAGTGTTAGGCCCCTGGCTGCCATTACAACCTAGTGGAGCACTACAATCGTGTCATGAGGAGCAGTGTGTAAGCAGACCTCCCAATTGTCCTTCTTTTCTCCTTAACTCCTTAAGGACCAGGCCATTTTTTGCAAATCTGACCATTGTCACTTTTTTTTTTTTAACATATTTTTTATTCGTGATGCATCAATATTACATGTCATTTTCTCAGCATGTCACATAAATATTCATATAATGCATCACTTTTTAGTTTTTATAGATATAACAAAAGACAAAGCAGTGAAATAATATCAAAATGGCCCAACTCCCCCCTCCCTCCCATCCCACTTTCCAGGATGTCCAACCCTACAATCCCCTCCCCTACCATAATTTCAAATATTATAGTCAAGCTACCCTCTTGTCTACCCTCAGCGTCGTCAATCTCCCAGTTAGCACTGCATTTGAGTACCATTCTGTATATTTGAATGATGCCATCAGCTCGTTGATATCTCCCCGCGGAATATGTTTCTCAATAAATGTTTGCCATTTGCGAAATACATTTTTGGTCTTCCTCTCTTTCTGATGTTCCGTGTCCAATTTATCTATATACATGAAGTGAGACATCTGAGAAATCAATTCACTAATTTGAGGAGTATTGAGTTTCAACCAGTTATTCAGAAGACCACGGAGAGACACCAATAAGGCCACATCAATTATCCCTCGAGGTTTGGATGCATCCTCAAAAACATGAAAGAGCAAAACAGTAGGGCTGTGTAGCAGCGTCAATCACCAAGTCTCCCTAATCCACACCACCACCGCCTTCCAAAATGTTTGGACGAAGTCACACTCCCACACACAATGTAATAGGTCTGCATGCTCAGCACCACATTTCGGGCAGGCTGTCAAGTACCCCATTTTGGGTGAACGTCTCGAAACATTAAACGCGTATATTGCCGAATGCATGAGACGGAAATGCGACTCCCTCCACTTTTCGCAGGGTACTGCTTTGCATACCCTTTCCCACCCCGTCAGAACCTCCTCCACCACCAACGGGACCTGTAACTTCCTACCCCATTTCTTAAAGAGACCGGCTTTCACTTTGTTATCTATTGATTCTCTCATGACATGATATAGTTGGGAAATAGAATATTTCGTAGCCCCATGTCCCAATGAGAATGCCAAGTATTGGCTCGTGCATTCGCTAGAGACATCTAGCAACCTCTGTTTGCAAAAATAGACAACCTGTTGATAAGCCAAGAACTGGGATTTATCAAGACCAAACTTCTCATACACCTCCGGAAACGCCATATACCTAATCCCGGCAATATGAAGCATATCTAGAAACGTATGAATTCCCTTGGCCCTCCATGTCTCAAACATTTTGTTTTGAGCCCCCAAAGGGAACTCCGGATGCTTCCAGAGTTCCAAGTTTCTGGACGCTAGAAATGGTCTCTTGGCTAATTTGCGCACTTCCTTCCATGCAACCATCGTGTCTCTCAAAATCAATGATTGCTTCAGATGGGGTGGGAGCAATTGCCTCTTGGTAAGCAGCAAATTCACCAATGGCCACTTTACGGAGAGTTGCTGCTCCAATGTGGGATCCGAATAGTAGTGTGTTTTGTGTATCCAATCCAGACAATGCCTAAATAAACACGCTAGATTATAAATTCTCATATTCGGGATATTTATACCTCCTTGGTGTCTAGGCAACATCAACTTAGATAATGACACTCTGGGTTTCTTCCCTGACCACAGGAAAGTTGATAACATTGATTGAATACTCCGTACATCCGAATGTTTTAAAAGCAGTGGCATTGTCTGCATGGGATACAGCAGCCGTGGAAAGCAAATCATTTTGATGAGGTTGCCCCTGCCTGTAAGAGACAGCGGTAGGTTTTTCCATCTCTCCAGGTCATTCCTAATTTTTTGGAACAGTGGGACATAATTCAGGGCATACAGCGACTCAGAGGTTCTCCCTATTTTGATCCCTAGATATTTAATGTAACTCTCAGCTATGACAATCTGGCTGCATGACTTCGCAGTTCTAATTTGGCCCTAGGTGTGCGTAACATAAGTAACATGCACTTGTCTACATTTATCTTGAACCCCGAAACTGGTCCAAAAGAGGACAGAAGCTGTATCACTTTTTCCAAGTCCGTCATCGGATCAGCTAAGAAGAGGAGTAAATCATCAGCAAAAAGCGATGTCCTTACCTCCTGATTCCCTACTTTAATGCCTTGGAAAATATCCCACTCCTCAAATAACCTAATCAAGGGTTCTAATGCCAAATTAAATAATAATGGTGATAAGGGGCATACCTGACGCGTTCCTCTAGCTAACTGAAAAGGTGCCGTCAAGAACCCTGGCAGCGATATCCTAGCCTTGGGGTCTCGATATAATGCTGCTACCTCCCCACCTAGCATCTTATAGAATTCTATTGAAAACCCGTCAGGGCCTGGGGCTTTGTGTAGCTTTGCATTTTTAATAATCCCTAACACCTCTGATTCAGTGAACGGCAAGTTCAGGGTATCTAACTGATCCTGCGATGGCGAAGGCAGACTGGTGCATCTCAGGAAAAATTCAGACATGGGATCGGCTGGGCCAGGGTCCTCATAGAGACGTGCATAAAAATCTCTCAGGATAGAAACTATTTTCTCAGAGTTCGTATGTAACCCACCCACGTTATCAGCAATAGAAGTTATGTGATTCTGTTTTCTGGAGTTCCTTACCAATGATGCCAATAGTCTACCTGTCTTGTTTCCTTCCCTGAAAAATTTTGCAGTGTTATTTGACATATCCATCTTTGCCTTTCTCTCGTACCATAACTCATAATTAGTCCTGGCCTCTTTCCACCTCTGCCTAGATTGCTCGGTTGGCGTAGTCATGAAATCGGTATATGCCGAGCGTAGGAGCGCGCTATAATTCCGCAATGCTGATGTTATTTTTTTCTTTAACCCCCACGTATAAGCCATTATGCGTCCTCTCAACACCGCTTTGGCTGCATCCCAGTAGAGAGACGGCAAATCCTGATAAGCAGTGTTGTCTCCTTTATATTCCCAATACCAGCCCCTGAGGAGATCAGAGAAATTCTCATCCTGATATAGGAATGACGGGAAGCGCCATAAAATGTCAGAGCCTTTTGGCTGCAACTCTGCTATATTTACAGATATGGGGGCATGGTCAGATATAATAAGATCGTGAATTCTGGTATCCGAGACCCTGTTTGTCAGACTACCAGAGACCAGAAGATAGTCAATTCTTGACCACGAGTCATGAGGATTCGAATAGAATGAATATTCCCGACTATCCGGGTTTAGCAACCGCCAGGAGTCAATCAATGCCGTCTCCTCCATGAACTTGGCCAGGGCCCCGTCAGTCGCAGAAGGGCGCTCACTAGCATTCCGTACTGGTTTCCTATCCTCCCTTACAGAGGCCACGGCATTGAGGTCTCCCCCCACCAATTTATTGCCCGCCGTATCTCTTTCAATAATCCCTGCCAGGTCCATCAAAAAAGGTCTACCATCCCTGTTCGGACCATAGACATTATATATCTGAAGCTCATCCGCTCCCAGAGAGATCCTTACTGTGCACCGCCTGCCCTCGCCATCACTAGACTGATCAATAACCGTGCATGCCAGGTTTTTATGAAACAATATCATTACTCCCGCTTTGCGGTTAACCGCTGGAGAACCCATTACCCTACCTACCCACATCTTTTTCATCCTAGAGTAGTCCTCCTCTGACAAGTGAGTCTCTTGTAGGAGGGCTATATCTGCATGAAGAGTTTTCAGGTGTCTAAGTATCTTATTGCGCTTTTGAGGTGAGCGCAGACCTTTTACGTTCCATGAAACTACTCTCATGGCGGGTTCCACTGGACTTCAGAACTGAGTAGTGAGCGATTGTATGTAGACATCCCAAAAATAAATATGAACAGTACCCTTCCCTTACTCCCTCTATACAGCAAAGAAAAAACCCAATAACAAACAAAAAACAGAAGGGCGATAAGCCCTAAAAGTAACCCTAAAGGCCACAATTGTTTGCATTGAACCTTCACTTTTTTCCCCATGTGAAAATGAGCAACCACGATGTTTCGTTTGCTCCGCTCCCCAACTCCCCCGCCCTTTAAAGCATCACCTTAAATGCCACTCAGCGAAACATGCAGTACTGTGCTAAACTAAACATATATTTCCTCCCCCATCCAAACAACCTCTCGGACCCGAGAGACCATGGCCCCAGGGACAAAGACTACGCCCTAGGACCCTGAAGGAGCAAACCGCCCACCGTCTCCCCGGCCCGGGAAGCCGCCCCAGGCAAACCCGTGAATGGAAAGGAGAGCATCCTACTCGTCATCTTAACTGCGATATACAATAACACAGCAGGACATGCCAGTGGGTCCAAACCCCAGACTAGGAAGACCGGGGCCCCCGGGTCAAAACAACTCCAGAGGAGCGAAGTCGCCCCCGACCTCCCCCATCTCAAGGATCTGTCCCCAGAAACATACCGGCTCTCGCGTCCTAGACTCTCTCAAAGTCCACATGATGACGCCATCGGAAAATGAGGATCCGGATCAGAGTCATCTCGCTCCACTGTGTTGGCTCGGACTGAGCCGACCCACCATGGGTCTCTCCCGGATGTCCGATCCCGACTGGTCCTCGACGGAGCCCTGAAGTCCCCGCTCTCGACGTCGCGGAGATGTCTGTGCCCCTTGGACAGATGGTAAGTATCCTTCCATGGCAACAAGCGCTTCATTCGGCGAGTGGTATAATGTAGACGAACCATCCGAGCGGTAAATCCGGAGCGAGGCGGGGTAAGTCAGCGCAAATCTTATGTTCTTATTGTGCAGCTGCGTGCAGATCGGGGAGAACGCTTTACGTCTCCTGGCCACCTCAGCAGAGTAATCTCCGAACAGTAAGATTTTCGCCCCTCTGAGCATTACCGGGCTTTTGCTAGCTTTAAAGGCTCTGAGAATGGCCTCTTTGTCGGAGTAATCCAGGTAGCGCATAATGACCTGTCTCGGTCTGGAAGACTGGCGCTCATCGCCCCGATTATACGGGCCCACTCTGTGTGCTCTCTCTACTTTACAAAGTCTTTGGATTCCTAGGGCTTTAGGTAGCTCAGTTTCACAAATAGCCATTAGTTCACTTGCCGGGATCGCCTCCCTCAGCCCCACCACTCTCAAATTATTGCGCCTGGATCTATTTTCCAAGTCCTCCACTTTTTCACAAAGTCTCTTATTCTCTGTAAGGACTTTCTGTAACTTGTGCAGGACGGATTCTGTGGTATCCTCGATCACTTGTATCCTGGATTCAGCGAGATTTAGCCTGGTGTCATGCTCCTGGACGGCATCTTGCAGTTGTTGCATCACATGAGCGACTGATGAGGCCAGAGTCTCTCTAAGGTCAGGGGCTAGGTGAGCAGCCACTTCAACTGCGAGCACTTTATAATTAATGTGCCTGATTAAGGAGTCCGGCATGAGATTCCGCACCTCGTTCCCCTCGTCGGGCCTGTGCAGCAAAGCCTGAGCCCCGTCAGTGTCCGCCGCCTCCGTGCCTGACGCCATACTGGCGGGAACTGCGTCCCCTTGTAGCGGTGATGAAAGCACTCTGGATTTCAGTTTCTTGCCCATATTAACAAGATATCGATCCATACAGCATAAGCGGATCGCGTGTCCTCTCTAACCACACCGGTGTAAAGGGTGTGCTTTGTGAACAAAGCAGACATAGCAGAGCTGGAGAGGGTCCATAGGAGGGCAACTAAAGTAATAACTGGAATGGGGCAACTACAGTACCCTGAAAGATTATCAAAATTAGGGTTATTCACTTTAGAAAAAAGACGACTGAGAGGAGATCTAATTAATATGTATAAATATATCAGGGGTCAGTACAGAGATCTATCCCGTCATCTATTTATTCCCAGGACGGTGACTGTGACGAGGGGACATCCTCTGCGTCTGGAGGAAAGAAGGTTTGTACACAAACATAGAAGAGGATTCTTTACGGTAAGAGCAGTGAGACTATGGAACTCTCTGCCTGAGGAGGTGGTGATGGTGAGTACAATAAAGGAATTCAAGAGGGGCCTGGATGTATTTCTGGAGCGTAATAATATTACAGGCTATAGCTACTAGAGAGATATCGTTGATCCAGGGATTTATTCTGATTGCCTGATTGGAGTCGGGAAGGAATTTTTATTCCCCTAAAGTGAGGAAAATTGGCTTCTACCTCACAGGGGTTTTTTGCCTTCCTCTGGATCAACTTGCAGGATGACAGGTCAAACTGGATGGACAAATGTCTTTTTTCGGCCTTATGTAGTATGTTACTATGTTACGGGCAATTTGTCACGGTTTGCGGCAGGTGCTTGGGGAGCTCACTTTCCAAGCGACTTCACATGGCGGCGCCGGAACCGGAAGTCGTGTCACTTTAAGTGGTGATAACTTTAAAACGCTTTGACTTATCCAGGCCATTCTGAGACTGTTTTTTCGACACATATTGTACTTCATGACACTGGTAAAATGGAGTAAAAAATAATAATTTTTATTTACCAAAAAATACCAAATTTGCCAAACATTTTGAAAAATTTGCAAATTTCCAAGTTTCAATTTCTTTACTTCTAGAATACATAGTAATACCTACAAAAATAGTTATTACTTTACATTCCCCATATGTCTACTTCATGTTAGGATCATTTTGGGAATTACATTTTGGGGGACGTTACAAGGCTTAGAAGTTTAGAAGTAAATCTTGAAATTTCTCAGAAATTTTCAAAAACCAACTTTTTAAGGACCAATTCAGGTCTGAAGTCACTTTGTGAGGCTTACATAATAGAAACCACCCAAAAATTACCCCATTCTACAAACTACACACCTCAAGGTATTCAAAACTGATGTTTCAAACTTTTTAACCCTTTAGGTGTTCCACAAGAATTAATGGAAAATAGAGATACAATTTAAAAATTTTACTTTTTTGGCAGATTTTCAATTTTAATATTTTTTTTCCAGTTACAAAGCAAGGGTTAACAGCCAAACAAAACTTAATATTTATGGCTCTGATTCTGTAGTTTACAGAAACACCCCATAGGTCGTCGTAAACTGCTGTACAGGCACACGGCAGGGCGCAGAAGGAAAGGAATGCCATACGGCTTTTGGAAGGCAGATTTTGCTGGACTGTTTTTTTGACACCATGTCCCATTTGAAGCCCCCCTGATGCACCCCTAGAGTAGAAACTCCAAAAAAGTGACCCCAGTTTAGAAATTACGGGATAGGGTGGCAGTTTTGTTGGTACTATTTTAGGGTACATATGATTTTTGATTCCTCCATATTACACTTTTTGTGAGGCAAGGTAACAAGAAATAGCTGTTTTGGCACCGTTTAATTTTTTTGGTAATTTACAACATTCATCTGACAGGTCAGATCATGTGGTATTTTCTATAGAGCAGGTTGTCACGGACGCGGCGATATCTAATATGTATACAATTTTTTTATTTATGCAAGTTTGACACAATGGTTTCATTTTTTAAACAAAAAAAATCATGTTTTAGTGTCTTCATAGTCTGAGAGCCATGGTTCTTTCAGTTTTTAGGCGATTATCATAGGTAGGGTCTCATTTTTTGCGGGATGAGATGACGGTTCGATTGGCACTATCTTGGGGTGCATATGACTCTTTGATCGCTTGCTATTACACTTTTTGTGATGTAAGATGACAAAAAATGGCTTTTTTTACATTTTTTTCTTATTTTTTATGGTGTTCATCTGAGCGGTTAAGTCATGTAATATTTTTATAGAGCAGGTTATTACGGATGCGGCGATACCTAATATGTATACTTTTTTATTATTTATGTAATTTTTACACAATTATTTCATTTTTATAAACAAAAAATCATGTTTTAGTGTCTCCATAGTCTGAGAGTCATAGTTTTTTCAATTTTTGGGTGATTATCCTGAGTAGAGTATGATTTTTGCGGGATGAGATGACGGTTTGATTGGCACTATTTTGGGGCGCGTATGACTTTTTGATCGCTTTCTATTACACTTTTTGTGATGTAAAGTGACAAAAAATGGCATTTTTTGACACCTTTTTTTTAATGGTGTTCACCTGAGGGGTTAGGTCATGGGATATTTTTATAGAGCCGGTCGATATGGACGCAGTGATACCTAATATGTATACTTTTTAAAATTTACTTAAGTTTTACACCATAACAGCTTTTTTAAAACTAAAACAAAATTATGTTTTAGTGTCTCCATATTCTGAACCATAGTTTTTTTATTTTGTGGGCGATTGTCTTAGGTAGGGTCTCATTTTTTGCGGGATGAGATGACGGTTCGATTGGCACTATCTTGGGGTGCATATGACTCTTTGATTGCTTGCTATTACACTTTTTGTGATGTGAGATGACAAAAAAATTGCTTTTTTTTTTCAGTTTTTTTCTTCTTTTTTTACGGTGTTCATCTGAGCGGTTAAGTCATGTAATATTTTTATAGAGCAGGTTATTACAGACGCCCTATGTCCTAAACATTATTGAGTTATAGATTTGCATTGTTACAATTACAATATTGATCAAAAAAGTGTTTGTCTGGTTCTTACCTGTATATTTGACCCCACCTTGTATATTATTTAATTATTTGAAGCAATTAAAATTTTTGTAATTTCTATATTCTATTTTGTGCGCTCTTGTGCGCTAGGAAAACTATTAAAGTGTATAAATATACATCAAAAATGTACCTTTTTTTAACTTTGTTTTTATTCCATCAAAACCTGTACAGATTAATTGCAAGAGCAAACATACAAATGTCATTACAGTGTGTCAATGTCGTACAAGTCTGTCTCAGGTTTTACATTTTTTATGCCAAAGGAAAAAGATAAAGAAAATGTACAGTAGGTACAAATAAAACAAAATAGAAATAAAACCTCACAATAGGACTCAAGCATCATCTTTTGATATGTATTCAAAATATGTAGACTGTACATTTGAAAGCATGATGGATGTATATCTATACCTCATATTATTATTACCAGCAGGTCTTTTAATCCTCCTCTCAGTCTTCCTCCAGGCACCCCTAACCATCCGACTCAGGACTTAGGTAAAATAAATCTGTCTCTCTGTTATCCAGGTTGCCCAATGTTTCTCAAATTTACCTATTGTAGGGGATCGTCTCTTTTCAGGGTGTCACACTCACAGATATCTTTGCAGACACTATTATAATGTCCAAACTCTTGCTTTATTTCAGACACTTTAACAAAGCACAGGTTAAACAGTCACAGCTTCAACTTATCACGTGTGACATCCACACAAAATAACAAACCCTTGCCTGGCTAGGCTCTAACTAAACACATAAGCGTATCCCTGACTCACCTAGAGAGCCCTGTCCCACACATGGAACACAAATGCGGCTTTCCTCAGCCATTCAGTACAGCAACCTCCAGGCTGTGACACTTCAATACCTTTTGGGGGGTTGTGGTCCTGTAGTCCTCCCGACTCTGGCCTCGTGATCCTTGTTTCACAGGCGTCACCTCGTCCCACAAAGTTCAGGCTATCGCCTAGCCTCGTGGCCCCTCGGCCCACCCGGCGGAGACCACTCACACAGAGCCTCACCAGGACTCTGCTTCACCAGAAACTGAGTGAGCCACACCCAAGATCCAGTAGAAGGATTAAATAAGATCCCTGGACATGAGTATGCCCTAAGTCCCGGACTGGAACCTGAGGAAACAACACCTCAATGTTCACATTGCCACACTATCCAGTGGTTTTAAGGGCCATAATCCTTTCATATGTGCATGTCTTGTCAATCCTTGACCCAATTTCTGCCATACAAAGTATGACAGGTGATTTCCAATGATGGGCAATTGCCAATTTAGCAGCAAGACCTATGTGTTCACTAATTATTCTCCCTTGCATTGGTATATCATCTAAGCCTATAAATAAGAGTGCCATTGATGGGGAGGGGGAGAAATGTTTTCCAGCTATTTTAGATACTAAAGAAAAAACATCTTGCCATAGTTGAGTGAGGTGTGGACAACCCCACAAAATATGGAAAAGAGTCCATCGACCCCCGCAGCCTCTCTAACACTCTGTGGATACTCCCAAAAACATATGTTGCAATCTTTCTGGAGGGAAGTACCATTGCTGATTCGTAGTGTGTCGTGCACTTAAAGTATCTCGAGATGTGTATAAATGCTTTACCCCATTGTGATTTTGAGTAAGTGGCTTTGAGTCCAGTTCCCAAGACAACAGTTCTCAAGATGTATTTTGAACTTTAACTTTCTCGCATATAAAGGTCTGAGACCTGTTACCATGTCTGAGCAGCTCTTCCACATCTGGAATAGTTTGGTGCACACTGAGGCGGAGAAGGGATTGGACCCGCCCAAAACATGCCTAATTTGAAGATATTTTAAAAAGTCATGTTTAGAGATTTCATACATTTGCAAGAGCGAGGTGAAAGGCTTAAGTGTTACTCCTTGAAAAAGCGAAGATACAGAGTCCAATCCCTTCACCTCCCAGTCCAAGTGGGGAACGAAAAGCTCCAAAGTTCTCAGTGGAGCCCATTGGGCATGGTTTAGAGTAGTTCTAGGTGTTTTCATATGGAATATTTTCCAGTGCTTTAGCGAGAAACTTACCATAGTGGGTATATCTTTGGGAGTTTGGAAGTGTATGGAGAGGGATGCTATCAAGAGGGATTTCAGAGAGCCTGATGGTATAGAAGACCATTTGTACCCAACTAAGGGAGGTATCCTCGTCCTACCACTTCCTCATTTGTGACATTTGAGTGGCTAAAAAGTAGTCATAGATATGTGGCATTCCTATCCCCCCCACAATATTTGTCTTTGTTGTATTTTGGCTGCTATTCTGCGTTTTGTAAAGCGCCAAATAAAATTGTTTAGTAACTAAGTAGCTTTCTGAAAGAAGCTCTGAAGTGGCAGAATGGGTAGGGTATGAAAGATATAAAGAAGCTTGGGTAATGTAGACATTTTAAAACATGCTATGCCACCAATCCATGAGATTTCTAGGGTACAGTAGCGCTTCAGTTTCTGTTCTATGGATTTTAACAGTTGGAGGTAGTTGGTTTTGTACGGGTATTGTATCGAGGGAGTCAATTGGATTCCTAAATATTTTTTGTGTGAAGATTGCCAGTCAAGTGGGAGTATCAGTGACTTCTCAAAGTTTAATTTATAGTAAGAGTTTACCAAATTTTTGCATTATTGTGAGGGAGTTTTGTAAAGCGATATCTGGGTTTGTTAGGGAGAGGATAATGTCATTGGTGAACAATGATATCTTATGCAGGATCCCAGTTGCAGACCTTTGATGGATTCATGTTGTTGGATCACTTGGGCTAATGGCTCAATAGTAAGTACAAATATCAAAGGACATAACGGGCATCCTTGACGGTTGCCATTTGTGATCTCAAAAGGGTCAGAAAGCATACCATTCACTAAAATTCTAGCCACATTGTAAAGTGTTTTAATGGCATCTGTGAGATAACCAGTGAATCCCAAGTGATCCAAGACTGAAAAGGCGAAGGACCAGTTAATGCTGTCAAATGCTTTCTCAGTGTCCATAGCGACTAATAATGCAGGGCATTTGTATTGTTTTTTTCTGATCAATTAGGTTCAGGAGGCAAATGGTGTTATCCGATGCTTGCTTACCTTTGAGAAAGCCAGCTTGATCTGAATGTACAGTCATGTGAAAAAATTAGGACACCCTTTGAAAGCATGTGGTTTTTTGTAACATTTTTAATAAAAGGTTATTTCATCTCCGTTTCAACAATACAGAGAGATTAAAGTAATCCAACTAAACAAAGAAAACTGAAGAAAAGTCTTTTCAAGATCTTCTGTAAATGTCATTCTACAAAAATGCCTATTCTAACTGAGGAAAAAGATAGGACACCCTCACATGTATTCCCTCTTAAATTGGCTCAGATCTCACACAGGTATAGCACACCAGGTGCACATAATTAGTAGATCGTTACTCTGCATGTTGAATGAGGCTTGCCCTATTTAAACCTCAGACATTTAGTTTGGTGTGCTCCTGACTGTTGAAGTGAGAGTGAGCACCATGGTGAGAGCAAAAGAGCTGTCAGAGGACTTCAGAAAAAAGATTGTAGCAGCCTATGAGTCTGGGAAGGGATTTAAAAAGATCTCAAAAGATTTTGAAATCAGCCATTCCACTGTCCGGAAGATAGTCTACAAGTGGAGGGCTTTCAAAACAACTGCCAACATGCCCAGGACTGGTCGCCCCAGCAAGTTCACCCCAAGAGCAGACCGCAAGATGCTAAAAGAGGTCTCCAAAAACCCTAAAGTGTCATCTCGAGAACTACAGCAGGCTCTGGCTACTGTTGATGTAGAAGTACATGCCTCTACAATCAGAAAGAGACTGTACAAGTTTAACTTGCATGGGAGGTGTGCAAGGAGGAAACCTTTGCTTTCCAAGAGAAACATCGAGGCCAGACTGACATTTGCCAGAGATAAAGTTGACAAAGACCAGGACTTCTGGAATAATGTTCTTTGGACAGATGAGTCCAAAATTGAATTATTTGGACACAACAGCAGAGGACATGTTTGGCGTAAACCAAACACAGCATTCCAAGAAAATAACCTCATACCAACTGTGAAGCATGGAGGTGGAAGTGTCATGGTTTGGGGCTGCTTTGCTGCAGCAGGACCTGGTCAGCTCACCATCATAGAATCCACGATGAATTCTACTGTGTATCAGAAGGTGCTTGAAGAACATGTGAGACCATCAGTTAGAAAATTAAAGCTGAAGCGGAACTGGACCATGCAACATGACAATGACCCAAAACATACTAGTAAATCAACCAAAGATTGGCTGAAAAAGAAGAAATGGAGAGTCCTGGAATGGCCAAGTCAAAGTCCAGATTTGAATCCCATTGAGATGCTGTGGGGTGACTTGAAAAGGGCTGTACGTGCAAGAAACCCCTCAAACATCTCACAGCTGAAAAAGTTCTGCATTGAGGAGTGGGGTAAAATTTCCTCAGACCGATGTCGAAGACTGGTAGATGGCTACAAGAACCGTCTCACTGCAGTTATTTCAGCCAAAGGAGGTAACACTCGCTATTAGGGGCAAGGGTGTCCTATCTTTTTCCTCAGTTAGAATAGGCATTTTTGTAGAATGACATTTACAGAAGATCTTGAAAAGACTTTTCTTCAGTTTTCTTTGTTTAGTTGGATTACTTTAATCTCTCTGTATTGTTGAAACGGAGATGAAATAACCTTTTATTAAAAATGTTACAAAAAAACACATGCTTTCAAAGGGTGTCCTAATTTTTTCACATGACTGTACAATGCGAGGAAGGATGATAGAGTTCTAGAAGCTATGAGTTTGGAAAATATCTTTATACCTGTGTTGAGAAGGGATATTGGGTGGAAGTTTTGAGGACAGCTTGGGACCTTTTCCTGGTTTGGGGAGGGTTACTATGGTTGCCATTAACATTTCCTTATCAAATGCACCAGTTAAGATTACTTCTCAGAACATGTTAAGCATGTGTGGGGCTAAAATATCTCTATAGGTATGCATTGGAGAGGTCATCTGGGCCAGGAGCTTTATGTAAGGGTAGCTTTTTGATAGTGTGTAATATTTTATTCTCCGTTATAGGGGCATTTAGCGTATTGAGTTGATCGGGGTATAATGTTGGGGGGGAGAGTTTTTTAATGAAAGATGTTATGTCCAATTGAGAAGGGGATGTGGTCCCGTTGGCCTCTAGATTGTAGAAGGATGAATAATATTCCCGAAATCAGTTAGCTATATCCAGGGACGGACTGGAAATTTAAAGTGGTCCTGGGAAAAATACTAAAAGTGGCCCCGTTTTGAAGTGGGGTCCAAATTAATGGAGGCAGGGCCAGCAATACCATATTACGGTACATTATACCACCCCATCAGAGCCAAATACCACAATCCATCACTGCCCCAGCAGCACAAAATACATTCCAAAAAACTTCCACTGAATGGCAGTGAGGGCTCAGGTGGCCTCCTGGGCATCGGCCCACCGGGAGATTTCCCTGTAAGGTCCATGGCCAAACCACCCTAGGCTATATCTTTGGGGGTCATACAATTTATGGGAACGGGTAGCATGAAACAGGTATGGGATTCTGGATTTTTGGGTCCCCTGTTTAATTTTAATCTAGCTAATAGCTTGCCACATTTGTTGTTTTGGGAATAGTATTGCACATTTAATGTGCGCATCTGTTTTTCATATGAGTATAGAAGGCATTCATTTTAATGTCGTTCTCAGCTGGTAGATATGAGCTTGATATTGAGGGGAGGGCGATTTTTTTTGTTCAGAGCCTGAATGGTTTGGAGCTTTTGGTAGGTCTCTAAGGCTACTTTCACACTAGCATTTTTGCTGGATCCGCCAGGGATCAGCAAAAACGCTTCTGTTACTGATAATACAACCATCTGCATCAGACGTATGCAGTCCTTGAACAGCCGTTTGAGGGTGTATATAATTGTTCAAAATTTGAGCAAATTACCCGTTTGGAATTGCAAATTGAGTGTCTAAATGGGCGAGTTTCAATACTGAGAGGCGTTAACAATTTGGAAAAGAGTTTGCTGCTCACTGAGCAAGCACTCTATGGGGTAGATAAGGGGAGGGTGAAAGCGAGGAGGCTGAGGAGAGTGAGGTAGATAGCTGGGTAACAGTTAGAAAGCAGGGTAGAGGGAAGAGTGCCAGGAAGGCTAGCCCTGATCTGTCACACCCCAACAAGTTTGCACGGTTGGCAGATGAGGGGGATGTCGGTTCAGGGACAGCACTGCTGCAGCCGGACACTTCCTCTGCCAGTCAGGGGAATGTCAGCTCCAGTAAGCAGGAGAACAGGGCAGGGCAGACAGGTGCTGGTAATGGGAGACTCTATTATTAGGAGTACACAAAGGCAATCTGTCACAAAGACCGTGATCGCTGAACAGTGTGTTGTCTTCCTGGGCTAGAGTTCGACACATCGCGGATCAGGTTGACAGATTACTGGGAAGGGCTAGAGAAGATCCAGCGGTCATAGTTCATATTGGAACCAATGACATAATTAGAGGAAGGTGGAGTCCTTAAAAATGATTTTAGGGATTTAGGTCAAAAGCTAAGGGCAAGGACCTCAAAGGTAGTGTTTTCCGAAATACTGCCTGTACCACGAGCCACACAAGAAAGGCAGCGGGAGATTAGGGGGGGGTTAACAAGTGGCTCTTGAACTGGTGTAGGAAGAAGGGGTATGGGTTCCTGGAGAACTGGGCCGACTTCTCTGTCAGCTACAGGCTCTATCGTAGGGATGGGCTGCACCTCAATGGGGAAAGGGTCAGCTGTGTTGGGGGTAAAGATGGCTAGAAGGTTGGAGGAGTCTTTAAACTAGGGACTGGTGGAGGGTAATTACGCTATAGGATGGGAAGATAGTGCAGATAGAGACCGGGGGCAAGGACTGGGGGAGGAATGGAAGGAGGGACTAGAACAGTACAGAAGGAAAGGTGTAGGGTAAAAAAAATACATAAACCTCTTAATTGTATGTATACTAAAGCCAGAAGCCTGACTATTAAAACTGGGGAACTGGAATTAGTGATGTGTGAGGAGGACTATGACATAGGGGGAATAACTGAGACATGGCTGGATGATAACTATGACTGGGCAGTTAATGTACAGGGTTACAGTCTGTTTAGAAAGGATCGTCAAAACTGGAGAGGGGGAGGGGTCTCCCTTTATGTAAAGTCCTGTCTAAAGCCCACAGTCCGAGAAGATATAAGTGAGGGACATGAACATGTGGAGTCACTGTGGGTAAAAATACATGGAGGCAAAAATAATAATAAATTACTAATAGGCGTTTATTATAAACCACCTAATATACCAAAGTCCACAGAAAATCTACTACTAAATTAGATAGCCGAGGCGGCAAATCATAATGAGGTGGTTATTATGGGGGACTTCAACTAACCAAATATAGACTGGGAAACTGAAAGCTGTACATCTCATAAAGGAAACAGGTTCTGGCAATAACCAAAGACAATTACCTTTCCCAACTGGTTCAGAACCCGACTAGAGGGACCGCCATACTGGACTTAGTATTAACCAATAGACCTGACAGAACAACAGATATGCAGGTTGGGGGACACCTGGGAAACAGTTACCATAAAGTAATAACCTTCCAATTTTCCTTCAAACGAGCATTTCTACAGGGAGGAACAAAAATACCAAAAAGCTAAATTTAGCCAACTAAGAGAGGCCATAGGCGTAACTAACTGGGACAAAGTCCTCAAAAATAAAAATACCGCCACAAAATGGGATATTTTTAAAAGTATCCTAAAATCTGATTATCTAATTGTGAGAGGTACATACCTCATAGGAATAAAGAGTTAAGGAGCAAGAAGAAAACAATGTGGATAAATAGAACTGTAAAGAAAGCAATAAATGACAAAAAGAAAGCATTTAAATCACTTAAACAGGAGGGTGGTGAGGAAGCACTGAAAAACTATAAGGAAAAAAATATGCAAAAAAACTAATAAAAGCCGCCAAACTAGAGACGGAGAGATTAATTGCCAAAGAGAGCGAAACAAACAATAAAATGTCGGCCCTCTACAGAGAAATGAGGAAGATATGGGGAAGTTGCAGAGAGCGACGAGGAGAAAGCAAAGCTATTAAATATTTTTTTCTCCACTGTATTCACTGAGGAAAATAAACTGTCAGATGACATGCAGAATGTAAAAGTAAATTCTCCATTAAAGTTGCCCTGTCTAACCCAGGAAGAAGTACAACAGCAAATTAAAAAGATTAAAATAGACAAATCGCCAGGACCAGATGGCGTAATCCCCCGTATCCTAAGACTCTATTTACAGACTCTGGATCTAATGGCTAGTAGAACCCCCCGTTTGTTTTTTCTCGTAGTGCGCTTTATATATCAGGGAGTACTAAGGGTGCTTAACCTCTTCAGGACACATGAGGCACCGGTACAGCATGTTGCCCCGGTACTTAAGGACACATGACGTACCGGTACATCATGTGTATTTCCGATCACCGCCGCCCGTCGGGCGGTGATTGGAACAAGGTGCCTGCTCAAATCATTGAGCAAGCACCTTGGCTCAATGCCCAGGGGGGTCCTGTGACCCCCCCAAGTCAGCGATCGCCGCAAACCGCAGGTCAATTCAGACCTGCGGTCTGCGGCTTTTTATGTTGCGGCGTGCGGCAGTGCCATCGGGATCGGCACCCCCTGGATCTCACAGGCCGGAAGCTGTATGAGTGATATTTATTGTATTACTCATACAGCCAATGCATTCCAATACAGAAGTATTGGAATGCATTGTAAAGGATTAGACCCCCAAAAGTTGAAGTCCCAAAGTGGGACAAAAAATATAAAGTGAAAAAAAGTTTAAAAAATTTAGTTCCCCCCCCCCCCAAAAAATGTAAAGTTTCAAGTAAAAATAAACCAAAATGTCATTTTCCCCAAATAAAGTTTAAAAAAATTGGTAAAAAATAGGGGAAATATTGACATATTAGGTATAGCCGCGTCCGTATCGATCGGCTCTATAAACATATCACATGACCTAACCCCTCAGATGAACACCGTAAAAAATAAAAACTGCTAAATAAACCATTTTTTGGTCACCTTACATCACAAAAAGTACAATAGCAAGCGACCAAAAAGGCGTATGCCCACCAAAATAGTACCAATCTAACCGTCACCTCATCCCGCAAAAAATGAGCCTTTACCTGAGATAATCGCCCAAAAAATTAAAAAAACTATGGCTCAGAATATCGAGACACTGAAACATCATTTTTTTTTGTTTTAAAAAGCTGTTATTGTGTAAAACTTACATAAATAAAAAAACTGTATACATATTCGGTATTGCCGCTTCCGTATCGACCGGCTCTTTAAAAATATTACATGACCTAACCCCTCAGATGAACACCATAAAAAATTAAAACTGTGCTAAATAAACCATTTTTTGTCACCTTACATCACAAAAAGTGTAATAGCAAGTGATCAAAAAGTCATATAAACCCAGGGGCGGGCTGGGCCGGGGGGCAGGGAGGCAATTGCCCCCCAGGCCGCCCTAAATAAACGGCCGCTGGGCCGTCTGTCTAAAAAAAAAAAAAAATGTTTTTTTTATTCTTCAGGGCCGCTCCTCCCATCACCACAGGCGGCGCGGCCCTGGATGTAATTGCGGCCGTGCTGTGGGGCAGGGGAGGGAGAGGCGTGTCCCTCCCCTGTTCCTCTGATAGGCCGCAGGCACTAATGCCTGCAGCCTATCAGAGGCCGGCTCAGGCAGCGCGATGACGTCATTATCATCGCGACGCCTGAGCCGGCAGCACACGCTGCTGATGGAGGTAAGTATTTTTTTTTCTTCTTTGCGGGGGGCTGGCACTATGGGGGGGAGATCTGGCACTATGGGGGGGGATCTGGCACTATGGGGGGGATCTGACTGGCACTATGGGGGGGGGATCTGGCACTATGGGGGGCACTATAGGGGGAGCTGGCACTATGGGGGGCACTATAGGGGGAGCTGGCACTATGGGGGGCACTATAGGGGGAGCTGGCACTATGGGGGCACTATGGGGGGAGCTGGCACTATGGGGGGCACTATAGGGGGAGCTGGCACTATGGGGGGCACTATAGGGGGAGCTGGCACTATGGGGGCACTATAGGGGGAGCTGGCACTATGGGGGACTATAGGGGGAGCTGGCACTATGGGGGGACTATAGGGGGAGCTGGCACTATGGGGGGACTATAGGGGGAGTTGCCACTATGGGGGGGACTATAGGGGGAGCTGGCACTATGGGGGGGACTATAGGGGGAGCTGGCACTATGGGGGGACTATAGGGGGAGCTGGCACTATGGGGGGACTATAGGGGGAGCTGGCACTATGGGGGGGACTATAGGGGGAGCTGGAACTATGGGGGGGGCTATAGGGGGAGCTGGCACTATGGGGGGGCTATAGGGGGAGCTGGCACTATGGGGGGACTATAGGGGGAGCTGGCACTATGGGGGGCACTATAGGGGGAGCTGGCACTATGGGGGGACTATAGGGGGGGCTGGCACTATTGGAAGAGCTGACACTATGGGGGAGCTGACACTATAAGGGGGCTGGCACTATGGGGGGAGGGCTGGCACTATGGGGGGAGGGCTGGCACTATGGGGGGAGGGCTGGCACTATTGGAGGAGCTGGCACTATTGGAGGATCTGGCACTATGGGAGCATTTCTTACTGGCACATTATGGGGGGGCACCATGGGGGAGAGGAGCACTATGGGGGCTTTTTTTTTTATTATTGGCGCATTCTGGGGGGCACTATAGGGGAGAGCAGCACTATGGGGCATCTGGTGCTACTATAGGGGCATTATTTGGGGGCACTATGGGGAAGTGAAGGCTCTAAAGGGGCCTTTTGTATTGGAACATTATGGGGGGCACTATGGCATTTGGTGGCACTAAGGGGGCATTTTTTACTAGCACATTATGGAAGGCACTATGAGGGAGTGGAGCACTATTGGGGCATATGGTGGCACTAAGAAGGGGCATTTTTTTACTGGTACATTGTGGGGGAGAGGAGCACTATAGGGGCATCTGCTGGGGGCACTAAGGGTCATTTTTTTTACTGGCATATTATGGGGACACTATGGGGAAGGGGGAGAGGAGCAGTATGAGGGCATTTACTGGGGCACTATATAGGGGTATTTTATACTGGCATACATTATGGGGACATTAGCTCAACTGCGGGCACTAAGCGGGGGTATTTCATGTACTGTCATATTATAGGGAAAATTAGTACTACTAGGGGGTATTATGGGGAGCTTTACTACTACTAGGGGCTATGAAGAACATGATTACTAGGGCACTATAGGGGCATTATTACTACTAAGTGTGCTCTGGCAGAGAATTATTTCTATTGGTGGGATTTTGGGGAGCACTGTTACTTTGGGGGCACCCTGGCATAGTATCAGCTTAGCACAATTATTTTTGGGGGACATTATCTTTATACTATTAGTGTCTGGGCGCAGTTATTTTTTAGAGCACTGTGTGCCAATAATTGTTTAAGGGGGCACTATCTGTGTGGTAGTAGTATTTCCAGGCGGACTGTTTCTGCAATATAGTATTGGGGGCATAGCGGGTACAGTATTGGGGGCACTATCTGTGTGGTAGTAGTATTTCCAGGGGGACTGTTTCTGCAGTATAGTATTGGGGGCATAGCGGGTACAGTATTGGGGGCACTATCTGTGTGGTAGTAGTATTTTTAGGGGGACTGTTTCTGCAGTATAGTATTGGGGGTGGCAGGAAACTAATGTCTGTTTCTCAATCTCTGCAGAGAAGGGAGATGGCAGAAAAATCATCATGGCGGTCTGGTCTGAATGGAGAAGATGAGGAAAGAGAACGTCTACAACAAAGGTGACATCACTGGATGTAAGAGGTATGTGGCGCTATGTAGGAGAGGAGATGCTCCGGCTCCTCCTCCTGCCATTTGCAGAAGGAGGATTCAGAACTGGGTGAGGATGACGAAAGGGGGCAGCAGGCCACGGGCGGGTGGCAGATGGTGGGGGGAACCACAGGCCTTGAGCAGGATCAGGTAGGGAGGAGAGCGGAGGAGCTTCCTGGCTGTAGCTTGTTATATAAGCAGGCAGTGCAGCCAGGACGGCCTCCCCTCTCCGTATGATGTGTAGAGACAGGCCTCAACTATAGAACGTCAGCTGTACAGTGTGTGTTGGGAGTGGCCTATTGTATGTAGGAGGGGCTTTTAATGATGGACGGGGCTAAAAATGGGCCACTTGACTAGATTTGCCCCCCAGGACTAAGGCTGCCAGTCCTCCCCTGTATGCACCCCAAAATAGTGCCAATCAAACCATCATCTCATCCTGCAAAAAATGAGACCCTACCTAAGATATAGGGTCCTGAAATATAGTATGTCAAATCTATAGCAATATGATCGCAAAACAGTAATATAGAGGAGAGCCAAAAGGCCTGAAGAGGGCTTTACCAATTCACAAAGTATAATCACATCTCCCATACCAGTGTCCCTCACCTATCAACGCGTTTCACCGAATGGCTTCTTCAGGGGAAGGTTGTATTATCAGTCAGTAACGGAAGCGTTTTTGCTGAACCCTGCCGGATCCAGCAAAAACGCTAGTGTGAAAGTAGCCTAATCCTGGAAATAAACCATAAAAACATGACAAACCTAACAATTCCTGTAACAAAACAATTCAATAATGAAAAACTATTAATATTGCTACCCAGTCTAAGAACTAGATTCCTTTGAGCTTTTGTCAAAATTTCACCTAGGCCACTTCCTTTCCAGGAATGACTCTCAGGAAATGCCCTCCCAAATGAGCCAAAGTTGGATCTTTTATACCCATTTCTGGATCTTACTATCAACTCCCATCTGCCAATATTGTCTCACTTATCTTCAAAGACTTGTTTTGATCTCTGTCTGCTTTTTCCTCCCAATAAGTGCAAGAAGAATAAAGGTGCCATATCTTTCCGTAGTTAGCAAGTCATATAACAACTTCATTCCTCCTTCATTTCCACATTGTGATGAAATTACACAGAGTGAAGGCATACTGACCAGTTGTCACATGTTGTATTCGTACCTGAATGGGACAGTACGTCTACCCTCAAGATACCTTTGAAATGTAAGTTAATGTAAACACTTATCTACACATCTTGATTAGGAATGTAGAAGGTTTTTGACTCAAATAGTTGAGCCCAAGGAAGCCAATTATAGAAACCTAATTACATAGTAACATAGTTTATAATTAACCACTTTCCAACCGCCCATTGACTATAAATGTCTTGGGTGGTCAGATCCATTCACAGATCGTGCTGCACGCTAATCTGTGTCAGCATGGCTCCTCATAGGGGAGCGCTGAATAAGTGCTGTGTATACAGCTGAGGAAGCAATGTGCTGCTTCCTGTCCCGGCCCAGTGGTCATGTGACTGCCAGGGCCGAGTGTGAGACGTTTGGTTGGGACACAGTTTGAGACGTTTGGTTGGGAAAACAGGTGTTTTCCTCCCAGCATGTGCTGCTGGGCTGATTTATAGCCAGGTGAGGTCAAATACCGGACTGGATTTGAAATGCCAGTCTGGGTTGGTACCTGGCTGTGTTTAAATAGGCAGCTGGGCTCAGAAGCCAGGTCTCTGTGTTAGGATCTACCCAGATGCAAGATCGGATAGAGACAGTGTTGCCTCTTGTTAGGGACCATATGGAGGCAGCTCAGCGAGCCTAGAGTCGGGTCTATAATTGTCAGGCTTGGGTCCGGATCTTTAACCCGGGTGATCAGGTTTTGGTTCTGGTGCCAACCGTGGACAGTAAGTTCCTGGCTAGGTAGCAGGTTCCCTACGAGGTACACAGGAAAATTGGAGATGTAAACTAAAAGGTACACCAGCCAGGGCGGCGAAAGCCGGAGCAGGTTCACCATGTGAATTTGCTCTAACCGTGGAAAGATAGGGAAACCTGTACAGAAGACAGCAGCCACAGTAAAAATTGCTGAAAGCCTCTCCTATAAACAGACTTAGGAGGCCAGGGAGTTCATTAGTCGGTAAATGGATGTGTTCTCGGACCTCCCTGGATGCACTTCCATAATCCAGCATGACATTGTCACTGAGCCTAAGGCAAAAGTCTGATTAAAACCATACCGGGTGCTCGAGGCTCGGCGACAAGCCATATAGGAGTAGGTGCAGCTAATGTTGCAGCAAGATGTCATTGAGGAGTCAAAAAGTTAGTGGGCCAGTCCTATAGTATTGATACCCAAACCGGATGGGACGTTGCGGTTTTGTAATGACTTTTGAAAACTTAGCGAGGTTTCCAAATTCAATGCGTATCCCATGCCCCGACTGGATGAGCTCATCGAGAGGTTGGGACAAGCCCGGTATTTTTCTGTTTTGGACCTCAAGAAAAGGTACTGGCAGGTGCCCTTAATGGAGGCTGCCAAAGAGAAAACTGCCTTCATCAAGCCTGAGGGGCTGTATCAATATAAGGTCTTACCCTTTGGTCTGCATGGCGCCCCCGCCACTTTTCAGCGACTAATTGACATTGTGCTTCGTCGGTGCGCTTCGGCTTACCTGGACGATATTGTCATCCACAGTACCGACTGGGAAAATCTCCTGCCCAAAGTGCAGGCTGTAGTGGACTCCTTTCAGAAAGCTGGCCTAACCGCTAACCCCAAAAAATGTGCGATAGGGTTAGAAGAGACTAAGTACCTGGGGTATGTCATTTGACGTGGAGTCATCAAACCCCAAGTGAACAAAATAGAGGCGATATGGAATTGGCCCCGACCTGTCACCACTAGGCAAATAAAGTCATTCCTGGGAATGGTGGGCTATTACATGAGGTTTGTTCCCCACTTTGCTACTCTAGCCGCGCCCTTGACAGGGACACAAGTCAGTGATGTTTCGCTGGGACGAGCAGGCGGAAGAGGCTTTTCCACTTTGAAGTCGGCCCTGTGCAGGTGACCAGTTTTGGTGACGCGCGACTTCAATAGGGAGTTCGTAGTACAGACCAATGCCTCCGAAGTAGGTCTCAGTGCTGTACGGTCTCTGGAAGTCAACGGGGAGGAGCATCTCGTTGTCTTCCTCTTCTGTAATCTCACCTCAGCCGAGACCCGGTATAGTATAGTGGAGAGAGAGTGCCTGGCTATCAAGTGGGCACTAGAATCTCTCCGCTATTATTTATTGGGGAGAAAATTCTGCCTGGTGACTGACCATTCCCCTCTCAAGTGGATGAGCCAGGCCAAGGACAGAAATGCCCGGGTCAACCGATGGTTTCTCTCCCTACAAAACTTAACATTTTCAGTGGAACACAGGCAGGGTACACTGTCTGGGGTGTGTTCACCCCCTCAGGGTTGAACAAAGGAGGGGGGTATGTGACACAGTGAGAGGTTTGGTCTGGGAAAACAGGTATTTTCCTCCCAGCATGTGCTGCTGGTCTTATTTACAGCCAGGTAAGGTCAAATACCGGACCGGATTTTAAATGCAGCACCGGTCCGGTGCTGGGCTCAGAAGCCAAGTCTCGGTGTTGGGATCTGGGAGCCTTGTGTCTGGATGAAGGTTTGCTACCTGTTTGGCGTAAAAACAGGTTGGTGCTGCTTTCAGTAAGGACTCTTTGAGGCAGAATTGCCGCATGGTGTAAATTACAACCAACACCGCAAGGTGACTTTTTGTTTGAATATGACTGTTTGTTTTGTCACTTGCCTAAAGTGTGAATAAATCACTGAATTGTTTGATCCAAAGAACTTGTTGTTGCCGCTATACTGCATCCACTAATCCTGTCTACCAGAGTGAGTCCCTACAATATATATATATATATATATATATATATATATTGGATATAAAAAAAACTCTACACACCCCTGTTAAAATGTCAGGTTTCTGTGCTGTAAAAAAATGAGACAAAGATAAATCATTTCAGAACATTTTCCACCTTTAATGTGTCCTATAAACTGCACCAAACTGAAAAACTGCAAACAAACTGAAATATTTTAGGTGGAGGGTAGAAAAGAAAAAAACTAAAATAATGTGGTTGCATAAGTGTGGACACCCTCTTATAACTGGGGATGTAGCTGTGTTCAGAATTAAGCAATCACATTCAAAATCATGTTAAATAGGAGTCAGCATACACCTGCCATCATTTAAAGTGCCTCTGATTAACCCCAAATAAAGTTCAGCTACTCTAGTTGGTCTTTCCTGAAATTTTCTTAGTCGCATCCCACAGCAAAATTCATGGTCCACAGAGAGCTTCCAAAACATTAGAGGGATCTCATTGTTAAAAGGTATCAGTCAGGAGAAGGGTACAATTTTTTTCCCCCAAGGCATTAGATACACCATGAATCATCAAGTGGAGAAAATATGGCACAACAGCGACATTACCAAGAACTGGGCATCCCTCCAAAATTGATGAAAAGACGAGCAGAAAACTGGTCTGGGAGGCTACCAAGAGGCCTACAGCAACATTAAAGGAGCTGCAAGAATATCTGGCAAGTACTGACTGTGTGGTACATGTGACAACAATCTCCTGTATTCTTCATATGTCTGGGCTATGGTATAGAGTGGCAAGACAAAAGCCTTTTATTACGAAGAAAAACATCAAAGCCAGGCTACATTTTGCAAATACACACTTGAAGTCTCACAAAAGCATGTGGGCAAAGGTGTTATGGTCTGATGAAACCAAGATTGAACTTTTTGGCCATAATTCCAAAAGATATGTTTGGCGCAAAAACAACACTGAACATCACCAAAAGAACACCATACCCACAGTGAAGCATGGTGGCGACAGCATCAAGATTTGAGGCTGTTTTTCTTCAGCTGGAACTGGAGCCTTAGTTAAGCTAGAGGGAATTATGAACAGTTCCAAATAACAGTCAATATTGGCACCAAACCTTCAGGCTTCTGCTAGAAAGCTGAACATGAAGAGAAGCTTCATCTTTCAGCATGACAACAACCCAAAGCATACATCCAAATCAACAAAGGAATGGCTTCACCAGAAGAAGATTAAAGTTTTGGAATGGCCCAGCCAGAGCCCAGACACGAATCCGATTGAAAATCTGTGGGGGTGATCTGAAGAGGGCTGTGCATAGGAGATGCCCTCGCAATCTGACAGATTTGGAGTGTTTTTGCAAAGAAGAGTGGGCAAATCTTGCCAAGTTAAAATGTGCCATGCTGAAAGACTCATACCCAAAAAGAGTGCTGTAATAAAAAAAAGGTGCTTTAACAAAGTATTAGTTTAAGGGTGTGCACACTTATGCAACCATATTATTTTATTTTTATATATTTTCTTCCCTCTACCAAAAAGATTTCAGTTTGTTTTTCAATTGAGTTGTACAGTTTATAGGTCACATCAAAAGTAGAAAAAGTTCTGAAATGAATTATCTTTGTCTCATTTTTTACATCACAGAAACCTGATATTTTATATATATTTGGTATTGCAGCATCCATAACATCTGGCTCTACAAAAATATCACATGATCTACCCCATGAAGTGAACGTTATCAATCAATCATGAGTAAGGGGGCATATTCTCACGAAATGTTGCGTGGAGGGGAAGAGGTGTGAATGATGTCTGTCTCAGCGTCCCTCATGATGTACCATTTTATACTGGAATGAATTAAAGAAATAAACTATCAAAACGCCTCAGCGCCATCTTGGGCGTCCCCCTCCACGAGCCCTGCAAAGCAAAGGCAGTGCACGCAGGCACATGAAAGTGACCGTGGTGTAAGCGACTCTCCTGGGCTTGATTTACAAGGACAAATACCTCCATCTCACTGCTTTGCTTCTATCCCTACATCAGATGCTCCAGCCTCCGGCTCTTTACTTATAGAACTGCTGTTAGCGTTCAGCCACTCACTTTAGCAAGGCATCACTCAACTAATATCCCCTCTACAATCAACGGTTGCAGATATAGATCACAGAGTGACCCATATAGAAACTAAAATGGTAGAATAACCAGCTCATTGACACTTACCAGGCCTTAGAAGATGAGGTTACATCATTGTGAGCCAAAGTAGTGGACTTGGAGTGCCGCTCTCGCAGAAATAATATAAAGTTCAGGGGCACCCTCGAAGAAGTTACCCAAGAAAAACTCCTTACTTACAAAACTACTTCTGCTTCTATCGCCTGGTAGTACCCCTTTGGACCTCCTCTTGACAGGGTAGCTTGCCCAAAACACACAACAGAAAAAAACTCCCTGTGATGTCTAAGCGACTATGCATTATTACCACATAAAAGAAGGAGTCATGAACGCAGCTTGCAAGATCAAAGATCTACCTGTTCCTTTTCAATTGGTCAAAATCTTTGTCATTCTCTCAGCAACCACTCATAACTTTCAAGCTACGGGAGCATAACTGTCACGGATGATGTTGCAGAAAGCTGGAACTTATAAATAAACATCCGACTGGCTTGATCCCAAACTAAGGAGAATATGGGTGAGCCCTATAAAACCCCTAGAGCTCTCCCTGACTGCTATGCCCATGCAAGGGTCTCTATGATAGACGATTGCATGCCCACATACCTAATACTGTGTGACACCTGAAAACCCTATAATAGTGAGGGGACAAGACCACCGGCTCCCTGCACTTAATACGGATGGAGTCAGTGTCAGCAAGGAAACACAAATAAAGGAAAAAAGACTTATCTGAGGAAACAGCAGCAGCAGCCTCCAGCAGTGAACATCTAATCCAGGAAGTAGTATAAACCGCAAAGTGAGGCAGTATAGGAGGGAATATAAAGGGAGACAATTAGTCTAAATAGGTGACACCTGGGAGAAAGAAAGGATGACAAAGTGAAACCAAAACAAAGAACATCATGCAAGAGGTAGAGAAGAACGTCTGCCAGACCTTCTCACAGAACTGGCGGTGACAATAACATATGCTATCACTGGGAATTCCCTGTGAAAATGATCACCCGCAATAATAACTACATTTGTAATCTCCTTGGTGCGAAATGGGATTTGATTTCTCACAGGATGGAACATTACAGTTAACAATCTGTCTCGGTACCACCCGCTCCGCCTACCAAAGTGAGATCCAACTCGAAGCGGACCTCGTCTAAATGAAGATCTTCAAGACGAGTAGAAACCTGGTCACCTTGAGAAGTATATAGCTATGCTGATGTCGGTGCTGGACTGCACTACTTTGATTGTTTGTGTTACCTTTTTCTTTCCCCGATTGCGAGTTTCAATCGCCGTCCTGTGACATGGCATCTTCCTTGCAGAAGATACCTACACCAACCGTGTGGAACTTTCTTCACTGTTTGCACATTGATTTATATAGGTTTATGTTCTTCTTTTTTTTAGGACTCAATGCCCTCTTCTTCTCCAGGCACGATTGTTGACTAATCTGGACAGCCCTCTTAGCCTCTCCGACCTCCCCTCTTCATGCCGCTCTACAGTGTCACCCCTACGGTACAGCTATTGGAATTTACAATATGGTGATTAAGATAACTTCTGTCAACTTTAAGGGTCTTAATAGTCCTTACAAACAATCCCTAATGTGGAAAGAGGCGCTGTCTTTAAAATCAGATATATTCTTTGCACAGGAAAGGCACGTTACCAAACAAGATGCACATAGACTTAACCCCTTATGGACCGGGTTCAATTTCACCTTAAGGACCAGGCAATTTTTTGCAAATCTGACCAGTGCCACTTTAAGTGGTGATAACTTTAAAACGCTGTGACTTATCCAGGCCATTCTGAGATAGTTTTTTCGTCACATATTGTACTTCATGACACTGGTAAAATGGAGTAAAAAAAAATATCATTTTTATTCAGAAAAAAATATATAAATTAACAAAAAATTTGCTAATTTCCAAGTTTTAATTTCTCTAGTTCTAGAATACAGAGTAATACCTACAAAAATAGTTATTACTTTACATTCCCCATATGTCTACTTCATGTTTGGATCATTTTGGGAATTACATTTTATTTTTTGGGGATGTTACAATGCTTAGAAGTTTAGAAGCAAATCTTGAAATTTTTCTGAAATTTTCAAAAACCCACTTTTCAAGGACCAGTTCAGGTCTGAAGTCACTTTGTGAGGCTTACATAATAGAAACCACCCCAAAATGACCCCATTCAAGAAACTACACCCCTCAAGGTATTCAAAACTGATTTAAAAAACTTTGTTAAGCCTTTAGATGTTCCACAAGAATTAATGGAAAATAGATACAATTTCAAAATTTCACTTTTTTGTCAGATTTTCAATTTTAATAATTTTTTTCCAGTTACAAAGCAAGGGTTAACAGCCAAACAAAACTAAATGTTTATGGCTCTGATTCTGTAGTTTACAGAAACCCATATGTGGTTGTAAACTGCTGTACACGCACACGGCAGGGCGCAGAAGGAAAGGAATGCCATACGGTTTTTGGAAGGCAGATTTTGCTGGACCGTTTTTTTGACACCATGTCTCATTTGAAACCCCCCTGATGCACCCCTAGAGTAGAAACTACAAAAAAAGTGACCCCATTTTAGAAACTACGGGATAGGGTGGCAGTTTTATTAGTACTATTTTAGGGTACATATGATTTTTGGTTGCTCTGTATTCCACTTTATGTGAGGCAAGGTAACAAGAAATAGCTGTGTTGGCACTGTTTTTATTTTTTGTTATTTACAACATGCATCTGACAGGTTAGATCATTTGTTATTTTAATAGAGCAGGTTGTCACGGACGCGGCGATACCTATTATGTATACAATTCTTTTATTTATGTAAGTTTTACACAATGATTTCATTTTTGAAGCAAAAAAAAATCACGTTTTAGTGTTTCCATAGTCTGAGAGCCATAATTTTTTCAGTTTTTGGGCGATTACCTTGGGTAGGGTATGATTTTACACAATTATTTCATTTTTGAAGCAAACAAATCACGTTTTAGTGTTTCCATAGTCTGAGAGCCATAATTTTTTCTTTTTTGGGGCGATTACCTTGGGTAGGGTATGATTTTGCAGCATGAGATGACGGTTGAATTGGCATTATTTTGGGGTGCGTGTGACTTTTTGATCGCTTGCTATTACACTTTTTGTGATGTAAGCTGACAAAAAATGGCTTTTTTTACAGTTTTTCTTATTTTTTATGGTGTTCATCTGAGCGGTTAAGTCATAATATTTTTATAGAGCAGGTTATTACGGATGCGGCGATACCTAATATGTATACTTTTTTATTATTTATGTAATTTTTACACAATTATTTCATTTTTATAAACAAAAAATCACGTTTTAGTGTCTCCATAGTCTGAGAGTCATAGTTTTTTCAATTTTTGGGTGATTATCCTGAGTAGAGTATGATTTTTGCGGGATGAGATGACGGTTTGATTGGCACTATTTTGGGGCGCGTATGACTTTTTGATCGCTTTCTATTACACTTTTTGTGATGTAAAGTGACAAAAAATGGCTTTTTTGACACCTTTTTTTTTTTTACAGTGTTCACCTCAGGGGTTAGGTCATGTGATATTTTTATAGAGGCGGTCTATACGGACGTGGCGATACCTAATATGTATACTTTTTTTTTATTTATGTAAGTTTTACACAATGATTTTTGTGATATAAGGTGACAAAAAATGTTTTTTTTTACACTGTTTATATTTAAATTTTTTTAGGGTATTCAACTGAAGGGTTAGGTCATGTGATATTTTTTAATAGAGCCGGTCGATACGAACGCGGCGATACCTAATATGTTTACTTTTTTTATTTATGTAAGTTTTACACAATAATTTCATTTTTGAAACAAAAAAAAAATCATGTTTTAGTGTCTCCATATTTTGAGAGCCATAGTTTTTTTCAATTTGAATGCAGTTTGTAGCGGAGATCCATTTATTTTTTTCTTCCCGTTTTTCAAGTATTTTACTATGCAATATATGTGTGACTAGTTGGAAGACATCCTGGCAGTGCTTACCTTGTATACCTATTATACTTAGTCTCATCCCAGCTGTCCATATTTTACTTTCTGCTCTCCCACTGAAATGGTATATGTATATGTTTTTTATATATGTGTATTTAATAAAGTGATTTTTTTTTTGTTAACAAGATGGTTGTTTGTGGTTTATAACCTGGCTATACACTATATCTATGTAGGTATTATGTAATTTTGTGTGGCCCTACTAGGTCGTCATATAGGTTTTGATAAGGCTGAGTTCACATCAGCGTTCAGCCTTTCCGTTCTCCTGCTCCATTATAGGAAAGGACGGATTCAGCCGAACGGAGCCTACGGACCCCATAGACTATAATGGGGTCCGTTAAGTTTATGCTCAGAAGATAATTTTGGAGCATAGACAAAAGTAGTACATGCAGGACTTTTGTCTCTGCTCCAAAATCGTCCTCTGAGTGTAAACCTAACGGACCCCATTATAGTCTATGGGGTCGGTAGGCTCCATTCGGCTCAGTTATGTGCCGAATCCGTCCTTTCCATTCTCCTGCTCCTATAACATGTCAGAATATTTATGCTATCTCCGATTAACGGTCTATATTATTTATGTAAATAAATTAGAATCTATTATCATAAATACCAAGCTAAAACGAGCTTGTGATCTGCGCTAAGTTAGACGACAAAAAGAAAGCGGTGGTAAATAAAAATATATATTTATTAAATAATAATAATATGGTGCAAATTACTATATATATAGGAAAATTTGTGACAATTGATATGCAAAATTTTAAGAAAGTCAAAATAATATATATATATACACACACAGTTGCAAGAAAAAGTATGTGAACCCTTTGGAATGATATGGATTTCTGCACAAATTGGTCATAAAATGTGATCTGATCTTCATCTAAGTCGCAACAATAGACAATCACAGTCTGCTTAAACTAATAACACACAAAGAATTAAATGTTACCATGTTTTTATTGAACACACCATGTAAATATTCACAGTGCAGGTGGAAAAAGTATGTGAACCGTTGGATGTAATAACTGTTTGAACCTCCTTTGACAGCAATAACTTCAACCAAACGTTTCCTGTAGTTGCAGATCAGACGTACACAACGGTCAGGAGTAATTCTTGACCATTCCTCTTTACAGAACTGTTTCAGATCAGCAATATTCTTGGGATGTCTGGTGTGAATTTCTTTCTTGAGGTCATGCCACAGCATCTCAATCGGGTTGAGGTCAGGACTCTGACTGGGCCACTCCAGAAGGCGTATTTTCTTCTGTTTAAGCCATTCTGTTGTTGATTTACTTCTATGCTTTGGGTCGTTGTCCTGTTGCTACACCCATCTTCTGTTAAGCTTCAGCTGGTGGACAGATGGTCTTAAGTTCTCCTGCAAAATGTCTTTATAAACTTGGGAATTCATTTTTCCTTCGATGATAGCAATCCGTCTAGGCCCTGACGCAGCAAAGCAGCCCCCAACCATGCCCCCAACACCATAATTCACAGTTGGGATGAGGTTTTGATGTTGGTGTGCTGTGCCCCTTTTTCTCCACACATAGTATTGTGTGTTTCTTCCGAACAACTCAACTTTGGTTTCATCTGTCCACAGAATATTTTGCCAGTACTGCTGTGGAACATCCAGGTGCTCTTGTGCAAACTGTGTTTTTTTGGACAGCAGTGGCTTCCTCTGTGGTATCCTCCCATGAAATCCATTCTTGTTTAGTGTTTTACGTATGGTAGATTCGCTAACAGGGATGTTAGCATATGCCAGAGACTTTTGTAAGTCTTTAGCTGACACTCTAGGATTCTTCTTCACCTTATTGAGCAGTCTACGCTGTGCTCTTGCCATCATCTTTACAGGACGGCCACTCCTAGGGAGAGTAGCAGCAGTGCTGCACTTTCTCCATTTATACACAATTTGTCTTACTGTGGACTGATGAAGAGCAAGGCTTTTGGAGATACTTTTATAATCCTTTCCAGCTTTATGCGAGTCAACAATTTTTAATCGTAGGTCTTCTGAGAGCTCTTTTGTGCGAAGCATCATTCACATCAGGCAATGCTTCTTGTGAAAAGCAAACCCAGAACTGGTGTGTTTTTTTTATAGGGCAGGGCAGCTGTAACCAAAACCTCCAATCTCATCTCGTTGATTGGACTCCAGTTGGCTGACACCTCAGTCCAATTAGCTCTTGGAGATGTCATTATACTTTTTTTACCTGCACTGTTAATGTTTACATGGTGTGTTCAATAAAAACATGGTAACATTTAATTATTTGTGTGTTATTTGTTTAAGCAGATTGTGATTGTCTATTGTTGTGACTTAGATGAAGATCAGATCAAGTTGTATGATCAATTTGTGCAGAAATCCATATCATTCCAAAGGGTTCACATACTTTTTCTTGCAACTGTATATATATATATATATATATATATATATATATATACACTACTATGCCTTATTTTGACAATTCCCTTCAATTATATTTAAAATTAATTTGATACCCGATTTCTCCCAGCCGACAAATGTCTGATTAAATCCATATTTGGTCTATTTCAGATTTCCTCTTTAATTGATACAAATATATATACATAATTAACCATACCGGCCTAAAACTGAATTCAGTTCTTTGGAGATGATACTGTGTTTATAACAGTATATATAAATCTTCCTGAATCGGATCAAGTTTTAGGATGATGCTTCAGGTATACCCCAAACTTATTCCAAAACAGATACTATACACAAAGTATGGTTAACTGAAAAAAAAAAATATATATACAGTACAGACCAAAAGTTTGGACACACCTTCTCATTCAAAGAGTTTTCTTTATTTTCATGACTATGAAAATTTTGATGCTTTCAGATTCATCACTGAAGGCATCAAAACTATGAATTAACACATGTGAAAGTATATACATAACAAAAAAGTGTGAAACAACTGAAAATATGTCATATTCTAGGTTCTTCAAAGTACCCACCTTTTGCTTTGATTACTGCTTTGCACACTCTTGGCATTCTCTTGATGAGCCAAGAGTGTGCAAAGCAGTAATCAAAGCAAAAGGTGGCTACTTTGAAGAACCTAGAATATGACATATTTTCAGTTGTTTCACACTTTTTTGTTATGTATATAATTCCACATGTGTTAATTCATAGTTTTGATGCCTTCAGTGTGAATCTACAATTTTCATAGTCATGAAAATAAAGAAAACTCTTTGAATGAGAAGGTGTGTCCAAACTTTTGGTCTGTACTGTATGCCATGGGTCCTTAACGGGTTAAAGAAGGAAAAACTAAAATTCCACATGGACATAAGTATTCAGAAGAAAGGCCCTTTGCTATGACCCTTAAAATGTAGCTCAGGAGGCCTCCTCCTGATGATCTTTGAGATGTTTCTACAGCTCAATTGGAGTCCACCTGTGTAAATTCAGTTGATTGGACAAGATTTGCAAAGACACACCCCTGTCTATATAAGGTCTCACAGCTAACAATACATATCAGAGCAAAATCCAAGCCATGAGGAGGAAACATCAGCCAGTAGAGTTCAGAGACAGGATTGCATGGAGGCACATATCTGGAGATGGGTCCAAAAATTCTGCTGCTCTGAAGCACAATGACCTCCAAACTTCTTAAATACAAGAGGTTTGGGATAACCAGGACTCTCCCTAGAGCTTAACACCCCACCAAATGTGATTAGATCACAGAAAATTTTTAAATAGAATTTTTTTTTCCTGCAAGGTATTTGAGTGAATGACACCCTGTAACAGTATGAGTGCAGGCCTAGCCACTAGCCAGTGGGCACAATACAGTCTGTGTGGGCCTGACACACACCGGCTTGCAAATGTGATTATATCACAGACATTTTTTCAATATAATTATTTTTTTCTGCAAGGTATTTGAGTGAATGACACCCTGTAACGGTATGAGTGCAGGCCTAGCCACTAGCAGTATACAGTATGTGTGGGCCTGACACACACGGGCTTGCAAATGTGATTATGTCACAGAAAAATATTAAATAGAATTCTTTTTTTATCTGCGAGGTATTTTCTGTCATACCCTGTATGAATGGTGTGCACACAGTGCTGTCTATGACTGAGCCTGCAGCCTCTCGCACACGGGCAGCCAGGCAACTGCAATATATATATATATATATGTGGGGGGGAAAAAAAAAAGCACACTGATGTACCAGCCCTGAAAAGGGCTTTTTGGGGTGCTGTCAGGACGCTGTCCTTACAGCAGATGAGTCTGTGGACACAGAACAATGCCCTAGCTAACGCTTTCCCTATTGAATCAGCAGCAGCTACACTCTCCCTCCTCTCACTGTGAATGCAGTTTCAGAATGAATCTAAAATGGATTCTGTCCAGGAGTTGGGAGGGTCTGGGAGGGAGGGTCTGCTGCTGAATGGCTGGAAAGTGTCTGCTGACTGTGAGGTACAGGGTTAAAGTTTACTCAATGATGATGTATAGGGGGCGGACCGAACATCGCATATGTTCGCCTGCAGCGGCGAACGCGAACAAGCTATGTTCGCCGGGAACTATTCGCCGGCAAATAGTTTGGGACATCACTAATCACCAGCAGGTGTTCAGGTGGGAGTTCAGCTTGCACAAAGGCTAACTGCTGGTTGTAAATAGTTGTCTCATAGCCACACAATCTGTTATGGAAGTCTCACAGATGGAGGACAAAGTGGAAGAGGAGTCTGAGCAAGAGAAGTAGGCAGTGGCGACTCTAGGAACAATATACAGTATAGGGGGAACATTAGATACCACAGACAAAAATAGGGAGGCACTAATAATTTTCACCACTTAATCATACTACTAAAAAAAACGAAATAAGTATATGTAAATAAGATTACAAAATACGAGGGTATTGCGGTATGCAGGGATACCTTTTTTTTTTACTAACCTAATACTTAACAGACAAGCTTTCAAGAGTTTTCCTTTCTTCCTCGGTATTGCTTCAGACCTGAGAAAGAGAGACGCACTCTCAAAAACTTGTCTTTATAGTTTAAAGCAGTTTGAGCAAACACCAGGGCTGTGTAAATAATCCCATATGTTAAACATGTCACTAAAGAAGACCAATGAACAGACGCTCACAGGCTTATTCACAAAAGGCTGAAGAGTTTGGAGAAGGGAACAATTTAGGACAACATAACTGAATAGGAAAGTGAGCTGAACTGGAGATTTTTTTTTAAAATCAGCTAACATAGCTGATTTGAAAAAAATCCTATATTGTTCACTTCTGAATTCTCCAAACTCTTCACCCTTTTGTGAATTAACCCTCTGGATGTTGTTGGTGTGTGCAACTAATACTACTTACCATGTACCAATTTTACACATGTATGACAGGGTGCAGCGGTCAGGGGGGCTTGTAACGCAGAATGCGGTGGTCATGGGTGCATGTATTGCAGGGTGCGCTGGTCAGGGGTGCTTGTAACGCAAGGTGCGCTAGTCAGGGGTGCATGTAACGCAGGGTGCGCTGGTCAGGGGTGCATCGCAGATAAAAAAGGTACTGTAGGGATTTCCCAAATGGTAGCCTTCAGATAAATACACAGTAGCTTTTTAGTGGTGGAAATCAAAGTAATAAATGTATTTTATTGTTGGCACACCACAATTCAACAGACGGTAGTGATCAGCTTACTTCAGCCGACACTTAAAGAAAAACAATTCAGTCTTGAATCTGAACAATCACATAGGAAGTTTTAGGGCACAGTACCGTACTCCCCATGGAGTGGATGGGGACCTTTGCTTTGTCCTTTGTCTCTCGGCAGAGACCCTCTGGTTTTCACTCGGCTCCAAAAACACAGCTACACAGAGCTCCACCATCAGCCAGGTAATCACACCCCTGACCCTGCTGGCTGACTTTTTGTAAGCCCGTCAAAACCCGGCCTGGACCATGGGAACAGCCACCCACCCTGCACTTTGGATGCTCCCAGTAAGAGCCGCCCCGGATGAGCTTTTCACAGCTATGCTAACTATCAAAGTGTCCATCAGCAACTGCTGCGGACATATGCACTACTGGCTCCTACTTCACCGAGGCCAGGAACCTCGGTGACACATATCTTCCATTTATGATGGTCCCTTGTGCCTTTCTACATAACTCCCCCCTGCCCTGCCCAAAGCCGGGGGTCTGGGCAACTCCAGCAAACATGCAGTGTACTCTGGACAGGGCATCCGCATTTCCTTGTAGCATGCCCGGCCTATGCTCTACTGAAAACCTAAAGTCCTGTAGGGCTAGAAACCAACGGGTGACACGGGCATTCTTACCCTTTTTCTCTCTTAACCATTGCAGAGGGGCATGATCTGAGACCAGTGTAAATCTCCGTCCCAGGAGATAGTATCGGAGACAATCAAACACTTAATGGCTAAGCATTCCTTTTGAATTATAGAGTAATTCCGCTTTCTGCTGAGGTAACACACGGGAGGTTCCTCCTCATTTATGACTTGAGACATTACTGCCCCTATCCCTACTTCTGATGCATCTGTCTGAACAATAAATTCCCGGGAGAAGTCAGGGGCTACCAAGATGGGCTGTCTACAGAGGGCCGACTTAAGTTTTTGGAAGGCCTCTTCAGCATCCAGGAACTACTTGATCACAGCAGACTACCCCCATTTTGTAAGGCTGGTCAGGGGTACTGCTATTTCTGAAAGCTTAGAAACAAATCTCCTGTAGTATCCCACAATACCGAGAAAGGCTTTGACCACTTTCTTGGTAAGTGGGCGGGGGCCATTTTTGGATAGCTTCCACTTTAGTTACTTGGGGTTTTATTATACCTCTTCCTACGATATATCCCAAGTATCGAGCCTCTTCCAACCCCATGGCACACTTATTTGGATTTCTCGTGAATCCAGCCTTTCGTAGGATGCTCTAAACTTTACTGAGGTGACTCTCCCTATCTTGACTGAAGATCACTATATCATCCAAGTAAGCGGACGTATATTCCCGGTGTGGGCGTAAGATTTGATACATAACTCTCTGGAAGGTGGCCGGGGCCCCTTGCAACCGAAACGGCATCCTGGAAGGACCCTTCTGGGGTAGAAAATGCAGTTTTTTCCCTAGCTTCTTTCAACAACAGAATTTGCCAGTATCCCTTTGTAAGATCCAGGGTCGTTATGTATCGAGCTGGCCCTCGTCTCTCAATAAGCGCATCCACCCGGGGCATGGGATAAGCATCTACATTGAACACCTCATTTAATTTTCGGTAATCATTACAAAACCGACATTCTCCTTTGGGCTTCGGGATTAGCACTATGGAACTAGACCACCCACTTTTTGATTCCTCAATTACCCCCAGTTTTAACATTCTCTGGACCTCTTCGGAAACAATCTTCATTCGGGCCTCGGGTATCCTGTATGGTTTTAAATTTACTTGTGCATGTTCCGCGACCTTGGTTAAGCCAGGGATTTCTGTAAACAAGTCGCTATTCTGCTGTAACAGGAGCTGGAGAGCAAAATTTTCCCCATCAGAGTATAAAAGGGGTACAGAGGGAGGGAGAAATAAAAGAACAGATTGTGAGGACACCACAAAAAAGAAGTCTTGCAGAGGAAGACGGGAAAAGGGGAAGAATAAGCCCAAAAACAAAGAAGAGCAAGGAAACGTAAGAGGGATCTTTAATCTGAGCAGTCATATTTTTACGGAATATGAAAAGAGTATTCTTAATAAGGGATTGAAATATGCACCTAGTCAGAAGGTAAATAAATTTGAGATGTTCCTGGATATACACAATTTTATTCGAAAGATTAACCACTTGCCATCTGGGCCATTTTCCCACTTCCTGACCAGGCCTAATTTAGCAAAACTGACATATCTCACTTTATGTGGTAATAACTTTGGAACGCCTTTATATATCCAAGTCATTCAGAGATTGTTTTCTCGTGACACATTGTACTTCATGATAGTCATAAATTTTAGTCAAAATATTTCACCTTTATTTATGAAAAAATCCCAAATTTACCAAAAAATGTGAAAAATTTTCAATTTTCTAAATTTTTATTTCTCTACTTTTAAAACAGAAAGTGATACCTCATAAAATATTTATTACTTAACATTCCCCATATGTCTACTTTATGTTGGCATCATTTTGGAAATGTCATTTAATTTTTTTTTAGGACGTTAGAAGTTTAGAAGCAATTCTTCAAATTTTTAAGAAAATTGCCAAAACCCACTTTTTAAGGACCAGTTAAGGTCTGAAGTCACTTTGTGGGGCCTACATAGTGGATACCCCCATAAATGACCCCATTGTAGAAACTACACCCCTCAAGGTATTCAAGACCGATTTTACAAACTTTGTTAACCCTTTAGTCGTTCCACAAGAATTAAAGGAAAATGGAGATCAAATTTTTAAATTTCACTTTTTGGGCAGATTTTCCATTTTAATCTAATTTCTTCTTTAAAGGGGTATTCCCATCAATGTAATCATGTCTCATTCAATTACACCCCCCCAAATAAAGTTTTTACTAAATACAACTAATTAAAAAAAAACTACTTTTCTTTTATAAATTCCAAATCCCAAATCCCTAGTTTATAAGCGCTGCCCATGGATACGGCCGCCGCTCGCCGGCCGCATCCAATGGCCGCGCTTGCGCACTCCTTCCCTGGTGATCTAGCGGCGGCTGTACTGATTATAAAGAACGCGCACGTCGCCGGGCGGTTCGCGCATGCGCAGATCTATTTTCCTTTTAGCCGCGATCTGCGCATGCGCGGCCGATTAGTTTGTGGAAGGGAGAGAGGACTCAGAGAGCGGACGGCGTGGGAGAGACAGCGTGGTAAGTATATGTTATATATGAGATTGGGGGCTGATGGAGGCACTTGAGGGGGCAGACGGACTGACTTTTGGGGCGGATGGATGATGATGGGGGGCTATATGAGGCTAAATGAGGCTAATGGGGGGCTATATGAGGCTAATGGGGGGGCTATATGAGGCTAATGGGGGGCTATATGAGGCTGATGGGGGGCATATGAGGCTGATGGGGGCTATAGGAGGCTGATGGGGGCTATATGAGGCTGATAGGGGCTGTATGAGGCTGATGGGGGGCTGTATGAGGCTGATGGGGGGCATATGAGGCTGATGGGGGCATATGAGGCTGATGGGGGCTATATGAGGCTGGGGGCTATATGAGGCTGATGGGGGCTATATGAGGCTGATGGGGGCTATATGAGGCTGATGGGGGCATATGAGGCTGATGGGGGGCATATGAGGCTGATGGGGGGCATATGAGGCTGGGGGCTATATGAGGCTGATGGGGGCTATATGAGGCTGATGGGGGCTATATGAGGCTGATGGGGGGCTATATGAGGCTGATGGGGGGCATATGAGGCTGATGGGGGGCATATGAGGCTGATGGGGGCTATAGGAGGCTGATGGGGCTATAGGAGGCTGATGGGGGCTATAGGAGGCTGATGGGGGCTATATGAGGCTGATGGGGGCTATATGAGGCTGATGGGGGCTGTATGAGGCTGATGGGGGCTGTATGAGGCTGATGGGGGGCTGTATGAGGCTGATGGGGGGCTGTATGAGGCTGATGGGGGCATATGAGGCTGATGGGGGGCATATGAGGCTGATGGGGGCTATATGAGGCTGATGGGGGCTATATGAGGCTGATGGGGGCTATATGAGGCTGATGGGGGCTATATGAGGCTGATGGGGCTATAGGAGGCTGATGGGGGCTATAGGAGGCTGATGGGGGCATATGAGGCTGATGGGGACTGTATGAGGCTGATGGGGGGCTGTATGAGGCTGATGGGGGGCTGTATGAGGCTGATGGGGGCTATATGAGGCTGATGGGGGGCATATGAGGCTGATGGGGGCTATATGAGGCTGATGGGGGCTATATGAGGCTGATGGGGGGAATATGAGGCTGGGGGCTATATTAGGCTGATGGGGGGCATATGAGGCTGATGGGGGCTATATGAGGCTGATGGGGGCTATATGAGGCTGATGGGGGCTATATGAGGCTGATGGGGGGAATATGAGGCTGGGGGCTATATGAGGCTGATGGGGGCTATATGAGGCTGATGGGGGCTATATGAGACTGATGGGGGCTATATGAGGCTGATGGGGGGCATATGAGGCTGATGGGGGGCTGTATGAGGCTGATGGGGGGCTGTATGAGGCTGATGGGGGCTATATGAGGCTGATGGGGGCTATATGATGCTTATGGGGGCTATATGAGGCATATGTGGGCTGTGGCAGAGCATAATATACTGATTTTCTGCCATAGTTATAGTGGGGAAGGGAATAGACAGATGTATCAGAGCTGTATATGTGGCGGCTCAGCATCAATGATGGTGTTATAGAGAAAACGATGTAGCATGGCCGAATATGCTGCTGATCGAACACCGTGCTGGTTGAAGAGATAAATGGACAGATGTAGCAGAGCTGTATATGAAGCTTTTCAGACACAGTGCTAGTGGGGGAGTAGAATAAAGATGTAGCAGGGCTGTATAGGAAGCCATTCAGCCAAAGTGATCTTATGGGACTGGAGAAGACACATGTAGCTGAGCTGTATATGCATCTATAAAGATACATAGTGTAAGGTTTATACACAACTGGAGTACAGCTGTAATGGAAACAAATCTGCATCAGTGCTTGTGGGTGGGGATTGGTCAAGCTTTGGAGCTAATCTATAACGTGAATTTATAGGGACAAAGGAACGGCCATTATGGGATGTAATTTTAGTTACTGGGATATATGGTGGACAGAAAGGATTTATTTGAGAATGGAGAGGCCTTTATGGAATGGATGGAATATGATTCACAGGTATATATGTTGTACAACAAGGATTTTATAGGGACAAAGCAAAGGACACTTGAAAATTAAATTTTTTTTAATTTAATTTATATATATATATATATATATATTTTTTATTTATTTATTTATTTTTTCCAGTATACGATTCTGGAGATTCCTGCTTGCATTACAGCGTGTTATTATCTCGACTCTGGAAATCCGATTTAGTAACATCTATTCCAGGAAATAGTACGCCTGTTGACTGATTTGAACGGTAAGAGAGCATGTTTTGTTTTATTTTACATATATATATATATATATGATATATTTTAATACTATATTCAATATATAAATAATTATCTAACCCCATTTGTTGATTGTTGTAGTTTCGATTGGTTTGGTAGAGGCCAACAACTTGTATTTAGTTTTGGTATACGTAGATGAGGTGTTCCTCAAATTTAACAACTTTTACCACCTCTATGATTGATAAGCGGATCTATCGGTCTGCAAACCACAATTATGATCTACTATGAGAAAAAGCTAATTTCGATCACAAATTTTTTATTTTTTTATTGTTTGTGGTATTTTGAATTTGATATATTTCTAATGAAGCCTATTTTATCAACCTTTACAGATCACTAAATTTGGAATTTCCAACATGCCCTCGTGCATTATAAAGGGATGTACCCACACCTGGAAAAACAAAGATAAAAATATCATAATGCATGTGTTTCCAAAAGATCCCAGAATAGTCCGGAAATGGCTTGAGCAGGCTCCTGACCATTTTCCAAACGTGGACGAATGGCTTGAAAAAATCTTGGAAACACAAAAAAAAAATGATAATTATCGATTGTGCTCAAAGCACTTTGACTATTTTTCATATGAGGAAGGAGGATTGCGTAAAAAATTACGTCGTGATGCTGTGCCCACCATTTTCCCACCAAAAATTAGCAGCACCTTGGATTCATCGGATGCAACTACTGAGACGGAAAGTCAGACAACTTCGGAATCATTGGTTAGTTCAGAATCGCGCTCCGCTACTCCGTTAGGAGATGTTTCCGGAGAACTCGTTGGAGAAACTAAAAGTTCCGATGGAACATTGCCAACAATAGCAGCTACCCCATGTGTCAAAAGAAAACAAAAAAGAAGAAGGGTATCAGAACATCCAAACACACAAGTTGTGTCACATCCGGTTGGTTCAAGTGGGAATGTCGTTCTACACGGTGAAATTAATCTCCTGGGAAGCACGATCCAACTTCACCTGCCAATTACTGCAACTGTTACAGACACCAATGTTTTACTTCCTAATTATAGCTTGCCAACCATGGTTGATCAGTCAACAAATACAGACTTATATTGGTCTAAGGATCATAAGACATTTGTCCTTGATACGAGTTATGTTTCAAAAGTCAATATTGGTATCCAGACCAAAAAAATAAGATATCGTCAACGAGGAACACAATGTTGTCTATTGAAGGACCGTGTAAAAAGAGCTAAAGGATCTTTTTCTGGCAAAAAAAATAAAAAAGGAAAAACCTGTGAAAAAACATCACTCGCAAGTGGCAAAGGACAGCTGAACGAAGATGAAGGTTCAGATAATGGCCAAATAGACCTGTTAGAAGAAGAAATTGAACCATCCAAGCATTCTGACTATGATAATATACAATTCAGTGAAGACATTGAGATGTCACAAAGTTTATTTTATTCAACACCATTGAGCGCTGCCAAACTGTGCAGCAGATTAGAAATAAACGAACTGTCACCTTTGAAGAAAACAAACATTAGAGATTGTCATACAATTCAACTTACAAGTATAAATTTATTGGAAGAAGAAAATGATGCTATAGAAGAAGAACCTGATTTATCGCCTGGGGTAATTATGGAATCTGATGAAGAGGAAGACGAAGATTTATCTACATTCCTAGAAGACTTTGAGGATAAGATAGAGCCTCTAGATCAAGTAACAATCGATGGGAACCAAATGGATATAATTGGAGGTGATATCAAAGACCCTGTTAGTGAAAATAAATTTATAGTTTTCGAAAGTTGCCTGGATAGTCTGATCAGTATGATTCCATGCCAATATAGGAAGTCATGTGGGAGTCGACTAACTCATAAGAAGATTAGACAGATCGGATCTGCGATTAACTTGGATGTGAAATGTGTCCGGGGTCACATTCAACTACTATGGACCAGCCAGCCGAGAGTAAATCGCATTTCCGCCGGCAACCTACTCTTGTCTAGTGCAATAGTGCTTAGTGGGAATCACTTCCTCAAAATAAAAATGTTTTTGGATATAATAAATATTTTTATGATATCTCGTTCAACCCATTACCGTTACCAGCCAAAATACATTTTTCCAAGCATACACGAAGAATGGCAACAAGAACATGCAAAAATTGTCTCTGCACTAGGAAGAACACCTGTATGCTTGGCGGGTGACGGTCAATCTGACAGCCCTGGATTTTCAGCTAAATATTGTATATACAATGATGGAGACTGACCAAGGAAAAATAGTCGACTTTAGTGTTGTACAAATAATTCCTCCGGCATCTTCAGTTAGCCTAGAAAAAAATGCTTTTAAAGAAACAATAGACCGAATTATAGAAAAAAATATAAATGTTAGAATAGTGGCAACCGATCGCCATGTTTCAATACGGAAACTAATAAAAGATGAATATCCACGGATAATCCATCAATTTGATGTTTGGCATCTGGCAAAGTCAGTTGGCCAAAAAATTCTAACTGCTTCAAAAACCCAAAATTGTTCTGCCCTCTCACCGTGGATATCATCCATAAAAAACCATCTATGGTGGTGCGCTAGAAATTGTGATGGCAACCCTACAAAATTAGTGATAAGATGGAAGTCCGTTCTAAAACATGTTTTAAATATACACGAATGGGAAACAGAAGATGAATACTCACGGTGCCATCATAACACAGAAATACAAGATAAAAAGTGGCTCCTTGATCACTCTGCCGCATATGAAAAGCTGAAAAGTATTGTTGAAAGTCAAAAACTTATAAAGGACATTGAACATCTTTGTTTTTTTTGTCATACAGGAGATTTAGAGGTTTTCCACTCCTGCGTACTAAAGTACCGACCTAAACGGGTGCATTTTTATTTTGATGCCATGGTAGCTCGTACAACACTCGCTGTTTTGGAACACAATACAAATGTTGGCAGAGTACAGGCAGTTTTCCAAGAAAGGACTGATGCAGAGGGTCAGGAACAAGCTAAAAAATATAGATTTGAGTACAGTAAAGCACGCAAAGCCTGGGTGGTCAAGTTACTGTACGAACCACGGTCTCAAGAATTTTTGAAGCCAATATTCATTAGAATTATTGAACTTGCTGAGGGAAAATTTGAATCCACATGGGAATCTGCCTTGCCCAGTTTACCCCGAAACATAGCACCAGTTGAAAGGCCACCTAAAGAAGATCTGGTGCGAAGACATCTCTTTAGAAAATAAATTTTCTACAATGATACTACTAAATTTTGTTATTATATTGTTTTATTTACATTTACTTTACTAATGCATATTATAGTTATCCTTCTTGTAAATGTTGTATTAAATTTTTTCGTTTCTTGTAATTATAACATCGTTTTACATGTACATGTTGCAAATGTTAATTAGTTTTTGTTATTAAAAAAAAATTGTTCAAATATCTTGCTGAATTTTTATACAATTTTTCTAGTTGTTCAAGGTGAAACCCACTGGAATTCTGTATTATAAATTTAGTAAATAAAATAAATTGCAATACATAAAATTATTAAAACCTTTCATAGTAAAAAAACTTTTTAAAAATGTATTTAAAATGTTATATTAAAAAATGAATATAATACAACAATTGCAATTTAATAAATAATATTTATATAAAAAAAATTGGATAAATGAAAATACCAAAATATTATATTTTGTTTAGCAAAAAATACTAAATATTGTAAATCTAAATTAGCAAAAAACATGGAAACATCCGAATAGTATTGGAAACCGGTATATTGTCATTCATGGTCAGGAAAAGGCTCTCTAATTTTTTTGTTACACATGAGGGAATTGGTATCCATACATGTTTGCCTAGAAATCTATAGATCCAGGTTGTAAACTGACGATATGCTGGAACTCGTAGACAACTGTAAAAAACAAAAAAAATAAATAAAAAATATGCATTTATCTAAATTGCAGACTATTTTCAATGTTAAAACGATATGTAGCAGAGCTAGGTATGCGCTGGTACATTCTCAGTGATTGGTGAGGTGGGGATTATCAATATATGTCATATAAAGAATGGTGGAGAGATATTACAGGTGTAGGACTGACATAACAGGGATATGTAGCAGAGCTAGGTATGCGCTGGTACATTCTCAGTGATTGGTGAGGTGGGGATTATCAATATATGGCATATAAAGAATGGTGGAGAGATATTACAGGTGTAGGACTGACATAAAATGGTTATGTAGCAGAGCTAGGTATGCGCTGGTACATTCTCAGTGATTGGTGAGGTGGGGGATTATCAATATATGTCATATAAAGAATGGTGGAGAGATATTACAGGTGTAGGACTGACATAACAAGGATATGTAGCAGAGCTAGGTATGCGCTGGTATATTCTCAGTGATTGGTGAGGTGGGGATTATCAATATATGGCATATAAAGAATGGTGGAGAGATATTACAGGTGTAGGACTGACATAAAATGGTTATGTAGCAGAGCTAGGTATGCGCTGGTACATTCTCAGTGATTGGTGAGGTGGGGATTATCAATATATGTCATATAAAGAATGGTGGAGAGATATTACAGGTGTAGGACTGACATAACAGGGATATGTAGCAGAGCTAGGTATGCGCTGGTACATTCTCAGTGATTGGTGAGGTGGGGATTATCAATATATGGCATATAAAGAATGGTGGAGAGATATTACAGGTGTAGGACTGACATAACAGGGATATGTAGCAGAGCTAGGTATGCGCTGGTACATTCTCAGTGATTGGTGAGGTGGGGATTATCAATATATGGCATATAAAGAATGGTGTAGAGATATTACAGGTGTAGGACTGACATAACAGGGATATGTAGCAGAGCTAGGTATGCGCTGGTACATTCTCAGTGATTGGTGAGGTGGGGATTATCAATATATGGCATATAAAGAATGGTGGAGAGATATTACAGGTGTAGGACTGACATAAAATGGTTATGTAGCAGAGCTAGGTATGCGCTGGTACATTCTCAGTGATTGGTGAGGTGGGGGATTATCAATATATGGCATATAAAGAATGGTGGAGAGATATTACAGGTGTAGGACTGACATAGCAGGGTTATGTAGCAGAGCTAGGTATGCGCTGGTACATTCTTAGTGATTGGTAAGGTGGGGATTATCAATATATGGCATATAAAGAATGGTGGAGAGATAGGGTAATACACTGATATGTGGCTGAGTTGAATATGCACGTTATTACTCTAATGTAGTACAGCTCTAATGGTAACAAATCTGCATCTGTGCTGTTCAGTGATTTTTTTTTTTATAGGAGACAAAAAAACGAATCATATGGATACTAGCAGACATGCATTTGGGCTGCAGTAAATTACAGTTTCTGCTGCACAGATAGGCTTTGGAATAGATATGAAAACTTTTATGTGTAGTTAGTATTCAGGTCATCTAAATGGTAGTCAATAAAATCACTGACCATTGCTCCACGGACTGATGTGAGTCCACAGCAGGAGAGATAAGCTTCACAGACACTTCCTGGTGCCAGCCAGACTGGTGAGTCATACTTTTCACATGAACGAGCACGTAGGAATCAGCTCTCAGTGTGATGTCATAAGGAGGCGTGGACAGGCTTCAGTCTAGCTGCCTAAGCCCGCCCAGCCTTAGAAACAGAAAAACAGGAAGTGATTTGTGAAGTAACTGCAACTCTGGCTGATTTTGCAAGATGGGAATACCCCTTTAACAGATCGATGGTTAACAGCCAAACAAAACTCAATATTTATTACCCAGATTCTGCGGTTTACAGAAACACCCCACATGTGGTCATAAACTGCTGTATGGGCACACGGCAGGGCGCAGAAGAAAAAGAACTCCACATGGTTTTTAGATGCCATGTCCCATTTGAAGCCCCCTGATGCACCCTTACAGTAGAAACTCCCAAGAAGTGACCCCATTTTTGAAACTAGGGGATAAGGTGCCAGTTTTATTAGTACTATTTTTGGGTACATATGATTTTTTGATCATTTATTATAACACTTTATGGGGCAAGGTGACCAAAAAATTGGTTGTTTTAGCACAGTTTCTATTTATTTATTTTTACAGCGTTCACCTGAGGGGTTCAGTCAAGTGACATTTTTATAGAGCAGATTGTTACGGACGTGGCGATACCTAATATGTATACTTTTTCTGATTTATTAAACACAATAATAGCATTTTTGAAACCCAAAAAATTATGTTTTAGTGTCTCCATGTTCTAAGAGCTATAGTTTTTTTTTATTTTTTTAGAGATTTTCTTATGATGGGGCTCATTTTTTGCGGGATGAGGTGAAGGTTTTATTGGTACCATTTTGTGGGACATACGCGTTTTTGATTACTAGGTGTTGTACCTTTTGTGATGTAAGGTGACAAAAATTGCTTGTTTTGACACAGTGTTTTTTTTTTTTTACGGTGTTCACCCGAGGGGTTAGGTCATGTGATATTTTTATAGAGCTGGTTTTTACGGACGCGGCAATACCAAATATGTATATTTTATTTTATTTTTTCTATTTTTAACATTTTTTTATTCTTTACTTGGGGACTTTTTTTTTTTACATGTAAAACTTTTTTTTATTTTATTTTTTCAACCCTTTATTTATTTAATTTTTTATTTTACACTTTTCGTCCCCCATAAGGTCATACAAGACCTCTGGGGGACATTTACTTCACTTTTTCTTTTTTTTTCACTGTTGATTTCTCCTGTAACTGGGGCTGACATAGTAGCCCCAGTTACAGTGGAAATACACCCCCCAGAGAGGCTGTACAGCGCACTACTGCGCTGTACAGCCTCAATGCAGGGCTGATCGAGGTCTGTGAAAGACCTCACACAGCTCCTGCACTCTCCGGTCCCAGCGGTCACATGACCGCCGGGCCGGAACAGGAAGCGCATAGCGCTTTCTGCTCTGCATACACAGCACTCAGTGAGCGCTGTGTATGCAGCGATCCAGAAGGCAGGGACACCTGGGAACTGTCCCTGCCTTCTCCTTGGGTTGCCCTGCTGTCACTGACAGCGGGCAACCTGATCAGCAGCTTTTTAAAACGTCCATTAGGAGATAGACAACCACCTCCTGGACGTTTATAGTCTATGGGCGGACGGGAGGTGGTTAACATGGCGAAATATCGGATGAACAACCCGGCCCCACAAAATAAAAAGGCAGAGGAAAGGGAGGGAATTGTGCACACAAATTTGAAGGAGAAATCAAAATATTTCCCTAAAAATCGCAACAACGAGTGTGTGGAAGCATTTAAAACAGGCTTACTGAAAAATTTGAAGAAATGGATATGAGTAAGATAACACACAATTTAACATTTGGTGAAAGGAAGGCTCTAAAAGATCTGGAGCAGAACCCAGATTTAATAATCAAGCCCGCCGATAAAGGGGGAGGGGTGGTTGTGATGAACAGAGATAATTATGAATCCGAAATGCTAAGACTGGTGAGGTCACATATAAGAAGCTAAAAAGTAACCCCACATCTGAATATAAAAAAATTATTGATGGCTTACTAACTGATGGCCTCAAAAAAGGGGTACTAAATAGAACGGAGTTTGAATATCCGACCGTTCCATATCCCATTGTGCCAGTGATATATCACCTGCCAAAGGTGCACAAAAGCCTTACTGACCCCCCGGGGAGGCCGATAATCTCGGGGTTGAATTCCCTGACATGTAAAATCACAGAATATATAGACTTCTATCTACAGGGGTATGTAACAAGAAAACCCCTCACATCTGAAGGATACAGAGTCAGTAATACAGCTGATGAAAAACCTGAGCCCGCCCACACTGAATAAATGGATGGCCACAGTTGATGTGGCATCCCTGTATACAGTAATCCCCAAAATACTTGGAATAAAAGCGATAGAAAGCTGAATTAAAGAAGACCCCAAAATAGGCGATCTACAGGGGGATTTTATCCTGAAGTGTTTGGATTACTGCCTTGAACATAACTATTTCTGGTTCCGGGATTCCCATTATGTACAGCACATTGGCACGGCGATGGGGGCGAAATTCGCCCCCAGTTTCGCCAATATCTTTATGGGGGCATGGGAGGAGGTCACCATCCTTCCCACGCTAGGGGCAGACACCTCCAGGGGTAGACTAACCCTCTGGAGGAGATATATTGATGACTGCCTCCTAGTGTGGGAAGGAGAGAAGGAGGGACTTGAGACATTCATCCACCAGCTTAATGACAATGAATGGAACTTGCGGTTTGTGGGGGAGATTAGCAATGTTTCCATACATTTTTTGGACCTGTGCATAAGAAAAGAGGATGGAAGCTTTAAAACCAGCTCTTTTTTTAAAGAGACGGACGTCAATTCATACATTGACATGAAAAGCTGCTATTATAAACCATGGTGCTAATGAGATCCGTCTCATTAGCACATATAACGGCTGCTCATCTGCAGTTAGAGACATCATCTCGAGACACTGGCATGTACTACGAATGGACCGTGATATTTGTAAGGTCATAAAGGAGCACCCCAGCATCACCTACAGGCGCGGTAGAAGTATCCGTGACCTTGTGGTACATAGCCACTATACACCAGCAGCCCCCGGAAAAACTTGGCTTGAGAGAGGGATTAGTGGTAACCACAAATGCGGAGGGTGCGTGGCGTGCCCCTTTGTGACCAAGACGAAAACTTTTAAGAGCAATAACACGGGAAAAACATACAATGTAAGTGACTTTATCAACTGCAAAAGCAGGGGAATAATCTATAAAATTACATGTATTTGTGGGAAATAGTATGTTGGAAAGACAATCAGAGAATTTAGGAGGAGAATAGGAGAACATGTCGGCGACATTAAAAATGCTAGAGATACACCCGTGGCGAGACACGTGAATACCGAACATGATGGAAGAGTTGATTGTCTCTCCTTCATGGGTATTGAGAAAATTAAGCCGGGCATCAGACGAGGGGACTTCGATAGGAAAATTCTCCAATGCGAAGCAAAATGGATTTTCTACCTAAAGACAGTCCATCCTGCGGGTCTAAATGAGCAACAAAACTATAGCTGTTTTTTGTGACTATGTGCCATTGTCAAGGAACCATGAACCAGACGTACAACAAGAGATAAGTGGAAAATAAGAAGGCTTTATTGAAAATCAAGCCGTAAGCAAAAGTCCAAACGGATGGCTAAACCGAAGCAGGGTCTTGCGTAGACAGAGGTCAGGAACCAGAAGGGTAGTCAGACAAAGCCAGGATCAGGAACCAACGGGGTAGTCAGACGAAGCCAGGATCAGGAACCAACGGGGTAGTCAGACGAGGCCAGGATCAGGAACCAGAAGCAGCAGCAGTCTTAGAAGCATGTGAACACAGGAGGACCAAGCAAGGAATTGAAGCCACAGACCTCCTATATATATGAGCTAGGCATCCAGCTCCTCCCAGTGGGAAGGAGAAGCCGCAGGGTGGGAGGCTACAAGAAACCCAGAAACCAAGATGGCCGCCAGCACATGTCAAACGAAGGAGAACAGTGAGAAGGTAAGACCATGACAGTACCTCCCCCTCAAGGGCCCCTCCTCCGCGGAGTAAGGAACGGTTTCTGAGGGAAGCGTGCGTGGAAGGCTCGGAGCAAAGCAGGAGCATGGACATCTGCGGAGGGAACCCAGGAACGCTCCTCTGGACCATAACCACGCCAATGGACCAAAAACTGCAACCGACCGTGGACCAGGCGCGAGTCCAGGATATTGCTCACCTCATATTCCTCACGATTGCCCACTTGGACCGGACGGGGCCGAGGAACCGAGGAAGTGAAACGATTACACACCAATGGCTTCAACAGGGAGACATGAAACACGTTGGAGATCCGCATGCCAGGAGGAAGCGCAAGGGCATAGGCTAACGGGTTTACCCTGCGAAGCACTCGGAAGGGACCAACAAAGCGAGGCGCCAGCTTGGGAGTGGGCACTCGAAGGTTGAGGTTGCGGGTGGACAACCATACACGGTCTCCGACCTGGTAGGAAGGAGCGGGCGCTCGTCTGCGATCAGCCTGGAGTCTCTGGCACTGCGCAGAGACCTCAAGGGACCTCTGGATCTGTACCCAAGAAGCACGTAGGACGGAAAGGTGATCCTCCACAGCCGGAATATCCTGGGGAGAGAATACCTCCGGTAGCACGGCAGGTTGGAACCCATAATTGGCCATGAAGGGAGACGTCCCAGAGGAAGAGTTCACCGCCGTGTTCCTGGCAAACTCAGCCCAAGGCAGGAGGTCAACCCAATTGTCTTGGTGATCGGAGACATAGCAACGAAGGAATTGCTCCAAGGCCTGATTGGATCGTTCTGCGGCCCCATTGGACTGAGGGTGGTAGCAGGGGAGGAAGAGAGATGAATCCCCAACTGGGAGCAAAAGGCACGCCAGAACCTGGACACAAACTGACTCCCCCGATCCTACACAATCACCTTGGGCAAACCGTGCAACCGGAAGACCTCCCTGGCGAAAATCGTGGCCAACTCTTGTGCAGAGGGTAACTTCTTGAGAGGAACACAGTGGCACATTTTGGAAAACCGATCCACAATCATGAGAATGACCGTATGGCCTCGGGATGCAGGGAGGTCCACAATGAAATCCATCCCCAGGTGTGAGCATGGGCGCTCCCCGGTGGCTATGGGTTGCAACAGGCCCAACGGAAGGTGCCGAGGGGACTTACTCTGGGCACAAACGGAGCATGCCGCTACATATGCGGCGATGTCGGAACGTAGAGAAGGCCACCAGAACAGACGTGAAACAGCCCAGGACAGCTGATTCTTTCCAGGATGCCCCGCGGCCTTGGAGTTATGGTAGGTTCGCAACAACCGAGTGCGCAACTCCTCAGGCACAAAACACCTGCCGTTGGGTCTCCCAGAGGGAGCACTAGATTGAGCCGCCAAAATCTGCTCACCCAGGGGAGAGGTCAGGCTGGTGCGAATGGCGGCCAGGATCTGATTCGGAGGTATGACCGAAGTCGGAATCGACTCCTCCCCGGACAGCTCGGAGTACTGCCGTGATAAGGCATCCGCTCTGATGTTCTTGGAACCGGGTAGGTAGGAGACCACGTAATTAAAACGTGACAAGAACAGAGCCCATCTGGCCTGACGTGGTGTCAATCTCTTGGCCTCAGAAAGGTAGGTCAGATTCTTGTGGTCCGTCAGGATGAGAACCGGAACCACCGAACCCTCGAGCAAGTGCCTCCATTCTTTAAGGGCCTGCACGATGGCCAATAACTCCCTGTCACCAATCTGATAGTTGCACTCCGCGGAAGACAGTTTCCGGGAGTAAAACCCACAAGGAAGCAGAGGACCCTCTGGTGTTCTACGCTGAGACAGGAGGGCGCCTACTCCCGTCTCAGACGCGTCCATCTCGAGGACAAAGGGCAACCCAGGGTTGGGATGCGACAGAATCGGAGCCGACACAAAGGCGGACTTTAGAGACTCAAACGCTCGGATGGCCTCGAGCGGCCAGACCTGGAAATTACTGCCCTTCCTGGTCAGATCCGTGAGCGGCTTGGCTAGCATAGAAAAGTCCCTGATGAACTTCCGATAATAATTGGCGAAGCCCAAAAAGCGCTGCAGGGCACGAAGACCACTGGGCTGGGGCCACTGTAAGACAGCCGAAACCTTCTCAGGATCCATGGAAAACCCCTCAGCGGAAATGATGTAACCTAAGAAGGTTACCTGGGATCGGTGAAATTCGCATTTCTCAAGCTTACCGAACAGCCTGTTCTCTCGTAACCGTTGCAACACTCGTCTGACATCCATAATGTGGGCCTCCATGGATTCAGAATATACCAAGATGTCATCCAAATAGACCACCACACACTGCTGCAACAGGTCACGGAAAACATCGTTGATGAATTCCTGGAAGACTGCGGGCGCATTGCACAACCCAAAGGGCATAACCAAGGATTCATAATGACCGGTCCTGGTGTTAAACGCGGTCTTCCACTCATCGCCCGCCTTGATCCTTACCAGGTTATATGCCGCCCTCAGGTCAAGTTTGGTAAAGACCGTGGCCCCTTTGAGGCGATCGAACAGCTCGGAAATCAAGGGTATCGGGTAAGCGTTCTTGATCGTGATGCGATTGAGACCCCTGTAATCGATGCAAGGCCTCAACTCACCGCCCTTCTTTTTCACAAAGAAAAATCCAGCCCCTGCCGGGGACGAGGATTTGCGAATGTGTCCGCGTGAAAGCGCCTCCCTCACGTACTCCTCCATGGCCTCATTCTCCGCTACCGACAGTGGATAGACTTTGCCACGAGGAGGAACGGCACCAGATTGTAACTCTATGGCACAATCGTATGGGCGGTGCGGAGGTAGGGCAACCGCGCGCACCTTATCGAATACATCCCGGTACTCTTCGTATTCAGGAGGCAACAGAGAGTCCGAGGAAGTACACAGCAACTTGACAGGCCCATGGATGCAACTAGCCCCACACTGCGGTGACCACGAGAGGATCTCGGCCGATCTCCAATCGAAAGTCGGATTATGCTTCTGGAGCCAGGGGTACCCCAAGACCACCGAGTAGTGTGGAGACGAAATCACCTGGAAACAGACCGACTCTCTGTGAATGGCACCAATGGCTATCCCCACTGGAAGGGTCTCATGAGTCACGTGTGGCGGCAGAAGGGGTCTGCCGTCTATCGCCTCAAGAGCCAGTGGGGAACCTCGAGGCTGCAGAGGAATGGAATTGGCGGCAGCGAACACACTATCAATGAACAAACCACCAGCACCAGAGTCCACCAACGCCTGGGTCGTCACCGAGCCCCCGACCCAGGAGAGGACAACAGTGATCAGTGGTTTGTCAACACGGGAAACCGGGGATGAGGAGACTCCACCCAAGATCTGCCCGCGACAGGATCTCAGGTGCGAGCGTTTCCCGGACGGTTCGGACATGCCAACCGAAAATGCCCACCGAGACCACAGTACATGCATCGGCCCTCGCGTCTCCGGAGTACCCTCTCCCCCTCGGACAGGCGAGCAAACCCCAGCTGCATGGGTTCACCCCCAGACAAGTCATCCCCAGGAGGCGTGGGAGGAGAGGGAGGCACGGGTGGGACAGCAAACGTAGGCGCCAATCTGTTAGAAGACCTCCGCAGGCTCTCCTTAAAGGAAGGTCTCTCCCTGAGTCTGGTGTCAATCAAAATCAGGAAAGAAATAAGAGACTCGAGCTCCACTGGTAGGTCCTTAGCTGCAACCTCATCCTTCAAGGCATCCGAGAGACCATGAGAGAAAGCAGCGACCAGAGCCTCATTATTCCAGCCCACCTCTGCTGCCAGGGTACGAAACTCAATGGCGTATTCAGCTACGGATCGTGAACCCTGTCTGATGGACATAAGGAGCTTCGCAGCAGAGGCAGCACGAGCCGGCACATCGAATACCTTCCGAAGAGAAGCAACAAAACCGGAAAACTCGGCAACCACCGGATTGTTGTTCTCCCATAAAGGGCTGGCCCAGGCCAAGGCCTTGTCCGAGAGCAGCGAGATCAAGAAGCCCACCTTTGATCTCTCAGTAGGAAAGGCATGTGGCAGCAACTCGAAATAAATGCCCACCTGGTTAAGGAAACCTCGGCACTGAGTTGGCTCTCCCCCAAAGCGCTGTGGAAGGGGGGCAGAACCGGTCATACCCCGAGACACCGCAGGCGCAGCAACAGGTGTCGGGGTAGACTCTGGCGCAACAACCGGAGCGGCAGTAGGAGCGGGCCCAGGAGCGACAACCGACCCATCGGCAACGGAAGCGAAATGAGCCGTGCGTTCAAGCAGGGTTTGCAACGCCACAGCGAACCGACCCAACAGGTGATCCTGCTGATCAAGTCTGGCAACCAGCGTAGGTAGCGAGGATGGCCCTGTACCGTCAGAATTCATGGCTTGGTCCTAATGTCAAGGAACCATGAACCAGACGTACAACAAGAGATAAGTGGAAAATAAGAAGGCTTTATTGAAAATCAAGCCGTAAGCAAAAGTCCAAACGGATGGCTAAACCGAAGCAGGGTCTTGCGTAGACAGAGGTCAGGAACCAGAAGGGTAGTCAGACAAAGCCAGGATCAGGAACCAACGGGGTAGTCAGACGAAGCCAGGATCAGGAACCAACGGGGTAGTCAGACGAGGCCAGGATCAGGAACCAGAAGCAGCAGCAGTCTTAGAAGCATGTGAACACAGGAGGACCAAGCAAGGAACTGAAGCCACAGACCTCCTATATATATGAGCTAGGCATCCAGCTCCTCCCAGTGGGAAGGAGAAGTCGCAGGGTGGGAGGCTACAAGAAACCCAGAAACCAAGATGGCCGCCAGCACATGTCAAACGAAGGAGAACAGTGAGAAGGTAAGACCATGACAGCCATACATACATATGGTGCGACATACTCGCAGATTATGTGCAAGAATGAGGGCCGTATCTAACTAATGTGTTGATATCTGGTTGTTCATGTTTCCCTATATGCGCACGTGCTCTAGAACTTGAGCGCGTTGGGCATGTTGGGGTTAATGAGCAGGTAGATGTCACCTAAAGAAAATACTGCTACCTGTAGCAGAATAGTATTCCCTCCTTGGCTTGCTGCTACAATTGCAGTGGAGCCGGGGTATGTGTTTGAATGTCCTGCCAGTTAATATCCATACTGCGATCCAGCAGAAATGAAAATCGCTTGCAAGTTATCATTTGCGGCATTCAGGGCCGTGTTTCAGGTGTTGCCATGCAACCGGCGATGCTTGGAAGCAGGTCCTTACCTCACTTCCGGTTCGCCCGTACCATGTGATGACAACTTCCGGTCCGGTGGAACGCACGCGAGCGGCGTGCGTTCCACAGGCAATCACACATGCTGTGATCGCTATGGACAGGTGAGTTGGATATACAGGGGGGCGTACACCCACTAGGAAGTGGGGTAATATAAGGAGGTGAGCAACAACCACAAATTGCTCACCCAAATCGCCACTATTTGAGGTGAGACACAGCACTTGCTTGGGACACCTCTCATGTCAAGGCTCGGATACCATACACCATAGATCCGGATTGAAAGTAGGAGGCTAAAAACGATCTTCCTTCAGTAAGTAATCTGAGTTTGAATCCAATCTATGAACATTGGCAACTCAGTTTTATATGTGACTTATACTTAGTGTGTGTTTGTTAATTTATTTCTAGTTACCCCTGAATACGTCTATGAAACCCCTGAGGAGGTCTGGAGTCTAGGACCGAAACATGGCATGTAGGGTTTTGTATTAGGGAAAAAATAGCACAAGGCCTATACTGAGGGACAGGATCGGTATGGGGTCGCCCCTGTTGGGGCGGGTGCTCCATGTGTGCTAGGCAGCTGCTCAAGTAGCCCCCCCACCTGTATGTAGGTAGGAAAGACATATTAGGGCTATACAGGAGTGCCATATTGCCTATAGACATCAGCACCTTGGTCACACAGGTTCCGGTGGTCCACCTACTACCTGAACCGTCCTCCACAGGCTGTGGAACCCATCAAACGGGGTAAGATCCACCCTTTATTTATTTATGCTATAGTGGAGGTGTTTGTCCTTAATGTTTCTCACCAAGTGGCATTTATTTTAAATGATTTAGTAAATGTTATGTTTTAAAATTCCTATTCACAATACAATTCAGTTATTATAAACCATGGCTCAAGAATATACCAAAAGGGCAATTCAAAAGAATGGCCCGAAACTGTACTACGGTGAAAGATTATAGATTACAGTGTAAGGTGTTAAAAGACCGATTCCTTGAAAGGGGATATGAAGAAGACAGCCTGGATACATATATCCAGAATGTAGAAGAAGAGAAAAAGAAATAAAGGGGAAATATGAAGGAAAAAAAGAATGAGAAGGATTATAGGTTTTCCTTTACAACAAGATATTGCTCAATGTCGGATATTGTCAAAAAAGCAGTCAGAAAGAACTGGGGAACACTCAAAAATGACCCAGTATTAGGCAAGGTTATACCTGAGAACCCTTTATTTATTTTTAGAAAGGATCCAAATATCAGAACCAAGCTGGTGCATAGTGCCATCCCCCCAGTGGGTGAAAAGCGGGGTAAGGAGAGAGGGAAGTTCACATGGTGTGGGTTCTCTACCGGGTGTAAAAATCGGAACACAAAAGGAAGAATGAGAACACTTAACTGTATTGTATCCAATAAAAACGGAGGGGAGTTTCGAATAAAAGCCCTTGTGGACTCCAATACGTTGGCAGGACAGTGAGGAAGTTGAAAGTGAGGATCCAGGAACATATAGGGAATATCAAGAGAGGATTGATGAGCCACAGTGTGTCAGCTCACTTCAAGCTCACGCATGGTAAGAACCCGCGGGGCTTGAAGTTTGCTGGAGTGGAAATGGTTAAACCACACTGGCGAGGAGGCGACTCGTTGTTACAAATTAATCGAAAAGAAGTACAATGGATTTACCAACTAGGGACCTTGCAACCGAGTGGCCTGAACATAGAGTTTGATCTGAAGCCGTGTTTAGTGTAAAGTATAGAATAAGAAGTGTTTCTTCACGGTGGAACTAATCAATGAAGGTTTTTACCTTGTGCTGAGGACCTTTCAAGAAACGTCATAAGTAGTGACTGTTGATTGGGCGGTTGGATCATGTGATATGAACTTCATGAATGGGAAAGAGGTGGGGTTGAGTTTTTTGGAATTACGTGACCAGTAGTGGGCGGAGAGGAAATGAGGTGAATGTGTGACGAATGGGATAAGAAAATTGCGAATGGCTTACAAATCGAGAGGCCTTCTGAGAATGTGGAATAAAGGCTGTGTAAATAGAAAGAAACAGAGGATGTATGTAATACACAAATGCGGTCCAGATGAAAGGGATAATAGAATGTACTAATGAGGTTGACATATATTATAAGGCTGCGGTAACATGATAGTGGAAAGTATAGCCGATAAGTGAAAGACTTTTTACTATGTAACCAACTCTTTCGTTGAGCATATTTGGCGTACGGCTGATATATGGAAAAAAAAATTCTTAATTTTACTTTGTTTTGTCGTGAGATTAATTCTCCTATTAAGCATATGTAAAAAGTATTGTATTTCATTGATGTATTTTAATATGATCTGATTGGGTTATGGCTCCCATAGTTTGGGAATGGGAAATTGGGCTATTTAAGGGGCCTTGCTGTGGACATGCGCAGTTGTCGCCCCTGAGGAAGCCAGAGAGCGAAACCCGGGTTGGGCAGGAACTTGAATTGATTTTATCATTGTGATATGCCTGTTATCTACCCTTGTCTGGGAGTAGAATAAAACCGTTTTTTACTAACAACTAAGAGGGTACTTCACTATATGCCGGTCATTTAATCTTACAGAGGAGGCAGTCTGAGGAGGATCGAACCCTTTGAAAGAGGAGGACGAAGGCTAATACCCTGATTCATTCACTTGTGCATCGTATGACTAAATCACAAGCAGCGCGGTTTCAAACCTTTACTATTGGTATTTTTGGGAAGGGGAAAGTTTCGACAATTTTTACATTGTCGATGGTGGCGTCTGGTTGGGTCAACAGACATGGGCTCTCAGGAGGGGCCCTATCCTTACATGGTTTTAACAAGTTGATGTGGTAGATTAAATAGGGCTTTCTCCTACCTGGCTGATGTACCCGGTAGTTAACTTCGCCCACCCTCTCAGTTATCTCATAAGGTTCTTGCCACTTGGCCAGGAACTCGCTCTCCACTGTGGGGACTAAGACTAAAACCCGGTCTCCAGGACTGAACTGTCTAAGACAGGCTGTCCTGTTGTATATGTTCGCTTGCGCCTCCTGTGCCTGGAGCATATGCTCTTTCACAATAGGTGTCATTTGAGCTATTCGCTCCTGCAATATAGTCACATGTTCAATGACACTTTTGTAAGGCATGACCTCACTCTACCAGGTCTCCTTAGCGATATCTAACAGGCCTCGTGGATGCCTACCATACAACAACTCAAAAGGCGAGAAGCCTGTTGACACTTAGGGTACCTCTCTGATTGAGAACAGTGGATAAGGCAACAGGTAATCCCAATCATCTTTCTCAACCACTTTTTTCAACATGGCCTTCAAGGTTTTATTGAAGCGTTCCACCAGGCCATCTGTCTGTGGGTGGTACACTGAGGTACGCAACTGGTTAATTTTTAATACTTTACAGAGATCCTGCATGACCCTGGACATGAACAGGGTCCCCTGGTCATTCAGGATATCCTTGGGCAGCCCTGTTCTGGAAAAAATCTGAAACAGTTCTCTTGCTATAACCTTAAAGGTAGCTTTCCTCAAGGGCAGCGCCTCAGGGTATCGTGTAGCATAATCCATTACCACTAATATATATTGGTGCCCCCTTGCAGATTTTACCAAAGGCCCGACTAAATCCATTGCAATTCTCTCGATTGGTATCTCGATAATTGGTAATGGTATTAGAGGGCTGCGGAAGTTTGCGACTGGAGAGGTTACTTGGCACGTAGGGCTGGATTGGCAGTAATCCTTAATTTCTCTCTAGCAACCAAGCGAATAAAACCTCAGCAAAACCCTTTAAAGAGTTTTATCAGCCCCTACGTGTCCCCCCAATACATGGCTATGTGCCAGGTCCATTACCATGTGTCGGTATGCTTTAGGAACCACGAGCTGTTCAACCAATTCTTCCCAGATTTTAGTCACCCGGTACAATTTTTCTTTCATTGCAAAGTGATGGTACATTTCTTATGCCCCTGGCTCTTGAAGTGCCCCATTGACTACCCCCACATTGTTTAAGGCCCCTTTTAGAGTCTCATCTCAGAACTGAGCAGTCCCAAAGTTTCCCTGAGACACCTCTAAGTCAGGGACCGTCTCCTCAAGGGCAGACTCTTCCTCATTCTTGCCTAACATGGCCAAGAATGGAAAGTCAGGGACCATCTCAGGGTCAAGGAGCATGGCGCTGTCTGCGGCCCCAGGGTTTAGTTGCAGTACTGCCTTGGCCCACAGGTCCCAGAACGCAGGACAGTCTCGGCCAATGATCATCTCATGCATTAACCCCTTCACGACCCCTACCTGGTGGTATACAGTACCCTCTTCTGTTTTTAACCCTTTAAGGACCCAGCCTTATTTCACCTTAAGGACCAGGCCATTTTTTGCAAATCTGACCAGTGTCACTTTAAGTGGTGATAACTTTAAAACACTTTGACTTATCCAGGCCTTTCTGAGATTGTTTTTTCGTCACATATTGTACTTCATGACACTGGTAAAATGAAGTTTTTTCATCACATATTGTACTTCATGACACTGGTAAAATGAAGTAAACATTTTTTTTTTTTAAATAGCAAATTTCCAAGTTTTATTTTCTCTACTTCTATAATACATAGTAATACCTACAAAAATAGTTATTACTTTACATTCCCCATATGTCTACTTCATGTTTGGATCAATTTGGGAATTATATTTTATTTTTGGGGGATGTTACAATGCTTAGAAGTTTAGAAGCAAATCTTAAAAATTTGTTTAGAAATTTTCAAAAACCCACTTTTTAGGGACCAGTTCAGGTCTGAAGTCACTTTGTGAGGCTTACATAATAGAAACCACCCAAAAATTACCCCATTCTAGAAACTACATCCCTCAAGGTATTCAAAACTGATGTAACAAACGTTGTTAACCATTTAGGTGTTCCACAAGAGTTAATGGCAAATGGTGATAACATTTCAGAATTTAGATTTTTTGGCACATTTTCAATTTTAATCAATTTTTTCCAGTAACAAAGCAAGGGTTAACAGCCAAACATGCTATATTTATTACCTCGATTGTGTAGTTTGCGGAAACATCCCATATGTGGCCGTAAACTACTGTACTGGCACACAGTAGGGCGTAGAGGGAAAGGTGTGCTGTATGGTTTTTGGAAGGCAGATTTTGCTGGACTAGTTTATTTACACCATGTCCTATTTGAAGCCCCCCTAATGCACCCCTAGAGTATAAACTCCATAAAAGTGACCCCATCTAAGACACTACACCCCTCAAGGTATTCAAAACTGATTTTTACAAACTTTGTTAACCCTTTAGGTGTTGCAGAAGATTTAATGGAAAATAGAGATACAATTTCAAAATTTAACTTTTTGGGCAGATTTTTCATTTTAATATATTTTTTTCCAGTTACAAAGCAAGGGTTAACAGCCAAACAAAACTCATTATTTATGGCCCTGATTATTTACTGCTGTATGGGCACACGGCAGGGCGCAGAAGGAAAGGAATGCCATATGGTTTTTGGAAGGCAGATTTTGCTAGACTGTTTTTTTGGACATGAAGCCCCCCTGATGCACCTCTAGAGTACAAACTCCAAAAAGTGAGCCCATTTTAGAAACTATGGGATAGGGTGGAAGTTTTGTTGGTACTAGTTTAGGGTACATATGATTTTTGGTTGCTCTATATTACACTTTTTGTGAGGCAAGGTAGCAAGAAATAGCTTTATTGGCACCGTTCTTTACAACATTCATCTGACAGGTTAGATCATGTGGTATTTTTATAGAGCAGGTTGTCACGGACGAGGCAATACCTAATATGTATACAACTTTTTTATTTATGTAAGTTTTACACAATGATTTCATTTTTGAAACAAAAAAATCATGTTTTTTCAGTTTTTGGGCAATTATCTTAGGGGTCTCATTTTGTTGTGGGATAAGATGACGGTTTGATTGGCACTATTTTGGCGCGTATATGACTTTATGATAGCTTGCTATTACACTTTTTGTGACGTAAGATGACAAAAAATAGCTTTTTTTACACCGTTTTTTTTTTTTTTTTTTTACGGTGTTCACTTGAGGGGTATGGTCATGTGATATTTTATAGAGCCGGTCGATACGGATGCGGCGATACCCAATAGGTATACTTTTTTTTATTTATGTAATTTTTACACAATTATTTCATTTTTGAAAAATCATGTTTTAGTGTTTCCATAGTCTAAGAGCCATAGTTTTTTCAGTTTTTGGGCGAATATCTTGGGTAGGGTATGATTTTTGCAGGATGAGATGACGGTTTGATTAGTACTATTTTGACGTACATGCGACTTTTTTTAATCACTTTCATTACCTTTTCTGGGAAGTAAGGTGGGCAAAATTTCATTTTTTTTTATTTTTTTTTATGGCGTTAACCGAGCGGGGAAAGTAACATGACCGTTTTATAGATCCGGTCGTTACGGATGCTCGATACCTAATATGTGTAGTGTATTTTAAATTTTTATTCAGTGATAATTTTATTTATTTTTTTAATCTTTACTTTTTTCCCTTTTTTTTATTTTTTTGACCCAGATCCACTTGGTTCTTGAAGATCCAGTGAGTACACTACTCTATATAGTGTATTGTACTGTATTTTACTTGCACTTTGTCTGAACAGATCTATGCCTTTAGCACAGATCTGTTCAGCACCATGGACAGCAGGATGCCTGAGAAGGATGCCTGTTGCTATGGGAACCTTCCCTGTCTGCCACAACTGAGCAGACGGGGAAGGAGGGGGGCTCCCTCCCTCTGTGACCCCATCCTGTCTGGGGGCTGCAAAGGCACAGCAGCCCCCCCGATGGGAGAGGGAGGGAGCTCTCTGACTGTTAACCCTTTCCATACAGCGGTCCGTACGGACCACGGTATGGAAAGGGTTAAACGGCTGACATCACAGCACAGATGTCAGCCGTTTATACCAGAGTGTCAACAATGTGCTGACACTCTGGTATAGCCACTGGACACCAATGAATATTCAAGAGGAGGCGGGCGGGGGATTGTGATCCCGCCTGCCGCACCGCCCGCCTCCCGCACCGCCCGCCTCCAGCACCGCCCGCACCTCCCGCAAGCCCCCCCCTGCACCAATTGCCGGCATAAAATCACTCAGGGGTGCAAGGGGGGGGGGTGAAAAATCCTTATTTTGGCCATTTTAAAGTTTCTGGCGTTGTGACAGGATGTTATGACATCCTGTTCTGATTAACCTCAGCCGCGCCGCAATCTCGTTTTAAACTCATGACGTACTGGTACGTCATGTGTCCTTATGGACTCGGGAAACATTCCGTACCGGTACGTCATGTGTCCTCAAGGGGGTTAAGGTGACCTGGGCTATTGGGTAGACCTTGGTATCACCATGAATGCAGGTGACTCCCAAGGTCTTCCCAGGAACCAACTTATGAGGAATATAGGCCGTTAGGAGCATGACCAGGCTCCCCGGGTCCAGAAGTCTCGTTGTGGGGTTGCCAATAACATTAATTTCTGCCTTTACTCAGGAGTATTCCCGTGCATCCTGCAACGATAAGTCATAATACGCCTTCTGGGGTTCACCAGAGAGGAAGGAGGCCAGCACCTCGGCCCATTGCTCAGCTGGTAGTCTCTCACTCTCAGCAACCCGCTCAAAAATGGTGAGGAAGGCTTCTACGTCGTCCTCTGCACGTTTTTTCTTCCGCCCACATTCTGTTCAGCCACATACCCTCGCTATCGCCGTCAGGAGTCCGTATGGCTGCAATTCTAGAAGGACCATCTTGTGGACAGACCACCCTCGCTAGTAAGCTACCTGTACTTACACCCGCCTCAAAATATTTTTGTTGTAAGAAGAATTGTTTATTATTAGCTATATGTAGTAAATGCTCATTGAGCCTAGCTTGTGCTTCTTTCCACTGGGCCTCTACATGTGGGGACCAGAGGCGTACATAGGAATCACTGGGCCCCATAGCAAAAATCTGAATTGGGCCCCTTAACCCCGTCCACTACCCACCATGGCCCCTCCCACTTCCTGACTTTGCTCCTCCCATGCCACACCCCCATTAAATAAATTTATACATGACCTACAGAAACTGTTAGGGGTTTCCTGGGGGTGACCTGTCACATGGGATATCTGCTGCAGCCTGCAGGTCTCCTTATTTGGGGTGCCATGTTAGGCTACTTTCACACTTGCGTTCGGGTCTCCGCTTGTGAGTTCCGTTTGAAGGCTCTCACAAGAGGCACCGAACGGATCCGTCCAGCCCTAATGCATTCTGAGTGGATGCGGATCCGCTCAGAATGCATCAGTATGGCTCCGTCTGTCCTCCGCTCAGCAGGCGGACACTTGAACGCTGCTTGCAGCGTTCGGGTGTCCGCCTGGCCGTGCGGAGGCAAACGGATCCGTCCAGACTTACAATGTAAGTCAATGGGGACGGATCCGTTTGAAGTTGACACAGTATGGCTCAATTTTCAAACGGATCCGTCCCCCATTGACTTTCAATGTAAAGTCAGAACGGATCCGTTTGCACTATCATGAACAAAAAAAAATTTTTATTTTTATTTTTTTTTGTTCATGTTAATGCAAACGGATCCGTTCTGAACGGATCTAAGCGTTTGCATTATAGGTGCGGATCCGTCTGTGCAGACACCAGACGGATCCGCTCTGAACGCAAGTGTGAAAGTAGCCTTAAAGGGAATCTGTCACTAGCAATTTACCCCCAATTCTTTTTTTCATGAATCCATGTTTAACAGAGTACCTGTTTTCCATCTGTCTTGTTCTTTTGATTGTGAGTCTTGTCATTTCTTCAAAAAATCGATTCTTATGATATGTAAATCTGTGACGACAGATCTTCCCTCGGTGCATGCCCAGTGACGATGTTGAAGCTGTTGCCCTCAGCCGTATTATCAGAGCGCAGGCGCAGGCAATCGCCGGCACTGCGCCTGCTCGGGATTTGGGACGCCGACGAGAGGAGGATCGGGTGTTTGCAGAGCGCGGCGCTGAGGAGGGGGGCAGGTGTTGAGGACTTAGCCTCGCCTCTGGGAGGCGATTCAGCTAAACATGGGGGGGGGGGCCCTGGGGAGAAAAGCAGCCGCATAGCCGGCTGCAGGTCATGAGTGGGCGGGGCCTAATCTGCGCTACGGGCCCCCCAGTGCCGCGGGCCCCATAGCAGTGGCGTGGTCTGCCTCTATGGGCGGTACGCCACTGGTGGGGACGGAGCATCTATGAACCTGTGTTCCTATGTCTGCACCTCTAGTTGCATTGCCTTAGTAATTGCCCTAGACTTAGATTTTCGCCCCTGTATTCTTTGAATAAAGAGACACCTTACATACGCCTTCATAGCACCCCAAACCGAGTTGAGAGATGCAGACCCTACATTATTATCAAAGAATTCTATGATGAATCTAGTCAACGGCTCTTCCTCATCCAATAATTGAATCCAGAATGGATTAAGCTTCCATAGTGACATACCCCGACGACTCCCGGATTCCTCAAGCATCAATTCAAGGTGAATGGGGGAGTGCTCAGAGAGGCTGCGGGGTAAGAGATCCATTCTAAAATTTCCTTGATTGCCACAGTGGAATATGGGGGTGGAATGTAGACAACTATCAACAGGAACTGTACCCTAAAAATAGTACAATGTAAGCACACATATCTCCCCTCCGAGTCTAATTTACTAGAATGACATTCAAACGGAATTGCTCTATGAACCAGAATGCTAACCCCTCTAGCTTGCGAAGAAAAGGTAGAGTGAAAGGCTTGTGAGATCCAGGGCTTAGCAAGTTGCCTGTGATGTTTGCTTGTCAGGTGGGTCTCAGTAAGACATAAAACGGCTGGTTGATACAGTTGAATAGCTGTATCACATTTCAAGCTATAATATTGGTTTTACTAGCCATCACTCAACAGTACATATATCTGTAGAATAGAAAAAAAATCTGTTATGCTGGAGCCTATCACCCAACCGTGTTGCGATAGAAAAGGTTGTCTGTCTGCTCAAAAAATTCCCCCCAAAAAAGAAAACATAAGATATATTAACCTACAACAGGAAAGGGCAAAAAGACAGAATACTCATCCGCCCTGGTATGAAGGCAAAAGTCTGTCAAGGCTGCAGAAGGACATCTTCAGGTCTGTGACGACAGATCTTCCCTCGGCATAGCAGACAGGCATCCTAGTTGTTCAGTCCAACGGTAGGCGTCCTCCGGCCTACCGTTGGACTGAACAACTAGGATGCCTGTCTGCCATGCCGAGGGAAGATCCGTGACGAGTGAAGTGGGTTTTGCCCTGGAATTGCACACATAGCTTAGATGGGTAGAGCATAGAGTACTGAATTCCATGGGACCTTAGAGTGCGTTTCACATCCAGGAAGCGGGCTCTACGTAGTTGCAGTTCCGCCGAGAAGTCCAGGAAAATGGAGATCTTGCATCCACCGATGGAAAGATCTGGATGGTCTCGGGCCTTGCGAAGAATACTATCCAAGTCCTGGAAATGTAGAAGCTTCATCAAAACTGGTCTGGGAGGGCTCCCCGGAGGCCGAGGATGGGACGGCACCCTGTGCGCTCTTTCAATAGCAAAGAAATGAGACAAAGGGAGTCTTTAGCGATCATATTTCTGATCCAATCTTCAAAAAATTGGACAGGATATTGTCCCTCAGCTTGTTGCGGTGGGATCTATTTTCCAGGTCATCCGCTTTATTTATCAGAAGCGTAATATTGTGAATGACCTTGGCTATGTCCCATTTTACCGGTGGAACTTGATCCTCCTAGCGGCCCACCACATCTCTGTAACTCTTTCCAATATCTTACGCATATCTTGCCGGATAAATGACATATTCTCCTGCAGTGATCCCACTGAGGTATTCAAAGTAAGCAGAGCGGAGCTGCACTGTTGTATTGCAGCATATATATCTTTGCTAGTGGGTCCATTATTTGTGGCAGGGGGAGGATTGAAGTCCCTGCTTGGGCCGCATGGCCCTGGTCTGCAGTCTCAGGCCATGCTTCTGGGACAGCTTCTTTCTGTCCATCATGGTGTCCGCCATCTTGGCTACTGTGGGTCTTTTCATCAGGGGCATCAGACATCTTTATATCAGGGTCCTTTTTGGATTCAGGGGGATCCGCATTCTCTGCTCCGCCCACTGGAGAGAAGGAACGTGCATATTGCACCAGCCGCGATCTCGGACGCTTTGTCAGGCGCGGCGGCACAATTTTGTTTTGCAGGCGCAGGCCCTGCCACCTCATGATCATTGGGGGATCCTTTGGACAAGGAGGCACCGGAGTCTTTGTGGCAGCGATCCGGATCGGATATGAGGTAGCTATGGGTATCTAGCCGCAGGATGGTGAAGGATTAGGCCGGGAGCAGTCGGGAGCTCAGCGAGATACGTCTCCCTACATTGCTGGCCAGGCCACGCCCCACTCTAGACCAACTTGCAGGATAACCTGGCTGAACTTGATGGAAATATGTTTTTTTTTTTCAGCCTTACAAACTACAGGGGTCATTGATCAAACTGGTGTAAAGTACAAACCGGATTCCAAAAAAGTTGGGACACTATACAAATCGTGAATAAAAACTGAATGCAATGATGTGGAGGTGTCAACTTCTAATATTTTATTCAGAATAGAACATAAATCACGGAACAAAAGTTTAAACTGAGAAAATGTACCATTTTAAAAGAAAAATATGTTGAATCAGAATTTCATGGTGTCAACAAATCCCCAAAAAGTTGGGACAAGGCCATTTTCACCACTGTGTGGCATCTCCCCTTCTTCTTACAACACTCAACAGACGTCTGGGGACCGAGGAGACCAGTTTCTCAAGTTTAGAAATAGGAATGCTCTCCCATTCTTGTCTAATACAGGCCTCTAACTGTTCAATCGTCTTGGGCCTTCTTTGTTGCACCTTCCTCTTTATGATGCGCCAAATGTTCTGGACTGCAGACTGGCCATTTCAGTACCCGGATCCTTCTCCTACGCAGCCATGATGTTGTGATTGATGCAGAATGTGGTCTGGCATTATCTTGTTGAAAAATGCAGGGTCTTCCCTGAAAGAGATGACATCTGGATGGGAGCATATGTTGTTCTAGAACCTGAATATATTTTTCTGCATTGATGGTGCCTTTCCAGACATGCAAGTTGCCCATGCCACACGCACTCATGCAACCCCATACCATCAGAGATGCAGGCTTCTGAACTGAGCGTTGATAACAACTTGGGTTGTCCTTGTCCTCTTTGGTCTGGATGACATGGCGTCCCAGATTTCCAAAAAGAACTTTGAATCTCGTCTGACCACAGAACAGTCTTCCATTTTGCCACACTCCATTTTAAATGATCCCTGGCCCAGTGAAAACGCCTGAGCTTGTGGATCTTGCTTAGAAATGGCTTCTTCTTTGCACTGTAGAGTTTCAGCTGGCAACGGCGGATGGCCCGGTGGATTGTGTTCACTGACAATGGTTTCTGGAAGTATTCCTGAGCCCATTCTGTGATTTCCTTTACAGTAGCATTCCTGTTTGTGGTGCAGTGTTGTTTAAGGGCCCGGAGATCACGGGCATCCAGTATGGTTTTACGGCCTTGACCCTTACGCACAGAGATTGTTCCAGATTCTCTGAATCTTCGGATGATGTTATGCACAGTTAATGATGATAGATGCAAAGTCTTTGCAATTTTTCGCTGGGTAACACCTTTCTGATATTGCTCCACTATCTTTCTGCGCAACATTGTGGGAATTGGTGATCCTTTACCCATTTTGGCTTCTGAGAGACACTGCCACTCTGAGAAGCTCTTTTTATACCCAATCATGTTGCCAATTGACCTAATTAGTGTTAATTGGTCTTCCAGCTCTTCGTTATGCTCACATTTACTTTTTCCAGCCTCTTATTGCTACTTGTCCCAACTTTTTGGGGATTTGTTGACACCGTGAAAATTTGAATCAACGTATTTTTCCTTTAAAATGATACATTTACTCGGATTAAACGTTTTATCTGTCATCTACGTTCTATTACAAATAAAATATTGACATTTGCCATCTCCACATCATTGCATTAAGTTTTTATTCACAATTTGTTTAGCGTCCCAACTTTTTGGGAATCCGGTTTGTATAACTGGCTTAGTTGCCCATAGCAACCAAACAGATTCCATCTTTCATTTTGGACAGCTCCTTTGGAAAAAGAAAGGAGGAATCTGATTGTTTGCTATGGAGAACTTAGGCTCCTTTCACACCTGCGTTCAGGTGTCCGCTCGTGAGCTCAGTTTGAAGGGGCTCACAAGTGGCCCTGAACGCAGCCGTCTGGCCCTAATGCATTCTCAGTAAAGGCGGATCCACTGAGAATGCATCCGCCTGCCAGCGCTCAGCCTCCGCTCCGCTCAGTGAGCGGACACCTGAACGCTGCAAGCAGTGTTCGGGGGTCCGCCTGGCCGTGCGGAGGCAAGCGGATCCGTTCCGACTTATAATGGAAGTCAATGGGGACGGATCCGCTTGAAGATGACACCATATGGCTCAATCTTAAAGCGGATCCGTCCCCCATTGACTTTCAATGTAAAGTCTGAACGGATCCGCTCAGGCTACTTTCACACTTAGAAATTTTTCGAAGTTATAATGCAGACGGATCCGTTCTGAACGGATGCAAACCTCTGCATTAATATGAGCGGATCCGTTCAGAACGGATCCGATCGAACGCAGGTGTGAAAGTAGCCTAAGCCAGTTCTACTTTACACCAGTTTGATGACCCCTATGTTACTACGCCTCATGTGCTGCAATAGAGCCCTGATAAATTTTCTTTGTGTTTAAACGCAGGTGGCTTATTTTCATCTTGCAAGTCTTGCATATGGCAGTGGTTTTGCATGCCAGGCTTGTGGAGAAAAACTGTCATACGGGAGATACACAGAACTAGCAGCAGATGAGCTTGGCCTAGGTCGGACATGTTTTGAGTGTGCGCCAATGGTATCATCAACATCACTAGTTCCTGAGCTGACGACAATAGAACTAAATCTAGCAGTTTGTTAGGAGGTTTTAACTCTGCATTGTGTCTGCCCTTTATTCCCGCTGTGGCCACCACCCTCCTCAGCACTCCCTCAATGCGCCTTCGCCGATGACGTCACCGAAAGAGAAGACGTCATCGGCGCAGGCGCACTGAGGGAGTGCTGAGGAGGCGAGCCTCCTTCTCTCAGAGTGCCTGCGCCGAATGAAGACAGGCGCGGGATTTTTGAAATGCTGACAGGGCCAGGCGGAGGAGGAGATCGCTGCTGGCCCTGTCAATCAACAAGAGGAGGAGGCGTTTTTTTTCCGGCGGCTACCAGCAAGTAGACACCCTACTTGCTGGTAGTGAAGTCATTTGCATATTTTGAAAGATTGTTTTTTAATGAAAAGAAACCACAGACAAAGGTAAGAGCCCTATATAGGGAATACCGATTTTAACAAGCCCCCCAAAAAAGGGTTTTGGGGTGACAGAAGCCCTTTAATTGTCCTTAAACTAAAACAACTTGCATATAGCTTGTTTACACGCTATATGCAAGTTGTCTTATTGTAAGTACAATTAATTATACCTTTTAATGAAGTTTCAGGTATTGCACTATGATCTGTTCCTCTTGAAGGAAGTCACTTTGCTGGTTGATAGCGAGACCATATACCAGGGATGCATCTGTGAAGCTGTGAAATCTCTGCGAAGACTGCCTGTTTGTTTCTCACACTAGCCATCAACAGGAAGACTAGCTTGAGTATTTTCCATAGCACATGGGGTTTTGTTGCCTCTTCTTAGGAAAAAAAGGAGCCCCAATAGAAGGGGCAGTGAAGACAGGTGATGCAAGTGATAGGCTTCTCTAAAGCAGCATGGAAAAAGTGCTGACACCTGCGTTAAAAAAGCTCGGTGGCAGACTTAAATGTGAAATCGACATTATCCTGCTTTGACTGAGAGGATGAGTGAGCCATCCAGTCCACAATGTCATCCTCTTTGTCCTCAATATTAATCTACCACCTACCAAAAATGATGGAAAATTGTAGCCTGCTACTACTACTACTGGCCAGACATGTGTTGCTACTGCTGTTTGCACTACTATGGCCAACCACGTTCTTAATTGTGGATGATAAGCCACAGGTCTTTCATTTTCCACTTTGACATTTACCAGATATTTTGAGGACTATTTAAACATTAACAAGTCAGAGGTTTGGTACGCTGATTGTTAAAGGGCAGCATAATTTGAACTTTTTTCCCCCAGAAGAGACAGAGGTGCAATTAAACACCCCCTTCTACGAACATACCGGTATTGTTAAAGATGCCCCTAATCAGGGCCGATCACGTTTGCTCTACTGCTCCAAATTAATTGTAACCCAAGGGTTTTACGTGCACGGAAGAAGATAACTGTGACACACGAACTGGGGTCAAAGAGAATCATTTATTACAGGAAGTACAGCAGTTTATAAAGTCATCAGAGGGGCATTCCCTCTGAGGCATGTGGCATTGTTACATTGGCTAACATATGAAAATATGAAAAGAGATAACACTTGGTATCTGCCCATTGTGCATTGTTTTACTAACTGTGGTATGTGAACTATGTAAATATCTAGCTGTAAGCGCTATCTTGTAATGGAGTTTTCACTAACAACAAAAAGCATATATGACGTAGCAAGGAGGCGTGTTCTCTTCGGTAGGATGGAATTTTTGTGCTTTGGAGAAGAAGTATGTGGGAGCTTTCTTAGCTGAATCAAAGAATGTAGTCCATATCCCTATCAGTCTCCCCTTGGACCTCATTCTTTCCCTAATGAAAGCCTAGCACATCTGTCCCCATGCTTCGAATCCTCTTCGCCAGCTTCAATGACAACCTATCCTAGTGTATAGCCTTCCATGACACTGGACTTAGCATGGGAAAGTCAGATGTCAGTCCCTATGGTCGATGAGCTACAGGTAGCGTCGTAAGCAGGGAAGGGGGGGACCAACAGAACTAAGTGGACCTTGTCTCCCATCCTCACGGAGGTCTCCCATGGGCATCTCCAGGGTAGCCTCAGCTACGACTTTGAACAAAAACCTCCTAATGCAGGGGATGACACAACAAACAATTAATGCAAATAGCAGAAATAAAGATAAAAATTCAGCAATAGGAAGTAAGTCCTTTTAGGGCATTCATTCGACCTGGTCATTGATTAGTGTGAACATAAGAGCTATCAATACTAGGAGTTGTTGGGCTATACTATTAATGGGTCACTGGGCTAGAAGTATCAGACTGTAACAACTTTGTTCTTCCTTGCATGCACACATGTTCCTTAGCCCAGAAACAATATCTCAATAAGAATCCATATTCTTTTTGTCAGGAGCAGCAGTCACACAAGGGGGAACAATAAACATCCTTTCAAGTCTGCCGACTCAATACTTTCTTGAAATGACTCGAATTAGACTTTCCTTCAAGTTTCACTGATGTGCTTGTGGTCAAAAACACGGAATGGACCATCAAAACAGGATTTGAGGACAGGTGTCACGGCCAGATTTCTGAGAAATTCTGACAGACGTTCTTCAGTACCTCCTCCATGATGTTCTTTTGTTTCACTTTGACATCTCTTCTCCCTCTCCCAGCTGTCATCTATTAGCAGTGATTGCCTCCCTATATATCCCCTCCCATACTGCCTCACTTTGCGGTTTATACTACTTCCTGGATTGTGCTCACTGCTAGAAGTTTGCTACTGCTGCTTCTTCAAATAAGTCTATCCCTTTATTTGTGTTCCTGTTGGCTTGATTCTAGGTGACCCTGACTTCCTCCGTATTAAGTGCAGGGAGCCGGTGGTCGTGTCCCCTCACTATTATAGGGTTTTCAGGTGTCACTCAGTCTAGGTACGTGGACATGCAACTTTCTATCACAGAGATCTTTGCATGGGCTGAGTAGTCAGGGAGAGCTCTAGGGCTTTAATAGGGCTCACCCTTGTGTTCCTTAGTTTGGTATTAAGTCAGTTGGATCTTTATTTGTTACTTCTCGTTTTCTGCAACACCATCCGTGACATTATAAACCGCCGAAACCGTCTTAAGCATGAATCCGCTTTCAGCCTTGACGGACCGCATGCAGGCTTTTTCACTGAAGGTCGCAGAGCTCCGTAAAACTGTGTCTCACCGGTTCTGCTTGCATTCATGGAGTTTGTTCTGAGCCTAAGATCTCACTTCCGGATACCTTCTCTGGGGTAGTGAGAATTTTGTTAGTTTTAGAGAGGCTTGCAAACTCCATTTTCGCCTACTTCCCCATTCCAATGGTGATGAGGAGCAGAGGGTGGGGATCATCATATCACTGCTCAGGGATAATGCTCAGTCTTGGGCCTTTCCTGCTGCCAGTGGGGGCACGGCCCCTCCGATCAGTGGATTAACCTTTTGTAGCTCTGGGTCAGATATATGATGATCCGGATCGTATTGCTCTGGCTGAATCTAAACTGCGTCTTTTATGCCAGGGTAAACAGTCTGCATAGATATACTGTTCAGAATTTCGGAGATGGGAAACTGATACTGGTTGGAATGATTCTGCACTCCAAAGTAAATTTTGCCATGGTCTTTCAGAGGGATTGAAAGATGCATTTGCCTTTCATGAGAGACCTACCTCCTTGGAGTCTGCCATGTCTCGGGCTGTTCGTATTGACAAGCGTCTTAGAGAGAGAGGAGAGATCACTCCTTCCTGTCATACTCAGTCCAAGGACAGTGGGACGGTCTCATTCAGTGCACAAGGGTCTCAGTCTCTCTCAATCCCCTCTGAGCAGGAACCCATGCAGCTGGGTTTGCTTGCCTCTAACAACAGAGGATTCAGCTCTCAGATGAGGGTTTGTTTCTGTTGTGGAGGTATAAATCATTTGGCAAATGTTTGTCCCTCTAGGAGATTCAGGCAGTTTTTTGAGAGTAATAAAGAAACAAATAGAAAAAAGTCCTCTAAAAACATTCCATCTGTTACAATTGGCAAGGTTGATGCGGAAATTTATGGTTTTCCGTTTTCTTGTAGTTCCCGTTTTGTCCTACCTGCCAGGGTGACGCTAGAGAGCAAGAACATTGTTTGTGAGATTTTTGTAGATAGTGGAGCAGCTGTCAATCTCATTGATAATCAATTTTCTATAACACATGGTTTCCAGGTATGCACTTTGGGAAAGGACATACCTGTTTTTGCTATTGATTCCGCTCCACTTTCTCAAAAATCGTTAAAGGGCATAGTTCACAATATCCGTTTGACTGTGGGTGATGCTCATGTTGAGAATGTGTCATGTTTCGTCCTAAGCGGGTTACCTACTCCTCTAGTGTTGGGGCTACCCTGGATAACTAAACATAACCACACCATTGATTGGCAAGCGAGGTAAATAAATGATTGGAGTGACTTTTGCAGAGAGAATTGCGTCTCAATGTCTTTTCAGAGGTTTCTACTAAGACTGTACCATCTTTTCTCTCTGAATTTTCGCATGTGTTTTCTGAGAGTCGTGTTCAGGAGATGCCCCCTCACTGGGAGTACGATTGCCCTATTAATCTCATCCCAGGCGCCAAGCTGCCTAAATCTCGTTTATACAATCTCTCCCAACCTAAAAGGGTCGCTATGCGTACTTATATCTCTGAGAGCCTGAGAAAGGGACACATACGACCCTCGAAGTCACCTGTTGCTGTTTTTTTTTTGTTAAGAAAAAAGATGGTTTGGATTTCAGGGAGCTGAACAGTATCACAATTCGTGACCCTTATCCGCTTCCTCTGATCCCAGACCTGTTTAACCAGATTGTTGGGTCTAACGTTTTTTCCAAGTTGGATTTAAGAGGGGCATACAACCTGGTCAGGGTCAAAGAAGGGGACGAATGGAAGACGGCCTTCAATACCCCTGAGAGCCATTTTGAGAATTTGGTTATGCCTTTTGGTTTGATGAATGCTCCAGCCGTCTTCCAACATTTTGTGAACTGCATTTTTTATCTTTTAATGGGGAAATTTGTACTAGTGTATCTAGATGACATTTAGATTTTTTCTCCTAATTTCAAAACTCATTGGGACCACCTATGTCAGGTCTTGCTCATTCTGTGGGAGAATAAATTGTACGCTAAACTGGAAAAATGTGTGTTTGCGGTTCCAGAAATTCAAATTTGGGGTTTTCTCCTCTCCGCTTCTGGTTTTCGCATGGACCCCGAGAAGGTCCGTGCTGTGCTTGATTGGTAGCTTCCTGAGAATCAGAAGGCGCTGATGCGCTTTTTGCGTTTTGCCAATTATTACAGGAGGTTCATTTTGAATTATTCCTCTGTTGTTAAGCCACTCACTGATATGACTAGAAAGGGGGTAGATTTTTCCTCCTGGTCGGTAGAGGCGCGTAAGGCCTTTTCTAGTATCAAAGAGAGTTTTGCTTCCGCTCCCATCTTGGTACAACCTGATGTCTCTCTGCCCTTCATTGTTGAGGTGGACGCTTCTGAGGTGGGTGTGGGTGCGGTCTTGTCTCAGGGTCCCTCTCCTGCCAAATGGCGTCCGTGTGCCTTTTTCTCGAAGAAACTCTCCTCTGCAGAGAGAAATTACGATGTGGGAGATAGGGAGTTGTTGGCCATCAAGTTAGCTTTTGGCCTATTACCGTGTTTACCGACCATAAGAATCTGGCCTACTTGGAGTCAGCCAAGCGTCTGAACCCGAGACAGGCCAGGTGGTCTTTGTTCTTTTCAAGGTTTAATTTTGTTGTCACATTCCGCCCTGGGGTTAAGAACGTGAAGGCGGATGCCCTGTCACGTTGTTTTCCGGGAGGGGGGAACTTTGAAGACCCGGGTCCCATTTTGGCTGAAGGGGTGGTGGTCTCTGCTCTTTATCCTAAATTGGAGGCAGAGGTTCAGGCAGCCCAGGCAGAGGCTCCTGATCTTTGTCCTCCTGGGAGGTTGTTTGTGCCTCTCGCTTTACGACACAAGGTTTTTAAGGAGCACCACGATGCTGTCCTTGTTGGGCACCCGGGTGGCAGAGCCACAGTGGATCTCATTGATCGGAGATTCTGGTGGCCGGCGCTTCGTAAGTCGGTTGAGGGTTTTGTGGCAGCCCGCGAGACCTGCGCTCGTGCCAAAGTCCCTCATTCACGGCCATCAGGTCCTCTCCTCCCTTTACCCATTCCTTCCCTTCCTTGGACACATCTGTCCATGGACTTCATTACGGACCTGCCTCGTTCCTCGGGGAAGACTGTGATTCTGGTGGTGGACCGTTTTAGCAAAATGGCGCATTTCATTCCTTTTCCTGGGTTGCCCAATGCTAAAACACTGGCGCAGGCATTTATTGATCACATTGTCAAATTGCATGGTATTCCTTCAGACATAGTCTCTGATAGGGGCACGCAGTTTGTTTCCAGATTCTGGAAGGCTTTCTGTTCTCGCTTGGGGGTTCGGTTGTCATTCTCTTCTGCTTTCCACCCGCAGTCGAATGACCAGACAGAGCTCGTCAATCAGAATCTGAAGACATATCTGCGCTGTTTTCTGGCAGAGAATCAGGAGGATTGGTGTTCTTTTTTGTCCCTTGCTGAGTTTGCTTTAACCATCGCCAGGAGTCCTCTGATAAGTCACAATTTTTTGGTGCATATGGGTTTCATCTGCAGTTCGGGACATTCTCTGGAGAGGGGTCTTCTGGTTTACCTGATGAGGAGAGATTCTCCTTCTTTGTCATCTATTTGGCAAAAGATTTAGGATAATCTAAAGAGCATGAGTGAGAGATATAAGCGTGTGGCGGATAAGAGACGTGTATAATGTAGAGAGAATCTAAATCGCACATCCTCATTCCTATACTTCTGATACAACAACTGTTTGCAATTTGCAGCATTTCTTTTGATACAACATCAAAGAGGCATTAGTATACAGTTTGATCAAAGAGCATAGGCCCACTTACCGCGACAAGGTTGCCTCTTGTTAAGTGGGGACCTACTCTAACCATAGCGCAGTGCCGTGCGGCGACCACCGTGCCCCCACACCGCTCCAGCAGGCAACGAGATCCAACAGCCACACCGCGGCCCCACCGTGCGGCAGAGCCACCCAGGCCTCGGATCCCATTGCTCCACCAGCACGGCACAGAAGCAGCGACGGCCACCGTCCAGCGCCGCATGTGAACTGGTGCAAAGGATCACCTGTTCACAGCTTCTCAGGAACTCCAACTGAGATGTGGTAGGAAATATAAGACCCTTTGCAGACTTCTGCTAATTAAAAGCACCTATGTCACATGGGGAGGAGTGCTGACTCAGAGGGGGGAAAAAGAAGTTAAAGTATATAAATTGTATAATGTAGAGAGAATCTAAATCGCACATCCTCATTCCTATACTTCTGATACAACAACTGTTTGCAATTTGCAGCATTTCTTTTGATACAACATGGCTATACAGCACTAGTATCAATCATTTGCTGTGCACTATTAAGAGGCATTAGTATACAGTTTGATCAAAGGCCCACTTACCGTGACAAGGTTGCCTCTTGTTAAGTGGGGACCTACTCTAACCATAGCGCAGTGCCATGCGGCGACCACTGCGCCTCCACACCGCTCTAGCAGGCAACGGGATCCAACAGCCACACCGCGGCCCCACCGTGTGGCAGAGCCACCCAGGCCTCGGATCCCATAGGAATGAGGATGTGCGATTTAGATTCTCTCTACATAATAGAATGGATAAGAGACGTGTGCCTGGTCCGGACCTGAATGTTGGTGATCTGGTGTGGTTGTCTACTAAGAATATCAAATTGAAGGTTCCCTCCTGGAAGTTGGGTCCTAAGTTTATTGGGCCTTACAAAATCTTGTCCGTCATCAATCCTGTTGCCTACCGTCTTGATCTTCCTCAGACTTGGAAGATCCATAATGTTTTTCACAGGTCCCTATTAAAACCTTATGTCCAACCCACTGTACCCTCCTCTTTGCCTCCTCTTCTGATTATGGTTGATGGTAATCTTGAATCTCAGGCCTCTAGGATTGTGGACTCTCGTATTAGCCGCGGTTCTCATCAGTACCTCGTTCATTGGGAGCGTTATGGTCCTGAGGGGAGGGTGTGGGTTCCAGTGGCGGACATTAAGGCCACTCGTCTTATCATGGCGTTCTTCAGTACCTCCTGCATGATGTTCTTTTGTTTTGGTTTTGCTTTGACATCTCTTTTCCCTCTCCCAGCTGTCATCTATTAGCAGTGATTGCCTCCCCTTATATTCCCTCCCATACTGCCTCACTTTGTGGTTTTTACTACTTCCTGGATTGTGCTCACTGCTTGAAGTTTGCTACTGCTGCTTCCTCAGATAAGTCTATCCCTTTATTTGTGTTTTCCTGTTGGCTTGATTCTAGGTGACCCTGACTCCCTCCGTATTAAGTGCAGGGAGCCGGTGGTCGTGTCCCCTCACTATTATAGGGTTTTCAGGTGTCACTCAGTCTAGGTACATAGACATGCAACTTTCTATCACAGAGATCTTTGCATGGGCTGAGCAGCCAGGGAGAGTTCTAGGGTTTTAATAGGGCTCACCCTTTTGTTCCTTAGTTTGGAATAAAGTCAGTTGGATCTTTATTTGTTACTTCTTTTGTTCTGCAACACCATCCGTGACAACAGGATTTTTCTAACGTACCACCACCCGATCTCCAGACACAAGTTGGGGGGTTCCTGGTGCTTTATCAATATCTGGAAGTGAAGCAAAAACTTGAGAATGTATTTTAGTCAAATGCTTGTGCAAACTGATCACATAACCATGTTGTATCTGGAGCCATTGTGGGAAATGCAATCCTGTCCTAGGGCATGACCCAGAAAGGACCTTATAGGGACTAAGGCCTGTCTCAAGGTTAGGGGTATACCTTACTGAATAGACGGCTACCAGCAGGCACGCTTTGTGGATGGTATGAAGCATATAAGTCCTGTTCTACACCCAAAACCTTCATTATATTCTGCATCATTTCACCTGTGAAGTGAACACCTGTGTCACTTTCAATGGTCTCAGGTACCTCATAACTGCATACAACTTTGGCCATAATCTTCTTTGCTGTGGTCTTAGCTACCGGGTATGCTTCTGGCCATCCTGAAAACAAGTCATCACACACCATTACATACTCATACATGCCCACCTTGGGTAGTTGAAGGTAGTCTGCAAGCGTTGAAACAGATACAAAGGACATGGTTTATTGTTTAGAGACATGGATTTATCTGTACTGGTTTCTCTAAACATGTCTATCTGAGGAACAATGGGTGTTTCATTTCTAAACCATGATCTAATGTCCATAAAACACATCTGTTGTGGAATAGATATCTATTCATCTATATATATATATATATTCCTGTGTGCATTTATTTAGTGTTTAAACTTTTTTAATGATTCATATATACTATGCAATATTGATGTATTATAACCAAATATTATTAATGTATCTTTATACTGTATGTATCTCCCTGAGAGGATATATTCTAGGGGATATAGAGAGCGTTTAAGGGTCTATTCAGAGGAGCTGATGTTATTTCAAATATCATTACTCAATAGCTGAGACAGTCAAGGTATACAAACCAGGGGAAAAGTTAAAAGATTATGGTTCTCTTATCTGACCATAAATAAGATGGTATGTTAACTGTCAAGCTGGATCCGTGATGTCTGGGAAAGTGAAAAGAATAATCCTTCCTAATTGATTTAAGGTGGAAAAGGTCAAAGTTTAAGTAGTGTAATAAAGCAATATATGTGTTAATTCTTAAAATATTTAAAATTTTTATATGATACAACGAGTGGTAGATGGGCAGAAGTTTCTAAGGAATGCCAATTAAATGACATCATCCCCATGATTACCATACGTCACACCCACCTTATCTGAGTGAAAATCCCTAATCTAGAAGGGGGTGAGTTCATAGATAACATGGGGTATAAAGTATGCATGTAAGAGGTTAGAGGGAACTTCTTCACCTAAAAAAACACAAAGAAACACAAAGGATTTATCACAAAGAAACTTGGATTAATTTTTGCATACTGGAAAAGTTTTTGAGAACTGATCACATCCGAAACACTGTTCATCCTAGACCCGGTAATGTATACTTATACTTACTGATTGTGGTATTAATAAGATATTCCTCTCGGCATATAGTCAAGAGTTCCCATATTGTGGGAACATATAGTATTAAACACCTCCCTAAATGCTAGTTGTCCTCTTAGCAAAGATGCATATTGCTAATGGGAGATTAGACATTGTCTGAGTAGAGTAAAAACTCTGGGAAATTATATTTCCATAGTCTGATTGCTGAGTGAGGTATAATATCATATTAATATATATATCTTTGATTGGTCATAAAGCAGCAGTTTGGCAAGAGAGAAAAGAAAGGGGAGAGGCGCTCATAGGGTGGTGGGTAGCGGTTGTGTTGTTCTGCGTAATGGTCGAAGTGTGCTCACCTTTTGGTGTTGTGCTGGTTGGAGCTCAACGTCCGTGAAGGTAGGTACACGTGGAGAAATAGGGGGGCGTTGGTTATTTTGGAAAGGTCGGTGCTGCCAATACCCGTTCGGTCCCTTAGGTGGAGTTGCCAGGGACTCCTAGGGACTGTGAAGGAAGAAGTTGCTGGTTTGTGTGCGATTGCACACAGTAGGGTATTTGTTTGGCGCACAAAAGGACGACCTCAGACAGTGGACTTTGGTGAAATAGCTGTTTTTATTGTTCAGTAGACAACGCGTTTCGGAGTTTATAACTCCTTTATCAAGTCTTAATCGGGCGTCAGCATAGAGACAGGCCAGATGGCTGGAGCGTCTGGTTAGTGCTGGGAACGCCGCATTTGATTGGTCATAAGGACACAGTGGATCAGTTATTCTTCCTGTATTAATCCGTGTTTATCCTTTTTATCTTCAATTTTGATATCGTCCTTGTATAAATTTTTATGCCATTTTTACTGTATTTATTTGTAATAAATTATATTTTATATAATTAATTGCACCCTGTTTCATTATCTGCACAAATTAACTTTAGATCTCATCAATAAAAGAACTGGCGTTTATATGTCCACCAATTAAATGTTTCATTTTTCATATTTCATAAAAATGTGAAATCATAATTTTTATGATTTCATATCTTATATGAAATAAATACCCGACATATTTTGGAGGCACTGCTGTGATTGATTGAGATATTTCTATAACCAATTTGTGCAATTAGTTAAAATATTCCGTAATCCTTATTGGCAAGTCAAATTGTTGTTGTTATTGATTATTGATCAGAATCATGAGTGTAACAGGCAGCAACCCAGGTAATGGCCAGGCTTTAGCAGATAGTCCATCTGACCCAGGAAAGATAATCTCTAAGGTTATCAATTATGTTTATTCCCATTTGAAGTTAGATAAAAATATAGATGAATGGACTAATGAGCTGCAGGCAAGAGCCTATGAAGAACGTGCGGATATATGGAAGTTAGGTGGCATGGTTGATAGATACCTGACATATATGGATTTGGCAAATGATAATACCAAGAGGGACCAACACCTCTCATGTGCATTGCCACCTGTTTTGTATGCATTGTTGGCAGTCAGTACTCTTTCTAAAGTTAGGTATGAGTCTATAATGGGTACAAAAATATCTGTATCCAAGATGGGATCTCAATAAATCAAGGAATGTGGGCAGCACCACTATCAGAATAGTACTGGCGGAGTGCCAGCGGCTGAGTCGGCGATCCACCTCCAAACGGTATAAAAAAAAGAACTCCGCGGCACATCCAAGTCGTGAAAAAGTAAAAGAAATTTTAATCACCAAACATGCGACGTTTCAATCCTCTCAATGGGATTTTTCTCAAGCAATGACGTGGTCATTGCTTGAGAAAAATCCCATTGAGAGGATTGAAACGTCGCATGTTTGGTGATTAAAATTTCTTTTACTTTTTCACGACTTGGATGTGCCGCGGAGTTCATTTTTTTGTATCCAAGATGGAATCAAAACTAAAATCTGCAGAAGTGAAGATCAAAGACTTAGAGTACAACCTTAGTCACAGCCATGATGCATACCAAAAGACAAAAAGTGATTTAGAGGATTTATATCTCCAGTATTCCAAAATTAAACAGACAGATGGCTCAGCCCATAATATAGTCAATGCTGAAAGGGATCCATCTAACACTGTGAGATCTCCTGACCCTCCATTTCTTACTCCCCAATATCCAGACATGTCATCACATACTCTTAAAGCAGACCCCATCCAAGACACTCAGCAACCTGAAAATGTTAGCATGATTACACAGGAGGCATTAACCCAATTGAGTCGGGCATTCCCAACTGTAACCGCCTTACTAGGTGCCGATAACACGGAAGCCCCTAGAAGTGTCTCTCCTCATATTCCCCTGGATAGACATGTTAGGGTTAGGGTTAAATCACCTGTGCAATATGAGTTTCATGAAAGTTGTGAAAGTGCATGTGAGTCTGACAGTGATGTGGGGAAGCGTGTGACTTATTCCTTGCCACAGAATCACAGGCGACCAACATATGCTGAGGTGGTTTCTAGGAAGAAAAATTCCCAATATTCAGAAAAGGATCAGAGCTCCTCCAGCATAATTAAGTTTTTAAATACTACAGTATCAACATTTTCCAAGAAAGGAGCCAATCACTTAGAACTGTATGAATCCACTATGGATTCTTTAAAGTTGTACTCTGATGCTGACCGGATCAGATTCCTTCCATGGGTATTTGATTATAAGTATCGTCATTACTTTACATCCTTTAAGGAGAGAGAAGTACAAGATTGGCCAAGTGTTTTGCATGAGGTTAAATTGGAATTCGGTCCATACCGAACCACTACTGCTGCAAAATGGGACAAAATATGTGTTTTGCGGATCTGATCCATGTATCCGTGGATCCTTAAAAATCATACGGACGTCTGAATGGAGCCTTACAGGGGGGTGATCAATGACAGGGGGGTGATCAGGGAGTCTGTATGGGGTGATCAGTGGTTTATAAAGGGTTAATAAGTGACAGGGAGGGGTGTAGTGTAGTGTAGTGGTGTTTGGTGCTACTTTACTGAGCTGCCTGTGTCCTCTGGTGGTCGATCCAAACAAAAGGGACCACCAGAGGACCAGGTAGCGGGTATATTAGACGCTGTTATCAAAACAGCGTCTAATATACCTGTTAGGGGTTAAAAAAAATCACATCTCCAGCCTACCAGCGAGTAGGCTGGAGCCGCTGGCAGACTGGAGATCCACTCGCTTACCTTCCGTTCCTGTGAGCGCGCGCCCCTGTGTGCGCGCGTTCACAGGAAATCTCGGCTATCGCGGGAGGACGCGTATATGCGTCCACCCAGAAGAGCAGGGCCGCCGCCAGGACGCAATCCTGCATACGGCGGTCCTGTAGCGGTTAATCAGCAGGCACAACATATCAAGAAGGTTGCTACACAACTTAAAGACCACAATTACACATGCATACAAATTAACGGAGGGCGAGGGGGACGAGAAACGGGTGGGAGGGGGGGGGGGGAAACAAGATGTCAGTCGCATAAGTTAGACACGTCTAGAATCCGCAATATTGCTTCCAGGGGGACCATGTCTTGACAAACAATGCTCTGGAGTGCGTTTCCCAATGAGTAAGCTCTTCGAACCTGTATATTTGATCGGCTTTCTTGATCCACATTAATAGGGATGGGGGTGAATCATTCCTCCACAGCAGAGGTATCAGCAGGCGAGCTGCCGTAATAAGCATGGTCGGGAGGTTCGACTTTGAGGGAGCAAGCGTGCCGTTAGGGCACCAAAGTAACAGAAATTTTGCGTCTAATGTAATACGGGTGTTACAGGCCTTGTTTATAGCTGCTACCACATCTACCCAGAAAGGCTGAATTTTCTCACAACTCCACCAAATATGGGAGAGAGAGCCGGGACCTCCTCCGCACCTCCAGCAACTATCTGGGATATCAGGGTTGAGCCTTTGGAGAAATTCCGGCATTTTGTACCATCTTGTAAGTAATTTGTCCGTGAATCTGTGAGAATGAGCGAGGATAAAAGCTTTCGGATAGAGTTGTGAATAGCTCCTTTTCCCAGGCTGCGAGGAACCACAGATCTAGAGGGGTGGAGGAGAGCAGTTCCTTATAGAAAGTGGAGAGAGGCTTCCGTGGGCGCTGGGCATTAGAAATTTTTCCTTCTAAACAGGAGGGATCTTCTGAGGGTCTAGGAATATTACTGAGAAGCGCTAGGTCCTTTTTAAAGGCCATAACCGCCAGGAAAGAGGCCGCCTGTACCCTCGGGAGTGCGAAAATTTTGCTCCAGTCTAAGGCACCTGAAACAGACACAATGTCCTGTAGCTTGAGGCTGGACAATATGGCCCAGATCCCTGTTGCCTCAGGAGTAGTAGGATGAATGTAGGACTGAAGCAGATGTAAGGGAAGACTCAGGCTAGGAAACTGAAGGACCGAGGCCCGGTATAATTTGGACCATTCCAGTAGTAAGTCCTTCCCTAAAGGCGAGGTATACTTGTTATTAGCAGTGCATTTGCATAATCCCCATAGAGCCAGCTTGTCCCTATAGGGGAGCATATCACACTCCAGTTGGGAGACAAGGTTGAGAGGGCGCCAGGAGAGGAGGCACAAAGCTCTGTTTAGCATAGATGCCTTATAGTAAATGTATATGTCGGGTAGGCCGAAGCCTCCCAACCTTCTCTCCCGAGTGAGGGTGGTATATGCTATTCTGGGGGACCCACCAGACCATACAAAAGCTGAGAAGATTCTGCGGACCTCCACAATTAGTGTTTGAACTTGTTAATGATTCATATATACTATGCAATATTGATATATTATAACCAAATATTATTAATGTATCTTTATACTGTATGTATCTCACTGAGAGGATATATTCTAGGGGATATAGAGAGCGTTTAAGTTGAATTTTCCTAAATAGGGTCTATTCAGAGGAGCTGATGTTATTTCAAACATCATTACTCAATAGCTAAGACAGTCAAGGTATACAAACCAGGGGAAAAGTTAAAAGATTATGGTTCTCTTATCTGACCACGGTTGTTAACTGTCAAGCTGGAACCGTGATGTCTGGGAAAGTGATTCTAAAGTGTCAAAGAATAATTCCTCCTAATTGATTTAAGGTGGAAAAGGTAAAAGTTTAAGTAGTGTAATAAAGCAATATATGTGTTAATTCTTAAAATATTTAAAATTGTTATATAATACAACAGTGCCATCAAGTGGTAGATGGGTAGATGTTTCTAAGGAATGCCAATTAAATGACATCATCCCCATGATTACCATACGTCACACCCACCTTATCTGATTGGAAATCCCTAATCTAGAAGGGGATGAGTTCTTAGATAACATGGGGTATAAAGTATGCATGTAAGAGGTTAGAGGGAACTTCTTCACCTAAAAAAAAAACCACAAGAAAATCTTGCTACAAAGAAACATTTGCCTTAAGAAGAATTTATCACAAAGAAACTTGGATTCATTTTTGTATACTGGAAAAGTTTTTGAGAACTGATCACATCCGAAACACTGTTCATTCTTGACCCGGTAATGTATACTTATACTTACTGATTGTGGTATTAATAAGATATTCCTCTTCGGCATATAATCAAGAGTTCAAATATTGTGGGAACATATAGTATTAAACACCTCCCTAAATGCTATTTGTCCTCTTAGCAAAGATGCATATTGCTAATGGGAGATTAGACATTGTCTGAGTAGAGGAAAAACTCTGGGAAATTATATTTCCATAGTCTGATTGCCGAGTGGGGTATAATATCATATTAACATATATATATATATATATATATCTTTGATTGGTCATAAGGACACAGTGGATCAGTTATTCTTCCTGTATTAATCCGTGTTTATCCTTTTTATCTTCAATTTTTATATCGTCCTTGTATTCATTTTTATGCAATTTTTACTGTATTTATTTGTAATAAATTATATTTTATATAATTAATTGCACCCTGTTTCATTATCTGCACAAATTAACTTTAGATCTCATCAATAAAAGAACTGGCGTTTATATGTCCACCATAATTTTTATGATTTCATATCTTATATGAAATAAATACCCGACAAAGTGAAACCAAAACCAGAAGAGGCTGTCAGATCACTAATGAGCAGATAATCTTTCAGACCTTCTAGAACCTCTCACCGATGTGACACGTAAACATCTTACATTAATCAAATAAAGTGTATGATCATACATCAAAACAATAATATCCCTGATAGGCACAATATTTTGATGAATAGATGGAAAAAGTTACAATAGCTGGAATTCTGTGATAGACAAACAAGTCTATAAAAATAATATTATCTAGAATGGTCCCATATATTAGTAATTAGGACAAATAATGAACACAATGAATCCATGATAGTACTTGATCTATAAGCTTCAGGAAATAAGTTTGTGATACGTCATGATCGTCTGCAACAGTGTCAATTGTGAGAAGCCAAGAAAGGTAATACAATCTAGAATGAAAGTCCATGACATGATCCTATGTGTTAGTAGTAGGTTAAGAAATCAACACAATAAACATATGGTCGGGATAAGTTGTTAACTGTTAATTTAGTAACTTTTTGGTGTACTAAAACACACATATATACTGTTGAGAAACACACATTTATATACTAATCGTTGTCTCTCTCCTGCCTTTTTGAGAAACTTGGACTGAATTCCTGAGCTGAGCTGGATGGGCAGATGTCTTTTCTCAGCCCTATAAAACTATGTGAGAACCAATTCGCTCATCCTTGTCACAATGAATATTAACATTAAAATCAGCAAACAGAGATATACTGAGGTTCAGTCCTAACGGGACTGTGGCCTTCTTCTGGCACATAAGGATTTAGCAGAGTTAAACCACGCACTTAGTTATCACATCTAACTCTGCGGGCAACAAAAGGTTCTTGGGTTGTATTTTCATGAGGATAGACGTATTACCACTGTCACTTTGTGGTTCAGGATTATCTCAGAGCCTTTATCAAGCATTTCTTGTACAACTGCTACAGCTCTGATGCAGAAAGGGGCACCTCTGGCCAGTGGGTCAAGTTTGGCTGAATAATATGCCACACGGCGTTGTTGCTGCTGGCCATGCAGTTGGGTGAGGACAGCTGAGGCAGGGCCATTCTCTTCTGTACAATACAATCTAAATGTGGTAATATGATAGGCCCAGTGTGGGGGAGAACAAACTGGTCATCTTTAGGCATAAAAGGAATCTACCACCTCATCTGTAAGCTGGAAGGGACTACAAGACAAACAATCATAAAGAGGCTGCATCAAACTTGGGTATCCAAGGTTTGCAATAAGGAACAAGGCCCAAAAATGTCCTCATTACTTTCATGTTTCTGGGCAAACAGGTGAGATGTTTCACCCCAGGAAGGTAACAGTAAGGCCTCATGCACACGACCGTTGTGTGCATCCGTGTCCGTTGTTTGTTTTCCGTGATTTTCTGCGGACCCATTGACTTTCAATTGGTCCGTTGAAAACTCGGAAAATGCACCGTTGTTCATTCGCGTCCGTGATCCGTGTTTCCTGTCCGTCAAAAAAATATGACCTGTCCTATTTTTTTGACGGACAACGGTTCACGGACCCATTCAAGTCAATGGGTCTGTGAAAAAACACGGATGCACACAAGATTGTCATCCACGTGAGTGATCCGTGTCCGTAGGCTACTTTCATACAGACGGATCCGAAGATCCGTCTGCATAAGAGATTTTTCAGAGCTGAGTTTTCACTCCGTGAAAACTCAGATTCGACAGTATATTTTAACACAGAGGCGTTCCCATAGTGATGGGGACGCTTCAAGTTAGAATATACTACGAACTGTGTACATGACTGCCCCCTGCTGCCTGGCAGCACCCGATCTCTTTCAGGGGGCTGTGATCCGCACAATTAACCCCTCAGGTGCCGCACCTGAGGGGTTAATTGAGCGTATCATAGCCCCCTGTAAGAGATCAGGGGCTGCCAGGCAGCAGGAGGCAGACCCCCCTCACTCCACTGTATTAATTTCATTGGTGGCCAGTGCGGCCCCCCCCCTGGACCCCCTCCCTCCCTCTTTTGTATTAATTTCATTGGTGGCCAGTGCGGCCCTCCCCGCCCCCCCTCCCTCCGGCACCTGAGGGGTTAATTGTGTGGATCATAGCCCCCTGTAAGAGATCGGATGCTGCCAGCAGGGGGCAGTCATGTACACAGTTCTTAGTATATTCTAACTTGAAGAGTCCCCATCACCATAGGAACGCCTCTGTGTTACAATATACTGTTGGTTTTGAGTTTCCACGATGTAACTCAAATCCGATAGTATATTCTTTTTTTAAATTTAAATATTTTATTTGTAATACAAAAGTACATATCCATATAACATTTATGCTATTATAGGATCCTGAAGTCCGTAAGTTTCTGATTTATAAGCATAGTTAATAATAATTTCATACAATTACCCATACTTATGGGGATAATACAGGTCAAATGGAAATCTCACTTGCTAAGAGGAGAGCGGGGCTCCCCCGACATCGGCAGCCCAATCGGGCAAACACATACAGCATCTAACTTAGCTTGTTAATATCTATAAAGGGCAGAGATCGGGGGCCCGCGGCCCGGGCGGCCACCAGGGTGCGAGCGCGCACCCCACGCGTCCCCTCACAAATATGGGTGAAGAAGGACAGGATTAACAATCTTAGATCCATTCACCTGGTGCTCACATTAACCATGCATAGCGGGCTTACAATGATCTTTGATCGAAAACATTTCTTGAGGCAACCTAGGGGGTCCAGCAGTCTTCTACCGCAGTGGAGAAAGAAAAAAAAAAACACATGCCTATTTTGCTGCCTCATCCCCAGATAGTTAAGATTGAAAGTTAGTGCCCAGCTTAACCGCACCTCGCATACAATCACACCAGTATCTCAGGTGCAAGGGGACTCAGGTCGAATATCACTCGGCAATCACCAGCATTTTAAAAGGAATGTGGACAGAAACACCACCAGAGACCGGCCCTGTCCCCTAATAGCACCCATACAACATGTATCGTATCACTGCCTACAGTCAAACCGCATATCAAACAGAGAGAACCGCATTTCGGGTCGCCCATAGAGCGCACAGTGCCCTGATTTAACAAAAAACTTTGGCAATTGTTCAATGCCGGAGAGTCCCGCTATCCTCCAGCGTTCCTAGAGTAACTTCACATCCTTCGCCAATTACAATGCATACAGAAAAACCGGACTAATAAGATCATTGAATTGTACAATAGTGTGATTACATTTCTGTGAAACAACTTTCCCCTATGTTCTCCCATTCTGGAGGACCCACCTCTGGGAATATCGAGGACCAAGATTTCTGTCCTGGAGAAAGAAGACCCATCATTTTTTTTTTCATTAAGTGTCTATAACAGTGTGATATTTTAATTTTCGTGACAGCTTTCTTAGTAATTAAATCATGTAAGAATTCAGGAGTATCTATAAGAAGAAGGTGACTATTCAAAGTGCTAGAGAGTGCTGACCTCAATTGGAAATATGCATACCAAGCCACCTCGCCCAAATCTGCCCTCTGCCCTAGCTCCATCGGGGGCAAAATTTGTCCACCACTAACCACCTGATGTAGGTACTGAACGTTCTTAGTCCTCCAGTACTGGCAACAATTCAAATCCCTTAAATTCAAAAGCTTTGGATTATGCCACAATGGGGTACAAATAAGTGATGCCTTAACTCCACACCAACTCCTAATAACCAGCCAGGTCTTTATAGCCATTCTGCAGAAAAGTGTATACCCAGTCTGTATGTTTAGTAAGTAATCAGACTCCAATACAGTAAAAAAAAGTCAGTGAAACCTGAGTCTTTCACCACCCTGTTGCAGAAATGGCTATTTTCCCAGTCATTAAAAAAGCAAAGTTGAGAGGCCACAAAGTAACCCTTAAAATAGGGGAGGTTAAGACCTCCCTGGTTGTAGGGCATGGAGAAATAGAGCGCCTTCAATCTCACGCGCTTCCTCCCCCATAGTAGGTCATTAAGCATCCGCTCTATCAATCTAAAATACTTGTCTGCGATCCATACAGGCGAGTTATGCAGGACATAAAGGACCTGGGGCAGCACTACCATTTTTATTAAAGAGATTCTGTCCGCTCTTGCATATACAATTTTTTGCCATATCTTGATTTTAGCCCTCAGCTTTAGCAGCAGGGGAATCAAATTAAGTTGTAAATATTCCTGAGGTTTGGCAGAAACTGAAATCCCCAGGTACTTTATTGAATCAGAAACTGTTAACTGGCTATCCCAGTCACCTCGTAGCTCGTCTATAGGAAGGAGAACAGTCTTCTCCCAATTGATCTCCAGACCAGACGGCACAGAAAAGGAACCAACCAAATCCATTATGCAAGGGAGTGTGGTTTCTGTTTGATGAACAAAAACCAAGATATCATCTGCATAGAGGGATACACGGTCATGCTTCCCCATTATGCCAAAACCGGCCACCTGCAGATCCTGCCTTATGCTAGCTGCTAAGGGTTCAATGTAGATATTAAACAAGAGAGGGGAAAGAGGGCAGCCTTGACGGGTACCTCTTCCTAAAGTAAAGCTCTCTGTGATCGTATCATTAATCCTAATCCTAGCAACTGGGGAGCTATATAATAACTGAACCATCGCCATAAATCTAGGGCCAAAGCCCATTTTTTTCATCACCTCCCAAAGAAAGGTCCACTCCACCCTGTCGAAGGCTTTAGTGGCGTCCAGCGACAGGATGGAGCGGGTACCACATCCCGGAGACTGAATATTCATAAATAGCCTATGCAGGTTATGATGGATACCCCTTTTTGGCATAAAGCCATTTTGGTCTGGGTGGATAATAGTGGATATGACCCGTGAAAGCCTCCTAGCCAAAACTTTTGATAGTAACTTAGCGTCTGTATTTAATAACAAAATTGGTCTATAAGAACTCATTTCTATCGGGTCTTTGTCCTTTTTAGGAATTAGAACAATAAGAGCCTCCATCATAGAGCAAGGTAGGCTCCCTCCCTGTATTGCCTGGGAAAAAACCTCTAGCAGCTGAGGAAGAATCACATCGCTATACTTACGATAGACCTCATATGGAAGGCCATCCATCCCTGGCGACGAATTCCCCGAGACAGATCCCAAAGCCTCCTGGAGCTCCGAAGGAGATAGCTCCTCTTCCAGATATTCTATTTGGGCTTCATTTAAGGTAGAAAGTGGAATCCTCTCCAGGAACCGCGTCGCCAGGTCGGGTGACAAGCCAGAAGAGGGACTATATATCTGAGTAAGGTATTGTTAAAAGGTGTCCCTAATTCCTTCTGGGTCTGTTATAATTTCCCCCACTATATTGCGAATAGAGACAATAGATTGATTTTTCTTGTGTGATAACCTAGCTAAAAGCCTACCAGGACGTCCAGATTCCGAAAAATATTTTAGGCCCTTAAAGAATACTCTATGATTTGCTTTCTCTATTATATAGTTCTTCAAGGAACAGCTGGCCTTCTGCATCTCTTTCCTGTTATACTCAGTAGGTTGACTGGTAAATCGCTCAGTTGTGTCTGCAGCAACCTTGGCCAGTTCCTCCTCTTTTTTTTTTTAAATGTTCTCTTTGCTGCAGCAATCTCGCTTATAAAGACCCCCCTCAGATATGCTTTCAAGGCATCCCATACTACATTGATGCTAGCAGAGGGAAGATTCACTTCCCAAAAGGAGGACATCAGGGATTTAATGGACTGAAGGTTATCCATAATAGTAAGCCAGTATGGATTCAGCCTAAATCCTAACCCCCTATTATCCTTATTCTTCCCAGTGCAAACCTCAACCAGTACGGGTGAATGGTCCGAAACTGTTCTTATCCCATATCGTATCTTTCGGATATTACTCAAATTACTCTCATTGGTAAATGCTAAATCGATCCTAGACATTGCTCTACCACCCCTGCTAACACAAGAGTATACTCTCTTTCCTCCGCCAAGATATTCCCATATATCCACCAGTCCAACCTCCGAACAGAACTGTGACAGCGGGTAATTACATACATTCCTCACCCGTTCTGCATCTAGCGTGAATCTATCTTTATTGGGGTCCATGACCGCATTAAAGTCCCCCATCAGAACTAGCCGGCATTCTGATCTCCCTTCAGAAAAACGTGTTAGCTGGATCAGTGGGTACATTGAGAAAGGCGGAGGTATATAAAAGAAAGCGAGGATGTAGCTGCAACCATGCAGCTTACCATGCAAAAAGAGAAACCTACCCTGGTCATCTATATAAGATTCTATGAGAGTAAAGTCCACAGAATTATGAATCAGAACTGAGACACCCCTAGAGGAACTACTAAAAGTGGAGTGATAAGATTGGGAATACCATCCCGTTGTCAAGCGGAACACGGTTTCTTTAGTGAGATGAGTTTCTACCATGCAAATAATTGCTGGAAGGTATCTCTTTAAAGCATCCATAATAGCTTGTCTTTTGACCCTTTCCCCAAGCCCTCTGATATTCCAAGTTACAATTCTAGTGGACATCCTTCACTGCAACGGGAAAAAAAAAAAAACACCATAACCCCATAGCTGCAAGGTGGGTCCCCCCCCTTCCCTCCAATCCCCCCCTCTCTATTGATCTGCCCAATCAGCGAACCTCTAACCTCAGGCCATTCTCCCCCTCCCCCGCTCCATCCCCCCTCCAGCGCTTCAATCATAGTAGTGCGCAATTTCAAATACCCCTTTGCTCCATCCAATCTAACACTTGCTGTGGTGTTTCAAAAAAAAAGAGAAGACCCGTTGTGGATCACTCTTAATTTCGCTGGATACTGAAGGGAATATTTAATCTCCTTGGACGCCAGGCGTTTCTCTATCTCTATGAAATTTCTTCTTTTTTCCTGAGTCTGCCGAGCAAAGTCAGGAAAAAAGAGCAACCTAGTACCCTGATATTCAATGGAAGTACATTCTCTTGCTCTTTTCAGTATCATGTCTCTATCGACGGATGATAATAATTTCATTAAAATTGCATGCGGCGGCCTCCCTGGGATAGATTTCCCTCCTGGGATTCGATGGGCTCTTTCTATTTGAAACATGGAGGAAAAGTAGTCACTGCCGAGGTTATGCATGACCACATCCTTGAGTTGTTCCTCTAGATGTCGACCTTCCGCTCCCTCTGGGAAACCAATTATACGGACATTGTTTCGCCTTGACCTATTTTCAAAGTCCTCTAACTTATTTTGTAGTGCTTGATTTTCTGTTGCAAGAAGCAAAGTTTTAGATTTCAACATGTTAATATCGGTTTGCAAAGAGTCCACAGTTTTTTCCACATTAAGGACTCGATCGCGGATCTTTACCAGGTTCTCTCTAATTAATTAAAGAAATGTCGCTCTGCACAGACCCCAGTTGAGTAGACATCTCTTGCACTAAAATGCCTTTGTTCTCCACGGCAGAGAGAATTTTATCCAAAACGGAGGGGTCGTGTTCAGTTCGCATCTGTGCAGAGAGCCCTTCCCCCCCTACTTCCTGATCTACCTCCGCTGAACCGTCCTCGGAAAGTTCATCAGTTTGGGGAGTTTTAGTAGATTTTTTCAGATTAGCGGAGGGTTTTGTTTTAGCTGAGTTCTTCTCATTTAAGAAGGGCGACTTCAAAAACTTATCAATTTTATTCTCTGGGGTCTTAGAACCCAACTTTGTTACAGAGGAGTCAATCGATCGTCGTTTTGGGGCCATTCTTATTCCTTTTTTCTTCCCCGTCTCTCCTTTCCCCCTCTTTCTTTGCCCTTTTTTTTATTTTAATTTATTTTATACTCTTCTTTATATCCCCCTTTGCTTATTTCTCTTCTCCTCTTCCTCCCTTTTTTTCTTATTTTTTTTTTTTTTCTCTTTCCCTTTACCCCCCCCTTTCCCCCCCCCCTTTCCCCCCCCTTTCCCCCCCCCTTTCCCCCCCCTTTCCCCCCCTTTCCCCCCCCTCTTTCCCCCCCCTTTCCCCCCTTTCCCCCCTTTCCCCCCTTTCCCCCCCCTTCCCCCCCCCCTTTCCCCCCCCCCTTTCCCCCCTTTCCCCCCCCTTTTCCCCCCCTTTCCCCCCCCTTTTCCCCCCTTTTTCCCCTTCTTCCTCTATATATATATTTTTTTTTTATAGCCTTTCCTCTCCTCTCTTCCCCATCTATTCACCCCTCTATCCCTCCCTCTCCAGCAAAAATTCGCCAAATTCGCCTCTATACAGCCGGAAAAACTTTAGCCAAATAAAATAACGTCACAATCCAGCACACGCCACGCACAGAGAGGAGAGGAACCAACCGAGGAGGGAGACTAGAGGTCCAGGCGGATCAGAACCCTGGAACAGAGAGGAGCACGCCAGCAGCAGGAACCATGAGCTGAGAAGAAGGGGAGGGAGCCACCCGCCAGCAGCCAGACCGGTAAACAGATCACAGGAACCCCGACACTCCAAGGCAGCTGAAAAGGGTGGTTAAAGCACCACGCAGAGGCGGTCAGCGCTCAGTCAGCACTTTGGATCATAGGATCGGAGGAGCCGGGAGCAAGGAGGGGGGAGGAGGCCAGCGGGGGAGAGCGAAACGTGACGTGTTCACGTCATCACGCCACCCGAATATGTAGCTTTCCCGATAGTATATTCTAAGATAGAGGCATTCCTATGGTGATGGGGATGCTTCAAGTTAAAATATACTCTGACTTTACATTGAAAGTCAATCAGCGGACACCTAAACGACTTTTTCCTTCATGTCTGTGGATCCTCCAAAAATCAAGGAAGACCCACGGAAGAAAAAACTGACAGGGATCACAGAACTACGGAACCCGTTTTTGTGGACCGCAAAAAAAAACGGTCGTGTGCATGAGGCCTAATGCAGAAAACTGAAGTTTTATTTTTAACACCTTGCAGCCATGATCAGTTAAAAAAGGACAGGAGTGACATGGCTGCAGTATACATACAGGGCGAGTTCTGGGCTGCTTGCGGTAGCACCCCCCAGGCAGTGGCGTACACAAAATCCATGGCGCCCTGGTGCAAAACTGATCCATGGGGCCCCCTCCCTGTCCCCTTTCTAGAAGGTCTGAAAGATTATCTGCTCACGTTGGGCCTAACTCCATCCCCCCATAACCGCACACAGGGTATAAAAGAGTGTTAGAAGGGGATACAATCTCCTTGATAACCCCTTTTACTTTCAAAAAGTCTCGGACTGTTTGAGATATGGCATCTCATTGTGCCATACTCAAGAGCTACTGCATCTTCCTGGGAAGTGGGGTTCCAGTTTTTATCTCCACTTCCACGGGCGGGACTGGGAGCTTTCTGTCATGGAACCATGAACCAGACGTACAACAAGAGATGAGTGGAAATAAGAAGGCTTTATTGAAAATAAAGCTGTAAGGCAAAAGTCCAAACGGATGGCTAAACCGAAGCAGGGTCTTGTGAAACCAGAGATCAGGAACCAGAAGGGTAGTCAGATGAAGCCAGGATCAGGAACCAACAGGGTAGTCAGACGAAGCCAGGATCAGGAATCAGCAGGGTAGTCAGACGAAGCCAGGATCAGGAACCAGAAGCAGCAGCAGTCTTAGAAGCATGTGAGCACAGGAGGACCAAGCAGGGAACTGAAGCCACAGACCTCCTATATATATGAGCTAGGCATCCAGCTCCTCCCAGTGGGAAGGAGGAGCCGCAGGGTGGGAGGCTACAAGAAACCCAGAAACCAAGATGGCCGCCAGCACATGTCAAACGAAGGAGACCAGCAAGGAGGTAAGACCATGACAGTACCTCCCCCTCAAGGGCCCCTCCTCTGCGGAGTAAGGAACGGTTTCTGAGGGAAGCGTGCGTGGAAGGCTCGGAGCAAGGCAGGAGCATGGACATCTGCGGAGGGAACCCAGGAACGCTCCTCTGGACCATAACCACGCCAATGGACCAAAAACTGCACCCGGCCGCGGACCAGGCGTGAGTCCAGGATATTGCTCACCTCATACTCCTCACGATTGCCCACTTGGACCGGACGAGGCCGAGGAATCGAGGAAGTGAAACGATTACACACCAGTGGCTTCAAGAGGGAGACATGAAACACGTTGGAGATCCGCATGCCAGGAGGAAGCGCAAGGGCATAGGCTACCGGGTTTACCCTGCGAAGCACTCGGAAGGGACCAACAAAACGAGGCGCCAGCTTGGGAGTGGGCACTCGAAGGTTGAGGTTGCGGGTGGACAACCATACGCGGTCTCCGACCTGGTAGGAAGGAGCGGGCGCTCGTCTGCGATCAGCCTGGAGTCTCTGGCGCTGCGCAGAGACCTCAAGGGACCTCTGGATCTGTACCCAAGAAGCACGTAGGACGGAAAGGTGATCCTCCACAGCCGGAATATCCTGGGGAGAGAATACCTCCGGTAACACGGCAGGTTGGAACCCATAATTGGCCATGAAGGGAGACGTCCCAGAGGAAGAGTTCACCGCCGTGTTCCTGGCAAACTCAGCCCAAGGCAGGAGGTCAACCCAATTGTCTTGGTGATCGGAGACATAGCAACGAAGGAATTGCTCCAAGGCCTGATTGGATCGTTCTGCGGCCCCATTGGACTGAGGGTGGTAGGCCGATGAGAAAGAGAGATGAATCCCCAACTGGGAGCAAAAGGCGTGCCAGAACCTGGACACAAACTGACTCCCCCGATCCGACACAATCTCCTTGGGCAAACCGTGCAACCGGAAGACCTCCCTGGCAAAAATCAAGGCCAACTCTTGTGCAGAGGGTAACTTCTTGAGAGGTAAACAGTGGCACATTTTGGAAAACCGATCCACTATCATGAGAATGACTGTATGGCCTCGGGATGCAGGGAGGTCCACAATGAAATCCATCCCCAGGTGTGACCATGGACGCTCCCCGGTGGCTATGGGTTGCAAAAGGCCCAACGGAAGGTGCCGAGGGGACTTACTCTGGGCACAAACGGAGCATGCCGCTACATATGCGGCGATGTCGGAACGTAGAGAAGGCCACCAGAACAGACGTGAAACAGCCCAGGACAGCTGATTCTTTCCAGGATGCCCCGCGGCCTTGGAGTTATGGTAGGTTCGCAACAACCGAGTGCGCAACTCCTCAGGCACAAAACACCTGCCGTTGGGTCTCCCAGAGGGAGCACTAGATTGAGCCGCCAAAATCTGCTCACCCAGGGGAGAGGTCAGGCTGGTGCGAATGGCGGCCAGGATCTGATTCGGAGGTATGACCGAAGTCGGAATCGACTCCTCCCCGGACAGCTCGGAGTACTGCAGTGATAAGGCATCCGCTCTGATGTTCTTGGAACCGGGTAGGTAGGAGACCACGTAATTAAAACGTGACAAGAACAGAGCCCATCTGGCCTGACGTGGTGTCAATCTCTTGGCCTCAGAGAGGTAGGTCAGATTCTTGTGGTCCGTCAGGATGAGAACCGGAACCACCGAGCCCTCGAGCAAGTGCCACCATTCTTTAAGGGCCTGCACGATGGCCAATAACTCCCTGTCACCAATCTGATAGTTGCACTCCGCGGAAGACAGTTTCCGGGAGTAAAACCCACAAGGAAGTAGAGGACCCTCTGGTGTTCTACGCTGAGACAGGAGGGCGCCTACTCCCGTCTCAGACGCGTCCACCTCGAGGACAAACGGCAACCCAGGGTTGGGATGCGACAGAATCGGAGCCGACACAAAGGCGGACTTTAGAGCCTCAAAAGCTCGGATGGCCTCGGGCGGCCAGACCTGGGGATTACTGCCCTTCCTGGTCAGATCCGTGAGAGGCTTGGCTAGCATGGAAAAGTCTCTGATGAACTTCCGATAATAATTGGCGAAGCCCAAAAAGCGCTGCAGGGCACGAAGACCACTGGGCTGGGGCCACTGTAAGACAACCGAAACCTTCTCAGGATCCATGGAGAACCCCTCAGCGGAAATGATGTAACCTAAGAAGGTTACCTGGGATCGGTGAAATTCGCATTTCTCAAGCTTACCGAACAGCTTGTTCTCTCGTAACCGTTGCAACACTCGTCTGACATCCTGAATGTGGGCCTCCATGGATTCAGAATATACCAAGATGTCATCCAAATAGACCACCACACACTGCTGCAACAGGTCACGGAAAACATCGTTGATGAATTCCTGGAAGACTGCGGGCGCATTGCACAACCCAAAGGGCATAACCAAGGATTCATAATGACCGGTCCTGGTGTTAAACGCGGTCTTCCACTCATCGCCCGCCTTGATCCTTACCAGGTTATATGCCGCCCTCAGGTCGAGTTTGGTAAAGACCGTGGCCCCTTTGAGGCGATCGAACAGCTCGGAAATCAAGGGTATCGGGTAAGCGTTCTTGATCGTGATGCGATTGGGACCCCTGTAATCGATGCAAGGCCTCAACTCACCGCCCTTCTTTTTCACAAAGAAAAATCCAGCCCCTGCCGGGGACGAGGATTTGCGAATGTGTCCGCGTGAAAGCGCCTCCCTCACGTACTCCTCCATGGCCTCATTCTCCGCTACCGACAGTGGATAGACTTTGCCACGAGGAGGAACGGCACCAGATTGTAACTCTATGGCACAATTGTATGGGCGGTGCGGAGGTAGGGCAACCGCACGCACCTTATCGAATACATCCCGGTACTCCTCGTATTCAGGAGGCAACAGAGAGTCCGAGGAAGTACACAGCAACTTGACAGGCCCATGGATGCAACTAGCCCCACACTGCGGTGACCACGAGAGGATCTCGGCCGATTTCCAATCGAAAGTCGGATTATGCTTCTGGAGCCAGGGGTACCCCAAGACCACCGAGTAGTGTGGAGACGAAATAACCTGGAGACAGACCGACTCTCTGTGAACGGCACCAATGGCCATCCCCACTGGAAGGGTCTCATGAGTCACGTGTGGCGGCAGAAGGGGTCTGCCGTCTATCGCCTCAAGAGCCAGTGGAGACCCTCGAGGCTGCAGAGGAATGGAATTGGCGGCAGCGAACACACTATCAATGAACAAACCACCAGCACCAAAGTCCACCAACGCCTGGGTCGTCACCGAGCCCCCGACCCAGGAGAGGACAACAGTAATCAGTGGTTTGTCAACACGGGAAACCGGGGACGAGGAGACTCCACCCAAGATCTGCCCCCGACAGGATCTCAGGTGCGAGCGTTTCCCGGACGGTTCGGGCATGCCAACCGAAAATGCCCACCGAGACCACAGTACATGCATCGGCCCTCGCATCTCCGGAGTACCCTCTCCCCCTCGGACAGGCGAGCAAACCCCAGCTGCATGGGTTCACCCCCAGACAAGTCATCCCCAAGAGGCGTGGGAGGAGAGGGAGGCACGGGTGGGACAGCAAACGTAGGCGCCAATCTGTTAGAAGGCCTCCGCAGGCTCTCCTGAAAGGAAGGTCTCTCCCTGAGTCTGGTGTCAATCAAAATCAGGAAAGAAATAAGAGACTCGAGCTCCACAGGTAGGTCCTTAGCTGCAACCTCATCCTTCAAGGCATCCGAGAGACCATGAGAGAAAGCAGCGACCAGAGCCTCATTATTCCAGCCCACCTCTGCTGCCAGGGTACGAAACTCAATGGCGTATTCAGCTACGGATCGTGAACCCTGTCTGATGGACATAAGGAGCTTCGCAGCAGAGGCAGCACGAGCCGGCACATCGAATACCTTCCGAAGAGAAGCAACAAAACCGGAAAACTCGGCAACCACCGGATTGTTGTTCTCCCATAAAGGGCTGGCCCAGGCCAAGGCCTTGTCCGAGAGCAGCGAGATCAAGAAGCCCACCTTTGATCTCTCAGTAGGAAATGCATGTGGCAGCAACTCGAAGTAAATGCCCACCTGGTTAAGGAAACCTCGGCACTGAGTTGGCTCTCCCCCAAAGCGCTGTGGAAGGGGGGCAGAACCGGTCATACCCCGAAACACCGCAGGCGCAGCAACAGGTGTCGGGGTAGACTCTGGCGCAACAACCGGAGCGGCAGTAGGAGCGGGGCCAGGAGCGACAACCGACCCATCGGCAACGGAAGCTAAATGAGCCGTGCGTTCAAGCAGGGTTTGCAACGCCACAGCGAACCGACCCAACAGGTGATCCTGCTGATCAAGTCTGGCAACCAGCGGAGGTAGCGAGGATGGCCCTGTACCGTCAGAATTCATGGCTTGGTCCTAATGTCATGGAACCATGAACCAGACGTACAACAAGAGATGAGTGGAAATAAGAAGGCTTTATTGAAAATAAAGCTGTAAGGCAAAAGTCCAAACGGATGGCTAAACCGAAGCAGGGTCTTGTGAAACCAGAGATCAGGAACCAGAAGGGTAGTCAGATGAAGCCAGGATCAGGAACCAACAGGGTAGTCAGACGAAGCCAGGATCAGAAATCAGCAGGGTAGTCAGACGAAGCCAGGATCAGGAACCAGAAGCAGCAGCAGTCTTAGAAGCATGTGAGCACAGGAGGACCAAGCAGGGAACTGAAGCCACAGACCTCCTATATATATGAGCTAGGCATCCAGCTCCTCCCAGTGGGAAGGAGGAGCCGCAGGGTGGGAGGCTACAAGAAACCCAGAAACCAAGATGGCCGCCAGCACATGTCAAACGAAGGAGACCAGCAAGGAGGTAAGACCATGACACTTTCCAAGATCTGTGTGCTCAGTGCATTCCTGCAAGCAGGGCTTCCTTTTCATCTTCCGGGAGTACTGACACAAACATGGACCAGAGCGTTTTATCAAGCAAATCTGTACCCACGAGGCAATAGGAGACGTTACCACTGACCAGCAACCAGGCAAGCACTTCTTGGGTAATGCGTGAAGAAACAAATAGTATAGACCCCCTCTAGCAGAGCTAGCTCAGAAATAATGGTGTCGGGTATTTATTTCATATAAGATATGAAATCATAAAAATTATGATTTAATATTTTTATGAAAAATGAAAAATTTAATTGGCGGACATATAAACGCCAGTTCTTTTATTAATGAGATCTAAAGTTAATTTGTGCAGCTAATGAAACAGGGTGCAATTAATTATATAAAATATAATTTATACAAGCAGTAAAAATGGCTTACAAATGAATACAAGGATAATATCAAAATTGACCACAAGATGGAGCTCCAGCGTTTACGCCGGGCTCACTAAATTTACTACACCAAGTATAATACAGTACCACTTTTTCTCTTATCAAATTATTTCCGATTAATGTACTGGTTATCAAAATATTATAATGCAACAACAACAAAAAAACGATAGAAATGAATCTGTGGAAAATCCCTTATGCTCAATCAAAGAATATGGCAGTAAGAGACACCTTATAAATACGCCTGTTGGCCTAACTACGGATAATAAAATCCGATCAGAGATCCCACTCTAATAGCAATATTACAGGAATTCTAATGATGTGCACGTTCATTAACCACCTCCGGACCGCCTAACGCAGATGTGCGGACCGCAGGCGGCAGCGCTGCGCAGAGTCACGCATATACGCGTCATCTCGCGTCTCGCCGGCCCGCGCATGCGCAGTTCGGGCCGGCATTTCGTCAAGGGGGGTCGCGTCATCAGCTTGCCGGCCAATTATCGCGGCTGGCAAGCTGATGATTTTTAAAAAATCCAATCAAAGGCCAGATAACAGATCATATTAGTAAATATGATCTGTTATATGGCTGCCCTGCTCCTCTGCTGGTCCTTTTCGTCGGTTGGATCCAGCAGAGGAGCAGGCTACACAGTGAGTACACCAAACAGCACACTTTAGCCCCAGATCACCCCCCTGCACCCCAATTAACCCTTTAATCACCCCTTTGTTCGCCCCTGTCAATCACTAGTGAAAGGAAAAAAGTGATCAGTGCAAACTGTCATTTTTTTTTCACTGTTATTGACTGTTAGGTTTTAGGATAGTTTAGGTCCCTTGGTTAGGTAGTTTAGGGATCAGTTAGCGCCCAGACCACCGCACCGCAGTCCCTTATTCGCCGATTAGCGTATCGCTAATCAGCATTTGTACTTTTATAGTATCTGGAAGTTATCAAAACTGATCACGGTCAGATCTATAATAGTATTAGTGTCACTTTAGTTCGCCCTCCACCCAAAACGCAGTGTTTGCCCAATCAGGCCTGATCGGTCGCCCACACGTGCGTTCGCCCACGCCCGCCCCACCGCAGTGACAAAAAAATATATATTTTTTTTGATCACTGCACATTCACTTTACACACGCTGCGTTTTACACACGCTCAGTTTTGATATTTTTTATCAACCGCAGCGGCCTTCGGTACTTCGCTAGCCTCCCCTTTGTAAGACAGGCTTGCTTTTTTTTCTTGGGTAGTCTCAGGGAATACCCCTAAATTTAGTTGCCCAAATGTCAAACAGGGGGTATTCTTCTGAAGAGGCCTACAGGCTTCTGACCCAGTCGGATGAGGAATGGGAACCCTCATCTGATGAATCTAGTGGGTCAGAATACGAACCTGTAGAAAGCAGTGGCTCTCTGACCCAAAGTTCGGACGAGGAAGCTGAGGTCCCTGATAGCACCAGGCGTACCCGGCCCTGTGTCGCTAGACCGCAGGTTGCGCAGGATCCGCTTCAAGGGCAGCAGAGTGGGGCTGGCGCTGTCGGATTACGTGGTGAGGCATACACCAGCAGCGCAGCCCTCCCTGGACCTAGTACCAGCACTGCCGTACAACCTGGTGACGTGGCGAGCACCAGAAGGGCAGTTGAAGCTGGTACGGTGGCACGAGCAGTAGTGACCCCGTCGCAGCCACCGCAAAGACGGGCTCGTAGAGCCCCTAGAATCCCGAGGTTCTGGCAAACCCTGATTGACAGTCCCCAACTTCAGCCGCACCTGTAGTTCCCCCTTTCACTGCCCAGTCTGGAGTTCGGGTTGAGACAGCTCAGATCGGTTCGGCCCTGGGATTTTTTGAGCTGTTCTTGACTGCGGAGCTCTTGGACTTAGTTGTGGCCTAAACAAACAGGTATGCCACACAATTTATAACCACCAACCCGGGAAGCTATTATGCCCAGCCTTTCCGGTGGAAACCAGTCCAAGTTTCCGAAATTAAAATTTTTCTGGGCCTTCTCCTCAACATGGGTCTAACTAAAAAGCATGAATTGCAGTCATATTGGTCCACGAACCCAATTCATCACATGCCCATGTTCTCTGCTGCTATGTCCAGGACACGATTTGAGGCCATCATGCGTTTCCTGCACTTTAGCGACAACACCGCCTCCCGTCTCAGAGGCCACCCTGTTTTGACCGGCTCCACAAAATTCGGCCCCTCATAGACCATTTCAACCTGAAATTTGCAGATTTGTATACCCCAGAGCAGAACATCTGCGTAGACGAGTCCCTGATACATTTTACCGGGCGCCTTGGCTTCAAACAATACATCCCAAGCAAGCACGCCCGGTATGGGGTCAAATTGTATAAGCTCTGTGAAAGGGCCACAGGCTATACCCACAAATTTCGGATCTATGAGGGAAAAGATCAGACCCTGGAGCTGGTTGGCTGCCCTGACTACCTGGGGAGCAGTGGGAAGACAGTCTGGGACTTGGTGTCACCCTTATTCGGCAAGGGGTACCATCTTTATGTGGACAATTTCTACACAAGTGTGGCCCTCTTTAGGCATTTGTTTCTAGAACGGATTGGCGCCTGTGGCACCGCGCAAACTAGTCGCGCGGGCTTCCCCCAATGGCTCGTTACCACCCGTCTTGCAAGGGGGCAGAGGGCCGCACTGTGTAACGAAGAACTGCTCGCGGTGAAATGGAGAGACAAGCGTGACGTTTACATGCTCTCCTCCATTCACGCAGACACGACAATACAAATTGAGTGAGCAACCCGTGTCATTGAAAAGCCCCTCTCAGTCCACGACTATAACCTTCACATGGGAGGGGTGGACTTCAATGACCAGATGTTGTCTCCGTATTTAGTTTCCCGCAGAACCAGACGCTGGTATAAGAAGGTGTCTGTATACCTAATTCAATTGGCTCTGTATAATAGTTTTGTTCTCTACAGTAAGGCTGGGAGAACTGGATCCTTCCTCAAATTTCAGGAAGAGATCATCGAGAACCTCCTGTACCCAGGAGGTTCCGTGGCCCCATCCACCAGTGTAGTTAGCCGTCTACACGAGCGACATTTCCCCAATGTCGTTCCTGGTACCTCAACCCAACCGTCACCCCGAAAAAGATGTCGTGTCTGTAGCAGGAGTGGAATAAGGCATGACACCCGCTATTTCTGTCCTGACTGTCCTGACCACCCTGCCCTATGCTTTGGAGAGTGTTTCCGGAAGTACCACACACAGGTACACCTAGCATAGGGATTGCATCTCAGAGGACAGGCACACAGGGCTATTAGGGCCCATTCACATACAGCTGCTGCAAACCTCTCCTTTCACCTGGGACAAAGTGCATAACGCACTTCGCCACATCTTTGGGCGATTTGCGCTTTGCACATTGACCCATGGGGAAGGAGAGGTTTGTTCTATAAAGATAAAAAACAACAACAAAAAAAAACACCAGTAAGCAAAAAGGTTACTGTTCAGTTCAAAAAGTTAAAGTTTATATATTCTGTTCCAAAGTTAATAAAAATATTGCGTTGCGGCCTGGTTTTTTCTTCTTTTTTTTTTTTTTTACCTTCCAGGTGGACCAACCGATCGACTAGCTGCAGCACTGATGTGCATTCTGACAGAAGCATTGCGCTGCTGTCAGATTACACGCAAGTCGGTGTATGCAGCGCTGCAAGACGAGATTTCTACTCTGCAGTAACAGATACGTTTGCCAAGGCATACGAGCTGAGGAGGAGGCGGCGTTCCTATGCTTTGGCAAACACTATGTATATATAAAAAAATTAATAAAATCCCGGCAATGATTTATTCATCCACATCAATTGATGTGAATGGAGAAATCTGGTTTGCCAGGGCATATGAGCTAAGTGGGTATGGATGTAGGGCGGAGCTCCTATGTCCTGGCAGACGCCTTTCCCCTCCTTTTTTTTTTTTTTGGCAGAGATTTTTTCATCCACATTGATCGATGCGAATGAAGAAATCTGTGCCGTTCATTTTTTCTTTCAGCCCAGAGGCTGAACGGAAAAAAAAATCTCATTACCTGTATGCTCAATATAAGGAGAATAGCAGAAACTCCTAATGCTGGCCATTCATGTAATGATTGTGGAGACCCTCAAATGCCAGGGCAGTACAAACACCCCACAACTGACCCCATTTTGGAAAGAAGACACCCCAAGGTATTCGCTGAGGGGCATATTGAGTCCATGAAAGATTGAAATTTTTGTCCTAAGTTAGCGGAAAGTGAGGCTTTGAGAGAAAAAACAAAAAAAAATCAATTTCCGCTAACTTATGCCAAAAAAAAAAATAATTCGATGAACTCGCCAGGCCCCTCATTGAATACCTTGGGGTGTCTTCTTTCCAAAGTGGGGTCACATGTGGGGTATTTATACTGCCCTGGCATTTTAGGGGCCCTAAAGAGCCAGAAGAAGTCTGGGATCCAAATGTCTAAAAATGCCCTCCCAAAAGGAATTTGGGCACCTTTGCGCATCTAGGCTGCAAAAAAGTGTCACACATGTGGTATCGCCATACTCAGGAGAAGTTGGGGAATGTGTTTTGGGGTGTCATTTTACATATACCCATGCTGGGTGAGAAAAATATCTTGGTCAAATGCCAACTTTGTATAAAAAAATTGAAAAAGTTGTCTTTTACCAAGATATTTCTCTTACCCAGCATGGGTATATGTAAAATGACACCCCAAAACACATTCCCCAACTTCTCCTGAGTACGGCGATACCAGATGTGTGACACTTTTTTGCAGCCTAGGTGGGCAAAGGGACCCACATTCCAAAGTGCACCTTTCGTATTTCACTGGTCATTTTTTACAGATTTTGATTGCAAACCACTTCTCACACATAAGGGCCCCTAAATTGCCAGGGCAGTATAACTATGCCACAAGTGACCCCATTTTGGAAATAAGACACCCCAAGGTATTCCGTGAGGGGCATGGCGAGTTCCTAGATTTTTTCATTTTTTGTTGCAAGTTAGTGGAATATGAGACTTTGTAAGGAAAAAATAAAAAATAAAAAAATAACATCATTTTCCGCTAACTTGTGACAAAAAATAAAAAATTAGAGGAACTCGCCGTGCCCCTCACGGAATACCTTGGGGTGTCTTCTTTCCAAAATGGGGTCACTTGTGGCGTAGTTATACTGCCCTGGCAATTTAGGGGCCCAAATGTGTGAGAAGTACTTTGCAATCAAAATGTGTAAAAAATGGCCTGCGAAATCCGAAAGGTGCACTTTGGAATATGTGCCCCTTTGCCCACCTTGGCTGCAAAAAAGTGTCACACATCTGGTATCGCCGTACTCAGGAGAAGTTGGGCAATGTGTTTTAGGGTGTCATTTTACATATACCCATGCTGGGTGAGAAAAATATCTTGGTCAAATGCCAACTTTGTATAAAAAAATTGGAAAAGTTGTCTTTTGCCAAGATATTTCTCTCACCCAGCATGGGTATATGTAAAATGACACCCAAAAACACATTCCCCAACTTCTCCTGAGTACGGCGATACCAGATGTGTGACACTTTTTTGCAGCCAAGGTGGGCAACAAAGGGGCACATATTCCAAAGTGCACCTTTCGGATTTCGCAGGCCATTTTTTACACATTTTGATTGCAAAGTACTTCTCACACATTTGGGCCCCTAAATTGCCAGGGCAGTATAACTACCCCACAAGTGACCCCATTTTGGAAAGAAGACACCCCAAGGTATTCCGTGAGGGGCATGGCGAGTTCCTAGAATTTTTTATTTTTTTGTCGCAAGTTAGTGGAATATGAGACTTTGTAAGAAAAAAAAAATATAAAAAAAAATATCATAATTTTCCGCTAACTTGTGACAAAAAATAAAAAGTTCTATGAACTCACTATGCCTATCAGCGAATACCTTAGGGTGTCTACTTTCCGAAATGGGGTCATTTGTGGGGTTTTTCTACTGTCTGGGCATTGTAGAACCTCAGGAAACATGACAGGTGCTCAGAAAGTCAGAGCTACTTCAAAAAGCGGAAATTCACATTTTTGTACCATAGTTTGTAAACGCTATAACTTTTACCCAAACCATTTTTTTTTTTGCCCAAACATTTTTTTTTTATCAAAAACATGTATAACAATAAATTTTGCGAAAAATTTATATATGGATGTCGTTTTTTTGCAAAATTTTACAGCTGAAAGTGAAAAATGTCATTTTTTTGCAAAGAAAATCGTTAAATTTCGATTAATAACAAAAAAAGTAAAAATGTCAGCAGTAATGAAATACCACCAAATGAAAGCTCTATTAGTGAGAAGAAAAGGAGGTAAAATTCATTGGGGAGATACAAGTTATGGGTATGACATAAAGAGGGATGTGGGAAGAGGATGCAAAGGTAAACCTACTGTATGGGCATATGGATAAAGAGCATAAGCAAGCCCCATTGAACAACAGAGGTCGCATCCCTACCCTTCCATAGATAGTGTATGATGTGAAATATAAGCAAGTAATCAATTACTGTTTGTAAGAATAATATCTCCACAGGAAGACCACACGCCGCGACGCGCGTTTCGGTGGAAACTGTCCTCTGGGGGCATGGTTCTTTAATTGGGAGGGTTCTATTTAAATAGACACTCCTCCAATCAAAAATTACCTCATCAGTACAAATTAAAAACAATTGATATGGACTGGACCGTCTGTCCTATCGCAGCCTTTCCGGTGGGTGGGGGCACTCATGCGCTCACCAAATGGTCAAACAAGGAACTGAAGTGACGTGATAATCCCGCGAGACCACCGGCGATCACGTAATGGCCCGTCGCGTGACCATCGACGTCAGAGGGATAGCTCACATGACCGCGGTCCGCGGTCACGTGACCAGCAAACATCAAACAACCCGGAAGACATGATACTGCAGCGGGTATAAAGTGAGAACATAAATGCTAGTGAGGAAAAAGGGAAGCTCTAATGAAAAAATTATAAATGTACAATGGTGCAACATAACGCTCAATACTATGAAGTCAGACATGAATAAATAGTGAAAAAGGAGGCATAATAAGTGAATATGCCAAGGTAAGTCGATATACAGGAATGAATCCCATAGAGAGAAGTGAAAAATAGTATGAGAAATAAATGAGAATAAGTGAAAGATTAATGGAATAAGAGTAAGAAAAATTGAAAAAATATACATAATGAATAAATACATGAAAAAGTGACAAAAAGAAGAGAAATTAAATATATGAAAAAATGAAAAAACACGTGACAAATGCAAGTGAGATTATTGTGAGTGATGTATTTTTTTCAATTGTAAAAAATGAAATAAAATCCTGTGATGTTCATGTCTTCAGCCATTATGGAAAAACGGGTCCAACCAAATGTGCTCATGGTCCATATAAAGAGTGAGTGCAGCCACAATATCCTAGGTGTATAGAAAGGCATAATGAATGACAGATATTGATTAGGAGAACACATAAATATAAGAAATAATACAATATTAATTAAAAGGGCACTAATGCTTATTGCAGAAATGGGGCGAAAGACAGAGCATCATTGAGGCCTTTGGGCTGCATGGTGTCTAAGGTCCAGATCCACTTAGTCTCACGTTGGGCCAGATATTTCATCACATTGTCCCCTCGCATCCCCAAATCTATGTGATCAATCCCACAAACTTTCAGAAGCGAGGGATCACTATTGTGGAACTTTTTAAAATGTTTGGGGATGGGTTTAAGACTTAAGTTAAATCAGAAGAATCTTTAGACTTTAAGATGTCCCGGACGTGTTCTCGGACACGTATCTTTAATTCTCTGCTCGTCAAACCAACATAAATTTTTGGACACGGACAAGAGGCATGGTAAATTACCCCCTTAGTAGCACACGAAATGCTTTTGTACATTTTAGTTTGCATGGAATTGGTGAATTCAGTGGTCTTTAAAATGTTGTCACAGGCAACACACTTGCCACAAGGAGAGCAACCCCATTTAGGACCCTTGGAGCCAAAGATTATACCTGGCACTTGAGGGGTATAATAGGATCATACTAGGTGATCCCTTAAGTTTTTGGCTCTCCTGGCCACCAAAGGTGGATGTAGTGGTAGGATCCTATCCAATATTGGATCCGCCCTCAATATTGGCAAGAATTTCTCCAACACATCTCGCATGTGTTGCCACTGTGAGTGGCAATGGGTAATGTATCTTACCGTGTCTGTTACTTTCTTTTTTGGTTTGGAGTGGATGAGATCTTGTTGCATTGAATGTTTTGTCCGATTGTATGCCTTCTTCACTGATATCTTGCTGTATCCTCTTTCCAGAAAACATTGTCGTAGAATATTTGACTGGAGCTCAAAATATTGGTTAGTGGAACACACTCTTCTAATCCTGATAAATTGACCAGTAGGTATTGCCTTAATTGTCTGAGGAGGATTTGAAGATGTAAAAGTGCATTGACAGCAGTCTCCTTCCTATATATCTATCAGTTTGCAGAGAGCCCCACACATCACATCTGATCAAGACGTCCAAGAACTCTATTTTGTCTTTATCGTACTTGAATGTCAAATGAATATTATAGTTGTTGTTGTTGAGGTCCTCCATAAATTGGCAGAGTGTTTGGGGGGTACCCTGCCATATCAAGAAAACATTGTCAATGTACCGGGCCCAATAAATGACCCGATCCATCAACGTGCTTCAATCAGACATGAATAGCTTCCTCTCCCACAGCCCCAGGAAGATATTAGCATACGAGGGCACACAGGCCGCCTCCATTGCTGTCCCCCGGAGCTGTAGGTAGAAGGAGCCATTGAAGGTGAAGAAGTTGTGCATGAGAGCAAACCTCAACAGATCAATGAGGAAGGCAGAGAAACACCTGTCACCGTCAGTCATAGACAGAAAGTATAAAGTGGCATGTGTCCCATCCCTATGATTGATGCTGGTGTACAGCGATTCCACATCGCATATCACGAGCAACATATCAGGATCAAGATGTGTGCCATCAATTTTCTGTAGTAAGTCCGCAGTATCCCGGGTGTACGATGGTAAGCATTCTACCAGTGGCTTTAACTTTATAATCAAAAAATTTGCAGACGTTCTCCAGAAAACTCCCACAACCTGATATAATTGGTCTACCTGATGGTATTGTGGGATTCTTATGAATTTTAGGCAGAAGATATAGGGTAGATATCGAAGGATGCAGCACAGTTTGTGCGTCACATAAATGCCGAAAGATGACATCATCAGTTACCGCTGTCTCCAGAAGGTTTGATAGTAATTGGCTAAAAGAAGAGAGGGGGTTATAAGTCAACTTCTTATCGCATGTGGTATCCCTCAATTGACTATAGGCCTCTGCCTCATACATCTTTTGAGGCCAGATGACAATATTTCCCCTCTTGTCGGACGTTTTAAAAACCACATCCTTAAGGGATCGTAAATTCTTCAGACTCGTACGTTGGTCAAATGTCAGATTATCATATGCTCTTTTTTCTGTTAACTTGGGGAGTTCCTTGGACACTGATTTCACAAAAAGATCTACCGCAGGGCACAGTGATAGGGGAGGAAACTTTTCAGAACGTTTCCTAATGACTGTAGGAATCTTACCTGAGGCATCTCTCTGTTCCTCTAATAGATTCTTCAAAACATACAGGGTTTCCTTTTCCATAGGTGAATTAAATAAATCCTCTTCCTCAGGTTTAAAAAAACACCTCTTTAAAATCAATGACCGACCAAACAAATGAAGGTCTTTTACTGCTGTGAAAATATCAAGAGGGGCAGAGGGTGAAAAGGTAAGTCCCTTTTGTAAGACGGAAATATCTACATCAGAAAGATGATAATCAGAAAGGTTAATTACCTTCAATTTATTTTTCTTCTGATGTGGGTCATTCCCACGGATGGGTTCTGTTGAAAGGGGAGCCTACTACTTTCCCATCCACTTCTACCCAAGGACTGGGGTTCTTGGAGATTAAGTTAGGGGAGGCCATATTTGTTGAACAATTGTCTTGGCTGCTCCAGTATCAATAAAAATGGGACTACTTCTTTATCACCTGGAGTGAGGGATATCATTGGGGCCAGACTTGAATCTGCTAAAATGTTTAAAGGCACAGCCGATACTGCAGATACTGGATTGCCTGTTTCCTAATCTTGGTCTAAATTTCCCACCTCACCCGTCTCATTCTAATGACAAAAACATGGGTGTCTGTGGGGACGGACAGTAATCCAGGCAACACAGAATACAATCCTCTTGTGTGGTGTGGATGAGGAGGGCCACACACAGCACAACTCTCTCTCTCATCTGGGTTCTGGGTCCCTCAGACTCTGCAGGTCCATCTCCCAGGACCATTATAGGGTGGCAGACCTACTTTTTCCTTTCTCTGTTTCGGAGGTGGTTTAACATTATCATGATAACATTCATAACCCGATTTTCTCTGTCTCTACACCGCCTTCTCTATACACTTCCTCTTGCAGGGAGACTTCTGCCTGTTCTGTGAGCTTGTTATTTTTTAGCCACCCTTTATTTTTCCATATGCTTCTTCTCAATACTACTCTCAGAGAGGGCAGGTTTACACCTTTCATTAGCTTGCTGATGTTTTTCACTGCCTGTCTACATTCTTTGCTACTTCTGCAGTGTCTTATCTCAAGGTTGGCATTTTTCAGCAACATCATATGAGAGACAGACAAAACTGAATCTGTCCGGCCTTAAAGCTACAGTTTACCACAGTTGAGACCATCCCCATTCCAATCCCCTCCTTTTGCGATTCTCGCAAATGGGCAGGAGGGGGGAGTACACTTGACTTTACTTGAAAAACAGAAACATAGAAGTTAAATCATTTCTTTTGAATAAACAATTAAACAATGCCGGAAGTTACAGGAGTTAAGGTGGCTGCCAGACTGGTGATATTGTGAGGGATGTGTCTCTTTGCTGAGCTGATTTCTTTTATTCTCAACTTAACCTTTCCTTCGTAGAGGTTGGCAACACACAAGGTAAGATTCCTGATCCACACAGACATAACATTCAATATCGAACAGACAAAGAAACAGACAGACATATAGAACCCTTTCTCATACTTTTACATACTAAAGTCTTTGAGCTTATTAACAAATAACATACACGTATGTTAGGAAAATGTGCGTGAGGTACTGAGTGTGTATGGAGGACGTATGCTCCATACACACTCAGTACCTCACTCACATTTTCTTTTGATTATATCCAATATATCTTAGTATTGCAGTGTTCTTGCTATCACACATTCCAATGTCATGACGTCACTCCCCCCGTGTAGATACGGCCCCTGTCTCTCCCACTATATTCACCGGGCAACAGAGACACACATGGTGCGGGGCACACAAGGCACAATGCTTCACATACTTACTTCCATGCACTCAATTCTCCATTTAAAATCACATCCTGTAATCTTCAATTTCTTCACATCCATGATCCTTTTTAACATACACACAATGTATCATTCTGAATCTTTCACAGGCTAGCTTCCTCGGAGATTCCTCCCTAAATCAGGGTGCCACCGTACTATTACTCCTAGGGTTAAGATTCCCATACTTCATCCCTGCAACTTCTTCAACACTGTGTCCCATGGGTGTATTCACTTACAACCAAGACAGAAGCAGGCACCTTCTCCTTCACACTCCCAAGCAGAGCTCACCCCTATGCAGTATATACACTCTGGCTCCCACGTCGGGTCCGCCAGCCGGGACCAGTGGCGTCTCTAGCTTTCAAATTTTGGGGGGGCACACTGGGGGCCAGGACAAAAGTAGGGGGGGCAGCTATAACAACGATACATTTACACAAGTACACTTAGAAATGCTGCGATACTTTACCCAATACCTAAAACCGCAACAGGGAAGAAAAGTCCAGCTGTCTGTGGATGACACTGCTATGGGGGGGATCTGTGGATGCCACATACCGTGTAATGTATAGCATCTTATGCTATATGTGTCATCCACAGATCCACCCCATGACAGTGTCATCCACAGATCCCCTCCCTATAACAGTGTCATCCACAGATCCCCCTCCCCGCCACTCACAGGAGTGTACATTTGACATTTCTAAACCGTAATCCATATCCTGCAGTAACTTTAACTTTAAATCAGGATTAAGCGGCCGCTCATCTCTACTAGTACCTTAACCTTACACCACTCGGCTAGCTTCGGAAACAGGGCCAGGCTACAGCCTACAGGTACTGCCTGTTAGTTCTTATCGAGCGAGTGCTGATTTCTGCAGGTCAGAGGATACGGATTACAGTTTAGAAGAAATGTACACTCCTGTGAGCGGTCCAGACCAGTGGCGGATCCAGAGCCTGGTCTCGGGAGGGGCACTTCCAGATTATTTTCTGTCCACCGCCACAGAACAAGGGTGCTTATAGAACAGACTGCACAGTGTACCGGTATACTATATATTGTGGGGCACAGCGTGGCGGTATACTGTATATTGTGGGGCACAGTGTAGGCTATATGTGTATAACAAACATATTTGACATGAAGACTTACAGTTACTTGGCTTGGCCCTTGGGGATCTCGGACGCCACTTCCACACTTTGGCCGGGGGCTCGGCGGAGCTGATGTGTTTTATCCTAATGAGAAAGATTTCATAATAAGGATTTGGAGAAGAGGCAGAGGAATAGCAGAGCAGGAAGAGGCTGGTGCTGCTACTAGGGGTCATACCATGTGGGAGTAATAAAGCCCACCATAATGCCCCCCGGTAGTAATAATTCTCCTTATAATGTGACAATGCAAAAAATACCCCCTTATGCCCCCAGTTGAGCTAATGTCCCCCATAATGTGCCAGTATAAAATACCCCTATATCGTGCCCCCAGTAAATGCCCCATAGTGCTCCTCTCCCCCTTCCTCCTAGTGCCCCCATAATGTACCAGTATAAAATGCCCCAGTAGATGCCCTCAATGTCCCCCATAATTTTGCAAGTATAAATTACCCCTTCTTAGTGCCCCAGTAGATGACTCCACGTGCCAGTAATAAGACCCACATTACGTGCCAGTAATAAGCCCCCCATCATGTGCCAGTAATAAGCCCCCCATCATGTGCCAGTATTAGGTCCCCCCCATCATGTGCCAGTATTAGGTCCCCCCCATCATGTGCCAGTATTAAGCCCCCCATCATGTGCCAGTATTAAGGCCCCCCCATCATGTGCCATTATTAAGTAAGTACCCCCCCTTCATGTGCCATTATTAAGTAAGTACCCCCCCCTTCATGTGCCATTATTAAGTAAGTCCCCCCCCAATGTGCCATTATTAGGTAAGTCCCCCCCCCCCCAAGTATCACTATTGTAAAAAAAAAAAAAAAAAAATTATACTTACCTCAGTGTCAGCGATGCGATGCAGGCCTCTTCTGGCCTGTGTCCCACGCTGTATGGCTCAGGCGGCACGATGACGTCATCGCGCGCCTGTGCCGGCCTCTGATAGGCTGCCGGTCTAGTGCCTGCAGCCTATCAGAGCAAGGGGAAGGGACACGCCTCTCCCTCCCCTGCACCGCCGCTTAGTGATGGGAAGTTCGGATCTTTTAGGTGAATCGGTTCATTTGAATCAGCTCATTCAAATGAACCAATTCATGAATCGGATATTCGGTTCACTTGGTGAGTCAGACTGCTGAGCTGACTCGCAAGTGAACCGAAGACTCTAGGTGCCGGTGCGCATGCGCAGATGCTTGATACATTCGATTCACTCACTACTTGCTGCGCTGCTGACTCGGTGCAGTCGGCTCGTCTTCTTCAGCTCTCTCTGAACTCTGATTACTAGTATTGAGTGATTTATTATAGTAAAGGGAAGCTGAGGCTGACGCCGTACAGGAGGACTCAGGAGTCAGACAGGAGTCAGAAGCTGTCACTGTGGTGTGCAATGTGAATTGTTGTCTGTTGTGCATTGTTACCCACAGTGACAACAGTCTGACACTGACAGTACAATCCATAAAGGTGATGTGAACCCACCCTTAGGCCCCTTTCACACTTGCGTTGTCCGGATCCGGCATAGAGTTCCGTCGTCGGGGCTCTATGCCGGAAGAATCCTGATCAGGATTATCCTAATGCATTCTGAATGGAGAGAAATCCGTTCAGGATGCATCAGGATGTCTTCAGTTCCGGACCGGAACGTTTTTTGGCTGGAGAAAATACCGCAGCATGCTGCGCTTTTTGCTCCGGCCAAAAATCCTGAAGACTTGCCGCAAGGCCGGATCCGGAATTAATGCCCATTGAAAGGCATTGATCCGGATCCGGCCTTAAGCTAAACGTCGTTTCGGCGCATTGCCGGATACGACGTTTAGCTTTTTCTGAATGGTTACCATGGATGCCGGGACGCTAAAGTCCTGGCAGCCATGGTAAAGTGCAGCGGGGAGCGGCATACTTACCGTCCGTGCGGCTCCCGGGGCGCTCCAGAGTGACGTCAGGGCGCCCCAGGCGCATGGATGACGTGATCGCATGTACACATCATCCATGCGCATGGGGCGCTCTGACGTCATTCTGGAGCGCCCCGGGAGCCGCACGGACTGTAAGTATACTGCTCCCCCGCTCCTCACTACTACTATGGCAACCAGGACTTTAATAGCGTCCTGGCTGCCATAGTAACACTGAAAGCATTTTGAAGACGGATCCGTCTTCAAATGCTTTCAGTACACTTGCGTTTTTCCGGATCCGGCGTGTACCTCCGGCAAGTGGAGTACACGCCGGATCCGGACAACGCAAGTGTGAAAGGGCCCTTAGTTATATAGCTACTGAATGAGATGCCTTTAACATATCTATCTCCTGAGAAGCCAATTTTATTCTAAAGGGTTAATTTAATTCAACCTGTAATCTAAACTCTTGTGTCATCTGTCACTTCTCCTGTCCCTTAATCTTATCACTGCTGCAACAAAAGCAGCCTCAGCCTCAGTGTAAGGCTACTTTCACACTAGCGTTCGTCGGTCCGCTCGTGAGCTCCGTTTGAAGGAGCTCACGAGCGGACCCAAACGCCTCCGTCCAGCCCTGATGCAGTCTGAATGGAGCGGATCCGCTCAGACTGCATCAGTCTGGCGGCGTTCAGCCTCCGCTCGCCTCCGCACGGACAGGCGGACAGCTGAACGCTGCTTGCAGCATTCAGCTGTCCGCCTGGCCGTGCGGAGGCGAGCGGATCCGTTCAGACTTACAATGTGTAATTGCAATGTTCTACCCTCTGACTCACTGCTCTTTTAACTCAATGAATCGAATGAGTCACAAACTAAGTCGGATCTTTAGATTCTTTTAACTTGTGACTCATTCGATTCCTTTCTATTCTGACTCCCTGCACTTACTTGTGTGACTCGATTCAGAGAGCTGCTGGTGTGCTGTGCTTGCCTTGCCCCCTCAGCTCTGGTCGGTGATTGGTTGGTGGGCGGGGAGGGGTGGGGCTGGCAGAAGCCAGCTTCCACTCTGAGATCATATTACGCTCCTCCCCGTCCCTCCCTCAGGCTTCGGCTCCCTGCGTCCCTGCTGCCAGAAGCGTGAGGTGAGAGAGAGAATGTGACTGAGCTGAGCTGAACTCGGATCAGTCAAGTGAATGCTGCTGGCAGCGAGACGGGACGGGGGGGGGGGCGCATTTTAGTTGGGGGGGCCCAGCATGATGTTGGGGGGCCAATGATGGCCAATTGGCATTAAGGGGCCTAAAGTGTACCCAGAAAACATCCCCCACACCATTACACCACCACCACCAGCCTGCACAGTGGTAACGAGGCATGATGGATACATGTTTTCATTCTGATTACGCCAAATTCGGACTCTACCATTTGAATGTCTCAACAGAAATCGAGACTCATCAGACCAGGCAACATTTTTCCAGTCTTCAACAGTCCAATTTTGATGAGCTCGTGTAAATTGTAGCCTCTTTTTCCTATTTGTAGTGGAGATGAGTGGTACCTGGTGGGGTCTTCTGCTGTTGTAGCCCATCCGCCTCAAGGTTGTGCGTGTTGTGGCTTCACAAATGCTTTGCTGCATACCTCGGTTGTAACGAGTGGTTATTTCAGTCAACGTTGCTCTTCTATCAGCTTGAATCAGTAGGCCCATTCTCCTCTGACCTCTAGCATCAACAAGGCATTTTCGCCCACAGGACTGCCGCATACTGGATGTTTTTCCCTTTTCACACCATTCTTCGTAAACCCTAGAAATAGTTGTGCGTGAAAATCCCAGTAACTGAACAGATTGTGAAATTGTCACCACCAGACATCTGAGAAGCTCTGACATACGTTCTTCAGAACCTCCTCCTTGAGGTTCCTTTTGTTTTGCTTTCGTTTTCTCATCTCGTTAGCCTCTCTCAGCTGTTATGTAGTTGCACTGATTGCACCCCTTTAAATCCCTTCCCATACTGCATCACTTTGCGGTTTATACAACTTACTGGAGTGTGTGCATGCTGGATACTACTACTACTGAGTCTTCTACAGATAAGTTTTGTTCATTAATTTGTGTTTTCCTTCTCTGCGTTTTTTGGGTTTTGCCAATTATTACAGGAAGTTTATTTTGAATTATTCATCTGTTGCTAAACCACTCACTGATATGACTAGAAAGGGATTTTTCCTCCTGGTCGGTAGAGGCGCGTAAGGCCTTTTCTAATATCAAGGAGAGTTTTGCTTCCGCTCCCATCTTGGTACAACCTGATATCTCTCTGCCCTTCATAGTTGAGGTGGACGCTTCTGAGGTGGGTGTGGGTGCGGTCTTGTCTCAGGGTCCCTCTCCTGCCAAATGGCAACCGTGTGCCTTTTTCTCGAAGAAACTCTCCTCCGCAGAGAGAAATTACGATGTGGGAGATAGGGAGTTGTTGGACATCAAGTTAGCTTTTGAGGAATGGCGCCATTGGCTACAGGGAGCCAGACACCCTATTACCGTGTTTACTGACCATAAGAATCTGGCCTACTTGGAGTCAGCCAAGCGTCTGAACCGGAGACAGGCCAGATGGTCTTTGTTCTTTTCAAGGTTTAATTTTGTTGTCACGTTCCAACCTGGGGTTAAGAATGTGAAGGCGGATGCCCTGTCACGTTGTTTTCCGGGAGGTGGGAATTTTGAAGACCCGGGTCCCATTTTGGCTGAAGGTGTGGTGGTCTCTGCTCTTTATCCTGAATTGGAGGCAGAGGTTCAGGTAGCCCAGTCAGAGGCTCCTGATCTTTGTCCTCCTGGGAGGTCGTTTGTGCCTCTCGCTTTAAGACACAAGATTTTTAAGGAGCACCACGATACTGTCCTTGCTGGGCACCCGGGGGCAAGAGCCACAGTGGATCTCATCGCTCGGAGATTCTGGTGGCCGGCGCTTCGTAAGTCGGTTGAGGGTTTTGTGGCAGCCTGTGAGACATGCGCTCATGCCAAAGTCCCTCATTCACGGCCATCAGGTCCTCTCCTTCCGTTACCCATTCCTTCCCGTCCTTGGACACATCTGTCCATGGACTTTATTACGGACCTGCCTCGTTCCTCGGGGAAGACTGTGATTCTGGTGGTGGTGGACCGTTTTAGCAAAATGGTGCATTTCATTCCTTTTCCTGGTTTGCCCAATGCTAAGACGCTGGCGCAGGCATTTATTGATCACATTGTCAAATTGCATGGTATTCCTTCAGACATAGTCTCTGATAGGGGCACGCAGCTTGTTTCCAGATTCTGGAAGGCTTTCTGTTGTCGCTTGGGGGTTCGGTTGTCATTCTCTTCTGCTTTCCACCCGCAGTCGAATGGCCAGACAGAGCGCGTCAATCAGAATCTGGAGACATATCTGCGCTGTTTTGTGGCGGAGAATCAGGAGGATTGGTGTTCTTTTTTGTCCCTTGCTGAGTTTGCATTAAATAACTGTCGTCAGGAGTCCTCTGATAAGTCACCATTTTTTGGTGCATATGGGTTTCATCCACAGTTTGGGACATTCTCTGGAGAGGGGTCTTCTGGTTTACCTGATGAGGACAGATTCTCCTTGTCTTTGTCATCTATTTGGCAAAAGATTCAGGATAATCTAAAGAGCATGAGTGAGAGATATAAGCGTGTGGCGGATAAGAGACGTGTGCCTGGTCCGGACCTGAATGTTGGTGATCTCGTGTGGTTGTCTACTGAGAATATCAAATTGAAGGTTCCCTCCTGGAAGTTGGGTCCTAGGTTTATTGGGCCTTACAAAATCTTGCCCAACATCAATACCGTCTTTATCTTCCTCAGACTTGGAAGATCCATAATGTTTTTCATAAGTCCTTATTAAAACCTTATGTCCAACCCATTGTACCCTCGTCTTTGCCTCCTCCGATTGTGGTTGATGGTAATCTTGAATTTCAGGTCTCTAGGATTGTGGATTCTCGTGTTGTCCGCGGTTCTCTCCAGTACCTCGTTCATTGGGAGGGTTATGGTCCTGAGGAGAGGATGTGGGTCCCAGTGACGGACATTAAGGCCACTCGTCTCATCAGGGCTTTCCATAGGTCCCATCCTGAGAAGGTGGGCTCTGAGTGTCCAGAGTCCACTCGTAGAAGGAGGGGTACTGTCACCACTGACAGACATTCTTCAGAACCTCCTCCTTGACATTCCTTTTGTTTTGCTTTCATTTTCTCATCTCGTTAGCCTCTCTCAGCTTTCATGTAGTTGCACTGATTGCATCCCTTTAAATCCCTTCCCATACTGCATCACTTTGCGGTTTATACAACTTCCTGGAGTGTGTGCATGCTGGATGCTACTACTGAGTCTTCTACAGATAAGTTTTGTTCATTCATTTGTGTTTTCCTGTTTCCTGGACCCCAGGTGACCCTGACTCCCTCCGTATCAAGTGTAGGGAGCCGGTGGTCATGTCCCCTCACTATTATAGGGTGTTCAGGTGTTATACAGTCGAGGAACGAGGATATGCTACCATTGAGATTTTTGCATAGGCTGAGCAGTTAGGGAGAGAGCCAGGTCTGCTGCAGGGCTCTCCCTTTGGTTCCTTAGTTTTGGATCCAGTCAGTCGGATCTTCATTTTGTGTCTTCTAGTTTTCTGTACACCTTCCGTGACAGAAATACTCAGACCGGCCCGTCTGGCACCTACAACCATGCCACGCTCAAAATTGCTTAAATCACCTTTCTTTCCCATTCTGACATTCAGTTTGGAGTTCAGGAGATTGACTTTACCAGGACCACAACCCTACATGCATTTAAGCAACTGCCATGTGATTGGTTGACTAGATAATCGCATTAATGAGAAATAGAACAGGTGTTCCTAATAATTCTTTAGGTGAGTGTATTCTGCAACACGGATCGTTACCTTCCTCGCAGTGCAGATTACAAACCTTATATCATTTCATATTTTCAAATGGCAATTTATGCAGAATCATCTCTAACTAGCATTGCATAACCTAATGTCATTCTTTCTACAGGAGAAGAAAGCTTGTTCCAATATATAGACCTGCTGATAGCTACTCTCTCTAAAGTGTTCAAGGTGCCCAGCTGCTCCCTTACTCTCTCTGCAGGTAAGTACCAGCGAAGCCACCCTCTTATTTGTAATATTTGGCCACGGTGTTACCCTATACAAACACAGTGATATATAAAAGGGTGGGAGGGGGTTTCTTCGCCGGGCCTTACATGAATACATAGCAAGTAACCACTGTTTTTCTTTTAACAGCCATCTTGTGCTGTCAGGCGATAAATTCTCCAATCAAAATCCTCTTCAGCACCTCAAGGATTTCAGACTGCTCCAACTGCATCTGTAACTTAGGTAAGCCAACACACCACACCAGTAAATTGCACATGCAAACTTAGGGTTCGTGACACCATGTCCCCCTTCTTGCATCCACAATAAGGTTTGCTCAATTGTACATATGACACTTTATTGGTAGATTGTATAGGTATTATTGCACCAGAGATGTGGTTGTCACACAGTAGAAAATTGTGTGTATTTTTTTACATAACTATTTATCGACTTCTGCATCATGTCTCACCATATGAGTGGCACTCAAAAACGCAAAAAGCAAAGGGAGGAAAAGGAGAAATCTGCCAAACTTACAAAAATAAGTAGTTTCTTTAAAATACCTGGAGAAGCAAGTACATCCTCTGCTTCTCACAGTACAAACAAAGAAACTTTATCAACAGAGAATGTAAATGTAGGTCCAGGCAGTAGTGTGCAGACACCATTGCAGAGTGTATCAAGTCTAGATCAAGGTTGTAGCACAAGTACAGAGGAACAGTTAGAAAGTCAGCCTGTGTCAGAGTCAATGACACAGTCCAGCCTTATAGAACGTTGTCTAGCAGAGGAGCATGTAACAGACAGAAGCCATTACCCAATTACCATTCAAGATGGAAATCTGAAAAGGTTTATTATAAGTAACGGTCCATGTAGACCTAAAGGCCCATTCCCTCGAGATGAAAAAGACCAAAGGTGTTTCTCGGCAAGTTTCTATGAGAGAGTGACTAAAACAGGCCTTAAAATACCTGTTACTTGGCTTTGTTATTCTCCCAAACTTAATGCAGCCTATTGTGAGGCTTGCTGGTTGTTTGGAGATCGTAAGAAACAGGGATTTGAACCAGCATGGGCAAAAGGTATACAAAAGTGGCAAAGATTGTCAGCAAAAATACAGCTACATGAAACCAGTCAATCCCACATAGACGCCTATATAATTTATGACCAATGGAGATGTCACAAAACCATAGATGAGGAAAATGAAAAACAAATAAGAAGAGAGACTACATTTTGGAGACAAACTTTACATAGAATTGTTAATGTTACATTAACAATGGCTATGGCCAACCTTGCTTTTCGTGGTCACAGGAAAAAGTTAGGGGAGGTAAACAATGGCAATTTCCTCACCATAATTGAGTTACTAGCGGAGTATGATACTGTACTAAAGGACCTTTTGCAGAGGCCCCAAGGAACTGTTAAATATCTCAGTCCACAAATACAGAATGAACTGATAAGTCTTCTCGCAAATAAAGTGGAGGAGGAGATTGTTTCTGAAATCCAGAAAGCACAGTTTTATTCAATAATCATGGATACAATCCAAGACATTGGAAAAATTGATCAATTAAGCCAAGTGTTTAGATATGTAATTATTGAAGAGGCATTTCTAGGTTTCCAATGTGTTGACGATCAAACAGCAGCTGGCCTTGAAAAAACGATTATAGAATCAATAGAAAAGAGAGGTCTGGATTTATCAAAATGCCGAGGCCAGGGCTATGATGGAGCTGCCACCATGAGTGGAATTTACACAGGTGTACAGACGCGCATTCTGAAGAAAGAAAAGAATGCTCTTTACATACATTGTGCTGCCCATAACCTCAATTTAGTTTTGCAGGATGCAGTTTTAAATATTACCGAAATTTCAATTTTTTTTTACACCGTTCAGTCGCTGTATACTTTCTTTGGTGAAAGTGTGAAGAGATGGGCATTTTTAGCATCCTTTACCTCTGAATCCTCCCTAACATTAAAGCAGCTTTGCCTAACAAGATGGGCCTTTCGCTATGACTCCGTGCTAGAACTACGGTTTAGGTTTTCTGATATTTTACAAGCTTTGTCAAAAATCGTTATCATTTCAACCAAGCCAAAAGAGAGAGATGAGGCTAATGCATTAACGGCAAAACTGGAGGCCTTCCAGTTTATTTTAATACTAGTCCTGCAAGCCAAAATTTTAGAAAATATTAATTCAGTTTCTAAAATGCTGCAGTCAAAAGACATGGATCTGTCTAATGCAACCAAACTATTACACAATGCTACTCAAGTTCTCAGCAGCTTCCGAAATAATTATGAAGAAGCTAAAAGGACAGCAGTTTCTTTAGCGGACAAATGGGGCATTCAAGCGAAATTTGAAAATAAACAAGTCAGGAAAGTGAAGCGACACTTTGATGCGCTGTGTTTGAATGAAAGGCTACAAGACCCTGAAGAAAGGTTCAAAACTACAGTCTTTTACCGGTGTTTGGATATTGCCATAAGTCAGCTACAAAATAGGTTTATTGGCATGAATAATGTTCTACAAAGATTCAGAATTCTTCAGCCTACAACACTTTCTAACGAATCAGATGATGCCATCTTTAAAGAAGCAACAACATTGCAAAACTTGTACCAGGATGATTTATCTAATGATTTTCCTGGCCAGCTGCTAAGTTTCCGGTCAGCACTTCTACAAGATATCAAAAAATCTTCATCTGTTCGAGATCTAGCCATACTTCTGATGGTTGATAACACTGGATTGTCTTCCACTCTACCGGACGTCTGCATAGCTCTTCTTCTCTTTCTTACACTACCCATTACAGTCGCATCAGCAGAGAGATCATTTTCAAAGTTGAAATTGATCAAAAATTATCTCAGGAGCACAATGTCTCAACAGAGATTAAGTCATCTAGCCCTACTAAGTGTCGAAAACGAGAAGGCCAAGAAACTTGATATTCAGAGCATGATTGACAAGTTTTCTGAGGCAAAAGCACAGAGACAAACATTTTAGTAGGATTGTGAGTATAAAGTTTGCCAGTTCAGAGTTACCAGTTTTTGTTTTGAAGTTTTCAGTTTCAACTAGTTAAATGGTTTATACTAACTCGTTTTCGGTTCATGTTGAATTACGTTGCAAGGTTTTGGTTCATTAATCTGTTGCATGGTTCAGGTTGATATATTTGTACAGCATCTGATTAGCTCGAATCCACAGGATTAAACCCTGAACATAGATGTGTATTTCACAGAGATGACTAGAGTAAAAATACATTTTAAAGCAATATAGCATTTATAAAACACTCTCATAGATACACATACATGGTTGATTGGTTCTGTGTGTAGTGAAAGCCATTGCAGATGCTTACAAATTTTAAATTGTCTACTATATATAATTATCTAGTATTAATTGTAATTCTTCTTTCCATAGGACGACTGTTCAACTTTACTTGTTCATTTTGCCTGTTTTTGTTGACTGTTTTGGAGTTTATCAAAGTTTGATAGATCATGGCAACAACACTGTTCACCTCGTTCAAGTTATCAGTAAGTATCACTTTCTTTGACTGACCAAATTACTTTATGAATATTGATCCATTCCACATGCTAATTATTCTCCTTCAATTTGCAGGTTAATTTAGTTTCCAACGAGTGAGGGGCAGTGACGTTTTAAAACTTAAAGTTTATTTAGGACTGTTTTAAGAAAAAGCCCCTACCAGACAAACAAGACAAACAACAAGCAACAGTATGGGACCCACATCAGTGAGTCACCGTCGTACGAGTCCACCGGTATTTATACAGAGGTGCGGAGCCGAACGACAAAGCAACACCATATACAGTCTTATGGTAGGGTGCCGCAGACTAATAAAGATGCCAGAGGCAAATAATAGGGTGGATCTTACCCTGGAGGATGAGGGGCTTCTCGGATCCGAAAAACGCATCCTCTTTCCAATTTCACCTGGTGCCAGGGGCTGCGGGGAGAATCTATCCCTGTTTTTGCCCTACTTGGCCTGTATATCCCTAGGTGCCTCCTAACACGGGGTCCTATCCCCGCAAGGGGTGGCCTCGTCCGGAACCTAACCCTAATAAATGAACCCTAAATGGCCCTATAGGGACAGCAATAGTTGGCCCCAAGGGTGATGGTAGCTGATAGGGTGAAAAATGATCTAAGTTCTGATGGATTTATTCTACGTCCCTACGCGTTTCATCTAATGAAGAACAAATCAAAACTATAAAGAGTACCTCCACTTCATAAAGATAGACTAGAGACCCCCTGACTCATCAGGGGACAGGGGTCATGGGTGGAGGATAAGGTCTATACCCTTAACCTATTCTGATAGATAATGGGAGAGGGTAAGCCAAAAAGGATTGCGCAGACCTGACTAGACCTATGTGGTCCCTGTAACGGACCGTTTCCGCAGACAAGGGGTTAAAATACGTTTAGGCGATATGCCCCTTTCCGAGAGACAGGCACAGCTACTGCAGAACACCAACCTCCCGAACTGGATACAAAATAGCACTCCAAACTGGAACCTCGCGGATAGCTGCCGGCAGACGAACAGGAAAAGCATTCAGTCGGCTTACACTCCTGGCAATCAGTCTCTAACAGCATATAGGGAATCCCCCCAATAACGAGACAAGGCTCCGTGTTGAGGGTCAAGCAGTGCTCTGACTGTACTTCAAGTACAGCCTCTTTTATTGATAAAAAAACAAACATAGTACTGCCCACAGGGTTTTGAAATCCAACCAATCAGTAATTCACAACACACAATGTAAATATAGCAACCAATCGTTCCCGCCCCCTAGAGGACCAGAAGGGAGACTGCGACACAGAACAGATACAACATATCCCCACAATGCATCATGGTTTCCTCCTCTCTGCCTGGGAGACGACCGAAGACAATCCAATTATCTCTCAGGACAAAGGGGAGATCACCAATACACATGTGGAGACAACAGGGCAGACATCACCATTTAAACACACAATGGCACACCCCCACAGCAAACACAGACATTTAACATATCCCCAGATAGCTCAAGTCTGAGTGCATATCATTAGGTGAATGGCACTCAGAATACACGAATACAATAATATTAGCTATCTGGGTGCCCTCACATAACATACAATTTAACCGAACGCATACAATTCTACAGACAGATTTAAGCTGTGCGGCCGGTCTGTTTTCTCCTTTAAAGTTACTATAGGCCATAATCCTGAGGCAAGAGGCTTTTAAACAGCCCTCTCCAAAACCCAGTGGCGAGGTTGGTTTCGCCACACATCCCCCCCCCCCCCCCCCCAGGGAAGACTAACCAGATACCTGACCTCACGCCGGTCGGTACCTGAGTTAGTCTGGCAGCCCACCCACAACCCAATACTGGACCTGTTGAATTTAGTAGGCTGTCTCTGTCCAGTGAATCCACCAAGATTATATTTGTAGCTGGTACTCCCGGTCTCTGAGTTGCTCCCTGGCTTGGAGTGGAGGTTGCTTTGTGGGCAGGGATCAGCGGGACTCTGCCCTGGTACCAGCGCTACCACGGAAGAAGCCTGGTTGGAGTCTGGTTGTTGGAGGGGGAAACCGACTGTCTCCCCTTTGGCTAAACTGCCCTGTTGCTGGGGGACAGGAACAACTGTCCCTACCCCCTGTGCTGTAAGTGCAGAGACCACGGTCCCATCTGCACTGTTGTGGGGCTTACTGTCTCCCCCTGGTGCGTTAAGCTGCCGCTGGGGAGAGGGGGTAACGAGCTCCTCTCCCATACATACTTCCAGCCGCTGGGGAGGGCGACCGACCGCCTCCGCTCCCAATACAGTGTCCTGATGCTGGGAAAAGGAGACTGGGCTCTCTATTCCCTGTAGGACACTCTGCCGCTGGGGGACAGGACCGACTGTCTCTGCCCCCTGTAACTCCGTCTGCCGCTGGGGAATGGAGACTCGGCTCCCAATTCCCAAAAAATCATGCTGCTGCTGGGGGGCAGGAACAACTACCTCTGCCCCCTGTAACTCAGTCTGCCGCTGGGGAGGGAGGCCGCTGCTCTCCCCTCCCTGCACTTCACACTGCCGCTGGGGAATGGAGACTAGGCTCCCAATTCCCAAAAAATCATGCTGCTGCTGGGGGGCAGGAACAACTACCTCTGCCCCCTGTAACTCAGCCTGCCGCTGGGGAATGGAGACTAGGCTTCCAATTCCCTGCAGGACCGGTGGAGAGACCTCGGTCCCATCTCCACCGGCCACCTGGGGTTCTTCCCAGTAAACATCAACAATATCCTCCCAGCTGAAGGGCTCTGGACCTGGGTCTGACTTCTTGCTGTCCTGCTGAGCCTTCCCAATGGAGTGGAAGAGATCTCAGTAGTCCTGCTCCAGTTCCCACTCCAGGGTTGCTAGGTGAGCCAGGTCTTGCTCTACCTCATGGGGGTCATCCCACTCATGCCTTGCCTCCCTCTCATAGAAAATGTCCTGAAGTCTGGACTGTGCAGGGCTCCCGAAGTCAGGCTCTGCAAAGGACTCCCATAACAAGCCAGGACCATCAAACTCCTCTCCCTCTGGCTTGTCATGCTCAGCTGTCCAGGGTATAAACTGTGCCACATACCACCAAAGCGCCTGGTAGGCATCCTCCAGCCATAGCTCCTGCCATACCCGGTGCTCTAGTTCCTTCACCCATTCCTCCAGGGGCTGCTCTCCCAGGAAGGACATCCGCAGGGCCACTTGCTTCTGCAACCACTGCTCTTCACTGGGGAGACTCTCACCTCGCTGGTATTGTACATTATCCAGGGCCTGGTACCAGATGCCTTTCCTTAATGCATCCCAGCCATCCAGGTCCTCCTCCTCGTATAACACTGCTGGTTCCATCCTGGTGCTTTTAGGGTTGCGTTGCCCTTAAATTGTAGAATCCACAGAAATGGTGTCTCCTGTAGCTGTCCTTCTGGCTGTAGGAACGATCCCGCTGCTTGCCACCAATGTAACGGACCGTTTCAGCAGACAAGGGGTTAAGATCCGTTCAGGCAATATGCCCCTTTCCGAGAGACAGGCACAGCTACGGCAGAACACCAACCTCCCGAACTGGATACAAAATAGCACTCCAAACTGGAACCTCGCAAATAGCTGTCAGCAGGCGAACAGGAAAAGCATTCAGTCGGCTTACACTCCTGGCAATCAGTCTCCAACAGCATACAGGGAATCCCCCCAATAACGAGACCAGGCTCCGTCTTGAGGGTCAGCAGTGATCTGACTGTGCTTCAAGTACAGCCTCTTTTATTGATAAAAAAACAAACATAGTACTGCCCACAGGGTTTTGAAATCCAACCAATCAGTAATTCACAACACACAATGTAAATACAGCAACCAATCGTTCCCGCCCCCTAGAGGACCAGAAGGGAGACTGCGACACAGAACAGATACAACATATCCCCACAATGCATCATGGTTTCCTCCTCTCTGCCTGGGAGACGACCGAAGACAATCCAATTATCTCTCAGGACAAAGGGGAGATCACCAATACACATGTGGAGACAACAGGGCAGTCATCACCATTTAAACACACAATGGCACACCCCCACAGCAAACACAGACATTTAACATATCCCCAGATAGCTCAAGTCTGAGTGCATATCATTAGGTGAATGGCACTCAGAATACACGAATACAATAATATTAGCTATCTGGGTGCCCTCACATAACATACAATTTAACCGAACGCATAATAACATAAAATACAATTCTACAGACAGATTTAAGCTGTGCGGCCGGTCTGTTTTCTCCTTTAAAGTTACTATAGGCCATAATCCTGAGGCAAGAGGCTTTTAAACAGCCCTCTCCAAAACCCAGTGGCGAGGTTGGTTTTGCCACAGTCCCAAATCAGTCCGGATACCTGTGGATGATGTAATAACAAAACAAAACCCATTCAGATGTTGAACCCACCAAAAGCTGATATACTTGTGGCTAAAGGATAAAGAGGTGTACTTACTTTTAAGGTCATGGAAGCCGTGTGGCCAGTGCCATGAGAAGCGGGAGTGTGGTTTAGCACCCGCCTGTTATATCGGCGTCTGTCTGCGCTGCTGAAGGCGCCAGTGAGTTTAAATGGAAGGGGGTATCATGAAGTGCGCCTGCGCAAGGAGTGCGGCCGCCGTCATGTGACTAAAGCATGTGTCAGCTGACGTCGCGATCCGCCTCCTAACCAGCGCATGCGCACATGTGGAATGTGCAGCTCGGATGCCGCAGCTGCTGTGACATAATAGTAGGCGTCGCTGTCAGGGAGGTCTTACCAGCCCGGGCGCGGCGTCGGCTGTACGGTAGAATAAGGTGGGAGGAGTGACCATCTAGTGCAGGCGACTCCTACTACTACACCTATAAGTGTTGATGGTGTTTAAAGAAATCACCTTCAACATGGGGCCTAAGGGGGGGGGGGACATTAAGTGATAGGCGTACCCACTAGGGCCCAGACAGGGTCCAGTGGCCACCCGAAGCTATTGACAATTGGGACAAGATGAACGGCTCTGTGGAAAGGTGTCGTCATCAGAGCGATTTGTGCAACCAAGGTGTAATGATAGCGTTAGAACAAATGAGCGTCCACACGCTCTAGATAAAATAAGTGATTAGGAGACATAATGGTATTAGTGGCACTGTTGAGTGCTTGAATGCGTGGACAGTGCGCTCGAGGGACCGTCAAACATTTATTGTTATAATGATGCGGTAAGGAAACCCTTGCTATCAACTAGCTGGTGGCCTACAAATACATATATGTGTAGGAGACTGGGGATGGTCACAAGAAGCACCCAAATTGTAACTGGTCATTCAATCCATTGGGGTTGGTGGTATTCAACTTGAATATCCACCAACACTCCCTTTGGAGAATCTTCTTGTCCCAGTCTCCTCCACGTGGTGGCTTTCTAATGGCTTCCAACCCTACAAACGTGACACCTGACGACCTTCCATCGTGCATGGATTGGATGTGTCTGGCTACTGGGGTGTCCCTATTGTTACGTATGTCACCTAGGTGCTCACCTATACGTACCCTTAGTTCCCTACGGGTTTTGCCGACATATCTGATGCCGCATTCGCAGGTGAGTAGATAAACCACTCCTGCGGTGCGGCAGTTGATAAAATCTCGTATATGGTGAGCGGGATCCGTAGGACCAACCGCAACCGTTTTTGCCTGGGTGACATACTTACAGAAACTGCACCGCCCACATTTGAAACAGCCATTCATAGGTTTGTCCAGCCACGTCTTCTTTTTAGGGGGGTTATAGTGGCTGTGCACAAATTGATCCCTCAAGTTGGTTCCTCTCCTGAAGGTTACTGATGGATAGGGACTCACAACATCTGTCAGGTCCGGATCCATCAGGAGGGTGTCCCAATTGCGTGCTAAGATCTCTTTAATCTGTCTAGCCGCAGAATCAAATGTGCCAATGATCCGTAACTTTTTTTGTTGTTGTGGATCAATTTTCGAACCTCCAGTGGGATGTAAAAGTGTGGTCCATGGCTCCTGTCGGGCTCTTTGGTATGCCTTTCTAAGTGTATTATCCGGGTACCCCCGTGCACGGAAGCGCTCTCTTAGCTCATGTGCCTGTTTAGTGAATTCACGTGGTTCCGAGCAGTTGCGTCTGAGTCTAAGGTATTGGCCCACTGGAATGCCACGTTTAATGGGACGGGATGGCAGCTGTCCCACCGAAGGAGTGAGTTGGTGGACGTCTCCTTACGAAAGATTGTGGTCTGTAGGCCCCCTAAGGTGTCTCTTGAGATGCAAATGTCTAAGAAGGGTAAATGATTATGTACAATCTCTGATGTGAATCTGAGATTTATGGTATTAATATTAAGTTCATTCACCAATCTCTTAAACTCGTCCTCTGGCCCGCTCCACAAGATGAATATATCATCTATGTAAGTATGTCACCCAGGCAAAAACGGTTGCGGTTGGTCCTACGGATCCCGCTCACCATATACGAGATTTTATCAACTGCCGCACCGCAGGAGTGGTTTATCTACTCACCTGCGAATGCGGCATCAGATATGTCGGCAAAACCCGTAGGGAACTAAGGGTACGTATAGGTGAGCACCTAGGTGACATACGTAACAATAGGGACACCCCAGTAGCCAGACACATCCAATCCATGCACGATGGAAGGTCGTCAGGTGTCACGTTTGTAGGGTTGGAAGCCATTAGAAAGCCACCACGTGGAGGAGACTGGGACAAGAAGATTCTCCAAAGGGAGTGTTGGTGGATATTCAAGTTGAATACCACCAACCCCAATGGATTGAATGACCAGTTACAATTTGGGTGCTTCTTGTGACCATCCCCAGTCTCCTACACATATATGTATTTGTAGGCCACCAGCTGTTGATAGCAAGGGTTTCCTTACCGCATCATTATAACAATAAATGTTTGACGGTCCCTCGAGCGCACTGTCCACGCATTCAAGCACTCAACAGTGCCACTAATACCATTATGTCTCCTAATCACTTATTTTATCTAGAGCGTGTGGACGCTCATTTGTTCTAACGCTATCATTACACCTTGGTTGCACAAATCGTTCTGATGACGACACCTTTCCACGGAGCCGTTCATCTTGTCCCAATTGTCAATAGCTTCGGGTGGCCACTGGACCCTGTCTGGGCCCTAGTGGGTACGCCTATCACTTAATGTCCCCCCCCCTTAGGCCCCATGTTGAAGGTGATTTCTTTAAACACCATCAACACTTATAGGTGTAGTAGTAGGAGTCGCCTGCACTAGATGGTCACTCCTCCCACCTTATTCTACCATACAGCCGACGCCGTGCCCGGGCTGGTAAGACCTCCCTGACAGTGACGCCTACTATTATGTCACAGCAGCTGCGGCATCCGAGCTGCACATTCCACATGTGCGCATGCGCTGGTTAGGAGGCGGATCGCGACGTCAGCTGACACATGCTTTAGTCACATGATGGCGGCCGCACTCCTTGCGCAGGCGCACTTCATGATACCCCCTTCCATTTAAACTCACTGGCGCCTTCAGCAGCGCAGACAGATGCCGATATAACAGGCGGGTGCTAAACCACACTCCCGCTTCTCATGGCACTGGCCACACGGCTTCCATGACCTTAAAAGTAAGTACACCTCTTTATCCTTTAGCCACAAGTATATCAGCTTTTGGTGGGTTCAACATCTGAATGGGTTTTGTTTTGTTATTACATCATCCACAGGTATCCGGACTGATTTGGGACCACATAGGTCTAGTCAGGTCTGCGCAATCCTTTTTGGCTTACCCTCTCCCATTATCTATCAGAATAGGTTAAGGGTATAGACCTTATCCTCCACCCATGACCCCTGTCCCCTGATGAGTCAGGGGGTATCCAGTCTATCTTTATGAAGTGGAGGTACTCTTTATAGTTTTGATTTGTTCTTCATTAGATGAAACGCGTAGGGACGTAGAATAAATCCATCAGAACTTAGATCATTTTTCACCCTATCAGCTACCATCACCCTTGGGGCCAACTATTGCTGTCCCTATAGGGCCATTTAGGGTTCATTTATTAGGGTTAGGTTCCGGACGAGGCCACCCCTTGCGGGGATAGGACCCCGTGTTAGGAGGCACCTAGGGATATACAGGCCAAGTAGGGCAAAAACAGGGATAGATTCTCCCTGCAGCCCCTGGCACCAGGTGAAATTGGAAAGAGGACGCGTTTTTTCGGATCCGAGAAGCCCCTCATCCTCCAGGGTTTTGGACTACAAGGTCCCAACTGGCACCACCGGTAAGATCCACCCTATTATTTGCCTCTGGCATCTTTATTAGTCTGCGGCACCCTACCATAAGACTGTATATGGTGTTGCTTTGTCGTTCGGCTCCGCACCTCTGTATAAATACCGCCGGACTCGTACGACGGTGACTCACTGATGTGGGTCCCATACTGTTGCTTGTTGTTTGTCTGGTAGGGGCTTTTTCTTAAAACAGTCCTAAATAAACTTTAAGTTTTAAAACGTCACTGCCCCTCACTCGTTCTATACATTCCTTGTTACAGAGCAGTACACTTTGGGAGAGTGTTTTAACACTATCTCCCTCTAGGGACCACCCTTTTGTTTTTTAATTTAGTTTCCAGTTAATGGCTGCTTTGAGAAGATTAAGAATGTAGAAGATCACAGACTGCTGTCTATTGAATTTACAGATTTCTTGACGATACGTTTTTGTTTTGCTGTTTACATTAGTACTTTATATGACTGCACTGAACATTTATTTGAGAAAATCTGGTCAGCACAAGGGGTGGCCTTAGGGAAAGGTTTTTTATATCATACATTAAAGTGAGCACTTTCAAATACTATTAACAATACTACAAAGAGAAAAATATGGAAAATTTCAGCCCGCACAACCCCTAGCAGGTGCAGATTGCTATGGCGAAATAGAGATATAAATGTAAAAACACAAAATGCAATCGCACACTGCAACCAGCACTCTGCCTTGCCTTTATGCTGGATGTTGAATGAGGCATTGGTGTACATTTTGGCCAAAGCGTAATAAGCCACTCACCGCGTCAAGGTTGCCTTCATGAGTGGTCCCTAACACTAGTTCCTACCTTTTATGGGCCATGACAGCCACATAAAGTCCAGGGAGCGCAGGTACAGCATGCATGCCAAGCACACTCTGCTTTTAACCCCGTCCGGTGCCATTACAGCTTTCATCGGATCCAGGGATGCAAGTACTCACATGCATGCTGAGCCCACTTTATACTTCTCCTGGAACCTAATGGGACCACTCATGAAGGCAACCTTGACGCGGTGAGTGGCTTATTGCGCTTTGGCCAAAATGTACACCAATGCCTTATTCAACATCCAGCATAAAGGCAAGGCAGAGTGCTGGTTGCAGTGTGCGATTGCATTTTGTGTTTTTACATTTATATCTCTATTTCGCCATAGCAATCTGCACCTGCTAGGGGTTGTGCGGGCTGAAATTTTCCATATTTTTCTCTTTGTAGTACGTATTGGAGGCGTGGCGATCTCCAAGCAGTCAAGCACACCTGTCCAGTTAATCTGCCCCCTGGAGGCTGGTTTTAAAGTCAGTATAAAACTGAGTCTGCTTATACAGCACCTACCAGTAACCATTAGGTTCCAGGAGAAGTATAAAGTGGGCTCAGCATGCATGTGAGTACTTGCATCCCTGGATCTGATGAAAGCTGTAATGGCACCGGACGGGGTTAAAAGCAGAGTGTGCTTGGCATGCATGCTGTACCTGCGCTCCCTGGACTTTATGTGGCTGTCATGGCCCATAAAAGGTAGGAACTAGTGTTAGGGACCACTCATGAAGGCAACCTTGACGCGGTGAGTGGCTTATTACGCTTTGGCCAAAATGTACACCAATGCCTTATTCAACATCCAGCATAAAGGCAAGGCAGAGTGCTGGTTGCAGTGTGCGATTGCATTTTGTGTATTAACAATACTAATTACAAACATTTTTTCCTGCTCCTAGGTCTGCCACTGTGCGTAATCGTGCCACTACACTTTATCTCACTCAGATTTTATATTTTCAATAAAAAATAAGAACTTTTACTACTTTTAAATGGCATCCTTATTATTATGCATTTATTGGATGAAAATGTATTTTCTCTGTGAGATTTTAGTTCTGCCATTAGGCGTACATGGGTCTGGTGGTGTTATGAAACGGTATTGAGGGTAGGGGGGCCCAAACTGAACTCTTGCACCAGGGCCCATGAGCCTATAGCTACGCCCCTGTGTATAAGTGACAAAAAGTCTCCACAACATGTTCACAGCAGTCCAAAAAAACACATTACATCACATTAGGATATGCTGCCCATAAAACAGGGACATAAAATCTTTTAGACTGCTGACAACAAAAGCGTAATAGCCATAAAACAGGAGAGACTCGCCTACTGTGCTAGTGTACCCAAACCAGGATGGCGCTACCAGAACACGCATTTTGGCGTGCCTTCGTGGATCATGTGGTTATAAAGACCTTCCTACCAATCAGATTGCATTCACAATGTAATAAGTTATTTTAATCACCTGGATGTTCGGGTCACCTAGAATCAAGCCAGCAAGGAAACACAATAAAGGAAAATACTTATCTGAGCAAACAGCAGCAGCAGCCTCTAGAAGTGAACACTTCATCCAGGAAGTAGTATAAGCCGCAAAGTGAGGCAGTATGGGAGGGACTATAAAGACGATTAGTCTAAATAAGTGACACCTGGCAGAAGGAAAGGAGATGACAAAGTAAAACCAAAACAAAGAACGTCATACAAGAGGTAGAGAAGAACGTCTGCCAGACCTTCTCACAGAACTGGTGGTGACAGTACCCCTCCCTCTACGGGTGGACTCCGGACACTCAGAGCCCACCTTCTCAGGATGAGACCTATGGAAAGCCCTGATGAGACGAGTGGCCTTAATGTCTGCCACTGGTATCCACATCCTCTCCTCAGGACGATAACCCTCCCAATGAACGAGGTACTGAAGAGAACCGCGGATAATGCGAGAATCCACAATCCTAGAGACCTGAAATTCAAGATTGCCATCAACAAAAATCGGAGGAGGAGGCAAAGAGGAAGGTACAGTAGGTTGGACATATGGTTTTAATAGGGACCTGTGAAAAACATTATGGATCTTCCAAGTCTGAGGAAGATCAAGACGGAAGGCAACGGGATTGATGACAGACAAGATCTTGTAAGGCCCAATAAACTTATGACCCAACTTCCAGGATGGAACCTTTAGTTTGATATTCTTTGTAGACAACCACACTAGATCACCCACATTCAGGTCCGGACCAGGCACTCGTCTCTTATCCGCCACACGCTTATATCTCTTACTCATCCTCTTCAGATTACCCTGGATCTTTTGCCAAATAAATGAAAAAGACAAGGAAAATCTCTCCTCATCAGGTAAACCAGAAGACCCCTCTCCAGAGAATGTCCCAAACTACGGATGAAACCCATATGCACCAAAAAATGGTGACTTATCAGAGGACTACTGGCGACAGTTATTTAAAGCAAACTCAGCAAGAGACAAAAAAGAATACCAATCCTCCTGATTCTCCACCACAAAACAGCGCAGATATGTCTCCAGATTCTGATTGACGCATTCGGTCTGACCATTCGACTGCGGGTGAAAAGCAGAAGAGAACGACAACCGAATCCCCAAGCGAGAACAGAAGGCCTTCAAGAATCTGGAAACAAATTGCGTGCCCCTGGCAGAAACGATGTCTGAAGGAATGCCATGCAATTTAACAATGTGATCAACAAACGCCTGCACCAGCATCTTAGCATTGGGTAAAACAGGAAAGAGAATGAAATGCGCTATTTTGCTAAAATGGTCCACTACCACCAGAATCACAGTCTTCCCCGAGGAACGAGGCAGGTCTGTAATGAAGTCCATGGACAGATGCGTTCAAGGACGGGAAGGAATGGGTAACGGGAGGAGAGAACCCGATGGCCGTGAATGAGGGACCTTGGCACGAGCGCAGGTCTCGTAGGCTGCCACAAAACCCTCAACCGTCTTACGAAGAGCCGGCCACCAGAATCTCTGAGCATTGAGATGCATGGTTGCTCTACTCCCTGGGTGCCCAACAAGGACAGTATCGTGGTGCTCCTTAAAAACCTTTTGTCGTAAAGCGAGAGGCACAAACGACCTCCCAGGAGGACAAAGATCAGGAGCCTCTGCCTGGGCTGCCTGAACCTCTGTCTCCAAATCAGGATAAAGAGCAGAGACCACCACCCCTTCAGCCAAAATGGGACCCGGGTCTTCAAAGTCCCCCCCCCCCTCCCGGAAAACAACGTGACAGGGCACCCGCCTTCACATTTTTAACGCCAGGGCGAAACGCAACTACAAAATTAAACCTAGAAAAGAACAAAGACCATCTGGCCTGTCTTGGGTTCAGAAGCTTGGCCGATTCCAAGTAGGCCAGATTCTTATGGTCGGTAAACACGGTAATAGGGTGTCTGGCTCCCTCTAACCAATGGCGCCATTCCTCAAAAGCTAATTTGATGGCCAACAACTCCCTATCTCCCACATCGTAATTTATCTCTGCAGAGGAGAGTTTCCTTGGGAAAAAGGCATACGGTCGCCATTTGGCAGGAGAGGGACCCTGAGATAAGACCGCACCCACACCCACCTCAGAAGCATCCACCTCAACAATGAAAGGTAGAAAGACATCAGGTTGTACCAAAATGGGAGCGGAAGCAAAACTCTCTTTAATACTAGAGAAGGCTTTAAGCGCATCTACCGACCACTAGGAAAAATCCACCCCCTTTTTAGTCATATCAGTGAGTGGCTTAACAACAGATGAATAATTCAAAATTAACTTTCTGTAATAATTGGCAAAACCCAAAAACCGCATCAGCGCCCTCTGATTCTCAGGAAGCTCCCAATCAAGTACAGCGCGGACCTTCTCAGGGTCCATACGAAAACCAGAAGCGGAGAGAAGAAAACCAAGAAATTTAATCTCCGGAACCGCAAACACACATTTTTCCAGTTTAGCGTACAATTTATTCTCCCGCAGAATCAGCAAGACCTGACATAGGTGGTCCCGATGAGTCTTGAAATAAGGAGAAAAAATCAAAATGTCATCTAGATACACCAGTACAAATTTCCCCATTAAATGATAAAAAATGCTGTTCACAAAATGTTGGAAGACGGCCAGAGCATTCATCAAACCAAAGGGCAAAACCAAATTCTTGAAAAGACCCTCAGGGGTATTGAAGGCCGTCTTCCATTCGTCCCCTTCCCTGACCCAGACTAGGTTGTATGCCATCTAAAATACAACTTAGAAAAAACTTCAGCCCCAACAATCTGGTTAAACAGGTCTGTGATCAGAGGAAGCGGATATGGTCACGAATCGTGATACGGGTCAGCTCCCTGAAATCCAGACAAGGTCTTAAAGAAGCATCTTTTTTCTTAACAAAAAAAAAACTGCGGCAACAGGTGACTTCGAGGGTCGGCTGTGTCCCTTTCTCAGGCTCACAGAGATATAAGTACGCATAGCGACTCTTTCAGGTTGGGAGAGATTGTATAATCGTGATTTTGGCAGCTTAGCGCCTGGGATGAGATTAATAGGGCAGTCGTACTCCCGGTGAGGAGGCAACTCCTGGACACCACTCTCGGAAAACACATCAGAAAATTCAGAGAGAGAAGATGGCACAGTCTTGGTAGAAACCTCTGAAAGAGACGCCGTGAGGCAATTCTCTCTGCAAAACTCACTCCAACCATTTATTTGCCTTGCTTGCCAATCAATGGTGGGGTTATGTTTAGTGAGCCAGGGTAGCCCCAACACTAGATGAGTAGGTAATCCGCTTAAGACGAAACATGACATATCCTCAACATGAGCGTGACCCACAGTCAAATGGATATTGTTAACTATGCCCTTTATCGATCTTTGAGAAAGTGGAGCGGAATCGATAGCAAAAACAGGTATATCCTTTTCCAAGGTGCACACCTGAAAACCATGCGTTGTTGTAAATTGATTATCAATGAGATTGACAGCTGCTCCACTATCTACAAAAATTCCACAATGTTCTTGCTGTCTAGTGCCACCCTGGCAGGTAGGAGAAAACGAGAACTACAAGCAAACGGCAAACCATCAATTTCAGCATCAACCTTGCCAATAGTAGCAAATAGAAAGTTTTTAGAGTGTTTCTCCTTCTTTTATTTTTTTTATTTTTATTTTATTACCCTCAGAAAACTTCATGAATCTCCTAGAGGGGCAAACATTAGCCAAATGATTTATACCCCCACAACAGAAACAAACCCTCCTCTGAGAGCTAAATGCTACTATCAGAGGCAAGCAAACCCAGCTGCATGGCCTCCTCCTCAGAGGGGATTGAGACAGACTGAGACCCCTGCGCACTGAATGAGACAACCCCACTGTTCTTGGGCTGAATATGACAGGAATATGTCAATATACAAACAGCTAGAGACATGGCAGACTCCAACGACGCTGGTCTCTCATGAAAAGCAAATGCATCTTCGATCTTTCCGAAAGACCATGGCAAAATTGACTTCGGAGTGCAGCATCATTCCAACCAGTATCTCCGAAATTCAGAACAATATATCTCTGCGGACTGTTTACCCTGGCATGAAAGACGCAGTTTAGTGTCACGATACTGGTGCAACAGAACTGGAATCCGATGGCCAGGACTTGGGAGCAGAGTATATATAACACGGATGTAGCAGAACCCACGTTGTTGTGCTCCGCACAGGAGAGACAGAGTCTGTAGACGAGAACCAAGGTCAGGATAGCAGAAGTCAGGGCAGGCGGCAAGCTGGCAGGAAGGTAGACGAGCAGAAGGTCAGGGCAGGCAGCAAGCAGGTATTAAGGTCCAAGAACAGTCCGGGTCAGCAACAGGAGGTAGCAGGGAGAACCGCTAGGGCACAGAACACACGGAGGAGTGAGTTCCAGCAAGAGGATTGCGGACTAAAAGCCAAACACAATACTCCAGCAAAGACAGGAAGGTCTGGCCAGTTTAAAAAGGAACAGGAACAGCAAGTGAGATGGCAACCAGGAAACACATAATCCACCATCTTGACTGAGGGCAAACTTGAGAGCAAAGTAAACTATATCAGGATGGTTTCTGACATTACTCCCACCTCAACAGCGGCCTCTGGACGGGACCTGACTTGGTCTTCCAGGATGGGTTTGATGGAATTGTCGAATCATTCGAGGAGCATTGATGTTGTTTATTGGTTCCCAGGAATTTTCTTCAGATCCGTACACCTGCCATTTGATAAGGTACTGTAGCTGATTCCTGAAAATCCTAGAGTCCAGAATCTCTTCTACCACAAACTGCTCCTGTCCATCTATCTCCAATGCTTCAGGAGGAGGAAGGGTACGTTCAGGAAACGGATTGGGCACTGCAGCCTTGAGTAATGACACATGGAAGACAGGATGTATCCTCATGGATCGTGGGAGTTTAACCTCCTCATGACCGCCGTACGCAGGATTGCGTCTTCTCGGCAGTCGTGCTCTTCTGGGTGGACGCGCCGGTGCGTCCACTCGCGAGACGCGAGATTTCCGGGTATACCAGCCCGCGCATGCGCATCGCAGGCCGGCAAAATTCAAAGAAGAAGTTCGTCATCAACCTGCCGGCCACGATCATTGGCTGGCAGGTTGATGATTTTCAAAAAAAACAATCAGAAGCCACATAACCCATCATATTAGTAAATATGATGGGGTTATATGGCTGCTGTGCTCCTCTGCTCCTTCTTTTGGTCGGTTGCTTCCAGCAGAGGAGCACACATCACTGTGAGTACCCACTACACCACACTTAGCCCCCAGATCACCTCCCAGCACCCAATTAACCCTTTGATCACCCCTTCTTGCCCCTGTCAATCACTAGTGAAAAGGAAAAAAGTGATCAGTGCAAACTGTCACTTTTTTTTTCCACTGGTATTGACCGTTAGGTTTTAGGTATAGTTTAGGCCCCTTGGTTAGGTAGTTTAGCGATCAGTTAGCGCCCAGCCCACCGCACCGCAGTCCGTTATTCGCTGATTAGCGTATCGCTAATCAGCATTTGTACTTTTATAGTATCTGAAAGTGATCAAAACTGATCACAGTCAGATCTATAATTGTATTAGTGTCACTTTAGTTCGCCCTCCACCCAAAACGCAGTGTTTGCCCGATCAGGCCTGATCGGTCGCCCACACGTGCGTTCGCCCACGCCCGCCCCACCGCAGTGACAAAACATATTATTTTTTTTTGATCACTGCACATTCACTTTACACGCACTGCGGCGATAAAAAAAAATCAGTTTTGATATTTTTTATCAACCGCAGCGGCCTCCGGTACTTCGCTAGCCTCCCGTTTGTAAGACAATCTTGCTTTTTTTTTCATGGGTAGTCTCAGGGAATACCCCTAAATTTAGTTGCCCAAATGTCTAACAGGGGGTATTCTTCTGAAAAGGCCTACAGGCTTCTGACCCATTCGGATGAGGAGTGGGAACCCTCATCTGATGAATCCAGCGGGTCAGAATACGAACCTGTAGAAAGCAGTGGCTCTCTGACCCAAAGTTCGGACGAGGAGGCTGAGGTCCCTGATAGCACCAGGCGTACCCGACCCCGTGTCGCTAGACCGCAGGTTGCGCAGGATCCGCTTCAAGGGCAGCAGAGTGGGGCTGGTGCTGTCGGATTACGTGGTGAGGCATACACCAGCAGCCCAGCCCTTCCTGGACCTAGTACCAGCACTACCGTACAACCTGGTGAAGTAGCGAGCACCAGAAGGGCAGTTGAAGCTGGTACAGTGGCACGTGCAGTAGTGACCCCGTCGCAGCCACCGCAAAGACGTGCCCGTAGAGCCCCTAGAATCCCAGAGGTGCTGGCAAACCCTGATTGGCAGTCCCCAACTTCAGCCGCACCTGTAGTTTTCCCTTTCACTGCCCAGTCTGGAGTTCGGGTTGAGACAGCTCAGATCGGTTTGGCCCTGGGATTTTTTGAGCTGTTCTTGACTGCGGAGCTCTTAGACTTAGTTGTGGTCGAAACAAACAGATATGCCACACAATTTATAACCGCTAACCCGGGAAGCTCTTATGCCCAGTCTTTCCGGTGGAAACCAGTCCAAGTTTCCGAAATTAAAACTTTTCTGGGCCTCCTCCTCAACATGGGCCTGACAAAAAAGCATGAATTGCGGTCATATTGGTCCACGAACCCAATTCATCACATGCCCATGTTCTCTGCTGCTATGTCCAGGACACGATTTGAGACCATCCTGCGTTTCCTGCACTTTAGTGATAACAGCACCTCCCGTCCCAGAGGCCACCCTGCTTTTGACCGGCTCCACAAAATTCGGCCCCTCATAGACCATTTCAACCTGAAATTTGCAGATTTGTATACCCCTGAGCAAAACATCTGCATAGACGAGTCCCTGATACATTTTACCGGGCGCCATGGCTTCAAACAATGCATCCCAAGCAAGCGCGCCCCGGTATGGGGTCAAATTGTATAAGCTCTGTGAAAGGGCCACACGCTATACCCACAAATTTCGGATCTATGAGGGAAAAGATCAGACCCTGGAGCCGGTCGGTTGCCCTGACTACCTGGGGAGCAGTGGGAAGACAGTTTGGGACTTGGTGTCACCCTTATTCGGCAAGGGGTACCATCTTTATGTGGACAATTTTTACACAAGTGTGGCCCTCTTTAGGCATTTGTTTCTAGAACGGATTGGCGCCTGTGGTACCGCGCGAACTAGTTGCGCGGGCTTCCCCCAACGGCTCGTTACCACCCGTCTTGCAAGGGGGCAGAGGGCCGCACTGTGTAACGAAGAACTGCTCGCGGTGAAATGGAGAGACAAGCGTGACGTTTACATGCTCTCCTCCATTCACGCAGACACGACAATCCAAATTGAGCGAGCAACCCGTGTCATTGAAAAGCCCCTCTCAGTCCACGACTATAACCTTCACATGGGAGGGGTGGACTTCAATGACCAGATGTTGGCTCCGTATTTAGTGTCCCGCAGAACCAGACGCTGGTATAAGAAGGTGTCTGTATATTTAATTCAATTGGCTCTGTACAATAGTTTTGTTCTCTACAGTAAGGCTGGGAGAACTGGATCCTTCCTCAAATTTCAGGAAGAGATCATCGCGAACCTCCTGTACCCAGGAGGTTCCGTGGCCCCATCCACCAGTGTAGTTAGCCGTCTACACGAGCGACATTTCCCCAGTGTCGTTCCTGGTACCTCAAACCGACCGCCACCCCGAAAAAAATGTCGTGTCTGTAGCAGGAGTGGAATAAGGCGTGACACCCGCTATTTCTGTCCTGACTGTCCTGACCACCCTGCCCTACGCTTTGGAGAGTGTTTCCGGAAGTACCACTCACAGGTACACTATTAGCATAGGGATCATCTCACCAGGACAGGCACACAGGGCTATTAGGGCCCATTCACTCACAGCTGCTGCAAACGTCTCCTTTCACATGGGACAAAGTGCATAACGCACCTCGCCACATCTTTGGGCGATTTGCTCTTTGCACATTGACCCATGGGGAAGGAGAGGTTTGTTCTATAAAGGTAAAAAAACAAAACAAAAAAAAACAACACCAGTAAGCAAACATGTTAAAATTATTGCGTTGTGGCCTGTTTTTTTCAATTTTTTTTTTGTTTTTTTACCTTCCAGGTGGACCAACCGATCTACTAGCTGCAGCACCGATGTGCATTCTGACAGAAGCATTGCGCTGCTGTCAGATTACACGCAAGTCGGTGTATGCGGCGCTGCAAGACGGGATTTCTCCTCTGCAGTAACAGATACGTTTGCCAAGGCATACGAGCTGAGGAGGAGGCGGCGTTCCTATGCTTTGGCAAACACTTTGTATATATATATAAAAAAAAATAAAAAATCCTGCCAATGATTTATTCATCCACATCGATTGATGCGAATGGAGAAATCTGGTTTGCCAGGGCATACGAGCTAAGTGAGTATGGATGTAGGGCGGAGCTCCTATGTCCTGGCAGACGCCTTTCCCCTCCATTTTTTTTTTTGGGCAGAGATTTTTTCATCCACATTGATCGATGCGAATGAAGAAATCTGTGCCGTTCATTTTTTTCTTTCAGCCCAGAGGCTGAACGGAAAAAAAAATCTCATTACCTGTATGCTCAATATAAGGAGAATAGCAGAAACTCCTAATGCTGGCTATACATGTAATGATTGCGGAGACCCTCAAATGCCAGGGCAGTACAAACACCCCACAACTGACCCCATTTTGGAAAGAAGACACCCCAAGGTATTTGCTGAGGGGCATATTGAGTCCATGAAAGATTTAAATTTTTGTCCTAAGTTAGCGGAAAGTGAGACTTTGTGAGAAAAAACAAAAAAAAAATCAATTTCTGCTAACTTATGCGAAAAAATAAATAAATTCTATGAACTTGCCAGGCCTCTCATTGGATACCTTGGGATGTCTTCTTTCCAAAGTGGGGTCACATGTGGGGTATTTATACTGCCCTGGCTTTTTAGGGGCCCTAAAACGTGAGAAGAAGTCTGGGATCCAAATGTCTAAAAATGCCCTCCTAAAAGGAATTTGGGCACCTTTGCGCATCTAGGCTGCAAAAAAGTGTCACACATCTGGTATCGCCGTACTCAGGAGAAGCTGGGGAATGTGTTTTGGGGTGTCATTTTACATATACCCATGCTGGGTGAGATAAATATCTTGGTCAAATGACAACTTTGTATAAAAAAAATGGGAAAAGTTGTCTTTTGCCAAGATATTTCTCTCACCCAGCATGGGTATATGTAAAATGACACCCAAAACACATTCCCCAACTTCTTCTGAGTACGGCGATACCAGATGTGTGACACTTTTTTGATGCCAAGGTGGGCAAAGGGGGCCGCAGGCCATTTTTTACACATTTTGATTGCAAAGTACTTCTCACACATATGGGCCCCTAAATTGCCAGGGCAGTATAACTACGCCACAAGTGACCCCATTTTGGAAAGAAGACACCCCAAGGTATTCCGTGAGGGGCATGGCGAGTTCCTAGAATTTTTTATTTTTTGTCGCAAGTTAGTGGAATATGAGACTTTGTAAGGAAAAAAGAGAAAAAAATAATCATTATTTTCCGCTAACTTGTGACAAAAATAAATAAATTCTAGGAACTCGCAGTGCCCCTCACGGAATACCTTGGGGTGTCTTCTTTCCAAAATGGGGTCCCTTGTGGCGTAGTTATACTGCCCTGGCAATTTAGGGGCCCAAATGTGTGAGAAGTACCTTGCAATCAAAATGTGTAAAAAATGGCCTGCGAAACCCGAAAGGTGCACTTTGGAATATGTGCCCCTTTGCCCACCTTGGCAGCAAAAAAGTGTGACACATCTGGTATCGCCGTACTCAGGAGAAGTTGGGGAATGTGTTTTGGGGTGTCATTTTACATATACATACCCATGCTGGGTGAGAAAAATATCTTAGTCAAATGCCAACTTTGTATAAAAAAATGGGAAAAGTTGTCTTTTGCCAAGATATTTCTCTCACCCAGCATGGGTATATGTAAAATGACACCCCAAAACACATTCCCCAACTTCTCCTGAGTACGGCGATACCAGATGTGTGACACTTTTTTGATGCCAAGGTGGGCAAAGGGGCGCATATTCCAAAGTGCACCTTGCGGATTTCACCGGTCATTTTTTACAGATTTTGATCGCAAAGTACTTCTCACACATATGGGCCCCTAAATTGCCAGGGCAGTATAACTACGCCACAAGTGACCCCATTTTGGAAAGAAGACACCCCAAGGTATTCTGTGAGGTGCATGGTGAGTTCCTAGAATTTTTTATTTTTTGTCGCAAGTTAGTGGAATATGAGACTTTGTAAAAAAAAAAAAAAGAAGAAAAAAATCATCATCAATTTCCGCTAACTTGTGACAAAAAATAAAAAGTCCTATGAACTCACTATGCCCATCAGCGAATACCTTAGGGTGTCTACTTTCCGAAATGGGGTCATTTGTGGGGGGTTTCTACTGTCTGGGCATTGTAGAACCTCAGGAATCATGACAGGTGCTCAGAAAATCAGAGCTGTTTCAAAAAGCGGAAATTCACATTTTTGTACCATAGTTTGTAAACGCTATAACTTTTACCCAAACCATTTTTTTTTTTTTTTGCCCAAACATTTTTTTTAATCAAAGACATGTAGAACAATAAATTTGGCGAAAAATTTATATATGGATGTCGTTTTTTTTGCAAAATTTTACAGCTGAAAGTGAAAAATGTCATTTTTTTGCAAAAAAATCGTAACATTTTGATTAATAACAAAAAAAGTAAAAATGTCGGCAGCAATAAAATACCACCAAATGAAAGCTCCATTAGTGAGAAGAAAAGGAGGTAAAATTCATTTGGGTGGTAAGTTGCATGACCGAGCGATAAACGGTGAAAGGAGTGTAGTGCCGAAGTGTAAAAAGTGCTCTGGTCATGAAGGGGGTTTCAGCTAGCGGGGCTGATGTGGTTAAGTCGAACGGCCACTGGGCTGATTATGCCCATGATTTTATAGGGTCCAATAAACTTCTGTCCCAGCTTCGGTGAGGGGACCTTAAGTTTTAATTTCCTCGTAGAAAGCCATACCTTGTCGCCCACTCTAAACATTGGTGCTGGTCTATGGAATTTATCAGCGGCCCTCTTATAATTCTCCTGAGCACTCTCTAAGGTCTCTCTTAGTAGTAGCAAATTTTGTTGAAGCTTGGAAATTCTTTCCGCCACTGCTGGTATAGGCGAAGTAACAGGAAATTTGGGGAGAATGTTCGGATGGTACCCGAGATTTGCAAAGAAGGGGGTCTGTCTGGTTGATGCATTTTGGGAATTATTGTAAGAAAATTCAGACACTGGAAGAAGGTCAACCCAGTCATCCTGTAAGTGACAGATATAACATCGAATGTATTGTTCCAAAGTCTGGTTTGTGCGTTCGGTCTGTCCATTAGACTGAGGGTGAAAGGCGGTTGATAGATTGATATTGATTTCTAAAGATGTGCAAAAACTGCGCCAAAACTTTGAAGTAAACTGTACTCCACGATCCGAGACAACTTCATCTGGCACCCCATGTAGACGAAACACATTTTGTATTATAAGGTCTGCAGTTTCTTTAGCAGATGGTAGGCCATTACATGCAATGAAGTGTGCAGCCTTAGTGAGACGGTCTACCACTACTAAGATTGTATTCTGTCCCTTGGATGTAGGTAGATCCACAATAAAGTCCATGGAAATGGAGCCCCAAGGACGGGAGGGGACCGGCAAAGGCTGTAGTAAACCTACTGGGAGGGAGCGTGGAGTCTTGCATCTAGCACAGATATCACATGACAGGACATATTTTTTCACATCCTGTCGAGAATTAGGCCACCAAAAGAAACGAGATAAGAATTCCTGAGTCTTCTGCACACCCCTGTGACCTGCGACCTTAGAGTCATGGACTAGTCTTAGAACCTTAAGTCTTATAACCTCGGGTATATATCTGTTGTCCATGAGTCCATACCTTGTTTTTGTATATTAATTGCAGATCATCGGGAGGTTCCGCCAGGAGGGAGTCAGTGACATAGGCTTCTTTGATTTCTTCAAGTAGGTCCTTATTAAGGATTACCCCCACAAATCTAGACTCTGGAATGATGGTCTTAGGTGGAGTTGTAGATACAGCATCGTTGGAAAAGATTCTGGATAAGGCATCTGCCTTGCCATTCCGAGAACCCGGCCTGTATGAAATCACAAAGTTGAATTGGTTTAAAAAAAGAGTCCAGCGGGCCTGGCGAGGAGATAGACATTTTGCTGATCTAACAAACTCCAAGTTGCGATGGTCGGTGAGAACTATTATTGGCTGGGAGGCTCCTTGAAGGTGATGTCTCCATTCTTTAAAGGCTGCTATAATAGCCAGTAGTTCTTTGTTTCCCACGTCGTAATTCTTCTCAGCCGGAGATAGACGTTGGGAGAAGAAAACGCAAGGGTGTAACAATCCTTTGTCTCCTGTTCTCTGTGATAAAATGGCTCCTATAGCAGAATCTGAAGCATCTACTTCCACGATGAACGCCAATTCCGGGTTGGGGTGAACGAATACAGGGGCTGTGGTGAACCTGGTCTTTAATAAACAAAAGGATTCTTGTGCTTCAGGTGACCAAACAAATTCCTTTTTCGTTTTCCTGGTTAGTTGTGTAATTGGGGTGACTATTGTTGAAAATTTTTTGATAAAGCGTCTTTAAAAATTGGCAAAGCCTATGAAGCGTTGGACCTCTTTTAAGTTACTGGGGACAGGCCAGTCCACTATTGCTCTAATTTTGTTGGGGTCCATGTGTAAGCCTTGGGGTGAAATTATGTAGCCGAGAAATTGGATTTCAGTTCGATGAAACTCACACTTTTCAAGTTTGATATATAATTTATTTTTCCGAAGACGTTCCAAAACGAGTCTTACATGTTGCTGATGTTCTTCTGTTGAGTTAGAGAAGATCAGAATGTCATCCAGATAGATGACTACAAATTGGTCCAGGAGATCCCTGAAAATGTTGTTGGCCAGGTGTTGAAAGGTGGCTGGAGCGTTGCAAAGACCAAAAGGCATGACAAGGTATTCGAAGTGTCCGTACCGTGATCTAAATGCTGTCTTCCATTCATCTCCCGATCTGATACGGACCAAGTTATAGGCGCCTTGTAGGTCCAACTTTGAGAAAATTTTGGCATGACGTACTCTCTTCAATAACTCTGGGATTAGTGGTAGGGGGTAGCGATTCTTAATTGTGATTTTATTAAGTTCGCGGTAGTCAATGCATGGTCTTAGAGACCCATCCTTCTTTTTGACAAAGAATATGGGAGCCCCTGCTGGTGAGGAGGAGGGACGGATAAACCCTTTAGCCAGATTCTCTTCTATATATTCTTTGAGGGCCTTCAGTTCCGGACCTGCCAAGGGGTAGATATTCCCGAAGGGGATGGAAGCACCAGGGAGCAATTCTATGGGACAGTCATAGGGTCGATGTGGGGGAAGTTTGTCTGCCTTTTGTTTATCACCAACGTCCATAAAATCCTGATATATGAGAGGTAGTTCCACCACCTTATCGTCCTGGGATGTGGCTTCCCCCCCTTGTTCTGACTGTTTTGTTGGCATAGCATCCTTCTCTGGAAACGTTATCTCTTTTGTCTCCCAGTTGATGTTAGGGTTCTGTGCCTGTAACCAGGGCAAGCCTAGGATAACAGGAAAATGAGGAGAGGAGATCAAAAGAAACAATAGAACTTCGTGATGTTGTGGTGTTATACAGATGTCGAGGGGTTCTGTTTCTTGATCTACAGGGCCCGAATTTAAAGGGGTACCATCTACCGTTTCCATAATCATAGGTGAGAGTTTTTTTTATGAATCTTTACCCCATGTCTCCTTGCAAAGGAATAGTCCATAAAATTGCCACCAGCCCCGGAATCCACCATCGCAGAGGTGGATATCCACTGGGAATTAATTGAAAATTTGATGGGGAGGAAACAATGAGAGTTTCTGTTATCCTTCTTAATACGAGGGGCCACTGAAGAGATGGAGCGGATGGTTGTTTCTTCCAATGATTCCGCTTCAGATGTCACAGAGTCTTCATCTGAAATATCGGGGTCTGTAATGGCTGCCACCAGTTTTCGAGGACGTCTGGGACAATTAATCAGGAAGTGGTCGGCTCTTCCACAATACAGACATAAGTTCTCTTGGAGTCTATGTTCCTTGCGATCAATATTTTCACATTTTAAGATGGAGTCTATTTGCATTGGTTCACTTTCTGGTTCCTTGTAGATTCTTTTTGGAACTTCTTTTGAAGTCTGGGCAGATGAAGAAAGTGCCTGCTTCGTAGTATAGTTCAGTGTGGCCCATCTTTCTTGCCGTCGTTCAGCTAGTCGTGTATCAACTCGGATGCAGTGGTTGATAAAGGCATCAAGCTCTAAGGGGGCTTCTGCACGGGCCAGCTCGTCCTTTAGGGAACTACACAGTCCTTTCTTGAAAAAAGATAATTTTGCTGCATCATTCCAGTTAGTGTCAACGGACCATCTTTTAAAGTCCATAGCATATTCCGTGACGGGACGTCTGCCCTGGCGCAAGGCTAGTAAGGCTGCCTCTGCTGTAGTACCTCGGTTAGGGTCACTGAACATCTGGCTCATGGCCCCAAGGAAATCCTCCAGATTGTTTAGTCGGGCATCCCCAGTTTCGATCAACGGACTCGCCCAGGCGATAGCCTTGTGTGTTAGTAGCATAATGATGCATAGCACTTTAGATCGATCAGTAGAAAACTGGGAGGAGTTTGCGTCAAAGTAGAGGCGACACTGATTGATAAACCCCCGGAATTTGTCGCGGTCTCCGCCAAATCGGAATGGAGGTAATTTAGGAGTTGATGTAGGAGATGGTGCAGGAGCTGTATTCTCCACCTGTGTTATGCGAGCAGCCAGTGCTTGCACTGTTTCACGTAGTTCGTGGATCATTTGTCCATAAAACTGCATGCTGGGGCCGGTCTGGCCCTCAAAGGCATCGTATTTCTTCTTTAAGGTTTGCAACTCCGCATGCATACTAGATACCGCAGTCTGCAACTGCTTAATACGGGTCTCTACAGATGCAGTCCCGGCGGAATCCATGGTGGCTGGAGTATTCTGTCACGATACTGGTGCAACAGAACTGGAATCCGATGGCCAGGACTTGGGAGCAGAGTATATATAACACGGATGTAGCAGAACCCACGTTGTTGTGCTCCGCACAGGAGAGACAGAGTCTGTAGACGAGAACCAAGGTCAGGATAGCAGAAGTCAGGGCAGGCGGCAAGCTGGCAGGAAGGTAGACGAGCAGAAGGTCAGGGCAGGCAGCAAGCAGGTACGAAGGTCCAAGAACAGTCCGGGTCAGCAACAGGAGGTAGCAGGGAGAACCGCTAGGGCACAGAGCACACGGAGGAGTGAGTTCCAGTAAGAGGATTGCGGACTAAAAGCCAAACACAATACTCCAGCAAAGACAGGAAGGTCTGGCCAGTTTAAAAAGGAACAGGAACAGGAAGTGAGATGGCCACCAGGAAACACATAATACACCATCTTGACTGAGGGCAAACTTCAGGGCAAAGTAAACTATATCAGGGTGGCTTCTGACAGGAACAGGAACAGGAAGTGAGATGGCAACCAGGAAACACATAATCCACCATCTTGACTGAGGGCAAAGTAAACTATATCAGGATGGTTTCTGACATTTAGATTCAGCCAGAGCAATACGATCCGGGTCATAATATATCTTCCCCAGGGCTACAAAAAATTTGTCCACCGATCGGAGGGGCCGTGCCCCCACCGGCAGGGAAAAGGCCCAAGACTGAGCGTTATCCCTGAGCAGCGAGATGATGATCCCCACCCTCTGCTCCTCATCACCAGAGGAATGTGGAAGTAGGCAAAAATTGAGTTTGCAAGCCTCTCTAAAGTGAACAAAATTCTCACTACCCCCGGAGAACGTATCCGTAAGCGAGATCTTAGTCTCGGAACAAACTCCATGAACGGCAGCAGAACTGGTCATCTGAAACTGAGACACAGTTTTACGGAGATCTGCTACCTTTAGCGAAATACCTTGCATGCGGTCAATCAAGGCTGAAACCGGATCCATGCTTAAGACGGTTAAGGTGGTTTATAATGTCACGGATGAAGTTGCTGATAGCTGGAACTTATAAATAAACGACCGACTGGCTTGATCCCAAACTAAGGAGCATATAGGTGAGCCCTTTAAAATCCTAAGAGCTCTCCCTGACTGCTATGCACATGCAAGGGTCTCAATGGTAGACGATTGCATGCCCACGTACCTAAGACTGTGTGACACCTGAAAACCCTATAATAGTGAGGGGACACGACCACCGCCTCCCTGCACTTAATACGGACGGAGTCAGGGTCACCTAGAATCAAGCCAGCAAGGAAAAGACTTATCTGAGCAAACAGCAGCCTCCAGCAGTAAACACTTCAGCCAGAAAGTAGTATAAACCGCAAAGTGAGGCAGTATGGGAGGGAATATAAAGAAAGACGATTAGTCTAAATAAGTGACACCTGGCAGAAGGAAAGGAGATGACAAAGTGAAACCAAAACAAAGAACATCATATAAGAGGTAGAGAACAACGTCTGCCAGACCTTCTCACAGAACTGGTGGTAACAAATGTATGTTGTGAATATGATTGCAAACATTATATCCATGTACTATCTACATGGGTGAAGTGATAAATGAATAAAATAAAAATAACTCATAAATAATACGTGAAAACTGTGTGTGATGTCAAAATGCTTGTAAGAGGTGAAAAATGTTGAAAAATTATTTAATTACGCCATAAAAATAATAAATAATTTTTTTTATTCCCCTCCCTCCGCCCCCCCCCCACACATTTCCCTTTCCATCCATCCCCCATTGACATCCTGTATCACCATTCACTAATTTTGTCACCATTCATTCTTTACACCCTCACAATTTTTTCGGCTCATGGTTCACGTATGCCACGCATACAGTATATATACAATTGTGGTGTATCACACTTCATTATGTATAATTTTTTATTATTATATTTTTTATTATTATTTTTTACTATTTATTATTATTATTTTTTATTATTTAATACTTTTTATTTATTATTTCTATGGAGTAATTAAATAATTTTTCTAATTTTTTCCACTTTTTCACAAGCATTTTGACATCACACACAGTTTTCACGTATTATTTATGAGTTATTTCTATTTTAATCATTTATCACTTCACTCATGTAGATAGTACATGGATATAATATTTGTATCATATTCACAACATACAAACCGGATTCCAAAAAAGTTGGGATACTATACAAATCGTGAATAAATACTGAATGCAATGATGTGGAGGTGCCAACTTCTAATATTTTATTCAGAATAGAACATAAATCACTGAACAAAACTGAGAAAATGTACCATTTTAAGGGAAAAATATAATGATCTTGTAAGGCCCAATAAACTTAGGACCCAACTTCCAGGAGGGAACCTTTAGTTTGATATTCTTTGTAGACAACCACACCAGATCACCCACATTCAGGTCCGGACCAGGCACACGTCTCTTATCCGCCACACGCTTATATTTCTTACTCATCCTCTTCAGATTACCCTGAATCTTTCGCCAAATAAATGAAAAAGACGAGGAAAATCTCTCCTCATCTTGGCTTCTGAGAGACACTGCCACTCTGAGAAGCTCTTTTTATACCCAATCATGTTGCCAATTGACCTAATTAGTGTTAATTGGTCTTCCAGCTCTTCGTTATGCTCATATTTACTTTTTCAGCCTCTTATTGTCATGGAAGGTGTACAGAAAACTAGAAGACACAAAATGGATCCAAAACTAAGGAACCAAAGGGAGAGCCCTGCAACAGACCTGGCTCTCTCCCTAACTGCTCAGCCTATGCAAAAATCTCAATGGTAGATGATCGCATATCCTCGTTCCTCGACTGTATAACACCTGAACACCCTATAATAGTGAGGGGACACGACCACCGGCTCCCTACACTTGATACGGAGGGAGTCCGTATCAAAACTTATCTGTAGAAGACTCAGTAGTAGCATCCAGCATGCACACACTCCAGGAAGTTGTATAAACCGCAAAGTGATGCAGTATGGGAAGGGATTTAAAGGGATGCAATCAGTGCAACTACATGACAGCTGAGAGAGGCTAACGAAAGCAAAACAAAAGGAACCTCAAGGAGGAGGTTCTGAAGAACGTCTGTCAGAGCTTCTCAGATGTCTGGTGGTGACAGTACCCCTCCTTCTACGAGTGGACTCCGGACACTCAGAGCCCACCGTCTCAGGATGGGACCTATGGAAAGCCCTGATGAGACGAGTGGCCTTAATGTCCGTCACTGGGACCCACATCCTCTCCTCAGGACCATAACCCTCCCAATGAACGAGGTACTGGAGAGAACTGCGGACAACACGAGAATCCACAATCCTAGAGACCTGAAATTCAAGATTACCATCAACCACAATCGGAGGAGGAGGCAAAGACGAGGGTACAATGGGTTGGACATAAGGTTTTAATAAGGACTTATGAAAAACATTATGGATCTTCCAAGTCTGAGGAAGATCAAGACGGTAGGCAACAGGATTGATGACAGATAAGATTTTGTAAGGCCCAATAAACCTAGGACACAACTTCCAGGAGGGAACCTTCAATTTGATATTCTTAGTAGACAACCACACCAGATCACCAACATTCAGGTCCGGACCAGGCCCACGTCTCTTATCCGCCACACGCTTATATCTCTCACTCATGCTCTTTAGATTATCCTGAATCTTTTGCCAAATAGAAGACAAAGACGAGGAGAATCTGTCCTCATCAGGTAAACCAGAAGACCCCTCTCCAGAGAATGTCCTGCGGATGAAACCCATATGCACCAAAAAATGGTGACTTATCAGAGGACTCCTGACGATGGTTATATAAAGCAAACTCGGCAAGGGACAAAAAAGAACACCAATCCTCCTGATTCTCCGCCACAAAACAGCGCAGATATGTCTCCAGATTCTGATTGACGTGCTCTGTCTGACCATTCGACTGCGGGTGGAAAGCAGAAGAGAATGACAACTGAACCCCCAAGCGACAACAGAAAGCCTTCCAGAATCTGGAAACAAACTGTGTGCCCCTATCAGAGACTATGTCTGAAGGAATACCATGCAATTTGACAATGTGATCAATAAATGCCTGCGCCAGCGTCTTAGCATTGGGCAAACCAGGAAAAGGAATGAAATGCACCATTTTGCTAAATGGTCCACCACCACCAGAATCACAGTCTTCCCCGAGGAACGAGGCAGGTCCATAATGAAGTCCATGGACAGATGTGTCCAAGGACGGGAAGGAATGGGTAACGGAAGGAGAGGACCTGATGGCCGTGAATGAGGGACTTTTTCACGAGCGCAGGTCTCGCAGGCTGCCACAAAACCCTCAACCGACTTACGAAGTGCCGGCCACCAGAATCTCCGAGCGATGAGATCCACTGTGGCTCTTGCCCCCGGGTGCCCAGCAAGGACAGTATCGTGGTGCTCCTTAAAAATCTTGTGTCTTAAAGCGAGAGGCACAAACAACCTCCCAGGAGGACAAAGATCAGGAGCCTCTGACTGGGCTACCTGAACCTCTGCCTCCAATTCAGGATAAAGAGCAGAGACCACCACACCTTCAGCCAAAATGGGACCCGGGTCTTCAAAATTCCCACCTCCTGGAAAACAACGGGACAAGGCATCCGCCTTCACATTCTTAACCCCAGGGCAGAACGTGACAACAAAATTAAACCTTGAAAAGAACAAAGACCATCTGGCCTGTCACGGGTTCAGACGCTTGGCCGACTCCAAGTAGGCCAGATTCTTATGGTCAGTAAACACGGTAATAGGGTGTCTGGCTCCCTGTAGCCAATGGCGCCATTCCTCAAAAGCTAACTTGATGGCCAACAACTCCCTATCTCTCACATCGTAATTTCTCTCTGCGGAGGAGAGTTTCTTTGAGAAAAAGGCACACGGTCGCCATTTGGCAGGAGAGGGACCCTGAGACAAGACCGCACCCACACCCACCTCAGAAGCATCAACCTCAACTATGAAGGGTAGAGAAATATCAGGTTTACCAAGATGGGAGCGGAAGCAAAACTCTCCTTGATATTAGAAAAGGCCTTACGCGCCTCTACCGACCCGGAGGAAAAATCTACCCCCTTTCTAGTCATATCAGTGAGTGGTTTAACAACAGAGGAATAATTCAAAATAAACTTCCTGTAATAATTGGCAAAACCCAAAAAATGCATCAGCGCCTTCTGATTCTCAGGAAGCTCCCACTCAAGCACAGCGTGGACCTTCTCGGGGTCCATGCGAAAACCAGAAGCGGAGAGAAGAAACCCCAGAAATTGAATTTCTGGAACAGCAAACACACATTTTTCCAGTTTAGCATACAATTTATTCTCCCTCAGGATGAGCAAGACCTGACGTAAGTGTTCCTTATGAGTTTTGAAATCAGGAGAAAAAATCAAAATGTCATCTAGATACACTAATACAAATTTCCCTATTAAATGATAAAAAAATGCTGTTCACAAAATGCTGAAAGACGGCTGGAGCATTCATCAAACCAAAAGGCATAACCAAATTCTCAAAATGGCCCTCAGGGGTATTGAAGGCCGTCTTCCATTCGTCTCCTTCTCTGACCCTGACCAGGTTGTATGCCCCTCTTAGATCCAACTTGGAAAAAACTTTAGCCCCAACAATCTGGTTAAACAGGTCCGGGATCAGAGGAAGCGGATAAGGGTCACGAATTGTGATACTGTTCAGCTCTCTGAAATCCAGACATGGTCTTAAAAAACCATCTGTTTTCTTAACAAAGAAAAAAACAGCGGCAACAGGTGACTTTGAGGGTCGTATGTGTCCCTTTCTCAGACTCTCAGAGATATAAGCACGCATAGCGACCCTTTCAGGTTGGGAGAGATTGTATAAACGAGATTTAGGCAGCTTGGCGCCTGGGGTGAGATTAATAGGGCAATCGTACTCCCTGTGAGGGGGCAATTCCTGAACACCACTCTCAGAAAACACATCCGAAAATTCAGAGAGAAAAGATGGTACAGTCTTAGTAGAAACCTCTGAAACAGATGTCGTGAGGCAATTCTCTCTGCAAAAGTCACTCCAACCATTTATTTGCCTCGCTTGCCAATCAATGGTTGGGTTATGTTTAGTGAGCCAGGGTAGCCCCAACACTAGAGAAGTAGGCAACCCGCTTAGGACGAAACATGACCCATCTCCAACATGAGTATCACTTACAATCAAACGGATATTGTGAACTATGCCCTTTAGCGATTTCTGAGAAAGTGGAACGGAATCAATAGCAAAAACAGGTATATCCTTTCCCAAAGTGCATACCTGGAAACCATGAGTTATAGCAAATTGATTATCAATGAGATTGACAGCTGTTCCACTATCTACAAAAAACTCACAAAAAATGTTCTTGCGCTCTAGCGCCACTCTGGCAGGTAGGACAAAACGGGAACTACAAGCAAATGGAAAACCTTCGATTTCCGCATCAACCTTGCCAATAGTAACAGATGGAACGTCTTTAGAGGATTTTATTCTTTTTGTTTCTTTATTACTCTCAAAAAACTGCCTGACTCTCCTAGAGGGACAAACATTTGCCAAATGATTTATACCTCCACAACAGAAACAAACCTTCCTATGAGAGCTGAATCTTCTATTGTCAGAGGCAAGCAAACCCAGCTGCATGGGCTCCTGCTCAGAAGGGATTGAGAGCGACTGAGACCCCTGTGCACTGAATGAGACCGCCACACTGTCCTTGGACTGAGTATGACAGGAAGGAGTGATCTCTCCTCTCTCTCTAAGACGCCTGTCAATACGAACGGCCCGAGACATAGCAGAGTCCAAGGAGGTAGGTCTCTCATGAAAGGCAAATGCATCTTTCAATCCCTCTGAAAGACCATGGCAAAATTGACTTCGGAGTGCAGCATCATTCCAACCAGTATCAGCTGCCCATCTCCGAAATTCTGAACAGTATATCTCTGCGGACTGTTTACCCTGGCATAAAAGACGTAGGGCTAAAAAAAAATCATCCACTGATCAGAGGGGCCGTGCCCCCACTGGCAGCAAAAAGGCCCAGGACTGAGCCAGGGGCGTAGCTAGAAATGCATGGGCCCCATAGCAAAAAAAATTTATGGGCCCCCCCTCCCCCACATATCGGGCCTCCCACCACCCCTTCCAGAGCTCCTACGCAAACACCCATCCTAGATCTCCCACCGCCATGAGCATAGAAAAGTCAGAGGAAAAACAAATAAGTATATGAACCTTTTAATTCCAAATTGAAAACCATTCAGTAACTGATAAAGTGGCCAATCTGAAACATGAAGAATTGGAAAAAAATAATAATTAGTAATTGTATTTAAAGATAAAGTGTGTGTGTGGTGGGGGGCTGGGGGATATTAGACATTATAGTCAATAGGGACGGAGCAGCGGTCCAGCGAAAGAGCGGCAGGGCGGATCCAACAGGCTGAACAGCCTGCCGAATCCGTCCTGCCGCAAGTGTAAAAGTACCTTTATGTCTGTCATATAATAGTGTGCCCCCCAAAAGAAGGAAGGGGCGCCCTCCTTATCACTGCTGGCATCTCTTTTTAACTTCAGATGATCAGACTCTCACTAATTACAGCACACGCCCTGCGCCCTGGCCTGTAGTGTCCACCATCAGACAGGGGAGGGAAGAAAAAAAACACAGAACTAGAGTGTGCCCCCCAATGTGTTGGGGGGCACACTCTAGTTCTGGGGTTTTTTCCCTCCCCTGTCTGATGGTGGACACTACAGGCCAGGGCGCAGGGCGTGTGCTGTAATTAGTAATTAGTGAGAGTCTATGATCTGAATTCTGAAGTTAAAAAGAGCTGCCTGCAGACCTGCAATGATAAGGAGGGCGCCGCTTGCTTCTCTTGGGCCCCACTCTGAGTCTGCAGGCAGCTCTTTTTAACTTAATTTAGATTATCTCAGAAATCATAAATTCTCAATAATCTCACTTCCTTAAAGGGAACCTATAACCAGGATTTTGCGCATAGAGCTGGGGACATGGGCTGCTAGATGGCCGCTAGCACATCCGCAATACCCAGTCCCCATAGCTCTGTGTGCTTTTAATGTGTTAAAAAACAGTTTTGATCAATATGCAAATGAACCTGATATGTGTCCTGTGTCCAGAGATGAGTCCAGCGGAAAGGAGCCCAGCACCGCCCCGCGTCCTCCGAATCTCCTCCTTGCTGGCTGACATCACAGAGCTAGAGCGCCGAAATCTCGCGATGCGCGAGCTAGCGCATGCGTAGTTCGCCCCCTGTGCTGATGCCAGCACAGGGAATGAACATGATGCCGACACTGCGCATGCGCTAGCTCGGTGCTCCAGCTCTGACGTCAGCCAGCAAGGAGGAGATTCGGAGGACGCGGGGCGGTGCTGGGCTCCTTTCTGCTGGACTCATCTCCGGACACAGGACACATATGAGGTTCATTTGCATATCGATCAAAACAGTTTTTTTTTACACAATAAAAGCACACAGAGCTATGGGGACTGGGTATTGCTATTGCGGATGTGCTAGCGGCCATCTAGCAGCCCATGTCCGCAGCTCTATGCGCAAAATCCTGGTGACAGGTTTCCTTTAAATTCAAATGAATCACATATTCACATCACTTACTTTTAGAGTCACTGTAGTCGCACAGACTGGAGTGGCAGGACTGTCACTGGACTGGAGACTGGAGTGGGGAGACCAGGCACTGACTCCACTGAGGACTGGAGGAGTGACTGTGAGGTTCCTCTCTGGCCCTCAGACTGGTTTTGGGCTGTCAGAATCAGATTTAGATGGCGCCGAATCTGACTGGCGCAAGTGCGGCCGGCGGGACCACTCCGAGTCCCACTACCTTTACAACAGGTACACCCACCCAACCCCCTTCCTCCGGACTGGCTCCGCCCCCTCAACTGCCTGATTCTGCCTCCTGAGTCCTGTCCCAGTGCCTCTAGTTAGTTGGAGGCGGAGCCGGAGGAAATTCATTCCTTTCCTGCACTGCGGCGCTGGTGCCAGCCTGGCTCCGCCTCCACTACGCCCCCGTTCCGGCCCCCTCCACCGCCTACCTCATGTTTAAGTTGTGCGGCAGCCGGCAGACTAGTTCTACTACGGTTACTCCTCCTTCCTTGGCTTCCGCCTTCCCCCCAGCCAGGCCTGAGCCGCGGACCGCCCGCGCCCTGCCCACTAGACCTGGCTGCCTGTGTGAGTGTATTAATAAAAAAAAAATTATAATAATTATGCGGTTCGGACGGGCCCCCAGTGGCGTAGGGCCCCATAGCCACTGCTATGGTTGCTATGGCGATCCCTACGCCACTGGACTGAGCGTTATCCCTAAGCAGCGAGATGATGATCCCCACCCTCTGCTGCTCATCACCAGAGGAATGGGGAAGTAGGCGAAAATGGAGTTTGCAAGCCTCTCTAAAACGAACAAAATTCTCACTACCCCCGGAGAAGGTATCCGGGAGCGAGATCTTAGGCTCAGCACAAACTCCATGAACACAAGCTGAACCGGTCACCTGAAACTGAGAAACAGTCTAACAGAGATCTGCTACCTCCAATGAAAGACCCTGCATGTGTTCAGTCAAAAGTGAAACCGGATCCATGCTTGAGACGGTTTTGGCGGTTTATAATGTCACGGAAGGTGTATAGAAAACTAGAAGACACAAAATGAAGATCCGACTGACTGGATCCAAAACTAAGGAACAAAAGGGAGAGCCCTGCAACAGACCTGGCTCTCTCCCTAACTGCTCAGCCTATGCAAAAATCTCAATGGTAAATGATCACATATCCTCATACCTCGACTGTATAACACCTTAACACCCTATAAAAGTGAGGGGACACGACCACCGGCTCCCTACACTTGATACGGAGGGAGTCAGGGTCACCTGGGATCCAGCAAACAGGAAAACACAAAAGAATGAACAAAACTTATCTGTAGAAGACTCAGTAGTAGCATCCAGCATGCATACACTCCAGGAAGTTGTATAAACCGCAAAGTGATGCAGTATGGGAAGGGATTTAAAGGGATACAATCAGTGCAACTACATGACAGCTCAGAGAGGCTAACGAGATGAGAAAAGGAAAGCAAAATAAAAGGAACCTCAAGGAGGAGGTTCTGAAAGACGTCTGTCAGAGCTTCTCAGATGTCTGGTGGTGACAGGTGGGGGGTTTCCCCCACTCCCTGCCATGACACACATACCTCCATTACCGCTCATAGAGCGAATACGCTACGTTCGAATTTGGTAAGGAGTTATCTGGAACCTAAGCCCCGACAGATTATTCCTGAGGATAGGGATCCAAAGTGGGGTTTTAAACCCTGCAGGAAATGTGTAGCATGCGCTAATATGGAACGAGCAAGTGATTTCATGGACTCTGGAGGTATGAAAACATTTAAAATTACACACCACATTACTTGTTCGACCTCCAAAGGGATTTATTACGCTACCTGTCCGTGTCCAAAGATTTATATTGGACTGATTACCAGTGAACTAAAAATCCGGGTGCGGGAGCATGTAAGGGACATTATCGCAGCAGAGAACACAGATGTTTAACAAGATTTAAAACCTATTGCAAAACATTTCAGCATCTGCCATGCGTGCAACCCTAGAATTGACTGCATTAGAACGGATCTTAGAGCAGGGGATATATCCAAGAAATTAGCTCAGAAAGAGAGCTGCTAGATCTGGACACTGGGGACTCTTCGTCCCTCAGGCCTTAATGAGAATCTGGGTTTCTCTGCGTTTCTCTGACCTTTTAGACCACTTGCTGTGGACCATCTGTTTTTCATTTCATATTTTTAATATTCTTTCTTTCTTCCTTTCATAGGTTGCATTAGGCCTAGTGATTCATCAGGCTCAATCTCGGAATTATCATCTTCTCATCATGTGTGTACAGTTTTTGTCGGCTGGGACATTTTAACCACCTCAGCTCCCCTAGCTTAAACCCCCTTAATGACCAGACCACTTTTTACAATTCTGCACTACACTAATTTCACGGTTTATTGCTCGGTCATACAACTTACCACCCAAATGAATTTTATCTCCTTTTCTTGTCACTAATAGAGCTTTCAATTGGTGGTATTTCATTGCTGCTGACATTTTAACTTTTTTTATATTAATCGAAATTGACCAAAATTTTGGCAAAAAAAATTAAATTTTTCTCTTTTAGTTGTAAAATTTTTCAAATAAAACTACATTTCTATATACATTTTTCTTTAACTTTATTGTTCTACATGTCTTTGATACAAAAAATGCAATAAATCTATTTATTGGTTTACGCAAAAGTTATAGCGTTTACAAACTATGGTACAAAAATTTCGGAATTTTGAAGCAGCTCTGACTTTCTGAGCACCTGTCATGTTTCCTGAGGTTCTATAATGCCCAGACAGTAGAAACACCGCACAAATGACCCAATTTCAGAAAGTAGACACCTTCAGGTATTCGCTGATGGGCATAGTGGGTTCATGGAAGTGTTTATTTTTTGTCACAAGTTAGCGGAAAATGATTGTAAGAAAATAAATAAAAAAAGTCTCATATTCCACTTACTTGTGACAAAAAATAAAATTTTACATGAACTAACCATACCCCTCATGGAATACCTTTCTGTCTTCTTTCCAAAATGGGGTCACATGTGGGGTATTTATACTGCCCTGGCATTTTAGGGGCCCTAAAGCGTGAGAAGTAGTTTGGAATCCAAATGCGTAGAAATGCCCTGTGAAATCCTGAAAGTACTCATTGGAATTTGGGCCCCTTTGCGCATCTTGGCTGCAAAATAGTGTCACACATGTGGTATCACCATGCTCAGGAGAAGTAGGGCAATGTGTTTTGGGGTGTCTTTTTACATGTACCCATGCTGGGTGAGAGAAATATCTCTCTAAAAGACAACTTTTCCCATTTTTTTTATACAAAGTTGTCATTTGACAGAGAGATTTCTCTCACCGAGCATGGGTATATGTAAAAAGACACATTGCCCTACTTCTCCTGAGTACGGCGTTACCACATGTGTGACACTTTTTTGCAGCCTAGGTGCGCAAAGGAGCCCAAATTCCAATGAGTACTTTTTAGGAAAGCATTTTTAGACATTTGGATTCCAGACTTCTTCTCACTCTTTAGGGCCCCTAAAATGCCAGGGCAGTATAAATACCCCACATGTGACCCTATTTTGGAAAGAAGACACCCCAAGATATTCCGTGAGGGGCATGGCGAGTTCATAGAAGATTTTTTTTGGCACAAGTTAGCGGAAATTGTTTTTTTTTTTGCTTTTTTCTCACAAAGTCTCCCTTTCCGCTAACTTGGGACAAAAAGTTCAATCTTTCATGGACTCAATATGCCCCTCAGCGAATACCTTGGTGTGTCTTCTTTCCAAAATGGGGTCATTTGTTGGGTGTTTGTACTGCCCTGGCATTTGAGGGTCTCCGCAATAATTACGTGTATGGCCAGCATTAGGAGTTTCTGCTATTCTCCTTATATTGAGCATACGGGTAATGAGATTTTTTTTTCCGTTCAGCATCCGGGCTGAAAGAAAAAAATGAACGGCACAGATTTCTTCATTCGCATCGATCAATGTGGATGAAAAAATATCTGCCCAAAAATGTGCAAAAAAAAAAAGGAGGGGAAAGGCGTCTGCCAAGGACATAGGAGCTCCGCCCAACATCCAAACCCACTCAGCTCGTATGCCCTGGCAAACCCGATTTCTCCATTCACATCAATCGATGTGGATGAATAAATCATTGCCGGAAATTTTTTTATATACAAAGTGTTTGCCAAAGCATATGAACACCGCCCCTCAGCTCATAAGCCTCGGCAAACGTATCTTTTTTTCTGCAGAGGAGAAATCTCGTTTCGCAGCGCATACACCGACTTTTGTGTAATCTGACAGCAGCGCAATGCTTCTGTCAGAATGCACATCAGTGCTACAGCTGGTCGATCGGTTGGTCCACCTAGAAGGTACAAAAACAAAACAAAAAAAAAACAGGCCGCAACGCAATAAATTTATTAACATTAACTTTATATAACATTTGAACAGAACATTAACTTTTCTAAACTTTATTGAACTTTTGGAACAGAACATTAACTTTTTTGCTTACCGGTGATTTATTTTTATTTTTTTTCTACCTTTATAGGACAAACCTCTCCTTCCCCATGGGACAATGTGCAAAGTGCAAGTCGCCCAGAGATGTGGCGAAGTACATTATGCACTTTGTCCCAGGTGAAAGGAGAGGTTTGCAGCAGCTGTGAGTGAAAGGGCCCTAAGAGCCCTGTGTGCCTGTCCTGTGTGACGCAATCCCTATGCTAATAGTGTACCTGTGTGTGGTACTTTCGGAAACACTCCCCTAAGCATAGGGCAGGGTGGTCAGGGCAGTCAGGACAGAAATAGCGGGGGTGTCACGCCTTATTCCACTCCTGCTACAGACACAACATCATTTTCGGGGTGACGCTTGGGTTAAGGTACCAGCAACTACACTGGTGGTTGGGGCCAGGAACCTCCTGGATACAGGAGGTTCTCGATGATCTCTTCCTGAAATTTGAGGAAGGATCTTGTTCTCCCAGCCTTACTGTAGAGAACAAAACTATTGTACAGTGCCAATTGAATTAAATATACAGACATCTTCGTGTCTGTATATTTCCTGCGGGAAAGTAAATAAGGAGCCAACATCTGGTCATTGAAGTCCACCCCTCCCATGAGCGAATTATAGTTGTGGACACAGAGGGGATTTTCAATGACTCCAGTTGCTCGTTCAATTTCGATTGTCGTGTCTGCGTGAATGGAGGAGAGCATGTAAACATCACGCTTGTCTCTCCATTTCACCGCGAGCAGTTCTTCGTTACACAAGGCAGCCCTCTCCCCCCTTGCAAGACGGGTGGTAACGAGCAGTTGGAGGAAGCCCCGGCAACTAGGTCACGCGGTGCCACAGCAGCCAATCTGTTCTAAAAACAAATGCCTGAAGAGGGGCACACTTGTGTAGAAATTGTCCACATAAAGATGGTACCCCTTGCCAAATTAGGGTGAAACCAAGTCCCAGACTTGGGAATGGGGGACTGCTGAAAGGGGTTTAATAACTACTGCGAAGGGACTAGCCATCTGGGCAACCTCCAGATCACCTCCCACCCCCCCTTGTACTAGTTCCTCTACTTATCTGCTGCGCCGGCATGAGTTCAGTCACTTCTGTGGCATCGGTGCTCAATCGCAGGACGGGATTGATCACCGATGCCACAGAAGTGACTGAACTCATGGCGGCGCAGCAGATAAGTAGCTGAACTAGTACAAGGGGGGTGATCAGGGGGGTGATCAGGGGGGTGATCAGGCGGTTGCCCAGTTCCAATCAATTTAAAAATTCCCTGGAATATTTCCTAAAAATTCTACTAGCAATCCAGCATAACATTCAGGGCACTGGACAAAACATATGGGGCACAAGCCCCGAATGTTTTGCCATAATGACGCCTCAGTTTGTTGGGCCAGTTAGTACTATGTGACAAATGTAGATTGTGTAGCTCATGACAGGAATATGCTCAAAGATTTATTCTAATCGTCATGTTTATATATTTTAATCATTTTGGAGGACAACCTAGAGGAGGAAGGAGAAGAATCGGCTCCACAATTGTCCAGTGCTTGTGAGGAGGAGACGACAGCTGGCCAGCAGGAGACTCATCCAGGACCAACACCAGCACCTTCCGAGCCTCCTGCAGCATCAGGAGCTGATCTCCCCCCCCCCCCCTGGCTCTACCCATCAGGTCCAGACGACGGGCAAATCCTCCTGCCGAGTCCAACGTTAATGTCCAAGTTTTGGATTATTTATCTCGGGCTCGGCATGAGGATCATCACGATATGTTTGCCCGTAGTCTGGCCCATTATATGCGGCAGCTACCTCCATAACGATTATTACGAACAAGAACTTTCATAGAAATCGTTCTGGAGCTAGCAAATTCCCTTCCAGATCCCTCTGTCATGCATGACGCCCTGGAAAATTTGCGCCGCTATGGGCAACTAATTGTCCCCAACAACCCCACTGTTTCCCAGCCATTACCCGACCAACAACAAATCCCCCCCCCCCCAAGGGATCATTATGGGCCACCAATGGCGCCATATGTGCCCCAGATTCAGGGTGAACCCAACTATGGTCCTCTGGGACCCTCGCCCAGTCGAGCTGGCCCACCACAATGCCTTGGCCCCCCTTCCCAGGCCCAATATTCAAGGGCTCCTTCCCAGAGCCAATATTCTGGCCCCCCCTACCCAGAGCAAATATTCAGGCCCCCCTTCCCAGGGACAATATTCAGGCCCCCCTTCCCAGGGACAATATTCAGGCCCCTCTTCCCAGGGACAATATTCAGGCTCCCCTTCCCAGGGACAATATTCATGCCCCCCTTCCCAGGGACAATATTCAAGGGCTCCTTATGAGGGACAAGCTCCAAATCAGGCTGGACCCTCACAATACTCAGCCTTCCTTGCCATCAAGGCAATATGTTAATTTGTAGAAATTTAGCGAGAAAAATAATTTTATTTTAATATAACAGAGAATTTCTTTTCATATTGTGTGCAATAAAACCAATTTTTGTTTTCAAGCTTCTAATGTGTCTGATTTTATTTTATTGTGCATACACATACCACAATATATAGATAGAAAATTTGTACAAAACATTAGTAACCACATAGGACACATATGAAATGTTAATTTTGCACACAAACACTGACGTTCAATAGTTTTTATTTTTAGGGGTTCTTACATCAAAATGTAGGTCATAATAAATTTTCATGAGTATGTTTTATTACACATACATACAAAACATGTTAGACCAACAAATCTATACTACTAGAACACCATATATAATCAATATTAATACATTTGTTTTACTCAGTATTATACCGAAAAACATTTTAAAAAATTCGACTCATTTTTGCCACATTTAGCACTGTAAAATGTTATGAAACAAAGTGTAGGTAATAGAGAAATGAGGTATTAGTACATATTTCACATACCATGTAGATTAGACTATTTGTTTGCAAAATATGTAAGCTCGCAACCCACGTCAAGGGTCCTCATTATCTTGCGAGTCCCTAACTAAAAAAAGCAAAATGATGGTGTACTGTACACTTGGGCGTCTTCATCAGGTGTGGCCTCATAGGTGCGTATGTAATTATGCAGCACTACACACGCCTTGATGACCACATTGACATTTTGTGGTGCCAGCTGTATTGCCGACTTGAAAACCCGCCATTTATTTGAAAAAATGCTGAATGTGCACTCCACAAACCTTCTGGCTCTACTTAACCGATAATTAAAATTGCGCTTCTTGGCATCCAAACCGCGTCGAGGATAAGGACGTATCAGGTGGCTAGAAAGGGCAAATCCCTCGTCCCCTACAACCACATAAGGCGCTGGTGGCCCAGTAGAGCCAGGAAGGTTTGCTGGCTGTGGTACGTCCAGTTGGTTGCGAGCATCTGCAGAACTTCCATAGGACCCAATATCTACAATTATAAACCTGTAGTTTGTGTCAGCCAAGGCCAACAAAACTACAGAGAAAAACTGCTTATAATTATAGTATTGGGACCCTGAGTTCGGTGGCTTCTTAACCCGTATGTGCTTCCCGTCAAGGGCACCAATACAATTAGGAAATTGAGCCCTCTCCTGGAAGCCATGGGCTATATCAAGCCACTGCTGCCTGGTAGGTTGTGGCAGCACTGAAGCCTTCAGTGTCAACCAAATGGTGGCACATGTAGCCCGTACCACGCCAGCAATTGTGGAAGTGCCCATTCGAAAAACAAAATGCAAAGACGAAAAAGAATTACCAGTCGCCAGATATCTGAAAAGACAAAAAAAAAATTTGAATTAGATACTTCCATAGCATATGTTTTTGAATCTAGCACATTATTGACATTATTTCATGGAAAAGTGGCTGGTAAATATAAATGAAACAAGCACATAGTGGTATATTTTTTAAACATATGATTTATATTCTGAGATAAAACTAAATAAGGAATAGCATTTAAACCTTCAAGACAATTAACATATACACAAACAGGTGAAGTGTCCTCATCATTACATGCTGCATTTGAATAATTAACCCCTGCGGAACTGGATTCTGGTGTGACTAATCTAACCACACACAGTTTATCACTAAAAATAAGGGAGTTTAAATACAGGTCTACTTCATTTACGCACTCAGGCATATAATATTAAAAGTTTATAAAACATAGGCCATTGACGTAACAACTATGTATTGGAAAACAGGGTGGCATTAAAGTATTTAGTCTGAGAATATATATAGTCTTACCTTAAAGTAATAATAAGACGTTCTTCAGGTGACACACTCTGCCGCATATTGGTGTCCTGAGAAGTTAAGGAAGGCCTCAACTCCTCCAACAGACGATCAAACGTAGACACCGACATGCGGCATAATTGAAGAACTTTGGAGGGTGCGCACGGAGCTCAGCGTACAAGCCAACAAAGATACCTTTGCTGGCACGCTGCGAAAGTATAGGATGCACCCACATGCGCTTCCTCCGCGGATCCTCCTCAATCATTTCTGGCTGCTCTACAAAACAGCGGGAGACCAGCCAGCGCAAAAATACATGGTCAGTGGATGACAGGATGAAAGTGGACATCCTGCAAAGGATAATCCACTAACAAACACACACACCAATCAACACACAAACCACTCCACCAAAAAATGGAGCTGTCCAACAAAACAATGCATGCTGGGGGTATTTATATTGTGTTTGCAGTTACAGGTGAATGTAGTGGATTAATCATAATGAACTGACAGCACTCGCCTGAAAAATCGCAAGCTTTTCACTGAACGCACCCTGAATGCATCCGGCTAAAAAACATGACGCCCGTGTGAAAGAGGCCTAATACTATTATAGATCTGACTGTGATCAGTTTTGATCACTTACAGATACTATAAAAGTACCAATGCTGATTAGCGATACGCTAATCAGCGAATCAGTGACTGCGGTGGGCTGGGTGCTAACCGACGCTAACTACCTACCAAAGGGGCCTAAACTAACCTAAAACCTAACCGTCAATACTGGTGGAAAAAAAATGTGACAGTTTACACTGATCACTTTTTTCCCTTTCACTAGTGATTGACAGGGGTGATCAAGGGGTTAATTGGGGTGATGGGGGGTGATCTGGGGCTAAGTGTGCAGTGTTTGGTGTACTCACAGTTATCTGTGCTCCTCTGCTGGGACCAACCGACGAAAAGGAACCAGCAGAGAAGCACAGAAGCCATTTAACACATTATATTTATAAATATAATGTGTTAAATGGCTTCTGATTCGATTTTTTTAAAAGTCACCAACCTGCCAGCGATGATCATTGGCTGGCAGGCTGGTGACAAACTTCTGATGCAACGATTGCCGGCCCGCACTGCGCATGTGCGGGCCGGCTCTACTCGAAATCTCGAGTCTCGCGAGAGGATGCATCGGCGCGTCCAGGAGGAACAACAGGGACGACGCCAGGACGCAAACCTTGCGCGCGGCGGTCCTGAGGAGGTTAATGTGCACGCTTTATGTTAATTCATTGTTAATCTAATCTAAGCTTGTATTGCACGTTAGGGTACTTCGGCGATGTATCAGTTTTGAGTGAATATTAGTTTTTCCCCTTTGCGGTTATATTCACAAATTTTCCCCTCACCCTCACCTCCCCCCCCCCCACCCTTCCCTTTCCATCCATCCATCCCTCCCTCATTGACATCCTGTATCACCATTCACTAATTTTGCCACCATTCATTCTTTAAACCCTCACAGTTTTTTCGGCTCATGGTTAACGTATGCCACGCATATGGTATATATACACTTCATTATGTATACGTTTGTATTGTATTTTTTATTATTATTTTTTACTATTTATTATTATTTTTTATTTATTATTTTTATGGAGTAATTAAATAATTTTTCTAATTTTTTCCACTTTTTCACAAGCATTTTGACATCACACAGTTTTCACGTATCACGTATTTTCACGTATTATTTATAAGTTATTTTGATTTTGATTTTACTCATTTATCACTTCACCCATGTAGATAGTACATGGACATAATGTTTGTATCATATTCACAACATACATTGAGATGAAACATCTATGTTTTTTAACCACTTTCCGTCCGCCCATAGGATATAAACGTCCTATGGGTGGACCTCTATTTCTGAAAGCACGTTTTAAAACGTCCTTTCAGAAACAGCAGCTGTACGCTAATCGTGCAGCTGCTGATCGGGTTGCCCACTGTCAGTGACAGCAGGGCAACCCAGAGAGAAGGCAGGGACAGTGCCCAGGTGTCCCTGCCTTCCGGATCGCTGCAGGCACAGCGCTCACCGAGCGCTGTGTATGCAGAGCAGGAAGCGCTGTGCGCTTCCTGTTCTGGCCCGGCGGTCATGTGACCGCCGGGACCGGAGAGTGTAGGAGCTGTGTGAGGTCTTTCAGAGACCTCAATCAGCCCTGCTCTGAGGCTGTACAGCGCAGAATCATGCTGTACAGCCTCTCTGGGGGGTGCATTTCTTCTGTAACTGGGGCTGTAAATGTCAGCCCCAGTTACAGGAGAAATCAACAGTGAAAAAAAAATTAAAAAGTGAAGCAAATGTCCCCCAGAGGTCTTGTATGACCTTATGGGGGACGGAAAGTGTAAAATAAAAAAATAAATAAATAAAGGGTTGAAAAAATAAAATAAAAAAAAGTTTCACATTTAAAAAAAAAAGTCCCCAAGTAAGGAATAATTTATTTATTTTTTTAAATAGAAAAAATAAAATAAAATAGACATATTTGGTATTTTAGAACATGGAGACACTAAAACATCATTTTTTTGGTTACAAAAATGCTATTATTGTGTTAAAGTGAAACAAATAGTATACATATTAGGTAATGCTGCGTCCGTAAAAACCAGCTCTATGAAAAATATCACATGAGCTAACCCCTCAGATGAACACCTTAAAAAAATAAACAGTCAAAACAAGCAATTTTTGTCACCTTGCATCACAAAAGGTGCAACACCAAGTGATCAAAAACGCGTATGTCCCACAAAATGGTACCAATAAAACCATCACCTCATCCCGCAAAAAATGACCCCCTACATAAGAAAATCTCTCAAAAAATAAAAAAGCTATAGCTCTCAGAACATGGACACATTAAAACATAATTTTTTAGTTTCAAAAATGCTATTATTGTGTAAAACTTTAATAAATGAGAAAAAGTATACATATTAGGTATCGCCACATCCGTGACAATCTGCTCTATAAAAATGTCACTTGACTGTACCCCTCAGGTGAACGCTGTAAAAATAAATAAATAGAAACTGTGCTAAAACAACCAATTTTTGGTTCACCTTGCCCCATAAAGTGTTATAATGAATGATCAAAAAATCATATGTACCCAAAAATAGTACTAATAAAACTGGCACCTTTTCCCCTAGTTTCCAAAATAGGGTCACTTCTTGGGAGTTTCTACTGTAAGGGTGCATCAGGGGGCTTCAAATGGGACATGGCATCTAAAAACCATGTGGAGTTCCTTTTCTTCTGCACCCTGCCGTGTGCCCATACAGCAGTTTATGACCACATGTGGGGTGTTTCTGTAAACCGCAGAATCTGGGTAATAAATATTGAGTTTTGTTTGGCTGTTAAAGAAAAAATTGGATTAAAATGGAAAATCTGCCCAAAAAGTGAAATTAAAAAATTTGATCTCCATTTTCCTTTAATTCTTGTGGAATGCATAAAGGGTTAACAAAGTTTGTAAAATCGGTTTTGAATACCTTGAGGAGTGTAGTTTCTACAATGGGGTCATTTAAGGGGGTATCCACTATGTAGGCCCCACAAAGTGACTTCAGACCTGAACTGGTCCTTATAAAGTGGGTTTTGGCAATTTTCTTAAAAATTTGAAGAATTTCTTCTAAACTTCTAAGCCTTCTAACGTCCTAAAAAAATAAAATTACATTTCCAAAATGATGCCAACATAAGTAGACATATGGGGAATGTAAGTAATAAATATTTTATGAGGTATCACTTTTTGTTTCAAAGGCAGAGAAATTGAAATTTAGAAAATTGCTCATTTTTTTAATTTTTGGGTAAATTGGGGATTTTTTCATAAATAAAGGTGAAATATTTTGACTCAAATTTATGACTATCATGAAGTACAATGTGTCACGAGAAAACAATCTCTGAATGACTTGGATAAATAAAGGCGTTCCAAAGTTATTACCACATAAAGTGAGATATGTCAGTTTTGCAAAATTAGGCCTGGTCAGGAAGGGGGCAAATGGCCCAGATGGGAAGTGGTTAAGTATTTATTTATGAAGGATGATCAATTACTTATGTCCTCTCATATGAATAATCATAGTTTTCCTGGTTTTATCATGGAATATAGTTCACTATGCATTATGTATTTAATTGTGCAATCATGTATTATGAGATTATGTATTGCATATTTATTGTATACTGGTGTATTAGGTTAACAATAATGTTTGCTGTGCATAATGAACATCTATATTGTACAATGCTGGGTCATAAGAATATATAGCTTGTTGCTTTTCCAAGGCTGCTATTTCAAGTGCTGCTTGTTATAAGTGCATTGGAGATATTCAGGAGATACTCAGGAGGTAATCTGGAGGTGGATACAATCTAAACAAGTAAGATTTGTTTGTTTAAAATCTTTCCCCTCTTTACAATGGCAGACCTGGTTTTGTACAGGAATTGTTGTGCTTTTATTTCAGGTTCCACTCTTCAGAAGTTTGGATACTGTCTGATCTGTAGACAGCTCTCCATAATGCACCTTTTTGAAATATGAGATTTTTAAATTAACCACTAAACAAACTCAGGCTGAGAACATTGCAATGCCACTGCCGCAGAGCTCCCCTAGAAATGGAAGATGGGTTACTGTTGGTTCAGGTAGACTGAGAGTTGTGGATAGAAGGCATGTCTCACAGTCTGTGGCTCTCCATAATTCATTTGCAGCACTTTTAGAGTGCAAGAGCGACATGGAGGATGGCTCAAGCACAGTGGGTGAGAAACAATCATCTCCCATGCCTAAAGTATCTAAGACTGCAGCCAAAGACAAAAAGGAAGAAGGTGAGGATTGATAGTAAGCAGCTGTTGGTGGGCGATTCCATCATAAGAGGTGTGAAGTTTGAGGAGAATGGTATTGTGAGATGTCTCCCTGGTGCTACCGCTAGCAGGGATAGACGACGGATCCTAAATATTGTTAGGCAAGCAAAGTAGGAAAGGGAAGTGGATGTTATTCTCCATCTTGGGACAAACGATCTGGCTTGCAATGAGGTTTCAAAAGGTGAAAGAAGCTTTTCATACACTTGGAAAGGATATACGGGAGGTTGCATCAACTGTTTCATTCTCTGCAGTTTTGCCTGTGCAGAACCTTCAGCATGACAGGAAGATGCGCATTAAGGAATTCAATGTATGGCTTGGTGAATGGTGTCTGAACCAAGGGTTTGGCTTTGTGTCTCATGTTAGCTTATGTTGGAATGGAAAAGAACTGTACAAGAAAGATGGTTTGCATCTTTCTCTCAAGGGAACGAATGTCCTCGGTGAACAGTTCCAAGTATTTGCTAAGAAGCATTTAAACTAGGAAAGGGGGGCAAAAGAGTGATAATCCAGCAGTCCAACTGCCCCCCGGAACAATGCCAGAAGAGGCCAGTAGCACAAAGGTTAAGAAATTACAAGCTCAGAATCTTGTCTACAAATGCTCGCAGTCTAGGGAATAAGATCAATGAACTTGAGGCTATAATGGCATCTGAGAATATAGATGTAGTGGCCGTTACTTAGACGTGGTTCAAGGGGAGTAATAACTGGGATATATCAATACCAGGGTTCTCTCTATACAGGAAAGACAGAGAAGGCAAGAAGGGGGAGGGGTGGCCCTGTATGTGAAAGATGGCATAAAATCTAATTTGATACAAGTTAGCGAGAACAATTTAGAGTCAGTTTGGGTTATCTTGCAGCTTGATAATCATAAGGTAACTCGTGTAGGTGTGATATATAGACCACCTAGCCAAGTCAAAGAATTAGATGATCTACTAGTTGAGGAAATGGCTAAAATGACATTGAAGGGGGAAGTTATCATTATGGGAGACTTCAATCTTCCAGATGTAAACTGGAAAACCAAAATAGCTAGTTCTGCCAGGAGTACAGATATTCTAAATTCCCTACTGGGATTATCTCTACAGCAAGTAGTGGAGGAGCCAACCCGGAAGGAGGCCATTTTAGATTTAGTATTCACAAATGGGAATTTGGTATCTGATATTAGTGTAGGGGAAAGCTTGGGATCTAGTGATCACCAGTCAGTGTGGTTTACTATAAGTACAGTGACTGAGTCACACCACACAAAAACAAAAGTTTTAGATTTTAGAAAAACTGACTTTTCTCAAATTAGATTAGTGGTATAAGAGTCCCTATCAGACTGGAACAGTTTCATTGGAGTCCAGGAGAAATGGGACTACTTAAAAGTGGCACTATTGAAGGCAACAAAAAATTGCATTAGGCTTGTCAGTAAAAGCAAAAAAGGAAGAGACCACTGTGGTACTCAGCAGAAGTGGCCAAAATCATTAAAAACAAAAAGATAGCATTTAGGAATTATAAAAAAATAAATAAACGAGGATGACAGACAAATTTATAAGATTAGGCAGAGAGAGGCCAAACAAGTTATAAGAGCAGAAGAGAAATTTGCTCAGTCAGGGGAAAAAAAGGAAACTAAAACAAGGAATTACCAAATTAAAAACTAAAGAAGGAAGGTATATGGAAGAAAATAAAGAACTAGCTGACTGCCTCAATCAATACTTCTGTTCAGTTTTTACAAAGGAAAATGAAGGAGAAGGACCTCAGTTAGGAAAGAAGACTAATGAATCTTTTGACACATGTGTCTTTACAGAGGAAGAGGTTCTAAGTCAACTGTCTAAAATTAATACAAATAAGTCACAGGGACCTGATGGGATACACCCAAAGCTATTAAAAGAGCTCAGCGGTGAACTAGCAAAACCATTAACAGATTTATTTAACCAATCACTGGCAACAGGAGTCGTCCCAGAAGATTGGAAATTAGCAAATTTTGTGCCCATTCACAAGAAAGGTAGTAGGGAGGAATCGGGCAACTATGGGCCAGTAAGCCTGACATCAATAGTAGAGAAATTAATGGAAACCATACTTAAGGAGAGGATTGTGAACCATCTAAAATCCCATGGATTGAAAGATGAAAAACAGCATGGGTTTACTTCAGGGAGATCATGTCAAACTAATCTTATAGATTTTTTTGATTGGGTGACTAAAATAATAGATGGAGGAGGTGCAGTAGACATCGCTTATCTAGACTTTAGTAAGGCTTTTGATACTGTCCCACATAGAAGGCTTATCAATAAAGTGCAGTAATTGGGCTTGGACTCCCATATTGTTGAATGGATTAGGCAGTGGCTGAGGGACAGGCAACAGAGGGTTGTAGTCAATGGAGTATATTCAGACCAAGGTCTTGTTACCAGTGGGGTACCTCAGGGATCTGTTCTGGGACCCATATTGTTTAATATCTTTATCAGCGAAATTTCAGAAGGCCTCAATGGTAAGGTGTGTCTTTTTGCTGATGACACAAAGATTTGTAACAGGGTTGATGTTCCTGGAGGAATACACCAAATGGAAAAGGACTTAGGAAAACTAGAGCAATAGTCAAAAATCTGGCAACTAAAATTTAATGTTGATAAGTGCAAGACAATGCACCTGGGACCCAAGAGCAGAATATAAAATCAGTGATACAGTCCTAACCTCAGTATCTGAGGAAAGGGATTTAGGAATCATTATTTCAGAAGACTTAAAGGTATGCAGACAATGTCACAGAGCAGCAGGAAATGCTAGCAGAATGCTTGGGTGTATAGCAAGAGGAATTACCAGTAGAAAGAGGGAGGTGCTCATGCCGCTCTACAGAGAACTAGTGAGACCTAATTTGGAGTATTGTGCTCAGTACTGGAGACCATATCTCCAGAAGGATATTGATACTTTGGAGAGAGTTCAGAGAATAGCTACTAAACTGGTACATGGATTGCAGGATAAAACTTACCAGGAAAGATTAAAGGACCTTAACATGTATAGCTTGGAAGAAAGACGAGACAGAGGGTATATGATACATAAAGGGAATCAACAAGGTAAAAGAGGAAAGAATATTTAAAAGAAGAAAAACTACTACAAGAGGACATAGTTTTAAATTAGAGGGGCAAAGGTTTAAAAGTAATATCAGGAAGTATTACTTTACTGAGAGAGTAGTGGATGCATGGAATAGCCTTCCTGCAGAAGTGGTAGCTGCAAATACAGTGGAGGAGTTTAAGCATGCATGGGATAGGCATAAGGCCATCCTTCATATAAGATAGGGCCAGGGGCTATCTATAGTATTTAGTATATTGGGCAGACTAGATGGGCCAAATGGTTCTTATCTGCCGACACATTCTATGTTTCTATGTTTCTCTATACTGTTCTTATAAATAGGAGGTGTTCAGGAGAAGGAGTTTTCTTTATTTTCATGACTATGAAAATTGTAGATTCACCATGAAGGCATCAAAACTATGAATTAACACATGTGGAATTATATACATAACAAAAAAGTGTGAAACAACTGAAAATATGTCATATTCTAGGTTCTTCAAAGGAACCACCTTTTGCTTTGATTACTGCTTTGCACACTCTTGGCATTCTCTTGTTGAGCTTCAAGAGGTAGTCACCTGAAATAGTTTTCACTTCACAGGTGTGCCCTGTCAGGTTTATTAAGTGGGATTTCTTGCCTTATAAATGGGGTTGGGACCATCAGTTGCCTTGTGGAGAAGTCAGGTGGATACACAGCTGATAGTCCTACTGAATAGACTGTTACAATTTGTATTATGGCAAGAAAAAGCAGCTAAGTAAAGAAAAACAAGTGGCCATCATTACTTTAAGAAATGAAGGTCAGTCAGTCCGAAAAATTGAGAAAACTTTGAAAGTGTCCCCAAGTGTAGTCACAAAAACCATCAAGCACTACAAAAGAAACTGGCTCACATGCAGACCGCCCCAAGAGTCACCTCTGCTGCGGAAGATAAGTTCATCCGAGTCACCAGCCTCAGAAATCGCAGGTTAACAGCAGCTCAGATTAGAGACCAGGTCAATACCACACAGAGTTCTAGCAGCAGACACATCTCTAGAACAACTGTTAAGAGGAGACTGTGTGAATCAGGCCTTCATGGTAGAATATCTCCTAGGAAACCACTGCTAAGGACAGGCAACAAGCAGAAGAGACTTGTTTGGGCTAAAGAACACAAGGAATGGACATTTAGACCAGTGGAAATCTGTGCTTTGGTCTGATGAGTCCAAATTTGAGATCTTTGGTTCCAACCACCGTGTCTTTGTGCGATGCAGAAAAGGTGAACAGATGGACTCTACATGAAGCATGGCGGAGGAGGTTTGATGGTGTGGGGGTGCTTTGCTGGTGACACTGTTGGGGATTTATTCAAAATTAAAGGCATACTGAACCAGCATGGCTACCACAGCATCTTGCAGCGGCATGCTATTCCATCCGGTTTGCGTTTAGTTGGACCATTATTTATTTTTCAACAGGACAATGACCCCAAACACACATCCAGGCTGTGTAAGGTCTATTTGACCATGAAGGAGAGTGATGGGGTGCTGCGTCAGATGACCTGGCCTCCACAGTCACCGGACCTGAACCCGATCGAGATGGTTTGGGGTGAGCTGGACCGCAGAGTGAAGGCAAAAAGGCCAAAAAGTGCTAAGCATCTCTGGGAACTCCTTCAAGACTGTTGGAAGACCATTTCAGATGACTACCTCTTAAAGCTCTAATCCAAGCAAAAGGTGGCTACTTTGAAGAACCTAGAATATGACATATTTTCAGTTGTTTCAAATTTTTTGGTTATGTATATAATTCCACATGTGTTAATTCATAGTTTTGATGCCTTCAGTGTGAATCTACAATTTTCATAGTCATGAAAATAAAGAAAACTTTATGAATGAGAAGGTGTGTCCAAACTTTTGGTCTGTACTGTATATAAAACATTTTGCATACACGCTTATAAAAAACTTTTGGTCTGTACTGTGTATATATATATATATATATATATAAATGGTAAATGTGAGAGATATGCCGAATATAGTCAGTAGAGGGAGCTTGTTCTCCCTGTTTTTCTTCTCCTGCGAAGTGTGCACGTGATGTACAGGGCAGTGCATGGCCCCTCCCACCTGGCGTCTTGAAATAGGCCCGCCACGCAACGTGAGACGTCACGTGTCATGGGCGGTATGAGGTGACGCCGGCTGGGGAGGAGGATATTGTACTGTGTCTCATTCACCGGGTCTCTGTCGCCGAACATCCAGGTGATTAAAATAACTGATTACATTGTGAATGCAATCTGATTGGTAGAAAGGTCTTTATAACCACATGATCCACGGTGATGGAGTTACCCCCTGACGAAGACATGCCGAAACGCGCGTTGGGGTAGTACCATCCTGGTTTGGGTACACTAGCTCTATAGGTGAGTCTCTCCTGTTTTATGGCTATTACTTGTCACAACCAGACAGCTGAGAAGCTCTGACAGAGGCCTTTCAGAACCTCCTCCTTGAATTTCTGTGTTGTGGTATTCAGCTCCTCCTCTCATCAGCCTCTCTCAGCTGTCATGTGTTAATTGCTTCCCTTTAAATGCCTCCCCAGAATGCTTTTCTGGGCGGCTTATATTACTTCCTGGAGTGTGTGTGCACGCTGATCTGTCCTCCTGTTTGCTTCAAAGCTAAGTGTACCTTTATCTGTTAATATCTGTTTGCTGGATCCCAGGTGACCCTGACTCCCTCCGTGTCTTGTGTAGGGAGCCGGTGGTCGTGTCCCCTCACTATTGTAGGGTGCTCAGGGCTTTATAGTCAAGGTTCGTGGATATGCAAACCTCCACCATTCGGATCTTTGCATAGGCTGAGCAGCCAGGGAAAGTCTCAGGTCTTGTGCAGGGGTCTCCCTTGGTTCCTTAGTTTTTGGATCCAGCGAGTCGTTTATACATGTTGCTTTGCCTTGTTACCTGTACACATTCCGTGACATTACTCTTTTGTTGTCAGCAGTCTATAAGATTTTATGTCCCTGTTTTATGGGCAGCATATTTTATTGCGACATTCGTTTTTGAACTGCTGTGAACATGTTGTGGAGATTTTTTCTCCCTTATACATATATTGTTGTAATGCATGAGACTCAGCCACATAGATAGATGTTTATAAACTGTTGCTATAACTTAGTTTTTTAGATATATTTGTAATATTCTAAAAAACGAAGTTATAGCAATATAGCGAATATTCATAAAATACGCATATTTTATATTGCTATAGTATTTTTTTTATAGTGTACATTTTTTCCAAAATTGAAGTTCAAAAGAGACAAAAATTATTTGACTATTAAAAAGATTATAGCACTATATTAGCTAAATTGCAGTCTATATGTGTATTTTATGAAAATATTTGCTATATTGCTATAACTTCGTTTTTTTGAATATTTGTCATATTCTAACACAAGAATATATAGCAGTATAGCGAATATTCGTAAAATACAAATATTAGCCATAGCCAACCAATAAGAAAGTTACCTTATACAGTTAAAAGAAAATCACAATACACGAATAATCCAATCGCATATTGTTCGCGATAAAAATAATAATTACGAATATTTGATTTCGACGAATATAAGATGAATATTCAATCGAATATTCACGAAATATTGCGAAATCTAATATGGTACCTCCTGCCCATCACTAGCTGTAACATGGCATCCCACTCTTCTTGAAGGCGGCCCTCAGGTCATCGAGTGGGGTAAAGAGTTACAAGCCTTTACACAGTGACTTAGCTCATCCCATAGGTTTTCAATGGGATTCAAGTCTGGAGAAAGTGCAGTCCGCTCCATTTGAGGTATCCCAGTCTCCAGCAGCCATTCCTTAATGATGCGACCTCGATGAGCTGCCGCAATTAGGCCTGTGTTGTTTATGCAGAGGCACAAATACTGGATTAGTGATGTAATTCAAGAAGTATGGGCTTGTCACTGTACCATTCACGAAATCTAGGGCAGTTCTGTATTGACTAGACACACCTCCCCACACTGTAACACCAGCACCACCAAAGGCCCGTCTGGTGACAAGAGGGTATGATGAATAGCGCTCTCCTTGACGTCTCCAACATCGTTGGCAGCCATCAATTCTGCTTAGTGTGAATCGAATTTTATCAGCTAACGGACTTGAGGCCCAATGGTCTCTCGTCCAGTGTAGATGCTTCCTGGCCCAAGCAAGACGATGACATCTATGGTCAGGTAGTGTCAGGACTGGAATAGTGGATCAGGTATGGAATCCTTTGGCAGGGACGAAATAATCCCCCAAATTAACGTAGTACAAAAGGTCAATCCAATCGGGCAGTCAGTTCCAGTTCCGGGTCGTGGCGGGCAGCAGAAATCGCAATCGAGGGAACAGGCAAGGAGTCGGTAGCTGGGAAGTCAGAATAAACTGTGGATTCACAGGGAAGAGTTGGGTGTTCACCATAAGGTTGAATAACTCAGCAATAAACCAAGGCTCTAACTGGCTTTAAGTACACAGTGAACCCAGGACCGCCCCCCTGGTTGCCGGGCAACCAGGAGGCTTCCTTAGTCAGAAGCCAATCATAAGGCTGAGGGTGGTGACGGAGGCTGAAGCCCTCCCCCAGCCTGAGTAGCACCTGTGGTCTGGAATGGTACATGCGCACTACACTCATATCCCCGCGCACGCGTGCGGCTTGTGCACCGCGCAGGCACACTGGCCACATTGATGTCAGGTGTCCTGTCAGGAGGAAGAGGAGGAGTCATCTTCACCCGCCGCCCGCGCCTGCGAACCCGATGCGAAACGGCCTCCCTAGTTCTCTGACAGGTAGCCTTGAAGGTTATCTAGCACGCAGACCACGTTGATGTAAATAGTTTCAAATGGTCTGATGTGACAGTTGGCTGCCTCTCACCCCCCCCCCTTAAATGTGCCTGGAGTTGTGTGGCATTTATCAGCCAGGTCCGCAGGGCATTGTTCACAATGAAGCATACATCAGTGTGGGATGTGGCAAGAGGATGTCCACTTCTATGCCTTTCTGTGACTCTTCCAGCCTCTCTGTATCTTTGTTGCAACCTGCTGATGACACTCTGTGACACTCTAAGCTCAGTGGCCACTTCCGTCTGAGAACATCCTGCTTGAAGCCTTGCAACGGCAAGGTACTGTTGTCATATTGGTCTCATGATGTCAAAATGTGAGCAGTATGATGAGTAGGACTGTTTAAAAACCAATTCTAATTGAACCAGTAAATTTTTTGGGCAAACACCTGTTGTGAATTTTGCTGTTAAGCTCCTTGTTAAAGAACAGAAAGTTGTAAAAAATGCACTAAAACATTGAACAGTTGGACATGTGCATTCAAAGGTTTAGAGAAGGTAACTAACATTAAGTTCACCTGTAAAGTTTAGAGTACATTTTAGGTTTATGCTGACATTTCACCCACAAACCAAATATCCCTAACTTTTTGTGAGTAATGTATATGCTGCAGAATGCTGGGAATGTGCCTATAAAACATTTGAGAACTGTAAAAGCCATGTGATACTCCAGCATCATTCTCCCTGCCCTGTTTCCCTGTAAAAGTAAAATGACAAGTGCAGTTTTGCATGATTTGTCTGAAGCAGGTCGTCAAAAATTTGGATTCATTTGACAAAAGTTTTGTTAAATTCGTGACAAATCCGATTAGTTTAGAATCAATTTCCTCATCTCTAAGCTACACTGGTAATAGTGAAATGGGCCAACTTTCAGCTCAAGAAATTAAAATGAACCCCTTAAGGACTCAGCCCTATTTCACCTTAAGGACTTGGCCAGTGTCACTTTAAGTGGTGATAACTTTAAAACGCTTTGACTTATCCAGGCCATTCTGAGATTGTTGTTTCGTCACATATTGTACTTCATGACACTGGTAAAATGAAGTAAAAAAATAATTTTATAATTTATAAAAAAATTCCAAATTTACAAAAAATTGGTAAAAAATTGCAAATTTCCAAGTTACAATTTCTCAACTTCCACATAGTAATACCTCCTCTAGTTATTACTTTACATTCCCCATATGTCTACTTCATGTTTGGATCATTTTAGGAATGATATTTTATTTTTTGGGGATGTTACAAGGCTTAGAAGTTTAGATGCAAATCTTGAAATTTTTCAGAAATTTTCAAAAACCCAATTTTTAGGGACCAGTTCAGGTCTGAAGTCACTTTGCGAGGCTTACACAATATAAACCACCCAAAATTGACCCCATTCTATAAACTACACCCCTCAAGGTATTCAAAACTGATTTTACAAACTTTGTTAACCCTTTAGGTGTTCCACAAGAATTAATGGAAAATAGAGATACAATTTAAAAATGTCACTTTTTTGGCAGATTTTTCTATTTTCATTTTTTTTTCCAGTTACAAAGCAAGGGTTAACAGCCAAACCAAACTCAATATTTATGGCCCTGATTATGTAATTTACAGAAACACCCCATATGTGGTCGTAAACTGCTGTACGGGCACACGGCAGGGCGCAGAAGGAAAGGAACGCCATACGGTTTTTGGAAGGCAGATTATGTTGGACTGTTTTTTTTAGAATCAAGTTTTTTTTTTTTTATTGAGGTATTTCAAACAAGCACAGTTAATACTCACTCGCAGGTGAGTAAGTGCAAAAGGCATAGGTGAACAACAGGTCTCAAAGGGAGATAACACATAGAGCATCACATATGATACAGCCAATCAATAAGTATTACAGAAAAACCAACAGTTCCTCAGAATGTACCAATGGGGGAAGGGACTGGGAACATATTGCATAGAATTCTATCCGATCAGGTATTGGAGGTTAGGAGGGGGACATATATCGCGATGCCCTCCATACTCGCTATGTCCTCTCATATTTCACGGTGTTGCAATTACCATTCGAAGTTGCGAAGGCCATGATTTGTTCGAAGAGGCAGGTTTTGTTAACCCTTTGGATTACATCGAGTATCGTAGGGGAATGTACAGACTTCCATTTAGAAGTGATAGCCAATTTGGCAGAAAGGAGGATGTGACAGACTAACCCTCTGTAAGCATTGGGCACCTCTGTGATACCGATCAGCAGTAATGCTACGGAGGGGGAACCAAGGGAATACTTTGAGTCTGAAATCTGGGAAATCAGGGAGAAAACCTCTTTCCAGAATGCCTGAATTATCGGGCAGTTCCATAATATGTGGTATAATGTGCCCTTATTGCCACAGCTCCTCCAGCACAGGGGAGAGACAAATGGATATATCATGTGTAGCCTTTCAGGGGTAAAGTACCATCTCAGGGAGGTCTTTACGAATGATTCATATTGGGTCATACAGGTAATATTGCTTGAGACGTACTTAAAAGCAGATTGCCATTGTATAGGCGTAAATTTAGACCCTAAATCCCGTTCCCAGGATACGAGAGGCACAGACATAATAAAAGTGTCTTTGCGACTAAGCTGCGAGTATAAGGGGCGAAGGGTTTTTAACTTCCTAGTAGGTAGAGACCAGAGCTCCAGGATCCGCACGTTTGCCGTTGGCAGAGAAGGATTGTCCGCTAAGAAATGTCTAATTTTGAGATATTTGTAGAACTCAACATTGGGGACCTGAAAGGCATTATGTAAGCTTTCAAATGAGGAAAGGTTGTTATCCTGAAATAGTTGCAGGGTCTCTGTTATACCATATTTGTACCAGGTACCCACCCCCAAATCAGGGATAAGGTAGTCTAATACCACTAATGGGAGAGGGCTTGAGGCAGGGCGGGATCCTTTGGATGTGAGGGTGTGATAACGGACCCAACAATCTACAGCATTGGTAGAAAGAAAGGACAGATCAGGTTTTATATATATGAGTTAGTTAGCGAGGCTATCAGTAAAGCTTTCAGATCACCTCCTGGGACCTCCGTGGAATCAATATGAGTCCACTGTTTAGAGAAATCTAGCTTCCACCAACTCTCTAATTGGGCAATTTGTGTCGAATAATCATGTATATTAGTAAGACTAATATCGCCCAATTGTTTCCTGGCCTGTAAAATTTTGGACGCTAATCTGGGTTTCTTACCATGCCATAGGAAAGTATTCAGTAGCTTATTGCATTGGGAGAAATAAGATAGTGGAAGTTTTATGGGGAGGACTCTAAATAGGTAAAGGAGTTTAGGCAAGGCAAACATTTGGTGGCTAACCTGCCTAGCCAGGAAATTTCAAATGTATCATATTGCTCTAGATCTTTTTTGAGACTAGATAAGAGAGACGGGTAGTTGGCTAAGTACAGTCTATGAGTTGAGGAGGTGAGGTTAATGCCTAAATATTGAATTTGGTTCAGTTGCCAATCCAAGTCAAATTTTCCTTTTAGGGACGCCACTGTTTGGGGGTCTAAATTAAGGGGTAGGGCCTAGGATTTTGAGGAGTTTAGTTTATAGTAGGAGAGTCGACCGAAATATGAGATTGTGTCTAAAGCCGAGGATAGGGAAGAGGTGGGATCGGTAACCGTGAGTATCACATCATCTGCATACACTACGTGCAGAATTATTAGGCAAATGAGTATTTTGACCACATCATCCTCTTTATGCATGTTGTCTTACTCCAAGCTGTATAGGCTCGAAAGCCTACTACCAATTAAGCATATTAGGTGATGTGCATCTCTGTAATGAGAAGGGGTGTGGTCATGAGAAGGGGTGTGGTCTAATGACATCAACACCCTATATCAGGTGTGCATAATTATTAGGCAACTTCCTTTCCTTTGGCAAAATGGGTCAAAAGAAGGACTTGACAGGCTCAGAAAAGTCAAAAATAGTGAGATATCTTGCAGAGGGATGCAGCACTCTTAAAATTGCAAAGCTTCTGAAGCGTGATCATCGAACAATCAAGCGTTTCATTCAAAATAGTCAACAGGGTGGCAAGAAGCGTGTGGGAAAACCAAGGCGCAAAATAACTGCCCATGAACTGAGAAAAGTCAAGCGTGCAGCTGCCAAGATGCCACTTGCCACCAGTTTGGCCATATTTCAGAGCTGCAACATCACTGGAGTGCCCAAAAGCACAAGGTGTGCAATACTCAGAGACATGGCCAAGGTAAGAAAGGCTGAAAGACGACCACCACTGAACAAGACACACAAGCTGAAACGTCAAGACTGGGCCAAGAAATATCTCAAGACTGATTTTTCTAAGGTTTTATGGACTGATGAAATGAGAGTGAGTCTTGATGGGCCAGATGGCTGGATTGGTAAAGGGCAGAGAGCTCCAGTCCGAGCAGGACAATGCAGGACAATGCTCCATCACACGCGTCCAAGTACTCCACAACGTGGCTGGCAAGAAGGGTATAAAAGAAGAAAATCTAATGACATGGCCTCCTTGTTCACCCAGGAGGTGATGGCATAGCCTGCCTATGAACTGAGCGCTGCGATTGGCCAGCGCTACAGCATAGGAGAAGGAGATTGTGGCAGGTTCCCCTGGGTGGAGCCTAACTATGAACATACCGGAGGCTATAACCGGAGAACGGAGCGGCGCCCGGGGATAACAGTTTAGATACTTTATTCTGGTGAAAAGTCCTCTTTAATGAAAGAATAGAGAGAGAGGAGACACATGTGATGGGATTATCTCCTGATTGTATCATAAGGTGATCTACTCCTCTACACCAGAGTCAGCTACTTCTAGAGTCAGCTATTTTAATCCCATCACTAACACAATAGAACAAAGGGACAAATAAATTAACACATTCATTGGGAGTCTCAGTGCAGAGTTAACCCCTTTTGTGTGTGGAATTCACACCCTGCACTTTTAATGGGCAATAGGAAAGATGTGGCCTATAACTCCACACATAAATCAGGGTTAATAGTTCCTTGTAACGCTAAGAGGTCTGAGGGGGGTCTCCATAGTTCTGTGTCCATAGGCTAGCCCTCAGGCTTCTCCAGCAGCCCCATTGACTGTTCATTCCATCACATTTCTCCCATCCCAACAGTAGACTAACCAGGTACCTGACCTCCTGTCGGTCGGTGCCTGAGTTAGTAGAGTAGCCCACCTATAAACAAACACTGTTCTTGTTGAATTTTGGGGCCTGGATGTTTTCTGTATGTCCCTAGCTGTTGAGTGGGTGTCTGCTACTCCTTGCTGCATTGTTGCTCTCTAGCTTGAAGCTGTGGGTACTTGGTGGGAAGAGTCCAACTGCTCTCTGCACGGATGCCAGCTTTTCCACTGGGATGGGGTCAGTGGGTATTGTTGTCTCCTCCACTACCCACAGGACCCAGTTGGGCAGCTGCTGGTGAGGGGTAGGACCAACTGCCCTCCCTCCTAATACTTCCAGCTGCAGTTGGGTATCTGGGACGGCTGCCCAGCATCCCTGAAGGGCTGGTAGAGAGACGTTGGTCCCAACTCCACCTTCCAGTTGTGGTTCCCCCCAGGACCAGTCTATGAGGTCCCTCTGTAATTGAGAAGAGGGACCAGCTGTCTCCTTCCAGTATTTCAGGCTGCCGCTGGGGAGAGAGACCGGTTATCTCCTCTGCCTGTAGGGTAAGCTAGCGCTGGGGAGTCAGACCGACTGTCTCGACCCCCGGTAATGCTGCCTGGTGCTGGGTAGTGGCACCGACCATTTCCACTCTCAGTTATGCTTGTTGCTGCGGGGATGAGGGACCTACAATTTCCTCACACTGTGATGCTGACTTAGCCGCTGGGGAGTAGGACCAACTGTCCCTACTTTTGGGAACTCTGGCTATACCTGGGGATCTGGGCTGGCTGCCCAGCATCCCTGTAGCTGCGGTGGAGAGACCTTGGTCCCATTTCCACCCACCGACTGGTGGTCCTCCCATGAAAATATATGAGTTCCCCTACCTCCGCAGCTGGTAGTAAAGCAGGGGATACCTCAGTCAGGTCTTCCCAGCTGTAGGGCTGTAGGTCTGAGACTGCCACCCAGCATTCCTGCAGTGTATATTGAGGCCAAATTGAGCTGAGGAGGTATTGGTAATCCTGCTCCAGCTCCCACTCCATTGTCACTAGATATACCAGGTCTTGTCTCACCTCTCTCGCTGTAGCCCAATCATGCATAACTTCCCTATAAGCATAGATATCCGAGAACCGGGACTCTCCAGCATCTCCAAACTCTGGTTGTGCAAAGGCCTCAAACAACAGGCCAGGGCCATCGTAATCCTCACCCTCGGGCCTGTTGTGCTCAGCCATCCAGGGGGAGTGCCGAATCGAGTACCACCAGAGTGCCTGGTAGGCGTCGTCTAGCCAAAGCTCCTTCCATACCAGGCTCTTAAGTTTGTTAGGCCTTTTCAGAAGTGTAAACAGTTATATTTACTTATTCTAGTTATAACGGATATTTATTGCCTTTAAGGGCAATGTTGGTTTATATTCACTATTTTGTATGGATTTTTAATGCATGCCGAAGTAAGTCCATTACTGCATCGTTCAAGAGAACTAGTGTTATTGTAACAATTAATTATATATTTAGACAGTTAGAAGATACACAACACCTGCAGAAGTAGAGGCTTCATTGTATTTCTTATCTGAACATGAATTCCACAGTGTTAGAATTGTCTAGATGTTCCTCAAAGTATATATTTGTGTATCAAAGTTTATCCCTCAGCTCTGAGATAAGGATTCCATGGACGCAGCTGGTGATAATTACATCTACAGTTTGGTATCTGCTAATAAAGCAGAAAGTCTATGATATGTACACTTATAATGAACCTTAGTTTTGTATAAGAAAATCAATAAGACATATGTATTGGGTTATATTGTTATGTCTTTTTAAGGACATTTATATATCTGCTATCGTATATATTTTTTGGAACGCATATATTCCTAGAATATATTCAAAACAGTTTAAGTATGGACTTTGTAATGAGTATCTGTAAAGATGTGGTATTTTACTAACAACCAATTAACTGTTGGTGTAGCAGAGGAGGCACGGATATCTCTGTGAGAAAACAAGGTTTATTCATATCATCATCGGTTAACAATGTGAGAAACATTCAAATGGCGTCTAAAAGTCTATCTCTAAATGGTAAGAAGTGTCAAAAATGTATCTGTTAGCTTTGATTTAAACTTCCAGATGTCAAGTGTGTGTAGTGAAGATGAAGTCAGACTTGCATAGTTAACTCTTTAGGGCATGATGCTTATGACTTATACAACAGTGCCACCTAGGTACGAGTAGGTAACACTACACCAGTAGCAAAAGTGCATTCTGGGTAGTGTTATGACGTCACATTCCTTATTAATGTACACGCCTATCCGACAATGATTGGAAAGTTCCAAACAAGGAAGGTGTGTTCATCTGCAGGGGTGTGGAATTCCTATCACCCGACGCCCAGGACATGCAGTTCCGGGCGCCGGGCAAGCAGTTTGAATAGTTGTTTAGCCTTGTGCGGGCAAGTAGCAGGGACATGTCGGTTGGGCAGTAATAGGAGCGGTCATATGCTAGCCGTGAGCTGACCGCTTCTACATCTATGTCAGCCTGCCCCTGCATCGTGCATATGAGTACCGTACATATCACTTCCTGCAGGCGGCCCCCGCTCCTCCCGGCTCCTGTGTCGAAGTCTCCGCCCACCTGCCAGCACAGGAGCGCACAGTAAGTCAGCAAACTGTCTCCAGAGACTGAGTAATTGCAGGCCGAGATGGGAGAAGAGGAGTGAGAGACCCCACGGCCCCCTGTAGATGAGCATTCCTCCCGGAGCCTGTCGACATCGCAGCTCCTGGCCTGAGCTGCAAGCGCTGACTGGGGTCACATAGCATTATACTGATTTATGATGCTATGTAACCCTTACAGTTCTGGAATGTGTTGGATAACACTGACATAATGCTGTCAGTGTTATCCAACACATTCCAGAACTGTAAGGGTTACATAGCATCATAAATCAGTATAATGCTATGTGACCCCAGTCAGCGCTTGCAGGTGAGGCCGGGAGCTGCGATGTGGACAGGCTCCGGGAGGAACGCTCATCTGCAGGGGTGTCAGAAATAAAGGTTGTGCTGTCTGTCTTCTGAGGCTCTGGCCCTGCCTGCAATCTGCACTGCACGTGGCACTTGATAAACTATAATGTCTCCCTGTTGCCCCCATACAGTATAACATCTCCTTGTGGCCCCCATACAGTATAACGTCACCTTGGGGCTGCCCTAGTGCCCCATACAGTATAACGTCACCAAGCAGCTGCCCCCGCACAATATAACGTCACCCTGTGGCCCCTGCCCCCATACAGTATAACGTCACCCTGTGGCCTCCGCCCCCATACAGCATAACGTCTCCTTGTGGCCCCCATACAGTATAACATCACCTTGGGGCTGCCCTTGTGCCCCATACAGTATAACGTCACCAAGCGGCTGCCCCCATACAGTATAACGTCACCCTGTGGCCCCTGCCCCCATACAGTATAACGTCATCCTGTGGCCCCCGCCCCCATACAGCATAACGTCTCCTTGTGGCCCTGCCCCCATACAGCATAACGTCTCCTTGTGGCCCCCGCCCCATACAGCATAATGTCTCCTTGTGGCCCCGCCCCATACAGCATAACATCTCCTTGTGGCCCCTGCCCCATACAGTATAACATCTCCTTGTGGCCCCCGCCCCCATACAGTATAACGTTAGTATAAGTTCAGGACAAGTAGATGGTCATGAGGGACAAGTAGATTGAGCCCCCACTTTAGTCCTTCGACAAGTATTTATTTATTTATTTCCACACTGTTAAGTTTTTAGTTAAGAAACCACATACAAGTGGTAAGAAAAAAAAAGGGGGGGGGACCACCCAAAAAATAAAGGAGGGCAAAAACAAAGAAAGAAAGGGAGATCTCTGGAGAAAGATCTGTATTATCGAGAAAACACTTGAGAGCAGACTTCCCAGAGACTCTGCACATCACTTGACCCTTGGGTAATGTACAGTTGTATTCAAAATAATAGCAGTCAGACATCAGACATCAACCTGATCAATCACAGTTTTTGGTAGAAATGATATTTCTACATGGCAAATAATTTACTAGCAGGTGTAGTAGAGTAATAGAAATCCAACAGACCCAACAGTCATAACATGCATGTTGCTGATTCTGTGCAATTGAATCACTAATTGAAAGGCGCATGTTCAAAATAATAGCAGTATGGAGTTCAATTAGTGAGGTCAGTCATTCTTTGAAATGCAGGTGACAATTATTGCCCTTATTTAAGGAAGGAAGGCAGCAAATGTTGTACATGCTGGTTACAGTGCATTTCTCTCTGAAATTCTGAGGAAAATGGGTTGTTCCAGACACTGTTCAGAAGAACAGCTTACCTTGATTAAAAAGTTGATTGAAGAGGGGAAAACATATAGAGAAGTGCAGAAAATGATAGGCTGCTCATCTAAAATGATCGCAAATGCTTTAAAATGGCAACCAAAACCTGAAAGACGTGGAGGAAAGCGGAAAACTACCATTCGAATGGATAGAAGAATAGTTAAAATGGCAAGGAATCAACCAACAATCAGCTCCTGGAAGATCAAAGAAGGTCTAAAGTTACCTATGAGTATTGTTACAATTAGACGACGCCTATGTGAAGCCAAGCTATCTGCAAGAAGCCCCAGCACAGTCCCACTGTTGAAAAAAAGACATGTGCTGAAGAGGTTACAATTTGCCAAAGAGCACATTCACTGGCCTGAAGAGACATTTTGTGGACTGATAAAAGTAAGATTGTTCTTTTTGGGTCTAGTGGCCAAAGACAGTTTGTCAGACGACCTCCAAACACTGAATTAACCCCTTAAGGACTCAACCCTATTTCACCTTAAGGACTTGGCCATTTTTTGCAAATCTGACCAGTGTCACTTTAAGTGCTCATAACTTTAAAACGCTTTGACTTACCCAGGCCGTTCTGAGATTGTTTTTTCGTCACATATTGTACTTCATGACACTGCTAAAATTGGGTCCAAAAAGTCAATTTTTTTGCATAAAAAAAATACAATTTTTAGCAATTTTTTGGAATAATTAGCAAATTTCAAAGTTTCAGTTTCTATACTTCTGTAATACATAGTAATACCCCCAAAAATTGTGATGACTTTACATTCCCCATATGTCTACTTCATGTTTGTAGCATTTTTGGAATGATATTTTATTTTTTGGGGATGTTACAAGGCTTAGAAGTTTAGAAGCAAATTTTGAAATTTTTCAGAAATCTTCAAAATCCCACTTTTTATGGACCAGTTCAGGTTTGAAGTCATATTGTGAGGCTTAGATAATAGAAACCTCCCAAAAATGACCCCATTCTAGAAACTACACCACTCAAGGTATTCAAAACTGTTTTTTCAAACTTTATTAACCCTTTAGGTCTTCCACAAGAGTTAATGGCAGATTGAGAAACAATTTCAAAATTTCTATTTTTTGGAAAATTTTCCAATATAATCTATTTTTTCCAGGAGTAAAACAAGGGTTAACTGCCAAACAAGGAAACCGTATTTTAGTGATCTGGATGAATTAAAACTTAGCTTTTATTCTAGCTCTTATAAGATAAATAAGATTTTGTTCCTCAAAATGAAAGTAAAGAGGTAGGTAATCGTAGATTGCTCACAGTATCCCACGATATACGGGACTTGTACTGAGGGCAATACTGAAATGTCCACAAGGGCAAAATATAAAGTGGCTGATGTATTCCAAACGTGATGTTTCAAGGTCTAGACAATTTGGATGGTACGCATCAGTATTCAGGCCACAAGTGGTCAGGTTTTGGTGCACACAGGCGCCAATATCTGACACGTCAAGGTGGACACATAACAAATATTAAACAACAAAAAATCTATATGCACAACGACAAAAACAACATAAATAATGACATGGATGTATGTGTATATCCGTGTTACATATTGCACACTCACACATCCACAGCATATAGGTGCACGGCGGCACCGCTTAAGAAAAAGACATATGCCTGCGGCACCAACCTGTGCACCTTAAGAGGATAAGGGGCGCCTTCATCTGTCCCCCTTCTCTATCCTTATTGCGGCTGTGCATGTATCTGTGCACTCCACTTTACACTGTGGCTGTGCACCTATCTGTGCGCTCCACCTTAGTGACAGAAGGGAGGAGACGTTATTCTATCTGTCTCCTCTCCTTCATTCCCATTGCCGGTTGCACACCCACCTGTGCGCCTTACTTTACAGGAGAGTCACCACTTTTGGTGACTCTCTTTTTGTATTCTCCGGCCCTCAGAAACTATATCCCCTGATGAGGGGAGGGGCTCATTGCCCTACCCCAGAAACGTGCATGTAGGGATCCTTGTAGGGCCTATCTAGGGACCACAATTCCAGGGCTAGGTTCCGGACGGGGGCCCAATTAGTGGGACACCCCGTGGCTAGTTTTGGAGGTTTATTGTAGGGCTGCGAGGGCCTTATAGGGATAGAAAAGAAAAATCATCGTCTTTATTCCCTTCAAATAGCCTCCAACTGCCGAAAAGGACCACCCTGCCTGATAAAGACATAAAAGAACACAGGTGCCTGGAGTACATCAAATCTGTACGGTAGGACACCTGGTGGTGTGTCTTTTTCTTAAGCGGTGCCGCCGTGCACCTATATGCTGTGGATGTGTGAGTGTGCAATATGTAACACGGATATACACATACATCCATGTCATTATTTATGTTGTTTTTGTCGTTGTGCATATAGATTTTTTGTTGTTTAATATTTGTTATGTGTCCACCTTGACGTGTCAGATATTGGCGCCTGTGTGCACCAAAACCTGACCACTTGTGGCCTGAATACTGATGCGTACCATCCAAATTGTCTAGACCTTGAAACATCACGTTTGGAATACATCAGCCACTTTATATTTTGCCCTTGTGGACATTTCAGTATTGCCCTCAGTACAAGTCCCGTATATCGTGGGATACTGTGAGCAATCTACGATTACCTACCTCTTTACTTTCATTTTGAGGAACAAAATCTTATTTATCTTATAAGAGCTAGAATAAAAGCTAAGTTTTAATTCATCCAGATCACTAAAATACGGTTTCTAAGATTTATGTGAGTGATTATATGCAAATAATCTATATTTAAGTTTACTTTAACTGCCAAACAAAACACAGATTTTGAAAAAGGCAGATTTTGCAGGACTGGTTTTGTTTCTACCATGTCCCATTTGAAGCCCCCCATTGCACCCCTAAAATAGAAATTTCAAAAAAGTGACTCCATCTAAGAAAGTACACCCCTCAAGGTATTCAAAACTGGGTTTACAAACTTTGTTAACCCTTTAGGTGTTCCACAAGAGTTAATGGCAGATGGAGAAACAATTTCAAAATTTCTATTTTTTGGAAAATTTTCCAATATAATCAATTTTTTCCAGGAGTAAAACAAGGGTTAACTGCCAAACAAAACTCAAAATGGACTGCCCTGATTCTGTAGTTTGCAGAAACACCCCATATGTGGTCGTAAACTACTGCTTGGCCGAACAGGAGCACATAGAAGGAGGGGAACACCATATGGGTTTTGGAAGGCAGATTTTGCAGGACTGGTTTTGTTTATATCATGTCCCATTTGAAGCCCCCTGTTGCACCCCTTGAATAGAAATTCCAAAAAAGTGACTCCATCTAAGAAAGTACACCCCTCAAGGTATTCAAAACTGGGTTAACAAACGTTGTTAACCCTTTAGGTCTTCCACAAGAGTTAATGGCAGATTGAGAAACAATTTCAAAATTTTTATTTTTGGGAAAATTTTTCAATATAATCTATTTTTTCCAGGAGTAAAACAAGGGTTAACTGCCAAACAAAACACTAAATGGGTTTCCCTGATTCTGTAGTTTGCAGAAACACCCCATATGTGGTTGTAAACTACTGTTTGGCTGAACAGGAGCACATAGAAGGAGGGGAACACCATATGGGTTTTGGAAGGCAGATTTTGCAGGACTGGTTTTGTTTATACCATGTCCCATTTGAAGCCCCCTGTTGCACCCCTTGAATAGAAATTCCAAAAAAGTGACTCCATCTAAGAAAGTACACCGATGGAGAAACAATTTCAAAATTTCTATTTTTTGGAAAACTTTCCATTTTAACCCTTACTTTATTACTGGAAAAAATGAGTTAACAGCCAAACAACACTCAAAATGGGTTGCCCTGATTCTGTAGTTTGCAGAAACACCCCATATGTGGTCCTAAACTACTATTTGGCTAAACGGCAGGACATAGAAGAAGAGGAACGTCATATGGTTTTTGGAAGGCAGATTTTGCTGGACTGGTTTATTTACACCATGTACCCTTTCAAGCCCCCTGATGCACCCCTAGAGTAGAAACTCCATAAAAGTGACCCCATCTAGGATACTACGGGATAAGGTGGTTGTTGTTTTGGGACTATTTTAGGGGTAAATATGATTTTTGGTTGCTCTATATTATTTTATTTTTGAGGCAATGTAACAAAAAATGTTTATTCTAAAATTGTTTCTACATTCGCTATTTCGTTTTGTGGAACACCTAAAGGGTTAACATAGTTTGTAAAGTAACTTTTGAATACCTTAAGGGGTGTAGTTTCTTAGATGGGGTCACTTTTTTGGAGTTTCTAGTCTAGGCTACATCAGGGGGGCATCTAATGGGACATGGTGTCCAAAAAAAAACTGTCCATCAAAATCTGCCTTCCAGAAACCGTATGGCGTTCCCTTCGTTCTATGCCCTGCCGTGTGGCTATATAGCCATTTACGACCACATATGGGGTGTTTCTGCAAACTACAGAATCAGAGCCATAAATATAGAATTTTGTTTGGCTGTTTACCCTTGCTTTATTACCGGCAAAAAGGATTCAAATGGAAATTTTGCCCAAAAATGGGTGTTTTGGCACCGTTTTTATTTTATATTTTTAACACCGTTCATCCGAGGCGTTTGGTCAAAAGTTATTTTTATAGCGACGACTTTTACGCAAGCGACGATGCCCAATATGTATGGCTCTCAGACTTTGGAGACACTAAGCAGGCATCCTAAAACTGCGGCCCTCCAGATGTTGTAAAACTACAATTCCCACCATGCCCTGCTGATGGCTGTAGGTTGTCTGGGCATGCTGGGCGTTATAGTTTTACAACATCTGGAGGGCCGCAGTTTGAGGATGCCTGCACTAAAACTAATATTTTTTGGGGAAAAAAAATTGTTTCCGTGTCTCCAAAGTCTGAGAGCCATAGTGTTTTATGTTCTCTAGTGAACTGTTGGGGATTATAAAAATGTAGTACTCCATGGAAGTGTGATACTCCCTGATGCAATCGATAACGCAGAGGCCCGGATGATCGGGTCACGTGTCGCACTGAGTGGTGGTGTCCTTCCGTATCCCCCTCCTGCGACACACTCTGCACTTTTTTGGGGTTCGTCCCTTCTTTCCAGTATGGGGGACCACACCTGGAAAGTGTTGGCCAGGGACGATCCGGACGCCTCCAGTTCCTGAGGAACTCCGGCCAGCTCTTTCCCGGTCCGAAAAGATCAGGGCCTTGAGGACTGCCTCATAGAATTGGAGGAATGTCCCTGTGCTGCCAGCGCTTCGGGATAGTACAAAAGAGTTGTACATGGCAACCTGTACCAAGTAGACCGCAGCTTTTTTGTACCATGCCCGGGTTTTGCGCATGGCGTTATATGGCTTGAGGTCTTGATCAGAGAGATCAACTCCTCCCATATACAGATTGTAGTCGACGATACAATCGGGCTTGAGGACCATTGCCGTGGTACCTCGCACAGAGACTGGGGTGGTGCTGTTACCGTGGATTGTCGACAGCATAAGGACATCCCTCTTGTCATTATACCTGACCAGCAACAAGTTTCCACTGGTAAGTGCACGGGTCTCACCCCTGGGGATAGGTACCTGGAGGGGGTAGGCAGGGAGGCCGCGTTGATTTTTCCGCACGGTCCCACAAGCAAACGTGGATCTGGCGGCAAGGGACCTGAACAAGGGAATGCTGGTATAAAAGTTATCCACGTACAAGTGGTAACCATTATCCAGCAGTGGGTACATAAGGTCCCACATGAGTTTCCCGCTAACACCCAGAGTGGGGGGACATTCTGGGGGTTGAATACGGGAATCTCGCCCCTCGTAAACATGAAATTTGTAAGTGTACCCTGAGGTACTCTCACAAATTATGTATAGCTTCACGCCATACCTCGCCCGCTTTGTGGGAATATATTGGCGGAAACTGAGTCTCCCCTTGAACGCAACGAGAGACTCATCAACCGCAACCTCCCTTCCAGGTACGTAGGCCTCCATGAATTTGGCCCCAAAGTGATCGATGACCGGCCGTATCTTATACAGCCGGTCATAGGCAGGATCACCTCGGGGTGGACATGCTGCATTATCGGAATAATGCAGACATTTCCGGATGGCCTCAAACCGGGGACGTGTCATGACCATACTGTACAGTGGGGTCTGGTATAGAACGTCCCCACTCCAGTATTGCCTGACACTGGGTTTTTGGACTAGATCCATATGCAGCACGAGGCGCCAAAATGTCCTCATCTCGGCTGCACTGACCGGCGTCCAGCCACCGGGTCTAGCCAAAAATGAGCCTGGGTTTTGAGCGCCGAACTGTTGGGCGTACAGATTCGTCTGCTCCACCATCAGATTCACCAGTGGGTTACTGAAAAAAAAAACTAAAATAGTCTATTTCAGTAAACCCCACTGTGGGAATCTGGATTCCAGGATTGCCAGCAAAATCCGGAATCTCAGGCTCAAAGTCCACTGGGGGACACCAGCTAAGTTCATCGGCAGGGGGCTCCGGTGAACTTATTTGGTGGGCCGGGAAACAGGTACGAACCCCAGGGTGGCTCGTACTAGGGTGGGTCACAGGATCCCTAGCATGTGGGGCCCCTGGCTCCGCCTGGCGGCGTCTCCGCCGCCTTGGTGGCTCATCGTCATCCGATGATGATGAGGAGGATGCGGATGATAAAAGGAATGTGGGGTCATCCTCATCCTCACTGGGGCTCTCAGAGTCGGAGGCAATCTGGGCATATGCCTCCTCGGCCGAGAACATCCGGCGGGCCATGGGTGTGTGTGCGTGTAGGTGTGCGTGTGTGGAAAACTTTATTGTGTGTGTGTGGGGGCAACGGGTGTTCGCGTACTAAAAAAAAGGCAAAAAAAAAGGGCAAGTGTTAGGAAAAAAAAAAGTTCACAAGTTCGGTAAAACGCTGATCAGCGGTGGGGTGGTGGGGCGGGCGATGTGCTAACAGTGGACGGACGCTAAAAAGTGCCGACCAGTCAGCGCATGCAGAAAAAAAAAAAAAGTGGTGGTAAGGGGGCTGGTGGTGAGTGGGGGGGGGGGGGCTGGTTTGGGGAGTGGTGGGGGGTGGGGGGGCTGGTGGTGGTGGTGGGCTGGTAGGGGGGGCAAGTGGCGGGGGGGGGTCTGGGGTCTGATAGATGGATCAAAGAACATTTGGAATAAAAGTGCTTTTTTTTTTTCCTAACTAACTTTTCCCTTCTTTCCCTGCCTAACAGTGCCTCTCCCTCACTGACCCTAACCTACCTGGGTGGTGATGGGTGCAGGAGGGTGATGGATGCCGATTAGGGGGACACAGGAGCTGGTGCTGGACGATGCTGCCGGGTGCTCATGCAGTACAGGAAGAGGAGGAGAGAGAGGAGCGCAGGAAGTTTGAATCTCGCGCCTCTCTCCCCTGCACCAATCAGCACCCTGGACAGCAGTGTTCAGCACCAGCACCAACACCACCTCTGCAAATCTTCGCACTGTGATTGGTGGTGTGTAATCACGCCACCGATCACAGTGTTTTTCCGGTTCATCGGGTCATAGGACACCCGAATGGACCAGATACGCAGAAAACCGCAGGTCTGAATTGACCTGCGGTTTTCTGCGATCGCCGATACGGGGGGGGGGGGTCAGATGACCCCCCCTGCGTTGTTACGGGATGCCGGCTGAATGATTTCAGCCGGCATCCCGTTCCGATTAACCCCCGCGGCGCCGGAATCTCGATTTAAAGTTAGGACGTACCGGTACGCCCTGAGTCCTTAAGGACTCGGGAAATAGGGCGTACCGGTACGCCCTGCGTCCTGAAGGGGTTAAAGCCACAGTACACTGTGAAGACAGTGAGGCATGGTGGCGCAAGCATCATGATATGGGGATGTTTCACATACTACGGTATTGGGCCTATTTATCGCATACCAGGGATCATAAATCAATTTGAATACATCAGAATACTTGAAGAGGTCATGCTGCCTTATGCTGAAGAGGAAATTCCCTTGAAATGTGTGTTCCAACAAGAAAACGACCCCAAACACACCAGTAAACGTGCAACATCTTGGTTCCAGACCAACAAGATTGACGTTATGGAGTGGCCAGCCCAATCCCCGGATCTTAATCCAATGGAAAACTTGTGGGGTGACATCAAAAATGCAGTTTCTGAGGCAAAACCAAGAAATAGAGAAGAACTGTGGAATGTAGTCCAATCATCCTGGGCTGGAATACCTGTTCACAGGTGCCAGAAGTTGGTTGACTCCATGCAACAAAGATGTACAGCAGTTCTCAGAAACAGTGGCTATACAACTAAATATTAGTTAAGTGATTCAAAGCAAAATCTTCAAACATTTTCAGTTTATATAGTGAATGTCTGAGTTTGTAAAGAAGAATACAAACACTGCTATTTTTTTTGAACAGTCTAATATTCACTTCAATTTCTTTAGAGGAACAACACACATTTGATATATTTTTCTTAATGTTTTGATTTGGAATAGAATGTGTAGTGTTCCCAGTGCATTTGTGTGTATGGAAATAAATGCCATTAGAAGGATTTTGAGCTTTGTTCTTTTTTTTTTTTTTTTAACACACTGCTATTATTTTTAACACAACTGTATATTTTTTTAAATGTAGTATTGGTATAAATGAATTGGCTTACTTAGCCAAACCCTGCTTATTGCGAACGTATAGTGTCAGTACCACTTCAGTGTTGGCGGCATTCAGTGAAAATGCATATCACTGAATACAAGATCTGATATTGATAACAAGAGAGCTTCTCTGTTGGGAACCTTTATATTCTCTAGTCTGATATCAAGCCGATAATTTATACGTTTTATTGCAATACTACCAATACATCCGAGATTGGTCAAAAGATTTGGCAGAGCCAGGGCTCGTATCTGTCACTTTCCATATTGAAATTCTGTGCATAATTAATTAATCCCATCACTAACACAATAGAACAAAGGGACAAATAACTAACACGTTCATTGGGAGTCTCAGTGCAGAGTTAACCCTTTTTGTGTTGCGAGATTTATACCCTGCACTTTTAATGGGCAATAGGAAAGATGGGGCCCATAACTCCACACATAAATCAAGGTTAATAGTTCCTTGTAACCCCAAGACGTCTGAGGGGGGTCTCCATAGTCCGTAGGAAGGAGGCTAGCCCTCAGGCTCCTCCAGCAGCCCCATTGACAGTTCAGTCTGACACAACATCCACTTCCTCCTTCAGTAGATTCCAGAGTAGATCAGTAGGAGCCATACAAATCAGGGGCTGACTGGCAACTTTTGGCCCAGGGGGAAAGTAACACCCAGAGGCCCACTGAGCCCCCCTCCTGCTTTCTCATTTCCCCTGCCTCCTCCTGACCCCCCCCTCTTGCCACTTTCGTCAGCCATGTAAATTACAACACAGGAAAACAAAATAAACTAGGTATGCTCCGATATATCGGCCCCCGAAACATATCAGCCGAAAATGGAATTTTTGGTATAATGCCGAAAGTGTCATTTTCTGGCTGATACAGTGTTGCATCCGTGTATTCTCTCCACCCCGCTGGGCGCTGCTCTGTGTCCCCCCCATGATACTTGATGACTTCTGCAGAAGAAACTGTATATTGTGGGGCACAGTGTATGCTATATGTGTATAACAAACATATTTCATATGAAAACTTACAGTTACTTGGCTTGGCCCTTGGGGATCTCGGACACCTCCACACTTTGGCCGGGGGTTTGGCGGAGCTGATGTGTTTTATCCTAATGAGAAAATTTTTATAATAAGGATTTGGAGAAGGGGCAGAGGGATAGCAGAGCAGGGAGAGGCTGGTGCTGCTACTAGGAGGCTCAGACCATGGGGGAGTAATAAAGCCCACCTTAATGCCCCCCCAGTAGAAATAATTCTCCTTATAATAGTGCAAAAAATACCCCCTTGTAATGTCCCCAATTGAGCTAATGTCCCCATAGTGCCCCCTATAATGTGCCAGTAGCCAATAGCCCCCCTATAATGTGCCAGTAGCCATAGGCCCCCCTATAATGTGCCAGTAGCCATAGGCCCCCCTATAATGTGCCAGTAGCCATAGGCCCCCCCTATAATGTGCTAGTAGCCATAGGCCCCCCTATAATGTGCCAGTAGCCATAGGCCCCCCTATAATGTGCCAGTAGCCATAGCCCCCCCTATAATGTGCCAGTAGCCATAGCCACCCCATAATGTGCCAGTAGCCATAGGCCCCCCTATAATGTGCCAGTAGCCATAGGCCCACCCTATAATGTGCCAGTAGCCATAGGCCCACCCTATAATGTGCCAGTATCCATAGGCCCCCCTATAATGTGCCAGTAGCCATAGCCCCCCTATAATGTGCCAGTAGCCATAGCCCCCCCTATAATGTGCCAGTAGCCATAGCCCCCCTATAATGTGCCAGTAGCCATAAGCCCCCCCTATAATGTGCCAGTAGCCATAGGCCCCCCTATAATGTGCCAGTAGCCATAGCCCCCCCTATAATGTGCCAGTAGCCATAGCCCCCCCCATAATGTGCCAGTAGCCAAAGGCCCCCCCTATAATGTGACAGTAGCCATAGGCCCACCCTATAATGTGCCAGTAGCCATAGGCCCACCCTACAATGTGCCAGTAGCCATAGGCCCCCCTATAATGTGCCAGTAGCCATAGCCCCCCTATAATGTGCCAGTAGCCATAGGCCCACCCTATAATGTGCCAGTAGCCATAGGCCCACCCTATAATGTGCCAGTAGCCATAGCCCCCCCCTATAATGTGCCAGTAGCCATAGCCCCCCTATAATGTGCCAGTAGCCATAGGCCCCCCTATAATGTGCCAGTAGCCATAGGCCCCCCTATAATGTGCCAGTAGCCATAGGCCCACCCTATAATGTGCCAGTAGCCATAGGCCCACCCTATAATGTGCCAGTAGCCATAGGCCCCCCTATAATGTGCCAGTAGCCATAGCCCCCCTATAATGTGCCAGTAGCCATAGCCCCCCTATAATGTGCCAGTAGCCATAGGCCCCCCTATAATGTGCCAGTAGCCATAGCCCCCTATAATGTGCCAGTAGCCATAGCCCCCCCTATAATGTGCCAGTAGCCATAGGCCCCCTCTATAATGTGCCAGTAGCCATAGGCCCACCCTATAATGTGCCAGTAGCCATAGGCCCACCCTATAATGTGCCAGTAGCCATAGGCCCACCCTATAATGTGCCAGTAGCCATAGCCCCCCCTATAATGTGCCAGTAGCCATAGGCCCACCCTATAATGTGCCAGTAGCCATAGGCCCACCCTATAATGTGCCAGTAGCCATAGGCCCCCCTATAATGTGCCAGTAGCCATAGCCCCCCCTATAATGTGCCAGTAGCCATAGCCCCCCCTATAATGTGCCAGTAGCCATAGGCCCACCCTATAATGTGCCAGTAGCCATAGGCCCCCCTATAATGTGCCAGTAGCCATAGCCCCCCTATAATGTGCCAGTAGCCATAGCCCCCCTATAATGTGCCAGTAGCCATAGGCCCCCCTATAATGTGCCAGTAGCCATAGCCCCCTATAATGTGCCAGTAGCCATAGCCCCCCCTATAATGTGCCAGTAGCCATAGGCCCCCTCTATAATGTGCCAGTAGCCATAGGCCCACCCTATAATGTGCCAGTAGCCATAGCCCCCCCTATAATGTGCCAGTAGCCATAGGCCCCCCTATAATGTGCCAGTAGCTATAGGCCCACCCTATAGTGTGCCAGTAGCCATAGGCCCACCCTATAATGTGCCAGTAGCCATAGACCCACCCTATAATGTGCCAGTAGCCATAGGCCCACCCTATAATGTGCCAGTAGCCATAGGCCCACCCTATAATGTGCCAGTAGCCAGATAGGGCCCCCCTATAATGTGCCAGTAGCCAGATAGGGCCTCCTCTATATTGTGCCAGTAGCCAGATAGGAACCCCCCCTATAATGTGCCAGTGGCCAGATAGGACCCCCCCCCTATAATGTGTCAGTAGCCAGATAGGAACCCCCCCTATAATGTGTCAGTAGCCAGATAGGAACCCCCCCTATAATGTGCCAGTAGCCAGATAGGGCCCCCCCTATAATGTGCCAGTAGCCAGATAGGAACCCCCCCTATAATGTGCCAGTAGCCAGATAGGAACCCCCCCTATAATGTGCCAGTAGCCAGATAGGAACCCCCCTATAATGTGCCAGTAGCCAGATAGGAACCCCCCCTATAATGTGCCAGTAGCCAGATAGGAACCCCCCCTATAATGTGTCAGTAGCCAGATAGGAACCCTCCCTATAATGTGTCAGTAGCCAGATAGGAACCCCCCCTATAATGTGCCAGTAGCCAGATAGAAACCCCCCCCCCCCCTATAATGTGTCAGTAGCCAGATAGGAACCCTCCCTATAATGTGCCAGTAGCCAGATAGGAACCCCCCCTATAATGTGCCAGTAGCCAGATAGGAACCCCCCTATAATGTGCCAGTAGCCAGATAGGAACCCCCCCTATAATGTGCCAGTAGCCAGATAGGAACCCCCCCCCCCCCTATAATGTGTCAGTAGCCAGATAGGAACCCTCCCTATAATGTGTCAGTAGCCAGATAGGAACCCCCCCTATAATGTGCCAGTAGCCAGATAGAAACCCCCCCTATAATGTGTCAGTAGCCAGATAGGAACCCCCCTCTATAATGTGCCAGTAGCCAGATAGTGACAGTAGCCCCTATCAGTGACAGAAATGACACAAAAAAAATTATAAATAGAGTCTCAGTCAGACTTATACTTACCGCACCTTCACTAAATCACCCACGTCCCGCCTCCAGTTCTGCTGATGTCTTTACGGCAGCGCAGCGGCTTAGTCAGGCTGATAGGCTGCCGGCAGCACACCTCCCCTTCTCCCTCCGCAGCAGCAGGTAAGTAGTATTAGTAACAGCGGCGGCGGGGGCAGCGCCCTTAGTGACTGTGACAGTCTGATTCGGGGCTGGCCGGCCGGGACAGTGAGGCAACAGAGGCCTGGGGGGCAATTGCCCCCCTGCCCCCCCCCGGCCCAGTCCGCCCCTGATACAAATGCATGTATTTATTTGAGAGATAACAGAAATTAAGTGTAGGTCCAAAAATGAAGCCTAAACCTAGCCTATAATTTGATAGGGATAGTTTAAATAGTCTCCTATAGTGCCCTCAGCAATTTAAATAGTCCGCTATAGTGTCCCACTGCCTCAGTGGTATGTATTCCTGTGTTGAAAAGAAAAAATAACAAAACTAAGGCCTTATGCACACAGCCGTTGTGTGGCCGTTCCGTGTATTGGGGACCGCAATTGCGGCCCCCAATGCACGGGCAACATCCATGCAGTGGGCCGGACCATTCAACTTGAATAGTAGTCAGTCCATACTGCAAAACAAATATGACATGTCATATTTTTTTGCGGTGCGGAGCAACGGAAAGAAACATCACGAAAGCACTCCGTGTTCCGTGACTCCGTTGAACATCTCTGGAATTGCGGACCCATTCAAGTGAACGAGTCCGTATCCGTGATGCACACGGCTGGCGGCCGTGGATTGCCGACCCGCCGTTTGCGAGCCGCAATACGACCATGGCCGTGTGCATGAGGCCTAATGCCTACTCTTTGCTGCTGTCGGTGATGTAGGGTGCCTACTCCTTCTAGGCAAGCCTACAGCCTGAGCTGGCTCTGTTCCGGCGCAGGTGGCACGCCGTGAGATAATGTCATACCGAACACACAGGCGAGATGACATCATCATGCGCTGGTATACAGCTAAAAGCTGGCCTGGACTACATATCCTGCATGGCAGCCGTTGCAACAGCATTCACAGCACATGGCAGACGATTTTATTTGTTTCGGATTTTGGAGCGTTTCTGCCTCAAAATCAGCTCCAAATACCTGCCTCAAAACACTCTCCCATTCATTTGAATGGGAAGCCAAACTTGCTTCTTTTTTTTTTTGGCGCTGAATTTCCTATTGAAGTCTATAGGAAGCAAAAAAAAAAAAACTGTTCTGTGTAAGACTGTGTTATCTGTGTGTTTTCCATGCATTTTTCGGCGCACATCAGGGTCGAAAACATCAAGCTGAAAATGTAGCTGTGTATTGAACAAAAAACAGACACCTCAAAATCCCTTGTGTGAACTGGCCCTAATATACAGTGCAATTTGTATTTCCCCGCGTTCTCTGCTGGTTCTCCTTGCTGCAGACCAAGTCTCCAACCGAAATCGCACTCTCAGCCATACTGGGAACCTAGAGACCGGTCCCATAACGCATTCTTCCACGAGGCTGAAGTTGGTTTCTTATTCGGCAGTTTCTTATACATCACTATGACAAATAAACCTTTTTTTCTCTTATTCCTCTGCAGTAAATCAGTTTTTTTCTACATAAATGATAAATATTATTTGTGAACAATCAGATTAATTAAAAAAAAATCTATATTATTTGTGTTTTTACAAAAAAAAACGATAGTGAAAAATGGATGAAAAAATATGCATTTTGAATAAGTAACTGAGGAATTTAAGGGGTTAAACGCTGTTGGGCCACTGATCTAATGGTGGAAATAGAAAGAGTAAGGACCCCTCCATAACACCCAACTGTACCCAGCCTGGCCCAAACTGTGGATTGGCAAGAAAACAGGTGCCAACCTTGCCAACTATATACATTTTCAGCATTTTGAATAAGTAACTGAGGAATTTAAGGGGTTAAACGCCGTTGGGCCACTGATTTAAGGGTAGAAATATAAAGAGTAAGGACCCCTCCATAACACCCAACTGTACCCAGCCTGGCCCAAACTGTGGATTGGCAAGAAAACAGGTGCCAACCTTGCCAACTATATACATTTTCAACATTTTGAATAAGTAACTGAGGAATTTAAGGGGTTAAATGCCGTTGGGCCACTGATCTAAGGGTGGAAATTTAAAGAGTAAGGACCCCTCCATAATACCCAACTATACACAGCCTGGCCCAAACTGTGGATTGGCAAGAAAACAGGTGCCAACCTTGCCAACTATATACATTTTTAGCATTTTGAATAAGTAACTGAGGAATTTAAGGGGTTAAACGCCGTTGGGCCACTGATCTAAGGGTGGAAATATAAAGAGTAAGGACCCCTCTATAATACCCAACTGTATCCAGCCTGGCCCAAACTGTGGATTGGCATTAAAATAGGTGCCAACCTTGCCAACTATATACATTTTCAGCATTTTGAAAAAGTAACTGAGGAATTTAAGGGGTTAAATGCTGTTGGGCCACTGATCTAAGGGTAGAAATACAAAGAGTAAGGACCCCTCCATAATACCCATTTGTATACAGCCTGGCCCAAACTGTGGATTGGCAAGAAAACAGGTGCCAACCTTGCCAACCAGATACATTTTCAGCATTTTGAATAAGTAACTGAGGAATATAAGGGGTTAAACGCTGTTGGGCCACTAATCTAAGGGTGTAAATATATAGAGTAAGGGCCCCTCCATAATACCCAAATGTACCCAGCCTGGCCCAAACTGTGGATTGGCAGGAAAACAGGTGCCAACCTTGCCAACTATATACATTTTCTGCATTTTGAATAAGTAACTGAGGAATTTAAGGGGTTAAATGCTGTTGGGCCACTGATCTAAGGGTAGAAATACAAAGAGTAAGGACCCCTCCATCATACCCAACTGTATCCAGCCTGGCCCAAACTGTGGATTGGCAGGAAAACAGGTGCCAACCTTGCCAACTATATACATTTTCAGCATTTTGAATAAGTAACTGAGGAATTTAAGGGGTTAAATGCCGTTGGGCCACTGATCTAAGGGTGGAAATTTAAAGAGTAAGGACCCCTCCATAATACCCAACTATACCCAGCCTGGCCCAAACTGTGGATTGGCAAGAAAACAGGTGCCAACCATGCCAACTATATACATTTTTAGCATTTTGAATAAGTAACTGAGGAATTTAAGGGGTTAAACGCCTTTGGGCCACTGATCTAAGGGTGGAAATATAAAGAGTAAGGACCCCTCTATAATACACAACTGTATCCAGCATGGCCCAAACTGTGGATTGGCATTAAAATAGGTGCAAACCTTGCCAACTATATACATTTTCAGCATTTTGAAAAAGTAACTGAGGAATTTAAGGGGTTAAATGCTGTTGGGCCACTGATCTAAGGGTAGAAATACAAAGAGTAAGGACCCCTCCATAATACCCATTTGTATCCAGCCTGGCCCAAACTGTGGATTGGCAAGAAAACAGGTGCCAACCTTGCCAACCATATACATTTTCAGCATTTTGAATAAGTAACTGAGGAATATAAGGGGTTAAACGCTGTTGGGCCACTAATCTAAGGGTGTAAATATATAGAGTAAGGGCCCCTCCATAATACCCAAATGTACCCAGCCTGGCCCAAACTGTGGATTGGCAAGAAAACAGGTGCCAACCTTGCCAACTATATACATTTTCAGCATTTTGAATAAGTAACTGAGGAATTTAAGGGGTTAAATGCTGTTGGGCCACTGATCTAAGGGTAGAAATACAAAGAGTAAGGACCCCTCAATAACACCCAACTGTACCCAGCCTGGCCCAAACTGTGGATTGGCAAGAAAACAGGTGCCAACCTTGCCAACTATATACATTTTCAGAATTTTGAATAAGTAACTGAGGAATGTAAGGGGTTAAACGCCGTTGGGCCACTAATCTAAGGGTGGAAATACAAAGAGTAAGGACCCCTCCATAATACCCATTTGTATCCAGCCTGGCCCAAACTGTGGATTGGCAAGAAAACAGGTGCCAACCTTGCCAACTATATACATTTTCAGCATTTTGAATAAGTAACTGAGGAATAGAAGGGGTTAAACGCTGTTGGGCCACTAATCTAAGGGTGTAAATATATAGAGTAAGGGCCCCTCCATAATACCCAAATGTACCCAGCCTGGCCCAAACTGTGGATTGGCAGGAAAACAGGTGCCAACCTTGCCAACTATATACATTTTCTGCATTTTGAATAAGTAACTGAGGAATTTAAGGGGTTAAATGCTGTTGGGCCACTGATCTAAGGGTAGAAATATAAAGAGTAAGGACCCCTCCATCATACCCAACTGTATCCAGCCTGGCCCAAACTGTGGATTGGCAGGAAAACAGGTGCCAACCTTGCCAACTATATACATTTTCAGCATTTTGAATAAGTAACTGAGGAATTTAAGGGGTTAAATGCCGTTGGGCCACTGATCTAAGGGTGGAAATTTAAAGAGTAAGGACCCCTCCATAATACCCAACTATACCCAGCCTGGCCCAAACTGTGGATTGGCAAGAAAACAGGTGCCAACCTTGCCAACTATATACATTTTTAGCATTTTGAATAAGTAACTGAAGAATTTAAGGGGTTAAACGCCTTTGGGCCACTGATCTAAGGGTGGAAATATAAAGAGTAAGGACCCCTCTATAATACCCAACTGTATCCAGCATGGCCCAAACTGTGGATTGGCATTACAATAGGTGCCAACCTTGCCAACTATATACATTTTCAGCATTTTGAAAAAGTAACTGAGGAATTTAAGGGGTTAAATGCTGTTGGGCCACTGATCTAAGGGTAGAAATACAAAGAGTAAGGACCCCTCCATAATACCCATTTGTATCCAGCCTGGCCCAAACTGTGGATTGGCAAGAAAACAGGTGCCAACCTTGCCAACCATATACATTTTCAGCATTTTGAATAAGTAACTGAGGAATATAAGGGGTTAAACGCTGTTGGGCCACTAATCTAAGGGTGTAAATATATAGAGTAAGGGCCCCTCCATAATACCCAAATGTACCCAGCCTGGCCCAAACTGTGGATTGGCAGGAAAACAGGTGCCAACCTTGCCAACTATATACATTTTCAGCATTTTGAATAAGTAACTGAGGAATTTAAGGGGTTAAATGCTGTTGGGCCACTGATCTAAGGGTAGAAATACAAAGAGTAAGGACCCCTCAATAACACCCAACTGTACCCAGCCTGGCCCAAACTGTGGATTGGCAAGAAAACAGGTGCCAACCTTGCCAACTATATACATTTTCAGCATTTTGAATAAGTAACTGAGGAATGTAAGGGGTTAAACGCCGTTGGGCCACTAATCTAAGGGTGGAAATACAAAGAGTAAGGACCCCTCCATAATACCCATTTGTATCCAGCCTGGCCCAAACTGTGGATTGGCAAGAAAACAGGTGCCAACCTTGCCAACTATATACATTTTTAGCATTTTGAATAAGTAACTGAGGAATTTAAGGGGTTAAACGCCTTTGGGCCACTGATCTAAGGGTGTAAATATATAGAGTAAGGGCCCCTCCATAATACCCAAATGTACCCAGCCTGGCCCAAACTGTGGATTGGCAGGAAAACAGGTGCCAACCTTGCCAACTATATACATTTTCAGCATTTTGAATAAGTAACTGAGGAATTTAAGGGGTTAAATGCTGTTGGGCCACTGATCTAAGGGTAGAAATACAAAGAGTAAGGACCCCTCAATAACACCCAACTGTACCCAGCCTGGCCCAAACTGTGGATTGGCAAGAAAACAGGTGCCAACCTTGCCAACTATATACATTTTCAGCATTTTGAATAAGTAACTGAGGAATTTAAGGGGTTAAACGCCGTTGGGCCACTAATCTAAGGGTGGAAATACAAAGAGTAAGGACCCCTCCATAATACCCATTTGTATCCAGCCTGGCCCAAACTGTGGATTGGCAAGAAAACCGGTGCCAACCTTGCCAACTATATACATTTTCAGCATTTTGAATAAGTAACTGAGGAATATAAGGGGTTAAACGCTGTTGGGCCACTAATCTAAGGGTGTAAATATATAGAGTAAGGGCCCCTCCATAATACCCAAATGTACCCAGCCTGGCCCAAACTGTGGATTGGCAGGAAAACAGGTGCCAACCTTGCCAACTATATACATTTTCTACATTTTGAATAAGTAACTGAGGAATTTAAGGGGTTAAATGCTGTTGGGCCACTGATCTAAGGGTAGAAATACAAAGAGTAAGGACCCCTCCATCATACCCAACTGTATCCAGCCTGGCCCAAACTGTGGATTGGCAGGAAAACAGGTGCCAACCTTGCCAACTATATACATTTTCAGCATTTTGAATAAGTAACTGGTGATTTTAAGGGGTTAAACGCTGTTGGGCGACTAATCTAAGGGAGGGAATATAAAGAGTAAGGACCCCTCTATAACACCCAACTGTATCCAGCCTGGCCCAAACTGTGGATTAAAACAAGACCTATATTATTCTTCTAATTTGTTTAACCCCTTAAAATCACCAAAACGCTGAAAATGTATATAGTTGGCAAGGTTGGCACCTGTTTTCCTGCCAATCCACAGTTTGGGCCAGGCTGGATACAGTTGGGTGTTATGGAGGGGCCCTTACTCTTTATATTTTAACCCTTTGATTAGTGGCCCAACGGCGTTTAACCCCTTAAATTCCTCAGTTACTTATTCAAAATGCTGAAAATGTATATCGTTGGCAAGGTTGGCACCTATTTTAATGTCAATCCACAGTTTGGGCCAGGCTGGATACAGTTGGGTATTATAGAGGGGTCCTTACTCTTTATATTTCCACCCTTAGATTAGTGGCCCAATCGCGTTTAACCCCTTAAATTCCTCAGTTACTTATTCAAAATGCTGAAAATGTATATAGTTGGCATGGTTGGCACCTGTTTTCCTGCCAATCCACAGTTTGGGCCAGGCTGGGTACAGTTGGGTGTTATGGAGGGGTCCTTACTCTGTATATTTCCACCCTTAGATTAGTGGCCCAACAACGTTTAACCCCTTAAAATCACCAGTTACTTATTCAAAATGCTGAAAATGTATAAGGTTGGCACCTGTTTTCCTGCCAATCCACAGTTTGGGCCAGGCTGGATACAGTTGGGTGTTATGGAGGGGCCCTTACTCTTTATATTTTAACCCTTTGATTAGTGGCCCAACGGCGTTTAACCCCTTAAATTCCTCAGTTACTTATTCAAAATGCTGAAAATGTATATAGTTGGCAAGGTTGGCACCTATTTTAATGCCAATCCACAGTTTGGGCCAGGCTGGATACAGTTGGGTATTATAGAGGGGTCCTTACTCTTTATATTTCCGCCCTTAGATTAGTGGCCCAATGGCGTTTAACCCCTTAAATTCCTCAGTTAGTTATTCAAAATGCTGAAAATGTATATAGTTGGCAAGGTTGGCACCTGTTTTCCTGCCAATCCACAGTTTGGGCCAGGCTGGGTACAGTTGGGTGTTATGGAGGAGTCCTTACTCTGTATATTTCCACCCTTAGATTAGTGGCCCAACAGCGTTTAACCCCATAAAATCACCAGTTACTTATTCAAAATGCTGAAAATGTATATAGTTGGCAAGGTTGGCACCTGTTTTCCTGCCAATCCACAGTTTGGGCCAGGCTGGATACAGTTGGGTATTATAGAGGGGTCCTTACTCTATATATTTCCACCCTTAGATTAGTGGCCCAACGGCGTTTAACCCCTTAAATTCCTCAGTTACTTATTCAAAATGTAGAAAATGTATATAGTTGGCAAGGTTGGCACCTGTTTTCCTGCCAATTCACAGTTTGGGCCAGGCTGGATACAGTTGGGTGTTATCGAGGGGCCCTTACTCTTTATATTTTAACCCTTTGATTAGTGGCCCAACGGCGTTTAACCCCTTAAATTCCTCAGTTACTTATTCAAAATGCTGAAAATGTATATAGTTGGCAAGGTTGGCACCTATTTTAATGCCAGTCCACAGTTTGGGCCAGGCTGGATACAGTTGGGTATTATGGAGGGGTCCTTACTCTTTATATTTCCACCCTTAGATCAGTGGCCCAACGGCGTTTAACCCCTTAAATTCCTCAGTTACTTATTCAAAATGCTGAAAATGTATATAGTTGGCATGGTTGGCACCTGTTTTCCTGCCAATCCACAGCTTGGGCCAGGCTGGGTACAGTTGGGTGTTAGGGAGGGGTCCTTACTCTTTATATTTCCACCCTTAGATTAGTGGCCCAACGGCGTTTAACCCCTTAAATTCCTCAGTTACTTATTCAAAATGCTGAAAATGTATATCGTTGGCAAGGTTGGCACCTATTTTAATGCCAATACACAGTTTGGGCCAGGCTGGATACAGTTGGGTATTATAGAGGGGTCCTTACTCTTTATATTTCCACCCTTAGATTAGTGGCCCAATGGCGTTTAACCCCTTAAATTCCTCAGTTACTTATTCAAAATGCTGAAAATGTATATAGTTGGCATGGTTGGCACCTGTTTTCCTGCCAATCCACAGTTTGGGCCAGGCTGGGTACAGTTGGGTGTTATGGAGGGGTCCTTACTCTGTATATTTCCACCCTTAGATTAGTGGCCCAACAACGTTTAACCCCTTAAAATCACCAGTTACTTATTCAAAATGCTGAAAATGTATATAGTTGGCAAGGTTGGCACCTGTTTTCCTGCCAATCCACAGTTTGGGCCAGGCTGGATACAGTTGGGTGTTATGGAGGGGTCCTTACTCTTTATATTTCCACCCTTAGATCAGTGGCCCAACGGCGTTTAACCCCTTAAATTCCTCAGTTACTTATTCAAAATGCTGAAAATGTATATAGTTGGCAAGGTTGGCACCTATTTTAATGCCAATCCACAGTTTGGGCCAGGCTGGATACAGTTGGGTATTATAGAGGGGTCCTTACTCTTTATATTTCCGCCCTTAGATTAGTGGCCCAATGGCGTTTAACCCCTTAAATTCCTCAGTTAGTTATTCAAAATGCTGAAAATGTATATAGTTGGCAAGGTTGGCACCTGTTTTCCTGCCAATCCACAGTTTGGGCCAGGCTGGGTACAGTTGGGTATTATGGAGGGGTCCTTACTCTGTATATTTCCACCCTTAGATTAGTGGCCCAACAACGTTTAACCCCATAAAATCACCAGTTACTTATTCAAAATGCTGAAAATGTGTATAGTTGGCAAGGTTGGCACCTGTTTTAATGCCAATCCACAGTTTGGGCCAGGCTGGGTATAGTTGGGTGTTATGGAGGGGTCCTTACTCTGTATATTTCCACCCTTAGATTAGTGGCCCAACAGCGTTTAACCCCTTAAAATCACCAGTTACTTATTCAAAATGTTGAAAATGTATATAGTTGGCAAGGTTGGCACCTGTTTTCCTGCCAATCCACAGTTTGGGCCAGGCTGGATACAGTTGGGTATTATAGAGGGGTCCTTACTCTATATATTTCCACCCTTAGATTAGTGGCCCAACGGCGTTTAACCCCTTAAATTCCTCAGTTACTTATTCAAAATGCTGAAAATGTATATAGTTGGCAAGGTTGGCACCTATTTTAATGCCAATCCACAGTTTGGGCCAGGCTGGATACAGTTGGGTATTATGGAGGGGTCCTTACTCTTTATATTTCCACCCTTAGATCAGTGGCCCAACGGCGTTTAACCCCTTAAATTCCTCAGTTACTTATTCAAAATGCTGAAAATGTATATAGTTGGCAAGGTTGGCACCTGTTTTCCTGCCAATCCACAGTTTGGGCCAGGCTGGATACAGTTGGGTATTATGGAGGGGTCCTTACTCTTTATATTTCCACCCTTAGATCAGTGGCCCAACGGCGTTTAACCCCTTAAATTCCTCAGTTACTTATTCAAAATGCTGAAAATGTATATAGTTGGCAAGGTTGGCACCTGTTTTCCTGCCAATCCACAGTTTGGGCCAGGCTGGGTACAGTTGGGTGTTATGGAGGGGTCCTTACTCTGTATATTTCCACCCTTAGATTAGTGGCCCAACAACGTTTAACCCCATAAAATCACCAGTTACTTATTCAAAATGCTGAAAATGTGTATAGTTGGCAAGGTTGGCACCTGTTTTAATGCCAATCCACAGTTTGGGCCAGGCTGGGTATAGTTGGGTGTTATGGAGGGGTCCTTACTCTGTATATTTCCACCCTTAGATTAGTGGCCCAACAGCGTTTAACCCCTTAAAATCACCAGTTACTTATTCAAAATGCTGAAAATGTATATAGTTGGTAAGGTTGGCACCTGTTTTCCTGCTAATCCACAGTTTGGGCCAGACTGGATACAGTTGGGTATTATAGAGGGGTCCTTACTCTATTTATTTCCACCCTTAGATTAGTGGCCCAACGGCGTTTAACCCCTTAAATTCCTCAGTTACTTATTCAAAATACTGAAAATGTATATAGTTGGCAAGGTTGGCACCTGTTTTCCTGCCAATCCACAGTTTGGGCCAGGCTGGATACAGTTGGGTGTTATCGAGGGGCCCTTACTCTTTATATTTTAACCCTTTGATTAGTGGCCCAACGGCGTTTAACCCCTTAAATTCCTCAGTTACTTATTCAAAATGCTGAAAATGTATATAGTTGGCAAGGTTGGCACCTATTTTAATGCCAATCCACAGTTTGGGCCAGGCTGGATACAGTTGGGTATTATGGAGGGGTCCTTACTCTTTATATTTCCACCCTTAGATCAGTGGCCCAACGGCGTTTAACCCCTTAAATTCCTCAGTTACTTATTCAAAATGCTGAAAATGTATATAGTTGGCAAGGTTGGCACCTGTTTTCCTGCCAATCCACAGTTTGGGCCAGGCTGGGTACAGTTGGGTGTTATGGAGGGGTCCTTACTCTTTATATTTCCACCCTTAGATTAGTGGCCCAACGGCGTTTAACCCCTTAAATTCCTCAGTTACTTATTCAAAATGCTGAAAATGTATATAGTTGGCAAGGTTGGCACCTATTTTAATGCCAATCCACAGTTTGGGCCAGGCTGGATACAGTTGGGTATTATGGAGGGGTCCTTACACTTTATATTTCCACCCTTAGATCAGTGGCCCAAGGGCGTTTAACCCCTTAAATTCCTCAGTTACTTATTCAAAATGCTGAAAATGTATATAGTTGGCAAGGTTGGCACCTGTTTTCCTGCCAATCCACAGTTTGGGCCAGGCTGGGTACAGTTGGGTGTTATGGAGGGGTCCTTACTCTGTATATTTCCACCCTTAGATTAGTGGTCCAACAACGTTTAACCCCATAAAATCACCAGTTACTTATTCAAAATGCTGAAAATGTGTATAGTTGGCAAGGTTGGCACCTGTTTTAATGCCAATCCACAGTTTGGGCCAGGCTGGGTATAGTTGGGTGTTATGGAGGGGTCCTTACTCTGTATATTTCCACCCTTAGATTAGTGGCCCAACAGCGTTTAACCCCTTAAATCACTCAGTTACTTATTCAAAATGCTGAAAATGTATATAGTTGGCAAGGTTGGCACCTGTTTTCCTGCCAATCCACAGTTTGGGCCAGGCTGGGTACAGTTGGGTGTTATGGAGGGGTCCTTACTCTGTATATTTCCACCCTTAGATTAGTGGCCCAACAGCGTTTAACCCCATTAAATTCACTCAGTTACTTATTCAAAATGCTGAAAATGTATATAGTTGGCAAGGTTGGCACCTGTTTTAATGCCAATCCACAGTTTGGGCCAGGCTGGGTATAGTTGGGTATTATGGAGGGGTCCTTACTCTGTATATTTCCACCCTTAGATTAGTGGCCCAACAGCGTTTAACCCCTTAAATTCACACAGTTACTTATTCAAAATGCTGAAAATGTATATAGTTGGCAAGGTTGGCACCTGTTTTCCTGCCAATCCACAGTTTGGGCCAGGCTGGATACAGTTGGGTATTATAGAGGGGTCCTTACTCTATATATTTCCACCCTTAGATTAGTGGCCCAACGGCGTTTAACCCCTTAAATTCCTCAGTTACTTATTCAAAATACTGAAAATGTATATAGTTGGCAAGGTTGGCACCTGTTTTCCTGCCAATCCACAGTTTGGGCCAGGCTGGATACAGTTGGGTGTTATCGAGGGGCCCTTACTCTTTATATTTAACCCTTTGATTAGTGGCCCAACGGCGTTTAACCCCTTAAATTCCTCAGTTACTTATTCAAAATGCTGAAAATGTATATAGTTGGCAAGGTTGGCACCTATTTTAATGCCAATCCACAGTTTGGGCCAGGCTGGATACAGTTGGGTATTATGGAGGGGTCCTTACTCTTTATATTTCCACCCTTAGATCAGTGGCCCAACGGCGTTTAACCTCTTAAATTCCTCAGTTACTTATTCAAAATGCTGAAAATGTATATAGTTGGCAAGGTTGGCACCTGTTTTCCTGCCAATCCACAGTTTGGGCCAGGCTGGGTACAGTTGGGTGTTATGGAGGGGTCCTTACTCTTTATATTTCCACCCTTAGATTAGTGGCCCAACGGCGTTTAACCCCTTAAATTCCTCAGTTACTTATTAAAAATGCTGAAAATGTATATAGTTGGCAAGGTTGGCACCTATTTTAATGCCAATCCACAGTTTGGGCCAGGCTGGATACAGTTGGGTGTTATGGAGGGGCCCTTACGGCGTTTAACCCCTTATATTCCTCAGTTACTTATTCAAAATGCATATTTTTTCATCCATTTTTCACTATCGTTTTTTTCAGTAAAAACACCAATAATGTAGATTTTTTATTTATTAATCTGGTTGTTCACAAATAATATTTAACATTTATGTAGAAAAAAACTGATTTACTGCAGAGGAATAAGAGGAAAAAAGGTTTATTTGTCATAGTGATGTATAAGAAACTGCCGAATAAGAAACCAACTTCAGCCTCGTCATTCTTCCCTCAACCAATCTAGTCCAACATGCCCGGTATCTCCAACCCACACAATCAGCTCCCTGACAGGCTCCTCCCCCTCACACGTGACGTGGTCTGTAGGTCCAGTCCCACTGTTCTGCGCTGTTGAGAGCTTGGTGTACGTCTGCTGCTGCTGGAATACAGCTTCTTTCTGTGTATTGCCATCCTGCGCTTCCCACCATGGTTCTAGAGCTAGACTTGTTCCGTGAAGATAAAGGAGGCAATCCTGAGCTGGTCAGGGAGACGCAGAGGAAGAGATTCAAGGACCCGGGCTTGGTAGACTCCTTGTTAGGGGCAGACACTGCGTGGAGAAAATGTGAGTAATGTGGATGTATTGTTTCTGACTGCCACCTAAGTGGAGGGTCTGTGCTGCCCGTCATAAAATGGCTCTCCATGTGCTGCACCTACGTCTGATGCAATCATGTAGCCGGCTGCCTGCAAGGGCGTGGCCATCTGTGGCGACGTCATCTAGGCCACGCCATTCCTATGGAAAGCCACAGTGACGCAAGGGCCTACAGGCATGTTACATATATTTGCTGTGCTACATGCTTTCACACAGTGTCTTAGGGTACTTTCACACTTGCAGCAGAGGATTCCGGAAGGCAGTTCCGTCGCCCGGAACTGCCTGACGGATCTGGCAATCCGGACACAAACGGATGCATTTGTGAGATGGATCTGGATGCGGATCCGTCTCACAAATGCATTGGAATACCGAATCTGGTGTCATCCGGAAAAACGCATGCGGAGATCGGAAAGCCGGATCGGTTTTGCTGGAACACTTAATGCCGGATCTGGCACTAATACAATTCAATTTAAATTAATGCCGGAACCGGCATTCCAGCAAGTGATCATTATTTTGGGCCGGAGAGAAAACTGCAGCATGGTGCGGTATTTTCTCAGTAAAAAAACCGTAAGAGGTACTGAACTGATGCATTCTGAATGCATTAGGATAAAACTGATAATTTTTTTCCGGTATAGAGCCCCTAGGACAGAACTCAGTGCCGGAAAAGAATAACGCTAGTGTGAAAGTACCCTTAGCCCTCCTTAGAGCTTTCCATATCCAGGCACAGTATTCAAATGTATACAGTGACAGGTACATTAAAAGGGGTTTTCAAGACTAGTACTGTGACCAGTCCTCTGGATAGGTCATCAGTATCTGATTGCTGGAGGTCTGACACGTGGGACCTCCGGCGGGTAGTAGTAACCGATGAACGTCTAGGGCAATGATGGCGAACCTATGGCATGGGTGCCAGTGGCGGCACTCAGAGCCCTCTCTGTGGGCACCCGCACCCTGGAAAAATCTATGGTGTACCAATATGCCTTAGAGTTTTCCTGCCATTCATCAGCACAGGGCGCGCCATGAACAGCACAGGCAGCACATAGAATGTAGGCAGGCTATTATAGCTAAATGATAAAGTACATGGAAGATATTGGACTGTAGTATTCAGGTTACATTGCCGTGTTGGCACTTTGTGATAAATAAATGGGTTTTGGGTTGCAGTTTGGGCACTCGGTCTGTAAAAGGTTTGCCATCACTGGTCTAGGGAAATCTGAGAGAAGGCTACAACACCAGAGCGCCTCTGCCTTCTCAGACAGCTGATCGGCGGGGGTCCCGGGTGTCGGACCCTCACGTTCAGATACTGATGACCAGTAAAAAAAACTCTTTTTATCTTGAATGGGTCAAATGATGTTCAAAGGTTTTTAGCTTTGGACTCCGTTTTACCTACTTTCTGTTCCTTTTTGGCATTTTCACCAGACAGGGTAGTATGGCAGACTGTGCTATTCTGTCTGGCAAAATGCTGGACAGAACCCAAAGATGGATCCCTAAGGCCTCTTGCATACGTGACCGCATACTGCGGGTCTGCAATACATGGGGCACCGGCCGTGTGCATTTTGTATCACGGTTGCTGACCCATTCACTTGCATAGGTCCGCAAATCCTGAGATGCGGAACGGAACCCTACGGTGTGCTTTCGTGGGGTTTCTCAAAAATATAGAACTTGTCCTATCTTTTTGCAGAATGGATGGATTGCAGACCCCATTCAAGTGAATGGGGTCGCGATCCACGTTTGGCATCTCCACGGTCAGTGCCTGTGCATTGCGGAACGCAATTTTCGGTTCGCGGCACGGACAGCACGCGTTCGTGTGCAAAAGGCTTAATTCTCAGCTTTATCCATTAACGTCGACGTACCCGTGGCATTACACCTCTGAATACTGTTTTCCTTTGTTCAGAGGTAAGTCCCTGGTGGAAATTCTATGTGAATGCAGCACCAGCTGCTGTGCCCAGATTTCAAGCCATTCTGAGATTGTTTTCTTGTGACACATTGTATTGTAAAAGGCTACTTTCACACTAGCGTTTTTGCTTTCCGTTTCTGAGATCCGTCATGGGCTCTCACAAGCGGTCCAAAATGGATCAGTTTTGCTCTAATGCATTCTGAATGGAAAAGGATCCGCTCGGAATGCATGTTTGCCTCCGATCAGTCACTATTCTGCCTGCAGCGTTTTGCTGTCCGCTTGACGAAACTGAGCCAAATGGATCTGTCCAGACACACAATGTAAGTCAATGGGTACGGATCAGTTTTCTATGACACAATCTGGCACAATAGAAAACTGATCCGTCCTCCATTGACTTTAAATGGTGTTCAAGACGGATCCATCTTGGCTATGTTACAGATAATACAAACTGATCCGTTCTGAACGGATGCAGACGGTTGTATTATCTGAACGGTTCCATCTGTGCAGATCCATGACTGATCCGCACCAAACGTGTGAAAGTAGCCTTAGTAGTAAATCCATCAGCGGTGGCTGTGCTTTCACACTATAGGAAAAAGCGCCGGCTTCCCTGGTTGCTGAGACAGTGGGTACCCACATAGGCTAGTCTTTTTTTCTTTTAGTATGCAAGTATGACCACCGCCGATGGATTGCAGGGTGGTCGTAACCATGGAAACTTGCAGTGCATAATGTGATGGAAAAATGAATCCACCCAGCAAAGGAGGCAATATTTATATACACTCACAATACATTAATAAGTTCCTTGTATTAAAGGGAACCTGTCACCGGGATTTTGGGTATAGAGCTGAGGACATGGGTTGCTAGATGGCTGCTAGCACATCTGCAATATCCAGTCCCCATAGCTCTGTGTGCTTTTATTGTGTAAAAAAACACACAATTTGATACATATGCAAATTAACATAAGAGTCATATCTCACTTGTTTGACCAGAGAATAGTCATATTTTCAAGCTCTGATTCATCTCGGGTTAATTTGCAGATGTATCAAATCGTTTTTTTACACAATAAAATCACACAGAGCTATGGGGACTGGGTATTGTGGATGTGCTAGCGGCCATCTACCAACCCATGTCCTCAGCTCTATACACAAAATCCCGATGACAGGTTCCCTTTAACTTCCTTTACAGTGCTCCAAGACCAAAAAAAATACCTAGTAGCCATTGGCTCCTGAACTGAAAAATTTAGGAGCCAAATCTAATTTTTAGTCGCCAAATCGAAACCGAATCAAAATTTTGGTATCGTGACAACGCTACGCCGATCAGATCGGCGTAGGGTTGTTTTGATACCAACATTTTTATTCGCTTTCGCCACCATAAAAAAGTATTGCGATACTCAATACCGCGCAATAAAAAAAAAAAACACACTACAAAAAGCCGCGTGCATTTCGCATTTTATGAAACATTCGGCCCATAATAGAACAGTCCTATCCTATTTTTGGGGGTGACAAGGTGACAAAAAAATGGCGAATGCTCACCGCATAGGAGATATTTTTTAATAATTTAATAGTTTGGACAGCGCTATGTAATATGTTTATTTATTTATATATTTTATATGTAAAATTGGGAAAGGGGGGATTTAAACTTAATATTTTAGGGCCCTTTCACACTTGCGTTGTCCGGATCCGGCGTGTACTCCACTTGCCGGAGGTACACGCCGGATCCGGAAAAAACGCAAGTGTACGGAAAGCATTTGAAGACGGATCCGTCTTCAAAATGCTTTCAGTGTTACTATGGCAGCCAGGACGCTATTAAAGTCCTGGTTGCCATAGTAGGAGCGGGGAGCGGCATACTTACAGTCCGTGCGGCTCCCGGGGCGCTCCAGAGTGACGTCAGAGCGCCCCAGGCGCATGGATGACGTGTACATGCGATCACGTCATCCATGCGCTTGGGGCGCCCTGACGTCACTCTGGAGCGCCCCGGGAGCCGCACGGACGGCAAGTATGCTGCTCCCCCGCTCCCCGCTACACTTTACCATGGCTGCCATGACTTTAGCGTCCCGGCAGCCATGGTAACCATTGAGAAAAAGCTAAACGTCGTATCCGGCAATGCGCCGAAACGACGTTTAGCTTAAGGCCGGATCCGGATCAATGCCTTTCAATGGGCATTAATTCCGGATCCGGCTTTGCGGCAAGTGTTCAGGATTTTTGGCCGGAGCAAAAAGTACTGCATGCTGCGGTATTTTCTCCGGCCAAAAAACTTTCCGGAACGGAAGACATCCTGATGCATCCTGAACGGATTTCTCTCCATTCAGAATGCATTAGGATAATCCTGATCAGGATTGTTCCGGCATAGAGCCCCGACGACTGAACTCTATGCCGGATCCGGCCAACGCAAGTGTGAAAGGGCCCTAAGGGTACTTTCACACTAGCGTTTTTCTTTTCCGGCATAGAGTTCTGTCCTAGGGGCTCTATACCGGAAAAGAACTGATCAGGCATATCCCCATGCATTCTGAATGGAGAGCAATCCGTTCAGGATGCATCAGGATGTCTTCAATTCAGTCATTTTGACTGATCAGGCAAAAGATAAAACCGCAGCATGCTACGGTTTTATCTCCGGCAAAAAAACCTGAAGATTTGCCTGAATGCCAGATCCAGCATTTTTTCCCATAGGAATGTATTAGTGCCAGATCTGGCATTCAAAATACCGGAATGCACCCGCACTAAATCCGGACCCATTCACTTCTATGGGGCTGTGCACATGAGCGGTGATTTTCACACATCACTTGTGCTTTGCGTGAAAATCGCAGCATGCTCTATGTTGTGCTTTTTTCACACAATGCAGGCCCCATAGAAGTTAATGGGGCTGCGTGAAAATCGCAAGCAAGTGCGGATGCGGTGCAATTTTCATGCATGGTTGCTAGGATGAAAGTGTAAACATTGGTGGCGCAGTGCGCCCTCCCTCAATATAATAAACATTGGTGGCGCAGTGCGCCCTCCCTCAATATAATAAACATTGGTGGCGCAGTGCGCCCTCCCTCAATATAATAAACATTGGTGGCGCAGTGCGCCCCCCCTCAATATAATAAACATTGGTGGCGCAGTGCGCCCCCCCTCAATATAATAAACATTGGTGGCGCAGTGCGCCCCCCCTCAATATAATAAACATTGGTGGCGCAGTGCGCCCCCCCTCAATATAATAAACATTGGTGGCGCAGTGCGCCCCCCCCCCAGTATAATAAACATTGGTGGCGCAGTGCGCCCCCCCCCCCAGTATAATAAACATTGGTGGCGCAGTGCGCCCCCCCCCCAGTATAATAAACATTGGTGGCGCAGTGCGCCCCCCCCCAATATAATAAACATTGGTGGCGCAGTGCGCCCCCCTCAATATAATAAACATTGGTGGCGCAGTGCGCCCCCCCTCAATATAATAAACATTGGTGGCGCAGTGCGCCCCCCTCAATATAATAAACATTGGTGGCGCAGTGCGCCCCCTCAACACCCCAGTATAGTAAACAATGGTGGCGCAGTGCCAATGAGGGTTAAAAAATTTATTGTTCTACATGTCTTTGATAAAAAAAAAATTTGGGCAAAAAAAAAAAATGGTTTGGGTAAAAGTTATAGCGTTTACAAACTATGGTACAAAAATGTGAATTTCCGCTTTTTGAAGCAGCTCTGACTTTCTGAGCACCTGTCATGATTCCTGAGGTTCTACAATGCCCAAACAGTAAAAAAAACCACAAATGACCCCATTTCAGAAAGTAGACACCCTAAGGTATTCGCTGATGGGCATAGTGAGTTCATAGAACTTTTTATTTTTTGTCACAAGTTAGCGGAAAATGCTGATTTTTTATTTTATTTTATTTTTTATTACAAAGTCTCATATTCCACTAACTTGCGACAAAAAATAAAAAATTCTAGGAACTCGCCATGCCCCTCACGGAATACCTTGGGGTGTCTTCTTTCCAAAATGGGGTCACTTGTGGCGTAGTTATACTGCCCTGGCAATTTAGGGGCCCAAATGTGTGAGAAGAACTTTGCAATCAAAATGTGTAAAAAATGGCCTGCGAAATCCGAAAGGTGCACTTTGGAATGTGTGCCCCTTTGCCCACCTTGGCTGCAAAAAGTGTCACACATCTGGTATCGCCGTACTCAGGAGAAGTTGGAATGTGTTTTGGGGTGTCATTTTACATATACCCATGCTGGGTGAGAGAAATATCTTGGCAAAAGACAACTTTTCCCATTTTTTTTTATACAAAGTTGGCATTTGACCAAGATATTTTTTTCACCCAGCATGGGTATATGTAAAATGACACCCCAAAACACATTGCCCAGCTTCTCCTGAGTACGGCGATACCAGATGTGTGACACTTTTTTGCAGCCTAGATGCGCAAAGGTGCCCAAATTCCTTTTAGGAGGGCATTTTTAGACATTTAGATCCCAGACTTCTTCTCACACTTTCGGGCCCCTAAAAAGCCAGGGCAGTATAAATACCCCACATGTGACCCCACTTTGGAAAGAAGACACCCCAAGGTATTCAATGAGGGGCCTGGCGAGTTCATAGAATTTTTTTTTTATATTTTTGCATAAGTCGCTAACTTAGGACAAAAATTTCAATCTTTCATGGACTCAATATGCCCCTCACGGAATACCTTGGGGTGTCTTCTTTCCGAAATGGGGTCACATGTGGGGTATTTATACTGCCCTGACTTTTTAGGGGCCCTAAAGCGTGAGAAGAAGTCTGGAATATAAATGTCTAAAAAGGTTTACGCATTTGGATTCCGTGAGGGGTATGGTGAGTTCATGTGAGATTTTATTTTTTGACACAAGTTAGTGGAATATGAGACTTTGTAAGTAAAAAAAAAAAAATATATATATATATATATATATATATATATATATATATATATATATATATATATATATATATATATTATTTTTTTTTTTTTCCCCGCTAACTCTGGCCAAAAAAATGTCTGAATGGAGCCTTACAGGAGGGGGTGATCAATGACAGGGGGTTGATCACCCATATACACTCCCTGATCACCCCCCTGTCATTGATCACCCCCCTGGTAAGGCTCCATTCAGACGTCCGTATGATTTTTACGGATCCATGGATCGGATCCGCAAAATACATGCGGACGTCTGAATGGAGCCTTACAGGGGGGTGGTCAATGACAGGGGGGTGATCACCCATATAGACTCCCTGATCACCCCCCTGTCATTGATCACCCCCCTGGTAAGGCTCCATTCAGACGTTCGTATGATTTTTACGGATCCATGGATCGGATCCGCAAAACACATGCGGACTTCTGAATGGAGCCTTACAGGGGGGTGATCAGGGAGTGTATATGGGTGATCACCCCCCTGTCATTGATCACCCCCCTGTAAGGCTCCATTCAGACGTCCGTATGATTTTTACGGATCCATGGATACATGGATCGGATCCGCAAAACACATGCGGACGTCTGAATGGAGCCTTACAGGGGGGTGATCAATGACAGGAGGTGATCAGGGAGTGTATATGGGTGATCACGCCCCTGTCATTGATCACCCCCCTGTAAGGCTCCATTCAGACGTCCGAATTATTTTTACGGATCCATGGATGGTGGTCGATCCAAACAAAAGGGACCACCAGAGGACCAGGTAGCAGGTATATTAGACGCTGTTGTCAAAACAGCGTCTAATATACCTGTTAGGGGTTAAAAAAAAATCACATCTCCAGCCTGCCAGCGAGCGATCGCCGCTGGCAGGCTGGAGATCCACTCGCTTACCTTCTGTTCCTGTGAGCGCGCGCGCTCATCTGCGTTAGGCGGTCCGGAGGCGGTTAAATTATTCAAAACTAATTTTACAAACTTTGTTAACCCTTTTAGGTGTTCCATTTCCACTTTAGTCCATTCTTCCTGTAACACAGCAAGGGTTAACAGCAAAACCAACCCCAATATTTATTTCCCTGATTCTGCAGTTTACAGAAACATCCCATATATATATATATTTGTAAACTGCTCTATTGGCACATGGCAGATGAGTGCCATATTGTTTTTGGAGGGCAGATTTTGCTGGGATAGTTTTTGGGTGCTGTGTTGCATTTTAAGACACCCTGAGGTATCCCTACAGTGGAACCCCCCCCCCCCCCCCAAAAGTGACCCCATTTTTGAAACTACTGCCCCCATAGAATTTTTAACGGGCATAGTAGGGTTGTTGTGGGTATCGAAATTTCGATACCCAATCGATACTTTTGTCCCGATATCCATACGATACCGGGATTTCCATTTTTTTCGATACAGGGCTGCGCTTCTGCGCATCCTAGTATCTCTGAACATGAGAGCGCTGCTGTCGGCGTGCTCATGTTCTCTCAGCAGCACAGGGGAGAAACAAGCTGTCCTCCCTCCCCCTGTGCTGCTGCCACCACTGAGACGAGAGGGGCGGAGGAGGGGCGGGCGCACTGCGCCACCAATGATATGACTTTTCCTACACAGAGCAGCTCCCAGCGATGTCCCAGCACTCACTATTATTCCTGGGCACCGCTCCGTTCGCCCGCTGTGCCCCATTACTGTCTCCTCTCCTGCTCCACATGCTAATTACTATCGGAGCGATGGGGAGGAGACATCAGCTTCTCTAGTGGGCGTTCCTTCTTCCTGCGCTGCGATTGGACAGCGCTACAGCCAGCGAAGCTAGAGAAGCTGATGTCTCCTCCCCATTGCTCCGATAGTAATTAGCATATGGAGCAGGAGACAGTAATGGGGACAGTGGGCGAACGGAGCGGCGTCCAGGGAGATTCCTCGGCGCCGCTCTGTGTAGCCTAATACTTAATGTCTGGACCCAGGAAAAGTTGACTTTAACACATAATACAGGAGGCGGTTAACTGCTGCTGATCTGCCAGTACCCATTGGTGGCACAGTGCGCCGGCCCCTCTCAACCCCCCCAGTATTAAAATCATTGGTGGCAGTGGCCACAGGGTACCCTCCCCTCCCCCTCATTGGGACAGTGTGAAGTCCTAAGAGCTCTATCAGGGTGAATAGGATAAGGGATTAAAAAATACCAGGTTCTAGCCCCTAAGGGGGGAAATAGTTATTAAATAAAAAGTGTGAAAAAAACCACCAAAATATTAAGTATGAATCACCCCCTTTTCCCAATTTCACATATAAAATGTATAAATAATAAACATATTACATATCGCCACATCAGAAAAGTCGAAACTATTAAAATATAAAAAAAAATCTATGCGGTGAACGCCGAAACAGAAAAAATTAATAAAAACTGCGCGATTCGCCATTTTTTAAAATGCGGAATGCACATGGCTTTTTTGGTTTATTTTTTTTTTTCATGGTATCGAATATCGCAATACTTTTTCATGGTATCGAAACAGAATAAAAAATTTGGTATCGCAACAACTCTAGGGCTACTAATTTTTCACTTTCACAAGGGGTAACAGGATGTAATGCACCCCAGAATGTGTTGCCATATTCAGGAGAAAATGGGTAACACTCCATATGTGGTCGTAAACTGCTGTATGGGCACAGAAGAGAAAGCACATGTGCATTTGAAGCCTAGATTGGTGATTTATACAGCACTGGCCAACAACTGCAGAATCTCTGAGATGAAATATAAAAGACACCCTCAACAAATGACCCCTCAACAAATGACCCCATTTTAGAACCCACACCCTTCACAGAATTTATCACGGGATTTAGTTAGCATTTTGACCCTCAGGTGGTTGGCAAAAATTCACAGCAGATGGTGCAAAGTGAAAATTGCAATTTTCTACATAGGTATGCCATGGCTGGAGGACTCCAGGTCCAGCCACCACCAAGCAAACTCTATGGGAGCTTACTGCACTTGCGCGGCCGTAGAGATGAATGGAGGGCGGACGCACATGCGCGGTCCGCCCTCCGGGACTTTGCCGGCAGTATTTATGAGATGGGTATGGGTCCCACCTCTGGGACCTGCACCTATCAGACAATGGGGGCATATCCTTGGGCTATGCCTAAATTGTTTGAGATGGAAATACCCCTTTAACCCCTTCCCGACATATGACGTAATAGTATGTCATGACAGCAAGTGACAATGCCGGTGGATTAACCCCTTCTATGCGCTGACCGCGGTATAGAAGGTGCATGTGGCAGGTGAGGGGAGACCATTGGGTGCCCGTGCTGCTGTGGCAGGCACCCGATTGGTGACTAGGCAGCCCGATGCCATGCACGGCATTGGGACCTGCCTTCTACGGGGGCCAAAGAGATCCAGCCCCAGGCTGGGTCTCCTAGGCAACCTTTTAGTGCATTATTCAAAGTAATACACTAACAGACAATGTATTACAATACAGATGTATTGTAATTCATTGCAAAGGGGATCAGACCCTCAAAAGTTGAAGTCCCAGAGTGGGAGAGAAAAAGTTTTAAAAAAAAGCAAAAAAAGGGTTTTTAATAAAAACAAAAACAATTTTCAAGTAAAAAAAGAAAAAAAACACCCCTTTCCCCTGATTTTATAATAAAAAAAACTGAAAAAAACCCACACATATAAGGTATCGCCACATCTGTAACGACCAGCTCTATAAATATCACATGACCACCCCGTCCGATAAACACCATAAAAATAAAAACTGTGTCAAAAAGGCAGTTTTTGTCACCTTGCATCACAACAGTACCAAAAAAGCCCTTTTTTTTCCACCTTACATCACAAAAATTGCAACACCAAGTGATAAAAGACACATGCCTCCCAAAATAGTACTAGTCAAACCGTCACCTCATCCTGCAAAAAATTAGACCCTACCTAAGAAAATCGGTCAAAAAATTAAAAAACTATGACTCTAAAGGCTGTTTCACATGAGCGGATGCGTGCGTGACATCCGCTCCCAGAATGACAGCTAAGACCCTATGCGGACTGCAGAGGCACGGAGCATTAACATGACTGATAATGCTCCGTGCCTTTCTGTGACCTCTTTACTACGAAATCACAGTGACAACTGTGATTTCGTAGTAAAGAGATCACAGAGAGGCACGGAGCATTATCAGTCATGTTAATGCTCCGTGCCTCTGCAGTCTGCATCGGGTCTTGGCACTCTTTCACGGAGCGGATGTCACGCACGGCATCTGCTCGTGTGAAACAGCCCTAAGACAATGGAGACACTAAAACATAATTTAAAATATTATTATTGTGTAAAACTTAAATAAGTAAAAGTATGCATATTAGGTATTGCCACGTCCGTAACGATCTGATCTATACAAATGTCACATGAAGTAACCCCTCAGATGAACGCTGTAAAAATAAATAAAAACTGTGCCAAAACAACCAATTTTTTGGTCACCTTGCCTCATAATGTGTAATAATGAATGATTAAAAAAATCATATATAAGGCTACTTTCACACTAGCGTTGTTTTAATACGGCGTTCAATTCCGACACTGGAACTGCCCGCCGGATCCGGAAAAACGTGTGAAAACGGATTACATTTGAATCCTGATCAGGCTTTCGATCACAATGGAAAAATGCATTGGAAAAAACGGATCCGCCATTTATGGACTTTAACTTTTTTTTCACATTTTTCGGGTTTAACATGCAAAAGCCGGATCCGTTTTGACTGAACACACGGCGTTAATGCAAGTCAATGGGGAAAAAAGCCTGATCAGGCGTTCAGTCAAAGTGTTCAGGCTTTTTGGCCGGAGGTAAAAATACTGCATGCTACGTTTTTCTGAAAAGCCTGATCAGTCAAAAAGACTGAACTGAAGACATCCTGATGCATCACTCAGATGAAACAGCTGAATGAGAGCTGTTCATTTAGACCCTGTGGGTGAACAGTTTTTAATTGAAAGATCCACCAGGTCTCTCTTTGTAGGATCTTTTGGTCCCAATTGCCTCCCCTATTTGGGGGTGGGACAGCCTCAATACCCATAAAACTGACTTCTGAGTAGTCCCCGCCATGGACCAAAGTCACATGGCGTGCCAAGGGGGTATCCTTATGATGACGTATGTCCCCCCCCAAGTGTTCTCCTATCCTCCTGCGCAGCTCCCGCTTGGTTTTGCCAATGTATTCAAGGCCGCATATACATTGTGCACGATAGATCACACCTCTGCTACGACAGTTGATAAACTGTTTGATGGTATAGGTGTGATTAGTCACATGACCAATGAAGCTATGTCCCTGTTTGATGTAGGGGCAGGCGACACACCCACTGCAATGGTAGGAGCCAATTGGAGCTCTCAGCCAAGCAGTCGATGCGGTGCCAGCACCCGAGTAATGGCTATGTACCACATGATCTTTGATGTTACGCCCCCTACGATACGTGACTTGAGCAAATGGGGCCACCATTTTTTCAATATTTGGGTCGAGCAGGAGAGTACTCCAGTTTTTCTTGAGAATCTCCTTTACCTCTTCCGCCCCCATGTCGAAGGTACCTATCAACCGTATCAATTTATCATCACTTCTAGATCTCTGTGGATGTAGCAGCCCTGTACGGTCAGAGGCAAGTGCCCTCTGGTAGGCTTTTCTCAGGACATAGTCTGGAAACCCCTTGTCCAAGAATCTTTTGCGGAGGTCCCCCGCCTGTTCCTTGAACTGCTGGATAGAGGAACAGTTCCTTCGCATCCTCAGGTATTGACCTGTAGGGATACCTCGCTTCAAAGGGCCGGGGTGAAAACTCTCCCACTCCAATAAGGAGTTTGTAGCCGTGGGTTTTCTATAGGTCTGTGTAAGGAGTTCACCCTCCGGTCCCTTATCAATCCGAATGTCAAGGAAGGGCAGGGAGCCAGCGGACATCTCATATGTGAACCGTAATCCAAGGTGGTTAACATTGAGAATGTCCACCAGATCTCGGAAGGTGCCCACGACCCCCGCCAGATAATAAAGATATCATCAATATATCTGGCCCACATCACCACAGGTGTGGTGAGCGGGCTGGGGGGGGGGGTCGGTGAACACCAATTCCCTTTCCCACCAGCCCAGGAACAAGTTCGCATACGATGGGGCACAAGGACTCCCCATCGCGGTGCCCCTGAGCTGGTGGTAAAAGGACCCGTCAAAGATGAAATAGTTGCAGGTTATTGTGAACTGCAACAACTTCATAACAAAGGCATTATGTTTGGAGAACTGGCAGCCTCTCGTGGCCAGGAATTCTGACACTGCCCCCATACCTAGATTGTGTGGGATGGATGAATATAAGGCCTCCACGTCGATAGAGCCTAGGAGGCAATCATCCTCGAAAGTGATACCCTCTAGTCTACCCAGAAGGTCGCTGGTGTCTCTTGTGTACGACGGCAGCGCCCTGACAAAGGGGGCCAACATCCGGTCCACATATACACCCACATTCTGGTTAAGACTATTGGTACCAGAGACAATGGGGCGTCACTTGCCAGCTAGTAGGTGTAAAAGTTCCAGGCTCACTGTCAAGTGGGAGGAGGAAGCAACAGCAAGCTCCCTCCGTTTCATGAATCTTCTACTTGAAGAAGAAAAGTTAAAATTAGAAGAAATAGACTCCTCCGTGAAAGGTCTGATTGAGACTATTAATAAATTCAGACAGGAGCCTGACTTTCTAAGCAAAGAACTTCAGCTTAAGAATACCATTGATAAATTTGAATATCACTTGAAGAAGCGTAAACACAAGCAATATAACCGTGACCTCCAGGACTTTAGGGATAATAGAGTCTATACTAATTTGGACCGTACAGTTATCCCAAGAAAAAAAGCTGAGTCCGACGCTTCTTCAAGTGATATTGAAGCCTCCGAGGGAGAGAGGGAAGGAGGGAGACCGAATAGAGGAAGGGGTAGACCAGGAGGTAGGAGAGGCAGAGGAAGCCGTGACGGTAGAAGTGGGGATTTTTTAGAACAGGCGGTGCCATATCACCTACGATACAGAAAACCACCTTTGGATATCAATATCCCCCCGAATCCCGCACACAAAGTCTGAATCCACAGCCTGAGCCTCCCACCCAGATCCTCAACCTCTCCAAAAAAACTCTCTCAGTACCCGAAATAAAAATTCTCAGTAAAGGTTTGTCATTTGTCCCGACACCTCCCTTTAATCAGTTCAATTGGGTCAAAGACCTTCATCTTTTCGTGCGTAAACTACGCTGGTCAAAAAATTTTTCCCTCATCAATAAACGCGAAAGCAGGGAATCAGGCGTCCCATTAGACATCTTGCAAGACGTTCGTCTCCTTTTTAGTCTGGCAGATAGTAATCCGGTGGATGGGAAAGGTCCCTTCACGGTGCTAAAAAAACAAAAGCACCAAGTTGCCACCAGTTGGTGACCCCAATTGTGTGGACGTGTTTCTGTAACAGGTCCTTGCTGACCTTGATCATTTGACTATATCCGACAGGAAATACAATTGTACTAGGGAAGAACACCTTGCATTGAAGAGTCTCGAGAATGATAAGTGTGTGACGAATCAAGCCCTCTGACAAGGGGGGCAACATCGTGGTCCTCGACACCCCACAATATAGGGAAATGTGTCTGAGACTTTTATCGGATCGCGGAACCTACGAAAAGCTGAAGTATAACCCAACCCAAAAATATCAGACACAACTTCATCTGATATTAAGGAAAGCGAGAGATCAAGATCTTATTTCCCTAGATGAATTGGCTTTTTTGGAGTGTCGACACCCACAAGTCGCTACATTCTATTCCTTACCAAAAATTTATAAGGGTACTGTGCCCCTGAAGGGATGCCCCATTGTCTCTGGTACCAATAGTCTTAACCAGAATGTGGGTGTATATGTGGACCGGATGTTGGCCCCCTTTGTCAGGGCGCTGCCGTCGTACACAAGAGACACCAGCGACCTTCTGGGTAGACTAGAGGGTATCACTTTGGAGGATGATTGCCTCCTAGGCTCTATCGACGTGGAGGCCTTATATTCATCCATCCCACACAATCTAGGTATGGGGGCAGTGTCAGAATTCCTGGCCACGAGAGGCTGCCAGTTCTCCAAACATAATGCCTTTGTTATGAAGTTGTTGCAGTTCACATTAACCTGCAACTATTTCATCTTTGACTGGTCCTTTTACCACCAGCTCAGGGGCACCGCGATGGGGAGTCCTTGTGCCCCATCGTATGCGAACTTGTTCCTGGGCTGGTGGGAAAGGGAATTGGTGTTCACTGACCCCCCCCCCCCCCCTAGCCCGCTCACCACACCTGTGGTGATGTGGGCCAGATATATTGATGATATCTTTATTATCTGGCGGGGGTCGGTGGGCACCTTCCGAGATCTGGTGGACATTCTCAATGTTAACTACCTTGGATTACGGTTCACATATGAGATGTCCGCTGGCTCCCTGCCCTTCCTTGACATTCGGATTGATAAGGGACCGGAGGGTGAACTCCTTACACAGACCTATAGAAAACCCACGGCTACAAACTCCTTATTGGAGTGGGAGAGTTTTCACCCCGGCCCTTTGAAGCGAGGTATCCCTACAGGTCAATACCTGAGGATGCGAAGGAACTGTTCCTCTATCCAGCAGTTCAAGGAACAGGCGGGGGACCTCCGCAAAAGATTCTTGGACAAGGGGTTTCCAGACTATGTCCTGAGAAAAGCCTACCAGAGGGCACTTGCCTCTGACCGTACAGGGCTGCTACATCCACAGAGATCTAGAAGTGATGATAAATTGATACGGTTGATAGGTACCTTCGACATGGGGGCGGAAGAGGTAAAGGAGATTCTCAAGAAAAACTGGAGTACTCTCCTGCTCGACCCAGATATTGAAAAAATGGTGGCCCCATTTGCTCAAGTCACGTATCGTAGGGGGCGTAACATCAAAGATCATGTGGTACATAGCCATTACTCGGGTGCTGGCACCGCATCGACTGCTTGGCTGAGAGCTCCAATTGGCTCCTACCATTGCAGTGGGTGTGTCGCCTGCCCCTACATCAAACAGGGACATAGCTTCATTGGTCATGTGACTAATCACACCTATACCATCAAACAGTTTATCAACTGTCGTAGCAGAGGTGTGATCTATCGTGCACAATGTATATGCGGCCTTGAATACATTGGCAAAACCAAGCGGGAGCTGCGCAGGAGGATAGGAGAACACTTGGGGGGGGGACATACGTCATCATAAGGATACCCCCTTGGCACGCCATGTGACTTTGGTCCATGGCGGGGACTACTCAGAAGTCCGTTTTATGGGTATTGAGGCTGTCCCCACCCCCAAATAGGGGAGGCAATTGGGACCAAAAGATCCTACAAAGAGAGACCTGGTGGATCTTTCAATTAAAAACTGTTCACCCACAGGGTCTAAATGAACAGCTCTCATTCAGCTGTTTCATCTGAGTATATCTCCTACCTCCTGCGCAGCCGTATTTATCTCTGCTTACCATTAGGGTCAGATATTGTCACTATGCGACCCTCTGGACATTATGTCATATACTTCAGGGACATTACTCTGAACTATTACATGGGTAACTGGAGTATATGGCGGTCTAAATTTAGGGACATATGTTTATTGCATCTCTTCTGGCCAAAATACTCTAAGAAGTGACGCTGCGCCACTTGGCTTGTGGTTTACAGCGGCGCACCATCGATTTGAATGAATATGGAATTTCATTCACCATGGTGGGGACTCCCCTATCCCTGTAGGGCATCCCCACATAATTTCTCCGTCTCAGACTTATGGGGACTCAATTTCAGTTACCCCATGAGGTCCAAGTACAGTGGGTTAGCGACTGTGTTTGACATATAGTAAGCACACTTGTATATTGTAATAACCAGCTGTCAGTTTCGCTCCATCTCACTATGGTCGCAGGACCTGCGATCATGTGATGCCCCACGTGACCATGACGTTGCGGTCACGTGATGGGTCACATGGCGGCGCTGATGGGCGGAGCCTAGATGACGCAGATGGCTCAAATGGTGCAGCTGTGCCGGCGTCTCTTGCTGCACGCGGGATCCAGCACACAGACTGTGTAGGAATAGGAACCAGTCTGTATCGCAGGGACAGGTCCACTGACCGGCTACTCCTGACGAGCTAAGTACCTCCTTTCACCCCCATTTGTGACTGCGGCTTGTTGTTATACTGCCACACTATGGGGGTTGTTTGAAAGAGACATGATACATATCAGCTGTTAATAACCGTTGCTGTCTACAGTTAAATTGTAATTTGGTGAACTGTCCCAACTGGTGGACAAGTCACCGCTACTGTTGCTGACATCCATTTCTTTGGGCCCCTGACGAACTGTAACACAACAGAGAAACACGTCGGGCCATTTTATGGTTATTGAGCATCTCAGCATCAATCAATATTGCATATGTGTGGGGTGATCAACCCTTGACACCCACACATACATTCTTTTCAGGACACTTATCCTCACAGGTCAAGTGTACCAATGGCGGTCGCCTCCAGGGACCTGGTGGCGTATCTGCAGGTGGTGTACAACAATTACCTCTAGGGAACACCTCCCCCCTCACTTGCTCCTTGTCAGGACGAAGCTGGGCAGTCAGAGCACTGCTTAGGGAGAACTGAGGGCTTTTGTCAGGAGGTTGTGGAGTACGGGAATAGGGCTCCTTTCATTAGGGCACTAATAGGGGCTGAGACCCAGCATCCCTTCCTCCCTCCCTCCCTCCCTAGAGTTTTAGTATACTCACCACGAGTAGGGTGGACCCCCACCCTGCTCTTCCATCTTTTCTGAACCTTTATTCTAGGGCATTTATTTTATTATAAATATTAATAAAAGTTAAATATTAAAGGTGACCATTATTCCAAAATTGCTTACTTAATCACTAGGTACCTAAACCCCAACGGCTCATTATTTGTGTAGTATAGTCTGTTATCTTTTAATTGTGATCAAAATCCTGATCAGGATTCAAATGTAATCCGTTTTCACACGTTTTTCCAGATCCGGCGGGCAGTTCCGGTGTCGGAATTGAACGCCGGATTTAAACAACGCTAGTGTGAAAGTAGTCTAACAAAAATGCTTTATTATGTGAAACTGAAACAAACAAACAAAGTAGACATATTTGATATCATTGCGTCCGTAACCACCTGCTCTATAAAAATAGCACATGATCTACCCTGTCAGGTGAATGTTGTAAAAAAATAAAAACTGTGCCATTTTATGGTTACCTTGCCTCACAAAAAACATAATATAGAGCAATTAAAAATCATATGTACCCCAAAATAGTACCAATACAACTGGCACCTAATCCCTAGTTTCCAAAATGGGGTAACTTTTTGGGAGGGTGCATCAGGGGGGCTTCAAATGGGACATGGCATCTAGTAACCAGTTCAGAAAAATCTGCCATGTGCCCTTACATCACTTTACGACCACATGTGGGGTGTCTTTGTAAACCGCAGAATCGGAGTAATAAGTATCGAGTTTTGTTCAGCTGTTAACCCTTGATGTGTTAAAGAAGAAATGGATTAAAATGGAAAATCTGCCAAAAAAAAGTGAAATTTAGAAATGTCATCTCCATTTTCTGTTAAATCTTGTGGAACGCCTAAAGGGTTAACAAAGTTTGTAAAATCTGTTTTGAGTAACTTGAGGGATGTAGTTTCTACAATGGGGTCATGTATGGGGGTTTTACACCATGTAAGCCCCACAAAGTGACTTCAGACCTGAACTGGTCCTTTAACCCCTTAAGGACACAGCCCTATTTCACCTTAAGGACCAGGCCATTTTTTTGCAAATCTGACCAGTGTCACTTTAAGTGCTGATAACTTTAAAACGCTTTGACATACCCAGGCCGTTCTGAGATTGTTTTTTCGTCACATATTGTACTCCATGACACTGCTAAAATTGGGTCCAAAAAGTTTTTTTTTGCGTAAAAAAATACCAAATTTACCACAAATTTCAAAGTTTCAGTTTCTCTACTACTATAATACATAGTAATACCCGCAAAAATTGTGATGACTTTACATTCCCCATATGTCTACTGTATGTTTGTATCACTTTGGGGATGTCACAAGGCTTAAAAGTTTAGAAGCAAATTTTGAAATATTAAAGAAATGTTCCAAATCCCACTTTTTATGGACCAGTTCAGGTTTGAAGTCACTTTGTGAGGCTTACATAATAGAAACCTCCCAAAAATGACCCCATTCTAGAAACTACACCCCTCAAGGTATTCAAAACTGTTTTTACAAACTTTGTTAACCCTTTAGGTCTTCCACAAGACTTCATGGCAAATGGACATAAAATGTAAGTATTTTGATATTTTGGAAAATTTTCCAGTAATAAAGTAAGGGTTAACTGCCAAACAAAACTCAATATGGATTGCCCTGGTTCTGTAGTTTGCAAAAACACCCCATATGTGGTCCTAAACTACTGTTTGGACAAATGGGAGGACATAGGAGGGGAACGCCATATGGGTTTTGGAAGGCAGATTTTGCAGGACTGGTTTTGTTTATACCATTTCCCATTTCAAGCCCCCCCCTTGCACCCCTAGAATAGAAATTCCAAAAAAGCGACTCCATCTAAGAAAGTATACCCCTTAAGGTATTCAAAACTGGATTTACAAACTTTGTTAACCCTTTAGGTGTTCCACAAGAGTTAATGGCAGATGGAGAAACAATTTAGGAATTTAAATTTTTCCATTTTAACCCTTACTTTATTACTGGAAAAATTGGTTAACAGCCAAACAAAACTCAATATGGGTTGCCCTGATTCTGTAGTTTGCATTAACACCCCATATGTGGTCGTAAACTACTATTTGGCTAAACGGCAGGACATAGAAGAAGGGGAACGCCATATGGTATTTGGAAGGCAGATTTTGCTGGACTGGTTTATTTACACCATGTACCCTTTCATGCCCCCTGACAGGCTCGGACTGGCCCACAGGGGAATCCCCGGGTGGGCCCCTGAGAAAGGTGGGCCCTTCATCCACAGCACAGCATCTGAAATAACCTATATCAATATAAAAAACTGGGTAGACTATTGAGTTTATTATTAGAGACACATCAGAAGGTTAAGATGTCCTGTAGGAATAGACAGGTCAGCAAGTATCTTCTCTTCCCTGGGATCCAAGTTGTTGCAGAGAACCCCAAAATCTTGTTAATGCATGTCTCTGTGTGGGCAGGTAATATTTGCATGTCGCTGTACAGTGGGCCCCCAGAATGAATTTTACTGGTGGGCTCTAGGCATCCCAGTCCGACACTGCCCCCTGATGCACCCCTAGAGTAGAAACTCCATAAAAGTGACCCCATCTAGGAAACTACGGGATAAGGTGGTTGTTGTTTTGGGACTATTTTAGGGGTAAGTATGATTTTTGGTTGCTCTATATTACACTTTTTTGAGGCAAGGTAACAAAAAATGTAAATTCTAAAATTGTTTCTACATTCGCTATTTAGTTTTGTGGAACACCGAAAGGGTTAACAAAGTTTATAAAGTAACTTTTGAATACCTTGAGGGGTGTAGTTTCTTAGATGGGGTCACTTTTTTGGAGTTTTTAGTCTAGGCTACATCAGGGGGGGACTTCAAATGGGACATGGTGTCAAAAAAAACTGTCCCTCAAAATCTGCCTTCCAGAAACCATATGGCGTTCCCTTCGTTCTACACCCTGCTGTGTGGCTATAAAGCTATTTACGACCACATATGGGGTGTTTCTGCAAACTACAGAATCAGGGCAATAAATATTTAGTTTTGTTCGGCTGCCCCTTGCTTTATTACCGGGAAAAAAGGATTAAAATGGAAATTTTGGCCAAAAATTGGTGTTTTGGAACCGTTTTTATTTTATATTTTTAACGCTGTTCAGCCGAGTGGGTTGGTCAAATGTTATTTTTATAGGGCAGATTCTTACGGACGCCGCAATACCTAATATGTCTACATTTTAGAATTTATTTAGATTTTACACTATTATCATTTTAGGAACCCCCAAAAATTATTTTAGTATCTCCATAGCCTGGGAGCAAAATTTAAATTTTTTTTTTTTGTTGGGCGACTATCTGATGTAGGGGCTCATTTTTATTTGTGGGATGAGATAGCGGTTTTATTGGCATTAATTGGGGGTACATATGACATTTTGATCGCTCGCTATTACACTTTGTGATGTTAGGTAACAAAAAATGGCTTTTTTTACACTTTAAAAAAAATAAAAATTACGGACGTGGCGATGCCCAATATGTATGGCTCTCAGACTTTGGAAACAATAAGCAGGCATCCTAAAACTGCGGCCCTCCAGATGTTGTAAAACTACAATTCCCACCATGCCCTGCTGATGGTTGTAGGTAGTCTGGGCATGCTGGGAGTTATAGTTTTACAACATCTGGAGGGCCGCAGTTAGAGGATGCCTGCACTAAAACTAATATTTTTGTAGTACTCCATGGAAGTGTAATACTCCCTGATGCAATCGATAACGCAGAGGCCCGGATGATCGGGGCACGTGTCACATTGAGTGGTGGTGTCCTTCCGTATCCCCCTCTTGTGACACACTCTGCATCTTTTTTGGGTTCGTCCCTTATTTCCAGTATAGGGGACCACACCTGGAAAATGTTGGCCAGGGACGATCCGGGCGCCTCCAGTTCCCAAGGTACTCCGGCCTGCTCTTTCCCGATTCCAAAAAGATCAGGTCCTTGAGGACTGCCTCATAGAATTGGAGGAATGTCCCTGTGCTGCCAGCGCTTTGGAATAGTACAAAAGAGTTGTACAAAGCAACCTGTACCAAGTAGACCGTAGCTTTTTTGTACCACGCCCAGGTTTTGCACATGGCATTATATGGCTTGAGGACTTGATGAGAGAGATCAACTCCTCCCATATACCGATTGTAGTCGATGATACAATCGTTCTTGAGGACCGTTGCCGCGGTACCTCGCACAGGGACAGGGGTGATGCCATTACCGTGGATTGTGGACAGTTCAAGGACATCTCTCTTGTTCTTATATCTGACCAGCAACAGGTTTCCACTGGTATGTGCACGTGCCTCACCCCTGGGGATAGGTACCTGGAGGGGGTGGGCAGGGAGGCCGCGCTGATTTTTCCGCACGGTCCCACAAGCGAACGTGGATCTGGGCGGCAAGGGACCTGAACAAGGGAATGCTAGTATAAAAGTTGTCCACGTACAAGTGGTAACCCTTATCTAGCAGTGGGTACATAAGGTCCCACATGAGTTTCCCACTAACACCCAGAGTGGGGGGACATTCTGGGGGTTGAATACTGAAATCTCGCCCCTCGTACACACGAAATTTGTAAGTGTACCCTGAGGCACTCACAAATTTTGTATAGCTTCACACCATACCTTGCCCGCTTAGTGGGAATGTATTGGTGGAAACTGAGTCTACCCTTGAACGCAACGAGAGACTCCTCAACTGCGACCTCCTTTCCAGGTACGTAGGCCTGGTCAAATTTGGCCCCGAAGTGATCGAGGACCGGCCGTATCTTATACAGACTGTCATAGGCAGGATCACCTTGGGGGGACATGCTGGATGGCCTCAAACCGGGAGCGTGTCATGGCCATACTGTAGAGTGGGGTCTGGTAGAGGACGTCCCCACTTCAGTATTGCCTGACACTGGGTTTTTGCACTAGACCCATATGCAGCACGTGGCCCCAAAATGTCCTCATCTCGGCTGCACTGACCGGCGTCCAGCCACCGGGTCTAGCCAAAAATGAGCCCGGGTTCTGAGCAACTAACTGTTTGACGTACAGGTTCGTCTGCTCCACCATCAGATTCATAAATGGGCTACTGAAAAAAAAACAGTCCATTTCAGTAAACCCCACCAGCTATAAGTTCATCGGCAGGGGCTCCGGTGGGCTTATTTGGTGGGCCGTGGGGGCGCTGGGGGGGGCAAGTGGCAGGGGGGATCTAGGATCTGAAAGCTGAAACAAAAAAAAAGTTTGGATAAGTGTTTTTTTTTTTTTTCCTAACTTTTCCCTTCTATCCCTGCCTAACGGTGCCTCTCCCTCACTGACCCTAACCTACCTGGAGGGCGATGGGTGCAGGATGGTGATGGATGCCGATTAGGGGGGACTCAGGAGCGAGGTGAGGACGGTGCTGCAGGGTGCTCGTGCAGGACAGGAAGAGGAGGGGAGAGAGGAGCGCAGGAAGTTTGAATCTCGGGCCTCTCTCTCCTGCACCAATCGGCAACCTGGACAGCAGGTATCAGCACCATGGCCAGCACCGCCTCTCCAAATATTCGTACTGCGATTGGTGGTGTGTAATCACGCCACCGATCGCATTCTTTTTCCGGTTCATCGGGTCACAGGAGACCCGAATGGACCGGAAACGCAGCAAACCGCAGGTCTGAATTTACCTGTGGTTTTCTGCGATCGCCGATACGGGGGCTCAAATGACCCCCCCCCTCCCGGCGTTGTTACAGGTTGCCCGCTGAAGGATTTCAGCGGTCATCCTGTTCCGATTAACCCCTGCGGTGCTGCAATCGCGTTTTAAACACATGACTTGCGTCATGTGTCCTTAAGGACTCGGGGAAACATGCCGTACTGGTACGTTATGTTTCCTTAAGGGGTTAAAAAGTGGGTTTTGGAAATTTTCTTAAAAACTTTAAGAATTGCTTCTAAAATTGTAAGCCTTCTAATGTCCTAAAAAAATAAAATAACATTTACAAAATGATGCCAACATAAAGGACACATATGGAGAATGTTAAGTAATAAATATTTTTGAGGTGTCGCTTTCTGTTCTAAGCTACATGCACACCGACCGTATGTGTTTTGCAGTCCGCAAATTGCAGATCTGCAAAAGAAAATGGATTGCGGATCCGTTGTAACGCCTAAAACAGACAAGAATAGGACATTTTTTTTTATTTTATTTTTTTTTATTTTTTTGCGGGGCTACGGAACGGACATACTGATGGTGAACGGACCATACTGAACGGACATGGTGTGCTGTCCGCATTTTTTGCGGACCCATTGGAATTAATGGGTCCACATTCTATCCGCAAAAAAAAGGAACGGAAACAAACAACTCTCATGTGCATGTAGCCTTAAAAGTAGAGAAATTGACATTTTTTTAATTGCTAATTTTTAATTTTGGGGGAAAATTTGGTATTTTTTCATAAATAAAGGTGAAATATATTGACTCAAATTTATGACGATCATGAAGTACAATGTGTCACGAGAAAACAATCTCAGAATGGCTTTGATAATTAAAAGTGTTCCAAAGCTATTACCACATAAAGTAACAAATGTCAGATTTGCAAAAAATTGCCTGGGCAGAAGGGCGAAAACTGGCCTGGGGTAGAAGGGGTTAATAAAAGCTGTGTTTTTATTGGCAGTTTTTGTTTATTTGTTTCTTTGGCCGATGGGATGCTTTGTTTTTTCAGTCATTATTGTATGCAATCAATTTCATGTTACGTTAACCCTTTAGGGACCGGGCTAATTTTCACCTTAAAGGGACCCTGTCACCAGTTTTATGGTGTCCTAATTAAGGCCCCATGCACACGGCCGTGTTTCACAGCCGTGTGCGGGCCGTGGAAACGCGGCCTGGATCCCTCCTGAGAGCAGGAGCGCACGGCGTCACTGGTTGCTATGACGCCGTGCGCTCCCTGCTGCCGGCACAGTACAGTAATACACTGGTATGATCTATACCAGTGTATTACTGTACTGTGCCGGCAGCAGGGAGCGCACGGCGTCATAGCAACCAGTGACGCTGTGCGCTCCTGCTCTCAGGAGGGATCCAGGCCGCGGTTCCACGGCCCGCACACGGCTGTGAAACACGGCCGTGTGCATGGGGCCTAAGGGAAACATAAATATGTGACTGATTCTCTTAGCAAAATGCTGGGCCACTTTCTTTAATTGACCCAGTCAATCTGCCAACATGTATTGAAAAGCTCCAGCTGATAATGATGAGTCCTGAATATTCATGAGCTCCTGACTCTCCCTGCCTACCGGCTGCTGAACGACATTTTTTTTCCATATGGATCAGCAGCAGGTGGGCAGGGGAGTGGCTATAGCTCTGAATTAAATGTACGCTGGACTCAATGACATCACGCTCGACTCAAATCAGCTCATTAGCATGCGGCATCTTTGTGTGTATATTATGAGGTAACCATCTGTCACACCAGTAAGTGAATACATCTAAGGTACTTTTTAGTAGTTAATGATTGTATATAATTAGTTAGATTATAATCAAATATCCACATGACAGGTTCCCTTTAAAGAGGACCTTTCATCGGTCCAAACATTGTGAACTAAGTATCATGACATATACAGCGGCGCCCAGGGATCTCACTGCACTTAGTATTATCCCTGGACGCCGCTCCGTTCTCCCATTATGTCCTCTGGTATGTTAGGGGACTTGGTTATAGTAGGCAGAGTTTGCCCTTGTTCTGCTGGGCGTCTCCTTCTCCTAGGCTGTAGTCTCCTACTATAACCAAGTCCCCGAACAAATACCGGAGGACATAACTGGAGAACGGAGCGACGCCCAGGGATAATAGTAAGTGCAGTGAGATCCCTGGGCGCTGCTGTATATGTCATGATACTTAGTTCACAATGTTTGGACCGATGTAAGGTCCTCTTTAAGAACCAGGCCCTTTTTTGCAAATCTGACCAGTGTCACTTTAAGTGGTGATAACTTTAAAACGCTTTGACTTATCCAGGCCATTCTGAGATTGTTTTTTCATCACATATTGTACTTCATGACACTGGTAAAATGAAGTAAAAAATAATAATTTTTATTTATAAAATAAAATACCAAATTTTCCAAAAATCTGTAAAAAATTTCAAATTTCCAAATTTCATTTTCTCTACTTCTGTAATACAGAGAAAAATAGTTATTACTTTACATTCCCCATATGTCTACTTCATGTTTGGATCATTTTGGGAATTATATTTTATTTTTGGGGGATGTTGCAAGGCTTAGAAGTTTAGAAGCAAATCTTGAAACTTTCAAAAACCCAATTTTTAGGGACCGGTTCAGGTCTGAAGTCACTTTGCGAGGCTTACATAATAGAAACCACCCAAAAACGACCCCTTTCTATAAACTACACAAAGATACTCAAAATTGATTTTACAGACTTTGTTAACCCTTTAGGTGTTCCACAAGAATTAATGGAAAATAGAGATACAATTTCCAAATTTCACTTTTTGGGCAGATTTTCCATTTTAATAATTTTTTTCCAGTTACAAAGCAAGGGTTAACAGCCAAACCAAACTCAATATTTATGGCCCTGATTCTGTAGCTTACAGAAACACCCCACATGTGGTCGTAAACCGCTGTACGGGCACACGTCAGGGCGCAGAAGGAAAGGAATGCCATACGGTTTTTGGAAGGCAGGTTTTGCTGGACTGGTTTTTTTGACACCATGTCCCATTTGAAGCCCCTCTGATGCACCCCTAGAGTAGAAACTCCAAAAAAGTGACCCCATTTTAGAAACTACGGGATAGGGTGGCAGTATTCTTGGTACTATTTTAGGGTACATATGATTTTTGGTTGCTCTATATTACACTTTTTGTGAGGCAAGATAACAAGAAATATCTTTTTGGGCACGTTTGTTTGTTATTTACAACATTCATCTGACAGGTTAGATCATGTAATATATTTATAGACCAGGTTGTCACGGATGCGGCGATATCTAATATGTATACTTAAAAAAAAAAAAAAATTATGTAAGTTTTACACAATGATTTCTTTTTTTAAACAAAACAAATCATGTTTTAGTGTTTCCATAGTCTGAGAGCCATAATTTTTTTATTTTTTGGGCGATTACCTTGCGTAGGATCTAATTTTTTGCAGGATGAGATGACTGTTTGATTGGCACTATTGTGGGGTGCATATGACTTTTGCTATTACACTTTTTGTGATGTAAGGTAACAAAAAATTGTTTATTTAGCACAGTTTTTATTTTAAATTTTTTCTTATGGTGTTCATCTGAGGGGTTAGGTCATGTGACATTTTTATAGAGCCGGTTGATATGGACGCAGCGATACCTAATATGTATACTTTTATTTTTATTTATGTAAGTTTTATACAATAACAGCTTTTTTAAAACAAAAAAAATGTTTTAGTGTCTCCATATTCTGAGTCATAGTTTTTTTTAATTTTTTTGGCCGATTGTCTCAGGTAGGGGCTCATTTTTTGCGGGATGAGTTGACAGTTAGATTGGTACTATTTTGGTGGGCAAACTCCTTTTTGATCGCTTGCTTTTGTACTTTTTGTGATGTAAGGTGACGAAAAAATGGGGGCTCATCACCAGAAGGCAGCGCAATGCCTTGCTTAGGCATCGCGCTGCCTTCCATGCCATCGGGTCCCCCCTACAGCCGCATGGGGACCCGATGGCACCACCGATTGCAGCCGCAAACCGCAGGTAAAGCCGCAAACCGCATCTCTGAATTGACCTGCCGACACGGGTCAGTGATTTGAGCAGGCACCGGGTTCCGATCACCGCCCACCGGGACAGTATGTCATGTGTCCTTAAGTACCAGGACAACATGCTGTATCGGTACGTCATGTGTCCTGAAGAAATTAACCCCTTCCTGACCTATGACGTACTAGTACGTCATGGGAACCACTGCGTTCCAGCAATTTGACGTAATAGTATGTCAAAATGATCGCACGGGCATCGGAGTGGTGTGTGTGCGCGATCACTGCAGGGGCCCGGCAGTCCGTGGTAGCCGGGCCCCTGCTGTATCCGCCGGCATCGGTGTAAAACCAGATGTCGGCGGATTAACCCCCTTCTATGCCACGGTCCGCACTGACCGCGACATAGAAGGGGTTTGTGTCGGGTGAAGGCAGTTAGAAGGCAGTTACCAATGCCGTACAAGGGTTTGGGCAGCCTCTGCACGGCATCGGGCTGCCTTGTGTCGCATCGAGTCCCCGCGCTGCTGTGGTGGGGACCCGATGCGACACAAGGCAGCCCGATGCCGTGCAGAGGCTGCCCAAACCCTTGTACGGCATTGGTAACTGCCTTCTACGGGTGCCGAGGAGATCCAGCCTCAGGCTGCGTCTCCTAGGTAACCTGTTAGTGTATGACTCAGTGTCATGCACTAACAGGCAATGCAATACAATACAGATGTATTGTAATGCATTGCAGAGGGGATCAGACCCCCAAAAGAGAAAATCGGAAAAAAAAAGTAAAAAAAATAAAATGTTTTTAATAAAATTAATAAAGTTAATAAAATGTATAAAGTAAAAAAGAAAAAAAAAACACCCCTTTCCCCTTATTTCATCATAAAAAAAAAGAAAAACAAAACAAACACATTAGGTATGGCCACGTCCGTAATGACCGACTCTATAAATATATCACGTGATCCACCCCGTCCGATAAACACCATAAAAAAAAAAAACTTGGTATCAATAAAGCCGTCACCTCATCCCGCAAAAAATGAGCCGCTACCTAAGACAATCGCCCTAAAAAAAAAAAAAAAAAATACAGCTCTCAGAACATGGAGACACTAAAACATTATTTTTTTTGTTTCAAAACTGCTATTATTGTGCTAAAGTGAAATACATTAAAAAAATATACATATTGAGTATCGCCGCTTCCGTAACAACCAGCTCTATAAAAATATCACATGACCTAACCCCTCAGATGAACACCGTAAAAAAAAATAAAAAAATTGTAAAAAAGGCCATTTTTGCCACATTATATCACAAAAATTGCAACAGCAAGTGATCAAAAAGACGTATTTTCCCCAAAATAGTACCAATCCCGCAAAAAATGAGACCCTACATAAGAGAATCGGTCAAAAAATAAAAAAGCTATGGCTCTCAGACTATGGAGACACTAAAATATTTTTTCGGTTTCAAAAATGCTATTATTGTGTAAAATTTGGATATTGCCACGTGCGTTACGATCTGCTCTATAAAAAAGTCACATGACCTAATCCCCCAGGTAAATGCTGTAAAAATAAAAACGGTGCCAAAACATAAATTTTTTTGGTTACCTTGCCTCACTACAAACGTAATATAGAGCAATTAAAAATTATATGTGCCAATAAAACTGGCACCTTATCCCGTGTCATGAGAATATTGTAAAAAATTAAAACAGTACCAAAACGGCCATTTTTTTGGTTACCTTGCCTCACAAAAAACATAATATAGAGCAATTAAAAATCATATGTACCCCAAAATAGTACCAATATAACTGGCACCTTATTCCCTAGTTTCCAAAATGTGGTCACTTTTTTGAGTTTCTACTGTAGGGGTGCATCAGGGGGGCTTAAAATGGGACATGGCATCTAAAAACCAGTTCAGCTAAATTTGCCTTCCAAAAACCATATGGCGTTCCTTTCCTACTTCCACTGCCGTGTGTCAGTACAGCTGTTTACGACCACATATGGGGTGTTTCTGTAAACCGCAGAATCAGGGTAATAAATATTGAGTTGTATTTGGCTTTTAACCCTTGCTTTGCTACTGGAAAAAATGAATTAAAGTTTAAAATCTGCTAAAAAAGTGAAATTCTGAAACTTCATCTTCATTTACATTAATTCTGGTGGAACACCTAAGACTCCATTCACATGTCCGCAATTTCGGAATTGCAGCTCCGTTCACTTCCCTTCCGCAAAAAAATAGAACGTGTCCTATTCTTGTCCGCAATTGCGGACAGGAACAGGCATATTCTATTAGTGCCGGCAATGTGCGGTCCGCAAAATGCGGAACGCACATTGCCGCTGTCCGTGTTTTGCGGATCCATGGATCCGCAAAACATGTTGGGGACGTGTGAATGGAACCTAAAGGGTTAATAAAGTTTGTAAAATCAGTTTTGTATACCTTGAGGGGCGTAGTTTCTAAAATGGTGTCATTTTGGGTGGTTTCTATTATGTAAGCTTCACAAAGTGACTTCAGACCTGAACTGGACCTTAAAAAGTGGGTTTTGGAAATTTTCCGAATTTTTTTTAATCTAATTTTTACCACTGTCATGAAGTACGATATATGATGAGAAAACAATCTCAGAATGGCTTGGATAAGTAAAAGTGTTTTAAAGTTATCACCACATAAAGTGACACGTCAGATTTGCAAAAATTTGCTTTGTCCTTAAGGTGAAAAATGGCAGGGTCCTGAAGGGGTTAAAGGGAACCAGTCATCACCTTTATGCTGCTCATACTAACGGCAGTATAAAGTAGAGACAGGTGAGTTGATTTCAGCGGTCTGTCATTTAAAAGTTAAATGTAAGTAGTTTCTGAGACTCAACATTACAATCATTGCAGACTGGGCTTGGATAAGGGCTGTTTCACACGAGCGGATGCCGTGCGTGACAGCCGCTCCGTGAATTACAGCCAAGACCCCATGCGGACTGCCGAAGCACAGAGCATTCACATAATTGATGATGCTCCGTGCCTCTCTATGACCTCTTTACTACGAAATCACAATGACAACTTTATCTCACTGTGATTTCGTAGTAAAGAGGTCACAGAGAGGCACGGAGCATTATCAATCATGTTAATGCTCCATGCCTCTGTAGTCTGCGTCGGGTCTTGGCTGTCATTCACGGAGCGGATGTCACGCACGGCATCCGCTCGTGTGAAACAGCCCTAAGAGTCACGGCCACCTGAGAAGAGTCATGGTTATTCATGAATTCCTGCTCTCCCTGCCCACCTGCTGATGATTAACAGTCTTCCATCTAGATTTCTCCCCATCTCTCTAGGAGACAACTGCCAATCATCAGCAGATGGGTGGGAGAGCAGGAGATTAGGAATAACCATGACTCTTCTCAGGTAGATCTGACTCTTTCCAAGGCCTGTGCTGCAATAATAATGATGCTGGTTTTCAGCAACCGCTTACTTTTAGCTCATGAGTGACATACTGCTGAAATCGGCATTTCTTTCACAAATTTCTGCTGCCCTCAGTGAGTAGAGATGTCCCGAACTATTCGCCAGCGAACAGTTCCCTGCGAACATTGCTTGTTCGCGGTCGCAGCGGCGGTCCACCCCCTATTCATCATCATTGAGCAAACTTTGACCCTGTACCTCACAGTCAGCAGACACATTCCAGCCAATCAGCAGCATACCCTCCCTCCCACCTCCTGGACAGCATCCATTTTAGATTAATTTGGAAGCTGCAGTCTTAGTGAGAGGAGGGACAGTGTAGCTGCTGCTGATTTAATAGGGAAATCGATAGCTAGGCTAGTGTATTCAGTGTCCACTATAGTCCAGAAAGACTCATCTGATCTCTGCTGTAAAGACAGCAGCCCAAAAAGGCCTTTTTAGGGCTAGTACATCAGTCTGCATTTTTTTCTCCTCTGTAATCTAATTGCAGTTGCCTGCCAGTGTGTGTGTCAGGCTCACAGCGTATACTGTGCCCACTTGCCCAGTGCCACCACTCATATCTGGTGTCACAGTAGCTTGCATTTAAAAAAATAATAATAATTTTTTGACTGTAATATAATTGCAGTTAGTTGCCTGCAAGCGTGTGTGTCAGGCCTACAGCGTGTACTGTGCCAACTACTGCCAGTGCACAGTGCCACTCGTATCTGGTGTCAGTAGCTTGCATTTAAAAACAAAAAAACAAAAACAAAACATTTTGACTGTAATATAATAGCAGTTTTCTGCAAGCGTGTGTGTTAGGCCTACAGCGTCTACTCTGCCAACTTCTCCCAGTGCCACTCATATATCTGGTTACACACAGAGTAGCATGCGTTTAAAAAAAATAAATAAAAATTGGACTGTAATATAATAGCTGTTAGTTTTCTGCAAGCGTGTGTGTTTGCCAAATTCTGCCAGTGCCACTCATATCTGGTGTCACACACAGTAGCTTGCATTTTAAAAAAACAAAACAATTTTGACTAATATAAATAGCAGTTAGTTTTCTGCAAGCGTGTGTGTTAGGCCTACAGCGTCTACTCTGCCAACAACTGCCAGTGCACAGTGCCACTCATATCTGGTGTCACAGTAGCTTGCACGCATAGTACAACTTAACTAATAAAAAAAAAATGACAGGCAGAGGCAGGCCACCCCACAGGAGCAGTCGTGGTGCTGTGATTCCCTTTGGCCCTAGAATAATGCCCAGTGTTCAGTGGCCACGTACCCTGAACTCGAAAAGTTCTAAGGAAATAGTTGACTGGCTCACACAGGACACCCAATCTTCTACAGCTTCCGCTTGGAACCTTGACGCACCATCCTGCTCCAGCTCAGCTTCGGGCACCTCTCAAGTTACCACTCGCCCCCCGGTCGCCACCACCTCCAACACTAGCACCTCAGCTGTCAGAGGAGTTATTTACGAAGAGGAGAACAGGGGGTAAGTTCAGATGGGGAGACAGAGAGGAGGAGGAGACGAGTTGGAAGCAGGGGGAGGTCGTCACAAGGAGCTAGTAGCACAGTCAGACAGCATGTATCGGCACCCGGGGTCAGCCAGACAGCACGCCAATCAACGCATGCTGTTGCCACCACCATAATGCCATCATTGCAAAGCTCAGCAGTGTGGCATTTTTTTTGTGTGTCTGCCTCTGATAACAGCGATGCCATTTGCAACCTGTGCCAAAAGAAACTGAGTCATGAGAAGTCCAACACCCACCTAGGTACAACTGCTTTGCGAAGGCACATGATCTCACATCACAAACGCCTATAGAATCAACACATGAGTACAAGCAGCACACAAACTCAAAGCCACCTTCCTCCTTCTGGTCCAGCATCTTCAGCCTCCAGCTTTCACCATCACCACCAGAAACAGCCTTATCAGCATCGCTTGCTGGACCGGCGGTAACGCTGGAAGAGGAGTCTGAGGAAGAGGAGTCAGAGTAGGAATGTGGCATTGAGGAGGAGGAGGACCAACCACAGCAGGCATCCCAGGGTGCTCGTTGTCACCTATCTGGTACCCGTGGTGTTGTACATGGCTGGGGGGAAGAACAGACCTTCATGCCGACATGAGTAGCTCGGCATCCAACCTTGTGCAAATGGGGTCTTTCATACTGTCGTGCCTGTTGAGGGACCCTCGTATAAAAAGGCTGAAGGAGAACGACCTGTACTGGGTGGCCACGCTACTAGACCCCCGGTATAAGCAGAAAGTGCCTGAAATGTTACCGAATTACCAGAAGTTGGAAAGGATGCAGCAGTTCCAAAATGAATGAAAAAGTATTCTTTACACGGCGTATAAGGGTGATGTCACAGCACAACGGGAAACTAACAGGGGAAGAGGTGAAAGTTATCCTCCTCCTACCACGAGGGCAAGGACAGGACGCTTTACAGACGTGTTGTTGATGGAGGACATGCAGAGCTTTTTAAGTCCAACGCATCGCCACAGCCCTTCGGGGTCCACCCTCAGAGAACGACTCGACCGACAGGTAGCAGACTACGTTGCCTTAACTGCAGATATCGACACTCCGAGGAGCGATGAACCCCTTGACTACTGGGTGTGCAGGCTTGACCTGTGGCCTGAGCTATCCCAATTTGCGATAGAACTTCTGGCCTGCCCGGCTTCAAGTGTTCTGTCAGAAAGGACCTTCAGTGCATCAGAAGGTATTGTCACTGAGAAGAGAAGTCGCCTAGGTCAAAAGTCTAGAGTACCTCACCTTTATTAGGATGAATGAGGCATGCATCCCGAAAGGACTAACAGTGGGCGATACATTTGACTAAAAAATGGCCTGATGAGATGAGCTACCTTGGGCTTGATCCACACGCTGCTGTATTTTATCTCTGCATGCCGGATGACGTGCGTGACTTATCCGCCACCAACTAGGGTTCAAGCCGCAATGTTTTAGTGCAGTAGTGCCCAACCATTTTTCGTCTGAGGGCCACACTAGACTTGGTATAAATTTCGCGGGCTGGAACCAGGTAGCTTTGCCAGAAAGAAATGCAAACGCTGTGAGGGGGCACGTGTGAGCATTACTACTGTGAGTAGGGCACATATCTGGGCATAACTACTGTGAGTAGGGCACATATCTGGGCATAACTACTGTGAGTAGGGCACATATCTGGGCATAACTACTGTGAGTAGAGCACATATCAGGGTATAACTACTGTGAGGGGGCACGAGTGAGCATTACTACTGAGGGGGCACATATCTGGGCATAACTACTGTGAGGAGGGCACATATCTGGGCATAACTACTGTGAGGAGGGCACATATCTGGGCATAACTACTGTGAGGAGGGCACATATCTGGGCATAACTACTGTGAGGAGGGCACATATCTGGGCATAACTACTGTGAGGAGGGCACATATCTGGGCATAACTACTGTGAGGGGGCTTGTGTGAGCATTACGTCTGTGAAGAGGGCACATATCTTCGCATGACTACTGTGAGGGGGCATGTGATGTATACATGTATGTAGTGCAGTATGTGATGATCACACACTGCACTACATACATTACACACGTATACATCACATACTGCGCTGTCACCTTCTTCTGCAGGTCTACCTTGATGTCTGGTCTTTAGGCTTCAGTCAGATCCTCCACCGCCATGCTTGTGCCGTGTGCCCGACACCACCAGGAGCTGGCCCCTCCTCCTTTCATCTCCTGCCGGCTTCTCCTACAGCAGGGTGCTCTATCGCTCCAGTGCCCGCCCAATCTTAACAATCCGGGGCGTAGCTAGAAATGACTGGGCCCCCCCTCCCGGATCTCCCACCCCCACATACCTTTCGGACCTCGCACCCCTTCCAGAGCTCCCACCCAAACACCCCTCCAGGACCTCCCACCCCAACATCCCCAGAGCCCTCCATAGATCCCCCTTCAGTGTCGTCCACAGTCTCCCCCCCCCCCCTTCAGTGTCGTCCACAGACATCCCCCCCCCCTTCAGTGTCGTCCACAGACATCCCCCCCCCCTTCAGTGTCGTCCACAGACATCCCCCCCCTTCAGTGTCGTCCACAGACATCCTCCCCCCCCCCCCCTTCAGTGTCGTCCACAGACATCCTCCCCCCCCTTCAGTGTCGTCCACAGACATCCTCCCCCCCCTTCAGTGTCGTCCACAGACATCCTCCCCCCCCCTTCAGTGTCGTCCACAGACATCCTCCCCCCCCTTCAGTGTCGTCCACAGACATCCTCCCCCCCCTTCAGTGTCGTCCACAGACATCCTCCCCCCCTTCAGTGTCGTCCACAGACATCCTCCCCCCCTTCAGTGTCGTCCACAGACATCCTCCCCCCCTTCAGTGTCGTCCACAGACATCCTCCCCCCCTTCAGTGTCGTCCACAGACATCCTCCCCCCCTTCAGTGTCGTCCACAGACATCCTCCCCCCCTTCAGTGTCGTCCACAGACATCCTCCCCCCCTTCAGTGTCGTCCACAGACATCCTCCCCCCCCTTCAGTGTCGTCCACAGACATCCTCCCCCCCCTTCAGTGTCGTCCACAGACATCCTCCCCCCCCTTCAGTGTCGTCCACAGACATCCTCCCCCCCCTTCAGTGTCGTCCACAGACATCCCTTCCCCCCCCTTCAGTGTCGTCCACAGACATCCCCTCGCCCCCTTCAGTGTCGTCCACAGACATCCCCTCGCCCCCTTCAGTGTCGTCCACAGACATCCCCTCGCCCCCTTCAGTGTCGTCCACAGACATCCCCTCGCCCCCTTCAGTGTCGTCCACAGACATCCCCTCGCCCCCTTCAGTGTCGTCCACAGACATCCCCTCGCCCCCTTCAGTGTCGTCCACAGACATCCCCTCGCCCCCTTCAGTGTCGTCCACAGACATCCCCTCGCCCCCTTCAGTGTCGTCCACAGACATCCCCTCGCCCCCTTCAGTGTCGTCCACAGACATCCCCTCGCCCCCTTCAGTGTCGTCCACAGACATCCCCTCGCCCCCTTCAGTGTCGTCCACAGACATCCCCTCGCCCCCTTCAGTGTCGTCCACAGACATCCCCTCGCCCCCTTCAGTGTCGTCCACAGACATCCCCTCGCCCCCTTCAGTGTCGTCCACAGACATCCCCTCGCCCCCTTCAGTGTCGTCCACAGACATCCCCTCGCCCCCTTCCTGGCCTCTGCCAGTGCGCCTGTGCAAGAGTACGGCAGCGCTTCTCTTCAATTTCAGAGGCAAGTGCAGTGAATAAATTAGCTAGGAGGCGGGCTGGGCGGGGAGATTGCAGGCGCAGGCAGCATCGCTTTTCTGCCTGTGCCGTTCGCAGCGCGGGCCGCATGACACGGCTTCGTGGGCCGCATTTGGCCCACGGGCCGTAGGTTGGGCGTTACTGTTTTAGTGCACTTTCTGCCTGAAAAACATCAATTTTGCAACAATACCAAATATTTCAGGCATGTGTACATGCCTAATTTTTCTGGCCTCTGGTGCTGCACTGTGGCTGCAAAACCAAAACCAAAAAAAGGCACATACATGAGTCAAATCCCCGTGATCGTTACCTTTTTGTGGTGAAGGGGCTTGCGTATCACAATGAAGCGACCGCCTCTTTGAATGTTTTGGCAATGGCAATGTTGGCACACCCAGATGATAAGGTTGTTGCTTCATTGTGAACAGATCAAAAGCGATTGGCTGGAGAATTTTGCATAGAAAAAACATTAATTTTCTTTGTGATCATCTAAGGTGATCATTAAAGCTTACTAGGCCAACAATGGGCCCACACTGCAGAATCATTCTTTTCTGGGTCACTTAACTGTCACTGAACTACCTCAGCACGACAATAGGCTTTAAAAAAAAACATCGCCTGCAATCTCCCAAATGTGCGCACGAGCACAGTCATCACTACACCAAGATTGACGCATAGAGGAATAAAATTTATGTCATGAGTGTGTCAACTAAAATCTATTCCATACACGTCCCCTGATAGGGGACGTAACAGGGATTAAACTGATAGGAATAGTACTACTTAACATGCCACTCATATTGGGATTGCACAGTACATTGCAAGCCGTACGTGCAGTACCCCAAATTGGAAGTAAGAGGACCAACCAAGCATCTTTTTCCATCTCCCGGTTACTAAAATCTATTTCATACACCGGCCCCTGATGGGGGACAAAACAGAGAGTAAACTGTTAAGCACAGATTTTTTTTTTTTTATAAAAAAAGAGGACAGCCTCTGCGGAGCTGGGTATTTTTTGGCCGCGTTACTGAACGCTCATGCACAATGGCTGTAGGCTCATACATTCTTTTGTGGAGGTGACAAACCCAAGGCAACATCATCGACCTCATTCCATATGCGTTTTTTCTGGAGCGTGCCCTGCGAAGAGTGCTGGATCAGGCCGTAGATGAGCATGAAGAGGAAGAGTTGTGGTCGCCATCACCACCAGAAGCAGCCTTGACGTTGTCGATAGCTGGACCTGCGGCAACGCAGAGAGGAGACTGAAGAAGAGGAGTCAGAGGAGGAAGGTGGCTTTGAGGAGGTGGAAGACCAACCACAGCAGGCGTCCCAGGGGGCTTGTTATCACCTTTCGGGACCCTTGGTGTTGTACGTGGCTGGGTGGAGGAAGAGACCTTCAATGATGTCAGTGAGGACAAGGAACGGGACATGGCTAGCTTGGTATCCAACCTTGTGCAAATGGGGAGTTTGCGGTTGTGCAAAAGGACTGTTTGCGGTGCGTTAAACGGGGAGTTTGGTCTGTCACTGTGAAGCGGGCGTAACCCTTGCACTACCTGATACCTGATCGTATACACACACTGGATGTTTTAAAGCACGTTATTCCAAACAATTTAGACATGTTAGGTGATTTATGCCCTTTATGGATTAAAACCCGACTCTGCGTCAACTACGTAATTTTTCATGGGAGTTTTGCCATGGATCCTCCTCCGGCATGCCACAGTCCAGGTGTTAGTCCCCTTGAAACAACTTTTCCATCACTATTGTGGCCAGAAAGAGTCCCTGTGGGTTATATAATTTTTTTATTTTTTTTTTATTGCTACTGGAAGCGTTGCATAGTTTTTTTTTTTTTTTTTTATCCTGTGTATCAACAAATCAGATTTTTTTTTTTGTAACATCCTGCAGGATTTTTTTCATCCGGTCTTTTGCTGGAATCTGCAAAGGCTCCCCTCTAAGGGTACTTTCACACTTGCGGCAGAGGATTCCGGCAGGCAGTTCCACTGCCGGATCCGTAAATCCGAACGCAAACTGCCATTTGTCAGACTGATCTGGATGTGAATCCGTCTGACAAATGCATTGAAATACCGGATCCGTCTCTCCGGTGTCATCCGGAAAAACGGATCCAGTATTATTATTTTTTGTATTTTTAAAGGTCTGCGGAACACTTAATGCCGGATCCGGCACTAATACACTTCCATGTAAATGAATGCCGGATCTGGTGTAGCGTTACATTACCCTACTTCGTGAGATTTCCCTACCTCCTGACTTCCCGTCGCACGGCTAATGACGTGAGGAGGCGTTCCTGAGTTTTGACTATTTGCGCATGTGCAAACCGACAGTTTATGGGCCGTAATATTTCCCTACTGAGGCTCTCCTGCACATGCGCAGTGTCTCGGTGTAAAGCTGAACGCTGAGATTTTCCTTAAACTGACGGTTTGCGCATGCGCAGATCGTCAAAACTCAGGAACGCCTACTCACGTCATTAGCCGTGCGACGGGAAGTCAGGAGGTAGGGAAATCTCACGAGGTAGGGTAGTATAACGCTACACTGGCATCCCGGCAAGTGTTCAGGATTTTTGACCGGAGAGAAAACTGCAGCATGCTGCGGTATTTTCTCCATCCAAAAAAAGTAAGAGGGACTGAACTGAAGACATCCTGATGCATACTGAACGGAATGCTCTCCATTCAGAATGCATTATGATAAAAGTGATCAGTTTTTTTCCGGTATTAAGCCCCTAGGACGGAACTCAATACCGGAAAAGAAAAACGTTAGTGTGAAAGTACCCTAATGTAGATGTGAACAAGCCCTAAGTTGCATTTTAAAAAGTAAAAAAAAAAGTGTATGAAGGAGGCAGAATACTGGCAAAATGTTGCATATTTTAATATTTGTCTTTCTAGGTAGATTTCAGACAGATGCTTTGAACAAGTCTAAGAACCTGTGTAGCAAAAGCATTGGTGAAAAAATGAAGGTAAGCATTAAGTGCAGTTTTTTTTACTCTTGTTTGCATTAGTGAAAAAAAGCGAACCTGTAAATGGCTTATAATCCAATCTGGTTATTGTTGACCAATGTGTATATAATATTATTATATAACACTTAGGGTACTTTCACACTAGCATTATTCTTTTACGGTTTTGAAATCCGATAAAGGGTCTCAATACCGGAAAAAAACGCATCAGTTTTGTCCTAATGCACTCTGAATGGACAGCAATCTGTTCAGTATACATCAGGATGTCTTCAGTTCCATCCCTTGTACAGTATTCGACCGGACAAAATACCGATGCAACGGGTATTTTTTCAGGGCAGGATCCCGGAACAATACCACACTTGCCGGATCCGGCATTAATTTCCATAGAGATGTATTAATGCTGGATCCGGTTTTCTGGTCTGCGCATGCGCCGGGATATAGGAGGAGCTAGTTTTGCTTTTGATCTTTGTAAAAGTTATTCCGGATGAGACGGATTCGGTATATAACCGGATCCGGAACAAAAAGCTTTCAGTTTTGTATACAGTTTGCCTTCCAGATTCCAACAACACTAGTGTGAAAGTACCCTAACTAATATAACCTTTGTTGACATTCTGCACCATTTTCTATATTTCATAAGGTACATGGAGTCTTTTGTGCTGTCCACACGGAGATCCTGTCCATAAAATGGCTGCTGATGGAGGGTCATGTGACCAGGCAAATCACCTCCACTCAGACACACTGCACCTGCATTAAACTCCAAACAGAACAAGTACAGATGGCAGGTGCAGTGTATCTGAAGGGAGAAGATATCACGTGGAGGTGATTTGCCTGGTCACATGACCCTCCATCAGCAGCCATTTTATGGACAGGACCTCTGTGTGGACAGTACAAAATACTCAATGTACCTTATGAAATATATAAAATAGTGCAGAATTTCAACAAAGGCTATATTAGTAAGTTCCATATAATATTATATACACATTGGTCAACAATAACCAGAAAGTGGCCAACCCCTTTTAACCATTTATTTGTCCCACAAGGGGACTATAATAGACTTTTGATTGCTTCTAAAATACTTTGCAAATTTGCACTATTCCTGTAGTGCCATGTATTTTATTGTCAGTGCTATACTGACATTCAACAGCAGCCTGCTTCATTTTCCATTGTTTAAACCATTTATCTATCCAGAGAAGATAAATACTTTTCTATGTTACTAATGACTCTAAACCTTCTAATGTCACCTACAAAAATATTAAAGGGGTTATCCTGGAAAAGATAATGATGACTTATCCTCGGGATAGGTTATCATTATCACAGCAAGGGCCAAATCCTGGCATCCCCGCCAATCAGCTGTTTCAGCTAGGCCCTGTGCTCACCAAAGCTCTGATCAGCCACAATGTAGGCTTCTGACAGCTTTCCAAGGACAGCGCCCCACATCGTACAGTGGCAGTGCTTGATATTGCAACTCAGCCCCATTTACTTGAATAGGGCTCAGCTGCAACTAGGCCATGTGACTGATGTACAGTGATGTCACTGGCCTTGGAAGAGGCTGCAGCGCTCAAGGCCTCTTCTGACAGCTGATCGGCAGGGGTCCAGGGTGTCGTACCACCACAGATCTGATAACCTATCCTGGAAATAAGTCATAAATATCTTTAAAAAAGAATAAGACCTAGGACAGACCCTTGAGGTAAAGCAAATGAAACTGGGTAAAGATATTATGCTGTTATCCATCAAAACTGCAGTTTTCAGCAGCACCAGCTGACAATCTAATGCGCATGGTGAGTTCTTGACTCTAAGGATACTTTCATACTCGCGTTTTGTGCAGATCCGTCCAGATAATACAACTGTCTGCATCGGTTCAGAACGGATCAGTTTGTATTATCTTTAACATAGCAAAGACGTTGACTTGCATTGTGTGCCAGGATGGATCCATTTGGCTCAGTTTCATCAGACTGACATCAAAACGCTCCAAGCAGAATGGAGACTGAACTGATACATTCTGAGCGGATCCTTTTCCATTCAGAATGCAAACTGATCCGTTTTGGGCCACTTGTGAGAGCCCTGAACGGATCTCGCAAACGGAAAGCCAAAACACAAGTGTGAAAGTAGACTAAGGGTTGTTTCACACGAGCGGATGCCGTGCGTGATATCCGCTGCGTGAATGACAGCCAAATCCCGCTGCGGACATCAGAGACACGGGGCATTAACATGATTGATAATGCTCCATGCCTCTCTGTGATCTTTTTACTACAAAATCACAGTGACAACTTTATCTCATTAGTGATTTTGTAGTAAAAAGATCACAGAGAGGCACGGAGCATTATCAATCAATTTCAATGTCTCTTGTTCTCCCGAAAGCAGCTTAGACATGGTATTGGCTGTCCTTGAAGAGACCAGCCCTGTATGGAGACTCCCTGATTGTTTTCACATGGAACATTGCCAATAAGGCAATGTGCAAAGAGGTATGTCACAAGGAAAGAGAATCGTCTCGCTGGCGCCAACTTGTGGAAGTCGCTCCCTATGAGTCAAAATCTTACTTTTTAACTAAGCAGGGGTTAGCACCTTGAAACAGCTATATACACATGGATATTTGGCTTAGCAATATACAATTGTCATATCTCAGGCTTAGTTAAAAAAACGCAATTAGACTTACCGGTAATTCCGTTTCCTTGAATCCACCATGACGGCCCACATTGAGATTGACCCTTGACCTCTGTAGGGGCAGGAACACATAGAGAGTTTAAGAACCCCCCACCCCTCCACCTCCTCAGTGCTTTACAATTACCCGAAAAGGTGGAACAAAAGTAAAAGGATATTAATTCATACCCTTAAACTCCTATTTATCCTAAAGTACGTATATATGAAAAGATATATTCGTAAGTATATATCTCCTTTTTTTTTTGGAAAATTTTTTATTTAATTTTTTTGGGAAGGGGAATAGTATGGGCCGTCATGGTGGATTCAAGGAAACGGAATTACCGGTAAGTCTAATTGCGGTTTTTCCATTTCATCCACCATGACGGCCCACATTGAGACATAACAGATAGCTAAAAGGGTGGGGATAACGCCTGTAAAACCTTCCGGCCGAAAAGAGTTTCATTCGAATCCGGAAGATTAAGACGGTAATGTTTTACGAAGGTATTGGAGCTTGACCAGGTTGCAGCCTTGCAAATCTGGTCCAGCGAGACTCCTCCTTTCTCAGCCCAAGAGGAGGCAGTGGCCCTAGTAGAGTGGGCCTTAACATTATCAGGACTGGGTATATTCTGGGACCTGTAACAACATTCAATGGTGGATCTGATCCATCTGGCTATGGAAGACCTAGCTAGTTTCTTTCCCTTATTTTTCCCCGAAAACTGAACAAGGAGATTGCCATCAACCCTAAAATCCCTGGTAGAATCCAGGTACTGGATCACTGTATCCCTGACATCTAAGGGATGTAAATTAACGCTGGACCCTGAAGATTCAGATCTGGGGATGGAAGGTAGAAAGATCTCCTGTTCCCGATGAAAGGGGGAGACTACTTTAGGGAGAAAACCTGGATCGAGAGTTAAACGGATGTGGTCTTTGGTGATCTGGAGGTAGGGTTCCCTACAAGAAAGGGCCTGGATCTCTCCAATACGTCTGGCTGAGGTGATAGCAATTAAAAAGGCAGTTTTTAGGGAAAGGTGTTTTAAAGAGATTTCTGATAACGGTACAAAGGGAGGTTTTGTTAGGCCTTCTAGGACAATGTTAAGGTCCCAAGTAGGAGCCCTGGATTTCAGAGAGGGTCTCAATCTTGAAACCGCTCTAAAGAACCTCCTGATCCATCTGTGGCTAGCTAGGCTGCAGTCATAAAAAGAGCTGAGAGCAGACACTTGGACTTTCAGGGTACTAGGTCTTAGACCCAATTCCAAGCCGCACTGCAGAAAGTCCAAGATCCTATTGATGGGAGGGGATGAGGTGTCTGGGCGCTCCACTCCTAACCAGGAACAGTATCTCTTCCAGATCTTTAGGTAGATGGCAGACGTCACCTTTTTCCTACTGGCCCTTAGGGTAAATATCACTTTTTCTGAAAGACCCCTGTTTCTTAATGTCTCGCTCTCAGGATCCAGACTGACAGTTTGAATATCCCTGGGTCTGGATGAAGTAGAGGGCCCTGGACTAGAACATCCCTCTGGAAAGGGATTTCCCATGGATCCTCCAGTGATAGCTGTTTTAGAGTGGAGAACCAACTCCTCTTTGGCCACGAAGGGGCTATTAGGATCAGAGTAGTTGGTTCCCCTAGGAGTTTCTGGATGACCCGGGGAAGAAGAGGTATTGGGGGGAAGGCGTAGGCCAGGTTCCACTTCCAGTGTATCGATAGGGCATCGATTGCCCAGGGTCTGTCCTCCCGGTTTAGGGAGCAGAAGCATTCCACCTGCGCATTTTTTCTTGAGGCGAACAAGTCTACCTCCGGATGGCCCCATCTTTCCGAGATTTTCCGGAAGATGTCCCTGTTCAGAGACCATTCTCCTGGATCTATCGTCCTCCTGCTCAGGTATCGTATTTTCGCAGCCCCTTAGGTGGATGGCGGAGAGAGATAAGACGTTCTCTTCTGCCCAGGAGAAGATTCTTCTTGCTAACGCACCCAGAGGCTGTGACCTTGTCCCTCCTTGATGTCGCAGATAGGCAACCGTAGTGGTGTTGTCGGACATTACTCTTAGGTGTTGTCCTTTTAAAAGACTCTCTCCCCTTGATAACGCCTCCAGGACTGCATACAGCTCTCTGTAGTTTGAGGATTTGACTCGTATCTCGGCTGGCCAGGAGCCCTGTAGAAGATGATCTCCAATCTTTGCACCCCAGCCTCCAAGGCTTGTGTCCGTGATAACCTGAACGGCCGGATGGTTCTGCCACTGTAGGCCTCCAAGCAGTCTTCCTCTTTCTCTCCACCAGTCTAGGTCTGTCTTTACGGCCTGCGGGATCCGGAAAGTCTTGTCCAGACTTATCTGCTTCCCGTCCCAGATGCCTAGGATCCAACTCTGGATCACCCTTGTGTGGCCTTGGCACCAGGCAACCGAAGGGATGCAGGCTGTTAGGCTTCCCAGGAGACTCATGGCCTTCCGGATGGAGCAGCAGCGAGACCTCTGGAATGCTCGGATCTTTTCTGTCAGAGTCGTGGCCTTGTCCTGAGGGAGGAAAGTTCTCAACAGGGATGAGTCCAGTTCCACACCCAGGAACCTTATCCTCCTGGATGGGATTAGGGTGGATTTCTTTAAGTTTATGATCCAGCCGAGATTTTTTAAGAATTCCGAGAATCTTTGCGTTGCTCGGAGGTTCTCGGACTCTGTATTGCCCAGGATCAGGAAGTCGTCGAGATATGGGATGATTGTGACTCCCTCTTGACGAAGATAGGCCACCATCTCCACTACGACCTTTGTGAAGACCCTGGGGGCCGAGGAGATACCGAAGGGAAGGGCCACGTATTGAAAGTGATGGATTGATCCGTCTTGACCCTTTATAGCAAATCTTAGATACTTCTGAGAGAGATGATGAATGGGGACGTGGTAGTAGGCGTCCTTTAGATCGATCGATGACATGAACGCCCCCTTCTGGATCAGGGGAATTGTGGATGGGATTGTTTCCATCCTGAACCTCCTGTATAGAATGGACTTGTTTAGGGGTTTTAGGTTTATAATGGTGCGAAAGGATTGGTCTGGTTTTTTTATTAAAAAAAAGGCTGGAATAAAACCCTCTCCTTTCCTCTGGGATAGGGACCCTCTGAATCACCCCTAGGTCCAAAAGGTCTTGGACGCCCTGCCAGATTTTTGGAAGTTCTGACCTGCGCTGGGGTGAGATGCAGAATCTTCTTGGGGGGACTGATACAAATTCTATCTTGTAGCCCTGAGAGATGACATTTAGAACCCAGGGATTTGAAGTTACCTGTTTCCAGGAAGATAGAAAACCCATCAGTCGCCCCCCTACTCTGGCGTCACTGCTGTTTGTTTGGTCTATTTTGGGGATTGAGGATGAAGTCTCTTCCTCTCCCTCCTTTGGGATAGCTCCATCGGCAAGTTTTCCCTTTCCCCCTGTAGGATCTCTGCTGAGGCTGGAATTGACGAAAGGATTTCCTTTTAGAATCCTTCTTCTCTGGGAACCCCTTTTTCTTGTCTGCCGCCCCCTCTAGGATCTTATCCAGAGTGGGACCGAAGACAAATTCCCCCGAGAAGGGGATGGAGCAAAGTTTGGCCTTGGAAGCCTTGTCCCCGGACCAGGCCTTCATCCATAACTCTCGCCGGGCTGCATTAGAAAGAGCCGCATCCTTGGCTGAGAAACGGATCGACTCTGCAGAGGCATCGGCCAAAAAAGCTGTGGCGGAGCGTAGGAGAGGGAGCGAGTCTCTGATCTCTTCTCTTGGGGTTTTATTTTTCAGGTGTGTGTCCAACTCCCCTAGCCATATATACATTGCTCTAGCAACAGAAGTAGCAGCGATATTAGTCTTGAGCCCAAACATGGCTGACTCCCAGGATCTTTTTAGGAGCCCATCCGCCTTTCTATCCATGGGATCGCTCAACTGTGAGGAGTCTTCAAAGGGTAGGGCGGTCTTCTTTACTACCTTAGCCACCTGTAGATCCACTTTAGGGGTCTGATTGTAAAGTTTGCACTCAGTCGGATCGAAGCAGAGCCTGTTCCTGAATTCTTTAGGAACACCTAACCTCTGGTCAGACCCGGAGAATTCTTCCATTATCATCTCCTTTATATTTTCATTAATGGGAAAAACTATAGTGGATTTAGATCTAAGGCCCCCAAACATTTCGTCTTGTACCGTACGGGGTTTAGGGGTATCCTCGATACCCATAGTGGATCTAACTGCTCTCAGCAGCTCCTCCATTTCATCAGCGGAGAAGAAATATTTCTTATCCTCGTCCGGAATTTCCCCGTCAGACAAGGGTTCCTCATTAGGAAATTGTCTGGATGAGGTGGAAGCCACTTCTATATCCTCGCCCTCAGAAGAGGAGATAGCGGACAATTTGCATTTCTTGGAGGGGGTGGGAGTACTAGCTGGGGCTGTCAGGGTGGCTAAAGAGGACTTAATTTCGTCCGCAATAAAAGATTTCATTTCAGACAGTATATCTGGTTGTTCTTCTTTCCAAATTTCCGATGTGCAAGACTTGCACAACCTTTTTTTGTAGTTCTCAGGGAGACGCTTAGAGCAAGCGCAGCATTTTAAGAGTTTGGTTTTTGGTTTCGACTCCTTGCTGCCCTGGAGTGAGGAAGCAACCAGATATGCCACAATTAGAATTTCAAAGACAATAGACTGAAATATCTACCCCCCAGAAGGGGACTCACGGTACTGGCAGCCAAGGGATCAGGGCCTTCCTGGCGGGGAGCAGGTGTCTCAGACATCGCTGTGCAGCAGGCAAGAGCTGGAGGGAACCGCGGTCTACTTCCTTTTCAAATTTCCCGGCGTCTGACGTCATCAAGCCGCGCCTCTAGTGACGGCAAGAGCCGGCGCCGCACGAGCCTATGAGAGGATGTGTGCGGCGTCCGGCCTGCCTCCTGAGCGCTCCATGCGCCGCACCTGCTCCCCCAGCCGGTCACAAGCGCACAGCATGTTCGGACGAAGAATGACACACACCGCGCGCCCGCGAATCCGGCACCCCCGACTGCTTCCCTAGGGAGGGAAGGAAGTACGAGAGGTATGGGGGAGGACCACAGGCCTCAGCATAGGCCAAGACGAGGGTCCTCGATGCTCCAAGCTGGCCAGCCTTAGCCCATGCCGCGGGAGGCCAGCTGGAGAACCTGCAAAGGAAAAATAACGAAGTAATCCTCCTTGAGGAGGATCCTCTCCACGTGTTGGCCCCTGTAGGGGCAGGAAAGCACTGAGGAGGTGGAGGGGTGGGGGGTTCTTAAACTCTCTGTGTTCCTGCCCCTACAGAGGTCAAGAATCAATCTCAATGTGGGCCGTCATGGTGGATGAAATGGAAAAGTTGGATTTTGACTTAGGGCACCACTTCCATAGGGTGACACTGGCTAACTTATCTTGTGAGATAACCTCTTTGCATATTGTTTGGAGCATTGCCAATAAATCTTCATATCATGTAGCACTTCCAGTGAGTCTCCATACAGGGCTGGTCTTTTCATGGACAGATAATACCATGCCTAAGTGGCATCCAAGGCATCACACCCAGCCAGTGGCCAGTATTTTACTAGTACTGATGAGGGGCAAGCACCCGAAAACGCTGTCAAGGATGGATATTAGGCTTGGCAATGTTCCTTTGTCATATTCCAAGGTTTAGTTAATTAATCTGATTGTAACTCATAGGGAGCCACTTCCACAAGGTGGCACTAGCAAGAAGGCTGTTTCTTTGTGAGATAAATCTTTGCATAACATCTCCCTCCCGAGAGGTAAGCCTTCAGCAAAAGTGTATAGCAGTGGCTTTCACCACTCTCCTCGTTCAAAACACATACACACTTGGCCAAGCCAGAGCATACATGCTTGTTCGATGACTGATGTTTTACCTTTCTTTAAAGTATGTGAACCGTTGTCCATCACATGGCAAGTAATGAAGGCAGGAACTACATGCTATGATTGTAAAGACCATGATGCTAATTTTTGTTTTTTCTTCATTGACTTTGCAGAAAAAGGAACCTGTTGGTGACACTGATGTTCTTCCAGACAATATATGTAATGTGGAGGAAGTAACAGCAGATATACTAAATGTAAGTTTGCCTTTAAAAGGGTTGTCCGTGTTATGGAAAAATGTGGCCAAAGGCAGAGACTGTAGTAATATTACAAAAGTTGACTTGGATGCCCACCACTTCCGGAGCTGCTGTTTCTCGGCCTCCCTCTGTTCTTTATTTATCTGGTTGCAGTGCTCACGTGCAAGTATATACATGTGACGCTGCAGCCAGTCCTTGGCCTCAGTGGTCTTCTATCTACCACTGTGGACAATGAATGGCTGCAGCGGTCACATCGGCTGCAGCGGTCACATCAGCTTCAGCCAGGTAGCCAAAGACTGGGTTTCAAATTACCGTGTTTTTCACCCTATAAGACAAAAATAAGAAAACATATTTTTCATCAGACTTAAGATCAGACCCCAATGTTGATCAGACAAAAAAAATAATAATCATCTGACCACCGCCGCTCTGGAGATCCAGCACTATTCCTGCTGTGCTGTGACCAGAAGTCGCACAGTGTGAAGTCACAGCACAGAGTGCAGAGCCTGCAGGGGAAGACCAGGAAGTGGTGAGTACAGAGACAGCACAAGGTCCGACTGTACTAATGGGCGCTTCCATGGAAGTGCTCTTTAGTATTTGCCTCATAAGACGCACTGACATTTTGCCCTCACTTTTGGGGGGAAAAGTCCATCTTTTATTGGGAAAAATACAGTAGCTCTTCTTCAGAAAGAAAGACCTTTCTTTCTCCAGTGCCACCTCTAGCAAGTCAGTGTCAGCCCATTAAAAACTTTGAAACTTGACTTGTAACCCAAGTCAAATTTCAAGGGAAATTTTCATGTGGACATTTATGGCATATCCACAGGATATGCCATAAATGTCCATTAGGTGTGAGTCCCACCTCTGTGACCCAAACCGGTCTTGGGAACAAGGCCCATCTTGTGGTGCTAGGAAAGGTGCCCATGCTTGCATGGCTCTCTTGATTCAGTTCTGTGGGACTTCTGAAAATAGCCCAGTAAGTGCACACTATTTTCAGAAGTCCAGTGGAAGTGCATGAAGAGAGCCCTGCAAGCATGGACACCTCCCATTCCTTGCAGCACAAGACAGATGCTGTGATCAAAAGTGGTTATTCAGATGGAGGTGGATCCCTTTGACTGCACCCGTCCACTCGTGGCAAAATAGCCAGGTGACAGTTAGTTGGTATGTAAACTATTGCATTTTAAGGGTCCATTCCCACGTCCGCATCCGTTCTGCAATTTTGCGGAACGGGTGCGGACCCATTCATTTTCAATGGAGCCGGAAAAGATCCGGACAGCACACAGTGTACTGTCCGCATCCGCACTTCCGTTCCGCAAAAAAATAGAACATGTCCTATTCTTGTCTGCAGACACGGACAAGAAAAGGCATTTCTATTAAAGTACCTGGCATGTGCAGCCCACCGGTGTCCGTGTTTTGCGGATCTGCAATTTGCAGACAGCAAAACACTTGTGGACATTTTGAATGTAGGTGTAAGCTATTGATTGATGTCCGCTCGGGGGAGTAATAAATAAAGCAAACCAGGAAATGGCAAAAAAAAATTAAGTCTAATTTTTATGTTAAACATTTAAAAGTATTTTGTGATGTTAGAAATTTTCCCTGTCATCTTATAAAAAAAAAAAAAAAAAATCCTAACATCCTGCTACTTTCACACTGGCCACTAAGCCTAATAATAAGCACCACTTCTTGATCTGTACAGATCACTTTTCTGCAGTCCTCTCCTTATTGTTACAGGCAGGTTTACAATGACATCACCTAGATATATAGATAACATTGGATCCATCATTCACAGTAGGTGATATCACTGCTTATCTACCCCTTTCAGACTTCTACTCAGTTCACAGAGCGCAGCCATAAAACTCTGTATTATCTGGAATATCAGAGATGTATTGACTTAACACGTCTTAACCCCTTAAGGACCAGGCTCATTTTCACCTTAAGGACCAGGCCATTTTTTGCAAATCTGACCAGTGTCACTTTAAGTGCTGATAACTTTAAAACGCTTTTACTTATACAGGCCATTCTGAGATTGTTTTTTCGTCACATATTGTACTTCATGACACTGGTAAAATAAAGTCAAAAAAATTAATTTTTTTGCATAATAAAATACCTAATTTACCAAAAATTTGGAAAAATTAGCACATTTCAAAGTTTCAGTTTCTCTACTTCTGTAATACATAGTAATACCCCCAAAAATTGTGATGACTTAACATTCCCCATATGTCTACTTCATGTTTGAATTATTTTGGGAATGATATTTTATTTTTTGGGGATGTTACAAGGCTTAGAAGTTTAGAAGCAAATCTTGAAATTTTTCAGAAATTTACAAAAACCCAATTTTTAGGGACCACTACAGCTCTGAAGTCACTTTGCAAGGCTTACATAATAGAAACCGCCCAAAAATGACCCCATTCTATAAACTACACCCCTCAAGGTATTCAAAACTGATTTTACAAACTCTGTTAACCCTTTAGGTGTTGCACAAGAGTTATTGGCAAATGGGGATGAAATTTGAGAATTTCATTTTTTTGCCTAATTTTCAATTTTAACCCATTTTTTCCACTAACAAAGCAAGGGTTAACAGCCAAAAAAGACTGTATCTTTATTGCCCTGACTCTGCCGTTTACAGAAACACCCCATATGTGGCCGTAAACTACTGTACGGCCACACAGCGGGGCGTAGAGTGAAAGGTGCGCCGGATGGTTTTTGGAAGCCAGATTTTGCTGGACAGTTTTTTTGACACCATGTCCCATTTGAAGCCCCCTGATGCACCCCTAGAGTAGAAACTCCATAAAAGTGACCCCATCTAAGAAACTACACCCCTCAAGGTATTCAAAACTGATTTTACAAACTTCGTTAACCCTTTAGGTGTTGCACAAGAGTTATTGGCAAATGGGGATGAAATTTGAGAATTTCATTTTTTTGCCTAATTTTCAATTTTAACCCATTTTTTCCACTAACAAAGCAAGGGTTAACAGCCAAACAAGACTGTATCTTTATTGCCCTGACTCTGCCGTTTACAGAAACACCCCATATGTGGCCGTAAACTACTGTACGGCCACACAGCGGGGCGTAGAGTGAAAGGTACGCTGTATGGTTTTTGGAAGCCAGATTTTGCTGGACAGTTTTTTTGACACCATGTCCCATTTGAAGCCCCCTGATGCACCCCTAGAGTAGAAACTCCATAAAAGTGACCCCATCTAAGAAACTACACCCCTCAAGGTATTCAAAACTGATTTTACAAACTTTGTTAACCCTTTAGGTGTTGCACAAGATTTAATGGAAAATAGAGATACAATTTCAAAATTTCACTTTTTTGGCAGATTTTCCATTTTAATATTTTTTTTCCAGTTACAAAGCAAGGGTTAACAGCCAAACAAAACTCATTATTTATGGCCCTGATTCTGTAGTTTACAGAAACACCTCATATGTGGCTGTAGACCGCTGTACGGGCACACGGCAGGGCGCAGAAGGAAAGGAATGCCATACGGTTTTTGGAAGGCAGATTTTGCTGGACTGGTTTTTTGACACCATGTCCCATTTGAAGCCCCCTGATGCACCCCTAGAGTAGAAACTCCATAAAAGTTACCCCATCTAAGAAACTACACCCCTCAAGGTATTCAAACTGATTTTACAAACTTTGTTAACCCTTTAGGTGTTGCACAAGATTTAATGGAAAATAGAGATACAATTTCAAAATTTCACTTTTTTGGCAGATTTTCCATTTTAATATTTTTTTTCCAGTTACAAAGCAAGGGTTAACAGCCAAACAAAACTCATTATTTATGGCCCTGATTCTGTAGTTTACAGAAACACCTCATATGTGGCTGTAGACCGCTGTACGGGCACACGGCAGGGCGCAGAAGGAAAGGAATGCCATACGGTTTTTGGAAGGCAGATTTTGCTGGACTGGTTTTTTGACACCATGTCCCATTTGAAGCCCCCTGATGCACCCCTAGAGTAGAAACTCCATAAAAGTGACCCCATCTAAGAAACTACACCCCTCAAGGTATTCAAACTGATTTTACAAACTTTGTTAACCCTTTAGGTGTTGCACAAGATTTAATGGAAAATAGAGATACAATTTCAAAATTTCACTTTTTTGGCAGATTTTCCATTTTAATATTTTTTTTCCAGTTACAAAGCAAGGGTTAACAGCCAAACAAAACTCATTATTTATGGCCCTGATTCTGTAGTTTACAGAAACACCTCATATGTGGCTGTAGACCGCTGTACGGGCACACGGCAGGGCGCAGAAGGAAAGGAATGCCATACGGTTTTTGGAAGGCAGATTTTGCTGGACTGGTTTTTTGACACCATGTCCCATTTGAAGCCCCCTGATGCACCCCTAGAGTAGAAACTCCATAAAAGTGACCCCATCTAAGAAACTACACCCCTCAAGGTATTCAAACTGATTTTACAAACTTTGTTAACCCTTTAGGTGTTGCACAAGATTTAATGGAAAATAGAGATACAATTTCAAAATTTCACTTTTTTGGCAGATTTTCCATTTTAATATTTTTTTTCCAGTTACAAAGCAAGGGTTAACAGCCAAACAAAACTCATTATTTATGGCCCTGATTCTGTAGTTTACAGAAACACCTCATATGTGGTTGTAGACCGCTGTACGGGCACACGGCAGGGAGCAGAAGGAAAGGAATGCCATACGGTTTTTGGAAGGCAGATTTTGCTGGACTGGTTTTTTTGACACCATGTCCTATTTGAAGCCCCCCTGATGCACCCCTAGAGTAGAAACTCCAAAAAAGTGACCCCATTTTAGAAAGTACGGAATAGGGTGGCAGTATTGTTGGTACTAGTTCAGGGTAGATATGATTTTTGGTTGCTCTATATTACACTTTTTGTGCGGCAAGGTAACAAGAAATAGCTTTTTTGGCACGTTTTTTTTTTTGTTATTTACAACATTCATCTGACAGGTTAGATCACGTGGTAATTTTATAGAGCAGGTTGTCACGGACGCAGCGATACCTAATATGTATACAATTTATTTATGTAAGTTTTATACAATAACTTCATTTTTAAAACCAAAAAATTGTTTAGTGTCTCCATAGTCTGAGAGCCATAGTTTTTTCAGTTTTTGGGCGATTATCTTGAGTAGGGTCTAATTTTTTGCGGGATGAGATGACAGTTTGATTGGCACTATTTTGGGGTGCATATGACTTTTTGATCGCTTGCTATTACACTTTTTGTGACGTAAGATGGCAAAAAATTGCTTTTTTTGCACAATTTATTATTTTTATTTTTTATGGTGGTCACCTGAGGGGTTAGGTCATATGATATTTATATAGAGCCGGTCGATACGGACGCGGCAATACCTAATATGTATACTTTATTTTTATTTATGTAGGTTTTACACAATGATTTTATTTTTGAAACAAAAAAAATGATGTTTTAGTGTTTCCATAGTCTAAGAGCCATAGTTTTTTCAGTTTTTGGGCGATTATCTTGAGTAGGGTCAAATTTTTTGCGGGATGAGATGACGGTTTGATTGGTACTATTTTGGCGTACATGCGACTTTTTTGATCACTTTTATTACCTTTTTTGGGAAGTAAGGTGGGCAAAATTTCAATTTTCTCATAGTTTTTATTTTTTTATTTTTATGGCGTTCACTGTGCGGGGAAAGTAACATGACCGTTTTATAGATCAGGTCGTTACGGACGCGGCGATACCTAATATGTGTAGTTTATTTTTTTTTTTTTTTTTTTTATTCAGTGATAAATGATTTTTTTTTTTTATCTTAACTTTTTTCACTTATTTTTTTTTTTTTTGACCCAGACCCACTTGGTTCTTGAAGATCCAGTGGGTCTGATGTCTGTAAAATACAGTACAGAACCTATATAGGTATCTGTAACTGTATTTTACTTACACTGAACAGATCTATGCTTTCAGCACAGATCTGTTCAGCACCATGGACAGCAGGACGCCTGAGCAGGCGTCCTGTTGTCATGGGAACCTTCCCCGTCTGCTCAGTTATGGTCAGAACTGCGCAGACGGGGAAGGGTAAGGACGGGGCTCTGGGGGGGCTGTCTGGGGGCTCTCTCCCTCTCCCATCGGGGGGCTGCAAAGGCACAGCAGCCCCCCGATCGGAGAGGGAGGGAGCTCCCTTTTACTGTTAACCTTTTCCATACAGCGGTCCGTACGGACCGCTGTATGGAAAGGGTTAAACGGCTGACATCGCATCAACGATGTCAGCCGTTTATACCAGGGTGCCAGCAATGTGCTGGCACCCTGGTATACCCACTGTACACCAACGATTATTCAATGGGAGGCGGGCGGGGGATCGCGATCCCGCCTGCCGCACCGCCCGCCTCCCGCAACGCCCCCACCGCCTGCGACACCCCCCCTGCACCACCCGCTGCCATCAAATCATGCAGGGGTGCAGGGGGGGGTGTACTATATTGATTTTAGACACTCTAAAGTTTCTGATCCCCGCGGTCAGGGACCGCGGGGATCAGAAACTGCAAAAAGCGCAGCAAACCGCAGGTCTGAATTGACCTGCGGTTTGCTGCGATCGCCGACACGGGGGGGTCACATGACCCCCCCTGGCGTTTTAACAGGATGCCGGCTGAATGATTTCAGCCGGCATCCTGTTCAAATTAACCCCTGCGGCGCCGGAATGCCGATTTTAAAGTCAGGACGTACCGGTACGTCCTTGGTCCTTAAGGACTCGGGAAATAGGGCGTACCGGTACGTCCTATGTCCTTAAGGGGTTAAAGGGCATGTGTCATCAGAAAATAACCTGCTGTTTAAATCACTTTTTTATGTTTAACATTTGTAAATATTTTTTTATGATATTTGGTCTGTACGGATCACTTTTACTAGTAACGCTTGTTAGCGATGATCTGGCGGTGTAAATGCACCGCCGTTGAGCGAACAAAATGCTCGTCTATCGGGTAATTATATCTTTTGTGCCGCACAGGATGGATAAGAGATGGCATTAGCGTTCTCTCCTCTACATACTTTGGAGGAGATTGCTGTATGTAAATCAGGGCTGTGGAGTCGGAGTCGAGGAGTCGGAGTCAATTTTGGGTACCTGGAGTCGGAGTCGGCAAAAAATGAACCGACTCCGACTCCGACTCCTACTAAATTTAAATTGGAATAAAAAAATAAAAAAGCAAGTTTAAATGTCCGAATTCATAAACAGTTATAATTAATGACTTCTCTACTGTAAGAATAAAGGTCAATGCATGCAGTGCCTCACGTAACCGCAAAACAGACGCGCTCAGTGATGTGAAGAAGCATGCTTTTCATATGCTTCACTATATGGCACGCAATGCACAATTAGGAGCGGCAATACATATACTTTCCATTGTGTTGTGTTCTGATGTTACAGGGAACACAACGCCCATGGTTTACCTAGCCTCTCACTGATAAGGGATTAAGTAAATATGTGTTTTGCAGGACTAGAGACACTTGTATAAGTGAAGGGAATGGAGGGTCAATAGTTCAAGACTGAAGCTGTAAACCATGGATGTCAAACTCATGGCCCTCCAGATGTTGCAAAACTACAACTCCTATCATTCCCTGATAGCTGTAGTATGCCCAGGCATGATGGGAGTTGTAGTTTTGCAACAGCTGGAGGGCCACGAGTTTGACATCCCTGCTGTAAACCATTGGAAAAACTGCTGTCATTCAGCTAAGGCTATAAAACGTGTAAACTCAGAATGTTATCTTAAACTTTAAACATGACTATGGGATTCTTCTAGGGAAATCATGTTTTAAAATAAATGTCCCTTCCTGGATCCTCCCACTGCCCTGTCTTCAGCAGAAGATCAGCACACAAAGGAGAAGGCAGCAGCTTCTGCCCAACTACCTCTCTGTGCTATAAGAGCTTAGAAGAACTTCTTTCTTTCCTTTTAAGGAATGTATAAAATACATTTGCATATTAAATACAGAGGAGTCTGAGTCGGGGAGTCGGAGTCGGAAGTACAAAAAACTGAGGAGTCGGAGTCGGAGCATTTACAGTCATGTGAAAAAATTAGGACACCCTTTGAAAGCATGTGGTTTTTTGTAACATTTTTAATAAAAGGTTATTTCATCTCCGTTTCAACAATACAGAGAGATTAAAGTAATCCGACTAAACAAAGAAAACTGAAGAAAAGTCTTTTCAAGATCTTCTGTAAATGTCATTCTACAAAAATGCCTATTCTAACTGAGGAAAAAGATAGGACACCCTTGCCCCTAATAGCGAGTGTTACCTCCTTTGGCTGAAATAACTGCAGTGAGACGGTTCTTGTAGCCATCTACCAGTCTTCGACATCGGTCTGAGGAAATTTTACCCCACTCCTCAATGCAGAACTTTTTCAGCTGTGAGATGTTTGAGGGGTTTCTTGCACGTACAGCCCTTTTCAAGTCACCCCACAGCATCTCAATGGGATTCAAATCTGGACTTTGACTTGGCCATTCCAGGACTCTCCATTTCTTCTTTTTCAGCCAATCTTTGGTTGATTTACTAGTATGTTTTGGGTCATTGTCATGTTGCATGGTCCAGTTCCGCTTCAGCTTTAATTTTCTAACTGATGGTCTCACATGTTCTTCAAGCACCTTCTGATACACAGTAGAATTCATCGTGGATTCTATGATGGTGAGCTGACCAGGTCCTGCTGCAGCAAAGCAGCCCCAAACCATGACACTTCCACCTCCATGCTTCACAGTTGGTATGAGGTTCTTTTCTTGGAATGCTGTGTTTGGTTTACGCCAAACATGTCCTCTGCTGTTGTGTCCAAATAATTCAATTTTGGACTCATCTGTCCAAAGAACATTATTCCAGAAGTCCTGGTCTTTGTCAACTTTATCTCTGGCAAATGTCAGTCTGGCCTCGATGTTTCTCTTGGAAAGCAAAGGTTTCCTCCTTGCACACCTCCCATGCAAGTTAAACTTGTACAGTCTCTTTCTGATTGTAGAGGCATGTACTTCTACATCAACAGTAGCCAGAGCCTGCTGTAGTTCTCGAGATGACACTTTAGGGTTTTTGGAGACCTCTTTTAGCATCTTGCGGTCTGCTCTTGGGGTGAACTTGCTGGGGCGACCAGTCCTGGGCATGTTGGCAGTTGTTTTGAAAGCCCTCCACTTGTAGACTATCTTCCGGACAGTGGAATGGCTGATTTCAAAATCTTTTGAGATCTTTTTAAATCCCTTCCCAGACTCATAGGCTGCTACAATCTTTTTTCTGAAGTCCTCTGACAGCTCTTTTGCTCTCACCATGGTGCTCACTCTCACTTCAACAGTCAGGAGCACACCAAACTAAATGTCTGAGGTTTAAATAGGGCAAGCCTCATTCAACATGCAGAGTAACGATCTACTAATTATGTGCACCTGGTGTGATATACCTGTGTGAGATCTGAGCCAATTTAAGAGGGAATACATGTGAGGGTGTCCTATCTTTTTCCTCAGTTAGAATAGGCATTTTTGTAGAATGACATTTACAGAAGATCTTGAAAAGACTTTTCTTCAGTTTTCTTTGTTTAGTTGGATTACTTTAATCTCTCTGTATTGTTGAAACGGAGATGAAATAACCTTTTATTAAAAATGTTACAAAAAACCACATGCTTTCAAAGGGTGTCCTAATTTTTTCACATGACTGTATCTACCGACTCCACAGCCCTGAAATGCACGGGTATCCTCCACTAGCGATCAGCAGATTCTGCTAGAGCGTTGTTTTGTGTAGGGGATTATTAGGCACATAAAAGTTTACTAAACTATGATAAGATATATGTAAAAGGTAACATACAGAGTAAAGTAAAGGGTGTATTAAGACACCCCAATTATGCAGACTATTGTTGGGAAGGAAGCGTTCCCTCCTAGCATTCGCCTGGTCGCTAGCAAAGGAGACTGCTGCTATTAAATGCATCGTTATGCCATCGCTTGTCCGATGCTGTATAGTGGTATGCAAACAATATTTTTTTAATATGTCAGATTTTTATTGCATGATGAACAAGTTTGCTCTTTCATCGGGCAATCGTCGACAGTATTACATTGCCAGGTGATCACTAACGAGTGTTCATATGAACGACAGTTAAGAGGCAGCGTACGCATCAGCATCCCTCCTCGGATGACTCTGCTTCTCCCCCTCGCCTGGAGGCGTGTTCAGCCTCTCCCCCTCACAGGGACTACAGGTCTGAAGGGAAAAGGTCCGGCTCAGACGAGGACACGGAGCCGGAACCCTCGCCTAAGCTCTCCACCATGGTGGCAGACTTGGTCACGGCGGTCCGTGACACCTTTGACATCTAGGGGGAACCTTCTTCTGCTAGTAGCCAGGAATTCCCCCTTTTCCACTCCAGAAGGGGTGGCGCACCAGAGGCAGTCACATTCCCCATTCATGGCAAGTTCGCTAAGGTCTTTTCAAAGGCTTGGGAGTGCCCTAATCACAGTTTTTCTGCCACAAGGCGCATGGATACTCTGTATCCTTTCCCAGCAGATAATGTGCAGAAGTGGTCTTCTCCTCCTAAGGTCGACCCGCCAGTGGCCAGATTGGCTAAGAATACGGCAATACCAGTCCTGGATGGGTCCTCCCTACAGGACTCCGTTGACAGGACTCTGGACTTTTTCCAAAGCCATCTTTACTCTGGGCCCGCGTTCGCCTCGGCCTTGGTAGCCGGGGAGTGCTTTCGGTGTAGTTGCAGCGCAATTATCAGGACTTTGCCTCTGCGGACACCCTGAACTTCGTCCTCCATTCCTCTGTGAGGCCTCATTGGACGTCAGCACTCTCTTTGCGCGGGTTTCGTCCTTCTCGGTCACGCAGTGCAGGGAGGTCTGGTTGAAGGTCTGGGATACCGACGCTTCTTCCAAGAGCTCCCTCACTAACCTCCCCTTTGCGGGCTCCAGGCTCTTCGGTGCTAAGCTGGACGAGATTATCTCTGACGCCACAGGGGGCAAGAGCACACACCTGCCCCAATCTAGATCCAAGCACGCCTTCAGAGCTCGCCCCTTTGGCTCTAGAAACCAGTCCTTTCGGGGCTTCTCCTCCTCCAGGTCTGCGACAGCCTCCTCCTCCGGCGGCTCTCAGAACTCCCGCAAGAAGCCTTCCTTTAAAGGGAACCTGTCGTAGATATTTGATTATAATCTAACAATCATTAACTACTACAAAGTACGTTAGATGTATTCACTTACTGGTGTGACAGATGGTTACCTCATAATATACACACAAAGATGCCACATGGTAATGAGCTGATTTGAGTCGAGCGTGATGTCAGTGAGTCCAGCGTATATTTAATTCAGAGCTATAGCCACTCCCCTGCCCACCTGCTGCGGATTCATATGGAAAATAACTGTCAATCTGCAGCTGGTAGGTGGGGAGAGTCAGGAGCTCATAAATATTCATGAGTCATCATTATCAGCTGGAGCTTTTCAATACAAGATGTTGGCAGATTGACTGGGTCAATTAAAGAAAGTGACCCAGCATTTAGCGAAGAGAATCAGTCACTTATTTATGTTGCCCTTAGTTAGGACACCATAAAACTCGTGACAGGTTCCCTTTAAGCCTCAACCTTCCTGGCGCCCACGGGCACAATTCCAGGGGAGTTCTGCCCGCTCTGCGGCTCCCAAGCAGTCTGCTATCCTTTCAGCAGGTCTGGAGAGCTCACGTTCAAGATGCCTGGGCCCTGGAAATTGTAACTTCTGGTTACAAGATAGAATTCGCTTCCAGACCTCCGGAACTTTTTTTCCCTTCTCAGGTTCCGGGGGATCTGGCCCGAGCCTCGGCCCTTTTACAAGCGGTCTCTTCCCTTCTGGTCCGGGGAGTAGTTGCCCCAGTTCCTCTGGAGGAACAGGGTACAGGGTTCTACTCAAATCTCTTTGTAGTGCCAAAGAAGGAGGCATCAGTACGTCCGGTCCTAGACCTAAAGCTCTTAAACAAGTCCCTGCGGGTGCAGAGTTTCCGGATGGAATCCCTACGCTCAGTTATTGCTTCTCTTCTTCCAGGGGAGTTCCTCGCCTCAGTGGACATCCGGGACGCCTATCTGCATGCCCCTATCGCAGAATCTCACCACAGATTCCTGCTTTTCTCCATTGGCGGCCGTCATTATCAGTTAGTTGCCCTTCCCTTTGGGCTGGCGACTGCCCTGCGGGTATTCACAAAGATCTTGGCGCCGCTAATGGCGCTTCTTCGCACCACTTCGCATATCTCTGTTGCCCTACCTGGATGACATACTGATAAAGGCTCCCTCTCGTTCCCAGGCCGAAGACAGCGTCAGGATCACTGTTCAGACTCTGCAACAGTTCGGCTGGCTGATCAACTTCCCAAAGTCCTCTCTCCAACCTTCCCAGAGGGTGACCTTCCTGGGGATGATTCTGGACACCACTGCAGCCCTGGTATTCCTTCCGGAGTACAAGTTCTCACGGATACGAGAGTCGGTGTCTCGCCTTCTACATTCCCTGTGTATCTCCATCAGGGAGTGCATGCAGGTTCTGGGGCTTATGGTGGCCTCCTTCGAGGCTGTCCCCTTTGCCCAGTTTCACTCTCTGCAACAGGCGATCCTGTCCTTCTGGGACAGAACATCGAGGGGTCTGGACTCTCAGATCCGCCTACCTCCTCGGGTTCGCATGGAACTCCCATGGTGGCTGTCCCTTCAGAATCTGGCTTCAGAGAGATCTTTCCTTCCAATCTCCTGGACAGTCGTCACCACCGATGCCAGTCTCCTGGGTTGGGGTGGCGTTCTCCGGGCTCGGACGGTTCACGGGGTGTGGTCAGAGGCGGAAGCCCGCCTTCCGATCAACATATTGGAGCTCAGAGCAATTTTCCTCTCTGTCTCATTGGACCTCCCTCCTAGCGGGTCTCCCGGTAGGGGGCCAGTTGGACAATGCCACAGCTGTGGCCTACATCAATCATCAGGGCGGAACCCGCAGCCGGACGGTGATGCAAGAGGTGTAAAGGATCCTCCAGTGGGCGAAAACTCATGTTCCAATATTGTCTGAAGTGTACATCCCAGGGGTCGAAAACTGGATGGCAGACTTTCTCAGCTACAACAGGGTGGATCCGGGAAAATGGTCTCTGCACACGGACGTATTCGAGGACGTCTGTTGCCGTTGGGACTGCCCGGACGTGGACCTGATGGCGTCCAGGCTCAACAACAAGGTTCCCACGTTCCTGGCCCGTACGGGGTGGACGCTTTGGTGTCTCCGTGGCAAGACTTCACGCTCCTCTATGTCTTCCCACCACTGCCTCTACTCCCAAAGGTTCTTTGCAGGGTCGTGGCGGAAGGGATCCAGGCCATACTCATCTCCCCCGATTGGCCTCTCCGCGCCTGGTTCTCGGAGGTCACTCGGATACTGGCAGACGTTCCGAGGCCTCTTCCTCTTAGGGAGGACCTACTGTCCCAAGGACCGCTCTTCCACCAGAATTTACAGCCGCTTCGTTTAACGGCGTGGCTGTTGAGACCTCCATCTTGAAGAAGAGGGGCTTCTCAGACTCTGTCGTGAAGACCATGATGAGAGCCAGGAAACCAGCTTCCTCCCGGATATACTATCGTACCTGGAAGGCCTTTCTTGCCTTTTGCGAAAAGTTAGGTGTTTTTCCCCTTCGTTTCTCCGTTCTGGTGGTTCTCTCCTTTCTCCAGTCGGGTCTTGAGATGGGAATGTCCCAGAGCTCTCTGAAGGGTCGGGTCTCTGCTTTGGCCATTTTCTTTCAGCGGTCTCTGGCTCTGCTCGGTCCGGTGAGGACCTTCCTACAGGGGGTGGCGCATTCGGTCCCTCCGTATGTCCCTCCCCTGCCCCTATGGGATCTGAACCTGGTTCTGTGTTCTCTTCAGATGGCTCCTTTTGAGCCCCTGAGGGACATTTCCCTGAGTCTTCTCACCTGGAAGGTGGTCTTTTTGGTGGCCATCTCCTCTATCAGGAGGGTATTGGAGCTGGCCACCATTTCCTCCAAGGAGCCCCTTTTTGGTCTTCCACAAGGATAAGGTGGTACTGCGCCCAGTCCCTTCTTTTTTGCCCAAGGTGGTCTCTGCCTTCCACCTTAATGAGGACATAATTCTGCCCTCTTTTTGCCCCGCTCCGGCAAACCCAAAGGATGTTGTCCGTGCTTTGCGGGTGTACCTGTCGGTTACTGCCCCATTTCGCAGCTCGGACTCCCTTTTTGTGATTCCAGAGGGGCCTCGTAAGGGTCTGGCGACCTCCAAGGTCACTGTGGCTCGGTGGATTCGGTCGACTATTGCCATTGTCTATCGGTCCCGGGGTAGGGTTCCCACACTCCACCATGGGTCTCCTGGGTTAAGCGAAATCGAGCCTCTACATCACAATTTTGTAAGGCGGCCACCTGGTCGTCCTTAAATACCTTTGTCAAGTTCTACCAGCTGCACTCTCTGGTGTCGGCTGATGCTGCCCTAGGGCGCAAGGTATTGCAGGCTGTGGTTCCTGTTTAACCGTTGGACGTTTCCCTCAGGAGGTGTTGGTCTCCCACCCCATGGACTGCTCTAGGACGTCCCATGGAATGGGCGAGAAAAGGATTTTTTTTTTTTTTTTTTTTTTTTTTTTTTTTTTTGTGTGAAACTCTCGTCTTTTCCTTTGGGGGACACAGTTCCCACCCATTCTTGTCTGTTACAGGAGGGGTTGGTTCTATCTAATGGGGCCTTATGGTTAACGGCCTGATGGCGGTGTTCCTCGGTTCTGTTTTCTTTATTAATATTTGGTTTTGGTCTCCTTCTCCTACTGCTTTTGCACGCACTGAGGTCCTCCTGTTGGAGCATGGGGGTATAGCCAGTGGAGGAGGAGCTGTTTTTTCTTATTTGCATAGTGTCTCCTCCTAGTGATAGACTAAGCTATACCCATGGTCTGTGTCCCCCAATAGAAAAGATGAGAAAAAGATTTTACAGGTGAGTTTCACAAAAAATCCAAATTTTTCTTTAACACATCAATTGTTAACAGCCAAACAAAACACAATATTTATTACCCAAATTCTGCGGTTTACAGACACACCCCACATGTGGTCAGAAACTGCTGTATGGGCACACGGCAGGGCGCAGAAGAAAAGGAACTCCACATGGTTTTTAGATGCCATGTCCCATTTGAAGCCCCCCTGATGCACCCTTACAGTAGAAACTCCCAAAAAGTGACCCCATTTTGGAAACTAGAAGATAAAGTGACCCCATTTTGGAAACATTTTGGTACATATGATTTTTTGATCATTCATTATAACACTTTATGGGGCAAGGTGACCAAAAATTTTTTAGCACAGTTTTTATTTATTTATTTTTACAGCGTTCAAAAAAGGGGTTTTGACATTTTTTTAGAGCACATCGTTACGGATGTGGCGATGCCTAATATGTATACCTTTTCTTATTTATTTATTTAAGTTTTACACAATGTTTTAATGTGTCCATGTTCTGAGAGCTATAGTTTTTTTTATTTTTGAGAGATTTTCTTTTGTAGGGGCTAATTTTTTGCGGGATGAGGTGAGGTTTTATTGGTACCATTTTGTGGGACATATGCCTTTTTGATCACTTGGTATTGCACTTTTTGTGATGTAAGGTGAAAAAAATTGCTTGTTTTAACAGTTATTTTATTTATTTTTTATGGTGTTTATCGGACTGTGTTGATTATGCTCTATATTTATAGAGCCGACCGTCACAGACGCTGCAATACCAAATATGTCTATTTTTATTTTTTCTATTTTAAACTTTTTGTATTTTTATTATTCCTTACTTGGGTATTTTTTTTATTTATTTTTTATCAGATATCTCTTATCAGTTTTCAGACTTTTTAACATCATTATGACATACTTTGTTGTCAAAAAGCACATCCATTATCAGGAATATACCATAGACACATTGCAAAGCATATGGCTACACAGTCAAGTCATTCAACTAAGCATAAAGTCGTACAGTACAGACATAGGTGGTTAATCAATAAAACCACCCACTAATAAGTAACCCCTCCCCCCGCCCCAGACCCTACAAATGCAGGACACATTTACATCAACCTCCCTTCATCTCCACCCCTGCGGTGTCAGCACCGCAATAACCATTAGCAAACTACCACCCCCCTCCATTTTCCAATCACCTATAAACATATCCCAATTCCACTTAAGTCGACCAGCAACCAGTTTAGGCATACACACATACCAATCATTGTGGACACCCCCCCCCCCCCCTCCCCATCTATACTTCAAAATCATTTGTAGGGAATTCTTTTATTTACATGTAAAACCTTTTTTTTTTTTTTTTTTTTCTTTACACTTTTCGTCTCCCCTAAGGTCATAGAAGACCTCTTGGAGACATTTACTTCACTTTTTTTTTTTTCACTGTTGATTTCTCCTATAACTGGGGCTGACATAGTAGCCCCAGTTACAGGAGAAATACACCCCCCCAGAGAGGCTGTACAGCCTCAGTGCAGGGCTGATCGAGGTCTCTGAAAGACCTCACACAGCTCCTGCACTCTCAGATCCCGTCGATCACATGACTGCCCGGCCGGAACAAGAAGCTTCCTGCTCTGCATACACAGTGCTCGGTGAGCGCTGTGTATGCAGCGATCCAGAATGCAGGGACATCTGGGCACTGTCCCTGCATTCTCTCTGGGTTGCCCTGCTATCACTGACAGCGGGCAACCCGATCAGCAGCTGCACGATTGGCGTGCAGCTGCAGTTTCTGAATGGACGTTCTGGAACATCCATTCAGAAATAGAGAACCACCTCCTGCACGTTTTTAGTCTATGGGCGGACGGGAGGTGGTTAAGGACCAGGCCAAAAATTAGTTATTCCTTTACATTCCCCAATTGTCTACACTCTGTTTGGATCATTTTGGGAATTACATTTTATTTTTGGGGGACGTTGGAAGTCTTAGAAGTTTAGAAGCAAATCTCAAAATTTTTCTGAAATTTTCAAAACCCCACTTTTTAAGGACCAGTTCAGGTCTGAAGTCACTTTGTGAGGCTTACATAATAGAAACCACCCAAAAACGACCCCATTATAGAAACTGCACCCCTTAAGGTATTCAAAACTAATTTTACAAATGTCGTTAACCCTTTTATGTGTTTCGCAAGAGTTAATGGCAAACGGAGATAAAAAAAAAATTAATTTTGGGGGGGGCAAATTTTCCATGTTTTTCCTTTTTTTTTTTTTTTTTTTTTTTTTTTTTTTTTTAAGTAACAAAGCAAGGGTTAACAACCAAACATAACTCAATATTTATTGCCCTGATTTTGTATTTTGCAGAAACACCTCATATGTGGCCGTAAACTACTGTATGGGCACACGGTAGGGCGTAGAGGGAAAGGTGCGCTGTGTGATTTTTGGAAGGCAGATTTTGCTGGACTAGTTTATTTACACAATGTCCCATTTGAAGCCCCCCTGATGCACCCCTAAAGTAGAAACTACATAAAAGTGACCCCATTTTGGAAACTACGGGATAAGGTGGCAGTTTTGTTGGGACTATTTTTAGAGTACATATGATTTTTGGTTGCTCTATATTACATTTTTGTGAGGCAAGGTTACCAGTAGTAGAAATTCTGAAATTTCATCTCCACTTGCCATAAACTGTTGAAGAACACCTAAAGGGTAAATAAAGTTTGTACAATCGGTTTTGAATACCTTGAGGGGTGTAGTTTCTTAGATGGGGTCACTTTTATAGAGTTTCTACTCTAGGGGTGCATCAGGGGTTCTTCAAATGGGACATGATGACAAAAAAAAACAGCTATCAAAATCGGCGTTCCTTTCCTTCTGCGCCCTGAGGTTTGGTCATACAGCAGTTTACAACCACATATGGGGTGTTTCTGTAAACTGTATAATCAGGGTAATAAATATTAGTTTTGTTTGGCTGTTAACCCTTGCTTTGTTACTGCCCAAAATAGCTGTTTTGGCACCGTGTTTATTTTATTTTTTTGACCGGGGGGGGGGGGGATATATGACTTTTTGATCGCTTGCTATTACACTTTTTGTGATGTAAGGTGACAAGAAATACCTTTTTTTTTTTTTTTTTTTTTGCACCTTTTTAATTTATTTTTTTAGACGGTGTTCATCCGAGGGGGTTAGGGCATGGGGTATTTTTATAGAGCAGATTCTTACGGACGCGGCGATACGTAATATGTCAACTTTTTTAATTTATTTTTGTTTTACAAAATAATATTTTTGAAAAAAAAATATTTATTTGTTTGTGTCTCAAGTCTGAGAACCATAGTTTTTTTTTTCTTTTTTTTTCCCGGTTGTCAGTGGCTAAATGGAATAAAAATTGGGTAAGGGGATTATAAATTTTGTACTCCATGGAAGTGTGCTCCCTGAAGCAACCGTCAATGCAGAGGCCCGGATGATCAGGCCACGTGTCACACTGAGTGGTGGTGTCCTTCCATATCCCCCTCCTGTGACACACTCTGCACTTTTTTTGGGACCGTCCCTTCTTTCCAGTATGGGGGACCACACCTGGAAAGTGTTGGCCAGGGACGATCCGGGCGCCTCCAGTTCCCAAGGTACTCTGGCCTTCTCTTTCCCAGTCAGAAAAGATCAGGTCCTTGAGAACTGCCTCATAGAACTGCAGGAATTTCCCTGTGTTGCCAGCGCTCCAGGACAGCACAAAAGAGTTGTACAAGGCAAACTGTACCAAGTAGACCGCAACTTTGCAACGGGTTTTGCGCATGGCATTATATGGCTTGAGGACTTGATCAGGGAGATCAACTCCTCCCATATACCGATTGTAGTTGATGATACAATCGGGCTTGAGGACCACGTACAGGTGGTAACCTTTATCTAACAGTGGGTGCATAAGGTCCCACACAAGTTTCCCGCTAACACCCAGAGTGGGGGGACATTCTGGGGATTGAATATGGGAATCTCACCCCTCGTACACACAAAACTTGTAAGTGTACCCTGAGGTACTCTCACAAAGTTTGTACAGCTTCACGCCATACCTCGCCAGCTTAGAGGGAACATACTGGCGGAAAAGCAGTCTCCCCTTGAAAGCAATGAGAGACTCATCAACCGCTACCTCCCTTCCAGGTACATAGGCCTCCAAAAATTTGGCCCCAAAGTGATTGATGGCCGGCCTGCTTTTGTACAGGCGGTCATAGGCAGGATCACCTTGGGGGGAGGGGGGGGGGACATGCTGCATTATCTGCATAATGCAGGCATTTCCGGATGTCCTCAAACCGGGTACGTGTCATGGCCGTACTGTAAAGTGGGGTCTGGTAGAGGACTAGGCACATGTGCAGCACGAGGCCCCAAAACATCCTCATCTCGGCTGCACTGACCAGAGTCCAGCCACCGGACCTAGCCAAAAAGGAGCCCGGGTGTTGAGCAATAAACTGTTGGGCGTACAGGTTAGTTTGCTCCACCATCAGATTCACAAAGTGGTCACTGAAAAAGAGACTAAAATAGTCATATTCAGTGAAGCCCACTGTGGGAATCTAGTTTTCTGGTTGGCCAACAAAATCAGGAATCACAGGCTCAAAATGCTCTGGGGTACACCAGACAAGGTCACCGGTAGGGGGCTCAGGTGGACTTATCTGGTGGGCCAGAAAACTAGTACGAGCCCCAGAGCTGCTCGTACTAGTGTGGGCCACAGGGTCCCTGGCATGGTAGTCCCCTTGCTCCGCCTGGCGCCGTCTCCGCCACCTTGGAGGCTCATCATCCTCACTAGATGAGGAGCACACGGATGACAAAAGGAAAGTGGGGTCATCCTCGTCCTCACTGGGGCTCTGAGTCGGAGGCAAGCAGGGCATATGCCTCCTTGGCTGAGAATGTCTGGCGGGCCATAGGGTAGTTTGTGTGTGCGTGCGTGGAAAACTTTATTCAGTGTGCATGTGTGTGGGGGACGGGTGTTCACGGACTTTGCCCTACACCTAACAACTGTTTTTCCTAAAAATGAAAATCCCAAAAAGTGTAAAAAAGAAACAAACAAAAAATTATTCAAACCCACTGATCAGCGGTGGGGTGGGCGATGCGCTAACAGTGGCCGGACGCTAAGAGTGCCAGCCACAGTAAGCACATGCAAAAAAAAAAACGCTTGCGCCCCCAAAAAATGTGGCGGTGGGGGGACAAGCTGCAGCACCCCTGGGGTGTCTAGGGTCACACAACTGAGTGCTGTGGACCCCAGACACCCGATCCGGTGCTACAACCCAATAAAAAAACTTTTTTTTTCTCCCTAACTCTGCCTCACTATCCCTGCCTAATCTACCTCTCCCTACCTCACCAAAATACACCGATTTGTGCCTGATGGCACAAAAAACCACAGTACAGCCGAGCTCCTCTCTCTGCCACTCCACGGACCTGTATGAGTGAGGAGAGTAGCTCCGGAAATTCAAAACTGCCTCTCCGCCCCCCCATCTGGCCAGCTGACTAATCAGAAGCGATCCTGATAGGTGGCGTGAACGCCGCCTCTCAGGATCGCAGGACATTGATTGGTGTATTATCACACCACCAATCACTGTCCTATTCGAGGTTATCGGGTCACCAGAGACCCGAATAACCCGGAAACACAGCAAACCGCAGGACGCCCCTGGGCATTGTACCAAGGTGCCTGCTCATTGATTTGAGCAGGCACCTTGTTCCGATCACTGTGCGATCGGAAATACACAGGACGTACAGGTAGGCCCTGTGTCCTTAAGTACCAGGACATCAGGGCGTACATGTACGCCCTGTGTCCGTAACAGGTTAATGTGCCTCTGATTAACCCCAAATAAAGTTCAGCTGCTCTAGTTGGTCTTTCCTGAAATTTTCTTAGTCGCATCCCACAGCAAAAGTCATGGTCCAGAGAGCTTCCAAAACATCAGAGGGATCTCATTGTTAAAAGGTATCAGTCAGGAGAAGGGTACAAAAGAATTTCCAAGGCTTTAGATACACCATGGAACACAGTGAAGACGGTCATCATCAAGTGTAGAAAATATGGCACAACAGTGACATTACCAAGAACTGGACGTCCCTCCAAAATTGATGCAAAGACGAGAAGAAAACTGGTCTGGGAAGCTACCAAGAGGCATACAGCAACATGAAAGGAGCTGTAGGAATATCTGGCAAGTACTATCTGTGTGGTACATGTGACAAGAATCTCCCGTATTCTTCATATGTCTGGGTTATGGGGTGGACTAAAGCCTTTTCTTACGAAGAAAAACATCCAAGCCAGGCTACATTTTGCAAAAACACATCTGAAGTCTCACAAAAGCATGTGGGAAAAGGTGTTTTGGTCTGATGAAGGTTGAACTTTTTGGCCATAATTCCAAAAGATATGTTTGCCGCAAAAACACTGCACATCACCAAAAGAACGCCATACCCACCGTGAAGCTGTCGGGTTGTAATAATTCAATTAAGAATTATTAATTATGGTCATAAAAATAATTAATCATAAAAAAATTAATTTTATAAATTTTGTCATAAATTCTTAAAATCATGACCTGGTGAATTGTAGACAACCTAATTGATACAATTCACATCTGAGGCCGACTATTTCCTCAGATAAATAAGTTCTTTTTGACGTGAGATGACGTTAATGATAAAACATGTAGTTCTGCATTATACAATAATACACAGGTTTATAAAAATATGCAGATTTATTGGTTACAAGGTTACAAACATATATAAGTAAATAAACACAATGATACATGCAAATGAATATATATAGCATTACAAGCTTAACAATACATGTGAGTGGAAATAACTTGTCACATTATAACAAAGCTATTATTAGGTTAGGATATCAAATAGGAACATAATTTATATACATTACTTTTGTTCAGAGAAAATCTCATGATATCAGGATGGGCATGTCTAATCCTAGACATCAATATGGAATGCTAAATACATTCCACTCCCCTCTAACCAACTACACATCACATGACTTCAGGCATGGGCAAATCCATTCAAGGATATAGCTTAGAAGAGATAACTGTATCCTTCCGCCCCATCCTGGACTATTTTCATATATATAACCTTGGTAAGACTATTAAGACAAATGACAGTGATATATGATCTTTGCGAGACCATATCTTAAATGGAAAGGACTTGAAATAAGTCTTTCCTGTGGGAATCCATCACTTAGCTTGGCGAAGAATGTTCTATCAATATATATATATATATATATATATATATATATATATATATATATATATATATATCTAAGCAATTATTTACTGCTTTGCTAGATTATGAGTCTTGATTCTTCTGCAGGTAGAATGAAGTCTCACAATATCCTAAAACTACATCCCAATATGGAGATGATCAATTAATTTAATTATGTATTTATTCGCCAATCTAGATGGTATCATTTCACCCACACTATCAAATTAGTCTTAATAAAATGAAATATCATTTTCTGTATCTCTTACCAAGTCCTAGTAGAAATCTCACTTCTACTCCTAGGAAAGCTGGGTGGTCCATCATAGCACATCTCACCATGGCTTCCATCTTGATAGACCCCTCTAGACAGCTTTACTTCTCTTTCCTCTCTTTCTTGTGTGTGTCTCTGTTCTCTGTCCTTTTCTCCCCCCTGTGTATGGTTTATGAACACAAACTTATCAGTTAGACACACCTTCCTAGTTTGGAAGTTTCCAATCATAATCGGATGGATGTGACTATTGATAAGAAATGACATCATAACCTTACCCAGAATGCACTTTTGCTACTTTTGTAATGTCACCTACTCATACCTAGGTGGCACTGCTGTGTAAGCTATTTGCATCCTAGTATAAAGGGTTAACTTCTGTAAGTCTGAATAAAGGTATAATATACATTTTGACCTTAAAAGCTTTAATTCAAGGCTATAGGGATTAGATTTGACACTTGTAGCAATTAGAGACAGACCTCTAGGCGCCTCTCTGGATGTTTCTCTCACTGTTTATTTGTGTGTCGTAAATAACTTGAATCTCCTTGTTTTCTCACAGAGATAACAGTATCTCCTGTTACACCAAAGAGGTGAATAATTGTTACAAAACGCACATCTTCACAGACACTCTTTTAGAGACAAAAATTCTCCTAATGAGAAATATATATAATATATTGGATACATGTTGTCTTCATAACATATAACAGTATAATATATATTATATGTCCTACTGATTGTCTTATGCTATATTTTGCTTCATTGATAAATGCCTAATTGAATAGGTAATTATCACCAGCTGCATAGAGCTCATCTTTACCTCCCTGTCATAAATTTTAAAGTAGATAAGAAGGCCTCTTCTCAGACTGGTACATTCATGAGAAGAATAACACTAAAAAGTAGAAACCTTCGTGTGACCTTACTTTGGCCTTCTCAAGGCATACAAATTTGTAACTATAGTCAAGCATGGCTCTTAAAGGTAATGAACATCCATCTTGACTAAAAATGAATTGGATATCAATGTATTTACCTATGAAAAGGCACGACAAAGCATCATGATTTGGGGCTGATTTTTTATTTTTTCAGCTGGAACTGGCGCCTTAGGCCCCTTTCACACGGACGAGATTTCCGTGGGGGTGCAGTGCGTGAGGTGAACGCATTGCACCCGCACTCAAGCCAGACCTATTCATTTCTATGGGGCTGTGCACATGAGCGTTGATTTTCACGCATCAGTTGTGCGTTGCGTGAAAATCGCAGCACGCTCTATAATTGTGCGTTTTTCACGGAACGCAAGCCCCATAGAAGTGAATAGGGCTGCGTGAAAATTGCAAGCATACGCAAGTGCGGATGCGGTGCGATTTTCACTCATGGTTGCTAGGAGATGATCTGGATGGGGACCAGATCATTATTATTTTCCCTTATAACACGGTTATAAGGAAAAATAATAGCATTCTTAATACAGAATGCTTAGTAAAATAGGGTTGGAGGAGTTAAAAAATAATTTAACTCACCTCATCCAGCCCGGCTTCTCTTCGGTCTTCTTTGCTGTCCAGGAGGAAAAGGAACTGTGGTGACGTCACTGCGCTCATCACATGGTCCATCACCATGGTGATGGATCATGTGACGGACCATGTGATGAGCGCAGTGATGTCACCACAGGTCCTTTTCCTCAAAGAAGAAGAAAGAGGAGAAGGCGGGCTGCGCAAACAAGTGGATTAAGGTGAGTTTAATTTTTTAACCCCTCCATCACTATTTTACTTAGCATTCTGTATTGAGAATGTTATTATTTTCCCTTATAACCATGTTATAAGTGAAAATAATAAAATCTACAGAACACCTATCCCAAACCCGAACTTCTGTGAAGTCCGGGTTCGGGTCTGTGTTCCAAACATGACGATTTTTCTCACGAGCGTATAAAAAGCATTAAAACGTTTTGCACTCGCGGGGAAAAAATCGTGCATTTATCCGCATCTGTTCCCGCATGTCACCCGCAATGCCCCTGTGAACCCAGCCTTAGTTAAGCTAGAGGGAATTATGAACAGTTCCAAATAACAGTCAATATTGGCACAAAACCTTCAGGCTTCTGCTAGAAAGCTGAACATGAAGAGGAACTTCATCTTTCAGCATGACAACAACCCAAAGCATACATCCAAATCAACAAAGGAATGTCTTCAAAAGAAGAAGATTAAAGTTTTGGAATGGCCCAGCCAGAGCCCAGACCTGAATCTGATTGAAAATCTGTGGGGTGATCTGAAGAGAACTGTGCACAGGAGATGCCCTCGCAATCTGACAGATTTGGAGTGTTTTTGCAAAGAAGAGTGGGCAAATCTTGCCAAGTCAAAATGTGCCATGCTGATAGACTCATACCCAAAAAGACGGAGTGCTGTAATAAAATCAAAAGGTGCTTCAACAAAGTATTAGTTTAAGGGTCCATTCATACATCTGCAAAATGGGTCCACATCCTTTCCGCAGTTTTGCGGAACGAGTGCAGACCCATTCATTTTCATGGAGCTGGAATGTGCTGCCCGCATCCGCATTTGCGGATCTGCATTTCCGTATCCGTGCTTTCGTTTCCGCAAAAAAATAGAACATGTCCTATTCTTGTCCACAATTGTGGACAAGATTATAGTCATTTTCTTTTATAGTGCCGGCGATGTGTGGTCCGCAAATCGCGGAATGCACATTGCCCGTGTGGATCCCCAGAATACTTACAGACGTGTGAATGGACCCTAAGTGTGTGCACACTTATGAAACCATATTATTTTATTTTTATATTTTCTCTTCCCTCCACCTAAAAGATTTCAGTTTGTTTTTCAATTGAGTGGTACAGTTTATAGGTCACATTAAAGGTGGAAAAAGTTGTGAAATTATTTATCTGTCTCATTTTTTACATCAGATTATATAGAGACCAAAAGTTTGGACACACCTTCTCTTTCAAACAGTTTTCTTTATTTTCATGACTATGAAAATTGTAGATTCACACTGAAGGCATCACAACTATGAATTAACACATGTGGAATTATATACATTGCAAAAAAGTGTGAAACAACTGACAGGGCACACCTGTGAAGTGAAAACCATTTCAGGTGACTACCTCTTGAAGCTCATCAAGAGAATGCCAAGAGTGTGCAAAGCAGTAATCAAAGCAAAAGGTGGCTACTTTGAAGAACCTAGAATATGACATAGGAAATTGGCATTTGGCACTAGTATATTAAAAATGTAAATTATAAATGAATACAGCAACTATATTAAATGATAAGCAAGCAGGCCATGGTAGTCAGTGAGGGGGGAGGGGTGGGGGTGGTGGTGCTGGATATATATCACTATAAAAGGTTAAGTTACTCAACATTTATCTTGTTTTAAATGTAATATTCTTTATAATATGCATTAAACTATGTGTTTAAAACTTTAAATTGACACTAAGGCTAAGCAGTTGGGCAACACAACAAATATAGCTTAATGAAGCTGTTTTGACGCCCTGCTTATATATACTGTAGTGTTCCTCTGATATTATTGCCTATGTCATTGCTGCTCATTTTACTAAGATCTAATCTAAGTATGGACTATGTGGCTGTGTGCAATTGAACACTGTTGTTCTTGTTACCTTTTGACTGATATTTATAATAAAAAAATGGTTCAATTTGTTCTATTTGACCCATATCACCATTGTTTTGCTGCAATCTGACTGGTATGTTTCTGTATTATTTATTTTTATTTACCAATGAAAAATAAAGATTTACAAAAAAAGCTAAACGTTAACAATAAACATGTTCATTTAACAGCAGATTTGTGTAGGATTTTTTTTTTTTTCAAAAATGAAAATGTACATAATTTATCGGTATAAGTTATCGGCTATCAGTCTGAAAGTAAGGTAATAAAGTAGGATAAAAAGTAGGCTAGATGCAGCAACTAATATAGAAACTCACAAATAAGTGTTTGCATCATTCGCTCCCCCAAAGTACAGGGTGCTTGCTACGTGTGGCGATTTAGATGGTGTCCAGGTACCCTCAATGTAACCCTTGCCCTTCATCAAGGATTGTTGTTTGTAGGCTGTTCATCATGGTGGGTAGGCTGTAATGTCTGTAGGTGGAGTGCTGTATGGTTACTAGAGGCAGTGGTTCAGTTAGGGATGCCCCGTTGCTCTCTGGCACGCTCCTGCAGATCTCTGATACATCTGGCACCTGCTGTGAAGAGAGGAAGAAAGGCATTGACAAGGAACCTGCAGGAAAACTGTCAGTAGTGTGCTGAAAATGAACAGGGTAGTGGTGGGAGTCCACGAAAACACAAGACAAAAACATAAGACAACCTGTGACTGCGGGAGAAAGTGATAAGATTTGCCAGAAGAGAGGTCTTAAAGTGTAAATTTAACTATATAAGAGAACAGTAAGGGCAGACGCCCACCAGCTGCCAGCCCAGCCGGTCTCACTATCTTCCTAGTCTGCACAGCACTGCACAGTTAGCAGGACTGATGTCCCTTAGCAATGGCTCTGAAAAAGATTGCTGCTCAGGAACATTTCAGCCCAAGTTTTCTACTATAAATAAACATTTTCCCTAAAATAAAGTAAGAAAAATAGTCCCTGTAATTGGCAAAAAAAATAAAAATACAGTTATACTTTAAAGAGGACCTTTCATCTGGGACTTGGTTATAGTAGAAGGAGACTGCCCTTGTTCTACTGGGCGTCTCCTTCTCCAAGGCTGTAGCGCTGGCCAATCGCATCGCAGAGCTCACAGCCTGGGAGAAAAAAAAACTGCAATTGGCCAGCGCTACAGCCTAGGAGAAGGAGACGCCCAGCAGAACAAGGGCAGACTCTGCCTACTATACCCAAGTCCCCGAAGTCTCCGCCTACTATAACCAAGTCCCCTAACATACTGGGGGACATAAAGGGAGAACGGAGCGGCGCCCAGGGATAATAGTAAGTGCAGTGAGATCCCTGGGCGCCGCTGAATATGTCATGATACTTAGTTCACAATGTTTGGACCGATGAAAGGTCCTCTTTAAGGGCCCTTTACAAGGGCCGAGAATCCCATAGATAATTGCTAAGAAAAGTTCATAGGAACACTTGTTAGCGATTCTCTGGTGGTGTAAATGTGCCACTAATTACCCGATGAACGAGCAAAACGCTCGTTCATTGGGTAAAAGATCTTTCATGTGGTCACAAAAATTATCGTTGCCAGCAGATTGTGCTATGTAAACAGCTTCTGCTGCCGACGTACAACTAGTCAGTATGGGGACGAGAGATGGCATTAGTGATCACTCCTCTCCATACTGTGGAGGAGATCACTGTATGTAAATACAGCGGCCTCTTCCACTGACCAGCAGGCACTTGGAACTCTTCCTTCCCAACAGTCACCTGCTATGTTGTCCCGTGTAAAGGGACCTTTAGTAGCTTAGCCAAGGAAAATTATGTCTCAAAGGCCATGCTCCCTTATTCTTTGTTTTAGGATGTTGTGTTTATACTGGCATTGGTTTTACATTATTATTATTATTATTATTATTATTATATATAATTTTTTATTTTATTTTTTTCACGCGTGTTTTCATTTTACTTGCTTCAGCCATTGACAGTAACACAAATCAAGAAGTTGCGGATCATGATAGATGAAAAAATAGCCGAAACAGATGCAGAGCGTTTACGTTTAGAGACTGCAAGATTTGAGTGTCTAAGAGAGATAGGAAACCTGCTGCATCCAAGTGTTCCAATCAGTAACGATGAGGTCTGTACTTTATATACAGGTATATTTCATATTAAAGGATAACTGTCATATTTTCATCAACAAATCAATTTTAGCATATGTTACTGCTGCAGCAGCATTATACATAAAGCAATCTTTAGTTTCTTCACTTACCACTGTTTTCCTTGAGATTTCCCCTTAGTTATGGCTGTTTTGAATCTTGCATTATGAGGATCTTCTCAAGATGGCTCCCCTGCCAGTTCTCTGAGGCCAAAACTGCATTCCCTCAGGTTACATACAAACTTGCTGTAGCCAGCAGCTTCCTGCCATCCAATCAGATTGGATTACTGAGAGACACCCTTCCTCACTCTGAAGCCTAATGCAGGCATGCAGTGTGAAGGACCTCCCCTCTGTCTTCCTAGCCGGAGACAGATTAGCCATAGCAACGGTCTTTTAAGGGAGCAGTGGAAAGGGACAGGAGACCTTAATGAAAGCTGTTATTATAAGGTAATTACAGATCTTTTGGCAATCATTGATAGACTAACTAACTAACTATACATGCCTAGCTCTAATAAACTAGCAAATCAAAATATGACAGTTATCCTTTAAACATTCAGATGAAAATGTTTCTTCTGTGCAGTAATATCTCTTCTGATTTCTTATAAATAGCATGTTAGAATAATGAAAAATTTGTCTTTTGATTTATTTTAATTACAAAATATTTCTCATTTCGTAAGAAAGGTTTATATTTGTACAACAGACTGAAAGACCTTACTGTACAAGTTTGCTTCCATTTTTAAGTTCCCTTTTTAGAAGCGTGCGTTGGGGACATAGTTGACTTTTTGTTCTGATGTTTTGTTTCTAGGACAACGATAACAAAGTGGAACGATTGTCAGGGGATTGTACTCAAAGAAAGAAGTACTCTCATGTAGATCTGGTCACTATGGTAGACGGCTTTGAAGGAGAGAAAGGGGCAGTGGTTGCTGGTAGCAGAGGGTACTTTCTTAAGGTGAGTTTTGTTAAAGAGGACTTGTCACCACAAATTACAGTGTAATCTGCCATATAGAGCAGAATTGCTGAGCACAGTGATAGTAATTTTATCAATTTAAATAGGCTGTTCCTGAGCTGACTATTATCAGTTATTGATAGCATTCTCTGTGTAAGTATGCTTAACCTCCTCAGGACCGCCGTATGCAGGATTGCGTCCTGGCGGCGGCCCTGTTATTCCGGGTGGACGCACGGTGCGTCATCTCGTGAGACGCGAGATTTTGGGCTAAAGTTAGTTGTATTTCGTCACCAGCCTGCCAGCCAATGATCGTGGCTGGCAGACTGGCGATTTTCAAAAAAATCTAATCGGAAGCCAGGTAACACTTCATATTTATAAATATAAGGTGTTCTGCTCCTCTGCTGGTCCTTTTGGTTCACAATGAGTACAGAAGACACAACACTTAGCCCCAGATCACCCCCCCAGCACCCCAATTAACCCCTTGATCACCCCTTGATCGCCCCTGTCAATCACCTAGTGAAAGGGAAAAAAGTGATCAGTGTAAACTGTCACTTTTTTTTTTTCACTGGTATTGACTGATAGTTTAGGCCCCTTGGTTAGGTAGTTTAGCGATCGTTTAGTGCCCAGCCCACCGCACCGCAGTCACTGATTCGCTGATTAGCGTATCGCTAATCAGCATTTGTACTTTTATAGTATCTGTAAGTGATCAAAACTGATCACAGTCAGATCTATAATAGTATTAGTGTCACCTTAGCTCACCCTCCACCCAAAACGCAGTGTTTGCCCGATCAGGCCTGATCGGTTGCCCACACGTGCGTTGACCCACGCCCGCCCCGCTGCAGTGACAAAAATATATATATTTTTTTGATCACTGCACAATCACTTTACAAGCGCTGCGGCGATAAAAAATAAAAATCCGTTTTGATATTTTTTATCAATCGCAGCAGCCTCCGGTACTTAGACCTAGTCGCACGGGCTTTTGTGTATAGAGCTGAGGACATGGGTTTCTAGTCGCACGGGATTTTGTGTATAGAGCTGAGGAAATGGGTTGCTAGATGGCCGCTAGCACATCCGCAATACCCAGTCCCCATAGCTCTGTGTGCTTTTATTGTGGAAAAAAAACGATTTGATACATATGCAAATTAACCTGAGATGAGTCCTGTATGTGAGATGAGTCAGGGACAGGACTCATCTCAGGGTAATTTGCATATGTATCAAATCGTTTTTTTTCCAGAATAAAGGCACACAGAGCTATGGGGACTGGTTATTGTGGATGTGCTAGCGGCCATCTAGCAACCCATGTCCTCAGCTCTATACCCTAAATTCCAGTGATGGGTTCCCTTTAACCCCTTAGGGACACAGCCTTTTTACACCTTAGGACCAGGCCATTTTTTGAAAATCTGACCAGTGTCACTTTAAGTGCTGATAACTTTAAAACGCTTTGACTTATCCAGGCCATTCTGAGATTGTTTTTTCGTCACATATTGTACTTCATGACACTGGTAAAATAAAGTTAAAAAAATATTTTTTTTTGCATAAAAAAAAGTCAAATTTACCAAAAATTGGGAAAAATTTGCAAATTTCAAAGTTTCAGTTTCTCTACTTCTGTAATACATAGTAATACCCCCAAAAATTGTGATGACTTAACATTCCCCATATGTCTACTTCATGTTTGAATTATTTTGGGAATGATATTTTATTTTTTGGGGATGTTACAAGGCTTAGAAGTTTAGAAGCAAATCTTGAAATTTTTCAGAAATTTACAAAAACCCAATTTTTAGGGACGAGTTCAGGTCTGAAGTCACTTTGCGAGGCTTACATAATAGAAACCACCCAAAAATGACCCCATTCTATAAACTACACCCCTCAAGGTATTCAAAACTGATTTTACAAACTTTGTTAACCCTTTAGGTGTTGCACAAGTTATTGGCAAATGGGGATGAAATTTGAGAATTTCATTTTATTGCCTAATTTTCCATTTTAACCCATTTTTTCCACTAACAAAGCAAGGGTTAACAGTCAAACAAGACTGTATCTTTATTGCCCTGACTCTGCCGTTTACAGAAACACCCCATATGTGGCCGTAAACTACTGTACGGCCACACAGCGGGGCGTAGAGTGAAAGGTGCGCCGTATGGTTTTTGGAAGCCAGATTTTGCTGGACTGGTTTTTTGACACCATGTCCCATTTGAAGCCCCCTGATGCACCCCTAGAGTAGAAACTCCATAAAAGTGACCCCATCTAAGAAACTACACCCCTCAAGGTATTCAAAACTGATTTTACAAACTTTGTTAACCCTTTAGGTGTTGCACAAGAGTTATTGGCAAATGGGGATGAAATTTGAGAATTTCATTTTTTTGCCTAATTTTCAATTTTAACCCATTTTTTCCACTAACAAAGCAAGGGTTAACAGCCAAACAAGACTGTATCTTTATTGCCCTGACTCTGCCGTTTACAGAAACACCCCATATGTGGCCGTAAACTACTGTACGGCCACACAGCGAGGCGTAGAGTGAAAGGTGCGCCGTTTGGTTTTTGGAAGGCATGTTTTGCTGGACAGTTTTTTTGACACCATGTCCCATTTGAAGCCCCCTGATGCACCCCTAGAGTAGAAACTCCATAAAAGTGACCCCATCTAAGAAACTACACCCCTCAAGGTATTCAAAACTGATTTTACAAACTTTGTTAACCCTTTAGGTGTTGCACAAGATTTAATAGAAAATAGAGATACAATTTCAAAATTTCACTTTTTTGGCAGATTTTCCATTTTAATATTTTTTTTCCAGTTACAAAGCAAGGGTTAACAGCCAAACAAAACTCATTATTTCTGGCCCTGATTCTGTAGTTTACAGAAACACCAAATATGTGGTTGTAAACTGCTGTACGGGCACACGGCAGGGCGCAGAAGGAAAGGAATGCCATACGGTTTTTGGAAGGCAGATTTTGCTGGACTGGTTTTTTTGACACCATGTCCCATTTGAAGCCCCCCTGATGCACCCCTAGAGTAGAAACTCCATAAAAGTGACCCCATCTAAGAAACTACACCCCTCAAGGTATTCAAAACTGATTTTACAAACTTTGTTAACCCTTTAGGTGTTGCACAAGATTTAATAGAAAATAGAGATACAATTTCAAAATTTCACTTTTTTGGCAGATTTTCCATTTTAATATTTTTTTTCCAGTTACAAAGCAAGGGTTAACAGCCAAACAAAACTCATTATTTCTGGCCCTGATTCTGTAGTTTACAGAAACACCCCATATGTGGTCGTAAACTGCTGTACGGGCACACGGCAGGGCGCAGAAGGAAAGGAATGCCATACGGTTTTTGGAAGGCAGATTTTGCTGGACTGGTTTTTTTGACACCATGTCCCATTTGAAGCCCCCCTGATGCACCCCTAGAGTAGAAACTCCAAAAAAGTGACCCCATTTTAGAAACTACGGGATAGGGTGGCAGTTTTGTTGGTACAAGTTTAGGGTACATATGATTTTTGGTTGCTCTATATTACACTTTTTGTGCGGCAAGGTAACAAGAAATTGCTTTTTTGGCACCGTTTTTTTTTTTTTTGGTATTTACACCATTCATCTGACAGGTTAGATCATGTGGTAATTTTATAGAGCAGGTTGTCACGGACGCGGTGATACCCAATATGTATACAATTTTTTTTATTTATGTACGTTTTACACAATAATTTCATTTTTAAAACAAAAAAAATGTTTTAGTGTCTCCATAGTCTAAGAGCCATAGTTTTTTAAATTTTTGGGCGATTATCTTAAGTAGGGTCTCATTTTTTGTGGGATGAGATGACGGTTTGATTGGCACTATTTTGGGGTGCACATGACTTTTTGATTGCTTGCTATTACACTTTTTGTGACGGAAGATGACAAAAAATGGCTTTTTTTACACCGTTTTTATTTTTATTTTTTTACGGTGGTCATCTGAGGGGTTAGGTCATGTGATATTTTTATAGAGCCGGTGAATACGGACGCGGCGATACCTAATATGTATACTTTTTTTTTATTTATGTAAGTTTTACACAATGATTTCATTTTTGAAACAAAAGAAATCATGTTTTAGTGTTTCCATAGTGTAAGAGCCATAACTTTTTCAGTTTTTGGGCGATTATCTTGGGTAGGGTATGATTTTTGCGGGATGAGATAACGGTTTGATTGTTACAATTTTGGCATAGATGCGACTTTTTTGATCACTTTTATTACCTTTTTTGGGAAGTAAGGTGGGCAAAATTCCAATTTCATCATAGTTTTTAATTTTTTATTTTTATGGCGTTCACCGTTCGGGTAAAGTAACATTACCGTTTTATAGATCAGGTCGTTACGGACGCGGCGATACCAAACATGTGTAGGGAATTTTATTTTTTTCTCATTTTTAATCAGTGATAAATGTGTTTTTTGATTTTTACTTTATTTTTCACTTTTTTCACTGTTTTTTTGACCCAGACCCACTTGGTTCTTGAAGATCCAGTGGGTCTGATGTCTACATAATACAGTACAGTACAATATATAGTACTATACTGTATTTTACACTTTGTCTGAACAGATCTATGCCTTTCAGCACAGATCTGTTCAGCACCATGGACAGCAGGACGCCTGAGAAGGCGTCCTGTTGCCATGGGAACCTTCCCCGTCTGCTCAGTAATGGCCAGAACTGCGCAGACGGGGAAGGGTAAGGACGGGGCTTGGGGGGGCTGCCTGGGAGCTCTCTCCCTCTCCATTCGGGGGACTGCAAAGGCACAGCAGCCCCCCGATGGGAGAGGGAGGGAGCTCCCTCTTACTGTTAACCTTTTCCATACAGCGGTCCGTACGGACCGCTGTATGGAAAGGGTTAAACGGCTGACATCGCATCACCGATGTCAGCCGTTTATACCAGGGTGCCAGCAATGTGCTGGCACCCTGGTATACCCACTAGACGCCAACGATTACGCAATGGGAGGCGGGCGGGGGATCGCGATCCCGCCTACCGCACCGCCCGCCTCCCGCACCGCCCGCAACCCTCCCCCTGCACCTCCCACCGTGCTCGAATAACTCAGGGGTGCAGGGGGAGGGATACAGGAAACAATTTTTAATCCTAAAGTTTCTGATCCCCGCGGTCAGGGACCGCGGGGATCAGAAACTGCAGAAATCACAGCAAACCGCAGGTCTGAATTGACCTGCGGTTTGCCGCGATCGCCGACATGGGGGGGTCACGGGACCCCCCCGCGCATTTAGCCTAGGTGCCTGCTCAATGATTTGAGCAGGCACCGGGTTCCGATCACTGCCAGCCGCACGGCAGTGATCGAAAATGCACAGGGCGTACATGTACGCCCTGTGTCCTTAAGTACCAGGGCACAAGGGCGTACCTGTACGCCCTGTGTCCTTAAGGGGTTAAATATATAACTTGCAAGTTTAGCTGAATAGTTTCCAAGTAAACTGTATATCAGTATGTTTAGCTTTTTATGCTATATAAGGAAGCCTTCACACGCGGCAACTTTTGTTGCAGTGTTTTCCGCGACTGACAATCCGTTCCATTCACCCGAATGGGGCTTGCAGAAATCCATGTGCTTGTCATCTCATTCAAATAAATGGAATTGATTTTCAGGCTGGACAATTCTGCAACAAAATCTGCTGTGTGTGAAAGCACCCTAACATGCTACCTGCAGAGTGCACTGCATTTAGTGATAACAGCGTCTCTTAAAATGTGCTGCTGATTTGTAGGTAATTTGTATATGATCTATTGCTGGGAATTCCCGGGCAAAACAATTATTAGTAAAATTTGAAAATGTGCTGTTCAAAAATGAAAAAAGCTAAACAAAGCTTTTAGATCCCCCACCACTCCCATACTGAAGCTGACTAATATCTTGTCTCTTTCTGCTTCTTGGTCCCGAGATGACGCTCAGTCACAGGGATATATGACCACTGCAGCCAATATTGGTTGCAGCGGTGACCTGCTAAAGTTGGTGATTGGCTGCCACTGGACCAAAAGGTCATTGTTGGTATGTGTGCCTTTTTATTTACTTAACCTCCATGACTGCATCATCAGAAGGTTAAAAGGTTAAACCTCGGAAGCAGCAGGAACAGAGATTTATTGAATGGGCCTCCTCCAGTGTTTTCTTGTCCCACAGTGGTCAGGTCATAGAGAATTATCTCCCTGTTGCCTTCATGAGAGAGAATGGAGTTAGTTTACTTATTGTGACTGCGAGGCTGCTGGATACTGGGGAGTAATCCTGCATACATACCATACTTCATACCAGCATTCATTTGGGGGGACGTATACATAGAAATCTGGAAAAAAAAATTGTATATTAATAATAAAAGTCTTTATTTATATAACAACCAGATTGGTCTTTACGATCAGGGGGTCCAAGTACAAACAGTCATAAATAACATACAAGTCAACAATTAAAATGAGGGCCCTGCTCACAAGAGCTTACGATCTATGAGGATAATATCATAAACCTGCAGCACATGTCCAGTGCAAACGTTTTAGGCAGATGGGGGATAAATGCTGCAAATTAAGAATGCTTTCAAAAATAGAAGTGTTAGCATTTTTTTAACTCCTAAACAAACAGTTAAGTGAATGAATAAAAGAAAACTTGAAGTCAGTATTTGGTGTGGCCTTCAAACAGCATTAGTTCTTCTAGTTACATTAGCACACCGTTTTTGAAGCAACTCGGCAGGGATATTGTTCCAAACATGGAGAACTAAACACAAATCTTCTATGGATGTAGGCTTTCTCATATCCTTCGGTGTAGTATGATATTGCCCCCTACAGATTGACAGACCCCTGACATCCTAGATAGTGTGTAACCTTTTCCATGCGCTGTAAAACTGTAATACTAGTTAGCGTCTCCTCTCATGACGAGCACAATAAGAGACACCAGAGTAGAAGGGAGTGTTAAAGTTTTTCCGGAACATACATGAGATTACAGAACAGCTGCCATGTTGGGGGCGATATTAATCACAATGAGATGTGCGGGCTTGTAGCAGTCATTCTGTGACTCAGACAGTGTAAGAAGGCTCAGTTACCCAAATTTACACAGCACATATCATTAGTTGTGTTTGGCAAATATGCTGACGGGTTCCATTTATAATGTATTTATGAATATGTATATGCTTTTAGCAGTTATGTGCCATACTGTCTGAACATTTGTGCTGATTTCTCTGGCTCTCTATAGGGTCCACTGGTGTTTTTGGAGCAAGCTATTATCCAGTATGCACTTCAGACGTTGGCTGGAAAAGGTTATACCCCTATTTACACGCCATTCTTCATGCGGAAAGATATAATGCAGGAAGTAGCTCAATTAAGCCAATTTGATGAAGAACTGTATAAGGTTTGTTAATTAAATACATTATCTGGGGAAATGGAACAAATACAATGGAATATTTATAAGAACCTTTTTTGAAATACTAAGTATTGGCCAGCATAACTGCAGCCATGCTTGTAGAGCTGTTCACCCCTGTGCGCTATATGACCGGTATATCCTTTATACATGTACAATCTGAGCCCACAACACATATGACGGGTGCTGGCTGTATAATGCTGCTGACACCCATTGGCAATGATCGGTATAGGAGATTACTTTTATTTTGGTCGTTTAACCCCTCAAATGCTGTTACAGGCAAAATCTTGGGGTTCCAATTGGTTGCTGTGGTTAGTGAAGACTCCTAGTCTGCTGCCTTTGTTAACCGAGAAACGAGCAGTGTATAATGTGATGGAAAAAATGAATCGAGCCAGCAAAGGAAAAAATATGGACAATCACAACACATGGGGAACCAGTACAGCTATTTTCTGTGAACCATATGTTTTTTTATTTTGCTCTCTGCTGAACTGTGTGAGGGCTTGGTTTTCGTGTGATGAGTTGCCATGATAATAGTTTCTATTTTTGGGTACATACAGCTTTTTGATTGCTTTTTATTTCACTTTTTGGGAAGCAAGATGATTCTTTATTTTCTCGCCCAGTTTCCTTGGGGGACACAGAAGACCTTGGGTATAGCTCATCTCCATAGGAGGCGTGACACTAAGTGAAAACTGTTAAGCCCCTCCTCCACAGCTATACCCTCAGCCTGTAGAGAGAGACTGCCAGTTTTTTGCTTAGTGTCCAAGGAGGCAAGACACTCCCTGCTCTGCAGGGCTGTTTTCTCCTTGTTTAAATTTTAGATTTTTACTTTTTTCTTTCTTTTTGTTCCAGATCATCAGGGACAACAGAGACGCACTAGACCTCTCTGTTTCTCCCGGGGTTGAGCTGCGCCAGTGCCGGTCACCGCACTGCTGCCTCCCCCACAGAAGGCAAGGTGGATCAGGGCAGCCTAGCTCCCCTACATCCCGCCAGCGCAAGGGTCGCCCGCACGCCAAGTCCCTCTTCCAGAGTCCTGCCACTACGGTGCCAGTAGCCGAAGGGGCGACCCTGCTGGAATGGACCGAGGGTGAAGACGGCTGTGGTAAGAGAGTGGCTTCTCCAGCCCTACGTCCCCCGTCCCCCACCCAATGGTCTCCTGCGTGCCTGACCCCCCATACTGGGCCTCTGGACCCTTCCCCTGCTGGACCTAGGCTGGCCCCTGGGGTGCGGCAATCTGCTCCCTGCCCCCCCCCCCCCTTTTTCTCCTGGCCTCATAGGACATGCAGCTAGTGGCTGTCGGCCGTCGCCTGCCTTCTCCTCATGGGCATCCCGTCTCTGGGTCCCCCTTCCCACCCCCCATCTCGCCTGATCACATTGGGCTTACCGGAGGGTGCAGGGAGCTGCAGTGGAGTAAGGCCTCGCCTCCGGTCAGCACCAATATTCCGGTGCGGCCGGGCGCCGCAAAAAATTTTAGGCTCCCGCGGCGGGCCGCCATTCCAGGCCCCCTTACTCTTCCGGCCGGCGGGGTGGGCTCCCGCGGCCAGCGAGCCGCCATTCCGGCCCTCCTGTCTCTTCTGGCGGCGGGGTGGGCTCCCGCGGCCGGCATTGGGCTTGACTATGCCCCAGCAGGGCCGGTCGGCTAATTTTGTCCCAGGCTTCGCGGCCTGCTGGGCCGCAATCCGACCGGCCCGCGGGGTGGGCTCCCGCGGCCGGTTTGAAGCGCCATTCCGCCTTAGGTCCCGGCAGTATGACGGGCCGGGCGCCGCAATTTAGCCCCCGGCTTCGCGGCCTACTAGGCCGCAATATTCCGGTCTCTGGTGGAGGGGGCGGGAACTTCTCCAGGTGCGATTTTTTTTTTTTCCCGCTTGGAGGTTCCTCCGCCCCCAGGGGATCACACGCTGCCCTCCAGGCCGGATCCCTGTTAACCCTTTGGGTGCAGGCCGGCTCCCAAAAATGGGTCTGTATAGTTGGGCCCCCTTTTTTCTCCTGTCTCTCAGGGCCCCTATATGGTGGCTCCCCTTTAACCTCAGAGGCTGAGTTTAAATTAAATTAAATTAAATTAAATAAAAATAATAATAATAATATAATAATAAAATAAATAATAATGGATCATGATTTCTATTGGGCTGCGCAGGACGCTGCAGCCTCATCAGTAATGCTGCATGACCTCTTTCCACAGGCGGCATGGTGTTGCGCTCCCAGCTTGCGTCGCTGCTAGGGCATTTCCCCTTTTAGGCGGTTTTCTTGCCTCTTCCAGGATACGGCGCTGGCCAAGTGCATTCGGCCCTTCTGTAGGCAGCATTCATCATCTCTCCAGTTATGGTGCCTGCCATGTGCATCCCACCCCCCCACCCCTCCTAGGCGGGCTACTGCACTCTCCCTGGCTGGCCATGTGCATGACCCCCTTCTTAGGCGGAATACTGCACCTTCACCGGATACGGTGCTGGCCATGTGCACGACCCCCTTCCATAAGCGGAACGCTGCACTCTCTGGATTTGCTGCCGGCCATGTGCGTGACCCTCTTCCGTGGGCGGAACGCAGCACTCACTGGATTCGCTGCCGGCCATGTGCGTGACCCCCTTCCTGGGCGGAACGCAGCACTCTCACTGGATCTGTTGCCGATCATGTGCATGACCCCCTTTTTAGGCGGAATACTGCACTCTCACCGGATACGGTACTGGCTAGGTGCACGACCCCCTTCCATAGGCGGAATGCTGCACTCTCGCTGATGTGCTATGATGTACTTATGTACTATGTTATTATGCTGCACTCTCACTGGTTTCGCTGCCGGCCATTTCTTAGGCGGTATGCTGCACTCTCATTGGATTCCCTGCCGGCCTTAGGTATGCCTCCTTCCCTCAGGCAGCATACATACATCCCTCTGTCTTTGGTTGTTTCCTCGCAGGTACGTTGCTGGCCACGTGCATGTACCCCATACATGGCAGGGTGCTTGCACTCTCGCTGGATCCGCTGTCGGCCATATGCACGACCCCTCTTCCGTAGGCGGTGTACGCACCCTTGCTGGATTCGCTGCCAGCCAGGGGCATGCCTTCCTTCCTCAGGCGACATGCACGCATTCTTAGTGACTGTGTTTGTCTCTCGCCAGTACGTTGCTGGCCATGTGTATGACTCCCACGCATGGCGGTGTGCTCGCACTCTCCCTGGATGAGATGCTGGCCGTGTGCTTTACCCCCCTTTTTTCTGGGCGGTGTGCTACACTCTCACCGGATACTTTGCTGGCCATGAGAATGGCCCTCTAACATGGGTGGAACGCTTGCACTTCCATTGGATACGGTGCTGGCCTTGTGCGTGACCACCTCTCACTTCAAGGGCAGAATTGGCACGCTCATGAGATTCACAGCTGTCCTTATATGGCTGTGCTGGACTTGTACATGTCCCCCTTCATTGGCAGAGTAGTTGCACTCTCGCTGAGTTCAGTGTTGGGTGTATTATTGCACACTCATTTAATGCTAGGATACCCCTGTGCATGTTCCCCTTTCACTGGGTGGACCTCCTGCGTTCCTGCTGGTTTATAGGGTATGTCCTGCTTCTCTGAAGTAGGTACGGCCTTAGGCATCACTCCCTTTTGGGACGGGTCTTTGCACTCTTGCCGACTGCAGTTGGCCAGGTACAATTTCCCCCCTTTTGGGGTGGACTGATTGCATTCCATCGCGTGCTATACTAGGTTTGTGCATAACTCCCTTTCAGGTTGCACTTTGCAATTCTGTACATGCTGTGGCACTCTGGGACGAGCCCCCCTTTTTTCTAGGTGGGTTGGCCTTCTCGCTGCTTACGGGGCTGCTCGTACGTATGCCTCACCTGCTTCCTGCGGCATACCTTTTGTTTCTTGGGAGACGATGCTTGCCGCCAGCCTTGCACTCGTCCCTAGGGAGTTCATTCTGTCCTCCTGACCGGACAGGCTCTATTGCTCTCTGCTGCACCGAGCTGGGTGGTGCTCATTCATTTAGTTGGCCTTTCATTCCAGGGAGTGTTCGTGGGTCCTAGATGCATGCCCATGCGTCCTTCTGCGGTATTGCTTCCCTGCGCTAGTGGTCACATGGTCGAGAGTGCTCTCTAATTCTTCGTTGGCTCTGGCAGGACTGCGGTTCCCTTGCCTGCTGCAATTTCCTCCTCTTCGGATGCAGTGTGGTATGAGTCCTTCCTCTTGGCGCCTCTACGCTTCTGTCTGATCTGCTACCGGGTTCGGGCTGCTCTTCTCGGGAAGGTCACCCAACTTCTCTTGGGTGCTGGATTACCCAGGTCCGGAGGACCTCCGCCTTGGGTTCTTCAAGGTATTCGCCTTCTGCGAGGCGGTGGACCGGGCGTCTCACAGTGTAGCGGGTTCTGCTTTTGAGCTGTCCTATGGCTTCCCTGTTGCCCACTCCTCCTCCTTTCGGTTGGAGGGTGTTATGTCGGCCTCTGTCTCGACTGCCTTATCTCGCCGGCTTTGTTTGGCTCCCGCTCTATACAGATCACTCCGATGTGGCTTCCCGCCAGACTTCGGATGCTGTATTTTCACTGTCCTCCCCTCTGGGGAGAGCATGGTTGTTCATGTGGATGGTTCCGGTGTTCCTTTTGGCCTCGTACTGTCTCCCTTGTTCGCGCTGGCTGTATTAGCTGTGTGCCTATTTACCGAGTCTACCGCGTACTGTCCTCCCGCTGAGTGCAGATTGCGTGGCCCATTCTAAGACGATGGTCCTGATGTAGACTTGCCTTCTCGATATCTTGGGGGGACTACCTTTTCGGTCCAGATTGTCCTGATCTCCCACACCGGGACTGTACAACATGGTTACATCAGCATGGACTTTAGCCTGCCTTCTCCTGGCGTCTGGCGGATCCTTTGGGTTCTTTCCATCTGTCCTTCTGCTCCCCCACTTGGGTGGATACGGGACAACGTTGTTCGAGGGCCGACGGGGCTAGTTTTGTCGACCCTTCTGCCCGTGTTACTGGTCTGCGCCTGATCACATTGGGTTTTCGCCTGCTTGCCAGGCGACTCCAGCGGGTTCGCTACTGTCCACTCCTGGCTGTGTTTCGTCCAGGATCTGTCGTAAGGCTTAGGGTTTTTTTGTCTGGGGTTCTGTGGGAAGCTGTGCATTCCCCACTCTGAAGTTCTTTCCCCATGGTTCTGTCTTTTACTTGAGGTGTCAAGTGTCGGCGCTGTTCTTCCTCTTCCAGCGTTCCCGGCCCTCTGGGCCTGCCAAGACCTTCTTCCTCGGAGTGGCTCTTTGGTTCCTCTGTACTGTCCTTCGGTACCGCCCTGGGGACTATATCCTGAGCTCTCGGCGCTCCAATCTTGTCCTTGGAGCCGTTACAGGAGTTCTCTCTACCCCTTCTGTCCTGTACGGTTGTGTTCCGTATCAGTCGTGTCTCTGACGGGTGCCGGAATGGCCCCTTTTTTTTGTTACGAGCTTTCTGTCTTTTCCAGGACAGGGCTGTTCTGCATCCCGTTTCTTCCTTCCTTCCTTCCTTCTGAAGGTGGTGTTTGCCTTTCGCTTCAGCACCTCACCTATTTGGACGTTGTTTGGACCTTGCCGTTTTTACTTGGAGATCTCCGACTCTTGCAGACGTTCGGCCTCTTGGGTTTCCAGGGGGTCTGTGCATAGGGTTGACAGACTCCAGGGTGTTTTTCCTCCGCTTGATCAGATTGGCTATTGCTGAGGTTACCGCACCAAGGGCAGGATTCTGTCTTTGGTGTCACCGTTCCTTTCACCAGAGCGGTCGGTGCCTCCTGGGCCGGAGGCATTGGGCTTCGGCCGTGCATTTGGGCACGGCGGCCACAGGTCTGCCTTGCACGCCTTACTGAGTTCTACAGGGTGCATACTCTGGCTTTGGCAGATGCTGCCTTGCCCCGCCTGGGTTTGCAGGCGGCGGTTCATTGATGCCTTTCGGGTGCTTCTCCTTGGTGCTGTGGTCCCTCCCCCTTTTGGACTGCTTTTGAACGTCCCAAGGTCTTCTGTGTCCCCCAAGGAAACTGGGCGAGAAAACGAGATTTTTGTATAACTTACCAGTAAAATCTCTTTCTCGCTCTTTCCTTGGGGGACACAGCACCCACCCATTCGTTGTTTTTTCTCTGTACGTTTTCCGAGTTTTTGTTACCCGTTGGGTAGTTGGCTTGTTGGTTCTTTGTTGGACTTTGCCTTTTCTCACTGCTTGGACACTCAACTGGCAGTCTCTCTCTCCAGGCTGAGGGTATAGCTGTGGAGGAGGGGCTTAACAGTTTTCACTTAGTGTCACGCCTCCTATGGAGATGAGCTATACCCAAGGTCTTCTGTGTCCCCCAAGGAAAGAGCGAGAAAGAGATTTTACTGGTAAGTTATACAAAAATCTCGTTTTTCAGGCAATGGTCTTGCAACAGAGCTTGTTTCTCGTTAATGGCATTGGGGGACACAGCAGCATGGGTATATGCCCAGCTACCACTAGGAGGCACTAGACATCAAAAAGGTTGGCTTTTAGTTTAGTGTCTGTAGGAGGCAGACATGACCTGCTCTTTTTTCTTGCTGCTTTTTATTTTATTTTTATTCTTTTTCCTGTCTTCTGCAGGTCTCGACCTGCCGCAGGTTGGGGCTCCATCGTGGATTGCCACTTTAGTTGCTCCCCTCTTGGTTTCCCGGGCTCCTTCCATAGCCTCTCCATCCCATCATGGATAAGCGCGGGCCTTTAGCCTGGGGGGGCACAGTTCCTTCTCTATCCTGGGAGAAGAAGCCTCCATCTTGCCGTCATCTCTCCTGCAGCTCTCCTGGTCACCTCTGCAGCTGCTGCAGCACCTCTTCGGGACACATCACCTGGGGTCTGGTAGGACAGCCTTTGGCTGGCATTCCCTATTTCCCCCCCCCCCCCCCCCAAAATTACGTGGATGGGGCACACTCTGCTAGGTCTCGCAGACTACCTCTGGTTGTCACAACCATGTCCCGCTCCTCCTTGGCATCCTCGGGTCTCTCCCAGGACAGGCCTGAGGCTGGTGACAAGTCCTTCCCTGCCATTCCATCCGCTGCCTCGGGCGACACCTCTGCTCCGATTCTCTCTCGGAAACAGAGCATCAGGCGGTCTTCCACCATACAGATTCTCTATGGGTGGTTAAAGACAAATGTACACTGAGGAACCTCTCCTCTCCAGGGTTGGTATCCCTTCTAGTGGACTTTCCGATGGCGCATGGTTCTTCTGCACCTGTGCACCCTTCTTTTTGCATGAGATTTCAATCCCACCCTCGAGGACTGCTTTAGGACGTCCCATGGTGCGGTGTCCCCCCAATGCCATTAACGAGAAAATTGGATTTTTGTAATTGCCGTAAAATCCGTTTCTAGTTCAATGCATTGGGAGACACAGATCCCACCCTCTGTTTTTACTTACACTCACGGTCACCGAGCTGCTGTTCTTTCCTTTCCTGGTCCAGGACATGTTGGTTCTTCGCTTTTGTTTCTCTCTCCTACTGTTATTGTTACAAACTGAATAGTATAGAGGGTATAGCCCACCTGGGCGGAGCCAACCTTTTTGATGTCTAGTGCCTCCTAGTGGTAGCTGGGCATATACCCATGGTGCTGTGTACCCAATTGCATTGAACGAGAAACTGATTTTACGTAAGTATAAAAATCAAATTTTTTTTATATGAGGAGTTACTTTTTGATTGCTTGGTGTTATGATTTTTGGAAGGCAATGTAACCACAAAATGGCTGTTCTGGCATCTGATGGGGTAAATCATGTGATATTTATATAAGGAAGTGGTTACGGGTGATGCAATATTGAATGTCTTATTTTTATTTTTCAATAGGAAATGGCTTGAAGTGGAAGTGGGCTCTTTTTACACTTGAAATATTTATTTATTTATTTTAAAAGAAAAACTTCTGATGGTCTGATTGGTATAATACATGTTGTAACTGTTCATTTTTACAGTTTGCCCTTCCTGAGCCTCATAGGCTTGTATAGCAGGCAGGCCCGGAAGCCTTCCACTGTCATTGCGACCTTTAACACTATGCAATCACATCACGGGAAACCGATGGGGTGAGAGAGGGAGCCCACAATCCCTCTTCAAACAGCTTAGATTCTGTGATTGCCATTGACCGCTGCATTTAAGGAGTTAAATGGATTGTGCAGGCCTTAAATATTGACTTATCAATATCTGATTGTCAGGTGTCCGACATCTGTCACTCCCCGCCTATAAGCTGTTTGTTACACTATGCTTCATCTCCTCTGGAACTGTACCATGGTGTAATTACAAGTAAAAAAAAATAAAAAAATAAAAATAAAAAAAAAACATTTTCTTTTTGTCAGGTGATTGGAAAAGGAAGTGAAAAACATGATGATGGGTCCATTGATGAGAAATATCTGATTGCTACTTCAGAACAACCAATTGCTGCTTTACATCGTGATGAATGGTTGAAGCCTGAAGACTTACCGATACGTTATGCAGGTCTATCAACCTGCTTCCGTCAGGAAGTGGGTTCCCATGGAAGGGATACTCGAGGCATCTTCAGAGTGCATCAATTTGAAAAGGTAATTGTACTGAATTGATAATTATAGAAAATTGGGCACCATGAACTCAATGCACAAAAATGGGTGCTGACATGTGCAAAATCAAAATATTAAACTAAATCAACACTTGCATGATTAATGGAGCATACCAATAGAAAATTGACTAAAATCATATGGATTTTATTGGTACCACAAAAAAACATGACACCAGTGATCTACAGACACTTAAAGTCCTGAAATATATGAGCAGTATCTGTGTACAAGACAACTTCCACAGCACAAAGCCCTTGATAAGGCAAATTAACATGAGGCTATAACCCACCCAAAAATAACCAATTAAAGTGCAAGCGCTTGAGTATAGTGACCTAAAGTGCAAGAAATGTCAAAAACACATTTATACTGACCATTTGTCTGTTAGATTATCGGGAATGAACGTTCCTACAAAGGTGCAGATTACCTGAATGAACTAAACACACATTTCACAAGATTCATCGGGTGAAATGGTCTTTTGTGCGGACACTTAAACGGAACCTGTCACCAGTTTTATGGTATCCTAACTAAGGGCAACATAAATAAGTGACTGATTCTCTTAGCAAAATGCTGGGTCACTTTCTTTAATTGACCCAGTCAATCTGCCAACATCTTGTATTGAAAAGCTCCAGCTGATAATGATGAGTCCTGAATATTCATGAGCTCCTGACTCTTCCCGCCCACCTGCTGCTGTTTGACAGTTATTTTCCATATGAATCAGCAGCAGGTGGGCAGGGGAGTGGCTATACCTCTGAATTAAAAAAAACGCTGGACTCACTGACATCACGCTGGACTCAAATCAGCTCATTAGCATGCGGCATCTTTGTGTATATATTATGAGGTAACCATCTGTCACACCAGTAAGCGAATACATCGAAGGCATTTTTTAGTAGTTAATGATTGTATATAATTAGTTAGATTATAATCAAATATCCACATGACAGGTTCCCTTTAACCGCCTCCGGACCGCCTAACGCAGGATCGCGGTCCGGAGGCGGCAATCTGAGGCACAGTCACGCATATATGCGCCATCTCACGAGACGTGAGATGACGCGCACAGCCGGCCCGTGCATGCGCATCGCAGGCCGGCAAAAGTTCAAGGGGGGTCACGTCATCAGCTTGCCAGCCAATGATCGTGGCTGGCAAGCTGCTGATTTTTAAAAAAACAAATCACAGGCCAGTTAACACTTTATATTTATAAATATAAAGTGTTAAATGGCTGCTGTGCTCCTCTGCTGGTCCTTTTCGTCGGTTGGTCTCAGCAGAGGAGCACAGTTCACAGTGAGTACACAAGACACAACACTTAGCCCCAGATCACCCCCCATCACCCCAATTAACCCCTTGATCACCCCTTGATCGCCCCTATCAATCACCTAGTGAAAGGGAAAAATGTGATCAGTGTAAACTGTCACTTTTTTTTTTCACTGGTATTGACTGTTAGGTTTTAGGATAGTTTAGGCCCCTTGGTTAGGTAGTTAGCAATCGGTTAGCGCCCAGCCCACCGCACCGCAGTCACTGATTTGCTGATTAGCGTATCGCTAATCAGAATTTGTACTTTTATAGTATCTGTAAGTGATCAGAACTGATCACAGTCAAATCTATAATAGTATTAGTATCACCTTAGCTCACCCTCCACGCAAAACGCAGTGTTTGCCCGATCAGGCCTGATCGGTCGCCCACACGTGCGTTCACCCACGCCCGCCCCGCCGCAGTGACAAAAAAAATTATATTTATCGCTGCGGCGATAAAAAAAACAAAAACGGTTTTGATGTTTTTTATCAATCGCAGCGGCCTCCGGTACTTCGCTAGCCTCCCATTTGTAAGACAGACTTGCATTTTTTTCTTGGGTAGTCTCAGGGAATACCCCCTAAATTTAGTAGTCAAAATGTCAAACAAGGGGTATTCTTCTGAAGAGGCCTACAGGATTCTGACCTAGTCGGATGAGGAATGGGAACCCTCATCTGACGAATCTAGCGGGTCAGAATATGAACCTGTAGAAAGCAGTGGCAGTCTGACCCAAAGTTCGGACGAGGAGGTTGAGGTCCCTGATACCACCCGGCGTACCCGGCCCCGTGTTGCTAGACCACAGGTTGCGCAGGATCCGCTTCAAGGGCAGCAGAGTGGGGTTGGCGCTGTCGGATTACGTGGTGAGGCATACACCAGCAGCGCAGCCCACCCTGGACCTAGTACCAGCACTGCCGTACAACATGGTGAAGTGGCGAGCACCAGAAGGGCAGTTGAAGCTGGTACGGTGGCACGTGCAATAGTTACCCCGTCGCAGCCACCGCACAAACAGGCCCGTAGACCCCCTAGAGTCCCTAAGGTGCTGGCAAACCCTGATTGGCAGTCCCCAACTTCAGCCACACCATTAGTTCCCCCTTTCACCGCCCAGTCTGGAGTTCGGGTTGAGACAGCTCAGATCGGTTCGGCCCTGGGATTTTTTGAGCTGTTCTTGACTGCGGAGCTCTTGGACATAGTCGTGGCAGAAACAAACCGGTATGCCACTCAATTTATATCCGCCAACCTGGGAAGCTTTTATGCCCAGCCTTTTCGGTGGAAACCAGTCCAAGTTTCCGAATTCAATTTTTTTCTGGGCCTTCTCCTCAACATGGGTCTAACCAAAAAGCATGAATTGCGGTCATATTGGTCCACAAACCCAATTCATCACATGCCCATGTTCTCTGCTGCTATGTCCAGGGCACGATTTGAGGCCATCCTGCGTTTCCTGCACTTTAGTAACAAAAGCACCTCTCGTCCCAGAGGCCACCCAGCTTTTGACCGGCTCCACAAAATTCGGCCCCTCATAGACCACTTCAACCAGAAATTTGCAGATTTGTATACCCCTGAGCAAAACATCTGCGTAGACGAGTCCCTTATACGTATTACCGGGCGCCTTGGCTTCAAACATCCCAAGCAAGCGCGCCTGGTATGGGGTCAAATTGTATAAGCTCTGTGAAAGGGCCACAGGCTATACCCACAAATTATGGATCTATGAGGGTAAAGATCAGACCCTGGAGCCGGTCGGTTGCCCTGACTACCTGGGGAGCAGTGGGAAGACAGTCTGGGACTTAGTGTCACCCTTATTTGGCAAGGGGTACCATCTGTACCTTCCTAGAACAGATTGGCTGCTGTGGCACCGCGTGACCTAGTCGCACGGGCTTTCCCCAACGGCTCGTTACCACCCATCTTGCAAGGGGAGAGAGGGCTGCCTTGTGTAATGAAGAACTGCTCGCGGTGAAATGGAGAGACAAGCGTGATGTTTACATGCTCTCCTCCATTCACGCAGACACGAAAATGCAAATTGAACGAGCAACCAGTGTCATTGAAAAGCCCCTCTGTGTCCACGACTATAATTCGCTCATGGGAGGGGTGGACTTCAATGACCAGATGTTGTCACCGTATTTAGTTTCCCAACGCACCAGATGCTGGTATAAGAAGGTGTCTGTATATTTAACTCAATTGGCTGCATATAATAGTTTTGTTCTCTACAGTAAGGCTGGGAGAACAAGATCCTTCCTCAAATTTCACGAAAAGATCATCGAGAACCTCCTGTATCCAGGAGGTTCCGTGGCCCCTTCCACCAGTGTAGTGGGCCGTCTACACGAGGGACATTTCCCCAGTGTCGTTGCCTGTACCTCAACCCAACCGTCACCCCGAAAAAGATGTTGTGTCTGTAGCAGGAGTGGAATAAGGCGTGACACCTGCTATTTCTGTCCTGACTGCCCTGACCACCCTGCCCTATGCTTTGGGGAGTGTTTCTGGAAGTACCACTCACAGGTACACTTAGCATAGGGATCACATCTCACAGGACAGGCACACAGGGCTATTAGGGCCCATTCACACAGAACTGCTGCAAACCTCTCCTTTCACCTGGGACAAAGTGCATAATGTACTTCGCCACAACTTTGGGCGATTTGCGCTTTGCACATTGTCCCATGGGGAAGGAGAGGTTTGTCCTATAAAGCTAAAAAATTAAATAAAAATCACCAGTAAGCAAAAAATTTAACATTATGTTCAAAAAGTTAAATAAAGTTTATATGTTCTGTTCAAAAGTTATTATAAAGTTAATAAATTTATTGCGTTGCGGCCTGGTTTTTTCTTTTTTTTACCTTCCAGGTGGACCAACCGATCGACTAGCTGCAGCACTGATGTGCAATTCTGACAGAAGCATTGCGCTGCTGTCAGATTACACAAAAGTCGGTGTATGCGGCGCTGCAAGACAAGATTTCTCCTCTGCAGTAAAAGATACTTTTTCCGAGACATATGAGCTGAGGAGGCGGCGGTGTTCATATGCTTTGGCAAACACTTTGTATATATAAAAAAATATAAAAAATCCCGGCAATGATTTATTCATCCACATCGATTGATGTGAATGGAGAAATCGGGTTTGCCAGGTCATACGAGCTAAGTGGGTATGGATGTTGGGCGGAGCTCTTATGTCCTTGCAGATGCATTCCCCCTCCTTTTTTTTTGGCAGAGATTTTTTCATCCACATTGATCGATGCGAATGAAGAAATCTGTGCCGTTCATTTTTTCTTTCAGCCCAGAGGCTGAACGGAAAAAAAAAATCTCATTACCCGTATGCTCAATATAAGGAGAATAGAAGAAACTCCTAATGCTGGCCATACATGTAATGATTGCGGAGACCCTCAAATGCCAGGGCAGTACAAACACCCCACAAATGACCCCAATTTGGAAAGAAGACAACCCAAGGTATTCGCTGAGGGGCATATTGAGTCCATGAAAGATTGAAATTTTTGTCTCAAGTTAGCGGAAAGGGAGACTTGATGAGAAAAAACAAAAAAAATATCAATTTCTGCTAACTTGTGCCCCAAATTTTTTTTTTTCTATCAACTCGCCATGCCCCTCATTGAATACCTTGGGGTGTCTTCTTAACAAAAAGGGGTCACATGTTGGGTATTTATACTGCGCTGGCTTTTTAGGGGCCCTAAAGCGTGAGAAGAAGTCTGGGATCCAAATGTCTAAAAATGCCCTCCTAAAAGGAATTTGGGCACCTTTGCGCATCTTGGCTGCAAAAAAGTGTCACACATGTGGTATCGCTGTACTCAGGAGAAGTTGGGGAATGTGTTTTGGGGTGTCATTTTACATATACCCATGCTGGGTGAGAGAAATATCTTGGTCAAATGCCAACTTTGTATAAAAAAAATGGGAAAAGTTGTCTTTTGCCAAGATTTTTCTCTCACCCATCATGGGTATATGTAAAAGGACACCCCAAAACACATTGCCCTACTTCTTCTGAGTACGGGGATACCAGATGTGAGACTTTTTTGCAGCCAAGGTAGGCAAAGGGGCCCACATTCCAAAGAGGACTTTTCGGATTTCACAGGCCATTTTTTACAGATTTTGATTTCAAACTACTTCGTACGCATTTGGGCCCCTAAAATTTTCCGCTAACTTGTGACCCAAAGCATTTTTTATTTTTTTTTACCGAAAACATTTTTTTTTTTGCAAAAATTTCTGTAAATTTCGATTAATCACAAAAAAAGTTAAAATATCAGCAGCAATGAAATACCACCAAATGAAAGCTCTATTAGTGAGAAGAAAAGGAGGTAAAATTCATTTGGGTGGTAAGTTGCATGACCGAGCAATAAACATAGCATAGTGAATGTTGTGTAGTGCAGAATTGTAAAAAGTGGTCTGGTCATTAAGGGTGTTTAAGCTAGGGGGCCTGAGGTGCTTAAATAACTATTTGTGGGCAGCCAGTTGTGCTGTGTGAAAAGTGATCTTCTGCTCAGAAGCAATGAATTTGTATGAGGACGAGTGATGGCAGTAGCCATCACTCATCCCATACAGTGGAGGTGGTCACAGCATGTAAATGCAGCTCGTCACCTCCACAGACAAAAACGTATTTGCTAATAATTTTCTGCTAGTCGGTGGAGTATAAATGCGCAATAATGTGACATCAGATCTGATATAAATTAAGCGACCATATCACAATTTTTTTTTTTATAAGCGTGTATGCAAAATGTTTTATATACAGTACAGACCAAAAGTTTGGACACACCTTCTCATTCATAAAGTTTTCTTTATTTTCATGACTATGAAAATTGTAGATTCACACTGAAGGCATCAAAACTATGAATTAACACATGTGGAATTATATACATAACAAAAACGTGTGAAACAACTGAAAATATGTCACAGTCTAGGTTCTTTAAAGTAGCCACCTCTTGCTTTGATTACTGCTTTGCACACTCTTGGCATTCTCTTGATGAGCTTCAAGAGGTAGTCACCTGAAATGGTCTTCCAACAGTCTTGAAAGAGTTCCCAGAGATGCTTAGAACTTGTTGACCCTTTTGCCTTCACTCTGCGGTCCAGCTCACCCCAAACCATCTCGATTGGGTTCAGGTCCGTTGACTGTGGAGGCCAGGTCATCTGGCGCAGCACCCAATCACTCTCCTTCATGGTCAAATAGCCCTTACACAGCCTGGAGGTGTGTTTGGGGTCATTGTCCTGTTCTGCTTGTTGCCTGTCCTTAGCAGTGGTTTCCTAGCAGATATTCTACCATGAAGAAATGATTCACACAGTCTCCTCTTAACAGTTGTTCTAGAGATGTATCTGCTGCTAGAACTCTGTGTGGCATTGACCTGGTCTCTAATCTGAGCTGCTGTTAACCTGCGATTTCTGAGGCTGGTGACTCTGTTGAACTTATCCTCCGCAGCAGAGGTGACTCTTGGTCTTCCTTTCCTGGGGCGGTCCGCATGTGGGGCAGTTTCTTTGTAGCGCTAGATGGTTTTTGTGACTGCACTTGGGGACACTTTCAAAGTTTTCTCAATTTTTCGGACTGACTGACCTTCATTTCTTAAAGTAATTATGGACACTCGTTTTTCTTTACTTAGCTGCTTTTTTCTTGCGATAATACAAATTCTAACAGTCTATTCAGTAGGACTATCAGCTGTGTGTCCACCTGACTTATCCACAACTCAACTGATGGTCCCAACCCCATTTATAAGGCAAGAAATCACACTTATTAAACCCTTAGGGACCCATGACGTACCAGTACGGCATGGATCCCGAGTCCTTAAGGACCCATGACGTACCGGTACGTCATGAGTTTAAAGTGAGATTGTGGCGCCCCACGGGTTAATCCACACAGGATGCCGGCTGAAATCATTCAGCCGGCATCCTGTCACCCCCCCCCCCCCCCCCTCCCGTATCGGCGATCAATTCAGACCTGCGGTTTGTTGCGATTTCTGCAGTTTCTGATCACCGCGGTCAGAAACTTTAGTGTGGTGAAAATATATATTTATCACCCCCCCCCCAGGCGCCTCTGATTTTAGCCCGCTGGGAAATCGTTGGTGTACAGTGGGTATACCAGGGTGTCGGCACATTGCTGACACCCCGGTATAAACGGCTGACATCTGTTAATGGATGTCAGCCGTTTAACCCTTTCCATACAGCGGTCCGTACGGACCGCTGTATGGAAAGAATTAACAGTAAGATTCGGCTCCCTCCCTCTCCCATCAGGGGGCTGCTGTGCCCTTTGGGGTGACAGAGTGAGGGAACCCCAGTCCTTACCCTTCCCCGTCTGCGAAGTTCTTGCCACAACTTCGCAGACGGGGAAGGTTCTCAGGCGTCCTGCTGTCCATGGTGCTGAACAGATCTGTGCTAAAGGCATAGTGTAAGTAAAATGGATACAGTACAATATATTTTGTACTGTACTGTATTATACAGACATCAGACCCACTGGATCTTCAAGAACCAAGTGGGTCTGGGTAAAAAAAAATAAAAGGTGAAAAAAAGGTAAAAATCAAAAAACACATTTATCACTGATTTAAAAATGAAAAAAATAAAATTCCCTACACTTGTTTGGTATTGCCGCGTCTGTAACGACCGGATCTATAAAACGGTCATGTTACTTTCCCCGCACGGTGAACGCCATAAAAAAATAAAACTATGAGAAAATTGAAATTTTGCCCACCTTACTTCCCAAAAAGGTAATAAAAGTGATCAAAAAAGTTGCATGTACGCCAAAATAGTGCCAATCAACCCGTCATCTCATCCCGCAAAAAATGAGACCCTACCCAAGATAATTGCCCAAAAACTGAAAAAACTATGGCTCTTAGACTATGGAAACACTAAAGCATGATTTTTTTTTTTGGTTTCAAAAATGAAATCATTGTGTAAAACTTACCCAATATGTATACTTTTTTTATTTATGCATCGCCGTGTCCGTATTGACCGGCTCTATAAAAATATCGCATGAGTTAACCCCTCAGGTGACCACCCTAAAAAAATAAAAATAATTTGGTTTAAAAAAAAAGAAATTTTTTGTCATCTTGCGTCACAAAAAGTGCAATAGCAAGCGATCAAAAAGTCATATGCAGGGGCGGAGCCTAGCGGCGTATGGAGTAGGTTGCACGCCGCATCAGCTCCGGCATTATCCTGCTCGTTTATACCTGATACGGTGGCAAATCGACTTGGATTTCATCGGAGGTGCAGGGGACAGATCCGGGAGGTGGTCCAGCGCAGGAATCTGACATTATGCCTGCGAAGAGAGGCAAGACGCCGAGCCGTCCGGAGAGAGAGACCCGGTCCCAAGATGGCGCCGAGGAGGAGGACTGGCCTGACCTGAGGGCGGCGGTGAGTCGGGGAGCTGCAGCGCGGCTGGAGCGCTTTGCTCACAAATCACAGCAGTCCCCCAGTCATGTGTGGGGAGAGGGAGATGACACCCTGACGCCAGTGGAGGAAGGTTTAGGGGAGCAGGATGGCCCCTGTGATGAAGACCAACAACCCCCTGTTCAGCAGGAGGGGGGGGGCGAGTCCTGGCCTGTGCTGCACTGGTAAAGACCTGCCAGTGATCACTGCCCCTGAACCACGTTGAAAGACGTGATGGCAGCTATAGCTAGTTGCAATGTCACCCTCCAGTCCATGAACATTAACATTGGAAGCCTAAAAGCGGACATATCCATCATCCGGCATGACCTGCATAAGGTGGCTGAACGCACCTCAGAAGTAGAAAGGAGGGTCTCTGACCTGGAAGATGGGGCTGTTACCCTGCAGAGAGTGAGCAGGGCTGCATCAAAAGATATAGAGGCGCTTTATGCAAAGACTGACGACCTTGAGAATCGCTCCCGCCGCAATAATATTAGACTGGTGGGCATTCCTGAGAAGTCTGAAGGCCCAGAGGCGACTGAATTTATTGAAAAATGGCTTGCAGAAAAATTCCGTGATAAAGGACTTTCTGCACTCTATGCGATTGAGCGAGCACATAGGGTCCCCACTAGGCCCCTGCCGCCAGGGCGGCCGCCACGCCCAATACTTGCTAAAATCCTGCACTATCGAGACAGGGATACTATACTGAGGGCTGCGAGGTCTCATCCTGATTTAAAAATTAATGGGGTTCAGGTGTCCCTGTTCCCGGATTACTCGTCAGATGTACAAAAGAAGAGGGCCCGCTTTGTGGAGATTAAACGGAGGCTGAGAGACTTGCAAGTACAGTATTCCATGATGTTCCCGGCAAGGCTCAGGGTGGTGGCGTTTGGATCCGCTGTGTTCTTTGAGGACCCGGACGCTGCGGTCAAGTGGCTGGATCAAAATGAGCGCCGCCTTAGGATCCCTTCAACGGACACCTGAGATTGATGGACATTCCTGTTCCTGATTGAAGTTCTGATGTCCCCTGGACTGTCCACCCACCGTTGTGGACATTTTATTTCTGTTTCTGGCCGGTTGCTGGAGACACTTTGTGGGTAGAGCATACGCCTTCGATGGCTCCCCACTTTCTCAATGTGCCTGCACATGGTATCTTGCTGGATGCTGTGCTGCTTCAGGCGCTGTTGGGCCAGGTTCGCAAGGTTGGCCCCAGAGTCAATATTGGTTCTACATATGCTGCATATGTTTACTTTGTGGGGTGGGATGTTTGGGTGGGGGGGGGGGGGAGGGGAGTTGAGGTTAGCGGGGGGTACTATTGACAGCAATACTAAGGTGCTGAAACGTACAGTCCTCTCATACCTATACGGGGGACTTGGAGTGGAGTTAGGAGACTGTATTCTGGTAATTAACATTGTTTTTCCTTGCAGCTGCTGGGAGGTGGGGATGTGTGGCTCTCAATTGTGCTTTTATCTATGTATGCATTCTTATGGGACCTGTTACGAGAGTACTTAGCTGGAATGTGAGGGGAATGGCGGATGCTACGAAAAGACATGGTCTGTTCCGTTACCTCTCTAGATATCAGCCAGCAATAGTATGCTTGCAAGAAACGCATATGACTAAACAATCTATACATGTTCTGCAGAAGCCGTGGTTGGGGTATTCGGTGCATTCCGTCTTCTCCTCGCATTCCAGGGGGGTTAGTATCCTAGTTCATAAGAATGTCATGTTTGAGTGCCTCAGGGTATGTGTGGATGAGGAGGGCAGGTTTATAGGAGTGCATTGTGTGGTCCAAGGGATGAGGATGGCGCTGGCGACAATCTATATACCCCCGCCATTTTCCTCGGTGCCTTTGAGGAAGCTCATGGAGTTTATGGCAGAATTTTCAGAACTTCCAATGTTAATAGTGGGCGATTTTAATAATGTACTTGACAGCTCGCTTGATAGATGCCAGATCACACCTAGTGGTAGTAGTACGGGGGAGACCCCATTTGCAAGAATACTCCGGGAAGTGGGTCTGATGGATGTATGGAGAGAGACCCACCCCCTGGACAGGAAGTACTCGTGCTGCTCCTCGTCTTATGGATCCCTGTCACGCATTGATCTGGGTTTGGTGAATGCCCATATGTTTCCGCTTGTGCAGAGTTCGGAGTATCTGGCCAGAACCTTATCAGATCACTCCTTATTTAGTATCGCTCTTGATATTTCTGTGGCGGCCAGGCCGGGGGTTAGATACTGGCGATTGAATGCCTTTTGGTTGAAATTGATAGGTGACCCATCCGAGTTGCTTCAGTCCCTTAGGGAGTATTTTTGTATAAATGAGGGGACTGCGTCTCCGATAATTGTTTGGGAGGCGATGAAGGCCTTCCTCAGGGGCTCCCTTATCAAAACAGTTAATAGGATTAAATCTAAATCTAGAGAGCTTGATCTGCAGAAACACGATAACATGAAGCTAGCGGAGGAAGCATTTATTGCTGAATCCATCTACCCTAACTAGCAGTGCCTTGAAGATCAGACAGGAGGAGCTGAGGTGTCACCTCTTGGAAGTAGCAGAGAGGAAAAGACTGTTTTATTGGCAGCAGTTTTTTACTGAAGGGGAGTGTGTGGGCCATATGCTCTCGGTTATCGCAAAAGCGCAGCAGGGGTCTCAATGCATACCTGGCCTGCTGGATGCTGATGGCGTCCTCAGGCGTGATACTGACAACATTTTGAACATATTGAATAATTTTTACTCTTCTCTGTATGCTCCTAAGGTGACATGTTCGGAAGAGGATATTGACGCATTTTTAACCACATTGAATCTTCCTAAGCTTTCCAGGGAGGACAGTATGCGGTTAGAGGAGCCGATTGAGCTAGAAGAGTTGAGGGCGGCGTTGGCAGCTATGGCTAACGACAAGGCTCCGGGTTTAGATGGGCTTCCGGCGGAAGTGTATAAGACCTTCGCGGATGTGTTACTCCCGGAACTTCTGAAGGTATTCAATTATTCCAAGGAAAGAGGGGTGCTTCCTCCGTCTATGCAGGAGGCATTAATTGTAGTCATTCCTAAGCCAGACAAGGATCACTCTCTCCCAGACTCATATAGACCGATATCGTTACTCTCCACTGACGTTAAGTTGCTTGCAAAGGTATTGGCCATGCGTCTGTCTAAAGTGATTTTGTCTATCATACACTCTGACCAGACCGGCTTTATGCCTCAGAAATCGACGTCACTTAATATCAGAAGAGTGTTTGTCAGTATTCAATTGCCAGCTGAGAATGTTGGAGATAGAGCTATCCTTTCTTTAGACGCGGCCAAGGCCTTTGACAGCATTGAGTGGCGCTTTCTGTGGAGAGTTATGGCGTTTATGGGGTTTGGGGATGAGTATATATCCTGGGTCCGGGTGCTATACTTTAATCCCAAGGCATGTGTCAGGGCGAACGGAGGGGTATCTCCCAAGTTCTGCTTGGGCAGGGGTACCAGACAGGGGTGCCCGCTGTCGCCTCTGCTATTTTCAGTGGCGATTGAGCCGTTAGCTGCAGCGATTCGTCAGTCACTGGACATTCGGGGGTTCCAGTATGGAACAGTTAATAATAAAGTGGCGATGTACGCAGATGACACTTTGCTTTTTTTAGGGGACACTGGTCCATCTTTGGAAGCGGCTATGAAAATTATTGACTGCTTCGGTGCCCTGTCGGGTGACTATTAACTGGAGTAAATCGGCAATTATGCTGCTGGACGGGCAGGGGCAGTCGCAGACAGTGAGGGACAGAAATATTCCATGTGTAGCGTCCTTTAAGTATTTGGGTATCCATATATCGCCTAGAATCCGGGACTTTGTGCGCCTTAACTTTGACCCGCTGGTTGGTAAATTTCGGAACAAAGCTAAGGCATGGTGTAAATTGTATCTGTCGGTGGCGGGAAGAGCCAATCTCATTAAAATGGTGTTGATGCCTCAGCTGCTTTATATTCTACATAACTCCCCGGTCTGGCTGCCAAAGTCCAAATTTGTTCCAATCAATGCTATTTTCAGGGAGCTCATATGGCAGAAGGGGCAACCGTGGATTAAGCTTGAAACGCTGCAGTATCCTAAGATGGAAGGGGGCCTTGCAGTGCCAAACCCCTGGGTATACTTCCTGGCTGCACAATGCCAACATTTTAAAGGGTGGATAGAACTGGAGTCGAGTGAGGTGTCGTGTCAGTTGTTTCAACATTGTCTGTCATCTAAGGACCTATTGCTGATTCTTGAGACTAGAGGAGCTGGGAAGAATGGTCTGTTGGGAGATTTGGGTTACTTGATGCATTCTGTGTGGAACAGGGTTAAGATCCTGAGGGGGGTTGTCGGCAGCACGGAATACACTCCATTGTGGGATAATCCCGTGCTGCCGGAATTCCTCTCTCTGTCTGATTTTGGGGTGTGGAAAAGGAAGGGTATTCTGAGGTTGGGCCACCTTCTGGAAGAAAAGAAGTTCATGTCCTTTACCAGATTTCAGGAATTGTATGACCTACCTAGAACACATTTTTATAAATATCTTCAGGTGCGACACGCGCACAACTCCACATTTAAAGGTACGACTGTGATGGCGGGGAGAGATGCTGCATTGCACCAGATTCTGTCCAGGGGGGTAAGGAGAGGTATGATCTCATGTATATACAAGCTGCTGCTTGATAAGTTCCTACTGTCACATCCGCTTGCGGCTAAAGGTAAATGGGAGAAGGATGTTGGCGAGCTAACTGATGACCAATGGTCTGACATACTGGAGGCGATACCTCTCTCTTCCTTGAGTGAAGGGCGTAAACTCTCGCAACTGTTCATTGTCCATAGGGTCTACAAGACACCGTTTTTTTTTGTTTCGCATAGGGTTTAGACCCACGGATGAATGTCCAAGGTGCTCTATGGCTTCTGCTGATTTGTTGCATATGTTGTGGACGTGCGAGAGATTAGGGAGATACTGGGAGATGGTATCTCAGACGATACAGGACGTTTATAAGGTGCGGGTGCCGCCTGATCCGAAAGTGTGTGTGTTGGGATACGTATCTGAATTGGCCACTAGTCAGGTGCATAAAATAGCTATAGGTAGAGTGTTATATGTTGCTAGAAAGTTGATCGCTCTGCACTGGATACAGACAGCGCCGCCAACCCTAGGCGAATTCCTAAGTGCTGTTGACACAATGTTAAGCTATGAACGGATGGTATACCAGAAGCGTGGATGCCCAGCAAAATTTGAAAAATTATGGGAACCGTGGCTGTCGTCTCGACGTCTGCATAGGAATATATGATAGTGCGCCTATGTATTGTGTAGGTTAAGAGGGGGCGGGATGGGTGGGATGGGGGGGTTGGGGAGTTGGGCGGAAATTTGATTTTTACTCATGGCTTGGTATCCTGTGTGTTACCAGATTTGCTGAATAATGTGTCTGTATGTCATATTTGTTGTGACACGCTATAGTGTGCATTTACTTTGTACATTTTTCAATAAAAAAGATCTGATTAAAAAAAAAAAAGTCATATGGACCCCAAAATAGTGCCAATTAAACAGCCATCTCATCTCGCAAAAAATGAGACCCTACTTAAAGGGGTTCTGCACTTTTAATTAACTGATGATCGGCGCGGGTCCGACACCCGGGACCCCCGCCGATCAGCTGTTTGAAAAGGCAGCGGCGCTCCAGCAGCGCCGCGGCCTTCTCACTGTTGACCACCGGGCCGTCCGCCCACTGACGTCACGACTTGTATCAACTAGAGTTGGCGCGGCTAAGCTCTGTTCACTTGGGTGTCGGACCCCCACCGATCAGAAGCTGATGATCTATCCTAAGGATAGATCATCAGTTAATGGAAAGTGCAGAACCCTTTTAAGATAATCCCCCAAAAACTGAAAAAACTATATCTCTTAGGCTATGGAGACACTAAAACTTTTTTTGTTTTAAAAATGAAATCATTGTGTAAAACTTGCATAAATAAAACAAATTGTTTACATATTTGGTATATCGCCGCGTCCGTGACAACCTGCTCTATAAAATTACCACATGATCTAACCTTTCAGATGAATGTTGTAAATAACAAAAAAAAAAAGACGGTGCCAAAAAAGCTATTTCTTGTTACCTTGCCGCACAAAACGTGTAATATAGAGCAACCAAAAATCATATGTACCATAAACTAGTACCAACAAAACTGCCACCCTATCCCGTAGTTTCTAAAATGGGGTCACTTTTTGGGAGTTTCTACTCTAGGGGTGCATCAGGGGGGCTTCAAATGGGACATGGTGTCAAAAAAAACAGTCCAGCAAAATCTGCCTTCCAAAAACCATATGGCATTCCTTTCCTTCTGCGCCCTGCCGTGTGCCCGTACAGCGGTTTACAACCACATATGAGGTGTTTCTGTAAACTGCAGAATCGGGGCCATAAATATTGAGTTTTGTTTGGCTGTTAACCCTTGCTTTGTTACTTGAAAAAAAATATTAAAATGGAAAATCTGCCAAAAAAGTGAAATTTGGAAATTGTATCTCTGTTTTCCATTAAATCTTGTGCAACACTTAAAGGATTAACAAAGTTTGTAAAATCAGTTTTGAATACCTTGAGGGGTGTAGTTTCTTAGATGGGGTCACTTTTAGGGAGTTTCTACTCTCTAGGGGTGCATCAGGGGGCTTCAAATGGGACATGGTGTAAATAAACCAGTCCAGCAAAATCTGCCTTCCAAAAACCAAACGGCGCACCTTTCACTCTACGCCTCTCTGTGGGGCCGTACAGTAGTTTACGGCCACGTATGGGGTGTTTCTGTAAACGGCAGAGTCAGGGCAATAAAGATAGTCTTGTTTGGCTGTTAACCCTTGCTTTGTTAGTGGAAAATTAGGCAAAAAAATTAAATTCTCAAATTTCATCCTCATTTGCCAATAACTCTTGTGCAACACCTAAAGGGTTAACGAAGTTTATAAAATCAGTTTTGAATACCTTGAGGGGTTTAGTTTATAGAATGGGGTCATTTTTGGGTGGTTTCTATTATGTAAGCCTCACAAAGTGACTTTAGAGCTGTAGTGGTCCCTAAAAATTGGGTTTTTGTAAATTTCTGAAAAATTTCAATATTTGCTTCTAAAGTTCTAAACCTTGTAACATCCCAAAAAATAAAATCTCATTCCCAAAATAATTCAAACATGAAGTAGACATATGGGGAATGTAAAGTCATTACAATTTTTGTGGGTATTACTATGTATTACAGAAGTAGAGAAACTGCAACTTTGAAATTTTGCTAATTTTTCAAAATTTTTGGTAAATTAGGTATTTTTTTTAATGCAAAAACAATCATTTTTTTTTTTACTTCATTTTACCAGTGTCATGAAGTACAATATGTGATGAAAAAACAATCTCAGAATGGCCTGGATAAGTCAAAGCGTTTTAACGTTATCACCACTTAAAGTGACACTGGTCAGTATTGCAAAAAATGGCCAAGTCCTTAAGGTAAAATAGGGCTGACTCCTTAAGGGGTTAAAACTGACAGGGCACACCTGTGAAGTGAAAACCATTTCAGGTGACTACCTCTTGAAGCTCATCAAGAGAATGCCAAGAGTGTGCAAAGCAGTAATCAAAGCAAAAGGTGGCTACTTTGAAGAACCTAGAATATGGCATATTTTCAGTTGTTTCACACTTCTTTGTTATGTATATAATTCCACATGTGTTAATTCATAGTTTTGATGCCTTCAGTGTGAATCTACAATTTTCATAGTCATGAAAATAAAGAATATAGTCATGAAAATAAAGAAAACTCTTTGAATGAGAAGGTGTGTCCAAACTTTTGGTCTGTACTGTATATATAATTATAGTTCACAAAATACAAAGGAAATATCTTTATTTGTATGGGTTGTATTACATACAATAAGACTGATGCATTTGTAATAGCAATTTCATGATGTGACATACATAAGGGATCATTGTAATACTTTCTTAATATTGTGGTTACTGCGAGATTTGTAATAGATTCTTAAAGGTTTTGATAGTACTGTAGTTACAATGAGATTTGTCCTTCTTAACTTTGTCCTTGTACGCATGGATAGCGTGTGGACTGCAATACATAGGTACAGTGAGAACTAGTAACTCCAAGCCCCAATTTGGTATATGGAGAAAATTCTGCAATGGCTCAAATTTACTGGTGGAGACGGTCGTGGTACTTCATATAAAATGCTTCTTGTACATGCGCTTTCTTCAAATAAAGAAGTATTTCATTTGAAGTACCACAACCGTCTCCACCAGTGAATTTGCGCCATTGCAGAATTTTCTCTGACAATAGTTTTTCGGGGGACTGGACATCCTTTCCAGAAGAAACCTTTCTTGCGCCTGCAATCCTGGGAAATCGGTCTATACCTATATAAGTCTTCATTAGAGTTGTGCCTATCATTTGCACAACTCTATAAGGTGAGCCTCTCTCTTTTTTCTAATATTTTGGCCGATCACTTGCCCAAACGTTCTATTGTGCGCCTCTTTTCTCTCCTCCACTATCCCGCTTGTGGTTTGAGTGGAGGTTAGAGATGTCCTCTTTTGTAAAGCCACTTTGGTATATGACCTGGCATTGTAAAACTGCTAATTACCCTTCACGAAGCTGCTTTTGCAGCAATACACATGGGGCTCAGCCCAAAGCACTTTCATTGTGACGCTTTTTTCTTTAAATTTTTCTTTATTATTCCCTTTGTGTTTTGCTTATTATGTTGTGGTTCATTTTGTGTGCACATGCTTCCTATTTTTCTTTTGTGTTATAGGTATTCATATGATGCCGTTAATGTATCTGTATCAGATCTGATGTCACATTTACACTGCAGATTTTACACTAGCAGACAATTATCCTTCCCGACTATTGCTTGCTTGTCAGTGAAGGTAAAGAGCTGCGTTTACATGCAGCAATCACCTCCTCTCTATGACACTAGGCTGAAATGTACATGTGTAATTACTGTGGCACAGAATGGGGTTTGTGCGCCCATTTAGCCAGGATTTTTTAAAGGGGTTGCCCCATTACAACAGCTTATCCTCTATCCTGCGTATAGAGGTTAAGTTTCTGATTGTTGGGGCTCCGACTGTAGGGATCCCTGCCGACCATGACAAGGGGTGCCTAATAATGTTGATCGAGCACCAAAGTGCTTGTTTGCTCAAGTAGAACACTTTGCGATGCTTGGGTGTTCTACCGAGCACCCTAGCACAATGGAAGTCAATGGCCCATCTAGTCTGCCCAATATACTGAATACTATGAATAGACCCTGGCCCTATCTTTATATGAAGGATGGCCTATCCCATGCATGCTTAAACTCCTTCACTGTATTTGCAGCTACCACTTCTGCAGGAAGGCTATTCCATGCATCCACTACTCTCTCAGTAAAGTAATACTTCCTGATATTACTTTTAAACCTTTGCCCCTCTAATTTAAAACTATGTCCTCTTGTAGCAGTTTTTCTTCTTGTAAATATTTTCTCCTCTTTTACCTTGTTGATTCCCTTTATGTATTTAAAAGTTTATATCATATCCCCTCTGTCTCGTCTTTCTTCCAAGCTATACATGTTAAGGTCCTTTAATCTTTCCTGGTAAGTTTTATCCTGCAATCCATGTACTAGTTTAGTAGCTCTTCTCTGAACTCTCTCCAAAGTATCAATATCCTTCTGGAGATATGGTCTCCAGTACTGAGCACAATACTCCAAATGAGGTCTCATTAGTGCTCTGTAGAGCGGCATGAGCACCTCCCTTATTCTACTAGTAATGCCTCTCCCTATACACCCAAGCATTCTGCTAGCATTTCCTGCTGCTCTATGATATTGTCTGCCTACCTTTAAGTCTTCTGAAATAATGACCCCTAAATCCCTTTCCTCAGATACTGAGGTTAGGACTGTATCACTGGTTTTATATTCTGCTCTTGGGTTTTTACGCCCCAGGTGCATTATCTTGCACTTATCAACATAAAATTTTAGTTGCCAGATTTTTGACCATTCCTCTAGTTTTCCTAAATCCTTTTCCATTTGGTGTATCCCTCCAGGAACATCAATCCTGTTACAAATCTTTGTGTCATCAGCAAAAAGACACACCTTACCATCGAGGCCTTCTGCAATTTCGCTGATAAAGATATTAAACAATATGGGTCCCAGAACAGATCCCTGAGGTACCCCACTGATAACAAGACCATGATCTGAATATACTCCATTGACTACAACCCTCTGTTATCTATCCCTCAGCCACTGCCTAATCCATTCAACAATATGGGAGTCCACGTACAGCCTTATTCTACATAATTTAAAAAATAATCTTTATTTCATGATGGAATAACCTTTGGATGGTAATATATTTTCCTCAAAAAGCATTTTATATAAAAAAAAAACATCTGACTTAACCACCTCCCGACCGCCTAACGCGCCGATGCGTCCGGGAGGTGGTTGATTTGTTCCTCCTGGACGCATCGGCGCGTCATCTCGTGATACCCGAGATTTACTGTGAACGCACGCAGGCGCGCGCGCTCACAGGAACAGAAGGTAAGCTAGTGGATCTCCAGCCTGCCAGCGGCGATCGCTCGCTGGCAGGCTGGAGATGTGATTTTTTTTTTTAACCCCTAAAGGTATATTAGACGCTGTTTTGATAACAGCGTCTAATATACCTACTACCTGGTCCTCTGGTGGTCCCTTTTGTTAGGATCGACCACCAGAGGACACAGGTAGGTCAGTGAAGTCGCACCAAACACTACACTCCACCCCCCACCCCCCCTTGTCACTTATTAACCCCTTATAAACCCCTGATCACCCCATATAAACTCCCTGATCACCCCCCCTGTCATTGATCACCCCCCTGTCATTGATCACCCCCCTGTCAGGCTCCGTTCAGACGTCCGTATGATTTTTATGGATCCACAGATACATGGATCGGATCCGCAAAACACATACGGACGTCTGAATGGAGCCTTACAGGGGGGTGATCAATGACAGGCGGGTGATCACCCATATAGATTCCCTGATCACCCCCTGTCATTGATCACCCCCCTGCAAGGCTCCATTCAGACGTCCGTATGATTTTTACGGATCCATGGATACATGGATCGGATCCGCAAAACACATGCGGACGTCTGAATGGAGCCTTACAGGGGGGTGATCAATGATAGGCGGGTGATCACCCATATAGATTCCCTGATCACTCCCTGTCATTGATCACCCCCCTGTCAGTGATCACCCCCTGTAAGGCTCCATTCAGACGTCCGCATGTGTTTTGCGGATCCGATCCATGTATCCATGGATCCGTAAAAATCATGTGGACGTCTGAATGGAGCCTTACCAGGGGGGTGATCAATGACAGGGGGTGATCACCCATATACACTCCCTGATCACCCCCTGTCATTGATCACCCCCCTGTAAGGCTCCATTCAGACATCCGCATGTGTTTTGCGGATCGTATCCATGGATCCGTAAAAATCATGCGGACGTCTGAATGGAGCCTTACCAGGGGGGTGATCAATGACAGGTGGTGATCACCCATATACACTCCCTGATCACACCCTGTCATTGATCACCCCCCTGTAAGGCTCCATTCAGACGTCCGCATGTGTTTTTGCGGATCCGATCCATGTATCCATGGATCCGTAAAAATCATACGGACGTCTGAATGGAGCCTGACAGGGGGGGTGATCAGTGACAGGGGGGTGATCAGGGAATCTATATGGGTGATCACCCCCCTGTCATTGATCACCCCCCCCTGTAAGGCTCCATTCAGACATTTTTTTGGCTCAAGTTAGCGAAATTTATATTTTTTTTTTGTTTGTTTTTTCCTACCAAGTCTCATATTCCACTAACTTGTGTCAAAAAATAAAATCTCACATGCACTCGCCATACCCCTCACGGAATCCAAATGCGTAAACATTTTTAGACATTTATATTCCAGACTTCTTCTCACGCTTTAGGGCCCCTAAAAAGCCAGGGCAGTATAAATACCCCACATGTGACCCCATTTCGGAAAGAAGACACCCCAAGGTATTCCGTGAGGGGCATATTGAGTCCATGAAAGATTGAAATTTTTGTCCTAAGTTAGCGGAAAGTGAGACTTTGTGAGAAAAAAAACAAAAAAAAAAAATCTATTTCCGCTAACTTATGCAAAAAAATAAAAATTCTATGAACTCGCCAGGCCCCTCATTGAATACCTTGGGGTGTCTTCTTTCCAAAATGGGGTCACATGTGGGGTATTTATACTGCCCTGGCTTTTTAGGGGCCCTAAAGCGTGAGAAGAAGTCTGGGATCCAAATGTCTAAAAATGCCCTCCTAAAAGGAATTTGGGCACCTTTGCGCATCTAGGCTGCAAAAAAGTGTCACACATCTGGTATCGCCGTACTCAGGAGAAGTTGGGCAATGTGTTTTCGGGTGTCATTTTACATATACCCATGCTGGGTGAGAGAAATATCTTGGTCAAATGCCAACTTTGTATAAAAAAATGGGAAAAGTTGTCTTTTGCCAAGATATTTCTCTCACCCAGCATGGGTATATGTAAAATGACACCCCAAAACACATTCCCCAACTTCTCCTGAGTACGGCGATACCAGATGTGTGACACTTTTTTGATGCCAAGGTGGGCAAAGGGGCACACATTCCAAAGTGCACCTTTCGGATTTCGCAGGCCATTTTTTACACATTTTGATTGCAAGGTACTTCTCACACATTTGGGCCCCTAAATTGCCAGGGCAGTATAACTACGCCACAAGTGACCCCATTTTGGAAAGAAGACACCCCAAGGTATTCCGTGAGGGGCACGGCGAGTTCCTAGAATTTTTTATTTTTTGTCACAAGTTAGCGGAAAATGATGATTTTTCTCTTTTTTTCCTTTTTTCCTTACAAAGTCTCATATTCCACTAACTTGCGACAAAAAATAAAAAATTCTAGGAACTCGCCATGCCCCTCACGGAATACCTTGGGGTGTCTTCTTTCCAAAATGGGGTCACTTGTGGCGTAGTTATACTGCCCTGGCAATTTAGGGGCCCAAATGTGTGAGAAGTACCTTGCAATCAAAATGTGTAAAAAATGACCGGCGAAACCCGAAAGGTGCACTTTGGAATATGTGCCCCTTGGCCCACCTTGGCAGCAAAAAAGTGTGACACATCTGGTATCGCCGTACTCAGGAGAAGTTGGGGAATGTGTTTTGGGGTGTCATTTTACATATACCCATGCTGGGTGAGAAAAATATCTTGGTCAAATGCCAACTTTGTATAAAAAAATTGGAAAAGTTGTCTTTTGCCAAGATATTTCTCTCACCCAGCATGGGTATATGTAAAATGACACCCCAAAACACATTCCCCATCTTCTCCTGAGTTCGGCGATACCAGATGTGTCACACTTTTTTGCAGCCTAGGTGGGCAAAGGGGCACATATTCCAAAGTGCACCTTTCGGATTTCACCGGTCATTTTTTACAGATTTTGATTGCAAAGTACTTCTCCCACATATGGGCCCCTAAATTGCCAGGGCAGTATAACTACCCCACAAGTGACCCCATTTTGGAAAGAAGACACCCCAAGGTATTCTGTGAGGGGCATGGTGAGTTCCTAGAATTTTTTATTTTTTGTCGCAAGTTAGTGGAATATGAGACTTTGTAAAAAATAAAATAAAAAATCATCATCATTTTCCGCTAACTTGTGACAAAAAATAAAAAGTTCTATGAACTCACTATGCCCATCAGCGAATACCTTAGGCTGTCTACTTTCCGAAATTGGGTCATTTGTGGGGTTTTTCTACTGTTTGGGCATTGTAGAACCTCAGGAATCATGACAGGTGCTCAGAAAATCAGAGCTGTTTCAAAAAGCGGAAATTCACATTTTTGTACCATAGTTTGTAAACGCTATAACTTTTACCCAAACCATTTTTTTTTTTGCCCAAACATTTTTTTTTTCATCAAAGACATGTAGAACAATAAATTTGGCGAAAAATTTATATATGGATGTCGTTTTTTTTGCAAAATTTTACAGCTGAAAGTGAAAAATGTCATTTTTTTGCAAAAAAATCGTTACATTTTGATTAATAACAAAAAAAGTAAAAATGTCAGCAGCAATAAAATGCCACCAAATGAAAGCTCCATTAGTGAGAAGAAAAGGAGGTAAAATTCATTTGGGTGGTAAGTTGCATGACCGAGCGATAAACGGTGAAAGGAGTGTAGTGCCGAAGTGTAAAAAGTGCTCTGGTCATGAAGGGGGTTTCAGCTAGCGGGACTGAAGTGGTTAAATAAATAAAAAAAAATCTTTTTTTTTTTTTTTTTTTTTTTTTTTTTTTTTTTTAATCATAGATTTTTATCCACCCTGATATCCATATATGGAGTCAGTGGTTGGGGAAACTCCAGTGTATTTAAATCTTATTTCTGAAAAGTCGGGATTTTAACATTAGAGGCAAGGCCCTTATCCACTCAGCTATAAAGCTGAATGCTAAACTGTGTCAGAAAAGCCTCCATAGAAGTTTCTGATGTAGTGAGTATTCCTATTCAGCAGAAGACTTATTTAAATTTTTTGTGCAGGTTATCATGTAGCTCTATAGTGTAGTGGTTAACATCCTTGCCTCTAATGTACAAGGTTGGGAGATCCAATCCTGGCAGAAACTTTTCAGAAATAGAGATTCAATTTATTTATTTTATATTTTGTTTAGTCTACTTTCACACTGGCGTTTTGGCTTTCTGTTTGTGAGATCCATTCAGGGCTCTCACAAGCGGTCCAAAACTGATCAGTTTGCACTCTAATGCATTCTGAATGGAAAAGGATCCGCTCAGAATGCATCAGTTAGAATCAGTTCAGTCTGCATTCCGATTTGGATACTGACACCAAAACGCTGCGTTTTGGTGTCCGTCTGATGAAACTGAGCCAAACAAATCTGTTCTGGCACACAATGCAAGTCAATGGGGACGGATCCGTTTTCTCTGACACAATCTGGCACAATAGAAAACAGATCCGTTCTCCGTTGACTTTTAGTGGTGTTCAAGACGGCTCAGTCTTAGCTATGTTAAAGATAATACCAATAAAAAGAAAAAAAATGTGTTTACATATATTCTAAATATATAATAATATATGTAAATATATTATGGCTAAAAACTTGTAGGCTCTACCTCTCGTACATACAGTACATAAAAGCTGCACGGCAGTCTGCATGCATATACTCGGTGTGTGTACATGTAGGCTCTACTTCTAGTAGATACAGTACATAAAGGCTGTGCTGCAGTCTACATGCATATACTCAGTGACTGTGTACATGTAGGCCAGTGGCGTTGCTAGGGCTGGTGTCACCCGGTGCGGTAGAAAATGGTGTCACCCCCCCCCCCTGGGACGAGTCACGTAGGGGACGTCCATCAAGCTCCGCCCTGCCGCCGCCGCGCCGCTGACATCCCTTCACTGAGCCTGCCGACCGACCCAAGCGGTAACTCGGGGGACGGGGGGGGGGCAGACAGATTGGCAATTCATGAATCGGATCTTCGGTTCACTTGCTGAGTCACTGACTGCTGAGCTGAGTTGACTCGCAAGTGAACCGAAGACTCTAGGTGCCGGTGCGCATGCGCAGATGCTATACATTCGATTCACTTGCTGCTGACTCAGTGCAGTCGGATCTTCAGCTCTCTAATTAGTAATGAGTCAGGATCAGGAAGAGTGATTTATATAGGGATAGTGAAGGGAAGCTGAGGCTGACGCCGGACAGGAGGACTCAGGAGTCAGAAGCTGTCACTGTGGTGTGCAATGTTGTCTGTTGTGCATTGTTACCCACAGTGACAGCAGTCTGACACTGACAGTAGTACAATGAACCAAGTGAAGTGAAATGTGAATGCACAGGGAAAGCTATGTGCTGAATTGATAACAGTATTACAGTAACACAGTCACTGGCTGATAATAAAATAGTCCCCACAGTCATCACTCAGGAAAATAACTAGTGTGCAATTTGTGCACGATTTTCTAATAAACCTGAAGAGAGATTGTCACCCTGTCGGATCTGTCCTGCCACCGCTCCGTCCCCGGATCCCATTGACTATAATGGGGACGGGGTGGAGCTCCAGCACGGCAGTTTGCGGTGAGAGGCCGCCGGACTAAAAAGTTGGACATTCAGGACTTTTAGTCCGGCGGCCTTTCGCCATGCACTGCCGTGCTGCGCCGGAGCTCCACCCCCGTCCCCATTATAGTCAATGGGGACGGAACGGTGGTCTGGCGAAATAACGGCAGGACGGATCCGACAGGGTGAACAGCCTGTCGGATCCGTCATGCCGCTAGTGTGAAAGTAGCCTTACAATCTCATGGCTTCTGAGCAACAGATCGCGTGGTCTTCACAGTCATCTGCTGCCCAGAAACCATGATTCTGTAGGGGGACGAGCAGTAGCCATGGCTCACAGGCTCAATATAGAGTAAGATCAAGATATAACACACTCCGTCTCCCACATGAACGGTGACATCTCTTTTGACAGCCAATTTGATCCTAAAGGGTTAATTCAACCTGGAATCTAAACTCTGTGTCATCTGTCACTTCTCTTTGGCTACTTTCACACTAGCGTTTGATCGGATCCGTTCTGAACGGATCCGATCATATTAATGCAGACGGAGGCTCCGTTCAGAACAGATCCGTCTGCATTATATTGGCAAAAAAAAGCTAAGTGTGAAATTAGCCTGAGCGGATCCGTCCAGACTTTTACATTGAATGACAATGGGGGACGGATCCGCTTGAAGATTGAGCCATATGGTGTCATCTTCAAACTGATCTGTCCCCATTGACTTACATTGTAAGTCTGGACGGATCTGCACGCCTCCGCACGGCCAGGCGGACACCCGAACGCTGCAAGCAGCGTTCAGGTGTCCGCCTGCTGAGCGGAGCGGAGGCTGAACGCCGCCAGACTGATGCAGTCTGAGCGGATCCGCATCCATTCAGACTGCATCAGGGCTGGACGGAAGCGTTCGGGTCCGCTCGTGAGCCCCTTCAAACGGAACTCACGAGCGGACAGCCGAACGCTAGTGTGAAACTAGCCTTATCTCTCTGCTCCTATCCCTGACCCTGGGTTCAGACCTGAGCGTTCTGAAACGAGCGCTCTGTATGCGCGATTGTACGGGCGTTTACAATCGCGCATACAGAGACAAGCGAACACACATTGTCGCGCGTTCCCGAATATCTCTATGTACGGGAACGCGCGACAAAACGCCCCAAAAAAGCTCAAGAACTTGTTTGATCGTCGGACGTTTTACAGCGCGATCGTACATGCTGTAAAACGCCCAGGTGAGAACCATTCCCATAGGGAAGCATTGGTTTCTCCTTGTTGAGCGTTTTACAGCGCGTAGGAACGCGCTGTAAAACGCTCAGGTGTGAACTTACCCTGGGTTCACACCTAAGCGTTCCTCAAGCGTTTTTTGTAATAGTAAACGCGCGTTTGACGCGCGTTTGTGTCATTGACTGCAGTGTCCTATGGCCACAAACGCGCGTCAAAACGCCCCAAAGAAGCTCAAGTACTTGTTTGAGCGTCGGGCGTTTTACAGCGCGTTCGTACGCGCTGTAAAACGCCCAGGTGTGAACCCTTCCCATAGGAAGCATTGGTTTTCATGTCTTAAGCGTTGGTTTTCAGGTGTGAACCCAGGGTTAGGGTTAATCTTATCACTGCCTCAACAAAAGCAGCCTCAGCCTCAGTGTAATGTAACCTGCTCTACCCTCTGACTCACGGCTCTTTTAACTCAATGAATCGAATGAGTCACAAACTAAGTCGGATCTTTAGATTCTTTTAACTTGTGACTCATTCGATTCCTTTCTATTCTGACTCCCTGCACTTGTGCGACTCAGACGACTGGATTCAGAGAGCTGCCAGTGTGCTTGCCTTGCCCCCTCAGCTCTGGTCGGTGATTGGTTGGTGGGCGGGGAGGGGCGGGGCTGGCAGAAGCAGCTTCCACTCTAAGCTCATATTACGCTCCTCCCCGTCCCTCCCTCAGGCTCTCTGCTGCCAGCGGCTCTGCATTGTCTGTGACTGAGCTGAGCCGTTTCAAAACGGCTCAGATCAGTCAAGGAGAACTCCGGCGGCCCCGGGTGACACCCCATCAGACTGGTGTCACCCGGTGCGGCCCGCACCCCCCGCACCCCCCTCGCAACGCCACTGATGTAGGCTCTACCTCTAGTACATGCACTGCAGTCTGCATGCATATACTCTGTGACTGTGTGTACATGTAGGCTCTACCTCTAGCACATAATGGCTTAGCTGCAGTCTGCATGCATATACTCAGCGACTGTGTACACGTAGGTTCTACTTCTAGTACATACAGTACATAAAGGCTGTGCTGCCGTCTGCATATCCTCAGTAACTTAGTGTACATGTAGGCTCTACCTCCAGTACATACAGTACATGTACATAAAGGCTGTTCTGCTGTCTGCATGCATATCCTCAGTGACTGTGTGTACATGTAAGCTCTACCTCTAGTACATACAGTACATAAAGGCTGCACTGCACTCTGCATGCATATACTCAGTGACTGTGTGTACATGTAGTCTTTACCTCTAGTACATATAGTACATAAAGGCTGTGCTGCAATCTGCATGCATATCCTCAGTGACTGTGTGTACATGTAGGCTCTACTTCTAGTACATACAGTACGTAAAGGCTGTGCTGCAATCTGCATGCATATCCTCAGTGACTGTGTGTACATGTAAGCTCTACCTCTAGTACATACAGTACATAAAGGCTGCACTGCACTCTGCATGCATATACTCAGTGACTGTGTGTACATGTAGTCTTTACCTCTAGTACATATAGTACATAAAGGCTGTGCTGCAATCTGCATGCATATCCTCAGTGACTGTGTGTACATGTAGGCTCTACTTCTAGTACATACAGTACGTAAAGGCTGCGCTGCTGTCTTCATGCATATCCTTAGTGACTGTGTGTACATGTAGGCTGTAACTCTAGTACATACAGCACATAAAGGCTGTGCTGCAGTCTGCATGCATATACTCTGTGACTGTGTAGGCTCTGCAGCTCTCATGAAATATATGTATTGTAAGCTATGATCTGCTCTCCAGCAGTGCCACAGCAGAGTCTGCTTATCGAGCTGTGGTATTGAGCAGCGCTGGGTTCCCTTCCCCTACCCCCCACCCTCTCTGTCAACATTCCCTCAGATTTAATAGTTGATCAATTGTATATACGACCCAACTGTGAGTGAACTATGAAGGGAAAAAAAATAATCGTTTATTAATCATAACCAAGGTAAAATGTAAAATTAATCACAATTTTGGTTATAATCACCCAGCCCTAGTACTGGCCCTTGTCTATTTAATAGGGCCTATTCATAAAACTTGCTAAGCTTTGTGTGGTTTGAAATTGTACATACTAGCGTTTGCCTGGCACAGTATGTCTACAGGGGCACTTTAATCTTGAGTATTGTCATGTGTCAATCAGTTTTTACTTCTCAGTTCTGTCTTTATTCATTTGTTATCTTTGCCTCAGATTGAGCAGTTTGTTTATGCATCTCCTCATGATAATAAATCTTGGGAAATGTTTGAAGAGATGATTAAGACTGCAGAAGAGTTTTACCAAGCAATGGGGATCCCATACCGCATTGTCAACATTGTATCAGGTATGCCCACCAAACTGCATATTTTATAGTTGTTAAAGTGCATATTTCAAATATTTTTGCTTTGTTTTTGTTTTTCCACAGAAAGCATTACTATGTAATGAATAGGGCATTTTAATACACATGCAATAAAAATATTGTTGGGTTTTTATGTACATTGCATTTTCTTCTCTGGCAGTGCCCCCTGCTGTTTCTCCTGTGGCCATAATTCTGGTCAACCTTCTCCAGAGGTGAATTAACCTTTTTGACTATGTTTCTAAGCAAAGTGGTATTCCCATCTCCATAGACTATACCATCAATATCTGGTAGATGTGGGTGCCACCTCTGGGAACCTCACCCATGTGGAGGAGAACATACCTTTTTAGGTGGCTGGTACATGCAGGTGAAGAATAAATGGAGAAGTTGCTGTGGCTTCCCTGGTCCCATCCCTTTCTCTCACTTCTGGTGTAGTTATCTCATAGTGAAGTGGCCAAGACATAATTCTTCCCATACCCTCCCACACCCCTCCTCCACACCCCCCGACCGGTTCTAAATTCATAGCAATACATTACCAGAAATTAAAAAAAGAAACACCTGGAGAATTATTGAGCCGAGATTGGCAAAGTACAGACTATTAGTGGTGCTTGGACAATTATCACACAACCAAGATAGTTCACCCTTTGCTTTGGGTTAGCAGGTTTACATTAACTCCTTCCCAACATGCGCCGTACATGTGTAGAGTGACACCCAGGTCCCTGCTGTAACTGCTGGCATTGGAGATATCGCTGATGGCAGCAGTTTAAATCCTTAGATGTGCAGTCAATTCTGACCATCGCAGCATAGAGGTTTACGGTGGGAGAGGACTCCCTCTCTTACTCCATCGGCTCTCCATAATACTATTGTGGGATGCCGACGGTTGATATGGCAAAAGGAGGCCTGCAGGTCTGCCAGATACAGAGGGCTTGCGACAGGCAGGATCTCATAGGCGAAATGTCAGTGTTAGGCCTCATGCACACGACCGTTGTGTGCATCCGTGTCCGTTGTGCCGTTTTCTGTGATTTTCTGCGGACCCATTGACTTTCAATAGGTCCGCTGAAAACTCGGAAAATGCACCGTTGTTCATCCGCATCCGTGTTTCCTGTCTGTCAAAAAAAATAGGACCTGTCCTATTTTTTGGACGGACAACGGTTCACGGACCCATTCAAGTCAATGGGTCCGTGAAAAAACACGGATGCACACAAGATTGACATCCGCGTCCGTGATCCGTGTGCTTAGGCTACTTTCATACAGATGGATCTGAAGATCCGTCTGCATAAAAGCTTTTTCAGAGCTGAGTTTTCACTTTGTGAAAACTCAGTTCCAACAGTATATACTAACACAGAGGCGTTCCCATAGTGATGGGGACGCTTCAAGTTAGAATATACTACGAACTGTGTACATGGCAGCCTGGCAGCACCTGATCTGAGGGGTTAATTGTGTGTATCATAGCCCCCTGTAAGAGATCACGGGTTGCCAGGCAGCACAGGGCAGACCCCCCTCCCTCCCCAGTTTTAATTTTTTTTGGTGGCCAGTGCGGCCCCCCCTCCCTTCCTCTATTGTATTAATTTCATTGGTGGCCAGTGTGGAAGAAAGTTAAAAAATGTATGGTTCTCAGAAAATGACAAAAGCAATATGGTGCCCATAAACCAATCCTATCAAAATCTCCGCTGCTAAAGCCCAAAGTTGGTCTTTTCCTTCTGTACCCTGCAGAGCACCTTAAATGGAACCTGTCACCTCCTAAAACATCCCAAGCTGCTAGCAGCATGTTTGTAACGATCCTTTTCTTCCTGCAGGTAGTTAAGCAGAAGCTGTAAAAATGATCTTTAATCCCCTGCCCGGGACGCTTCTCTAGTCGGGCTTGAAGTCACGGAGGCAGCAGCCTCCTTGCTTCAAGTCACGGGAACCACGCCCCCTTCCCTGCCCCATTGCTGTGACTGACAGCCGGCATAAGCGCTGTCAATCACAGCAGAGGGGCAGGCACCCTGGTTACCGTGACTTGAAGCAAGGAGGCCGCTGCCTCCGTGACTTCAAGCCTGACTAGAAAAGCGTGTCGAGCAGGTGATTAAAGATGGGTTTTTACAGCTTCTGTTTAACTACCTGCAGAAAGAAAAGGATCGTTAAAAACATGCTGCTGGCTACTCTAAGGTACTTCTGCCAGCTTGGGATTTTTTTAGGAGGTGACAGGTTCCCTTTAAATGGGTTTTCCAGGATTGTAATATTGATGACCTAATATCAGATCATTTGGGGTCCGACACCCGGCACCCCCGCTGATCAGCTGGTTAAAGAAAAGGCTGCACTCCCTGCAATCGCAGCCTTCTTTCATTGTTTACCTGGTTGCCGTCGACAGCACAGAGGTGAGCATGTGTAATTACATGTAGTTCCATTTACTTCAGTGGGACGGCTCGTTCCTATACACTTGAATAGTAAGGAGGAGGCTTTATCTTCAACCAGCTGATCGGCAGGGGTGCCAGGTGTCCTGAGGATAGGTCATCAATATTAAAATCCTAGAAAACCCCTTTAAGTTGTGTGAGGAGACTTATAGGCCAGGCAATGCTCCTCTGGAATTTTGGGAAGAAGGTATGCAAATGACCTCTTAGCAAGTTCTACTTCTGATGCCACCAGATGTCAGGCAACTATGGCATCAGACAAATTACAGGAGCATTAGGCCTAATGCTCCTGTAATTTGCCCACTGGCTCCTGGTATTGCCCGTACGGCTCAGGTAGGAGAGTGTTAGGTCCCGGGCTACTTGAGAAACATTGGCGTGGTGTCCGGGCTCAGACATGTCCTAAACCGTAGGACATGTTGGTTAATCTCTCAATTTTAAAATCAGTTTGAGGGTTTAGTAAGACCGCAGAGTGCACCTGGCTTTGCTATCATTTTGTTACATTCCCGTACCCAGGAAGATCTGCCTAACAATTTAAAGGTTGTGGTGTGAGTCAGATGGCACAAGCGGAGCACAGCATAGTGGGCACTGAAACTTGAAATTGTTGTTTTGCACAGTTCCCTTCTTATTAATTTCTGCAAAACACCTGTAGGGCCAAAATGCTCACTCCACTACTTGTTAAAGATCTTATTGGGCATAATTTCCAAAATGGGTCACTTATTGAGGGTTTCTAATGTATAAGTACCTCAGGGTCTCTACAAATGTAGCACCTGAAAACAATTCCTCCAAAAGCCAAATGGTGCTCCTTCCCTTTTGAACCCTGCCTGCGGTGTGCCCTACAACAGGTTGTCTACATTTATGGCATTTCGTACACAGTAAACCCCGCCTAATCATTGAAGGTGTGTGGTGTAAGTCTCAGATGGCACCAATTGGGCACCGCATATTGGAAACTAAAATTTCATATATTTGGAAAACGTTTAATTTTCACTTTGCACAGTCCGCTGAGCATTCATTTCTGCAAAGTACCTGTGGCGTTAAAATGTTCACTCCACCTCTTCATAAATGCCTTGATGGACGTAGTCTCCACACTAGGGTCACTTCTTGGGGGGATTCCATTTATTATTTTACCCTAGAGCTTCTCGAGTGGTCAGCACAAGCGGCATAAATCGCCACATTTGTCCTCAAAATGGACATGGTGCTTTTTTACTACTAAGCTCTCTCATACAAGTCCTTCTAAAAAAAATTAGCATACTGTGATAAAGTTCATTATTTTCTGTAATGTACTGATAAACATTAGACTTTCATTAATTTTAGATTCATTACACACAACTGAAGTAGTTCAAGCCTTTTTTTGTTTTAATATTGATGATTTTGGCATACAGCTCATGAAAACCCCAAATTCCTATCTAAAAAAATTAGCATATTTCATCCGACCAATAAAAGAAAAGTGTTTTTAATACAAAAAAAGTCAACCTTCAAATAATTATGTTCAGTTATGCACTCAATACTTGGTCGGGAATCCTTTTGCAGAAATGACTGCTTCAATGCGGCGTGGCATGGAGGCAATCAGCCTGTGGCACTGCTGAGGTGTTATGGAGGCCCAGGATGCTTCGATAGCGGCCTTAAGCTCATCCAGAGTGTTGGGTCTTGCGTCTCTCAACTTTCTCTTCCCAATATCCCACAGATTCTCTATGGGGTTCAGGTCATGAGAGTTGGCAGGCCAATTGAGCACAGTAATACCATGGTCAGTAAACCATTTACCAGTGGTTTTGGCACTGTGAGCAGGTGCCAGGTCGTGCTGAAAAATGAAATCTTCACCTCCATAAAGCTTTTCAGCAGATGGAAGCATGAAGTGCTCCAAAATCTCCTGATAGCTAGCTGCATTGACCCTGCCCTTGATAAAACACAGTGGACCCAACACCAGCAGCTGACATGGCACCCCAGACCATCACTGACTGTGGGTACTTGACACTGGACTTCAGGCATTTTGGCATTTCCCTCTCCCCAGTCTTCCTCCAGACTCTGGCACCTTGATTTCGGAATGACATGCAAAATTTGCTTTCATCCGAAAAAAGTACTTTGGACCACTGAGCAACATTTCAGTGCTGCTTCTCTGTAGCCCAGGTCAGGCGCTTCTGCCGCTGTTTCTGGTTCAAAAGTGGCTTGACCTGGGGAATGCGGCACCTGTAGCCCATTTCCTGCACACGCCTGTACACGGTGGCTCTGGATGTTTCTACTCCAGACTCAGTCCACTGCTTCCGCAGGTCCCCCAAGGTCTGGAATCGGTCCTTCTCCACAATCTTCCTCAGGGTCCGGTCACCTCTTCTCGTTGTGCAGCGTTTTCTGCCACACTTTTTCCTTCCCACAGACTTCCCACTGAGGTGCCTTGATACAGCACTCTGGGAACAGCATATTTCTCTCTGTGTCTTACCCTCTTGCTTGAGGGTGTCAATGATGGCCTTCTGGACAGCAGTCCGCTCGGCAGTCTTACCATGATTGCGGTTTTGAGTAATGAACCAGGCTGGGAGTTTTTAAAAGCCTCAGGAATCTTTTGCAGGTGTTTAGAGTTAATTAGTTTATTCAGATGATTAGGTTAATAGCTAGTTTAGAGAACCTTTTCATGATATGCTAATTTTTTTAGATAGGAATTTTGGGTTTTCATGAGCTGTATGCCAAAATCATCAATATTAAAACAATAAAAGGCTTGAACTACTTCAGTTGGTGTGTAATGAATCTAAAATATATGAAAGTCTATCAGTACATTACAGAAAATAATGAACTTTATCACAATATGCTAATTTTTTTAGAAGGACCTGTATACCATATATAAATGAAGAAGAGCTTGTGCTCTTAAAGGGGTTATCCAGTTTCTCAAACCCCCCCCCCCCCCCCCCCCACACACACACACACACTTTGCTGGGCCCCTCACTGGTAATATACTTACCCCGCTCCAGGTGCTGCTGCTTCTCCCTGCACACAGACGAAAACATCCGGTGTCGGAGGTGGAGGAGCAGCCAATGGCAGGCAGGGACAGAGACAAAGCCTCCCTAGCATCTTTGACCCCCTTCTACCCTAGGCCAGTTTTCACCTTTTCACCCATCCTATTTTAGCAAATCTGATGTATCACTTTATGCGGTAATAACTTTGGAATGGTTTTACTTATCTAACCGAATCTTAGATTGTTTTCTCTTTAAACTTTGTATGCAATGTTAGAGGTAAACGTGGGTCAATATTTTTTTCCTTTTTATAAAAAACAATTCAAAATATATTTAAAAAAACTCAATTCTCAATTTGAATTTGTCTACTTTTAAAACTTTTAGTAGTAATTCATAAAAAAAAATGTTTTATATACAGTACAGATAAAAAGTTTGGATACACCTTCTCATTCAAAGAGGTTTTTTTATTTTTCATGACTATGAAAATTGTAGATTCACACTGAAGGCATCAAAACTATGAATTGACACATGCGGAATTATATACATAACAAAAAAGTGTGAAACAACTGAAAATATGTCATATTCTAGGTTCTTCAAAGTAGCCACCTTTTTGCTTTGATTACTGCTTTGCACACTCTTGGCATTCTCTTGATGAGCTTCGAGAGGTAGTCACCTGAAATGGTTTTAACTTCATAGGTGTGCCCTGTCAGGTTTAATAAGTGGGATTTCTTGCCTTATAAATGAGATTGGGACCATCAGTTGCGTTGGGGCTATTTGACCATGAAGGAGAGTGATGGGGTGCTGCGCCAGATGACCTGGCCTCCACAGTCACCAGACCTGAACCCAATCGAGATGGTTTGGGGTGAGCTGGACCGCAGAGTGAAGGCAAAAGGGCCAACAAGTGCTAAGCATCTCTGGGAACTCCTTCAAGACTGTTGGAAGACCATTTCAGGTGACTCCCTCTTGAAGCTCATCAAGAGAATGCAAAAAGTATGCAAAGCAGTAATCAAAGCAAAAGGTGGCTACTTTGAAGAACCTATAATGGTATATAATTCCACGTGTTAATTCATAGTTTTGATGCCTTCAGTGTAAATCTACAATTTTCATAGTCATGAAAATAAAGAAAACTCTTTGAATGAGAAGGTGTGTCTAAACTTTTGGTCTGTACTGTATATATGTTTTTTTTTTTTTTTGTTTTGTTTTTTTTTAGGACGATAGAGGGCTTAGAATTTTAGGCAACTACACCCCTCAAGAAATTTAGCAAGGGATGTACTGAGCACTTTTTCCCCACAGAAACACTTGGCTGCGGAAATAAAAAATTTAATTTCTTCCTATAAAATGTTGCTTTAGCCCCCCAAAAAGGGGTAACATAGAAAAAGCACATAATTTGTTACCCATTTTCTCCAGAATATGGCACCACCCCATATGTGGACATAAACTGCTGTATGGGAACACCGCAGGGCTAGTTTGATGGTTTATACAGGGCTAAAGAGGCTCTGAGGTTAAAGGGGATGTCCGGGTTCAGACAATAGAGCGCATCAGAGTATGAGATGTTCCGATGAACAACCCCTTTAAATCAAATAAAAAAAGTCCCCATTTTAGAAACCACACTCTGCACAGTATGTACCGAGGGGTGTAATGAGCATTTTGACCCTCAAAGGGGTTTTGAAAAAATGAATTCACAACAGATGATGCAAAGTGAAAATTAAAAGTTTTCTAAAGATATGGAAGTCCCCAGCTTCTGCCATCTGACACACACAATGCCTTTTAACCTGTTACCTGGGTTGTACTGGGTATTGAAATGCCATCAATATGGGCATAAAGTGCTGTTTGGGTATACTGCAGTGTTCAGAAGGAAAAGACCACCTTTTGGCTTTTGCAGTGTAGATTTTGATGGATTGGTTTATGGGCACCATGTTGGTATTTAACAGCCTCTGGGCACCAGTACAACCATTTTTGACAACCAAACGTTTATTTTTCTCTCAATGGAGCTATGGGAAGACTTATTTTTTTGTGGGATTGGTTCTATTTTGGGGAACATACAACTTTACGATTACTATATATTTTGCTTTTTGGTAAGCAGGGTAAAGAAATTCTGCAATTCTGTCAACTTTTTTTTTCATCTTGCATAACAGAACATATTTGTGCCCATAGAACTCTATTAGCACAGATCCAAACGAAATGGTTCTAAAGGGTTCAGTTTTGCATTCTGTTATATTCACATGCACACATGGAGCGCAATTCCCATAATAGACTCGCTTGTGTGAAACAGCTCTTAGGGCTTTTTCACACAAGCGTGTCCTTTGCGGGCAGCAAGGTGGCTCAGTGGTTAGCATTGGTTCCTTGCAGCGCTGATGTCCTAGGTTCGAATCTGACCAAGGACAACATGGAGTTTGTATGTTCTCCCCATGTTTGTGTGTGTTTCCTCCGGGTACTCCGGTTTTCTCCCACACTCATACTGATAGGGAACTTAGATCGTGAGCCCCATTGGGGACAGTTGGTTGCTAATGTCTGTAAAGTGCTGCGGAATATAGTAGCGCTATATAAGTGTATAAAATACATTTCTGGACTTATCATGATTGTAAAGGGGGAATATGAATTACCAATATTATGCAAATATTGATAATTAATATTCATAAATAGGAGGAACCTATCTATTGATGACTCCGCCTATTTATGCCTTTATATAATAATTACAATACCTTCGCTATGCTTTACACTGATCGCTACACTAGCTGCATGCGCCTTACTCACTACCGCTGACAATTACACACTACACAAAAGGGTACAAATATAACGGTATTTATTACTTACACTACGCACGCAATATACTAACAATAAAGCACTAAATATACAATCCTAAACTACACTACACGTTCCCAATTCCACCCATAAACTAACTATACAGTTCACACATACAAGTAATATTAACAGCCCACCCACCTGGTTCTATACTATCCCTATGGGGTACGACGAGGGTAAACGTTGGTCTTACAGGGGTGTAAGCAGACCACAAATGGTAATAGGGGTGAGGTCACAACAGGGTTAATCAGGGATACCACAATATAAGGGTCAATCGGGGGTGGTAAGTACAGTAAGGGTATCAGGGCAGGGACTAGGGTAAATCAGGAGTAATAGGGTAAACAATGGGCACAGGGGGTGAGGGTATACAAACAGGGGAAGGTATGATATAGGGTAAGATGGATAGGAGGGTGATATGGGTATGGTGTAGATAGGAGGGTATATAGGGTCGTTGGTGGTATAGGGTAGATAGGAGGGTGTATAGGGTATAGGAGGGTCGTTGGTGGTATAGGGGGGGGGGTGATACTTATGGTCTCTTTGCTCGTTGCCTAGGGGATGCTCGTCGTCCTGGGGATGATCCTTCAGGGAGGGTGGCTCTCTTCTACCTTAGTGCAGGGCCCGCCGGACTTATATGTCCGGCCGCCCGCACTCCGTACCACCCACACAGCAGCGCACGAGCGCGCACCACTGTGAAGGACGCGTGGGCCGGCGCGGTGAGATGACGTCACCGCGCCTTCCACGCGTCCCTGCACGCGCGCCGCAGGGCCGCGTGCATTTGCTGACAGGCGGGAGATCCTTTGATCTCCCGTCTGTAGCTCTCGGCATTCCGTACATCGCAATGGTAATTGCGATGCCGGAGTGCACATAATAGAGGGAGCGGAGGTGTCTCCTCTCTCTCTATTATGCTTAATTATCTCCAGCAGGGCTGCAGATAATTAAAACAAAAGGATTCAAATTCATTAGAATTTGAATCCTTTGAGGTCACCAGAATGACTGGACCTTGTCCGGTCATCCTGGCGCCTTCACTCAGATTACATCAATGTGAATGCTTGGGGCACATTCACATTGATGCATCTGGGTCCATGTAGGGGGGGGGGATTTATGTTATATGGGGCTGTATGTGATAAGGGGGCATTATATGGGATATGATAAAGGGGCACATTAATTAAGGGGGCAGATATATATACCGTATTTTTCGGCCTATAAGACACACCGGCCCATAAGACGCACTAGGGTTTTTGAGGAGGAAAATAAGAAAAAAAATATTTTGAACCAAAAGGTGTGCTTTTGGTGGTTTTTGAACTAATTTTGGTCTGTGGGTGACGCACTGTTATAGAGGATCTGTGGATGACACACTGTTATGGGGGATCTGTGGGTGACGCACTGTTATGGGGGATCTGTGAGTGACGCACTGTTATGGGGGATCTGTGGGTGACGCACTGTTATGGGGGATCCTCTCTGGATGGCACTGTTATGAGGATGAGGATCTGTGTATGACAGTTATGGGGGGGATCTGTGGATGACACATATATAGCATCTTATGCTATGTGTCATCCACAGATCCCCTCCATAAGTGTGGGGGTCGCATCTGCTTTTATAATAGGGGTGGGGGTCGCATCTGCTTTAATAATGACAGCGGGGCCCGTGCAGTGACTGTATTCTACTACACAGGCCCCGCTTACTGTATAATCATATACCTAATAGTTAATTGTTGTATGCATGTAAAAGCATAATGAGCGATAATGATGAGCGCTGTCTATTACTTAAAATTAGAAGCGCTCGCCGTTCGGAGCAGAGAGGAGGGAGGAGGCAGGCCGGGAAGACGGGCGCTGGCAGTGTGAGTCATACGTCATGCGCACACGCCACCTGCTTCATTCATAAAGTGGGCGGCGCAGGCGCCTGACGTATGACTCACACTGCCAGTGCCCGGCCTGCCTCCTCTCTGCTCCGAACGGCGAGCGCTTCTAATTGTAAGTAATAGACAGCGCTCATCATTATCGCTCCTTATGCTTTTACATGCATACAACAATTAACTATTAGGGATATGATTATACAGTAAGTGGGGCCCGTGTAGTAGAATACAGTCACTGCACGGGCCCCGCTGTCATTATAAATGCAGATGCCGGCCCCCAGCCCCTCCTCCCTCACAGCTGATACACCCGCCGCACGGCATCGCGGCGGGTGTATCATTGAAAACAAGGCAAAATCAGCTACATTCGCCGTATAAGACGCACTGCTATTTCGCCCCCACTTTTTGGGGGGGGGGGAAAGTGCGTCTTATACGGCGAAAAATACGGTGTACATATACATATATATATATATATATATATATATATATATATATATATATATATATACACACACATTCACGGGGCACATTATATGAATTCCCACAGGGGCATGGATGAGCCCCTGGGGAATATCAGAGGCGGATGGGCGCAGGTGCTGGGCACATCTGCGCACATCGCCCTCTGAGGGGAACATTATGCACCACCAATACATATATATATGCATGCCCTAGTAGGCATGCACATATATTTATGCATACGTGCCACCCTTCCTCAACAATGATTGATAATGTTGTGTGCCTCTGACTGACCTTTCTGTAACCGAATCATACTGACAGTTTTATGTCATTATCATTCTGTTACAAAAAATGTAATGTGGAGTCACAGCTGTCACGGATGGTTTTGCAGAAAACTAGAAGACAACAAATGAAAATCCGACTGACTTGATCCCAAACTAAGGAACATAAGGGTGAACCCTGTAAAAGCCCTAGCTCTCTCCCTGACTTCTCAGCCCATGCAAAGATCTTTATGATAGATAATTGCATGCCCTCGTGTCTCGACTGTATGATACCTGAACACCCTATAATAGTGAGGGGACACGACCACCGGCTCCCTACACTTAATACGGAGGGAGTCAGGGTCACCTAGGATCAAGCCAACAGGAAAACACAAATAAAGGAACATATCTGTAGAAGCATCAGTTGCAGCATCTAGCATGAGCACAATCCAGGAAGTTGTATAAACCGCAAAGTGATGCAGTATGGGAGGAAATTTAAAAGGATGCAATCAGTGCAACTAGATGACAGCTGAGAGAGGGAAACGAGATGACAAAACGAAAGCAAAACAAAAGACCCTCAAGCAAGAGGTTCTGAAGAACGTCTGTCAGAGCTTCTCAGATATCTGGCGGTGACAACAGCATAATCAATCATGATAATGCTGTGCGGTGCCCAAGTCCTGAAATGCACGATCCCTCTCTCACATGGAGCATTATTCCTTCAAGAGGTTTGTATGGAGTGTATGCATGTGTGGATACAATTTTGTCCCTACGGTTGTTTGTCATGAGCAACGTTGGGTCATTTTTTTGCTCCACGATTCCCCAAAATAACGTGACACACGTCTAGTAATATGGATATGGAGGTATGGTCTGTTTCCTGGGGTGGAGCGAATGTTTACATAGGAACCTCAATTGGGTGTTCAACTGGCGGTTGCAGGTTGTATCCCTGGAGGGACCATGTCTTTTTTTGGGTGGTTCTCTAGCTGATTCATGAGTGGATACACTCTTGACCCTGCGGCTGGTTGTTATGTGCAAGGGAGGGTCATGTTTCTGTATCCACGATTCCCCTAAATAATTTGGCACATGTCCAGTCCTGTAATAGGGATGGGAGATATGGCCAGTTTCCTGGGGTAGAATGTATGTGAACATAGTTACCACATGTGGGTGTTCAACTGTCTGTCGCTGTTTGTCACCCTGGAGGTACTGTGCTCTAATGTATGGATTTCCAGCTAGAGACTGATGGATTTAATAGTTCATTAATGGCCTCTTAAAATTATATGGCAGGTTTGACTGACACTCCCCTTATTGATAAATGTTTGCCGGCCTGTTTGGCTCATCTGTGACAGATGAGACGGATCTCTACGCTTCTATTTATGGAAGCCTCCCTGATGACCAGAGCGAGTTCGCCAGCCTTTAGGCCATGTTGAGGGGAGGAGTAATCTCCCCTCCACACAGCAACAGCTGATGTCATAATAGGCCCCTTTTTCTATTGGCTCCGGAGGCGGCAACTACTGACGTCATGGATGGCCTTTTTTTCATTGGCCGACGCCAGGTAACGCCTCCGCTACCTGGTCGCTGTGGAAGGATACTGACGCATGCGCAATGAGGAGGAGGGGACGCTGGTGTTTGGCGCGATACCATGATCAGCGTGGATTGCGGGGCTATCACGGAGATCATCATGTACAAGTAAGATATAAGGGAATGTATTGATTTAATCACTCTATGTGTTGTTAGAAAAGTCACTTTGATGGTATCTATACATTTCTTGAGCTCCCTTGTACTTGAACCATGTTTTGTGTAGCCATAAGTATACTCCTACCTGGAAGGAGGGACTATACACACCTACTATTGTACCCACCTACATACACTATTTTAGGCACTTAGGGATATGGGACTTCATTGCTTGATAAAGACCAACCAAGGTCGAAACATCGCTGTATTCTAGCTGCTTGAGTGAATAAATCACAGTTTTTTCACCAACTACCGGCGAGTGCTACGGATTATTGAAATTTCTAGTACATAGAAGGGCACATTTATTAAAGTCTTTTTACTGTAAACAATGCAGTTTTAGACAATCTTATTTTTTTGTCACATTTATTACAGAAATTGCGCTTATTTTGTAGGCTTATGCGCCTCGTTCAACTATTTACATTTTTATTTTATTTTTAATAAGGCTACATGCACACAACCGTATGTGTTTTGCAGTCCACAAATTTTAGATCCGCAAAAAAAAAAAGATGACATCCGTATGCCATCCATTTATTTTTTATTTTTTGCAGGTCCATTGTAACAATGCCTAAAACGGATAAGAATAGGACATAAGAACAGACATGCAATCTTTCTCAGCAAAAGTGTGTCTTTTTTCATCCAAAAATAAATTAAACCAATCTAACTGAATATGAACCTGCCTAACTCACAACTACCAGAGGTCAGAAAATATATGCCTGGTCTAATTCATTAACAGCTGGGTGACTTTTAATAAATGCTCAGCAAAAGAGACAGCCGAATGAAATACATCTGTCAATAATTTTATGGGCAAAAATAGGCAAGCTTGATAAATGTGCCCCTGTGTTGCTCTCCAGCTCTATCCTGGTCTCCATTAACTTATACCCTCTAATGACATTCTCTCAGTCTTTACAGGAAGTGTCAGCCTATGTGTGTTAGTGGTCAGTGTTAACCCCTTCAGGACCCTGGGATTTTCCATTTTGGCGTTTTTGTTTTTCACTCTCCGCCTTCCCATAGCCCTAACTTTTTATTTTTCCATTCACATAGCCTTATGAGGGCTTATTTTTTGCGGGACAAGTTGTACTTTCTAATGGCACTGGGAAAAATTCCAAATGGGGTAGAATTGGGAAAAAACGCAATTCTGATAAAGGTTTTTATTTTTTTACACTGTAACTATGTGGTAAAATTGACTGTTATATTCATTCTCCAAGTCAGTACGGTTCCAACGATACCACACTTTTTTCATAACCATATTCTGACCCCTATAACTTTTTTGTAGCTATGTGTACAGGGCTGTCTGAGGGCTCATTTTTTGCGGGACGATCTGTTCTTTTTAGATACCAATTTTAAGTTTGTGCAACTTTTTGATCACTTTTTATAAAAAAAAAATTATTGGGTAGTTGAAGTGACAAAAAAATGGCAAATTGTCACACTGCGATGCCCATGATGTTTAATTATTTTTTTTATTAGTTAATTATATTTATTTAAAGGAAAGGGGGGTGATTTGAACTTTTATTTTTATTTTTATATTTGTAAAAACTTTTTAACTTCAACTTTTTTTTTAAGTCACCTTGGGTGACAATAACTGGTAATCATTCAATTGCCCATAGTATTCAGTGATACCTAAATAGCCATCATTGAAGACTTCATTTGCACTATATCAATACAAGGCTGCCACCTAGTGGCCTGTATTGATATATACATCTAATTGAATATGAAGCCGACTTGAGGCTTCGGTCAATTAGATCGAGGTAACCGGACCGGGAGCGCGTGACTTCAGGTTCCGGTCTGCGCAGATGCCGTGGTCACAAGATAGCAGCACGAGCGGGCGCCATGTTTAGGGACCTGACTCATGACATACAGCTACGTCATGGGTCCTTAAGGGGTTAAAGAGGACCTGTCACCGCTCCTGACATGCCTGTTTTAATAGCTTCATTTGTTTCCCATGTAATAACAATTCAGGAGCATCTATTCTTACGGCTCTATAATGTACCATTCATTTATTATTTCTACTTGAAGTTATGAATGAATTGCTAACAGACTGCAGTAAGGGTACAGAGGGGAGGTAACCAGTTGGGGGGGTGTACCTGCACAGCCTGAAAACGTCAGCACTGATTGGATAGAGTCAGTCTGTGCAGGTACACCCCCCCCCCCCCCCCCAACTTGTTACCTCCCCTCTGTATCCTTACTGCAGACTGCTAGCAATTCATTCATAACTTCTAGTAGAAATAATAAAAAAATGGTACAACATACAGATGTAAGAATAGATGTTCCTGAATTGTTATTGCATGGGGAATGGTGACAGGTCCTCTTTTAAAATTTTAATCATAATTTTTTTTTTCCTATGTGGATAGTTAGATGCCTGAATTAAAAACATATTTATAATAAAACCCTTTAATTTATTTAGGTGCTTTAAATCATGCAGCAAGTAAGAAGCTGGATTTAGAAGCCTGGTTTCCAGGGTCTGGTGCTTTCCGAGAGTTAGTGTCCTGTTCCAATTGTACTGACTATCAGGCTCGAAGGCTACGTATTCGTTATGGACAGACGAAAAAGATGATGGATAAGGTAATCTGTAGAAAAAAAATCAGATTTGTGCCTGTGCTGTTGTATCATAAATTATTTTTCTTCTAAAATCAGTCATTTAATTTTATATTTATACACGGTTTACTAAATAGGTTGACATCTGTGACGTAAAGGGGTATTCAGGTTGTTTGAAGTTATGCCCTATCCACAGGATAGGGGAAAACTATTAGATCGATGGGGGTCCTACCATTGGAACCCCCACCAATCACGAGAACAGGGGCCCTGTACCTCCTGCAACCACTTTGAAATGAACGGAGCGGCTGGTTGGGCATGTGCCCACTCTATTCATTTCTATGGCAGTTCTGGAGATAGCTGAGCGCTGTACTTGACAATCTCCGGAACTCCCATAGAAATGAATGGGGTGGCCGCATGCATGCCTAAACGTCTACTCCATTCATTTCAGGGGGACTGCAGGGAGTACAGGGCCCCTGTTCTCATGATCGATGGGGGTCCCAGCTGTAGGACACCCACCAATCTAATAGTTATCCCCTAACAACAGAAAAACCCCTTCAACATTCACCTGGTCATTAGTGTCAATAGGGTATGGGGTATATCCCTTTAGAGTTACTGATTGCATTGATTTGACTGTGTTATTCCACTTTAAAGAGGTAATCCCACAAATTATAAATATATAGGGTAATGTACAAGACAGTATTCCTTTAAGTGCAACCTCTCCATTCATTTCTGTGGAAGTGCCAGAGATAGCCGAGCACTGTACTTGGCTAACTCCAACGCGGCGATAAAAATGAATTGAGTGGAAGCACACATTTCCAACAGGCCCCTCCTTCTATTTTAGGGGGTCTCCACTGGGTACAGCCCTCAATTTTTTTGTGACTGGGAATCCGAGCAGTAGGAACCTCATGATAAGTTAGTTATTCCCTATGCTGTGGCTAGAGGATAACGTTTTCCTATCACAGGGCTTTGGTCGCCAATGCGACTTAGAATTTACAAAAGGCGACAAGACTTTTTAGTCTTGTCGCCATTTGTGACTAGACCCGCCACCGCAGTTCTGCAGTTGAATACAGCGGCGGGGCACAGGAGATGATAGTTTTCTGCCCCGCCGCCGATGTTATTAGCAGCGCAGTGGAGAAGGAGTCTCTATCTCCCCCCTGTGCCGCAGCCACCAATAAGAAGGGAGACGGAGGGGAGGGGCGCCACCAATGAAGATAACTGATCTGTTAATACAGGAGGCGGGTGCCGGAAACAAATAGCCAGCACCCGACCTCTATGACAGTGACCTGAGATCAGCGGCAGTTGAGTTAACCCTTCAGGTGCGGTACCTGAGGGGTTAACTGCAGCTGATCGCAGCTCCCTGCCTTTCATAGAGGTCGGGTGCCAGCTATTTGATTCCTGCACCCGCCTCCTGTATTTGTATTAACAGGTCAGTTATCTACATTGGTGGCGCAGTGTGCCCCCCCCCCCCCCAACACCCCAGTACAATAAACATTGGTGGTGCAGTGCCAGTGAGGGTTAAAATAAATTAAATAAAATGAACTCATCTCCTCCAATTGATCACGTAGCTGCCGGTCTCCTGTTCTTTCTTCAGGACTTGTCAAAGGACCTGTGGTGATGTCACAGAGTTCATCACATGGTCCATTACCATGGCGATGGATCATGTGATGTACCATGTGATGAGCACAGTGATGTCACCACACGTCCTTTGACAGGTCCTGAAGAAAGAACAGGAGACCGGCAGCTACGCGATCAATTGGAGAGGGGAGTTTAATTTTTTTTTACCCTCAATTGACCTTCTACTAAGCATTCTGTTTTAAAGAATGCTATTATTTTCCCTTATAACCATGTTATAAGGGAAAGTAACACAGTGAATAGGCTTTCATCCTAGCAACCATGTGTGAAAATCGCACCGCATCCGCACTTGCTTGCGGATGCTTGCGATTTTCAAGCAGCCCCATTAACTTCTATGAGCAGTGATTTTCACGCAATGCACAAGTGATGCTTGAAAATCACCGCTCATGTGAAAGGGGCCTAAGGGTGAATAGGACCAAGGGGGCAAATAGCAAGTAAAAAAAACACAAACACTAAGGCTACTTTCACACTTGCGGCAGTGTGATCCGGCAAGCAGTTCCGTGGTCGGAACTGCCCGCCGGATACGCCGATCTGGATGTGACTGAAAGCATTTGTGAGACGCATCTGGATGCAGATACATCTCACAAATGCATTGCAAGAATGAATCCATCTCTCCACTTGTCATGTGGACAGACGGATCCATCTTGTATCTTTTTTCATATTTTTAACGATCTGCGCATGCGCAGACCGGAAGTACGGATCCGGCGTTCCGGTATTTTGAATGCCGGATCTGGCACTAATACATTCCTATGGGGAAAAATGCCCGATCCAGCATTCAGGCAAGTCTTCAGTTTTTTTCGCCAGAGATAAAACCGTAGCATGCTACGGTTTTCTCTTTTGCCTGATCAGTGAAAATGACTGAACTGAAGACATCCTGATGCATCCTGAACGGATTACTCTCCATTCAGAATGCATGGGGATATGCCTGATCAGTTCTTTTCCAGTATTGAGCCCCTAGGACGCTAGTGTGAAAGTACCCTAAAATATTAAGTTTCCCCCTATAAAATCCCCCCTTTCCCAATTTTACATATAAAATATATAAACAATAAATAAATAAACATATTACATAGCACTGCCTCCGAACGTCTGAAAAGTCCAAACTATTAAGTTAATAAAAAATATCTCCTATGCGGTGAGCGCCGTAACAGAAATAAATAAAAACCATGTGATTCGCCATTTTTTTGTCACCCCCAAAAATAGGATAGGACTGTTCTATTATGGGCCGAACGTTTCATAAAATGCGAAACGCACGCTGCTTTTTTCTCGTACATTCCATTGGGGGACACAGACCATGGGTATAGCTTAGAGGTATTACTAGGAGGGACACTATGCAAAAACGAAGCTCCTCCTCCTCGGGCTATACCCCCAGACACCTCCAGGAGGACTTCAGTCTTTGCTTAGTGTCTGGGGGGGGGGGGGGTCATGGAGGTTGACGCTTATTCTTCTCCTGTTTGTTATTTTTTTCTGTTTCAGATGGGGACGCAGGTCAGCATGGCGCTTTCCTGGCCCCCGTGGAGTGTCTGCCACCGTCTTTTGACGTTTCCTGGCTACCTCCCATTCCCCCACAGAAGAAAAGTGGCTCCAGGCTCAACCTGTCAGCTCTGGTATCCCACCAGCTGCTGGGACACCTGCTGCCTACCCTCCACCAGAGCACTGTTCTCCTAGATTGGAGTCAGAAGTCTGAAGAGGTGCATCCCTGCTGGTCTGGACATCGAGGGAGCATGCTGAGCAGATAAGTATTGCCCATTCCCTCCCCCTCCCTCTGTGTCAATTTGTCTGTGGCTCTTCTTGAGGCCGACCTGGGTGAGCTTGAGAAGGATCCTGCTGGGGGGCGGTTTGGAGAACTGGCATGTTCTCTCCCCCTACAAACAACGCGGGGGAACTGCCGAGCGGGGACTCGGCGCCCATAGCACTTCTCATATTACTTCAGGCCAGGGCCGCTGCGCTCTCCGCAGCACCCGCCGGCAGACCGCTCCTCCCTGCCTTCTATTAACCCCTGCTGCGCCGCGTGAAGGGGTGTCTTTCAAATCGCGCGCGCTTATTTCGCGCCACCATGACGCATTCGGGGGGGGGCGGAGCCTCGGCGTCCCGCTCTGACTCTCCTTACAACGGAGACTCTGCTAGCTTGCGGCCGTGCAGCTCCTCACTTCTCTACACCGGAGACTTCTGCTGTTGCCTGGGTGGTAGGATTTCAGCTTGCCCTGCTCCTGATCTTTGCAGCAACTGGTAGGAGATCTTTTACTGTTGGGTTTCCATTATGCCAAAACCTGGGGCCCATAAGTCTGCCAAGGCTTCCTCTCAGGCTCCTTTGGGGTCATGTAAGGTGTGCCTTCTGCCTTTTTCTGTCTCTGGTACCTATGACTCGTGCCCTGCTCCTGGACAGGATCAGCCTCCTTCTCTTGCCCTCCACTAGTCGGGAGTTCTCCCTTTTTCCGCCTAAAAAGCAGGAGTCCGTGGTGTTCCCCGTTCATGAGGAATTCACAGCGGTCATATCAAAGGCTTGGGGTTCCTCCCTGCAGGATGCGGTGGACAGACGTTTGGATTCACTTTCCAAGTCCATCTTTTCCCTGGCAGGCGCTTCCCTGCGACCGGCCTTTGCGTCGGCTTGGGTTGCCAGAGCCCTTACGGCGTGGTTGCGGCGCCACAACCAGGATCTGGCGGAGCAGGACGCCACTGCAGACACTCTGGATTTTATCCTCCAAATGTCTCAGGCTTCTAAATATCTCTGTGAAGCTTCAATGGATATAGTCTCCCTCTTTGCCCGTATTTCGGCCCTCTCGGTCATTCAGCACAAGGAGGTTTGGTTGAAGGTGTGGGATGCTGATGCTTCTTTCAAACGTTCCCTCGCTAACCTTCCCTTTGAAGGATCCAGGCTCTTTGGGCCCAGTTGGACGAATTCATTTCTGCCGCAACGGGGGGCAAGAGTACTCATCTGCCTCAACCCAGGTCTAAACGCCCCTTTCGATCTCGGGCTTCAGGGTTCCGGGTCCAGTCCTTTCGTCGTTTCTCCACTGCCAGGACGTCGTCGTCCTCGTCAGCTGGGGGATCCCAGGACTCCCGCAAAAAGACTTTCTTCAAACCCCAGCCCTCTTGGCGACCACGGGCACAGTCAGCCCGTCCTCCTGCATGAAGGGGTGCCCCCACCCCTCGTGGTGGGGGGCCGTTTGCTCTCCTTTCAACAGGTCTGGAGGGCTCACGTTCAGGACGCCTGGGCTCTGGAGATTGTGACGTCCGGTTACAAATTGGAGTTCGCGTCCAGTCCGCCGGAACGTTTTTTTCCCTTCTCGCGTTCCGGGGGATCCGGCCAGGGCCTCGGACCTCCTTTTGGCGGTCTCCTCTCTTCTGGACCGGGGTGTCATTTTTCCCGTTCCCCCGGAAGAACAAGGAACAGGTTTTTACTCAAACCTGTTCGTCGTTCCGAAGAAGGAGGGGTCGGTGCGTCCGATCCTGGATCTGAAGCTTCTCAACAAGTTTCTACGGGTGCGGAAGTTTCGCATGGAGTCCCTTCGCTCCATTATTGCTTCTCTGCTTCCAGTGGAATTTCTCGCGTCTGTGGACATTCAAGACGCCTACTTACACGTCCCGATTGCGAAGTCTCACCAACGCTTTCTGCGTTTTGCCATCTGGGGTCGTCATTACCAGTTCGTCGCCCTGCCTTTTGGGTTGGTGACCGCCCCTCGTGTTTTTACCAAGGTTCTGGCGCCTCTCATGGCACTTCTTCGCACCAGGGGCGTCTCTTTGTTGCCCTACCTGGACGACATCTTGATAAAAGCCCCGTCTCTTTCACAGACCGAGGACAGCGTCCGAATCACCGTTCAATCTCTAGAACGGTTCGGGTGGCTGATCAATCTACCCAAATCCTCTCTGCGCCCTTCCCAGAGACTCTCCTTCCTAGGGATGGTCTTGGACACCTCGAGTTCTCAGGTGTTTCTTCCGGATTCCAAGTCCTCTCAGATTCGACGGGCAGTGTCGCTCCTTCTACATGCTTCGTGTCCCACCATTCGGGAGTGCATGCGGGTTCTGAGCCTTATGGTCGCCTCCTTCGAGGCGATTCCATATGCCCAATTCCACACTCGACCGTTGCAACAGAGGATTCTTGCCCTCTGGGACAAGACCTCTCGGGGTCTGGAGGCTCCCGTCCGCCTGTCCCGGCAGGTTCGGGTGTCTCTCCCTTGGTGGCAGTCCTCCCTGAACCTATCATCAGGGAGGTCCTTCCTTCCGTTCTCCTGGACGATAGTCACCACCGATGCCAGCCTCATCGGTTGGGGAGGCGTTCTCCAGAACCTTACAGTTCAGGGGGTCTAGTCGACGGAGGAACAGTCTACCGATAAACGTTTTGGAGCTGAGGGCGATTTTCAACTCCCTCTCCCACTGGACTCCCCTCCTTGCAGCTCGGCCGGTGCGTGTTCAGTCGGACAATGCCACGGCTGTGGCCTACGTCAATCATCAGGGCGGAACGCGCAGTCGGGCAGTGATGCGGGAAGTGGCGAGGATCCTCCTATGGGCGGAGTCTCATGTTCCAGTGTTGTCGGCAGTGTACATTCCGGGTGTCAACAACTGGACGGCGGATTTTCTGAGCCGCACCAAGGTTGATCCAGGAGAGTGGTCTCTACATCCGGAGGTGTTAGAGGACATCTGCCGCCGATGGGGCCGTCCGGACGTGGATTTAATGGCGTCCCGACTAAACAACAAGGTGCCGGTGTTTCTGGCCCGCGCTCGAGACCCGAGGGTGTGCGGAGTGGACGCGCTGGTGTCTCCATGGCAGCAATTCGGCCTCCTCTGTCTTCCCTCCACTTCCTCTGTTGCCGAAGGTGCTGCGCAAGATCGAGGCAGAGGGGATACCGGCCATTCTCATTGCTCCGGATTGGCCTTGCTGCGCCTGGTTCTCCAACGTCGTCCGAATGCTTGCGGACGTTCCGTGGCCTCTTCCCGACAGAGAGGATCTCCTGTCTCAGGGACCGCTCTTCCACCAGAATTCACGTCAGCTGCGTTTAACGGCGTGGCTATTGAGACCTACATCCTGAGGAAGAGGGGCTTCTCTGATGCAGTGGTGAGAACCATGATCAGAGCTCGGAAATCGGCTTCTTCACGGATCTATTATCGCACCTGGAGGGCCTATCTAACCTTTTGTGAGAGATCGGGTTTTCCGCCACTTCGTTTCTCTGTCCCAGTGGTGCTGTCTTTTCTACAGTCCGGCCTTGAGGTGGGGCTGTCGCTCAGTTCTTTGAAGGGTCAGGTTTCGGCCTTGGCTGTCTTTTTTCAAAGGTCCATTGCCTTTTTGGGGCCTGTGAGAACCTTCCTGCAGGGGGTGGCACATTCGGTTCCTCCCTTGCCCCCCTGGGATCTCAACTTGGTCCTGCGCGCCCTTTCAGGAGGCGCCTTTTGAGCCTCTGAGGGAGGTCTCCCTGGTCTTCCTCACCTGGAAGGTGTTTTTTCTGGTGGCCATTACCTCCATCAGGAGGGTTTCGGAGCTGGCCACGCTTTCCTGTCAGGAGCCTTTTCTGGTCTTTCACCAGGATAAGGTGGTGCTACGGCCGGTTCCTTCTTTTTTGCCCAAGGTGGTTTCTCCATTCCACCTTAACGAGGATCTTGTCCTGCCCTCTTTTTGTCCTTCTCCGGCAAACCCCAAGGAACGTGCTCTCCACTCCCTGGACGTCGTCGGGGCCCTGAAGGTGTATCTGGGGGTTACCGCCTCCTTCCGTCGTTCGGACTTCCTCTTTGTGATTCCCGAGGGGTCTCGTAAGGGTCTGGCGGCTTCCAAGGTTACTGTGGCGCGGTGGATCCGTTCCGCTATTGCTGCGGCCTATCACGCTCGTGGCCAGGTTCCCCCGTCGCGGATTACCGCTCACTCCACAAGGGCAGTGGGAGCTTCCTGGGCCAGACGCAATCGCGCCTCCGCCTCCCAGTTGTGTAAGGCTGCCACTTGGTCGTTTTTGCATACGTTCACAAAGTTTTATCAGTTGCACTCGCTGGCCTCGGCTGATGCTGTCCTTGGACGCAGGGTATTGCAGGCTGTGGTTCCTGTTTGACTGTTGGACGTTTCTTTTCCTGGCGGTGTTTTTTTTTTTTTTTTTTTTTTTTTTTTTTTTCACCCCATGGACTGCTTTTGGACGTCCCATGGTCTGTGTCCCCCAATGGAATGTACGAGAAAAGGAGATTTTTTGTGAAACTCACCTGTAAAATCTTTTTCTCGTCTTTTCCATTGGGGGACACAGCTCCCGCCCACTTTTTTCATTTATGCTTCAGGGTGTGTTGGTGTGATGGTTTCCATTGTGCTTTTTTCCGTTCTCCTTCTCCTACTGCTTTTGTAACGACTGAAGTCCTCCCGGAGGTGTCTGGGGGTATAGCCCGAGGAGGAGGAGCTTCGTTTTTGCAGTGTCCCTCCTAGTAATACCTCTAAGCTATACCCATGGTCTGTGTCCCCCAATGGAAAAGTCGAGAAAAAGATTTTACAGGTGAGTTTCACAAAAAAAATCTCCTTTTTTGGTGTTTTTTTTTTGTTTTGTTTTTTTGAGTATTGCAATACTTTTTTACGGTGACCAAAGCAAATCAAAATGTTGTTATCGAAACAACCCTACGCCTATCTGATCGGCGTAGCGTTGTCACAATAACAAAATTTTGATTCAGTTTCGATTTGGCGACTAAAAATGTAATTTGGCTCCTACATTTTTCAGTTCAGGATCCAATTGCTACTAGGCATTTTTTTATTTTATTTTTGTCTGGAGCACTGTATCAGAATACTCCTTTAACCATAACAGTGTAAAAACAATCTGCTGCTTTTCAGTGTACTTTCTCCCCTCTTTTTAAGGTTTCCTTCACACCCTGAGGATTTTGTTGCAGAATTCAGTGAATTAAAAACAGTTCCATTCATTTGAATGGGGCTGCAAGCACATGGATTTTTGCAGGCGGCATTCAGTTGAATTGAGCGGATTTTCAGTCATGGAAAATTCTAGATCAGAATCTGCAGTCTGTAAAGACCCTAACTCGCCCGTTCTGAAGCTTTTTCTGTGGGTGGGCAGAAACTTGTCACATTAGGTATCTGCGTCTTCCAGGAGTGTATTGCAATTTTGTAATCCCCTTCTATCTTCTTTCACTGGATAGAAAATACAGCCTAGTGCACAGCTCCAGCGATTTGACTAATAAATAGCAAAATAGTAATGCAATGCTTCCCCCCAACTTCCTTCTCCACTGTCTAGAGAGATAAATGGCTTTATTTGTGGTCTGTATCATTGGGGGGATGCAGCAAAGATCTTGGGTATAGGTGCTGCCACTAGGAGGCGGACAATAAGCTAAAAGTGTTTACTCCTCCCACCAGCTGTGCCCCTCCTGCGGCACTGAGCTTATCAGTTTTAGCTCAGTGTCTATAGGAGGCAGACATCTGCTCTGCAGGTTCTGCTTTTTTATTTAAAGATGATCACACACTGGGTCCAGGATGGAATTATTCCTCAGTTATCAAACTGTCATGCAGCAGGATGCCCCCTAACATCCATAGCAACCAGAAAAGAGAAAAAGATGACGCGGTGACACTACCAAATCCTCCAGAGCATGCCAGTCATAGGTCATAGGTCTTCAATGCCCTTTCACCAGTTCTCCCCCACCAAATGGGAGCCTGGAGGCTGAAGGACCTTGCTGGAATCGAGGCTAGACAAGCCACTACTTTTCTGGGAGCTGGAGATAGGCGAGTATATTAGACCCCCCTCACTCCCTCCCGATCCATCCATGCATTTAACTCCTGAGGTACGACTTTCCCCAGCAAGCCAATTGGCGCATATTGTCAGCACTACCTGCAGGGCACCTTGCTTCCTTTTACACTATTTGCAGACTGGGACTCCTGTATCTCCCAGTCTGCACATTTCCGAGTGTCTCCCCCCTCCCGCAGCGTGTCTTTTAGCAGTTTTTCTGCTCCATGTGCCCCTCCCAGGGGAAGGGTCTTCCTACTGCCCCGAACCACAACTCTGCATGCCAAGACATCCTCCTGGGATTGGCTCTGGCCTGGATATCTCCCTCCACCTCCGTTTTGGCTCCTCCTCCTCTTTCTCCCTGCTTTGATGAAGGCACCTGCTCTGGCCTTCTCTTGGGAGCCTCAGCTCTGCAAACTGGTAGGCTCTGCCCCTGGTGGCACATCTTCTTATCTACAGGTCCTTCTAAAAAAATTAGCATATTGTGATAAAGTTCATTATTTTCTGTAATGTACTGATAAACATTAGACTTTCATATATTTTAGATTCATTACACACCAACTGAAGTAGTTCAAGCCTTTTATTGTTTTAATATTGATGATTTTGGCATACAGCTCATGAAAACCCAAATTTCCTATCTAAAAAAATTAGCATATTTCATCCGACCAATAAAAGAAAAGTGTTTTTAATAGAAAAAAAAGTCAGCCTTCAAATAATTATGTTCAGTTATGCACTCAATACTTGGTCAGGAATCCTTTTGCAGAAATGACTGCTTCAATGCGGCGTGGCATGGAGGCAATCAGCCTGTGGCACTGCTGAGGTGTTATGGAGGCCCAGGATGCTTCGATAGCGGCCTTAATCTCATCCAGAGTGTTGGGTCTTGCATCTCTCAACTTTCTCTTCCCAATATCCCACAGATTCTCTATGGGGTTCAGGTCAGGAGAGTTGGCAGGCCAATTGAGCACAGTAATACCATGGTCAGTAAACCATTTACCAGTGGTTTTGGAATGTGAGCAGGTGCCAGGTCGTGCTGAAAAATGAAATCTTCATCTCCATAAAGCTTTTCGGCAGTTGGAAGCATGATGTGCTCCCAAATCTCCTGATAGCTAGCTGCATTGACCCTGCCCTTGATAAAACACAGTGGACCAACACCAGCAGCTGACATGGCACCCCAGACCATCACTGACTGTGGGTACTTGACACTGGACTTCAGGCATTTTGGCATTTCCCTCTCCCCAGTCTTCCTCCAGACTCTGGCACCTTGATTTCCGAATGACATGCAACAGTCTAGTACTGCTTCTCTGTAGCCCAGGTCAGGCGCTTCTGCCGCTGTTTCTGGTTCAAAAGTGGCTTGACCTGGGGAATGCAGCACCTGTAGCCCATTTCCTGCACACGCCTGTACACGGTGGCTCTGGATGTTTCTACTCCAGACTCAGACTCAAAATTTCTTTCTGTGTCTTACCCTCTTGCTTGAGGGTGTCAATGATGGCCTTCTGGACAGCAGTCAGGTCGGCAGTCTTACCCATGATTGCGGTTTTGAGTAATGAACCAGGCTGGGAGTTTTTAAAAGCCTCAGGAATCTTTTGCAGGTGTTTAGAGTTAATTTGTTGATTCAGATGATTAGGTTAATAGCTCGTTTAGAGAACCTTTTCATGATATGCTAATTTTTTTAGATAGGAATTTTGGGTTTTCATGAGCTGTATGCCAAAATCATCAATATTAAAACAATAAAAGGCTTGAACTACTTCAGTTGGTGTGTAATGAATCTAAAATATATGAAAGTCTAATGTTTATCAGTACATTACAGAAAATAATGAACTTTATCACAATATGCTAATTTTTTTAGAAGGACCTGTATATCCCTCCTGCAGGCTCTTGTCTCAATTTGTTAGGTAAAAGCCATTTACTCTAGGTCTGCTGTCCTCCAGGGACCCCCTCCTCTTCCCCCTTTATCACAGTCATGTCCGATCCTAGAAGGGAAGCTCTCAGACAAGAGCCCTCCATTGCTACACACTTTTCTTGCACCTGCTGTAGTACCAAATTTCAGTGTGGTCCACCTCGTCATAACTTAGGCGCATCCTCCGGCAGGGGAGGAGGCACCAGTCTTGATAAATCTGCCCAAAACTGTACTGTACATAAATATTATTATTGCAGGTATGTTGCAATAATAGTTAATTTGAAATATCCTATTCATTGCAAAGTGATACTTTTTTGGGGATAACCCCTTTAAAGATTTGGCCTATTTTCTACCCTTTTATTTCTGTTAGTGTCAGTATTATTGTCTTATTGTATTATCTTTATTTTTTTTTAATGAGTTTTATATTTTTCAATAGTAACTTTTTTTACCTGCGACACATCAATTTTTTGTGAGGGGGAAAAAAACATTCTGCCATTGTTTATATTTTCTTGGTACCATATTTGATCTTTTTATTTTTTACAGGTTGAGTATGTGCATATGTTAAATGCCACAATGTGTGCTACAACACGGACAATCTGTGCAATTTTAGAGAATTATCAAACTAGCGAAGGAATTATTGTACCTGAAATACTAAGAGATTTCATGCCTCCTGGTCAGTATTAGATATTATTACCCTTCTTGAAAATGTATGCTTTTCAATGTTTTGTTTTCCACCTCACTGGCATTTTCTACATGACATTCAGATTTAAGCTACTTTCTAATCTTATGACTCAAATGGCTGATTCTGAGTTCCAATCTGCAAAAAAAAACTGAAACATCATGTGGCAAGTCTCATCGAAGGTGGACTCAAAGGTTTTTATGATAAACATATATTAAATTTTTTGAATTTCTGGTAACTTTTTAAAAAATGTTTCATGTCTCCAGGGGCGTAGCTAGAGATGACTGGGCCCCATAGCAAAAAAAATTTATGGCTCCCACCCCCACATACCTCTCGGACCTTGCCGCCACATCCGCAGCTCCTCATGCACTTGCGACCGTTACGCGTAGGACTGAGCACAGACAGTTGGTAACTGGCAACGCATTTGTGCCAAATGTTTGTATTAAAGTAGGACTAGTCAGAACTGCCTCCCAGACTGCACGACCACTCCAGGGGTCAAGTCCTGGGGAAATGGGGAAAAAAAGTGTGGGAACTCGCCCAAGATCCACTGCCACCCCGACCCCCACCCCAAAAAATAAATATATATATATATATATATATATATATATATATATATATTTCACAGAAAATTCAGTGCAACATAAAACATAAACAAAAACTGGAATTTTAAAACTTTCATATTATAAGCTCCCCTTATATTACTTACAGTTCTGAAGACTCAGGGGTGCTGGCTGGCTTGGCGTCGGGGGTGCTGGCTGGCTTGGCTGGGCAGAAGGAGTGTGGGAGACTGTGAGGCCTTTTTTCTCCAAGCTGCTCCGGAAAAAAAACATTTTTCATTATACCTCAGGTCAGACCACCAATCAGACCCCCAATGTTAATCAAACCTCAGCTAACAGCCCTAATAAGATCCCCAATGTTAATAAGACCTCAGATAACACCTCCGCTCAGATCCAAATATGAATTACCTCCAATCAGACCTCCGATAAGAGCCCCATGTCTTATAGCAACCCCCAGTAGCCTCATCAGCAGCCCCCAGTAGCCTCATCAGCAGCCCCCAGTAGCCTCATCAGCAGCCCCCAGTAGCCTCTCACCAGCGGCCCCCCCAGTGCGCCCTCCCGGGTATTAAAATAATTGGTGGGCAGTGCACTCTCCCCTGTATTAAAATAATTGATGGGCAGTGCACCCTCCCCCTCTCCCCTGTATTAAAATCATTGATGGGCAGTGCACCCCCCTGTATTCAAATCATTGGTGGGCAGTGCGCCCCCCCTCCCCAGTATTAAAATCATTGGTGGGCAGTGCGCCCTCTACCCCCCCCCCCCCCAACATTGGTGGCAGCGACAGTTTCGATCGGTTACCATAGCAGCTAGGACGCTACTGAAGTCCTGTCTGCCATGGTCAGTTAGTCAGCAGCATACTTACATGTGCTGTGGCCGCCCGACGCTCCTTCTTGTAACTCGTCACAGGTCTGTACAGCGCATTGCTTATGCTTAAAGCAATGCGCTGCACAGACTTGAGACGAGTTACAAGAAGAAGGAGCGTCGAGCTGAGGGCAATTTTTCACTCCCTCTCCCATTGGACTCCTCTCCTTGCGGGCCGCCCGGTGAGGATTCAGTCGGACCATGCCACAGCTGTGGCTTACATCAACCATCAAGGCGGGACCCGCACCCGGATGGTGATGCAGGAGGTGTCCGGAGTCGCACGTTCCAATGTTGTCAGCGGTATACATTCCAGGAGTAGACAACTGGACAGCGGACTTTCTAAGCCGCAACAAGGTGGATCCAGGCGAGTGGTCTCTGCATCCGGATGTATTCGAAGACGTCTGACGCAGATGGGGCCGTCCGGATGTGGACTTGATGGCGTCCAGGCTCAACAACAAGCTCCCGGTGTTCCTGACTCGCGCCAGGGATCCGAAGGTGTACGGGGTGGTCGCGCTGGTGTCTCCGTGGCAGGACTTCAGCCTCCCCTATGTCTTCCCTCTGCTACCGAAGATTCTATGCAAGATCGAGGCGGAAGGAATTCCGACCGTTCTCATCGCTCCAGATTGGCCTCGCCGCGCATGGTTCGTGGACGTGGCTCGGATGCTGGCGGACGCCCCATGGCCTCTTCCCGACAGAGGATCTGCTGTCTCAGGGCCCGTTCTTCCACCGGAATTTACAGTCTCTTCGTTTAACGGCGTGGCTGTTGAAACCACCATCCTGAGGAAGAAGGGGTTCTCGGATTCGGTGATTAGAACCATGATCAGAGTGAGGAAGCCTTGCTCTTCTGGGAGTCCCTTGCTCTTCTGGGTCCTGTGAGGACTTTTCTTCAGGGGGTGGCGCATTCGGTCCATCCGTACATCCCCCCTTTGCCTCCTTGGGATCTCAATTTGGTCCTGCGCGCTCTCCCCCTTCGAGCCTCTGAGGGAGGTCTCCCTGACCTTTCTCACCTGGAAAGTGCTTTTCCTTGTGGCCATAACTTCCATCAGGCGGGTATCGGAGCTGGCCGCACTTTCCTGCCTGGAGCCTTTTCTGGTTTTCCACCAGGATAAGGTGGTGCTCCGTCCGGTTCCCTCCTTTTTGCCCAAGGTGGTCTCTCCCTTCCACCTTAACGAGGATCTTGACCTGCCCTCCTTTTTGTCCTTCCCCGGCAAACCCCAAGGAACAGGCTCTCCATTCCCTGGATGTTGTCCGGGCCCTGAATCTGACGGCTACCACCTCCGTCCGCTGTTCAGACTCCCTCTTTGTGCTGTCTTTGGCCGCAGGGTTTTGCAGGCTGTGGTTCCTGTTTGACAGTTGGACGCTCCTCCTGGCGGTGCTGATGTTTTTTCCTACCCCATGGACTGCTTTGGGACATCCCATGGTCTGTGTCCCCCAATGGAAAAAAGTACGAGAAAAGGAGATTTTTTTGTGAAACTCACCTGTAAAATCTTTTTCTAGTCTTTTCCATTGGGGGGGACACAGCTCCCACCCATTCTGCCGGTTGCAGGAGAGGTTTTCAGTTCAGTTCTGTTTGTGGTTGGACCTCATGGGCTTTGGTCCAATGGCTTCCATTATTTTTTCTCGTCTCCTTCTCCTACTGCTTTTGCCACACCTGAGTTCCTCCTGGTGGAGCCTGGAGCCCTAGGAGGAGGAACTCTCTTTTATATTTGCATAGTGTCCCTCCTACTAATACCTCTAAGCTATACCCATGGTCTGTGTCCCCCAATGGAAAAGACGAGAAAAAGATTTTACAAGTGAGTTTCACAAAAAATCTCCTTTTTAAATCCTCAGCCGGCGGCCCGGGCCCCCAGTGGCATAGGGCCCCATATGCTATAGCGATCCCTATGCCACTGGTCACAAACAAACCCGGTCAGCATACAGCTGCTCACTCCACTTCCTGACCTGAAGCTGCTCCCCCTCCTCACTTCGTCTGCCCTGCACAGTACAGTGTATGCAGGGCTCGCCTCTCAGCCTCCACTCCGCCCCCTATGTGATTTTAGTTAGCAACTTGGCTGCAGGGCCGCGCCGCACGCAGGTATGGCTTTACTGTGGCTCTCCTGGCTTGAGGGGGTCCTGTGGGCCCACTTGGCTTAGGGGCCCAGTCGCAATTGCGACCGCTGCTACCCCTATAGCTACGCCAGTGCATGTCTCTGGCTATATTTAACAGAATGTATATAATCATGCAGTTTTCTCACTGGCCACTAGGTCTAATAATATGTTGAGACTTCCTGTTCTGTACAGGTAATTTTCAGTAGGTATTTTGTTACCGTCACAGGTGGAATTTGAATGACATACAGTCAGGTCCATAAATATTGGGACATCGACACAATTCTAAAATGTTTGGCTCTATACACCACCACAATAGATTTGAAAAGAAACTAACAAGATGTGCTTTAACTGAAGACTCTCAGCTTTAATTTGAGGATATTTACATCCAAATCAGGTGAACAGTTTAGGAATTACAACAGTTTGCATATGTGCCTCCCACTTGTTAAGGGACCAAAAGTAATGGGACAGAATAATAATCATAAATCAAACTTTTACTTTTTAAAGGGAGTCTGTCAGCAGATTTACCCCTTTTTAACAGTTGCCATTATGCTGTAGCCGCAAAACAGACGATTAACACAGTACCTTGATACGCTTTGGTGGACTTTTAAATCTGCCAAAAACGAACTTTGATGAGGGCTCGCAAGTGCCCAGGGCGGAGTCCACCGTGTTGGAGCCCAGGCAGCTCTGCCTCTTCGGCTCTTATCCCCTCCCAGCCTCCTCCTCTGCTCGCCTATCTGTTGTCTCTCCCCCTCAGCGAGATCCCGCGCCGATGCGATAACTTCCTTGGCCGGGGCATGCGCACTGCAATGCCCATTGCTGACACGGCATCGCAGTAGCTTATGCGCATGCCCCGACCAAGGAAGTCATCGCGTCGGCGCGGGATCTCGCTGAGGGGGAGAGACAACAGATAGGCGAGCAGAGGAGGAGGCTGGGCGGGGATAAGAGCCGAAGAGGCAGAGCTGCCTGGGCTCCAACACGGTGGACTCCGCCCTGGGCACTTGCGAGCCCTCATCAAAGTTCGTTTTTGGCAGATTTAAAAGTCCACCAAAGCGTATCAAGGTACTGTGTTAATCGTCTGTTTTGCGGCTACAGCATAATGGCAACTGTTAAAAAGGGGTAAATCTGCTGACAGACTCCCTTTAATACTTGGTTGCAAATCCTTTACAGTCAATTAAAACCTGAAGTCTGGAACGCATAAACATCACCATACGCTGGGTTTCATCACTGGTGATGCTCTGCCAGGCCTCTACTGTATCTGTCTTCAGTTCCTGCTTGTTCTTGGGGCATTTTCCCTTCAGTTTTGTCTTAAGCAAGTAAAATGCATGCTTAATCAGATTCAGGTCAGGTGATTGACTTGGCCATTGCATAACATTCCACTTCTTTTTCCTTAAAAACTCTTTGGTTGCTTTTGCAGTATGCTTTGGGTCATTGTCCATCTGGACTGTGACGCGCCGTCCAACGAGTTCTGAAGCATTTGGCTGAATATGAGCAGATAATATTGCCTGAAACACTTCAGAATTCATCCTGCTGCTTTTGTCAGCAGTCATATCATCAATAAATACAAGAGAATCAGTTCCATTGGCAGCCATACATGCCCACGCCATGATACTACCACCACCATGCTTCACTGATGAGGTGGTATGCTTAGGATCATGAGCAGTTCCTTTCCTTCTCCATTTTCTTCTCTTCCCATCACTCTGGTACTAGTTGATCTTGGTCTTATCTGTCTATAAGATGTTGTTCCAGAACTGTGAAGGCTTTTTTAGACCTCGTTTGGCCAACCCTAATCTGGCCTTCCTGTTTTTGAGGCTCACCAATGGTTTACATCTTGTGGTGAACCCTCTGTATTCACTCTGAAGTCTTCTCTTGATTGTTGACTTTGACACACATACACCTACCTCCTGGAGAGTGTTCTTGATCTGGCCAACTGTTGTGAAGGGTGTTTTCTTCACCAGGGAAAGAATTCTTCGATCATCCACCATAGTTGTTTTCCGTGGTCTTCCGGGTCTTTTAGTGTTGCTGAGCTCACCAGCGCGTTCCAAATAGTTGTTTTGGCCTAATATTTTTGCTATCTCTCTGGGTTTGTTTTTTCAGCCTAATGATGGCTTGCTTCACTGATAGTGACTCTTTGGATCTCATCTTGAGAGTTGACAGCAACAGATTCCAAATGCAAAAAGCACACTTGAAGTGAACTCTGGACCTTTTATCTGCTCATTGTAATTGGGATAATGAGGGAATAACGCACACCTGGCCATGGAACAGCTGAGAAGCCAATTGTCCCATTACTTTTGGTCCCTTAACAAGTGGGAGGCACATATGCAAACTGTTGTAATTCCTACACCGTTCACCTGATTTGGATGTAAATACCCTCAAATTAAAGCTGACCGTATGCAGTGAAAGCACATCTTGTGTATTTCATTTCAAATGCATTGTGGTGGTGTATAGAGCCAAACATTTTAGCATTGTGTCGATGTCCCAATATTTATGGACCTGACTGTATAACATTTTTGTTTACACCGTACAGTGCAAAACTATTAGGCAGATGTCGAAATAAAATGTTGCAAAGTAAAATGCTTTTAAAAAAAATTGCAAATAGTTTATTTGTATCCATTAAAGGGGTTGTCATAGTTCTTTTTTTGTTCTATGTTCCTAACTAGGCAAATATAACAACTTTCCAATGAACTCACTTTATCTGCAGTGGCTGGTTTATCAGATTTGACTGAGAGTCACGTGACCTGTGATGTCAGCTTCTCTCCCTGCTCTGATAATGTTCGTTTACGAGACGTCACTGTGCTGGCCATGCCCCCCTTCATTGCCGGCTCTCCCCTAGGATTCTTAACCCCTTCAGCTGCACAGACTGGCTAGCTGCAGCAGTGAGGAGACAATGCTGGGCACTGGAGCTGACAGACTAGAGAGAGTATTGCACAAGAAGGTAGGGGGAAGACTCTGTGTGTATTAGCAGTGTCATTATACAGCTGGGACTTGTAGTTCTACACATACAACAAGCTGCTGATTCTCCCAGCAGGCAGACATGTCACTCAGGGCAGCTCTTATATCCACTCCCTTAGCAGAGCAGGGGGGAGAGGCAGAGATTGTTTTTATTGCATGTAAACAAAGGGACAGAAGAGAACCAGGGAAATGAGGGAATATTTTCTATTTTTTTTTGCCTGAAACTTGCTTAGCTTAGTTATATATTGCTGCCCATCAGATTTTCAGTGCTATATATATTTTTTTTTTCAGAACTTGGACAACCCCTTTAACAAAATTCTAAGTGAATGAACAAAAGAGAAATCTAGATCAAATCAATATTTGGTGTGACCACCATTTGCCTTCAAAACAGCATCAGTTCTTCTGGGTACACTTGCACAAGTTTTTTTTATGGAATTTGGCAGGGCAATTGTTCGAAAAATCTTGGGAGAACTAATCACATCTGTAGATGTAGGATTGCTCAAGTCCTTGCCCTTTCTCTTTATGTAATATCAGACAAATTTGATGTTGAAAATAGGGCTCTGTAGGGTCCATATCTTCACTTCAGAGTTCCTTGTTGTTCTTTACGCTGAACATAGTTCTTAACCCATGAAGTACCCATATGTCATGAGCGATAAGGAGTTGTATGGAGCATGCTATATAACACAGCAGACACCCCAAAGCATTGATCAGAATTGGAGATGATGCCAATCCTAGTCGTTTAACCGTTCAGATGCCACTGTAAATAAATAGAAACTGTGGCATCTGTGGGCTTAGACAAAGAGAAGGTGCTCCTTCTAACATCTGATCAGAGCCCCTGCAGTAAAGTCATTAAAAAAGGCTGTGAAGGCTCCTAGGCCTCTCACAGTGGACTGCCTGCAAAGCCGAGCCTGAGGTGTGAATTTACGTGCAACCTGTCAGAATCCCATAGGCTGTCGTAGTATTCTAGTGTAGTCTGTGGGACAAGTCATCAGAAGACATGTCTCCTAAGGGGACTTAAAAGTACATTGTAAAAAGTGAAATAAATAAAAAAAATCAGATCACTCCCTTTACAAGTTCTTCTTATAAAAATGTTAAAATAAATACCGTAATTTTCGCCCCATAAGACGCACTTTTTCTTCCCCCAAAATGGGGGAGAAATGCCCCTGCGTCTTATGGGGCGAATGCTGGCAGTTTTACATCGCAAGCTGCGATGTAGGAGTGAGCGGGGGCCGGACTGGGAGGAGGATCTGGGGGCCGGCAATAGCGGCGGGGCGGTGCAGTCAGTGTAGTATAGCACCGCCCCGCAGCTCTGGTATACTAATATACGATGTCATATTCAATTAATAATTATCAAACATGCCCCCTCACTCCTATTACTACCTTACATCCTAATCGCTGCTGTTGAATTCATGCAGGCCGGGCGGGCGGCAGCGTAACTCTTGTCACGTGCCTGCGCCGCCTACTTTATGAATGAAGCAGGCGGCTCAGGCAAGTGACGTCAGTGAGACGCGCCGGCCTGCCTGAGAACAGCAGCGATTAGGATGTAAGGTAGTAATAGGAGACAGTGAGGGGGCATGTTTGATAATTATTAATTGAATATCACATCTTATATTTGTATGGTGGTGGCGACGGCAGGGGGGGGGGGGGGGTGCGGCGGCGATCTGTGGATGGCACAGTTATGGGCTGGGGGGTCTGTGGATGGCACTGTTATGGGGTGAGGGTCTGTGGATGGCACATATACAACAGTGCCAGCCACAGATCCCCCTGTAACAGTGCAAGCCACAGATCTCCCCCCCCCCCCCCCCAATAACAGTGACCGTCATCCACAGATTCCCCCCCCCATAACCGTGTCCATCATCCACAGATCCCCAGTAATAGTGCCATCCACAGACCACCATTAGTTCCAAACACACAGCACACCTTTTGGTAACAAATATTTTTTTTCTTATTTTCCTCCCCAAAAACCTAGGTGCGTCTTATGGGCCTGTGCCTGTGCATCCTATAGGGCGAAAAATACGGTAAACATAATGGGTGTTGCCGCATCTAAAAGGGTCCAAACTATGAAAATACAGCAATATTTATTATGTCCTGTGAAGGCCGTAAATGAAAATAAATAGCTGATTTGCAGTTTTTTTTTTTTTTTTCATGTACCTCCTCCCCCCCCCCCCCAAAAAAAAATATACTTGAGTGAAGGTGATCAGAAGTCATATATACACCAAAAAAAACTGCAGCTTGCTCCGAAAAAATATTAACCCCCACCTAGCTCTGTAGATGCAAAATAAACTTATATAAGAATATGACGATGTAAAGAAAAAAGTTAAAGGAATTGGCCACCCTAAGTATCAAAAATCCCAAAAGACCCAGACAATAGTCAAAACCATGAAGTATTTATATCATGTGAAATGTACTGGCTATATGTCATTTTTCTAACCTGTTCACCATGGCACACTTCCCTGGAGGACCTTCCTCCGACCGGATGTGTGGGAGGAGCAGTTGTAAAGTAAACGTAAAAATCCCAGCATGTACTGCAGCAAGTATCTTCAGAGGAGTATCTGCAGTTACATGACATCCCCACCCACCTGTGTTCCCATGGAGACAAGAGCCCCTCAGACATTAGAAATAACTCAGTCATCAGTGAATAACTACAGACATAGTAATAGGAAGAACACCCCAGTCCCAGCAATAAAGAGAGGTCACTACCCGTCCCACACAGTCACTACCATGTATCACACATTTGTTGTTCGGAAAGTTACCCTCCTGTTCTTGCTGTGGGGCCTAGTAATTTCTAGATGTGCCACTGGATGTAAGCCATGAACAGAATGAATAGAAGGGGAGATTTATAATTTGCCTTGTTTCTGAAATGTGGCGTTAAAAAGTTGCAAACTATGTGTTTGCGACTTTTCAACTGTGCCTTTAAAAAAAAAAGGGGGGGGGGGGGGGGGTGGGCATGACAATAGCCGGGAGGGGGCGTGACCAGTCGCCTCAACAAATTTATGTTCATTTTCGCCAGTTTTCTGACTCAAATGAAGCCAGAAGTACAAATTGATCTGCTCACATAGCGAGGAGTCTCCTGTCTATCATCACACGACTTGCTGACCGCCTAGAAATCATCTATGAATATATGACTACCCTTCACCTGAAGAAAAAGAGAAATGATTGTAGTCCTACATCTCTGTATACAGTGTACAGGGGGGGGTGTCACACATCTGTATATACAGTATAAAGGTGGTCACAAATTACCAGTGTACACTGGTACCTTATAAACAGTATATAGTTGTATGTGTCCTACATGTACACTGTATATAGAGACACCCCCTTCCCTGTATGCTGTGTACTATGATAATGAGATCCTCCGGTGCAGGGGGTCACACATCTCTATATATAGTGTACAATGATGGTGGTGGTCACATATCACTGCATACAGTATGATGAGGGTCACACATCTGTATACAGTGGTGGTGATGAGAGTGGGGGGGTCACATCACTGCAAGCAGTATAGAGGGTCACACATCTCTATATACAGTATACAGTGGGAGTGGGGGTCACAAATCACTGCAAGCAGTATACAGAGGGTCACACATCTCTACATACAGTGTACAATGGTGGTGGTCACATATCGCTGTATACAGAGGGTCACACATCTCTATATAGTGGTGGTAGGGGTCATATATCACTGCATACAGTATACACAGGGTGACACATCTCTATATACAGTATTCAGTGGTGGGGGGTCACATATCACTGCATACAGTATACAGAGGGTCACACATCTCTACATACAGTGTACAATGCTGGTGGTGGGGGTCACATTGCTGTATACAGAGGGTCACACATCTCTATATACAGTCTCCCTTCTCCTGCAAAAGTTTCTTTTATTTCTCCTTGAATCTTCCTGCTAAGCCCCTCCAGCCCTGCACAGCCAGGAGTGTCAGTCACAGAAGGAAAGCACATCTGATGCAAGCATGGTGCTTTAGGACCCAGGGAGCAGCACACTCCTTCCGACATGGACGAGTTTGCCCCTCCATGGCACGTGCAGCTATGGACAAGACAGGCAGCTGTGAGAGCAGGACAGGAGGGGGCGTGGTGAGAGCAGGACAGGAGGGGGCGTGGTGAGAGCAGGACAGGAGGGGGCGTGGTGAGAGCGGGACAGGAGGGGGCGTGGTGAGAGCAGGACAGGAGAGGGCGTGGTGAGAGCAGGACAAGAGGGGGCGTGGCTGCCAATAGCAGGAAAACCAGGCAGATCTGCTTAAGAAGATCTATTAGTAAGTGTAATATCTCCCTATTTTCTTTACAGTTGTAATAAGTGCAAACAAAGTGGCCAACCCCTTTAAGGTTTTTATCAAAGTAGTAAAATTAAACTTGTTTTATTGAAAAATGGAAGAACTGAACAAAAAAATATTACCAGATGTGGATTCAGTTACATATTTATTCCCAGAATTTTTTGTACTATCACTCAGAATTGAGAAAGCTCGTTGGAAGAACGAGTGAAACGTTTTCAAGAAATCTACAGTACGTCCAGTTGCCTTGATTTATTCTTTACAGATATATTTTTATGGGGACAGGTTCCCTTTTAAAGGGAACGTGATATCAGAAAATGATATTTTATATGTTAACCGCCTCCGGACCGCCTTACGCAGGATTGCGTTCCGGAGGCGGTCGATTCATTCCTCCTTGACGCTTCGGCACATCATCTCGCGAGATGACGCGCATAGCCGGCCCGCGCATGCACATTGCGGGCCGGCAAAAGTTAAAGGAGGAGTTCGTCACCAGCCTGCCAGCCAATGATCATCGCTGGCAGGCTGGTGATTTTCAAAAAATCAAATCACAAGCCAGTTAATACATTATATTTATAAATATAATGTGTTAAATGGCTTCTGTGCTCCTCTGCTGGTCCTTTTTGTCGGTTGGTCCCAGCAGAGGAGCACAGATCACTGTAAGTACACAAGACACAACACATTTAGCCCCAGATCACCCCCCCATCACCCCAATTAACCCCTTGATCACCCCTGTCAATCATTAGTGAAAGGGAAAAAAGTGATCAGTGTAAACTGTCTTTTTTTTTTTTCACAAGTATTGACGGTTACGTTTTAGGTTAGTTTAGGCCCCTTTGTTAGGCGGTTAGCGCCCACCGCACCGCAGTCGCTGATTAGCGTATCGCTAATTATCATTGGTATAGTATAGTAATAGTATTATATAGTATTAGTGTCACCTTAGTTCGCCCTCCACCCAAAACGCAGTGTTTGCCCGATCAGGCCTTATCGGTCGCCCACACGTGCGTTCACCCACACCCACCCCGCCGCAGTGACAATTTTTTATTTTTATTTTTATTTTTTTTATCACTGCACAATCACTTTACAAGCGCTGCGGCGATGAAAAAATCAGTTTTGATATTTTTTATTAATCGCAGCGGCTTCTGGTACTTTGCTTCGGAATACCCCCTAAATTTAGTTGACCAAATGGCAAGTAAGGGGTATTCTTCTGAAGAGGCCTACGGGGTTCTGACCCAGGCGGATGAGGAGTGGGAACCCTCATCTGACGAATCCAGCGGGTCAGAATACGAACCTGTAGAAAGCAGTGGCCGTCTGACCCAAAGTTCGGACAATGAGGTTGAGGTCCCTGATACCACCAGGCGTACCCGGCCCTGTGTTGCTACACCACAGGTTGCACAGGATCCGCTTCAAGGGCAGCAGAGTGGGGCTGGCGCTGTCTGATTACGTGGTGAGGCATACACCAGCAGTGCAGCCCATCCTAGACCTAGTACCAGCACTGCCATAGAACATGGTGAAGTGGCGAGCACCAGAAGGGCAGTTGAAGCTGGTACGGTGGCACGTGCATTAGTTCCCCCATCGCAGCCACCGCACAGACAGGCCCGTAGTTTCCCTTTTCCTTTTTTTTTTTTTTTTTTTTTTTTTTTTTTTTTCTCTCTCCAGTCCCCCCCTTCCCACTTTTTTAATGGATGTCTAGAGTTTCTCACAATAGTATTGTTAGAATCTATCACTGGTTGGATCTCTGGATCCTTGACGAGTGGTGGACTCACCATATTCTGTAATAAGATGTGATTATGCTGTGCTGCGACACAAGCTTTTTGTTGAGCCTTGTATTGCTCATATTACAATAAAAAGAGATTTCAAACAGCCAGGCCCGTAGAGCCCCTAGACTCCCTGAGGTGCTGACAAACCCTGATTGGCAGCCCCCAACTTTAGCCACACCAGTAGTTCCCCCTTTCACCGCCCAGTCTGGAGTTCGGCTTGAGACAGCTCAGATCGGATCGGCACAGTTTTTTTTTTTTTTTTTTAGCTGTTCTTGACTTCGGAGCTCTTGGACATAGTCGTGGTAGAAACAAATCGGTATGCCACTCAATTTATAGCTGCCAACCAGGGAAGCTTTTATGCCCAGTTTTTCCGGTGGAAACCCGTCCAGGTTTCCGAATTTAAAACTTTTCTGGGCCTTCTCCTCAACATGGGCCTCACAAAAAAAATTGCGGTCATATTGGTCCACAAACCCAATTTATCACATGCCCTTGTTCTCTGCTGCCATGTCCAGGACACAATTTGAGACCATCCTGTGTTTCCTGCACTTTAGTGACAACAGCACCTCTCGTCCCAGAGGCCACCCAGCTTTTGACCGGCTCCACAAAATTCGGCCCCTCATAGACCACCTTAACATCAAATTTGCTGATTTGTATACCCCTGAGCAAAACATCTGCATAGACGAGTCCCTGATACATTTTACCGGGTGCCTTGCCTTTAACCACTTCAGCCCCGCTAGCTGAAACCCCCTTCATGACCAGAGCACTTTTTACACTTCGGCACTACACTACTTTCATCGTTTATCGCTCGGTCATGCAACTTACCACCCAAATTAATTTTACCTCCTTTTCTTCTCACTAATGGAGCTTTCATTTAGTGGTATTTTATTGCTGCTGACATTTTTACTTTTTTTGTTATTAATCAAAATGTAACGATTTTTTTGCAAAAAAATGACATTTTTCACTTTCAGCTGTAAATTTTTGCAAAAAAAAACAACATCCATATATAAATTTTTCACCAAATTTATTGTTCTACATGTCTTTGATAAAAAATAAAAAAAATGTTTGCGCAAAAAAAAAAAATGGTTTGGGTAAAAGTTATAGCGTTTACAAACTATGGTACAAAAATGTGAATTTCCGCTTTTTGAAACAGCTCTGATTTTCTGAGCACCTGTCATGATTCCTGAGGTTCTACAATGCCCAAACAGTAGAAAAACCCCACAAATGACCCCATTTCGGAAAGTAGACACCCTAAGGTATTCGCTCATGGGCATAGTGAGTTCATAGAACTTTTTATTTTTTGTCACAAGTTAGCGGAAAATGATGAATGATTTTTTTTTTTTCTTACAAAGTCTCATATTCCACTAACTTGCGACAAAAAATAAAAAATTCTAGGAACTCACCATGCCCCTCACAGAATACTTTGGGGTGTCTTCTTTCCAAAATGGGGTCACTTGTGGGGTAGTTATACTGCCCTGGCAATTTAGGGGCCCAAATGTGTGAGAAGAACTTTGCAATCAAAATGTGTAAAAAATGACCGGTGAAATCCGGAAATATCTTGGCAAAAGACAACTTTTCCCATTTTTTTTATACAAAGTTGGCATTTGACCAAGATATTTATCTCACCCAGCATGGGTATATGTAAAATGACACCCCAAAACACATTCCCCAACTTCTCCTGAGTATGGCGATACCAGATGTGTGACACTTTTTTGCAGCCTAGATGCGCAAAGGTGCCCAAATTCCTTTTAGGTGGGCATTTTTAGACATTTGGATCCCAGACTTCTTCTCACGCTTTAGGGCCCCTAAAAAGCCAGGGCAGTATAAATACCCCACATGTGACCCCACTTTGGAAAGAAGACACCCCAAGGTATCCAATGAGGGGCCTGGCAAGTTCATAGAATTTATTTTTTTTTCGCATAAGTTAGCGGAAATTTTTTGTTTTTTTGTTTTTTCTCACAAAGTCTCACTTTCCACTAACTTAGGACAAAAATTTAAATCTTTCATGGACTCAATATGCCCCTCAGCAAATACCTTGGGGTGTCTTCTTTCCAAAATGGGGTCAGTTGTGGGGTGTTTGTACTGCCCTGGCATTTGAGGGTCTCCGCAATCATTACATGTATGGCCAGCATTAGGCGTTTCTGCTATTCTCCTTATATTGAGCATACAGGTAATGAGATTTTTTTTTCCGTTCAGCCTCTGGGCTGAAAGAAAAAAATGAACAGCACAGATTTCTTCATTCGCATCGATCAATGTGGATGAAAAAATCTCTGCCAAAAAAAAAAAATGGAGGGGAAAGGCGTCTGCCAGGACATAGGAGCTCCGCCCTACATCCATACCCACTTAGCTCGTATGCCCTGGCAAACCAGATTTCTCCATTCGCATCAATCGATGTGGATGAATAAATCATTGCCGGGATATTTTTTTTATTTTTTATATATATATATATATATATAAGTGTTTGCCAAAGCATAGGAACGCCGCCTCCTCCTCAGCTCGTATGCCTTGGCAAACGTATCTGTCACTGCAGAGGAGAAAATCCCGTCTTGCAGCGCCGCATACACCGACTTGCGTGTAATCTGACAGCAGCGCAATGCTTCTGTCAGAATGCACATCGGTGCTGCAGCTATTAGATCGGTTGGTCCACCTGGAAGGTAAAAAGACAAAAAAAAAAAAAAAAGAGAAAAAACCAGGCCACAACGCAATAATTTTATTAACTTTGGAACAGAACATGTAAACTTTAACTTTTTGAACTAAACATTAACGTGTTTGCTTACTGGTGTTTTTTTTTGTTTTTTTTTTTTGTTTTTTTACCTTTTATAGAACAAACCTCTCCTTCCCCATGGGTTAATGTGCAAAGCGCAAATCGCCCAAAGATGTGGCGAAGTGCGTTATGCACTTTGTCCCATGTGAAAGGAGACGTTTGCAGCAGCTGTGAGTGAATGGGCCCTAATAGCCCTGTGTGCCTATCCTGGTGAGATGATCCCTATGCTAGGTGTACCTGTGTGTGGTACTTTCGGAAACACTCCCCTAAGCATAGGGCAGGGTGGTCAGGACAGTCAAGACAGAAATAGCGGGTGTCACGCCTTATTCCACTCCTGCTACAGACACAACATCTTTTTCGGGGTGACGGGTGGGTTGAGGTACCAGCAACGAGATTGGGGAAATGTCGCTCGTGTAGACGGCTAACTACACTGGTGGATGGGGCCACGGAACCTCCTGGATACAGGAGGTTCTCGATGATCTCTTCCTGAAATTTGAGGAAGGATCCAGTTCTCCCAGCCTTACTGTAGAGAACAAAACTATTGTACAGAGCCAATTGAATTAAATATACAGACACCTTCTTATACCAGCGTCTGGTTCTGCGGGAAACTAAATACGGAGACAACATCTGGTCATTGAAGTCCACCCCTCCCATGTGAAGGTTATAGTCGTGGACTGAGAGGGGCTTTTCAATGACACGGGTTGCTCGCTCAATTTGTATTGTCGTGTCTGCGTGAATGGAGGAGAGCATGTAAACGTCACGCTTGTCTCTCCATTTCACCGGGAGCAGTTCTTCGTTACACAGTGCGGCCCTCTGCCCCCTTGCAAGACGGGTGCTAACGAGCCGTTGGGGGAAGCCCGCGCTGTACCACAGGCGCCAATCCGTTCTAGAAACAAATGCCTAAAGAGGGCCACACTTGTGTAGAAATTGTCCACATAAAGATGGTACCCCTTGCCGAATAAGGGTGACACCAAGTCCCAGACCATCTTCCCACTGTTCCCCAGGTAGTCAGGGCAACCGACTGGCTCCAGGGTCTGATCTTTTCCCTCATAGACACGAAATTTGTGTGTATAGCCTGTGGCCCTTTCAAAGAGCTTATACAATTTGACCCCATACCGGGCGCGCTTGCTTGGGATGTATTGTTTGAAGCCAAGGCGCCCGGTAAAATGTATAAGGGACTCGTCTACGCAGATGTTTTGCTCTGGGGTATACATATCTGCAAATTTCAGGTTGAAATGGTCTATGAGGGGCCGAATTTTGTGGAGCCGGTCAAAAGCAGGGTGGCCTCTGGGACGGGAGGTGCTGTTATCACTAAAGTGCAGGAAATGCAGGATGGTCTCAAATCGTGTCCTGGACATAGCAGCAGAGAACATGGGCATGTGATGAATCGGGTTCGTGGACCAATATGACCGCAATTCATGTTTTTTTGTCAGGCCCATGTTGAGGAGGAGGCCCAGAAAAGTTTTAATTTCGGAAACTTGGACTGGTTTCCACCGGAAAGGCTGGGCATAAAAGCTTCCCGGGTTAGCGGTTATAAATTGTGTGGCATACCGGTTTGTCTCTGCCACAACTAAGTCTAAGTCAAGAACAGCTCAAAAAATCCCAGGGCCGAACCGATCTGAGCTGTCTCAACCCGAACTCCAGACTGGGCGGTGAAAGGGGGAACTACAGGTGCGGCTGAAGTTGGGGACTGCCAAGGGTTTGCCAGCACCTCTGGGATTCTAGGGGCTCTACGGGCACGTCTTTGCGGTGGCTGCGACGGGGTCACTACTGCACGTGCCACCGTACCAGCTTCAACTACCTATGGTGCTCGCTACTTCACCATGTTCTACGGCAGTGCTGGTACTAGGTCCAGGAAGGGCTGGGCTGCTGGTGTATGCCTCACCACGTAATCCGACAGCACCAGCCCCACTCTGCTGCTCTTGAAGCGGATCCTGCGCAACCTGCGGTCTAGCGACATGGGGCCGGGTACGCCTGCTGCTATCAGGGACCTCAGCCTCCTTGTCCGAACTTTGGGTCAGAGAGCCACTGCTTTCTACAGGTTCGTATTCTGACCCGCTGGATTCATCAGATGAGGGTTCCCACTCCTCATCCGACTGGGTCAGAAGCCTGTAGGCCTCTTCAGAGGAATACCCCCTGTTAGACATGTGGGCAACTAAATTTAGGGGTATTCCCTGAGACTACCCAAGAAAAAAAAAGCAAGCCTGTCTTACAAATGGGAGGCTAGCGAAGTACCGGAGGCTGCTGCGGTTGATAAAAAATATTATCAATATTATCGCCGCAGTGCGTGTAAAGTGAATGTGCAGCGATAAAAAATAAAATAAAAATTTTGTCACTGCGGTGGGGCGGGTGTGGGCGACCGATCAGTCCTGATCGGGCAAACACTGCGTTTTGGGTGGAGGGAGAACTAAAGTGACACTAGTACTATTATAGATCTGACCGTGATCAGTTTTGATCACTTCCAGATACTATAAAAGTACAAATGCTGATTAGCGATACGCTAATCAGCAAATAACGGACTGCGGTGCGGTGGGCTGGGCGCTAACCGATCTCTAAACTACCTAACCAAGGGGCCTAAACTATACTGAAACCTAACGGTCAATACCAGTGAAAAAAAAAGTGACAGTTTGCACTGATCACTTTTTTCCTTTCACTAGTGATTGACAGGGGCGATCAAAGGGGTGATCAAAGGGTTAATTGGGGTGATCTGGGGGCTAAGTGTGGTGTAGTGGGTACTCACAGTGATGTGTGCTCCTCTGCTGGAACCAACCGACCAAAAGAAGGAGCAGAGGAGCACAGCAGCCATATAACCCCATCATATTTACTAATATGTGGGGTTAAATGGCTGCTGATTGGATTTTAAAAAAATCAGCAACCTGCCAGCCAATGATCGTGGCCGGCAGGCTGCTGACGAAATACTCTGCTGCGAAAAGCCGGCCCGCGATGCGCATGCGCGGGCCGGCTGTGACGTAATCTCACGTCTCGCGAGATGACGCGCCGATGCGTCCAGGAGGAACAAATCAACCACCTCCCGGACGCATCGGTGCGTTAGGCGGTCGGGAGGTGGTTAAACAATACATACCAAGCAAGCGCGCCCAGTATGGGGTCAAATTGTATAAGCTCTGTGAAAGGGCCACAGGCTATACTCACAAATTTCGAGTTTATGAGGGTAAAGATCAGACCCTGGAGCCGGTCGGTTGTCCTGACTACCTGGGGAGCAGTGGGAAGACAGTCTGGGACTTGGTGTCACCCTTATTTGGCAAGGGGTACCATCTTTATGTGGACAATTTTTACACAACTCCTCTTCCCCTCTTCAAGCATTTGTCTAGTCGCCGGGGCTTCTCCCAACAGCTCAATACCACCTGTCTTGCAAGGGGGGAGAGGGCTGCCTTGTGTAACGAAGAACTGCTTGCGGTGAAATGGAGAGACAAGCGTGACGTTTACATGCTCTCCTTCATTCACGCAGACACGACAATACAAATAGAACGAGCAACCAGTGTCATTGAAAAGCCCCTCTCGGTCCACGACTATAATTTGCTCATGGGAGGGGTGGACTTCAGTGACCAGATGTTGGCTCCTTATTTAGTGTCCCGCCCCACCAGACGCTGGTATAAGAAGGTGTCTGTATATTTAACTCAATTGGCTATGTACAATAGTTTTGTTCTCTACAGTAAGGCTGGGAGAACAGGATCCTTCCTCAAATTTCAGGAAGAGATCATCGAGAACCTCCTGTATCCAGGAGGTTCTGTGGCCCCATCCACCAGTGTAGTGAGCCGTCTACACGAGCGACATTTCCCCAATGTCGTTGCTGGTACCTCAACCCAAGCGCCACCCCGAAAAAGATGTTGTGTCTGTAGCAGGAGTGGAATAAGGCGTGACACCCGCTATTTCTATCCTGACTGCCCTGACCACCCTGCCCTATGCTTAGGGGAGTGTTTCCCGGAAGTACCACACACAGGTACACTATTAGCATAGGGATTGCGTCACACAGGGCTCTTAGGGCCCTTCCATTCACAGCTGCTGCAAACCTCTCCTTTCACCTGGAACAAAGTGCATAATGTACTTTGCCACATCTCTGGGCGATTTGCGCTTTGCACATTGTCCCATGGGGAAGGAGAGGTTTGTCCTATAAAGGTAAAAAAGAGCAAAACAAAAAAAAAAATCACCGGTAAGCAAAAAAGTTAACGTTCTGTTCCAAAAGTTCAATAAAGTTTATAAAAGTTAATGTTCTGTTCAAATGTTATACAAACCGGCTTCCAAAAAAGTTGGGACACTAAACAAATTGTGAATAAAAACTGAATGCAATGATGTGGAGATGGCAAATGTCAATATTTTATTTGTAATAGAACGTAGATGACAGATCAAACGTTTAATCCGAGTAAATGTATCATTTTAAAAGAAAAATACGTTGATTCAAATTTTCACTGTGTCAACAAATCCCCAAAAAGTTGGGACAAGTAGCAATAAGAGGCTGGAAAAAGTAAATTTGAGCATAACAAAGAGCTGGAAGACCAATTAACACTAATTAGGTCAATTGGCAACATGATTGGGTATTAAAAGAGCTTCTCAGAGTGGCAGTGTCTCTCAGAAGCCAAGATGGGTAGAGGATCACCAATTCCCACAATGTTGCGCAGAAAGATAGTGGAGCAATATCAGAAAGGTGTTGCCCAGCGAAAAATTGCGAAGACTTTGCATCTATCATCATCAACTGTGCATAACATCATCCGAAGATTCAGAGAATCTGGAACAATCTCTGTGCGTAAGGGTCAAGGCCGTAAAACCATATTGGATGCCTGTGATCTCCGGGCCCTTAAACGACACTGCACCACAAACAGGAATGCTACTGTAAAGGAAATCACAGAATGGGCTCAGGAATACTTCCAGAAACCATTGTCAGTGAACACAATCCACCGTGCCATCCGCCGTTGCCAGCTGAAACTCTACAGTGCAAAGAAGAAGCCATTTCTAAGCAAGATCCACAAGCTCAGGCGTTTTCACTGGGCCAGGGATCATTTAAAATGGAGTGTGGCAAAATGAAGAAAGTTATTTTTGGAAATCTGGGACGCCATGTCATCCGGACCAAAGAGGACAAGGACAACCCAAGTTGTTATCAACGCTCAGTTCAGAAGCCTGCATCTCTAATGGTATGGGGTTGCATGAGTGCGTGTGGCATGGGCAGCTTGCATGTCTGGAAAGGCACCATCAATGCAGAAAAATATATTCAGGTTCTAGAACAACATATGCTTCCATCCAGATGTCATCTCTTTCAGGGAAGACCCTGCATTTTTCAACAAGATAATGCCAGACAACATTCTGCATCAATCACAACATCATGGCTGCGTAGGAGAAGGATCCGGGTACTGAAATGGCCAGTCTGCAGTCCAGATCTTTCACCGATAGAGAACATTTGACGCATCATAAAGAGGAAGGTGCAACAAAGAAGGCCCAAGACGATTGAACAGTTAGAGGCCTGTATTAGACAAGAATGGGAGAGCATTCCTATTTCTAAACTTGAGAAACTGGTCTCCTCGGTCCCCAGACATCTGTTGAGTGTTGTAAGAAGAAGGGGAGATGCCACACAGTGGTGAAAATGACCTTGTCCCAACTTTTTGGGGATTTTTTGACACCATGAAAAACATATTTTTCCCTTAAAATAGTACATTTTCTCAGTTTAAACTTTTGTTCCGTGATTTATGTTCTATTCTGAATAAAATATTAGAAGTTGGCACCTCCACATCATTGCATTCAGTTTTTATTCACGATTTGTATAGTGTCCCAATTTTTTGGAATCCGGTTTGTATAAAGTTAATAAATTTATTTTACTTTTTTTTTTTACCTTCTAGGTGGACCAATCGATGACCCAGCTGCAGCACTGATGTGCATTCTGACAGAAGCATTGCGCTGCTGTCAGATTACACAAAAGTCGGTGTATGCGGCGCTGCAAGAAGAGATTTCTTCTCTGCAGTAAAAAAGATACGTTTGCCGAGGCTTATGACCTGAGGGGCGGTGTTCATATGCTTTGGCAAACACTTTGTATATAAAAAATATTAATAAATAAATCCCGGCAATGATTTATTCATCTACATTGATTGATGTGAATGGAGAAATCGGGTTTGCCAGGGCATACGAGCGAGTGGGTTTGGATGTTGGGAGGAGCTCCTATGTCCTGGCAGGCGCCTTTCCCCTGCCTTTTTTTTTTTTTTTGGGCACAGATTTTTTCATCCACATTGATAGATGCGAATGAAGAAATCTGTGCCGTTCATTTTTTCTTTCAGCCCAGAGGCTGAACGGAAAGAAATCTCATTACCCGTATGCTCAATATAAAGAGAATAGCAGAAACTCCTAATGCTGGCCATACATGTAATGATTGCAGAGACCCTCAAAGGGCATTTTTTACACATTTGGATTTCAAAATACCTCTCGCGCATTAGGGCCCCTAAAATGCCAGGGCAGTATAAATACTCCACAAGTGACCCCATTTTGGAAAGAAGGCACCCCAAGGTATTTTGTGAGGGGCATGGCGAGTTCATGTAAAATTGTATTTTTTGTCACAAGTTAGTGGAATATGAGACTTTGTAAGAAAAAAAAAATATATATATATATAATTTTCCGCTAACTTGTGCCAAAAAAATAAAAATAAATTCTAGGACCTCGCCATGCCCCTCACGGAATACCTTGGGGTGTCTTCTTTCCAAAATGGGGTCACTTGTGGCCATTTTAGGGGCCCTAATGTGTGAGAAGTAGTTTGAAATCCAAATGTGTAAAAAATGCCCTGTGAAATCCTAAAGGTGCTCTTTAGAATTTGGGCCCCTTTGCCCAAAGTGTCACATGTGGTATCGCCGTACTCAGGAGAAGTTGGGCAATGTGTTTTGGGGTGTCTTTTTACATATACTCATGCTGGGTGAGAGAAATATCTGTCAAATGACAACTTTGTATAAAAAAATGGGAAAAGTTGTCTTTTAGAGAGATATTTCTCTCACCCAGCATGGGTATATGTAAAAAGACACCCGAAACACATTGCCCTACTTCTCCTGAGTACGGCGATACCACATGTGTGACACTTTTTTGCAGCCTAGGTGGGCAAAGGGGCCCAAATTCTAAAGAGCACCTTTACGATTTCACAGGGCATTTTTTACACATTTGGATTTCAAACTACTTCTCATGCATTAGTGCCCCTAAAATGCCAGGGCAGTATAAATACCCCACAAATGACCCCATTTTGGAAAGAAGACACCCCAAGGTATTTCGTGATGGGCATAGTGAGTTCATGGAAGTTTTTATTTTTTGTCACAAGTTAGTGGAATATAAGACTTTGTAAGAAAAAAAAATCATCATTTTTCGCTAACTTGTGACAAAAAATAAAAACTTCCATGAACCTACTATGCCCATCAGCGAATACCTTAGGGTGTCTACTTTCCGAAATGGGGTCATTTGTGGGGTGTTTCTACTGTCTGGGCATTGTAGAACCTCAGGAAACATGACAGGTGCTCAGAAAGTCAGAGCTGCTTCAAAATGCGGAAATTCACATTTTTGTACCATAGTTTGTAAACGCTATAACTCTTGCGCAAACCAATTTTGCACTTATTGCATTTTTTTTAAATCAAAGACATGTAGAACAATAAATTTAGAGAAAAATGTATATAGAAATGTAGTTTTATTTGAAAAATTTTACAACTGAAAGTGAATTTTTGAAAAAAATTAGGTAAATTTCGATTAATAACAAAAAAATAAAAATGTCAGCAGCAATGAAATACCACCAAATGAAATCTCTATTAGTGAGAAGAAAAGGAGGTAAAATTAATTTGGGTGGTAAGTTCTATGACCGAGCAATAAACCGTGAAAGTAGTGTAGTGCAGAATTGTAAAAGGTGGTCTGGTCATTAAGGGGGGTTTAAGCTAGGGGAGCTGAGGTGGTTAAACATATTCTTAAAGACGTTTTCGTATTTAAAAATAAACATAAAATCCTGCAAAATTTTGCACTAGTCACGAAGCCTTTTACACTAGCGTTTTTGCTGTATCTGGCAGGGTTTAGCAAAAATGCTCCCATTACTGATAATACAACCATCTGCATCCGTTACGAACGGATCCGGTTGTATTATCTTTAACATTGCCAAGACGGATCCGTCATTAACTCTATTGAAAGTCAATGGGGGGACGGATCCATTTTCTATTGTGGCAGAGAAATCCGATCCGTCCCCATTGACTTGCATTGGGGGGTCATGACGGATCAGTCTTGATCAGTTTCCCAAAACAGAAAGAAAAATACAACATGTTGCGGTTTGCTCTCCGGTCTGGGAACGCAACTTAACGGAACAGAATGCATTTTGTAGCATTCCGTTCTGTTCAGTTTTGTCCACATTGACAATGAATGGGGACAAAATGGAAGCGTTTTTTTCCGGTATTGAGCCCCTATGACGGAACTCAATACCGGAAAACCTAAATGCTAGTGTGAAAGTACCCTAAAAATAGGCCATAGTCTGTACAGATTACTTTACTGCAATTATCTGCTTATAATTACAGGCAGGATAAAAATTACAATAATCACCTATATACAGATAACACAGAATCCACCATTCATAATAGTGAATTGTTAAAGTTTTTTTTTTTTTTTTAACCACCTCTGCACACGTCAGAGAAAATGACTAAAAAACGGTATCGGCAAGAGTTGAGACATTGACCGGCTCTGCAACACTGTAACACAACAATCTGCACAGCAACCAACTCCCACCACATTCACCTGGACAATGGAGTGTGTGCACAAAAAAGTGGTATAGATGCTTGGCAATGTCAGTGTTGTAAATGGCAGTAAATATATGTAACGGATCTCCTAGCACCCCGACCGGGTACCTCCGTCGATAGATGCTCCTAGTGCTTTCCGAGGACTCCAAGCACTCCACTTGACACCGTACGCCCTGCAGACCCCACTAACCGCCACAGCTTGGTTGGGGTCTCACCGTCCTCCACCCACGCTGGACCTACGACAAGGCTCCAGGCTCCAGTGGGTGAACCTCTCCTACAGCCAGAGAGCAGGAACAGCTCTTACAAGAGCTAGTAGTTATGCCAGGGGAGTATAGCAAATCTTCAGCGTATAGCAATCCCCCAGTTTGATCAGTTATCCAAACACCAGTCTCAGCATGATGAAGGATAAAACAGGAACACTTTATTGAGGGCTACCCGCCCGTATTTATGCAGGTCCCCATCTGGTGGACACGCCCCCAGGGGACCAGAATGGAGACTGCGACACAGGACAGATACAGCACATCCCCACAATGCATCATGGTTTCCTCCTCTCTGCCTGGCGACACCCGAGGAGCAATCCAATTATGTCTCAGGACAAAGAGAAAACACCAATACACACGTGGAGACAACAGGACAGGAATCACCACCCAAACACACAATGTCACACCCCACAGCAAACACAGACATTTAACATATCCCCAGATAGCTCAAGTCTGAGTGCATATCATTAGGTGAATGGCACTCAGAATACACGAATACAATAATATTAGCTATCTGGGTGCCCTCACATAACATACAATCTAACCGAACGCATAATAACATAAAACACAATTCCAAAGACAGATTTAAGCTGTGCGGCCGGCCTGTTTTCTTTAAAGTTAGTATGGGCCATAATCCTGAGGCAAGAGGCTGGCAACCAGCCCCCTCCAAAACACCGTGGCGAGGTTGGTTTCGTCACACATCTCCCCCTTCCAGGGAAGACTAACCAGATACCTGACCTCACGGTCAGTACCTGAGTTAGTCTGGAAGTCCAACCACAACCCCATACTGGACCTGTTGAATTTTGGGGCCTGGCGCTGTTCCGTATGTCCCCAGCTGTTGAGTGGGCATCTGCGACTCCTTGCTGCCTTGTGGTTCTCCAGCTTGGAGCTGTAGGTACTTGGTGGGCAGAGGCCGACTGCGCTCTGCCCAGATGCCAGCTCTTCCGCGGGGGTAGCCTGTGGAAAGTCCAGCTCTGAAGAAGAGGGTAGGGGAGGGCAGAGGCCGACTGCGCTCTGCCCAGATGCCAGCTCTTCCGCTGGGGTAGCCTGTGGGATGTCCGGCTCTGGAGAAGAGGATAGAGGAGGGCAGAGGCCGACTGCGCTCTGCCCTGATGCCAGCTCTTCCGCTGGGAAGGAATCAGTGGGTAGCGCAGGCTCATCCCCTGCCCCCAGAACTCTGTTGGGAAGTAGCTGGGAAGGGGAGGGCTCGCTTACCTCCTCCTCCTGGTATCCCTGCGGAGATGGATGGGGATCTGGACCGACTGTCCAGCATCCCTGTAGGACTGGCACCGAGCCCGCGGTCTCATCTGCGCCCATGCAGAGGGGCTTGTGCTCCCCTTTTCCCGGTATCTCCGGCTGCTGGTGGAAGGTGAGGCCGGTTGCCTCTCCTCCCCAGGACTCTGGTTGCTGTAAGGCAGAGGGACCCCGCATCTCCTCCCCCTGGAACTCAGGTTGCCGCTGGGGAGAGAGACCGGTTGTCTCCTCGCCCTGTGATATGCACTGCCGCTGGAGATCTGGGCAGGCGGCCCAGCATCCCTGTAGGGCCAGTAGAGAGACCTCGGTCACATCTCCACCTGCCTGTTGTGGTTCCTCACAGGACCAGTCTATGAGGACCCCTACCTCTGTAGCTGGTACTGAAGCAGGGGATACTTCAGTCGGGTCTTCCCAGCTGTAGGGTTGTAGGTCTGGGACTGCCACCCAGCCCTCTGGCAGTGTATATTGGGACCGAATTGAGCTGAAGAGGTATTGGTAGTCCTGCTCCAGCTCCCACTCCTTTGTCACTAGAGATGCCAGGTCTTGTCTCACCTCTCTCGCTGTAGCCCAATCATGCATAGCTTCTCTGTAGTCATAGATATCCCAGAACTGGGACCCTCCAGCATCTCCGAACTCCGGTTCTGCAAAGGCATCAAACAACAGGCCAGGGCCATCATAATCCTCACCCTCGGGTCTGTCGTGCTCAGCCATCCAGGGAGAGTGCCGAATCACATACCACCAGAGTGCCTGGTAGGCGTCATCTAGCCAAAGCTCCTTCCATACCAGGCTCTCCAGTTCTGTCACCCACTCATTTAGGGGCTCCTCTCCCAGAAGGGGCATTCGCAGGGCCACTCGCATCCGCAACTGCTGCTCCTCACTGGGGAGACTCTCGCCCCGCCGACGCTGTACATCTTCCAGGGCCTCGTGCCAGACGCCTTTCCGGACTGCATCTCTCCAGTCCGGGTCATCATCCTCCTCGTAGTGGAACGCTGTTCGAAGACTAGCCGATTCCATCCTGCTGTAGCCAGGGGCGCTGTACAAATACTAGCGTTGCCCTCAATATACTCCACGAATGGTGTCTCCGAGCTGCTTCTCCTCACACTAGGACGCCACCCCACTGCTTGCCACCAATGTAACGGAACGCCTGGCACCCCGATCGGGTACCTCCGTCGATAGATGCTCCTAGTACTTTCCGAGGACTCCAAGCACTCCACTTGACACCGTACGCCCTGCAGACCCCACTAACCGCCACAGCTTGGTTGGGGTCTCACCGTCCTCCACCCACGCTGGACCTACGACAAGGCTCCAGGCTCCAGTGGGTGAACCTCTCCTACAGCCAGAGAGCAGGAACAGCTCTTACAAGAGCTAGTAGTTATGCCAGGGGAGTATAGCAAATCTTCAGCGTATAGCAATCCCCCAGTTTGATCAGTTATCCAAACACCAGTCTCAGCATGATGAAGGATAAAACAGGAACACTTTATTGAGGGCTACCCGCCCGTATTTATGCAGGTCCCCATCTGGTGGACACGCCCCCAGGGGACCAGAATGGAGACTGCGACACAGGACAGATACAGCACATCCCCACAATGCATCATGGTTTCCTCCTCTCTGCCTGGCGACACCCGAGGAGCAATCCAATTATGTCTCAGGACAAAGAGAAAACACCAATACACACGTGGAGACAACAGGACAGGAATCACCACCCAAACACACAATGTCACACCCCACAGCAAACACAGACATTTAACATATCCCCAGATAGCTCAAGTCTGAGTGCATATCATTAGGTGAATGGCACTCAGAATACACGAATACAATAATATTAGCTATCTGGGTGCCCTCACATAACATACAATCTAACCGAACGCATAATAACATAAAACACAATTCCAAAGACAGATTTAAGCTGTGCGGCCGGCCTGTTTTCTTTAAAGTTAGTATGGGCCATAATCCTGAGGCAAGAGGCTGGCAACCAGCCCCCTCCAAAACACCGTGGCGAGGTTGGTTTCGTCACAATATAGAAAACAGATCAGATGGCACTCACCACAAAAAATCTTCTTTATTCTAAAATAACGGCCCAGGGAAAGCACAACAAGTGTGCAAAGCAGCCGTCGCCTTTCCATTTGTTCTGCATCCTGTACCGCAATGGCTCTTTAAATTTTTTTAATATTTTTTTAGAGGAAAGATTTCTTTTTTTTTTTTTGTGGTGAGTGCCATCTGATCTGTTTTCTATATTTACTGACATGCCTAGAAAAGTCTCCAATAGAAGGAAATGAGTCATATTCATTATGTCTGTGACCTATGATGGCTGCTGTAAAGTGTTCCTCTAAATGTTGTTAAGAACAGCTCAGGCAAGATGGCAGCACCCACATTCGCATCCAAAACTTAGAATAAGAAAATCTCCAAATAAAAACAAGTTAGGAAAAAGGATATACTGTATATACTCTAGTATAAGACGAGTTTTTTGGCACATTTTTGTGCTCAAAAAGCCCCCTCGTCTTATACTCGAGTCTCGATTTGGCCGACCCGAAAATGCCGCGATGAATGCACTGCAGCGAGCGGCCTGGCCGGCGCGTGACTGACGTTGCTTAGTAACGCTTCCTGCTTCCAGTCAGCTCGCTGCAGTGCATTCATCGTGACAGTGAGTACAGAGGCCGGACCTGTTATCAATAGGAGAGAGCTTGTTTTACACACTAGTGAAATACTTTACACACAAAGTATTTTATGTGCGCAGTTTAAGACACATGAGGGGACACATAGGGCCATGAGGGGGACCAGCATAAGATGCTATATGTCTTATGCTGCCCCCCCCCCCCCCTCATGGCCCTATGTGTCATGGCACATATCCCCTATAACAGCATCCTCCACAGATCCACCCCATAACAGCGTCCTCCACAGATGTTATGGTCCATTCACACATCTGTATGTGTTTTGCGGATCCGCAAAACACGGACACTGGCAATGTGCGTTCTGCATTTTGCAGACCGCACATCGCCGGCACTCATAGAAAATGCCTTTTCTTGTACGTAATTGCGGACAAGAATAGGACATGTTCTATTTTTTGGCGGAACGGAAGTGCTGTGGACAGCACATTCCGGCCCCATTTAAAATGAATAGGTCTGCACCTGTTCCACAAAGTTGCGGAACGGATGTGGACCCATTTTGCGGACGTGTGAATGGACCCTTAGTCTTTTTGTTGGCAGGACACAAAGGTTGGGAGGGTGTTACAGAAATTTAGCTGGACTATTATAAGTTTGTACTAACATTTTGGTAGTCTCCTGTTTTAAAAAGGGATGCATATATGAGAAGTTGCTTTAAGATAGAAAAGGCTGTAGGTAGTGTTTTACTGACAGGCATGAATGAGACAAATCTGCAGTAGCCTACAGAACCACTACTAGACAGTCTGCAGTGTAAACATTTGAAGGGATTGTGGCACTCTGCTGAGCGCTGCAGCCTTACAAACAGCTGATCTGTTGGAATGTCGAGAGCTGGACTTTGCAGCAATTTGTTATTGATAACTGTAAGGGAACGTTCTCTCTCAGGGGGTCTCAAACACAGATTTCTCGCAGACAACCGGATTGAAGTCCAAACGATGATTTATTTTCTAGCACTTTAGCACAATAGAACAACCAAAATAACTCCTACCCATCTAGGCACTACCTAATACATAATTTATTCCCTGACTCACCTCTAAAGAACACAGTTCACACACATGATCAGATGCGGCTTTCTCAGCCCAAACAGTCCAGGCTGTTACTACAACAACATCAGTACCTTTGGAGGATTGTGGCTGAGAAATCCACCTGACTCTAGCCGTGCGACCCTCTCTCCGGAGGCATTGCTAGGTCCCCCAAACTCAGGCTTCCTCAGCCTTTGGCCTCATGCACACGGCTGTGTTCCGCGGCTGAGAGCGGACCGTTGAAACCCGGCCGGAATTCCTGCTGACAGCATGAGCGCACGGCGTCATAGCCACCAATGACTCCATTCGCTCATGCTGTCAGCAGGAATCCAGGCCGGGTTTCCACGGTCCGCTCTCAGCTGCGGAACACAGCCGTGTACATGAGGCCTTTCTCTCTCACTCTCAGACCTCCGCAGCCTTTCTTCCCCCCCTCCTCTGACTAAGGCCCCATGCACACGGCCGTGTTTCACAGCCGTGTGCGGGCCGTGGAACCGCGGCCTGGATCCCTCCTGAGAGCAGGAGCGCACGGCGTCACTGGTTGCTATGACGCCGTGCGCTCCCTGCTGCCGACACAGTACAGAAATACACTGGTATAGATCATACCAGTGTATTACTGTATTGCGGCGGCAGCAGGGAGCGCACGGCGTCATAGCAACCAGTGACGCCGTGCGCTCCTGCTCTCAGGAGGGATCCAGGGCGCGGTTCCAGGGCCCACACACGGCTGTGAAACACGGCCGTGTGCATGGGCCCTAACACACAGAGGGTTGGTTTGATGCCTCCTTGATTAGAACAGGCCTCACCTGTGATCACCTCAGGTGAAAAGGAATACCTGTGCTGGAAGGGTGTGGACTGGTGTGACTACCAAACCTATCCGCCAATCCAAGTAAAATCTAGCCCAGAAGAAAATGTATGCAAAACTGTCTCGGCAAACTATACTTTGTTGATACCACTGCAGCTTTCCGGATTTTTGTTATCTCACCCAGCTGAGGTATCTGGGCAGGATACACACGCCTTCCCGCATTGTCCACATTACCACATAACGTATCCATTAATATTGTGAACCCAGAAAACTGAGACATGTGAAGAAATATAAGAGGAGATTGCTGAAGGTGCTGTGTCACTAGTTACAATTATCTTCTATCCATAGGATAGAGAATAAAGTTGGCAGACGAGCAGCAGACTGTTAGGAAGGAAGCATTCAGCATTTACGTGCAGCGATCATCTCCACAGTATGAGGACCAGGGATCGCTATTGTGGTGCCTCATCCTCATACAGCTACATTGTTTCTAGGCAGCAGATCGCTGTTTAGACTGCACAATCTGCTGCCCAGAAAGAATAATTGATGAGCCTGTAATTTCACCCAATGAAGTATCGTTTCGCTCGTTCATTGGGTGATCGGCTACCCATTTACACAGGCAGATTGTTGGGAACGAGTGTTCGCAGGAACGTTCATTCTCAACAGTTTGCCCAGTTATCTGTATAAATCCACCTTAAGTATCTAATTTGCTGGGAGTCTCACTTTTCACTTCAATGGGACTGCAGAGTACGGTGCCTGCAGCATTCCCATAGAACACATGCATTCCACCACTCTATTCTCATGGGGGCAATATGGCAACACTTCTGGACCACCGTTCTTATGATTGCTGCGGGTCCCTCGTGATTAGTTATGTGGATATGTGTTAAGTGTTCTTAGTGACACAACCCCATTAAGTCCTTTTTGTTTTTAATTAATGCTTGTCCTATTAAATATAACAAACGCAAACATTCTTAATAACCACATTTCCATTTTTTCTTTCTAATAAACTTTTTTTTCTTCACCTTCAGGACTGAAAGGAATTATCAGATTTGTAAAGCCAGCTCCAATTGATGAGGAACCTACAAAAAAGCAAAAGAAGCAGCAAGGATCAAAGAAGAGTCAAAGTTCTGGTTTAGAATTTCCGATGCAGAATATGGATGTGAACAATGCTTCATAGTCCATCTGTTCTTATGTATATCTTACTGGCTTATTGATACTCAGTCATCTAGTTATTAAACTATTGGCAATTGGAGATCCATTGTATTTAACTGTTACTGGTCGTCTTATATGCAACCTGCTTAATGATGACTGCAAAGGCATAGTAAAATTGAATAAATAGGTTATTATAGACCTACATGTGTCAGGTTTTGTCCATTCAGTGTTCTTATTACCATTATCCGCCAGACTGTGCAATATAGCCCATTCTACTGACAGTAAAATGTGGCTGCGTTATGCCCATTAGAAAACGGCCTAAGTTTGAAAAAAAAAGATCTACCTAGTTTAGCATACTATTCTTCCTTTGTGCACGTGACCATATTTGGAATCCGCTTCCAATCCACATTTTTTTCATTTTTTTGCCGTTTTGACGATTTCCCATTCTTTTGAATGGGGTCCACAAAAAACAGCACAAGGATGTCCGTTCCACAAATTATAGTGCATGTCCTGTTCTTGGCCGCAAACTGCGGTCCATGGTCCCATTCGAGCCAACAGGTCCGCAGAAAACATGGGTGGCAATTGGAAGCCATCAGTGTGTCATCCTCGCTTTGCGGACCCATTGTCTGGAAATTCCAGGGACAGCCCTCTTAGCCATGTGGTGGAACAGTAGCAGCGTATGTGTAGGGGATTAGCAGTGAGGAGTAGCAGCTGTACATAACATGATGGTAGGCAGGCATACAGATGGGGCACAATCAGCAAGGCAATCTCTATTCATCAGCCGGAAGAGTGTGAAAATCCTCTTGAATCCAGGTTTGACAAAAGGGATGTTTTGGACACTGGTGGAGGACAACTTAGTTCCTTTGGTTGTCACCCATGCTCTCTGCAGTGCTCAAAACCCTATATGAGATTACACTGGAAGCTGGGCAAGAAAAGACAAGAGATCATACTGAGCCAGTTCAGGTCACTGCTCTACTCCGCCTGCCCAGAAATTCATGGGGTCAGGAAACCGGGTAGTGCACAGGCCAGAGTCTAGGTAGGACTGAACCTGAGAGTTGAGGAGGATTAGCCTCAGCCCGATGCGGCCCATAAACCTCTTTCACCATGTTGAGGAGACTAAAGTGGCGGTGCTCTGGCCACAATAGTCTTTTAAACATCCAAATAGTGAGAGAGAATTAAGGCAGCACTCACCCACTTGGTATAAAAAAAGTCTTCTTTATTGCTTCAAAAACTCAGTCACAATAGGTAGGTAAGCGGGCAAATAACCAAACACAGGAAAACAAACAGAACAAATGACTAGGCCCAAAAGCTAGGGAGAAAAGGGTCACCTCCTAGCGATCCCTAAAAGCTTTCCCTAAAATGCTGTGCCCATGTACATACCCTTATGGTCGATATGCACATGTCATTTTGCCTAAATCTGAACACCCTGGGCAAACCCTAAGCAGCAGGGAAAAGGGAAGATGCAACCTGCTTCTTCAAACCAGGAGGTAGCAAGCATCTCTCTAGAGGCCTAGATAAAACACACAGAGAGGACTTATCTTGAGCAGAGCTGGAGCAGACAATCCACCACACATCAAGCGCTCCCAGGAAAGAACTATAACCCACACAGGCCACTGGGAGGGAAAGAGGGATAAATAGCCTCACTAACAATAAAACCCAGTACACCTGAGGGAAGGTGGATCCAGCTCAAACCCAAATCAAAACAGAGAAGTCAGACATGTGCAGCCAGTCTGACAGACCTCCGCACATTCACAGGGCAAGGCGTGACACTCACATAAAAGCAGAAGGTGAGGGGCGGACATGCATTTAACATAAACGTATTAGTCATATCGACTTTGTTGTAAATAAAAGGGTTTTCTAAATGAAATAAAGTTAAAAGTTAACATTTATAAATTTGTATAACACCCAGATGGCGAGGGTGGGGCCTGAAACTGTGGCCCAGGGTAGGCTGGTTGTGAAGGGGGGCCAGAGTACTGCGATGGGCCAGGTTGAGACGTGATGGGTGTAGACTGCCCATATGATGACTCAACATTATAATGTGGGCCATATGGGTGAGTAGGTGGCCCATAATGTCCCCTTGGAGGGTGGAATTGTGGAGGAGGCTGTGAGTCCTGGGAAAATTGTATTAGCTGAGGGCCATTCAAGTTCCCATGGAGGCGCCAATTTTCAAGGGCCCAGTGAATGTCGGGCGGGTCGTTGGGAGGAGTGGCTGCATCCAGAACGATATTGAGAGCTGTTTGTGTTCTCAATACTCGTTCTGAAGGCAGCCGGCGCAAATACGAGGCCAGACTACAAGCATAAAGGTCAAACTAATCCTCCTGCCGGGCTCTCGATAAATAATCAAGAACCTGAGTATTTATATTAGTATCGGAAGGAGCCATTGCCTGTCGTCTGGCCCTGCTGGGTAGAGCCAAAGGGGTGGGGGGGAATCTGCACCCGAAACAGGTGGTGGCCTGGATGGTGCAGTGCTTGGTCCTGGTGCAGTGTCCACCTGTGCTGAACCAGAGGGAGTGTCTTCCTCACAAGCACTTGACAGCTTTGGTGCAGACTCCTCCCCTTCCTCCTGTAGGTTGTCCTCCGTTCTTTAAAAATAATACAAAAATAGTACATTAGTAGATGAACAGTATTTTCGTTTTACTATGCAAGTCACATATTACTATAATACTCCAATTATTTATAGCACATAGTACTACATGAACTACCCAACATATTACATTTTGGAAATTAGAAGTGTCATCGCTGCCCCTTAACACAAATCCAAATCCACTTGTCATGTTCACCAACTTTTTCTTTGTGAAGGAGACATTTCTATGGTTGCTAGGGATTTGCAAATATGCCTTTTGAACATGAACATATTTTTAATCTGTATAACATTAAAGTGGTATTCTCATCTTAATGATCACTGTTAAATCTGTTAATGATTTGACAGTGATCATTTTTCTAAATACATTTTATTACCTAATTCCCACTTTTTTTTTTTTTTTTTTTTTTTTTTTTTTTTATAAATAAGTCCCCTCTTCCTGATGTTGTCTTTGGTCTCCCTTGGTTACGGCCACCTCTTCTGTCGGATCCTGCCGGGCCACTCAATGTTCTGAACGCGCACGCCGCCGCCGTGCATGCGCCATGATGACTTCTTCCTGGCCAGTATAGTACAGAGCTGCGACCGCGCACGCCGGCTCTGTACTATACAGGCCAGGAATAAGTCACCATGGCGCATGCGCGGCGGCGTGCGCGTTCAGTATATTGCGCGGCCCGGCCAGGAGAAAATCTTCAGTCTTCTGCTCAAGCACAGAAGAAGAATCCAGGAAGTGAACGTCGCGCTCAAGGAAGGTAAGTATGAAAAGGGAAGATGAGAATACCCCTTTAAAGGGGTTTTATTATCTCAGACAATAGAGGCATATCTCTCGAATATGCCCCCATTGTCTTATAGTTGGGGGTCCCACCACTGGGACCAGCACCTATATTGAGAACGGAGCGCCGAAACTGAAGGAGAGTGCGCTGCGCATGTGCAGCCACCCTCCATTCATTTCTATGGGAGAGGCAGGGATTTGCGCTTGGTGGTGGACGTACCCCGGGAAATCTGGGCTCCTCCAGCCACAGCGCTCCCCGCTCTGTTCTCGATATGGGTGCTATCAGACAATGGTGTCATATCCTAGTGATATGCCCCTCCATTGTGTTAAGCTGGGAATACCCCTTTAACTACATAATCTACAAACAGTGTATATGGATAAACATGTAGTGGTCATTGTGTAGAATTAACTTACAGACGCAGCTCCATGGCCTCACGGAGGAACATTAGTTGGTTCAGAAACATGTATGGCCTTTTCTTGGTGGCCCCGAAACCACTCCTCGTCTGTTGATGCAATTCCTTGTGGAACTGGTCCCTGCAGCCCCACCAACGATTCTTTACATCATCCACTTTCCAAAAAAAAGGAACATATACAATCATACAAATTATAACATATGAGATGTGCTATGTGAGGGAGGATAACATGTGCTATGCTAGGGAAGATAATGTTTGACAGGTGCTATGCTAGGGAGGATAACATATAACATGTGCTATACTAGGGAAGATAACGTATGACATGTGCTATGCTAGGGAGGACAGAAAGTATCACACATGTATACATTGGCTACTTACCCAAATTTTGGCGGCTTTTGCCATGTGTTTTTTCCCAGATGGTTGCAAAAAGCTCCTTGGTTATTTCCACCCAGGCCTCATCTTTTTTGTAACGATTGTGGTAGTCGCCACTCCTCGATTTCCAGATGCAGGGCCTCTCTTGGACGAGGACTATCAGCCTCTCTACATCCATAGGCCGTGGTGTCCTTGGCATGACTTTTTGGATAAAGCAATGGTCCTCAAGGGCTGGAAAAGTGTGCTGCTAACAAACTCCTGCATCTTGTGCTGCCTGGAGCCAGACACTGAGCAACTCAACTTCCTGTCTGAAATCCATTCTGTGTTGCTAAGTTACTTGCGTAAAAAACGCAACGAAATGCATGCCATCCGGATGCAATGCGATTTTCACGCAGCCCATTCATTTCTATGGAGCCTGCATTGTGTGGAAAACGCACAAAGTGGAGTGATGCATGAAAAACAACGCTCATGTACACAGCCCCATAGAAATGAATGGGTCCGGATTCAGTGCGGGTGCAATGCGTTCACCTCACGCATCACACTCATGCAGAAATCTCGCCCGTGTGAAAGAGGCCTTAAGGCAGCAGACTAAATAGTACTACAGCTAATGCACTGCCAGCAACTTGGCCAGGTGAGAATTAAGCCTGCACATGTCACGGAATGTGTACAGGTAACAAGGCAAAGCAACATGTATAAACGACTCGCTGGATCCAAAAACTAAGGAACCAAGGGAGACCCCTGCAGAAGACCTGGCACTTTCCCTGGCTGCTCAGCCTATGCAAAGATCCTAATGGTGGAGGTTTGCATATCCACGAACCTTGACTATAAAGCCCTGAGCACCCTACTATAGTGAGGGGACACGACCACCGGCTCCCTACACAAGACACGGAGGGAGTCAGGGTCATCTGGGATCCAGCAAACAGATATTAACATATAAAAGTACACTTAGCTTTGAAGCAAACAGGAGGACAGATCAGCGTGCACACACACTCCAGGAAGTAATATAAGCCGCCCAGAAAAGCATTCTGGGGAGGCATTTAAAGGGAAGCAATTAAGACATGACAGCTGAGAGAGGCTGACGAGAGGAGGAGCTGAATACCACAACACAGAAATTCAAGGAGGAGGTTCTCAGCTGTCTGGTTGTGACAGTACCCCTCCCTCTACGAGTGGACTCCGGACACTCAGAACCCACCTTCTCAGGATGGGACCTATGGAATGCCCTGATGAGACGAGAGGCCTTAATGTCCGTCACTGGGACCCACATCCTCTCCTCAGGACCATACCCCTCCCACTGAACAAGGTACTGAAGAGAACCGCGGACAAGACGAGAATCCACAATCCTAGAGACCTGAAATTCAAGATTCCCATCAACCATAATCGGAGGAGGAGGCAAAGGCGAGGGTACAATGGGTTGAACATAAGGTTTCAATAAGGACTTATGAAAAACATTATGGATCTTCCAAGTCTGAGGAAGATCAAGACGGTATGCAACAGGATTGATGACAGACAGGATTTTGTAAGGCCCAATAAACCTAGGACCCAACTTCCAGGAGGGAACCTTCAATTTGATATTCTTGGTAGACAACCACACCAGATCACCAACATTCAGGTCCGGACCAAGCACACGTCTCTTATCAGCCACACGCTTATATCTCTCACTCATGCTCTTTAGATTATCTTGAATCTTTTGCCAAATAGATGACAAAGACGAGGAGAATCTGTCCTCATCAGGTAAACCAGAAGACCCCTCTCCCGAGAAAGTCCCAAACTGTGGATGAAACCCATATGCACCAAAAAATGGTGACTTATCAGAGGACTCCTGACGACGGTTATTTAAAGCAAACTCAGCAAGGGACAAAAAAGAACACCAATCCTCTTGATTCTCCGCCACAAAACAACGCAGATATGTCTCCAGATTCTGATTGACGCGCTCTGTCTGGCCATTCGACTGCGGGTGGAAAGCAGAAGAGAATGACAACCGAACCCCCAAGCGAGAACAGAAAGCCTTCCAGAATCTGGAAACAAACTGCGTGCCCCTATCAGAGACTATGTCTGAAGGAATACCGTGCAACTTGACAATGTGATCAACAAATGCCTGCGCCAGCGTCTTAGCATTGGGCAATACAGGAAAAGGGATGAAATGCACCATTTTGCTAAAACGGTCCACCACCACCAGAATCACAGTCTTCCCCGAGGAACGAGGCAGGTCCGTGATAAAGTCCATGGACAGATGTGTCCAAGGACGGGAAGGAATGGGTAAGGGAAGGAGAGGACCTGATGGCCGTGAATGAGGGACCTTGGCACGAGCGCAAGTCTCGCAGGCTGCCACAAAACCCTCAACCGACTTACGAAGCGCAGGCCACCAGAATCTCCGAGCGATGAGATCCAGTGTGGCTCTTACCCCCGGGTGCCCAGCAAGGACCGTATCGTGATGTTCTTTAAAAATCTTGTGTCTTAAAGCGAGAGGCACAAACAACCTCCCAGGAGGACAAAGATCAGGAGCCTCTGACTGGGCTGCCTGCACCTCTGCCTCCAATTCAGGAAAAAGAGCAGAGACCACCACACCTTCAGCCAAAATGGGACCCGGGTCTTCAAAATTCCCGCCTCCCGGAAAACAACGTGACAGGGCATCTGCCTTCACATTCTTAACTCCAGGGCGGAACGTGACAACAAAATTAAACCTAGAAAAGAACAACGACCATCTGGCCTGTCTCGGGTTCAGACGCTTGGCTGACTCCAAGTAGGCCAGATTTTTATGGTCAGTAAATACGGTAATAGGGTGTCTGGCCCCCTCTAGCCAATGGCGCCATTCCTCAAAAGCCAACTTGATGGCCAACAATTCCCTATCTCCCACCTTGTAATTTCTCTCTGCGGAGGAGAGTTTTCTTGAGAAAAAGGCACACGGTCGCCAATTGGCAGGAGAGGAACCCTGAGACAAGACCGCCCCCACACCCACCTCAGAAGCATCAACCTCAACTATGAAGGGTAATGAAACATCAGGTTGCACCAAGATGGGAGCGGAAGCAAAACTCTCCTTGATATCAGAAAAGGCCTTACGCGCCTCTACTGACCAAGAAGAAAAATCTACCCCCTTTCTGGTCATATCAGTGAGTGGTTTAACAATAGAAGAATAATTCAAAATGAACTTCCTGTAATAATTGGCAAAGCCCAAAAAACGCATCAGCGCCTTTTGATTCTCAGGAAGCTCCCACTCAAGCACAGCGCGGACCTTCTCGGGGTCCATGCGAAAACCAGAAGCGGAGAGAAGAAACCCCAGAAATTGAATTTCTGGAACCGCAAACACACATTTTTCCAGTTTCGCATATAATTTATTCTCCCGCAGGATGAGCAAGACCTGACGTAAATGTTCCTTATGAGTTTTGAAATCGGGAGAAAAAATCAAAATGTCATCCAAATACACCAATACAAATTTTCCCATCAAATGATAAAAAATGCTGTTCACGAAATGCTGAAAAACGGCTGGGGCATTCATCAAACCAAAAGGCATAACCAAATTCTCAAAATGGCCCTCAGGGGTATTGAAGGCCGTCTTCCATTCGTCCCCTTCTCTGACCCTGACAAGGTTGTATGCCCCTCTTAAATCTAATTTGGAAAAGACTTTAGCCCCAACAACCTGGTTAAACAGGTCCGGGATCAGAGGAAGCGGATAAGGGTCACGAATTGTGATATTGTTCAGCTCCCTGAAATCCAGACAAGGTCTTAAAGAACCATCTTTTTTCTTAACAAAGAAAAAACCAGCGGGAACAGGTGACTTTGAGGGTCGTATGTGTCCCTTTCTCAGACTCTCAGAGATATAAGTACGCATAGCGATCCTCTCAGGTTGGGAAAGATTGTATAAACGAGATTTAGGCAGCTTGGCGTCTGGGATGAGATTAATAGGGCAATCGTACTCCCTGTGCGGGGGCAAATCCTGAACTCCACTCTCAGAGAAGACATCCGAAAATTCAGAGAGAAAAGATGGTACAGTCTTAGTAGCAACCTCAGAAACAGATGTCGTGAGGCAATTCTCTCTGCAAAAGTCACTCCAACCATTTATTTGCCTTGCTTGCCAATCAATGGTGGGGTTATGTTTAGTGAGCCAGGGTAGCCCCAACACTAGAGGAGTCGGCAAACCGCTAAGGACGAAACATGACACATCCTCAACATGAGCATCACTCACAATTAAACGGATATTGTGAACTATGCCCTTTAATGACTTCTGAGAAAGTGGAGCGGAATCGATAGAAAACACAGGAATATCCTTTCTCAAAGCGCACACCTGGAAACCATGAGTTATCGCAAAGTGATTATCAATGAGATTAACCGCTGCTCCACTATCCACAAAAATCTCACAAAAAATGTTCTTGCTCTCTAGCGCCACCCTAGCCGGCAGGACAAAACGGGAACTACAAGCAAACGGAAAATCTTCAATTTCCGCCTCAATCCTGCCAATAGTAACAGACGGAACTTTTTTCAAAGATTTTTTCCTCTTTGTTTCTTTATTATACCCAGAGAACTGCCTGAATCTCCTAGAGGGACAAATATTTGCCAAATGATTAATACCTCCACAACAAAAACAAACCCTCTCATGCGGGCTGAATCTTCTATTGTCAGAAGCAATCAACCCCAGCTGCATGGGCTCCTGCTCAGAAGGGGCTGACAGCGACTGAGACCCCTGCGCAGAGAATGGGACCGCTGCACAGTCCTGGGACCGAGTATGACAGGAAAGAGAGATCTCTCCTCTCTCTCTAAGACGCCTGTCAATACGAACGGCCTGAGACATAGCAGAGTCCAAAGAAATAGGCCTTTCATGAAAGGCAAATGCATCTTTCAATCCCTCTGAAAGACCATGGCAAAATTGACTTCGGAGTGCAGCATCATTCCAACCAGTATCAGCTGCCCAACTCCGAAATTCTGAGCAGTATATTTCTGCGGATTGTTTACCCTGGCATAGGAGACGTAGTCTAGACTCCGCCAGAGCAATACGATCCGGATCATCATATATCTGACCCAGGGCTAAAAAGAATTCATCCACTGAACGGAGGGGCCGTGCCCCCTCCGGCAGCGAAAAGGCCCAGGACTGAGCGTTACCCCTGAGCAGCGATATAATGATCCCCACCCTCCGTTCCTCATCACCAGAAGAATGGGGAAGAAGGCGAAAATGGAGTTTGCAAGCCTCTCTAAAACGCACAAAATTCTCACTACCCCCGGAGAACGTATCCGGGAGCGAGATCTTAGGCTCAGAACAAGCTCCATGAACGCAAGCTGAACCGGTCACTTGAAGCTGAGACAAAGTCTTACGGAGGTCAGCTACCTCCAATGAAAGACCCTGGAAGCGTTCAGCCAAAAGTGAAACCGGATCCATGCTTAAGACGGTTTTGGCGGCTTATAATGTCACGGAATGTGTACAGGTAACAAGGCAAAGCAACATGTATAAACGACTCGCTGGATCCAAAAACTAAGGAACCAAGGGAGACCCCTGCAGAAGACCTGGCACTTTCCCTGGCTGCTCAGCCTATGCAAAGATCCTAATGGTGGAGGTTTGCATATCCACGAACCTTGACTATAAAGCCCTGAGCACCCTACTATAGTGAGGGGACACGACCACCGGCTCCCTACACAAGACACGGAGGGAGTCAGGGTCATCTGGGATCCAGCAAACAGATATTAACATATAAAAGTACACTTAGCTTTGAAGCAAACAGGAGGACAGATCAGCGTGCACACACACTCCAGGAAGTAATATAAGCCGCCCAGAAAAGCATTCTGGGGAGGCATTTAAAGGGAAGCAATTAAGACATGACAGCTGAGAGAGGCTGACGAGAGGAGGAGCTGAATACCACAACACAGAAATTCAAGGAGGAGGTTCTGAAAGGCCTCTGTCAGAGCTTCTCAGCTGTCTGGTTGTGACAGCACACCATCGGATTTCTGGGCATGTAAGGTTGTTTCCTGGGCATGCATTCCAATATTGATGGCAGACACGGAGAGGAGGAGCAGGAGGTTGATGTGAAAGAGATCGTACTGCCTGTGGATGCGGCCTGGCTGCTGCAAGGGAGACTGGGAGAAGGAGGAAACTCATGTTGTAGATGCTGGCTGCCAACTCTATTGGCCCACAGGATGGGGTGATGTCGCTTCATGTGGTTCAATAGAGCTGTGGTCTCTATCTTTGTGTTTGACGGCCTATGGCTTATTTTACTGTTACAGAGCTTGCAATAAGCAATGCTGCTGTCTTCTGGCTGCTTGGAAAATAACTGCCAGATGGGAGATACTCTTTCAGAGGCAGCAGAGGTAGGAACGTTTTGGGTCTAATGCACCCACAGTTTCTGAAGCAAATCTGGTTCCCTTACGTCCTACCAGCAGCACAGATGGGGTTAACTGCCCCTGTGGACTGGTAGGACCGGCGGAATTTTAATGAGCCCAAGAACCAATAAACGATCTTCAGCTCCCTGAAAGGGAGGAGATCACCCCCCAGCCCACCGTGTTTTTTTCTGTCCTTTGGACAGGTTGGACTGGCGTATCGCTCCCTTTCAGGGAGCTGAGAGTGTCAGGGGCTCCTTTCTTCTATATAGGATCGCCCCGTTTTTTGGCTCTCTTTTTGCCTTTATTTTAGGCTGATTGCGGCGATTTTTTGTACCTGGGGACCGTCGGGGAGTGGGGTGTCCCCCTCCCCTCTCCTTTCAGTTTTTTCTGGTGTCCGTTCCTTCCCATCGCCACATGCATGCGGCGCTATGGGCGCCGCCATCTTCCGGAAGTGACGCGCACTTGGTGCGCTACGTCACTTCCGGTTTCTTCGCAGCGCGATCTGAGGTTCTATCCTCACCTCCCTGATTAAAGTTGCTCCCCTATATACATCCTGGGATCCAGGATGAACCAGGGGAGCTATCTACAGCACGGCTGAGCCAGTATTGGCTCTCTTATATGTCTGGGCTATTCACGATCTGGGACCCGCCCAGGGGGCGGGGCTTTCTCCTTTTAAGCGCCCAGAGCCTGTCATTCAGTGCTCTGGTTGCATCGCTTTGACAAGCTAGCTCCAGAGTTCCCTGCGCCTTGTGATATCCTTAGTAGTATTGCTTGACGTGGGTTTGTGTGTTCCTCTTCTGCAGCTCTATTTTTCTTCTAGTGCTGGTGGGCCCCCTTAAGGTCTTGTTTCTCCACCTCCAATTTTTGTAGGTGTTATGACCTGTCTTTTCTTTCCAATTACAGACTATGGCTTCCCCCAGGGATCCGGATCAGCGAAAGTCTGGGGCCAAGAGGAAGCATTTGGCGTGTTTTGATTGCAACACGCCCTTAGACGACGGCTGTCCCTATTCTAGGTGTGAGAGTTGTCGCACGACATCCACGGAACCCACGATGCAGGAAATGTTTCAGTGGACGAAGACATACGTGGATGATTCCATTAAGGGAGTGGTGCATTTACTTAATGAGAGGTTACCAGCACCCTCTCAGACTCCCATGGATGTGGTCGCTCCAGTCGCACCAGTCGAAAGACCTACCCCCTGGTCGGTGGGGTCTTCTTCTGAGGAAGAAGAAATTACTTCTTGCTTTTTCCCTCCAGAAAAGACGCAGAAGTTACTTAAGTCCATCAGGTCGGGGGACCAGGATGTTGACATTGGGGAGTCCTCCGAGCCCTCCGTACGGACACAGCGTGTCTTCAGAGCGGATGAGACCCTTCTCTCTGTGATGCGCACAGAATGGCGCAAGCCTGAGAAAGGCCCAGTTCTCACCAGAAAGTTTAAACTCATGTACCCGATGGCTAAACCCTTGGTGGAATCGTGGGGTTCCGTTCCCAAGGTGGACATGGCTATAGCCAAGTTGTCCCGGCGCACTCTAGTCCCCGCAGACGATGGGTCTAGTCTGCAGGACCCTCTAGATCGGAGGGCAGAGTGCACCCTTAGGAGGAGTTATGCGGCGGCCGCTGCCTCCGCATCAACTTCAATTGCGGCCACTGAAGTAGCCACCTATTTACGCTCTAGGCTCAACCAGATCCAGACAGACGTGGATCAGAGCGTATCCAGGGATGATATCCTGGCAGCTTTCAAATCAGCCAACCTGGCTATGGACTTCCTAGTTGACTCCACCCAGATGCAGCTGAAGCTGGCCGCCAAAACTATGGCCTTAGTTTCGGCTGCCCGCAGACCACTTTGGCTGAAACCCTGGATCGCGGACAACGCGTCCAAATTCAACCTCTGTGGGCTCCCCTTCGAACCAAACAGGCTGTTCGGGTCCGAATTGGACAAGATAATGGAGGGGCTCTCCGACAAAAAGGGGAAGAGCCTCCCCCAGCAGCCCTTTCGGGGACGCCCCAGGCAGGAAAAGAAGCGCGAAGGACGCCCGGGGCAGCAATCTAGGCGCAGAGATTGGGGGGGACCGTCTCGTAAGTATTCGAGGCGCTCCCGTAAACCCGCTAAGGAGGCAAAACCCTCCTGACTATGGGCCTCGTCGAGGCTCTTGGATAAGCCCTGCTGCCCCTGCAGTGTCTCCTCTAGACTTTCCCATACCACTCCCCCAAACACCCGTGGGGGGCCGTCTCTCCCTTTTCAAAGACTCCTGGAGTCAGTTGATCGCAGACCCTTGGGTTCTGAACTTAGTCTCCGTCGGGTACCGGGTAGACTTTCTCTCTCTCCCCCCAGAGAGATTCGTCGCTACACGAAACTTCGGGCCGGCTAAACAAGTGGTCCTGGAATCTTACATCCAGGACTATATCTCCAAGGGAGCCCTAGAGGAGGTGCCGGCAGGGGAGAGAGGCCTAGGCATTTATTCACCAGTGTTCCTGGTTCCCAAGAAGACGGGAGACCTCCGGATTATCATCGATTTGAGATTTCTCAATCGATTTATAAGGAAAACAAGGTTTCGCATGGAAACCATAAGGTCAGTCACCCATATCCTCAACCTCGGGGATGTCATGGCTACTCTGGACCTCAAAGATGCTTATCTTCACATTCCGATCCATTCCACCTTCCGGAAATTTCTCAGGATCGCGGTCCAGATTTCAGGGGTTCGCAGGCACTTTCAGTTCACCGCGCTCCCCTTCGGAATCTCTTCTGCCCCCCTTATCTTCATCAAGGTGGTGGTATCGGTGGTGGCAGCATTGAGACTCCAAGGGCTGACTATCATTCCTTATCTGGACGATTGGCTTTTCATAGCCTCTTCAGTTCCGATCCTTACCCACCATCTTCAGATCGCAATCTCCTTTCTTCTCCGCCTAGGCTGGATCATCAACTGGCAGAAGTCGAATGTGAGCCCATCATCTTCAATCCAATATTTAGGATTCGTGGTCGACTCTGTGGAGATGTCCCTCCGGTTGACTCAAGAAAGGAAAGCGCGGATTCAGGACCTGGCAAAGGTCCTTCATGTCCCTCGTCGAGTCTCTATTCGGACTCTCATGAAGATGGTAGGGCTCATGTCAGCGGCTGCGGACGCAGTCCCTTGGGCGCTATGGCACCTCCGTCCTCTTCAGTCGGAGGTCTTACACTTATGGAACGGCAGCCCTGCGGGGCTAGATTCCCTGTGCTCCCTGTCCGGTCAAACCCGGAATTCCCTCAGATGGTGGTTTAGACTGCCAGCAGGGAAGTCTATGACCCAACCAGTTTGGGTCATATTGACTACAGACTCGTCCCTTGTAGGCTGGGGCGCTCATCTGGACGGATCCCAAGTGCAGGGATCTTGGTCCCCCCTGGAGCGGCATCTTTCCTCCAATCTTCGCGAGATGCGAGCTATCCGGCTAGCCCTCCTTCACTTTGCGCCTCAGATCCGGGGCAAAGCAGTGAAAGTCCAGTCAGACAATATGACTGCGGTTCTCTATATAAACAAGCAGGGAGGCACAAGGTCATTACCCCTTCTATCAGAGATCGGGGTGATTCTTCGGTGGGCAGAGCTGAACCTTTCCCATCTATCTGCCGTTCATATCCGAGGTTCCCTCAATATGATAGCAGACCGCTTAAGTCGAGGATTACCGACCATGGAGTGGTCTCTGCATCCGGAGGTCTTCAGGCAGCTAGTTCACAGTTGGGGTATGCCAGAGGTGGACCTCATGGCAACCAGGTTCAACGCCAAGGTGCTGAGGTTCTGTTCCCTGTACCGGGAAGACAACCCCCTGGCGATAGATGCTCTGTCGATACCGTGGAGGTTCAGGCTGGCTTACATCTTCCCTCCTTTTTCCATGATACCGAGGGTATTGATGAAAATCCGTCAGGATCAGGCCTCGGTAATAGCCATCATACCGTTTTGGCCCAAAAGATCCTGGTTTACCCAGCTCATTCAGATGAGTCGGGGACAATACTGGAGACTCCCCCCGGAGCAGACCCTGGTGTCGTGGGACACTCACCTCTGCCCAGATCTGCACAGGTTCAACCTGACAGCCTGGAGGTTGATCAGCCCCTTCCCAACATAGAAGGGCTTTCCGAGTCGGTCCTGAGAACTTTGTCGCATTCCCGAGCAGAGTCTACAAACAAGGCCTACTCCAGGATCATGAGAATCTTCGTGGCATGGTGTGATTCCAAACAGGTGGCGTCTGCAGATCCGCCCCTTCCTGCGATACTACATTTCCTTCAGGACGGATTAGATAGAGGCCTATCTCCAGCTACCTTGAAGGTACAAATGTGTGCCATCTCGGCCTGTCTCAACAGGCCATACTCTCGGGATCCACTCATCAAACGCTTCCTGAAGGGAGCGGAAAGACTAAAGCCTACTATACTGAAACCCATTCCCCAGTGGGATCTTTCAGTAGTGCTCAGGGGTCTAGCATCTCCCCCCTTCGAGCCTTTGGAGGAGGTTGATTTCAAATATTTAACTTTAAAGATGTTTTTTCTTCTGGCTATGGCCTCAGCCAAAAGAGTTTCTGAATTGCAGGCTTTCTCTGCAATTCATCCATATATTATTTTCTTACAGGACAGAGTACTCCTGAAGTTTTTACCATACTTCAGACCTAAGGTGCCTACTTTTCAAAATATCAACCAGGTAATCTCCTTACCAGTTTTGTTTACAGCCTCCTCCTCTGATACTCCAGCTAGAGATCCGCTGGATATTTCTAGATGCCTTCAGATCTATGTGGATAGATCCAGAGAATTCAGGATAGATGAAAATCTCCTTATCCTGTTTGCCGGTAAGTCTAAAGGCCGTAAAGCGTCTAAAGCCACCATTAGTCGCTGGATCAAGGAGGCCATTAAGGGAGCTTTTGTCTCCCAAACCTTAGATCCTCCCGAGTTTGTGAGAGCCCATTCTACTAGGGCGGTCTCCACCTCGGTTGCGGAAAGAAGTCTTCTCCCCTTAGAGTTGATCTGTAAGGCGGCCTCCTGGAGCTCTGAGTCAACCTTCATCTCCCATTATAGGATAGATGCTAGGATGGCAGAGTTTTCGGCTTTCGGGCAGACAGTTCTTACTTCTGCCAGGCATGAGGACCCTCCCTAGGGGTTTTATCTTGCTATCTCCCCATCTGTGCTGCTGGTAGGACGTAAGGGAATCGTTAATTTCTAACGATAATTTGTTTTCCCTTAGTCCTAACAGCAGCACACAAATATCCCTCCCTAACTTACATCATACTTGCTAAAGACACGGTGGGCTGGGGGGTGATCTCCTCCCTTTCAGGGAGCTGAAGATCGTTTATTGGTTCTTGGGCTCATTAAAATTCCGCCGGTCCTACCAGTCCACAGGGGCAGTTAACCCCATCTGTGCTGCTGTTAGGACTAAGGGAAAACAAATTATCGTTAGAAATTAACGATTCTGTCAGTTCTTTGGGGCAGACAGGGCACTTTTAATGAGGAATTTACTTTTACATTCTGCATTTCATCCGACAGTTTATTTCCATAAACAGTGAATACAGTGGAGAATTTTCTTTTAATAGCTTTGCTTTCTCCTCATCGCTCTCTGCAACTCCCCCCTTTACTCTGTAAAGGGCCAACACCTTCAGATTTGTACTTTTTACCATTTATATACTTGAAGAACATTTTAGAGTTTTACTCTATTTGGCAATTAATCTCTCGCCTCTAGCTTGTCTGCTTTTTTTTTTTTTTTTTTTTTTTTTTTAAACTTCTTTTTATTGAAGTGGAAAATCGCAGACAATACATATCATACAGACGTTGATGTCCAAAGAAGTAAGATACATTGCACAAGCAAGAAACATTGATCGTCTCACAACATTTTTCCATTCCACTCATTTTAACTTTTCTCCCCTCCCCTCCCCTCCCCCATCCCTGAACCCCCCCCCACCCCCCCAACCCCAAAAACACAGATTTGATCGCCTTACATGAAAAAGCCTATCTTATCACATACTTTCCGGTTTAAGCCTCCAGTAATCCCAACTTATTAGCCAATTGCGCTTCCAGGTACCATTTGGTCAGCTTGAACGGGCGCATAAGCTCCTCAATTTCCCCCCGTGACAACAACTTCTCAATGAAGCACCTCCATTTTTTAACAAACTTTTCAATCATACGTTCCTTATCTTGCTCCACCTCAAGTCTTTCCAGATAAAGGACAGCCTTCATCGTGCCCAATACCTCCTCCCAAGACGGCACTGACTCTTCCAACCAAAGTCTCAAAAGAGTCTTCTTCACAGACATCAACATAAGATGTACCCCTCCTTTGGTGACTACTGTACCCATTTCCTCATTCTGATTCAAGGGTATATAATGGAAAATACACTGTTGAGGTGTCAATCCCACCATTTCCCCCCAGAACTCCTTTATTGTGTCTATTGATTTCTGCCACAAGGGTCTCACTAGCTTGTCTGCTTTTATTTGTCTTTTACATATTCTCAATGTTCCCTCGCTACCCTCCTGTTTTAGTGATTTAAATGCTTTCTTTTTGTCATTTATTGCTTTCTTTACAGTTCTATTTATCCACTTTTTTTTCTTGTTCCTTAACCTTTCATTCCCATAAGGTATGTACCTGTCACAATTAGATTTCAGGATGCTTTTAAAAATATCCCATTTTGTGCCTATACTTTTATTTTTGAGGGTCATAGATGCCCATGATGAGAACATAGTCCTGCCACAAATCACTAGTCAGACCACACATGAAGTACTGTGTACAGTTCTAGGTTCCTGTGAACAAGACAGACATAGCAGTGCTGTAAAGGGTTCAGAAGAGGGCAACTAAAGTAATAACTGGAATGGATGGACTACAGAACCCAGAAAGATTATCAAAATTAGGGTTATTCACTTTAGAAAAAAGACGACTGAGGAGAGATCTAATACCTACAGTCAGGTCCATAAATATTGGGACATTGACACAATTCTAACATTTTGGCTCTATACACCACCACAATGGATCTGAAATGAAACGAACAAGATGTGCTTTAACTGCAGACTGTCAGCTTTAATTTGAGCGTATTTACATCCAAATCAGATGAACAGTGTAGGAATTACATGTCATGCCCCACTCTGACGATGTGCGGAGGTCGGCCAGGATAGCAGCACGAGTTTAGTGTTTGTTTTGGAGCCGTGCTGGATCCGCCTTTCATCAGGTGCACTGGGTGGGGTCATTAGTTTAAATAGCACACCATCCCAGTGCTCTGAGCGGATTATAGGAATCATTGTGGTCTTGGAAGCTAGGAAGGAAGGTTGTCTGTTCCAGCTCAGAAAGATAAGTGTGATTTCAAGTTTGGTTGTTTTGTGTCATCTCTCCCATCCAGGTTCTGTGCGAGCAGGCTGCTCCTATTTCCCCTCTTCACCATCTCAGGGAATTTAAGGTGTTTTCATCCCAGGCACGGGGACACATCATACCTACCATAAAGGTCTGCATGTGGGCTGAGCAGTGCAGGGAAAGACGTCAGGGATTAGATAGGAGATGACCCTTCCCCTGTCTCTCGCCCAGTGCCTGGTTGGTGGGTTATCTGTGAGTCTGAGTGCATGCCCGCCGTGACATTACAACAGTTTGCATATGTGCCTGGATTCCTGACCCTGCTCTGCCTGACAACGAGACCGCTTAAATCTGCACGCTGCATTACTCTGAACTGTGTTTGCCTTCACTGCAAGTGATTTTTCACACTGCTGCGGTTAGCAGCGTCCTGGGTGACTGGTGCAAACACCAGTATCCTGACTCTGAGAGTCAGCAGTCAGCAATACAGTGCTAAAGTCCTGTAACAACAACTGGCTGTACTGGATGGACAGATGTCTTTTTTTTGGCGTTATAAACTATGTTACCATGTTCTGTCAGCGTGTCGCCTCTGCTCTTTATTGCTGCCACTGCCACCACACTTCTCCTCTGATATTACCTCCTTCTCAGCCCCCCAATCTGGCTCCCAGGACCTGTACAACACACAGTCATCATTTGAGTCCTAACCCTCCCTGCTACTTTTATCAGACTGTGATATGTCATTACAGGGTCCTTGGCTCCCATCCCAATTCCCTGTTCTGTATTTGCCCTGACTGCCACTGTTGCTGCCCCCACCACCAGTACCGTGGCTACGGCTGCCACTATTACCACTACCATGAGGACAAATTTTTGGGAAATTCCATTATGTAAGCATTCACTAGTATGCAGTAGGTGCAGGGAGTTAAACACTGTGAGAGCTGCCGGCACTTATCCTCCCTGGTACCGTGCTGCACAGTCCTGACTATGTAGTGTCAGGGCATAGTGCACGCACAATGACCTGACGCTGCACACATTCAGGTGACAGTGTAGTGTGGGCCAGAAAAAAAAGGGAGCACGACTGCTGGGCATGGAGAGGAGCAGGAGAGGTAAGTGAATTCATTTATTTTAAGGTCTGATCTGAGGTCTGATATGGGAGTCTGGTATGGAGATCTGATATAGGGCTCTGATGTAAGGTCCTTATATGGGGCAGTGGCGGATCCAGAGCCTGGTCTCGGGAGGGGCACTTTCAGATTATTTTCTGTCCGCCGCCACATAACAATGGTGCTTACAGAACAGACTACACAGTGTAGAGGTATACTGTATATCGTGTGGCACAGTGTATGTTATATGTGTATAACATAAACATATTTCACTTACAATTACTGGGCTTGGCCCTTGGGGATCTCGGACAACATTTCAAAACTTTGGCTGTGGGCTAGGTGGAGCTGATGTTGTGTTTTATCCTAATGAGAAAGATTTCATAATAAGGATTTGGAGAAGGGGCAAAGGGATAGCAGAGCAGGGAGAGGCTAGTGCGGCTACTAGTGGGCTTATACCATGGCGGAGTAATAATGCCCACCATAATGCCCTCCCCAGTAGAAATAATTCTCCTTATAATGTGACAGTGCAAAAAATACCCCCTTGTAATGCCCCCAGTTGAGCTAATGTCCCAATAGTGCTCCCATAATGTGCCAGTATAAAATGCCCCTATATAGTGCCCCCAGTAAATGCCCCCATGGTGCTCTTTTCCCCCCTTCCTCCTAGTGCACCCCATAATGTGCCATTATAAAATGCCCCATATATAGTGCCCCAGTAGATGACCTTAGTGTCTCCCATAATTTGCAGGTATAAAATACCCCTTTTTAGTGCCCCCGTAGATGACCCCATAGTACTCCTCTCCCCCCCTCCCCATAGTGTCCCAGTATAAAATGCTACTGTACAGAGACTCCCATATAAAATACCCCTTCTTTGTGGTCTCATGTGCCAGTGAAATAAACAGTTATACTTACCTCCATGTCAGCGATGCGATGCAGGCCTCTTCCAGCCTGTGTCTCGCGCTGTACGGCTCAGGGGGTGTGATGATGTCATGACGCCACCTGCGTTGGCCTGATAGGCTGCTGGCCTAGTACCGCCCCCCACTTGTGAGCAGGGCCGCAGATCGGACGTCTGATCTGAGAATCTGATATGGGGGTTTGATTTCAGAATCTGATACAAAGTCTGAAGAATTATTTTTTTTTTTTCTTATTTTCCTCTTCTAAAACCTGGGGTGTTAAATCTTAAAAGAGGATGTTAAGTCCCTCACTTGCCTCCAGGGACTATTCAGCTGCTCAAAAATTGTTGACGTGTTCTTCCAAGAAACAACAGATTTCATATAGTGACTCTTTTTGAAAACCAAGTAATTTGGAGAAGGGGAAAAAATGAATTGCTCCATTTAACCCCTTATGGACACATGATGTACCAGTACGGCATGTTTCCCGAGTCCTTAAGGACATGGGTTAAAATCGCGATTGCGGTGCTGCAGGGGTTAATAGGAACAGGATCCCCGTATCGGCGATCGCAGAAAACCGCAGGTCAATTCAGACCTGCGGTTTGCTGCGTTTCCGGTCCATTCGGGTCCCCGGTGACCCGATGAACTGGAAAAAGACTGTGATTGGTGGTGTGATTACACACCACCAATCACAGTCCTTGCATTTGGAGAGGCGGTGCTGGCCATGGTGATGAATGCTGCTGTCCAGGGCGCTGATTGGTGCAGGGAGAGAGGCGCGAGTTTCAAACTCCCAGCGCTCCTCTCTCCGCTCCTCTTCCTGTTCAGCACCCGCACCCTGCAGCACCGTTCTGCACCAGCTCCTGTGATCCCTCCATCAGCACCCATCACCCTCCTGCACCCATCACCCTCCAGGTAGGTTAGGGTCAGTGAGGGAGAGGCACCGTTAGGCAGGGATAGAAGGGAAAAGTTAGGGGGGGAAAAAAAATCACTTTTATCTAAACTTATTTTTTCAGCTTTGAGACCCTAGACCCCCCCTCCGTTTTGTGAATCTGATGGTGGAGCATACGAAGCTGTACACCCAATGGTTCGTCACGCAACACCCGGGCTCGTTTTTGGCTAGACCCGGTGGCTGGACGCCAGTCAGTGCAGCCGAGATGAGGACATTTTGGGGCCTCGTGCTGCACATGGGTCCAGTGCAAAAACCCAGTGTCAGGCAATACTGGAGTGGGGACGTCCTCTACCAGACCCCACTCTACAGTATGGCCATGACATGCTCCCGGTTTGAGGCCATTCGGAAATGTCTGCATTATTCGGATAATGCAGCATGTCCCCCCCCAAGGTGATCCTGCCCATGACCGTCTGTATAAGATACGGCCAGTCATCGATCACTTCGAGGCCAAATTTGCACAGGCCTACATACCTGGAAGGGAGGTCGTGGTTGATGAGTCTCTAGTTGAATTCAAGGGGAGACTCAGTTTCCGCCAATACATTCCCACTAAGCGGGTGAGGTATGGCGTGAAGCTGTACAAAATTTGTGAGAGTGCCTCAGGTTCAAAAAAATACTCAATTGGTAGTTGTGAAGAAGTAAACACTATCACTGAAACCAACTACTTAAAACATAACTTTTAATTAAAGATCATTAAATCAAGGTCCCTAACATGGGGACTGGTAAAGACATAGACAAATACAGAAAAAGAGCTACTGCGGACCAGGTAGGGGATTGATGCTTCTGAGGAGGAGAGGGGGGGGGGCAAAAACATATGGGTCCCTAGTGTCTGTCCCTAGGATGTCCCTCGAATATACCTCAGCCCAGAGATGCACCCAGATGGTGGGAGCACTCTGTCCCCGTGCCTAACCTAGCTGTCCTTATAGCGCCCTTACTACAGGTGAAATGGACCCATATGGATGCCTGGGTCGTTCAAACTACTATTTGCAAAATGTACTTTTTAAATCGCATTCCTTGTCCCGACGTGTTTCCCCTTCTATTTCAAAGGTTCGTCAGGAGACAAAGGTAAAAAAGGTGTGTGTCACAGATACATAACAACTGCAAAAGAAAATCAAAACCAAACCAAAATAACATGATAAGTGTAGATACGATGCATAAAGAGAGAAGAACCAGTTCAATACTCATCTGGCGATGTACATCCTCTCGAACCAGCAATATCCGGCTTGGGGGGCTCCAGAGGGCACATAAGATAAGACTCCAAATTGTTCACTCATTCACACTGATATTTAAACCCCATCAGGGGCGGTCCTTGCTGTTGTTTGGCCAATCCCAGATCGAGCAGCCTATTGTGTGACTTGACCCTAACATGTGTCATTAGGCAAAATGTCTAGATTATACTAAACATAATTGCTGTGGCTCCCAGATGTATATATTCTTGTTGGGGTCACCGTGTACAGTCGTGGCCAAAAGTTTTGAGCATTACATAAATATTGGAAATTGGAAAAGTTGCTGCTTACGTTTTTATAATAGCAATTTGCATATACTCCAGAATGTTATGAAGAGTGATCAGATGAATTGCATAGTCCTTCTTTGCCATGAAAATTAACTTAATCCCAAAAAAAACTTTCCACTGCATTTCATTGCTGTCATTAAAGGACCTGCTGAGATCATTTCAGTAATCGTCTTGTTAACTAACTCATGTGTGAATGTTGACGAGCACAAGGCTGGAGATCATTATGTCAGGCTGATTGGGTTAACATGGCAGACTTGACCTGTTAAAAGGAGGGTGATGCTTGAAATCATTGTTCTTCCATTGTTAACCATGGTGACATGCAAAGAAACGCGTGCAGCCATCATTCGTTGCATAAAAATGGCTTCACAGGCAAGGATATTGTGGCTACTTAGATTGCACCTCAATCAACAATTTATAGGATCATCAAGAACTTCAAGGAAAGAGGTTCAATTCTTGTTAAGAAGGCTTCAGGGCGTCCAAGAAAGTCCAGCAAGCGCCAGGATCGTCTCCTAAAGAGCATTCAGCTGCGGGAACGGAGTGCCACCAGTGCAGAGCTTGCTTAGGAATGGCAGCAGGCAGGTGTGAGCGCATCTGCACTCACAGTGAGGCGAAGACTTTTGGAAGATGGCCTGGTGTCAAGAAGGGCAGCAAAGAAGCCACTTCTCTCCACATCAGGGACAGATTGATCTTCTGCAGAAAATATGGTGAATGGACTGCTGAGGACTGGGGCAAAGTCATATTCTCCGATGAAGCCTCTTTCCGATTGTTTGGGGCATCAGGAAAAAGGCTTATGCGGAGAAGAAAAGGTGAGCGCTACCATCAGTCCTGTGTCATGCCAATAGTAAAGCATCCTGAGACCATTCATGTGTGGGGTTGTTTCTCATCCAAGGGAGTGGGCTCACTCACAATTTTGCCCCAAAACACAGCAATGAATAAAGAATGGTACCAAAACACCCTCCAACAGCAACTTCTTCCAACAATCCAACAAAAGTTTGGTGAAGAACAATGCATTTTCCAGCATGATGGAGCACCGTGCCATAAGGCAAAAGAGATAACTAAGTGGCTCGGGGACCAAAACATTGAAATTTTGGGTTCATGGCCTGGAAACTCCCCAGATCTTAATCCTATTGAGAACTTGTGGGCAATCCTCAAGAGCCGGGTGGACAAACAAAAATCCACTAATTCTGACAAACTCCAAGAAGTGATTATGAAAGAATGGGTCAGTCAGGAATTGGCCCAGAAGTTGATTGAGAGCATGCCCAGTCGAATTGCAGAGGTTCTGAAAAAGAAGGGCCAACACTGCAAATACTGACTCTTTGTAATTGTCGATAAAAGCCTTTGAAACGTATGAAGTGCGTGTAATTATATTTTACTACATTACAGAAACAACTGAAACAAAGATCTAAAAGCAGTTTAGCAACAAACTTTATGAAAACTAATATGTGTGTCATTCTCAAAACTTTTGGCCACGACTGTACATTCGCATAATACATAATTTGCTACATAAGATACTCGGTGTGAGGAATGTACATACTCCGTGTAGGTGGAAAGCACGCCAAACAGCAAGATGGCCGTGCGTTCCACAGAGATCCAAGGGACAATGATCAGCTGCAGATCATTCATTTATCTTCACGTACTCTCAGTATAGCAGAAGAGGCCCTACTTAAGAGGGGTCTGTCCTTCGTCCCCACAACTAGATTTAATCCATTTATGTGGACTAAGGACCTTCACCTCTTATCAAGGAAGTTGAAATGGCATAAATTCATGAAGAACAATAATAGAATTACTTGTGAACAATTGAGCTTGCAAGAAAGCGAGTTTGCAGACTTCAGAGTATTTTGTGATTTATATGAAGAGGGTTCCCGCATACCTGGACCTTCGCCCCAAAAGCAAGAAAGCACCCCCCCACCCAATGAATTACGACCACATTGATATATTTCTTCAGATGGTCACTGAAGAGATAGAGAAACTACCCTCCACGAAACCCTACTTTCATAATCTTTCCGGCCGCGAGACTGAGCCCCTTCTTAACCTTAAGAAGGACACCTCATTAGTAGTAAAACCGTCCGATAAGGGGTAATCTCGTAATCATGGGACATCTTCAATATAAACAAATGTGTGAACGGCTGCTAAATGATAGACACTGCTATCGTGTGCCTTCTGACCCGACAGATGTCTTTATGAGGGAACTTATGTCTATTAAATGATGGACTTCAAAAAAGCTAAATTTAGCATACTAAGAGAGGCCATAGGCCTAACTAAATTGGATAAAGTCCTCACAAATAAAAATACAGCCACAAAATGGGATATCTTTAAAAGCATCCTAAAATCTCATTGTGAGAGGTATATACCGCATGGGAATAAAAGGTAAAGGAACAAAAAGAAACCAATGTGGATAAACAGAACTGTAAAGAAAGCAATAAATGACAAAAAGAAAGCATATAAAACACTAAAACAGGAAGGTAGCACAGAAGCACTAAAAAACTATAAGGAAAAAAATAGAACATGTAAAAAACTAATAAAAGCGGCCAAACTAGAGACCGAGAGATTAATTGCCAAAGAGAGTAAAACTAACCCTAAAATGTTCTTCAATTATATAAATGTTAAAAAGTATAAATCTGAAGGTGTTGGCCCGTTAAAGAGTATTGAGGGGGGAGTCGCAGAGAGCGACGAGGAGAAAGCAAAACTGTTAAATATTTTTTTCTCCAATGTATTCACTGAGGAAAATAAACTGTCAGATGACATGCCGAATGTTGAAATAAATTCCCCATTAAAAGTGTCCTGTCTGACTCAGGAAGAAGTGCAAAAGCGACTTAAAAAGATTAAAATAGACAAATCACCAGGACCGGATGGCATACACCCCCGTATCCTAAGGGAATTAAGTAATGTCATAGCCAGACCCTTATTTCTGATATTTGCAGATTCTATATTGACAGGGAATGTCCCACAAGATTGGCGCATGGCAAATGTGGTGCCAATATTCAAAAAGGGTCCAAAAAAAGAGCCTGGAAACTATAGGCCGGTAAGTTTAACATCTGTTGTGGGTAAACTGTTTGAAGGTTTTCTGAGAGATGCTATGTTAGAGCATCTTAACGGAAATAAGCAAATAACGCCATATCAGCATGGCTTCTTGAGGGATCGATCATGTCAAACAAATTTAATCAGTTTCTATGAGGAGGTAAGTTCTAGACTTGACAGCGGCGAATCAATGGATGTCGTGTATCTGGACTTCTCCAAAGCATTTGACACTGTACCACATAAAAGGTTAGTATATAAAATGAGATAGGCTGCTCGGACTGGGAGAAAACGTCTGTAAGTGGGTAAGTAACTGGCTCAATGATAGAAAACAGAGGGTGGTTATTAATGGTAAATACTCAGATTGGGTCACTGTCACTAGTGGAGTACCTCAGGGGTCAGTATTGGGCCCTATCCTCTTCAATATATTTATTAATGATCTTGTAGAAGGCTTGCATAGTAAAATATCAATTTTCGCAGATGACACTAAACTGTGTAAAGTAATTAACACTGATGAGGACAGTATACTACTACAGAGCGATCTGGATAGATTGGAGGCTTGGGCAGATAAGTGGCAGATGAGGTTTAACACTGACAAATGTAAAGTTATGCACATGGGAAGGAATAATGCAAGTCACCCGTACTTATTAAATGGTAAAACACTCGGTAACACTGACATGGAAAAAGATCTAGTAATTTTAATAAACAGCAAACTAAGCTGTAAAAAACAGTGTCAGGCAGCTGCTGCCAAGGCCAATAAGATAATGGGTTGCATCAAAAGGGGCATAGATGCCGTGATGAGAACATAGTCCTACCACTTTACAAATCATTAGTCAGACCACACATGGAGTGCTGTTTTACAGTTCTGGGCTCCAGTGAACAAGGCAGACATAGCAGAGCTGGAGAGGGTCCAGAGGAGGGCAACTAAAGTAATAACTGGAATGGGGCAACTACAGTACCCTGAAAGATTATCAAAATTAGGGTTATTCACTTTAGAAAAAAGTGTAATATGTATAAATATATCAGGGGTCAGTACAGAGATCTATACCATCATCTATTCATTCCCAGGATGGTGACTGTGACGAGGGGACATCTTCTGCGTCTGGAGGAAAGAAGGTTTGTACACAAACATAGAAGAGGATTCTTTACGGTAAGAACAGTGAGACTATGGAACTCTCTGCCTGAGGAGGTGGTGATGGTGAATACAATAAAGGAATTCAAGAGGGGCCTGGATGTATTTCTGGAGCGTAATAATATTACAGGCTATAGCTACTAGAGAGAGATCGTTGATCCAGGGATTTATTCGGATTGCCTGATTGGAGTCGGGAAGGAATTTTTATTCCCCTAAAGTGAGGAAAATTGGCTTCTATTTCACAGTTTTTTTTTTGCCTTCCTCTGGATCAACTTGTAGGATGACAGCCCGAACTAGATGGACAAATGTCTTTTTTCGGCCTTATGTACTATGTTACTATGGAATACCGCTTTCTGCTACCGAGCACACCCCAGAAAGCAACCTTCTATGGACTACCCAAAATCCATAAGGGCGTTTCACCCCTTAAAGGCCGCCCCATAGTGTCTGGGGTGGGCTCGATTACACAGAATAGCGGTATTTACATTGATAATGTGTTAAAAAGCTTTGTATACGCTCTTCCATCGTATACAAGGGATACAATGGATTTTCAACAGAAAATTGAGGCCATTAATATCGAATCATAATGCTTGCTTGCGAGCATAGACGTTGAATCGCTTCATAGCTCCATCCCTCATGATAAGGGTCTGATGGCGACAACGGAGTTCCTTAAAACCAGGGCAGTCTGTCACAGGTTGCATAATGCCTTTGTGGTGACCCTCCTTGAGTTCGTTCTAACTCAAGGAGGGTCATCTTGAGGGTAACTCAAGATAATTTTTTTCTTTTTGATGCGCAATTCTTCCACCAGCTCAGGGGGACTGCAATGGGGAGCCCCTGTGCCCCGACTTATGCTAACCTCCTCCTGGGCTGGTAGGAGTACAAAGTTGTCTTCCCTGACGTACATAGCTGGTGGGGTGACAAGATTGTCTTCTGGACTGGCTATATAGACGATGTCTTCATCATCTGGAATGGAGGTGCAGATGAATTTGAATCATTCGTTAAAACTCTTAATATCAATGAGCTGAGACTCTCCTTCATGTTTGAATTCCATCCAGAGTCCTTGACATTCCTTGACATCAGGGTCCCAAAAATCTGAGACAATCTTGTCACCTCCACCTTCAGGAAGACCACTGCCACAAATAGCCTACTTCACTGGGACAGCCATCATCCAACGAATTTGAAAAAAGGTATCCCCCGTAGACAGTATTTACGAATGAGGAGAAACTGTTCAGATTCAGAGGGCTTTCACCATGAATCAAGAAAATAACAAAATAGATTTAGAACGAGGGGCTACCCACAGTATGTCCTGAGAGAAGCATTTCAAAACGCGGCCACCTGTGAGCGCAACACCCTCCTGGTACCAAGGGAACCTAAGGGGAAAGACATCATTCGAATCATCTCGACCTTTGACACCAGGAATCAGGAGATTAGGGAAATCATCAGTAAGTATTGGCGCATCCTCCTGATGGATCCAGGAGTGTCAGATGTACTCCCCTCCCACCCCAGTATTATTTTCAGACGGGGTAGATGCCTCCACGACCGCCTAGTCCACAGCCACTACTCGCGACCAACTCCGGTGGGCTCGTGGCTAGACCAAAAACCACAGGGCACGTTCCGGTGTGGGTCCTGTACGGTTTGTAGCCACCTAAGAAACTCTAAAAGTAATACCTGTTCGGTCACTGGTAAGACCTACGATATCAGAGACTTTATTAATTGTAAAAGCAAAGGGGTGGTTTACCTCGCCCAGTGCACATGCCCAAAGGACTACGTGGGTAAAACCTTTATGGAGTTCCGTAGACGTATCCTAGAACACATTAACGACATCAGAAAGAAAAAGGACACCCCCATAGCGAACCATATGTGGGAATTCCATAATGGGGACCCGCAATTGATAAAATTTTCCGCCCTAGAGTTGATTAGACCTTCCCCCAGGAGGGGCGACTGGGACCGTAGTATCCTCCAGAAGGAAACTGAGTGGATCTACCGATTCCGGTTGCAATCACCGGGAGGCTTGAATGAAAAATTAACATTTTCATGTTTTTTGTAAATCACTACACTCTCTTGTCCTAGGAGGTATGTTAAAGATGTGTGAATTTTATTCTATATTTTGTATATCTAGGATTGTAATGAGTGAACTTTTTCTACTTCCAAGTGCCCACCCACACCCCTCTTTGTTTCAAGACTGGAGAAGAGAGAGAGGGGGGCAAAGAGCTGTGCCATGGGAAGTGTCTGATTTCTCATCTTTCTACAGGTGTTCAATAGAGTGTGGTGGAATGCGTAGGCCAATCATATGGCTTGATGATATGTACAGTCATGTGAAAAAATTAGGACACCCTTTGAAAGCATGTGGTTTTTTGTAACATTTTTAATAAAAGGTTATTTCATCTCCGTTTCAACAATACAGAGAGATTAAAGTAATCCAACTAAACAAAGAAAACTGAAGAAAAGTCTTTTCAAGATCTTCTGTAAATGTCATTCTACAAAAATGCCTATTCTAACTGAGGAAAAAGATAGGACACCCTCACATGTATTCCCTCTTAAATTGGCTCAGATCTCACACAGGTATATCACACCAGGTGCACATAATTAGTAGATCGTTACTCTGCATGTTGAATGAGGCTTGCCCTATTTAAACCTCAGACATTTAGTTTGGTGTGCTCCTGACTGTTGAAGTGAGAGTGAGCACCATGGTGAGAGCAAAAGAGCTGTCAGAGGACTTCAGAAAAAAGATTGTAGCAGCCTATGAGTCTGGGAAGGGATTTAAAAAGATCTCAAAAGATTTTGAAATCAGCCATTCCACTGTCCGGAAGATAGTCTACAAGTGGAGGGCTTTCAAAACAACTGCCAACATGCCCAGGACTGGTCGCCCCAGCAAGTTCACCCCAAGAGCAGACCGCAAGATGCTAAAAGAGGTCTCCAAAAACCCTAAAGTGTCATCTCGAAAACTACAGCAGGCTCTGGCTACTGTTGATGTAGAAGTACATGCCTCTACAATCAGAAAGAGACTGTACAAGTTTAACTTGCATGGGAGGTGTGCAAGGAGGAAACCTTTGCTTTCCAAGAGAAACATCGAGGCCAGACTGACATTTGCCAGAGATAAAGTTGACAAAGACCAGGACTTCTGGAATAATGTTCTTTGGACAGATGAGTCCAAAATTGAATTATTTGGACACAACAGCAGAGGACATGTTTGGCGTAAACCAAACACAGCATTCCAAGAAAAGAACCTCATACCAACTGTGAAGCATGGAGGTGGAAGTGTCATGGTTTGGGGCTGCTTTGCTGCAGCAGGACCTGGTCAGCTCACCATCATAGAATCCACGATGAATTCTACTGTGTATCAGAAGGTGCTTGAAGAACATGTGAGACCATCAGTTAGAAAATTAAAGCTGAAGCGGAACTGGACCATGCAACATGACAATGACCCAAAACATACTAGTAAATCAACCAAAGATTGGCTGAAAAAGAAGAAATGGAGAGTCCTGGAATGGCCAAGTCAAAGTCCAGATTTGAATCCCATTGAGATGCTGTGGGGTGACTTGAAAAGGGCTGTACGTGCAAGAAACCCCTCAAACATCTCACAGCTGAAAAAGTTCTGCATTGAGGAGTGGGGTAAAATTTCCTCAGACCGATGTCGAAGACTGGTAGATGGCTACAAGAACCGTCTCACTGCAGTTATTTCAGCCAAAGGAGGTAACACTCGCTATTAGGGGCAAGGGTGTCCTATCTTTTTCCTCAGTTAGAATAGGCATTTTTGTAGAATGACATTTACAGAAGATCTTGAAAAGACTTTTCTTCAGTTTTCTTTGTTTAGTTGGATTACTTTAATCTCTCTGTATTGTTGAAACGGAGATGAAATAACCTTTTATTAAAAATGTTACAAAAAAACACATGCTTTCAAAGGGTGTCCTAATTTTTTCACATGACTGTATATATTATTCACTGCCTATAGAGAAGCACTTCTTTAAAGTGTCACATATGACATAGGCAGTATTCTTGTTAGAATAAACTCCATTACAAAATGGCGATGGTAACCAGATGTTTACATTAGTTCACATTCCAAAGTGGCACTCACTGCGCATATGTTGAAGTGTTATCTCTGTTTCTCTTATCACTTTTTCCTTTTTGACCAATGAAACTATGTTTTAGCCTCAGAGAGGACTACCCTCTTCTGAAGATTCATAAACGCTTAGCCCATGTAATAAAGTTAGAGATTGCTTTGACCAACTTCTGTGTCAGTGTCTAGTCTCTCAGCCAAGCGTGGATATTAACCCCGGGGGGGGGGGGGGGTACATTGATCTGGAACACCAGAGTGTATCTAAAATGCCCTAATTTATTTAGGGTGGTTTTAACAAATGGCACCCCAGATTGGATTCTGAGCGAACGTAGCATCAGACAGCTGACAAGACGGCCCCCTGAGCTTGACTAACGGCAGAGGAGAGAGGATTGCAACCTCAAAGAAAGGTGAGAAAACTTTTTGTCTCATCTGCCTTTCTGCTAGTTACTTCGTCATGCTCAGATAGCTCAGTCTGCTGTGAGGTGGTACCGATGTAAGTATAGTAGTCGGCTGTAATGCTGAAAGCTTGGAGTCTATTGAACCAATAGTCTGAAATCATAGATCACTCTGGTGTGTATATGTTTTGTGTGTGTCTGTGATTTATGTGAGGAGTGAGTTGAGCACAGACGGTAAAACCACAGACAAAGGGAGGGGACAGTAACCTCCTGGTTGGGAAGGGGGCGCTGTAGCGTCGAGGTGTGGGACAAAGGAACTCCGGCTGACCTGACCAGGAAGATGCGTAGAGCCGTATGATCCTTTGATCTGATGGAAGACTGCGGAGACTACCTGACCTGACCCTAGGAAGATGGTAGAACCTCTCATGACCTTTTGATCAAGGGGAAGACTGCGTAGATATTCTCTACCTGACCTTACCCCAGGAAGATGCGACGGAGCCCGTCTGACCCCTGGTTTTGGGGAAGACGTGCGGGGAGTCCCGGCTGACTAGTCAGACGTGATAGTCAGATTTGAGCCAACCAGAAGGGAGGGTGAATCCTTTGTCTGCGGAAGAAAGGGCTAAAGGTGCTGATCACTCCTCTGTTTTGTGTGTGTAGCAGTCTGAAATACTGTTGTTTTGATATCGGTCAGTCCCAGCATTATGAAGGAGAAAATACAGCCCCTAGCTAGTAGTGAGGGAAGAATTGAAAGTTAAAATGTGAAAAAGAATGTTAGAGAAAGTGTAGACTCGGACAGAGGTTGCCCCCTGGCAACAGGGATGAAGATCTGTAAGAGTCTGTGAAGTTAGAGCTTACAGACTGTGGGCATCAGAACTCCCGTGATTTTGAGGGGGGGAGTTCTAATGAGTGAAACAGAGCAGTGTCAGGACGTTAATTGATGGCATTAACAAGAAAGAAAGAAAGTGCCCCAGTGTCTGCAATCAGAACGGCGCTTGTGTTAAATGTTCCGAAACGAACCGGTTAAGTTTTGTTACCCTAATAAAATGTGTGTGTTTAACTAGGGAATATCCTAGTGATTACAGCAGTAAAATATGGTCAGTTAATGGATAGGTGTTGTATCCAGTGTGAGCTACAGAGACTCACTTCCCCCACCTTAACAGAAACATTCCTGAGATAAGGGGAGCAGACGAAGGAAAAAGGTGGGAGGGAATGAGGGAATAATGCAGACTGTGATGTGTAATATATTATACAAGACAAAGAATTGTTCAATAATTTTCTTTCTTCTTTCCCAAGCAGTGTACTGTGGGAATCCAGCTTTTAACAAAATGACTATGATTCTAACATGTATATTGTCTTACAGCGACAGACCATCAGCAATTCTGGGTGTGGTGTGGCTATCTGTTTCCAGGAAAGCTGTGTTTGTCTGTGCTGCAAGTTTTGGGATGAAACAATGTGGATTGGAAGACATAAATGATTCAGTGGAATGTGAATGGGTGTGGCTTTGAGTTGTAATTGAGGCAAATATGTGTGAAGACTGATGGAGGTTTTTAGCAGAGCTGTGACTGCAATTCAGTTTTTATGTATGAGGGCGTGGTTATGAGCCGTTTGTGAAATGAGTACATGAAAATGTATATGAATGCGTATGGAGTACGATATTAGTTTTTTTTAATAATAAGCTCATTGAGTATTTTATTTTATTTTTCTTGGAAGTTTTTGGGTTTTTATTGGTGCCAACAGCATTGATCAAGCTGTACATATTTATTTATTTATTTTATTTTTAAATTGAAGTCAATGAAAAGTTTCTTATGGGCCCTTTGTGTGTTCATGTCTGTATTGTCCGATCTGTTTGTTTCAATATTTGAAGTTACGTGTTACATGTTAAGTGTTGTGCTTCACATCAGAGCTCTGTTCTCATGCTGGGGCACTAATGACAGAAAGAAGGAGGACCACAGCGTCCGACTGAAGGGGGTGGACTTAGATGACTCAGAGCGGAGGGACAGGATAGGGGTGGACGTTACAGACAACGACAGCCCTTGTGCCCATCCCCTAGTTACAGACACTTCCATGGAAGATGAGAAGTCCTGTTTTGTTTTCCAGTCTATTAATTCTGCGATAGGAAAAGTTGGATACTTCTGTAAGCCAAAATGCAGAGTAACATCAAGCGGCATTGGGTGGTTCAGTGGTGCCAACCATAGGTAGTGTTCCTTTGGCATTGCTTCAGCCCTGATGTCAAACGCCTCATTGAAGTGAGGGAAAAAGTAAGTCTGCCACCCTATGGTGGGCCTGCAGAGTCTGTGGGACCCAGATCCCAGAAGAGAGAGTGTTGTGCTGTGTGTGGTACTCCTCGTCCACACCACACAAGAGGATTGTATTCTATGTTGACCATGCCCGGATCACTGTCCGTCCCCACAGACACCCATGTTTTTTTGTCATAAGGGGAACACAGACAGGTGAGGGGGGGGGGGAGTTAGATCAAGATTAAGAAACAGGAAATCCAGTATCGGCTCTATCTTTAAACATTTTTAGCAGATTCAATCTGGCCCAATGATATCCCTCACTCTGGGTGATAAAAAAGTAGTCCCGTTTTTGATTGATACTGGAGCAGCCAAGACAGTTGTGCACAGCAAACATGGCCTCCCCTGATTTACTCTCCAAGGACACCAGCCTTTGGGTAGAAGTGGATGGGAAAGTAGTACGCTCACTTTTTTCAACAGAAACCATCCATATTAGATTTGCCCCTAACCAAGATGTGCTTGCCCATTTACTGGTCAGTGGTAACGCCCCTTGTTGCCTCCTGGGTGCAGATTTGTTTGCAAAAGTACATGCTGGTATCTCACATCAGGAGGACGGCACTGTGAAGCTTGCAGGTGCACTCCACGACCAAGAACTTTGCTTGTTGGCCATTAGTGATAAAATTCCCTGGTCCATGTTTGTATCAGTACTCCCAGAAGCTGAGAAAAGCAAACCACTCACCATTGGATGGTACATGACCTACATGCCGTTAATGAAGCCACAGTTTCTAACACCCACATCGTGCCCAATACACACACATACCTTGTCGGCTCAGGTTCCCATTACCCCTACTCACTCCACTGTGATTGATTTTTCCTTTAGTCCCTACCGCCTCACAGATGAGGTGGTAGATGCTTTTTGTGCCTAGAACTGGCAATGTTGTGTTCCCCCACACTGAGCCTATCAGATTATTACATTTAGATTGTATTGTTATGAAGTGAGTGGCCATGACTCAGCAATCCTCACTCAGCAATAACGCCCCGTAGCATATTATTCAGTCAGACTTGATCCCGTGGCCAGAGGTGCCCCTTTCTGCATCAGAGCTGTAGTAGTTGTACTAGCTATGCTTGATGAAAGCTCTGAGATAGTTCTGGACCACAAAGTGATGGTGATATTACATCTATCCTCATGAACGTACAATCCAAATGATTGTTTTGTTGCCCATTATTGTTCCATTTTGTTGCCTGACAATGTTGCTCTCCAAAGGTGTAATACCCAGCCACCCTGTTGCCTCTGGACCAAGGGGGGAGGGAAGAGTTAGGGCACCGCACTTTAAACTTATCTTTCAGATTTAAAGGAAGAGGCTCCTGACTGTTTGCAGACGATGTCACAAGAGGCAGTGGGATTTGGTAAATCAGTCATTAGGTAATCTAGATCATGTGCTCTTTGTGGATGGATCGAGGTATGGCCAGGATGGCAGGTACTACACAGGTTGGGCAGTGGTGATTAAACGTGAACTACCACACTTGTCTGCTCAGAAGTGGTGCTAAAAGACTCTGAAGATGGCTTGCGGATATGCAGATGAGAAAACAGCCACCATTTACACTGATTCCAGGTGTGCTTTGGGATAGCCCATGACTATAGGCCCATATGGAAAGCCAGAGACTCCTTGATCGCTTCAGGTAAACCCATCAAAAATGGGGAAGCAGTGAGGTCTCTGATGGAAGCCCTCGTGTCACTAACATGAGGGGTGATAGCAACGAAAGGCCACTGTAAACAGATGCAGAGGAGGCAAAGGGGAAAGCCACGGCAGATCAGGCGGCAAAGATGGCTGCCAAATTACCTAAGCAGACCCCTGTCTTAAGTGGCCACAGTTCAGGTCCCTGAAATAACTCCTCCTGTCTCCCGAAAGTTCTTAAGACCAGGTCCCCCTACTCCACGATGGCACAGGCAACCCATGGAGTGATGCACCAGACAAAAACTGCTATGTGTGATTTAGTACGTAGCATATGGTACGCCCCAGGGTTCAGCACTGTAACAGTCAGACATACTCAAGGATAAATGGTTTGTGCCCAGAACAACATGGGCAAGGTGGTTAAGGTACCCAAGAAACACGTCTTGCTTTTTGTATCTGTTTCAACATTTGCAGACTACCTTCAAATATCCAAGGTGGGCATGTATGAGTATGTATTGATATGTGATGACTTGTTTTCAGGATGGCCAAAACCGTACCCAAAGAAGTAAAGAAGATTATGGCCGAAGTTGTGTGCAAGTATGGGGTACCTTAGATCATTGAAAGTGACACAGGAGTTCACTTCACAGGTAAAGTGATGCAGGAGATGATGAAGGTTTTGGGTGTAGGACAGGCCTTACATGCTTCGTACCATCCACAAAGCAGCAGTAGAGTAGGAAAAAGGAACTGAACGGGACACTAAGTTAAAGATTCAAAGCCTTAATAGAGTGCCTGCTGGTAGCCCTCTTTTAGTAAGGTATACGCTTAACCGTGAGACAGGCCTTTGTCCCTATAAGGTCCTTTTTGGGTCGGCCCCTAGAATAGGATTTTACATCCCACAGCAGCTCCAGATGCAACATGGTTGTCTGACAGATTATGTGATCAGTTTTGTATAAGCATTTGACTAAAGTACATTTTCGAGTTTTTGCTTCACTTCCAGGTTTTGATAAAATACCAGGAACCCACCCACTTGTGTCTGGAGATTGGGTGGTAGGAAAAGACACGTTAGAAAAGTCCCAAAACCCTGGTTTGATGGTCCATTCCGAGTGTTGTTGACCACAAGCACAGTGAAGCTCAAAGAAAAGCATAATTGGATTGATTTCAAGGAAGTGTTGAGACTGGTTTTCCCTTGTGTGACTGTTGATCATGACTAAAAAGAATATGAAAATTGTATGAAGACTTCGATCCAGAAAATCAGGAGCACTGATGATCTCCAGTCCCCCCATATAATGTCAACACCAGTTAGGGAAAGATCATCTGACTTTCCCTTGCTCAAATCCAGTGTCACGGGAGGCTGTTCGCTAGGTATGGCTTGTCGTGGAAGCTGGTGAAGAGGAGGCGGAGCATTGGGACAGATGTTTAGGTTTAGGGAGAGAATGAAATTCAAGGGGGGACTGTTAAAGATGTGTGAATTTTATTCTATATTTTGTATATCGAGGGTTGTAATGAGTTAACTTTTTCAACTTCCAAGTGCCCACCCACCCCCCTCTTTGTTTCAAGACTGGAGAAGAGAGAGAGGGGGGCAAAGAGCTGTGCTGTGGGAAGTGTCTGATTTCTCATCTTTCTACAGGTGTTCAATAGAGTGTGGTGGAATGCGTAGGCCAATCATATGGCTTGATGATATGTATATATTATTCACTGCCTATAGAGAAGCACTTCTTTAAAGTGTCACATATGACGTAGGCAGTATTCTTGTTAGAATAAACTCCATTACAAAATGGCGATGGTAACCAGATGTTTACATTAGTTCACATTCCAAAGTAGGTACTCACTGCGCAGATGTTGAAGTGTTATCTCTGTTTCTCTTATCACTTTTTCCTTTTTGACCAATGAAACAATGTTTTAGGGACTGCCCTCTTCTGAAGTGTCAATAGAATGACACATGAAGTGTCAATAGAATATTGTAGGGCTACTCCATATCTGAGCGCCGATTTGATGTATATCTTTTCTAATCTTTTTTTATGGCAATAAACAGTAGAATGTTCACCAACACACCACAAATAGTACCCCCCGCTGGTGCCACTGTAATTAATATCTTATGCTGTGGCAGGCACCAATAGGTCAAATGTGCGGTCCGTACCAATCCTGACCCTAATTCGATGAGATGTGTGATATCCCCCTATAGGGCTACATATGCATCCCTTTTTTCCCTTTGTCAGCGCATCTACGTCTTAAAATTTGGGGCAGTGAACCGCTGGTGGATCCTATAAACACGCCCCCCCGTACACGGACTGGGACCCTGCATAATCTTCGCAGGTTCACGCTGTGGAACGCACTGCCATCTTGGCGACGGGCATGCGTTCCATTAGCTAGACCCCGTGATGTAGGGACTGGCCGATTCCCGCAACCCTGGACCTCCGGAGGTTCACGATTAATGTATCCTGACATTGCCATGTTTTAACCGCACCCTTTGACAGCGGTGAGGGGCGGTGTCTTTACTGAGCCGCGGTGGAACGCACGGCCATGTATACACGCCTCACGTGACCCCACATGCGTACCTCCTGATAATGTCCAAGGCCCTGATTGGCCCTTGGATCTCAGTGGAACGCACGGCCATCTTGCTGTTTGGCGTGCGTTCCACCTACACGGAGTATGTACAAACCTCACACCGAGTATCTTATGTAGCAAATTATGTATTATGCGAATGTACATGGGGACAGCAATTATGTTTAGTATAATCTAGACATTTTGCCTAATGACACATGTTAGGGTCAAGTCACATGATTGGCTACTCGATCTGGGATTGGCCAAACAACAGCAAGGACCGCCCCTGATGGGGTTTAAATGTCAGTGGGAATGAGTGAACAATTTGGAGCCTTATCTTATGTGCCCCCCTGGAGCCCCCCAAGCCGGATACTGCTGGTTCGAGAGGATATACATCGCCAGATGAGTATTGAACTGGTTCTTCTCTCTTTATGCTTAGTATCTACACTTATCATGTGATTCCCTCATATTCGTGTACTGACTTGGGGGTGATCCAGTTTTTGGTTTGGTTTTGATTTTCTCTTGCAGTTGTTATGTATCTGTGACACGCGCCAAAAACCACATGGTGTTCCCCTTCTTCCATGTCCTGCCGTTTAGCCAAATAGTAGTTTACGACCACATATGGGGTGTTTCTGCAAACTACAGAATCAGGGCAACCCATATTGAGTTTTGTTTGGCTGTTAACCAATTTTTCCAGTAATAAAGTAAGGGTTCAAATGGAAAATTTTCCAAAAAATAGAAATTCCTAAATTGTTTCTCCATCTGCCATTAACTCTTGTGGAACACCTAAAGGGTTAACAAAGTTTGTAAACCCAGTTTTGAATACCTTGAGGGTGAACTTTCTTAGATGGAGTCACTTTTTTGGAATTTCTATTCTAGGGGTACAACGGGGGGCAAAATCTGCCTTCCAAAACCCATATGGCGTTCCCCTCCTTCTATGTCCTCCCATATGGCCAAACAGTAGTTTACGACCACATATGGGGTGTTTATGCAAACTACAGAATCAGGGCAAGTTTTGTTTGGCAGTTAACCCTTGCTTTGTTCCTGGAAAAAATTGATTATATTGGAAAATGTTCCCAAAAATCGAAATTCTTAAATGTTATGTCCATTTGCCATGAAGTCTTGTGGAAGACCTAAAGGGTTAACAAAGTTTGTAAAAATCAGTTTTGAATACCTTGAGGGGTGTAGTTTCTAAAATGGGGTAATTTTTGGATGGTTTCTATTTATTACGTAAGCCTCACAAAGTGACTTCAGACCTGAACTGGTCCATAAAAAGTGGGATTTGGAAAATTTCTAAATTTTAAGCTATGTAACATCCCCCCCTAAAAAAAAAATATATAATTCCCAAAATGATACAAACATAAAGTAGACATATGGGGAATGTAATTTATGGTACATTTGGTATTTTTTTATGCAAAAAAATTAACTTTTTTGACCCAATTTTAGCAGTGTCATGAAGTACAACATGTGACGAAAAAACAATCTCAGAACCGCCTGGGTAAGTAAAAGGGGTTTTAAAGTTATCAGCACTTAAAGTGACACTGGTCAGATTTGCAAAAAATGGCCTGGTCCTTAAGGTGAAACAGGGCTGTGTCCTTAAGGGGTTAATGAGGATAATGAATAGGGATGAGCGAACTTCATATTTTGAAGTTCGGGTTAGGGTATATGCTGAATTGCATTAAGGATTCTGTTACCACAGACCATAACACAATTCCATGACGGAATGCCTATAGAAGGATCTGTCTGGTTTACGTTATGCAGGAGAAGACTCCAGCATAACGAAAACCGGATGGATACGTTATGCAGACCATAGACTTCTATTATCACGGAATGAAAAAACGGAATGCCTCTAAAGGCATTCCGTTATGCATTCCATCAGGGAATCGCGTTATGGTCTGTGGTAAAGGAATCCATAACGCAATTCAGCATATACCCCAACACGAACTCAAACTTCAAAATATGAAGTTCGCTCATCCCTTATAATGAATATAAAAAAAACTCCTATTTAATCCTGCTGACTCTGAAGAATTGATCAGAGCAACTATTCAAATGGAAATTGCAAAGAAACCTAAATCTGTACAAGATTAGATTTTCTGAGGCTTAGGGGAGAGTCTGCATTCCCCAATCATGATAATGTCCAAAAGATGGATCTACCCAGAAAATAGTTCTTTTGTCTCTAGAGGTATTAAGAAATGCTATCCCTCCAACGATGAATATTGTACAGATTGGGGCACTGTGGTCAGGGTGAATACCCCGATAGCTAAAGTACCTCTTTGCTGTTTGAAGATGCAGCCCAGCTTAGGGATCCCATGTATAGAAACACTGAAAGCTTACTCCAAAAAATCTGGGAAACTGCTTTGGCTTTACTGAAGCTGAGAGTCTCAGCTAGTTGTGTAGCTCATACCTTAAAGGGACACTGACATGCCTTCTGAGCATAATTAGCTCTTTATATGCCCCCCCCCCCTAGGTCTTATAATAAGTTTCCAATTCATATACAGTAAGTATTATCCCTGTGCGCATTGTAAAACGTTAAAAATAATCTTTATAATCACCTGTCCTTTCTGCCCAAGGGGCACTCTTTGTGCCACATTTGTGCCCAGCCGCGTCCTAACTGCCGGATCCTTAGACACGCCCATCTCATTAGTATTCACTTGGCGCAATGTGATCCCAGCGAGCGAGGGTGCCGGGCGCATGCGCAGGATCTCCGAATGTCAGGGACAGGAAAATACCGCCCAGCGAAGTGAATACTAATGAGATGGGCGTGTCTAAGGATCCGGCAGTTGGGACGCTGCTGGGCACAAATGCGGCACAAAGAACGCCCCTTGGGCAGAAAGGACAGGTGATTATAAAGATTATTTTTAACGTTTTACAATGCGCACAGGGATAATACTTATATGAATTGGAAACTTATTATAAGACCTAGGGGGGCATATAAAGAGCTAATTATGCTCAGAAGGCCTGTCAGTGTCCCTTTAAATTTGTGGCTTGAACAACAAATTAATTTAGTAACAGGCAACAGGACAAAGAGATAAAAAAAAAGATATAGGTAAAACAGCTAGATGGCGTTACCACATGGAGTTTGAGTTTGTTGGCCTTCAAAAGTTCGTCCTTACCTGTCTACCATACCCTCAACAAATATTAAATGAAAGCGTCCAAAATTCTAAATTATTTACATGCGTTTTTTTTTGTTTAGTTTTTTTTTTGGCAGGAGACTCATTGGGTTAAGAATAACCACCATTTTTTCATAGCAGGAAATTTACAACATGCATTGACACATCCTTCTCCAAGAAAAAAAGGGGAGGAGCCATCCTATTTAATTCTCAATTTTGCCATAAAATCCTTGACACACTAGAAGACCTAGCAGGTAGGTATCTCATGGTTAAAGTGTAACTGCCATTTCACTACCAAAAATGAAATTCTTAACATATGTGATGCTGAAGGGAAGCTATTCACGAAGCTTTATTTTTCAGTTTGTTACCTTTCTGATGTCTGTATTCGGCCCTTAGCATCCCTAATTCTCTGTGCCTCTATTTGAGCATTTTTCTAAGATAGCCTCTGCTGCACTTTCTGTGGTGATCCTTGCCATGTCCTTGAAGCCATCCTGTATTTCTCTCACTTCCCATAAACCCTTGCTCTCATCACATGAACTAGAAGGACCAATAAGAATGCAGATAACTTATCCCACTACCCCAGAGCAGTGTGTATCATCTCACATACTAACCAAAGCCAATCCCTGCAATTACATGAAATCAGTGAGCATTTGTTTTAGCCTCTTAATAGTCACCTGTCAGCTCTGCAGCTGCTCCCTCATTCACCTCCATACTGATGGGGAAGGAGGGGGGCTGCTTTATCTGCTCATATCTCTGGTTTGGTACAAGCTAGAGATACTTTGTATTGACTGAAAGCTGACATTCCAAGCTTTCAGACAATACCAGAATGACAGCAAATATGTTCAGTACAGGGGAAGATATCACTGATAGAAATCGGGATGCTGTGAATGAAGCTGAAAGTGGAAATAATAGCAGATTTTACCCACGATTATTCCTTGAATTTCTAACTGTGATCTCTCCTCTGTTGCTTGGACTTTAGCTGGTCTTGTATGAAAGCCTGGAATGTAACTTTCAAACAAGACCAGTTGCATGTTTCTGCTGCTATCATTTAGGAGATATCACCATCTAAAGCAGCCCTCCCCCCTCCACTTTCTGCCGGAGCCCAGGCACTCAGGGCTGTGCACCTCCTCCCAGTGTTCTGCCCCTCTCTTGTTTATAATACAGAGGAGATGGTCTGCACATGACAAGAAGAGGGCTGCAGAATAGTAAAGTAGCACACATTTGTGGGAGTTATTATCAGGTAAAACTGGAAATGATTAAATTTTAAAGCACAAAAGCATTTATACAGCAGGGTGTACTATACCATTAGGGTATAAAAAAAAATGAAAAGGCAGTTACACTTTAAAGTGTGTATTGAGGGAACTGTTTAACAGTTTATTGTTTAGTAAATGTATATGCACCCAGTACATCTAATCACTCTTATTTTTCTTCCCTCTTGGAGGTTATCTCTAGCTGGGATGTGTCTAACTTAGTGTCGGGTAGGGATTTTAATGCAGTTCAGGATTTGATTTTGGATAGGTCAGGTACTCAGTCTCACTCACCTCCCACTGCACATAATTGTATACAATCAGATCGTCTGGATCTTTTTGATCCATGGCGCATTCAACACCCAGTTGATCATGATTACTTCCATTACTCTCGTGTGCACAACTACCATTGTTGGTTATATAATTGGCTTTAATTTTCCTTGCTCTCCAACTAGAGAAAAACAACACCTGTGCATTAGCCAAGTCCGCACCAGGAACTCTACTACTACCGGCGATCACACTTAAGAGAAAAGTCAGACTCCTGAATCCAAATACCTCTTAGTGGTGTATACTGTATAATTTTTGTCATGGATGTTCCCGCAAAGGAGATCGGTGAGACTGGCAACACGTGGTTTGATCTGACAGGTTTTTTCATGTGGATCAATAGGCATCTGTGTTGTTTCTTGTCATGTCCACACCCCTTGCCTCAGGTGTTGCTAATGTGGTCATTTAACCTTCCTTATTTATTGTTGCTTCTCCCACAGTGCTGTGCAGTTTATAGCTTCAGTTTCAGTTGTGGATTGCTGGTGTGTGGATCTTGGCAGAGTTCCTGGTGCTTCCATAGCCCCTTTGAAGTTAAGTCTTTCCTTTCCCTTTTGTATTTTGTTTGGGTTCTGTGTGTTGTATTTCCCTATTGTTTGTATTATGCTTGATGGAGACTCCTGTTTGTCCTTCCTTTTGGAGGAACAGGTAGTCTCGTCCCTGCCATTAGTACCAGGGTCCTATAAGGCTAGATAGGACTCTAGGTATTCCTGCGTATGAACACACCTACCTCTGGGATCTGTTCAAACTGGTAGTCAGTCAGGATTTGGGTTAGGGTTTTACTAGGAGGTGTCCATCTTTCTTCCCTAGATCTTAGGCTCTCTTCCCTGTTCCCCCCTTCCCTCTTATGCTTGGTGTGGTGTTTCCCTCCCACATCGATGCGTGACAGTATTAAAGTGAGCACTTCATTCCATACTCACAGACACTGGGTCATTCACCTTCATGTTTCTTTATTCATCTAATTTGTCATGAAAAATCAGTGAATGTAAAAAACATACACCATGAGGGACGCTGAGATGCACAGCACTCCATCCTCCTTCCCACTGTGCGATGTTTCGGGAGATCACACCCCCTTACTCATGTGTGAGGGAGGAAGGGAAGGTGAGCAAATTGATATCACCAAAATTACACAAAAAAACAATAAATTGAATTATCATACAAAATGTAAAATATAAAACATTCATGAACTTCATAATTTTCCCATTTTCTAAACCTTGAGAAAATATACTATATAAATCCACTAAAGCTATATACCATTTTGGGATTAACGAGTCGGGCCTCACTATCCTCAATGTTTCACTCTGTAATAGCCGTCATTTATTTTCCTCCTCATTTCTTTTATAATTTACCCCCTCCTATACCTTCAATTTAAGATGGGAAAACAGACGTTTATTCTTTGCAAAATGTCAAACTACTGTGGGATCATCTTGTTTTTCTCTCTGTTGTACAGCTGTACTATCCTCCTTTCTTAATTTCTTCCTAATATTAGATTTATGTTAGTTTAACCTAATCTTTACTGAACGACAATGAAGGGATATGCTATTAGTATATGTTGGTGTTGTATATGACTGCAATCTGACAAAGGGCAACATCTGCCTGGAGTTTGTATGTTCTCCCCGTGTTAGCGTGGGTTTCCTCCGGGTACTCCGGTTTCCTCCCACACTCCAAAGACATACTGATAGGGACCTTAGATTGTGAGCCCCATTGGGGACAGTTGGATGATAATGTTTGTAAAGCGCTGCAGAATTAGTAGCGCTATATAAGTGTGTATAATAAAATAAATAAACGAGAGGTTTCTCCTACATACAGTTTACTTCCTGGACATTTAAAACCGTAAATTACATTGTGCGTCTCACATGTAGCAATTTGTATTACAATACCCTTAGTAGGATTAAATACTTCATCCTTTGATCACTGTAATATATATGCAACCAAAACAAATGTACGTACCACTTCTCTGAATGGCAAAAAAGGTTTGTCTTTTTTTTCCACTCTGAACATCACTTGTAATAAGCATAATATTCAAGGATAAATCTTTTTATATGTAAACAGGGGACTGTCCATAAACATTTTTCTATATAACTGATCGTGTTTAAGGCTAGTTTCACACTAGCGGCAAGGGACTCCGGCAGGCTGTTCTGGCAGGTGAACAGCCTGTCGGATCCATCCTGCCGCTAGTGCACGTGTGCGCCCAGACTACTGCACCGGCCCCATTGACTATAATGGGGGCGGGGCGGAGTTACGGCGGCAGCACGGCAGCACACGCCTAGAGGCGGCCAAAATAAATTATAGTCAATGGGGACGGAGCGGTAGTCCAGGGGCACACGTGTACTAGTGGCAGGACGGATCCGACAGGCTGTTCACCCGCAGGAACGGCTTGCCGGAGTACCTTGCCGCTAGTGTGAAACTAGCCTAAGAACATATCATATCCAAATCTCTCATTTTGCTAATGTCGACATGGAGAGACAGTTCTTCTTCCATACTGCATTGGAAGCATTGTCCACACTCCTTTACAACCTTTTGTTGGCCACCTAGATTCTCTGGAGGGTAGACCCCCCCCCCCCTATGACAGTGATGGTGAATCTTTTTGGGACCAAGTGCCCTAAATGCAACCCAAAATCCACTTACCGTATTTTTTTTGCCCTATAAGACGCACCGGCCCATAAGACGCACCTAGGTTTTAGAGGAAGATAATAAGAAAAAAATATTTTCCATTACACCTCAGGTCATACCAGAAATCAAACCCCCAATGTTAATCATACCTCAGCTCACAGCCCCAATCAGACCCTCAATGTTAATCAGACCTCAGATCAGACCCCCAATGCCTCAGATCAGACCCCCAATGCCTCAGATCAGCAGCCCATGTCAACCATCATGCAGCCCATGTCAGCCATCAGCGCAAATAAAAAATAATAACTTACCTCTCCTGCTCCTGGACGCCGCCGCTCCTCACCACCAGCACTCTCTCTCTTCTTCCTGGTTCTCAGCTGTCAGCTGTGAAGGCTGTGCAAAGTGAGGTCACATGGTGCGCAGCCCTGCACAGCAGACAGCCAAGCGGAGGACCAGGAAGCGGTAAGTACAGATCCTTCACCGCTTCCCGGTCCTGCGGTACTAATGAAGTGCTTCCAAAATGAAAGCGCTTCATTAGTATTCGCCCCATAAGACTCAGGGGCATTTTCCCCCCACTTTGGGGGTGAAAAACAGCATCCTATGGGGCGAAAAATACGGTATTTATCGCAAAGTGCCAACACAACAATTTAACCTGAATACCAATATAGTGTATCTTCCATGTATTTTATAATTTAGCTATAATAGCCTGCCTACATTCAACGCGCTGCCTGTGCTGTTCACAGTGTCCCCTTTGCTGATGAATGGCAGGAAAAGTCTAACGCAAATTGATACACCGTAGATTTTTTTCCAGGGTGCAGGTGCCCACATAGAGGGCTCTGAGTGCTTCCTCTGGCACTCATGCCATAGTTTCACCACCACTGCTCTAAGATTTATTCCACCCTAATTACTTAGGGTTATTCTTTAGTCTTAGACCTATAAGATAACAACTATTCCATTCTCTCTTACGAATCCACTGCTCAAACATTTCCTGCATTAATAAATTCCTTTTTTGCAAGCCAATAGTCTTGCAAGCAAGCTGTCTACATAGATTTACCTGGGAATATTTGGCGGCATGCTTAAATGTATTCCTCAAGCATGCAAGATCTAAGACGTCGTCCACTAGCAATAGCTATAGTTTCCTTAGGACTTTATGGTCATGGGATTTAGTGGATATTGGCCCAAAGAATTGACTAGGTATCTTCCTGATTGTGATGTCCAAGCCCTCCTGGACTCCACATTGATAATTCACAAACATAATTCTGTTAGCAGCTACACAGATGTGGCATTATTAATATTCCATAGAGTCTATATTACCCCAAATGTCAAACATAAAATGTCTCCGGGAAACTCTTTTTGTTGTGCCAAATACAGATATTTTTCACGAATTTTGGGGTGCCCTAAAGTTCAGGATTTATGGCGGAGTATGAGATTATACCTCCAATCTACTTATAATACAGTAGAGCTGAATGCCTATTGAGCTATCTGTAGTATTCTGCCAGATTTTCTTGCTTCTCTACATAGGAGCAAAAAAGCCATGCTAAATGTCTGGGCTGTGGCCACTCGAAAAAGCATCTTACATCATTGAATCAACCCAGTGGTGCCACCAGTGGCGTACACACAATCCACGGGGCCCCGGTGCGAAACTGATCCATGGGCCCCCCCCCCCCCCAAACCCGCTGCCGCGCGTGTATATGTGTGTGTATATATATATATATATATGTATATATAATATATACATATACTGTATATTACTATATACAAGAGGATGATATTCGGTATAACCCACGGTATTCCCACGTAAAACCAGCTCTGCTACATTATGTAGCAGTGCTGGTTTTGTCATGCATTTCTTTTGCCTTCATATGGTAAAATACTTCATTGGCCTATCAATGGCTTTATAACTAACTCTGCTATATTTCTGTAGCCTACAACCTCTGACTGCCCAGTTGAAACTACTACACCCAACATGTTCTGGCAGTAATAGTAAATGAATATTGGTGCAATTCTGAGCTACTAGTCTATATAATAAATATGTAGGCTACATATGTATTATATAGACTAGTAGCTCAGAATTGCACCATTATCCATTTACTATTACTGCCAGAACATGTTGGGTGTAGTAGTTTCAACTGGGCAGTCAGAGGTTGTAGGCTACAGAAATATAGCAGAGTTAGTTATAAAGCCATTGATAGGCCAATGAAGTATTTTACCATATGAAGGCAAAAGAAATGCATGACAAAACCAGCTCTGCTACATCCAAGGATATACTAGAAGCTCAATAGAAGTGCCTACACAAAAGAGCTGCACCCCAAGACAACAGAAAAAAAACATTACTTCATAGCACAAGTCACCGGTCATAACTTTACATACATTGCCCAACTCTCAGCCCCCATCAGACCTCACTCACTCTGAAAGCCGGATCGGCTTCTTTGCGCAGCGCTCTCCCTCTCCCTTTCTTTTCCGGCGCCTTCTCCCTGTCCCTGCATCTCAACGTCATGTCCGGCACGCCGCACTGCCGGCCGGGGAGGAGACTCAGGGGCAGGAGCGTACATAAAAATCACTGGGGCCCATAGCAGGAATCTAAATTGGGCCCCCATTCCCCTTTAATAGCCCCTCCCTTTGTTCCATGAACTATTCTTGCTGCTGCGTTTTATAATTTATGCCATCAGGGCCGGAATAATAGATGCTGTGTGTACAGATATCAGTACACTGCTGTATATACTATATATGTGAGGTATGAGGTATAATAGATGCAGTGTGTACAGATGTATATTATATACAGCGGTGTACAGTCATATGAGGAACGCGGTATAATATATGCAGTGTGTACAGGTATATAGTATATACAGCAGTGTACTGATATGTGAGGTACGGGGTATAAAATATGCAGTGTATACAGTATATACAGTACTGTAATATGTGAGGTATAATAGATGCAGTGTGTACAGGTATATAGTAAATACAGCAGTGTATTGACACCTCGTACCTCACATATCAGTACACCGCTGTATATACTATATATCTGTACACACTGCATCTATTATACCTCATACCTCACATATATAGTATATACAGCAGTGTACTGATATCTGTACACACAGCATCTATTATACCTCATACCTCACATATCAGTACACTGCTGTATATACTATATATCTGTACACACTGCATCTATTATACCTCGTACCTCACATATATAGTATATACAGCAGTGTACTGATATCTCTACACACAGCATCTATTATACCTTGTACCTCACATATCAGTGCACTGCGGTATATACTATATATCTGTACATATTGCATGTATAATACTGTGTAATATATGCAGTGTGTGTGTGTATGCGTGTATATATATATGTATATACACACACACACACACACACAGCAGTGTATTGATGTGAGACATAGAAGGTATAATACTGTAGCTGCAGTGTTTACAGATATATGTGGTCAGTTATACATTATGGTCACTGTGTGTGTGTGAGGTATATGAGGTAGTGGTCACTGTAAGGCTACTTTCACACCTGCGTTCAGGTGTCCGCTCGTGAGCTCCAAAGCTTGAAGGGGCTCACGAGCGGCCCTGAACGCAGCCGTCTGGCCCTAATGCATTCTCAGTGGAGGCGGATCCACTGAGAATGCATCCGCCTGCCAGCGCTCAGCCTCCGCTCCGCTCAGTGAGTGGACACCTGAACGCTGCTTGCAGCGTTCGGGTGTCCACCTGGCTGTGCGGAGGCGAGCGGATCCGTTCCGACTTACAATGTAAGTCAATGGGGACGGATCCGCTTGAAGATGACACCATATGGCTCAATCTTCAAGCGGATCCGTCCCCCATTGACTTTCAATGTAAAGTCTGAACGGATCCGCTCAGGCTGCTTTCACACTTAGAAAAAATTTCTAAGTTATAATGCAGACGGATCCGTTCTGAACGGATGCAAACGTCTGCATTATAGGAGCGGATCCGTTCAGAACGGATCCGATCGAACGCAGGTGTGAAAGTAGCCTAACTGTTTGAAGTATTATATATGAGTGAGCAATGAGTAAAAACAGGGCATGGAGGGGGGGTAAATGATGAAAAGTGGAGGACCTCCTCTTACCACTCCAGTCCAGTCTGTATGAATTAACGCAGAGCTGATTGTGAACTTCTAATACTTGCTGTTAGGGGTTGAAGGACCTGGGATGATGTCATCACAGGTCCTGGCAGATATACCTTTGAAACCTAGGAACTACACCATTTTTGGTGCAGTTCCTTTGCTAGATTCTGCAGGACCTGTGATGTTGAATATGATGTCATCACAGGTCCTGGCAGATGCACTGTTCTAACCTGGGAACTACACTTTACACTGTGCAGTTCCCTTACAGGACCTCTGATGACATCATCAAAGGTCCTTTAGCTTTAGAAAGATAAATAGGAGCAATTAGGGGGCGGGGCCTCTCCTCCACTTCGGGGCCCCGTCTGCCTATATGGTAGGTAGCCACTGCTCAGGGGGAGGAGACTCAAGGGAGGGTAGGGCTGGTAGCAAGGAAACAACACTGGGGGGGTGGGCCCCGGGCCGGCCACCCTGGTTATACAGGCACAGCACTACTGCAGGGCGGGTCCACAGGCGGCCGGGGAGGAGACTTAGGGGGAGGAGACTCAAGGGAGGGTAGGGCTGGCAGCAGGGAAACTCAACACTGGGGGGCGGGCCCCGGCCGGCCGCCCGGGTTATACAGGCACAGTACTACTGCAGGGCAGGTCCACAGGCGGCCGGGCCCTCTGGAGTGCCGGGCCCGGTCGCAAGTGCGACCCCTGCGACCCCTGTATGTACGCCACTGGGTGCCACCTCTCTCTTTAATTGAGAAGAAGATTATATTTCTGTTCAAAATGAACTGGATGAATGTTTTGGTTAATAAAGAAAAACTAACAAACCTTTTTTTGAAACAAAGTCACATTTTGAACATACTTCGTGGTACCTTTTTGAAAGTCCTCCATGGACGTAATCCTATATGATAATCTTTTAGCCAATGACCGCCTACAGGGCCGCCTTTAACAAGGGGCAGCTGCCCTGGGCCCAGTTGCTACTTGGGGGCCCAAGGCAGCTGCCTCTTGAGCCCTGCTGGCCACTGCCCCGGGTGTCAGGCTGTCAACTACACAGGGTGGTGTTGCCATGCCTGCCTGCCAGCACTCCAGGCAGCGAACTGTGAGAGCTGTGATTCTCTTAAAGGGAGTCTGTCACCACATTTGAGCCTATTAGACAGATCCAATAGCGTTATATGTGCCACCCAGAAGTTTAAAACGGTACCTTTGTTGCATATACCGGAGTCTTGTTTCAGCCAAAAATGAACTTTGTAGATTCTGTAAATGCGCCCTCTCAAGTGCCCAGGGCGGCGTCTCAATCTTCCGAGCCCAAGACCGGACCTCCCCAACGGCTCATAACCCCGCCCTCCTTGTGCCTCTGCCCGCCTGTTTACGCTCCTCCTCTCTCCTTTTCCACTGCGCCGCAGTGGAAAAGGAGAGAGGAGGAGCGTAAACGGGCGGGCAGAAGCACACAGAGGGCGGGGTTATGAGCCGTTGTGGAGGTCTGGTCTTGGGCTCTGAAGATTGAGAGGGCGCATTTACAGAATCTACAAAGTTCATTTTTGGCTGAAACAAGACTCCAGGTTTATGCAACAAAGGTACTGTTTTAAACTTCTGGGTGGCACATATAACGCTATTGAATCTGTCTAATAGGCTCAAATGTGGTGACAGACGCCCTTTAAGGACCTTAGATGACATCATCACAATGTGACCAGTAACCTAGCAATATTACTGGTCACATGGCTATGAGGTCATCAAAGGTCCTGTCTACCAGGAGTGTTGCTGCAGGAGAAGTTTGCCTTAACTATGGAGCTTTTTTTGTGAAGATTACATCAGGAAAAGGTGACAGGGGCTGGTATACTAATATACTGTAAGCTACTGTATACTGTGGTATGCTGTGGGGGGCTATACTGCTCTACTGTATACTATGGAGTGCTGTATACTGTGGGGTGCTGTATTCTGTATAGTTTGGGGTGCTGTATACTGTATACCGTAAGTTGCTTTATGCTGTGAGGTGCTGTATACTGTGGGGAGCTGTATACTGTGGGGTGCTGTGTACCGTTGGGTTTCTGTATACTGTGGGGTGCTATACTGCTTGACTGTAGACTGTAGGACGCTGTATATTGTGGGGAGCTTTATACTGTGGGGTGCTGTATAGTGTGAGGTGCTATACTGCTCTACTGTATACTGTGGGGTGCTGTATACTGTGGGGTGCTATACTGCTTTACTGTATACTGTGGGGTACTGTATCTTGTGGGGGGCTGTATACCATGGGGTGCTATATACTGTATAGTGTGGTGTGCTGTATAGTATAGGGAGATATACTGGATACTGTGGGGTCCTGTACACTATTGGGTGCTATACTGCATACTGTGGGGTGCTGGGGTGCACTGTAACACTAGGGTGAGCCGCGCCCAGGGTTCCTTCCTGAACTGCACAGCGGTGCCCACTTCCAGCTGATCAGAGCACTGATCCTGAGCCACTGGAGTCTTCAGAACTGGAAGTATTTACAGTCATTCACTGGACTCTACCAGGTGTGTGGACTATTATTTTTTGGTGTGTGTTGTGGTGGAGGGAGTGATTGCATGCTAGGGTGTGGGAAGGCGGGATCCAGGGGGCCCATGTAAATTTTTGCCTAGGGTGCAATCATTCAAGACAGCCCTGACCGCCTAGTAAAGGTTCGCAGTCATTAAGCGCACAGGAATTGGGGTGGGGGTTGATCGTCTGCTAATTTACCTATTATCTAAAGATGTTGTGTTTAACAGACTTGGCTTTATAAAAAAATAATAGAGAATTAAAAAACATTATTGTATAGCCAATAAAATGTAATTGCATAGCACCACATGCAGTTTTTTTGTTTGTTTTTTACTTTCTTTGTCCGGCTCCCTGTGATGGCCACACATGCTCAGTTAAATCCTTCAACTGCCTCCTGAGTTGTGATAAGGAGAGAGCTGCAGCAGAATGGACTTGCCCCCTTAGCTGCAGAAGAAACTTGAGCTGACAGTTTGATATAAATCTAGAAGAGCAATGAATGGGGAGATCTCTGCGAGGTACTGGGCTGTTTCCAGCATTGTTAGAGATTGTCATGTACTATTGGTTGTCTGATTTTCAATTTTTAAATTAGTCTTGGGATAACGCTTTTAAGAGTCAAGAGAGACATACTGAGACTGGGAAGAATGGGGTAATCCACTAAGACCAAAGCAAAGTTATGAATGTGTTTCTTCAGTTCTATACAGTGTTATATATCTCAAGGGCTGAATGTAGTTCAGTTGAACTGAAGGCGTTTCTGAGAGAAATACCATTCCTTTTACTGTCTGAAGCACAACAACTTTTACTTGATGCCCCTATTTCCCTGGAGGAGGTAAATATAGCTCTAAAAGAGTCAGTTAGGTATAAATCTCCAGGCACTGTTATTATTATTATTATTAAAGCGCCATTCATTCCATAGCACTGTACATATGAAAAGGTGTATACATACATAATACAGCCAATTGCACTAAGCATGAACAAGACGAGTTACAAACTGGCACAGAAGGAGATAGGGCCCTGCCCGTAAGGGATTACAATCTACATGGTATGGGAGAAGGACACAGTATGTAAGGGTAACGTTGGTCATAGTGGTATAGAGGCAGCAGGGTCACTGGTTGTAGATTTGTCTGAAGAGGTGGGTTTTCAGGTCTCTTTTGAAGAATTCCACTGTAGGTAAGAGTCTGATATGTTGGGGTAATGAGTTCCAGAATGTGGGAGATGCACAGGAGAAATCTTGGAGGCGAAGAGGTGATAAGAGGAGAGAAGAAAAGGAGGTATTGTGAGGATCGGAGATTGAGTGTGGGGATGTATTGGGATGATGGCTCAGAGATGTAGGGAGGGGTCAGATTGTGGACAGCCTTGTATGTATTTGTTAGTATTTTGAACTGAATTTGCTGGGCAATGGGGAGCCAGTGAAGCGATTGGCAGAGGAGTAACAGGGTGGGAGGTGGATTAGTCGGGCAGCAGTTATGGAAAAATACAATTTCAAAAATACAATGCAGTGGCTTAGACTTTTGTATAGGTGACCCATCGTCAGACTGATGATTAATGGAGTTTTACATTACAAGGGTCACTTGGCAGGGCAGTCCTCTCTCCCTTTTTTTATGTTTGCTTTGGTGATTGATCATTATAGTCATTTGCTTCAGAGAACGTTTGCATTCAAGGGAAAGGACAGCATTTCCGTGTATGAGGACAATGTTTTTCTTTATTTATTAAATATGGTTGAGAATTTGTTAGGTCTTGGGGATTGTTGACAAATTTGGTCGGTATTCAGGTATTTCAATTAAATAAAATTAAAGAAAATTGATTCTTCTCCATTTAGATATTTCTTTGGAACCAGGGTGGGAATTTGTATATTTGCACCTGGCTCTCACTTTAGCCCCTTCTCGACATCCACAGTACATGTACAGGAAGAAGTGACTTCCTTACACGCGCCGTAACAGTACGGTACGTTGATAGGGTGGGCTTAGGCAGTATGTATTGCATTGCATTGAAACAGGGAACAAACCCTCAAAAAGTCCCATAGTGGGCAAAAAAAAATGTAAAAAGTTTTTTGTATAAATAAAGATAAACATTTTAAGCACAAAAAAACCCTCATCAAGTCATTTACAATAAATACATAAATAAATAAAAAAAATAGCTCTATACAAATATCACAAGACCTACCCTGTCAGGTGTAAAAAAAAAAAAAAGTGCCAGAAAGACCATGGCCAGAAAAAAAAAATATCAATATGGCGGAAAAAAAATGGTTTTGAGAAGTGGCAGATGAGATATAACAATGACAAATGTAAGGTTATGCACATGGGAAGGAATAATGCAAGTCATCCGTACATACTAAATGGTAAAACACTGGGTAACACTGACATGGAAAAAGACTTAGGAACTTTAGTGAATAGCAAACTAAACTGTAGAAACCAGTGTCAGGCAGCTACTGCCAAGGCCAATAACATACTTCCCAACTTTAGAAAATCGCAAAGAGGGACAATATGTGCGCACATTTGTTTTTCATACTAGGCTACGTCAGTAACTCCGCCTAAAGCATAATTACGGACCCCCGTCACAACTGCAGCAGCTGTGGATCAGTTTGGTGAGTGTAAGTTCCTTTATTTTTTTTATAGCATGTGGAGCTCCTGTGATAATTTTTCTTGCACAATATTCATCAGATTATAGATATTTTAAGGTCTAAATTGCACAAAGTAATGAAGTTCTGGTCTAATATACAGGCAGAAACCATACAGATAGTTTAGTAAGGAGCTATTTAGTAAATATATTAATGCACATTTAAGCATTAATTCCCCAGGTCAAAAAGAGGGACATTTAAGGATCAAAGAGGGACAGAGGGACTTCGGTCAAAAAGAGGGACTGTCCCTCCAAAAGAGGGACACTTGGGAGGCATGCAATACGATAATGGGTTGCACAAAAAGGGGCATAGATTCACATGATAAGAATATAGTCCTGCCACTTTAAAAATCAGTAGTCAGACCACACATGGAGTATTGTGTACAATTCTGGGCTCCTGTGAACAAGACAGACATAGAGCTGCAGAGAGTTCAGGCAACTAAAGTAATACATGGAATGGGGGGACTACAGTACCCTGAAAGATTTTCAAAATGAGGGTTATTCACTTTAGAATAAAGAGGGCAGATCTAATAAATATGTATAAATATATCAGGGGTCAACACCGAGATCTCTCCCATCATCCATTTATTCCCAGGACTGTGACTAGTGAGCAAAGCGAGCTTCAGATGCTTCATTCAAAGTCGCTTTGTTCAAAACTTTGGAATAAAACTGTATGGAGATTCATCTCCTTACAGTATTAAAATGTATGGATTCCGATGAGCTGAAATTAGTTATTCACAAAGTCGCACGTGACTTTGTTGAATAACTTCGGTAGTTGATTTTTTTAAAGTAGAAAACCACTTTAAAACTTGAAACCGAACTTGGCTTCTGTTCCGACTAGTACCTTGGAACCGAAGCCTTGTTGAGTTTCAAGTTTTAAAGTGGTTTTCCACTTAAAAAAGTAACTACCAAAGTTATTTAACAAGTCACGGCGATTTTGTGAATAACTTCGGCTCATCCCAGCCCATACATTCTAATACTGTAAGGAGACGAATCCCCATACAGCATTATTCCGAAGTTTTGAACAAAGCGACTTCGGATGAAGCATCCAAAGCTTGCTTCACTCAACACTAACTGTGACGAGAGGACATCTTCTGCGTCTAGAGGTAAGAAGGTTTCTACACAAACAAAGAAGAGGATTCTTTACTGTAAGAGCAATGAGACTATGGAACTCTCTGCTTCAGGAGGTGGTGATGGTGAATTCACTAAAATAGTTCAAGAGGGCTCTCTTGAAATGTGACATGGAACCTAAAAACCATTCCAGTAAAATCTGCCCTCCAAACGACATACGGCCCATCTGAGACCTGCAGCGTGCCCAAACAGCAGTTTATGATCACATATGGGGTGTTGCTGAATTCAGTAGAAAATGGTTAACAAATTGTGGAGTCCTTTTTTTCCTGTTACTACTAGTGAAAATAAAAAATGTAGGGCTTATGAAACAGTTTATTGGAAAAAATTTAATTTGTCATTTTTGCACACAATATGTGTAAATTCTATGAAACACTTGGTAAAAGTGTCCAGTATACCCCTTAATTAATTCCTTTAACACCTCCAATTATTAAGGTGCAGTTTCCAAAAACATTGCAACCAAATATGGGTCTCCTTGCCTTATAAGCCATGTAATGTGCCCATACAGATGTTTATGACAACATTTGGCATGTTTTTGTAAAATGCAGAATCAAGGTAATAAATATTAAGGATTGTTTTGCAGTTAACCCTTAGCGTGTTACATAACAAAAAGTATTACAATGGAAAATTGAAAAATGTGAAATTTTGAAACTTGATCCCCATTTTCTTTGAATTCTTGTGGAAATTCAGAAGAGTTAACAAAGTTCAGGCTTTAATAATTTTAGTGGTGTTGTTTCTAAAATGGTGTTATTTATGGGTGGTTTCTATATGTAAGCCTCACAAAGTAACTTCATAACTGAATTGGTTCTTAAAAAAGTGAGTTTTGGAAATTTTTAAAATTATTTAAGTTCTAAGCCTTCTACAGTCTTAAAAAAAATAAAAAAAGTAGACAAAAAAAAAAATGCCCTATAGTCCTGGACGAACAACAGAATACACACGGGCAATGATATAACCATCAAACAAATGGGCGCATGACATCCACTAGATACACCCAATAGTGGAACGTATTGATATCTGTATAGAGCTGCGATTTAATTAAGGTAGTAGCAGGGACACAAAGATGTAGTACGAGGTACAATAGGTGGCTAGAGACAGGGAAGACGTTGATACTCTCCTTATGTCAGCCCTATCTAGGCCTCTGCCCAGAGACAATCCCTAATGGTGGGATCTCCCTGTCCTCGTACCTGCCCTGCTTAGCCCTAAAATAGCCCTAAATAGAGACAGATACCCACAAGGGGAATAAATAGATGAATTAGTACAAATAGGAAAAAATAAGTACCAATGTACCTAAAGTTGTTATAAATAACCCCAATTATTAATCACAGCTCTATACAGATATCAATACGTTCCACTATTGGGTGCATCTAGTGGATGTCATACGCCCATTTGTTTGAGGGTTATATCATTGCCCGTGTGTATTCTGTTGTTCGTCCTGCACTATAGGGTGTTTTTCTTATATCTGATATATATTTAAAGTTAAGTCTTAAGGGTCCTTAATATTCCTTGGTTTATACTTAATTAATAACTATGTTATGTCTTGAAATCATGATAATCTTAAAAGCATATAAATAAAAATTTAGAAAATGGCAAATTTTTCTCAATTTTCTGTAAATTTATATATTTTTTTTAAACGAAGGTTAACGTATTGGCTCAAATTCACCACTTACATGAAGTACGATGTGTCATGAGAAAACAATATCAGAATCAGTTTGATAAGTAAAAGCATTAAAAATGTATTACCACATAAAGTGACAAGGCAGATTTGAAAAGTCATCAAAATATCAGCTAGGTTGAGGAATTGAGCGATTCATTTAGAGACGTAAAAAAGCCACATATGAGACTGGTTAATCTTTCGGCCCCTTTAAAAAAAAAAAAAAAAGGGTTAGAAGTCCCTGATCTATTTATGTACTTTTTGGCTTCTCAGCTTCAGCATTTCATAGATAATGATTTTTCTCTCTGTTTATGTAGTGTGTAGACACATCTGGCAGGTTCTGGAATAGGGTCAAATTAAGACAGGGAGACAATAGGGAAAAAAACATTACCACTGCTGCTCTGCTCACCAGACTGGTCATCAGGTCCATATCTCAGCCTGTGGGGAAGCATTAGCCTGTTTCCCCTCCTTCTTGGTGGGCCAGGCCGCTGGAGTAGATCCACATAGGCTGCAGTCCAATTCTTGTTGGCTGCTTCATGGCAAGGGGGGTGCACCAAGCCTTTCTTCTGCCTGAGGCAAAAATTGAAACGTCCCCCACATGCCATATTCTCAACCTAACCCATTCCCTCCACTCCTCTTGTTAAAGTGGGGTGGCCTCTTTTTATTACTGATGACCTATCCTCCCACAGCACCCCCGCCGATCAGCTGTTTAATGAGAGGGTAGCGCTCATATGAGATCTGCTTTCTCTGCTCTGTTCACCTGCTCACCCTTTAAATATATACTTGAAAAAAATTATATAGAGCCCTACAGAACATACAGGATGACTTTCACGGCAAGTGGGGATAAATAAACCAAGTAAACAAACAGCAACAGGTAAACATACTAGGCCCCAAAGCTAGGGAGGAGGGAATGGTAACCTCCTAACAATCCCTGAGCCTCTCCCTGACTGCTGACAGTATGAGCAAGCCCTGATGGTGAATGAACTCATACGCTGGAACCTAAGCCCTACTGACACTGAAGCAAACCCTTACTTAGGGAGCGAGGAATGAGACAGCAGGTACCTTCCACCGTGAAAGGACCAGCATCTCCCTGAGACCTAGAAGCAACTCACGCACAAAGGAGAAAACAGGAGGACTTGAGACGAGCGGGAAGTAGAGGATCCACAAACAACCAGTATAGAACTACAGAAGGAAAATATCAACAGCAAAGTCAGCAGTAAGAGGTGGACTTAAATAGAGCCTCTAAAACAGCTAACGAGCAGAACCTGTGGAGAGGTGGGATCCTGCCCTCAACAAACAGAAGGGAAACACATAAATACCTGTCAGATAGACTCACGTGCTGCAAGTCTATCCAATCTTCTCAGATCTCTCACAGGGCAGGCAGTGACAATAACACAGCCTCACATATGTACCTCTTACATACAGAGATTTCTCCTCTGATGTAGACATTCTCTTTCCTTATCTTCTCCTTTCAGACCAGACCACCATGGTGACTTTTCAGCCGAGTCTCATCTCTGCAGAGTTTAAAAAACAGTCATCTTACTAACACACAGATAGTGTGCCAGTACAAAAAATACCCCCTTACCCTTCAGATAAGACCCCCATATTAAATCTCAGATGAGCCCCCCCACCTCAGACCAGACCTTTAGATCTCTGTCAGACCCCAGTTTTAGACCTCAGATCAGACCCCCATTGGACCTACTGTCACGGCTGAGGATAGGGAAAACCCTCAGCCGTGCGATGATGGAAGATGGTCACTGCTCGGCCAGGACGACAGGATTAGGGAGCAGGTCACCTCCTAAAGCGCCCCTAACCTGACCCTAACTCTTAGCTGCATGGGCCGACCTTTAAGGTAGGAGGACCCATGCTCAGGAACCTCGGATCCCTAACTCACCCTCCGACCGGTCCCTGGACTAGGAGTCAGGGTGAGATGGCCTGTTCCTTCTGGACATGGAGGAACAGGGGTCTCACTGGCCAAGCTGCAGCTGCAGTCTTACGGATATGGCAGGTGAACTGTACTAGTTCCACCTACTTGCCACAGCCTTGCTGACTGGATCCCTGTGCTGGCAAGCTCATGTCCACACAACCTGAGATGAACCCAGCAACCACACATCCACGCACAGGAACCCAGATCCATAAGCTTCAATAAAGAAACATAAAGACAACACATCTTCTAAACACCAAACGACATTATTCTTTTATGACCAGAAGGATGGCCCCCACTGGCAGTTGGTAAATAACCAGGAGGATGTCTCCAGCAAGCATGGCTGAAGCACCCTCCCTGACTACTGCCTTCAACTGAGGCTTTATAGGGCCAAGAGGCCACACCCAACCGTCAGACACACCCCGTGACTCACACACACAGAAAGGGAGTTAACCCTTCCAGCTCCAGGAAAGGGAAACACAAACTTAAAGGGAAAATGTCCAACTCAAAAACACACTGTGGCTGTTGCCGCAGGCAATGACATGGGTGGCAACCATGTCCTGGGAGTTAGCCCGAAGGCCGGGACACTGTCACCACATGTACACAATACAACCAAACGTTGCCATGGGCAACCACAGTGAAGGGAAGATGTCAGTGCACACCAAACCTAAAACAGAGTGCACACAGACATACAAAAGTGCATACATACACGCACACAAACTCCAAGGCAACCGCACCTGAGGCAAACAGCAAAATGCCTCCAGCTGCGGTTGACACAACAACCCAAAACCGCTGGCAACTGTATGCGGCTCCCAAGGAGTCACGGCCATAAACATGGTCGTGACACCTACATTTCAGACCTCGCCCCAATATCAGACCTCAGATTAGACCCCCATTAGAACTCTAGATCCCCATATGAGACCCCCATTAGACCTCCAGATCCCCAATAGGCCTTATAATCCCCATATCTGACCCCCATTAGACCTCCAGACCCACAATCAGACCCCCATTAGACCTCCAGATCCCCAATCAGACCCCTACCAGACCTCCATACCCCCATTAGACCTCTCCAGACCCCAAAACAGACCCTTAAGACCCCAATTCAGACCCCCAATCAGACCCTTCAGACCCCCAATCAGACCCTTCAGACACCCAATCAGACCTTTCAGACCCCTAAGACCCCTAATCATACCCTTCAGACCCCTAATCAGACCCCCAATCAGACCCTTCAGACCCCCAATGTCACCGCCAGCTCTGTGAGAAGATCTGGCAGACGTTCTTCTCTACCTGTTGTATGATGTTCTTTGTTTTGGTTTCACTTTCAATCTCCTTTCCTTCTCCCAGCTGTCACCTATTTGCACTGATTGTCTCCCTTTATATTGCCTCCCATACTGCCTCACTTTGCGGTTTATACTTCTTCCTGGATTGTGGTCACTGCTGGAAGCTGCTTCTCCTGATTCCTCAGATAAGTCTGTTTCCTTTATTTGTGTTTTCTTGCTGGCTTGATTGTAGGTGACCCTGACTCCATCCGTATTAAGTGCAGGGAGCCAATGGTCGTGTCCCCTCACTATTGTAGGGTTTTCAGGTGTCACATAATATAAGGTACGAGGACATGCCATTGTCTACCATAAAGACCTTTGCATGGGCATAGCAGTCAGGGAGAGCTCTAGGGGTTTTATATGGCTCACCCATATGCTCCTTAGTTTGGGATCAAGCCAGTCGGATGTTTGTTTATAAGTTCCAGCTTTCTGCAACACCATCCGTGACACCCAATCAAACCAGTCAGACCCCTAATCAGACACTTCAGACCCCCAATCAGACCCTTCAGACCCCTAATCAGACCCTTCAGACCCCCAATTAGACCCTCCAGACTCCTAATCAGACCCCCATATCAGACCTCAGCTCAGACTATAAGATAAATAAACAAACTTACCTCTCCTGCTCCGCTGCTTCTCTCCAGGTCCAGCGGTCTCCCGTTCTTTTCTCAGGGCCTGCGCTGCAGTCACCTGACCTCCTGCAGCGTCAGGTCAGAGTGCGCTCTGAATGTTCTGATACTGCAGGCAGCCAGAACAAAGCAGTGCAGGCCCCAGGAAGAGCCAGCAGGAGGGGTAAGTACTGTGCAGCGCTTGCAGTGCTTCTCTCCCCCTCTTCCTGCAGACTAGTGAGCACTTTCATTATGGAAGCGCTCACTGGTATTCACTTTATGAATAGGGATCTTATAAAGTAGTGCATCTTATAAAGGAAAATATACAGCACCACTGGCAAGGGGGGCCCGGTCGCAACTGCAACCCCTATAGTTGCGCCAGTGTCCATGGGTCAGCTTTCACTTGAATAGAGACTACAGGTGTAACTCAAGAAATTTGAATATCGTGCATTATCGGTAATGCACAATATTGTTTATTTATTTCAGTAATGCAACTTAAAAGTAGAGATGGCGCGAACATAAAATTTCTGCAAATGTTCGCGAAAGGGGGAACCGCCAATGACTTCAATAGGCAGGCGAATTTTAAAACCCACAGGGACTCTTTCTAGCCACAGTAGTGATGGAAAAGTTGTTTCAAGGGGACTAACACCTGGACTGTGGCATGCCGGAGGGGGATCCATAGCAAAACTCCCATGGAAAATTACATAGTTGACGCAGAGTTGGATTTTAATCCATAAAGGGCATAAATCACCTAACAATCCTACATTTTTTTGAACAACGTGGTTTAAAACATCCAGTGTGTGTATACGATCAGGTATGATGTTGTATCGATCAAGTAGTGTAAGGGTTACGCCCACTTCACAGACATTGACAGACCAAACTCCCCTTTTAATGCACCGCAAATAACCGCAAACAGTCTATTTGCCCAACCGTAAACTTCCCATTTGCACAAGGTTGAATACCAAGCTAGCCATGTCCCGTTGATGTCATTGAAGGTTTCTTTCTCCACCCAGCCACGTACAACACCAAGGGTCCCCGAAAGGTGAATTGAATTGATTTTTCGAACGTGGAGATGGTTAAAAAGATGCTGGCTCCCTCCCCTTTGTTTGAATCCTTGCCACGGTCATTGCGTCTGCGCTGTGCAATTTACTGTCACACCCGATATGAGTGGTATTTTCTATAGTACTGTTCTCATCAGTTTAATCCCTGGTTGGGGCACTGCGCGTGCACGGAGCAATGTGCTGTGACACCCTATATGAGTGGTGTCTTAACTAGTACTATTCCTAACAGTTTAATCCCTGTTACGTCCCCTATCCGCAAACTGGGATAGTTCAGGCCACAGGTCAAGCCTGCACACCCAGTAGTCAAGGGGTTCATCGATATCTGCAGTTAAGGCGAGGTAGTCTGCTACCTGTCGGTTGAGTCATTCTCTAAGGCCTCATGCACACGACCGTTTTTTTTTAAGGTCTGCAAAAACAGGGTCCGTAGGTCCGTGATCCGTGACCGTTTTTTCGTCCGTGGGGCTTCCTTGATTTTTGGAGGATCCACGGACATGAAAAATGAAAAAAAAATCTAAGTCAAGTTTGCCATTGAAATGATAGGAAAAAACGGACACGGATCACGGACGCGGATGACAATCTTGTGTGCATCCGTGTTTTTTCACGGACCCATTGACTTGATTGGGTCTGTGAACCGTTGGCCGTGAAAAAAATAGGACAGGTCATATTTTTTTCACGGCCAGGAAACACGGATCACGGATGCGGCTGCCAAACGGTGCATTTTCCGATTTTTCCACGGACCCATTGAAAGTCAATGGGTCCGTGAAAAAAAACGGAAAGCGACACAACGGCCACGGATGCACACAACGGTTGTGTGCATGAGGCCTAAGGCTGGATCCCGAAGGGCTGTAGCGATGTGTAGGACTGAAAAAACTCTGCATGTCCTCCATCAACAACACATCTGTAAAGCGTCCTGTCCTTGCCGCCGTGGTCGTGGTAGGAGGAGGATTAGTTTCACCTCTTCCCCTGTTAGATTCCCGTTGCGCTGTAACATCCCCCTTATAAGCTGTGTAAAGCATATTTTTTAGTTTGGTTTTGAACTGTTGCATCCTTTCTGACTTTCGGTAATTTGGTAACATTTCCGCAACTTTCTGCTTATACCAGCGGTCTAGTAACGTGGCCACCCAGTACAGGTCGTTCTCCTTCATCCTTTTTATACGAGGGTCCCTCAACAGACATGACAGCATGAAAGACCCCATTTGCACAAGGTTGGATGCCGAGCTACTAATTTCCCGTTCCTCGTCCTCACTGATGTCATTGACGGTCTGTTCTTTCCCCCAGCCACGTACAACAGCACGGGTCCCAGATAAGTGACAACAACGAGCACCCTGGGATGCCTGCTGTGGTTGGTCTGCCTCCTCCTCAAAGCCACATTCCTCCTCTGACTCCTTTTCCTCATACTCCTCTTCTAGCGTTGCCGCAGGTCCGACAAGCGATGATGACAAGGCTGTTTCTGGTGGTGATGGTGACCACAACTCTTCCTCTTCCTCTTCATGCTCATCTACAGCCTGATCCAGCACTCTTCGCAGGGCACGCTCCAGGAAGAAAACAAATGGGATGAGGTCGCTGATGGTGCCTTCGGTGCGACTGACTAGGTTTGTCACCTCCTCAAAAGGACGCATAAGCCTACAGGCATTGCGCATGAGTGTCCAGTAACGTGGCAAAAAATCAGATCAGCTGATCGCAAGCGGCTCCGCCCAAACAATCTCGCGTCATCATACCTCTCCTGTCATGTGCGCCGTTGCCAAGGACGCCTATGAGCCGGTCTGCCCATCCCTGAGTAATGCATGTGTTAGCGTTGGCGGACAGATCATGGGTCAAGCTGTACGGTGGTCAGGACTCACCGACCTGCTCTTCACATCCTCTGGCACAATCGGGGGACGTCCGCTAAGGAGCAGACGGAGGCTCCCAACCTCCATGCCTCCAGCCGAAACCCGGCCTAGGTGACATCATAGCCCCGCCTCTCCAACGCTCGACCAACCCCTTGTTGCCAGAGGCGCAACCACGATCTAGCCCGCCCCGCGCTGTGACGTGCGGTGGGAGACACCCACATTCACGTCTGGGTTGCAAGCAGGACCAAGCCCTGTAATCTATACTGTGCCGTGATCCAATGTGGGTAAGGAACAAGTGAGAATGTGCATTAATCAAAAATCAAAATACAATTAAAAAACACTATACAGAGAACCAGTTCAAAGGTCACTAAGACTCATTACACATTTGTCACTGAGAAATCTACGTTCATTCCAAATGGTTGAAGGGCTCTCATCTCAAAGATCCACTTAAGCTCCTTCCTGCGTAGAATCTGATCCTTGTCCCCCCCGCGTCTCAGAGGGCCGACAGAATCAATGATTCTAAACCGGAGTTGGTTGACCGAGTGTCCACGTTCCAGGAATTGTTTCGCCACCGGCTTGTCAATCTGGGCCCTACGGATATTGCTCTTGAGGGAGTTGATACGTTCCCTGGCTTCCATTGTGGTTTCCCCAATGTAAATGAGGCCACACGGGCATGTGATCATATATATCACGTCCCGTGACCTGCATGTAAAGAAGTTTTTAATCTTATAGGGCTTGCCACTATAGGGATGGGCAAAGGTATCTCCCATTAGGGGTCCGCTCACCAGGGATTGAAGGTTTGTTTCCCAGTATTTGTTATGCGTTATTTATATGTGCTGGCTCAGTTTATGTTGATGTGACATGTAGTGGATGCAGGTTATCTACCATGACATCCTTAGTGGATGTGGGACTTACACACTGCTCCTACTGTTTGGTTCACATCCTTTTTAAAACATGCCAGCACTTGCATTCTGATTTTAACCCTATGTCTCCTCTGAGCCGATGTTGAGATCATCTCTCCTGTTAATGAGGGCTGATTGGAGACAAGGGTTTTGGGTACATATAACATTCCTTGCATATCCATGGTGGGGCGTTGTTCTGTAGCGCCACCACAGTACTGCACTTTATATTATATTTATTATTAATTGTAATTGTTTCGTTTTAAAGTGACATATCAATAAAATATTCGTATTTCATATATGTGTGTTCGTTATTGGTTATCATGAGTTTGACTCACATATGAGTTCTCAATTTTTGAGGACTTGTTCGGTTATCATATAGGAGAGGGGCCAACCTGCGTGATAAACTGGTGAGAACCGAGGTTGGAGAGCCACATGGGGATGGGCAGAGGTATCTGGCACCAAGGAAGTTGGGATGCTTTCCCTGCCTTGGTTGTTGCAACTGCGGCAACATGTTAAAGGGAGATACCTTTGCCCATCCCTATAGTGGCAAGCCCTATAAGATGAAAAACTTCTTTACATGCAGGTCACGATATATATGATCACATGCCCGTGTGGCCTCATTTACATTGGGGAAACCACAATGGAAGCCAGGGAACGTATCAACTCCCACAAGAGCAATATCCGTAGGGCCCAGATTGACAAGCCAGTGGCGAAACAATTCCTGGAACGTGGACACTCGGTCAACCAACTCCGGTTTAGAATCATTGATTCTGTCGGCCCTCTGAGACGCGGGGGGGGGGGACAAGGATCGGATTCTACGCAGGAAGGAGCTTAAGTGGATCTTTGAGATGAGAGCCCTTCAACCATTTGGAATGAACGTAGATTTCTCAGTGACAAATGTGTAATGAGTCTTAGTGACCTTTGAACTGGTTCTCTGTATAGTGTTTTTTAATTGTATTTTGATTTTTGATTAATGCACATTCTCACTTGTTCCTTACCCACATTGGATCACGGCACAGTATAGATTACAGGGCTTGGTCCTGCTTGCAACCCAGACGTGAATGTGGGTGTCTCCCACCGCACGTCACAGCGGGGGGCGGGGCTAGATCGTGGTTGCGCCTCTGGAAACAAGGGGTTGGTCGAGCGTTGGAGAGGCGGGGCTATGATGTCACCTAGGCCGGGTTTCGGCTGGAGGCATGGAGGTTGGGAGCCTCCGCCTGCTCCTTAGCGGACGTCCCCCGATTGTGTCAGAGGATGTGAAGAGCAGGTCGGTGAGTCCTGACCACCGTACAGCTTGACCCATGATCTGTCCGCTAACGCTGTGGGCGTGGTGAAGTGAGGCGATCACATGCATTATTCGGGGATGGGCGGACCGGCTCATAGGCGTCCTTGGCAACGGCGCACATGACAGGAGAGGTATGATGACGCAAGATTGTTTGGGCGGAGCAGCTTGCGATCAGCTGATCTCGGGTGAGTCAGGTAGTGACGTAACCCCTTATTTCCTGACATGCGCATCGGCAGCCTGGGAACGCCGAGGCACATGTGTGCCCTGAAGGTATGTGAGGTAATGGATCTGATACCTATGATTGATGTAGATTGAGACACGTAGTAGGAGCACCAGAGGACGCATCCTTGATGACATCAGCACCTCATTCACTATGTTATTGGCCACTCCTGTGTGAGTGGGTGTGTTTTAATGTATTTAAACAGGTACTTTTAGATTTCACATTGTGTTTGATAAAGGCTGTGAAGCAGCCGAAACGTCACAACTGTTGCACGCTTGTTCACTTGGCGGTTCCCATTAAAGCGACTTTTTTACCGGTCATGCTGCCTCCATCTTCTTTACTTGGAAGGTAGCTCATCTCCTTCCTTCTGTTTTGACAAAGGCCCAAACTGGATACCCACAGGTTTTAAGTGCCCCTCTGAGGTGTTTGAGTTCCTTCGCCTTGGCCTCTGTGCTGGTGGGGATTTCCACTGCCCGGTCAAGTACGTGTTTTGGATAAGGAGGCCGATTGGTACAAACGAGGCGTGAAGGAGGCCATCTACGTAAAAATGGAGAAGCCAAGCTTGAATAGAGGTGGGGGGGTTAGACATCTATTGTCTGCCACATACAATGCTGTCTTGACACCTTTTTCTGGGAAGTCTTTATCACCTACTGACTCCAATTAGGATAATGGAATCAACACCTTTGACCCAATGCTGGGCATAATTACCAGATGTGGATTCAGTTACATATTTATTCCCAGAATTTTTGTACAATCACTCAGAATTGAGAAAGCTCCTTGGAAGAACGAGTGAAATGTTTTCAAGAAATCTACAGTACGTCCAGTTGCCTTGATTTATTCTTTACAGATATATACCATGACCTGGATAAATGAGAACCTTCACAGACATTATACATATTGTAACGAGAAAAATAAAGATACAGCATACATGAGACTTCTAAAGCGACATTCCAGCGACAACCATATCACAGTGAGAATAATACAACAGGTCTATCGCACCCCAAAGGGGCTCGACAAGTAACATAAACATGGTAACACAGGAGTTTAGTGTAAACGGCTAAAGCCGATCGGTTGGAGAAGGTAGGTATAATGGTAATCAATGAAACTTTACCTTCTATGTTGTCAGCCTGATTCACCTGATGTCAGCCTGATGATCAGTAAGGAAGGGGGAATTTGAGGGGATGGAGGAGTTAAGAGGAGTCAAGAGCGGGACCAGATTTCCAGTCTCGAGGTCCTAAGTCCCCAATCTCTCTCTCAGTCTACATTTCCTTTTCCAGCAAGCCAAGTGTATTTGTTTATACACATGCACTTATATACATGCATACTCCCTCTATCAACTTTAACGTACGGGTTTATCCTGATGTGTTCCACTTGTCCCAAATTTTAAGGTATTTGTCATAGGATCTATTTAGCCAACTAGTCATCTCTTCAAATTGAGAGATCTGATTCACTTTCGCTCTCCACTCCCAGACCGTGGGGGGAATTTTGTCCAGCCAATGTAAAGGTACAGTATCAAGGATTTTGCCGCTGCATTAAGATGTGTCACCAAATTATTCTTAGCTGGGGTATAATAACTGTTTCGTTTTGAGAAGACTACCATTTCTAACGTGATCTGAAAATCATGTGAGGTGAGCTGTCTAATCTCTTCAGTGATCTCCCTCCAATATGTCTGTATCTGAGTACAAGTCCACCAAATATGGGAAAGTGACCCAGTCTCGCTCTCACACCTCCAGCACGTCTGGGCAGGTGCCAGTCCCTTATTGAAAAGGAACTCTGGCGTTCTATACCATCTAGTGAGCAATTTGAAATGGCTTTCCTGAAGCTTCACGCATAACGAAAAGCCGTGGGGCGTCGCTAACACATTTTTTGTTTCTTGTTGTGTGAGTACTATTTTCAGCTCTTTTTCCCAATCCAGCAAGTATGTCGGTTTCAAGTTCTCTCCCTGTTCTCCAAGAAGGGAGTAGAGCCCGGAGACTTTTCTTTGCTTACTTATTGGGATATGCAACAGTTTTTCTAACTCAGTCAAAGGTCTCTGAAATATATACTTCTTTTTCACTCTCCCGCACACAGAACGCATCTAAGATTCCTTTAAGAAAAATGTTGATGAATGCCTAAGTGATTCTGGGAATACTGCCCCCAGAGAGGCCTCCGTGTCCATCAGTAATTCCTGTGTACTAATTTGTGACAAGAATCTCCATACCTCAGGAGCATTTTGGCCTGCCATGTCCGCCAGGTATGGGAGGAGGGACCCTGGCATCATAGGGGACGGGGTGGGAGCTATCTTTTCCACTAGCATCTTCCATACTTCGCAGACACCTCTAACCATTGGATCCAAGTCTGATGTCTCTTCCTTACATTTATAAGGCAGCCAAAGGTATTTCAGGAACGAAGAACCCACATTATACTCACAGATATCGCTCACGATATGCGAGTTCCAACCACCTATAATTATATAGCTTGATAATATTTATCTACTTCTGGGAACCCCAGCCCACCATTTTTTCTACATCTAGTCAATACTTTATAAGAGAGTCTAGGCCTTTTTCCATTCCAAAGATACCTGGAGAACATATTTTTTTATGGTTTTAAAGAAACTAGGCGGGAGAATTATATGGATAATTTGAGGCACATATAGGATCTTGGGTAGTACATATGCCTTAATGACGTTCTTCCTACCCATCCATGATAGAAAAGGAATGTTGTACTTCTGTAATAGCTGTTTTATGTTTTATGCGAGTGGAGTGTAATTGTATTTGAATAGGTCTTCCAGGTGTCTCGGAATTTGTATGGTTTGGTTATGTTGGTTATTGTTTGGTTATGTGTGTCATGCATGCTCTTGTTTTTTTTTTAGAAGCGAGGTCATCAGCTTCCCGCCCTTATTACCGTGAGAGTATACTTTATGTCGGAAGTATAGCATCTGCTTCGTTATTCTCTGTGTCAAGATTTTATGTAGTTGAACCCTAAGATCTGTTAATTCTCCTTGAAAGCCTCTACTAGCGGATTGCTTATTAAGTTTTTCCGCTGTAGTTATTTGCGCTAGCAGGGAGTCAATCATCTTTTGCCGATATTTTTTTACTTTGTTGCCTAAAGCAATGAATATTCCCCTTATGTACACCGTATGGGCTCCCCAAATGATGGGATGCTTACTGTGTGCAGGAGAGTTACTATCAAAAAATTTCTCTGAGATCTGACCTGTTCAGAATTGTGCCTGTTGTTCAAAAGTGATTAGTTGAATCTCCAGCTCCAGTCCCTCCTGGTCATGGAGTCCAAGGCAAAGACTGCAGTGCACGGAGCGTGATCAGAAACGGTGATGCTTCCTATCCCAGCTGTGCTGAAAGAAGGCAAGAGCGAGCCAGATGTTAAAATATAATCTAACCTCTGATGGGATTTATGGGGGTTGGAATAGAAGGAATAATCCTTCACTGTCGGATTAAGAGATCTCTACACATCTATCAGCTGAAGCTCTTGGAGTTTACTGTGAAAGCGGCTAATATGTTTTTGCGCTATAAGATTAAGGACTAAATTAAGATTTATAAGCCACTGTACTATAGAGGTGTTCGGTGCGTAGAGATTCACCAGTGTGAATTTGCGAAGCGCAAGTTCCCCTTTCAACAGGAGCATTCTACCCTCTGCATCCGAGAGTTGTTGCTTTAAGGCCTCCGTTCAGTTTATTTTGCGGATCGGATGGCTTCCCATTCATTTCTATGGATCCGTTAAAAATGCGGTGGACTCCATTTCTTTCGCGTCCGCTGTCCGTGTTTCCCGTCTGCAAAAAACGTATTGCATGTCCTATTCTTGTCCGCAATAAACATTTTGCGGACCCATTGAAGTCAATGGGTCCGCAAAAAAATGCAGAAGCCATCTGTATGTCATTTGCATCCGTTTTCTTTTGCGGGTGGTTGCTGGGAAACCTGTATATATTAAATTTCAAGAATTACAGCCTTCAGGTTTTTTTTGCGGACCACCAAAAAAAAATGAAGGCACACGGAAACACAACCTACAAAATTTGTGGACAAACGGAATGGATGTGGATGTAAAAAAAACAGGAACACAGATCCGCTATTTGCGAACCGCAAAAAACAACTGTCATGTAGCCTAATATGAATGGTACTGTATGGTGTATAGCTATAGACATTCCCTTAGATGCAGAGGATGGATGCGTACTATGGAACCATTGCTTATACAGATGTGCTGGTAGTTTTGGTATTCTGCTAGAGAGGAAATGCGTTTCTTGTAAAAACACTATTTCTGAGTTTGCTGCACTTACATGGGGAGTTCATGCCTTTTACATTGAATGTGGTGATCTTACTATCCCTCATGCTGAGATATATTGTCTCAATACAACTTACACCACAGAAAAGTACAAGACAGCAGAATACGGGGCGTGTAGTCACCCAAACCTAGCTAGTGCGTCACAGACAAGGAGAGATAGAAAATGTAGGGGAGGGGGTGTGTGTGTGTATATATATATATATATATATATATATATAGGAGAAAAGAGTTAGGAGGAGAAGTAGTTGTGATCCAGTAATCCTGGACAGGCCTTGTGGCCTGATCGGTGATCAGAGATAGACCGATAAATACCAGTGGATTTAGCACAATGTACAAAATGAACAAAGTAACAGTCTCGGCTATATTATTAAACTATAATGAAATAGGCTTATTGCTCAGAAATAGCCGGTTTCCCAATTGAACAACTAGGCTCAAAAGGGTATATACCCTTTGAAGAAAAACTAGTTCTAAGTGATTGAGATGAAAGACAGAGCTGTTCTGACGTAGATCCTCCTTTTAGCAGGTGAAGACAATCTACTCAGGAGAGGTCTGTCAATGTGGGGAGGACTCAAAGGGTTATCAGAAAATCTCACCTGGTCGCCCACCCCAAGCGTCCCGATAGACCTTATGTAATAAGTTCTATAGTAACCTTAAACTTCTGACGTAAGGCATAAAGTGGGTATATAGAATTAAAACTTACAATAAACTTAAAAGACTATATGTAAAAAAGAGAATATATAAGATGTGAGAGCTGTAAAGTGAAGTGAGATGTAAGGAACCAGCAGACAAGGTGGGGGGGGGGGGGGTAAGGGGGAAGATGAGAAGGTGGGGGGGGGGGAGTAAGGAGAAAGAAAAGAAACAGAGAAAGAAGAAACAGAAAAGAAGAGAAAGAAATAGAGAAGATAAAGAGGGAGGCTGTAAGTAGTTGGGTGAGTACAAATTGAGCAAATCGTGAAACATTAGCTATGCAGTAGGTAAACAATATTGCAGTAGAGGACACCACGGAGGGTAGAAGGGGGTGTACAGCTGTCTATAGCATCGAGGACAACTTAATGCAAATCAACAATACAGAGTAGTGGTGAATTGTCGGCGTCTTTCATGATGGCGGGGAGCCCAGGGCTCAGGCAAGTGGTGGCAAACCGCTTTTTGTAATTGAACCCGAACAGTTTGGTCGCATGATGAATCAAGTTAGCTGAGTCGCCATTCCTTGTCGTGTCATGATGGATTTCCTGCGCCTTTCTACATGAGGCCTCTCGTGGGAGTCGTGGCCATGCGGTTAGGTGCACTACTGGCATCCACGTGAGGACCTTTTATAGGATCGATTTCTGTCTTCCGGTGTGTGTATGGCAATCCTTTTCCCATTTTTGAGGACAGAGATGCTGAACGGGTATAGACATGAATATGGCAGTTTATGCGACCTCAGGGCCTCCAGGAGAGGCTTCATAATGCGGTGCTTGTTCAAGGTAGATGCAGCGATGTCCTAATATATAGCAATGTCCACTCCCGCATATGAAAGCTGGCCCCTTGCTCTTGCCGCAGTTAGAATGTGGGCAGTGTCTACAAAAGAGAGGATACCACATATAACATCTCTTGGTCTTTCTGTTGGCTTCGGAGCAGGCCTCAGCGCTCTATGTATGCTCTCTATAACAACTTGTGAGGCCGCTTCTTGGCCCAAGAGGTTAGCGAATATTTAGAGTCCCACTATTTCGCAGTGATTCCGCTGCCCAAGTTTCTGGCAGCCCTTGGGCTTCTGCTGCGATTTTCTTGGTCCTCTAACATGATCAGTGCCTTGTTTAACTCTATAGTGTGCATCTCCAAGCATTTCTCCAAGCCCTCCGAATGTGATATAATCCCTTGAGTTGTGGCCTCTAGGGCATCTAACCGCTGCCCAATATGTATGAGCTCAGACTTAATGTCCGATTGTTCTGTGAGGACTGGTCTTATTGCCCTTTCAAGAGCTTGCCCCAGTACCTTGGTTAAAAAAGACTTTGATTCCGGCGAGCTGTCGCAGGCCTCTGTTTCCTCTCCCTGGATGCTTTCCTCCTCTGACTCCTCATCGTCAGCAGCATGCGCTGCCGCCTCTGCCATCTTGGCCCCGGCGCGCTGCGCTTGTGAGTTCCTTTTTTTTTTAAAGAAACTCTGGACGTCTGGCTGTCTTTTTAGTTTTTTCGGGGTGTCTCGGGGTTCCGACCCCCTTTCCTTGCTGAATTTGCCCATCAAGAAACAGGTCACTGCTAGTGAAAGTGTTCTCAGACGCTTGGGTGTGGAGGAGCTGAAGCTTCACAGAGCCACCCACCACGGCATCCAGGCTCCGCCCCCAGTCAGCTTTTTCACATTTGTGACAGTCACTATGACATTATGAATATTTAGTCATGCCTTTTGACCTCTTTAATACCCATGCCGTGTTCCAGAAGTTCATCAATTATGTCTTCCAGGACCTTCATCAGGTCTGTGTTATAGTTTATTGGGATGATAACCTTGTTCTCTCATCTTACAGCATTCTGGAGACACGTCCGCATCCTCCAGCATCGGTGTCACAGGTAAGGAAGGTAGAGAGGAAGTGCACCCCCTAAACTGCCACCCTCAACCCTGTTCCTGCCTACTTGCACCACCCACCCTAGGTAATGGCGCGCAACTGGGCGACGGTCCCTGACCTATGTAAGTGTAGAGCAGAGCGAACAGAGAAGGAGAGGAACAGGCAGCCAAGGCAGAAGGTGGTAAACAAGACTAAGGCAAACGGATAGACAGGGAGGTAGACAAGAAAACAGTACCCAGTGATGGGAAAGGTAATGGCGGGTAAACTAGCCGAGGTCAGTCCGGGAGGTCATGTCAATACAAGGGATGAGGCAGGAGATGAAATCCGAGAATGAGCCGAGGTCAAATCCGAGAGATAGCGTAGGTGCCAAGGGAGCGGACAAAGCGAGGTCAGGAAACAAACAAGGTCAATACCAGAAGTCAAGTAGGAAGCAATAATAATAGTACACACAGCCCTAGAGACGAAAATCCACAGGAAACCTGTAGCCAGCATGCCGCCTGTATTTATAGTGGGGAGTGAGGGTCATGTGACGTGGCCACGTCACGTGACCGACCGACAGACGAGTTGAGCACCGAGTGATCAGCTCGACGCTCAAGGCAGACCTAGGAGCAGGGAGCCTCCCAGCTATACTCGCTCCCGAAGCTAAGCAGCAGGTCTGCGGCTGATGGGAGACCGAGTGCGCCTTCAGAGCCCCGTTACAATCTGTGTGAGAACAGAATCCTTCCTTGCCTACATAATTTTGGACAAGGGCATATCCATGGACCCTGAAAAGCTGTCTGAAGTTTTAGGCTGGTCTCGCCCTACAGGACTACAAGCTATACAGCGGTTTCTAGGCTTTGCAAATCATTACCGCCAGTTTATTCTACACTTCATAGTGATTGCCCAGGGGGGAATGTCTGGGAGCGGACACATTCCAAACTCTCAAGTGGCAGTTATTCTTAAAGGTGGATGTATCATCTGTGGGAGCTGGAGCTCTCATGACTTCTTGGAGCTCTCATGACTCCCCTGCAGTATGCAACAATTCTATCGGGGACAGAGAACTGCTTGCAATCAAGTTGGCACTAAAAGAATGGAGACATTTGGAGGGCACCTGTCATCCTGTTGTCATCTATACAGAGCACAAGAACGTGAAATATCTTCAATCCACTCGACTTCATAATCGCCAAACCCACTGTTCCGTGCTCAGATTTTGTTTTACATTTCTACCCAGCCAAGAAGATTGACAAGCATGATTGCTTAGAGGAGTCCCAGCACTTCATTGATCTAGTCCACATTATCTGTCTGGCAAGATATATGTCCCTGTGGCCAAGAGTATCACTGTAAGGTCGCTGGTTACCTAGGTCCCCACAAGACTGCTAGCCTGATTACCCAACATTACAAATGGCCTATGATCTCAGGATGTACGGGATTATGTTGCCACCTAGTCTTCTTGTGCCCAGAAGAAGACTCCAAAACAAAGACCTACAGGAATCTTACTTCCCGGCACGGCGATGGGTACGCCAGTGTCGTGTACCTTTGCCAACATATACCTCAACAACCTGGAAAGTAAATATGTATTAAGCACAAAAAAAAGCTAACATTCAGATGTCCTTGCGCTACGTGGATGACGTCTTCATGGTGTGGAGGGGAAATCGAGCAACATGTGTAGATTTTGTTGCCTATTTAAATCGCGAAAATGACATGAACATGTGCTTCACCCTTAATTTCGGGGGTGAGACTCTGGATTTTCTTGATGTTCGTGTCATTATTCGCGATGGCAAATTAATAACAGAGGGGTTTCGTAAACCCACCGCTTCGAATTCCCTTCTACACCATGGAAGCTTCCATCCACGGAGCGTGAAGGAGGCCATACCTTATGGACAATTCAGGCGTTTAAGATGCATCAACAGCTGTAATGAGGAATATGTGAGACAGGCCACCGACCTAAAAAATCGCTTTTTGAATAGTATCCTTTGAGAAAATATATGGTGTCTTTCCAGGATAATTGACTGCAGGGGCAGTTCACCTGGATACCGCTCAAAGGAGTAAAGCACAAGTAGAGAAGGGGAGCAGTAACAATTTAAAACTTAGCTGTTATTGTGTCTATTCTCCCTGGGTAGGGAATAAAAGTCCCCTTACAAACAAAAAAACACAAAAAGACAGATGTAAATCCTGGGTTGGTGTGCTGCAAGTGTTGCGTTGCGCACTAAAACAGGTGTCGTCCTCCCTAGGCCTGTGGAAGGACCGTAAGATCCCTAAAATCTGGATCCCAAGATATAGTTTTGGGATCAACCTTTCCATTTCTTATCAGGTTGATCCCAATACTATATCTTGGAATCCAGATTTTAGGGATCTTACGGTCCTTCCACCATAGGCCTTTGCAACACTTTTCCGCAGGCCTAGGGAGGACGACACCTGTTTTGGTGCGCAACGCAACACTTGCAGCACACCAACCCAGGATTTACATCTGTCTTTTTGTGTTTTTTTGTTTGTAAGGGGTCTTTTATTCCCTACCCAGGGAGAATAGACACATTAAAAGCTAAGTTTCAAATTATTACTGCTCGCCTTCTCTATTTGTGAGTATCCTTTGAGAATGCTGGTTGAGGCTCTTATTAGGGCAGGTACAAACACACAAAGTGAGCACCAGGGAAAAAAAATGAAAAAGAGAATAGATTTGTATTCATGTTTAAGTACAGCCCAATGGCTGAAGCAATCAAGAAAATCATCCACGACAATTGGCATCTACTAAAAAGTGAGAAATGCCTAGACGCATTTACGGATAGTAAACCCCTCATTACCTTTAGAAAAACACACACCCTTAGAGATCAATTAGTTAGTAACCGCATAAAATGTGAACAGTCCCCAAATAAATGGCTAGGCGTGACAAAACCCTCAGGGAATTATCGGTGCCATAATTGTTCCTTCTGTGGTTACATGCTCCGGGACAAGATTTTGTCTATTGGAAATGTATCACACAGAATGAAACAATTTTGCACATGCAAGACCGCATACGTTGTGTATGTGGTCAAATGCGAGTGCGGAGCATTCTAGATAGGGAAGACAATAAAACCCATGCTGGAGAGGTTCCGTGAGCACCTCAATTCCATCAAAACAAAGAAGGGCTTCCCCCGTCTAATAGACCATGTATGGCAAAAACATGGGGGGAATATAAAATGCCTGGGTGTTACTGCAATTGAGGTGCCTCCTATTGCAAAAAGAAGAGTGATGGATAATTCGCACGGATGCCATGGGACCCCTAGGTCTAAATGATCAAAATTATCTCAGTGTATTCATTTGAAAATTGTTCTAATTGTTTTTTAATTGAGGTTCATTTGTACACACACACACACGTGTTGCCTAAATTTGCGATTGAGGATCACTTACCCCACATGGGGTTAACTCTCACGCTCCTCCTTAAGTAGGCTGGCACACCTGCATGCGTCATTCAGGTAGCCGGAAGAAGCACAACTGTGCGAAACGCCTGTCGCTGCCACACACTGCTCAGGTGGTTCTGATTCAAGTAAAAGGCTTGTTCGCCCTAGCCCTGCATAAGCATGTACCTGTTGTCACAATAAAAGTGATGATACGTTGAAACTCTGCGATTGGTGAGTACCGCTGATTTTATAACAAGACACGGAGGCTTCGTATTGCGTAATACTTTCTTTACTTCACTCCCAGCAGCAAAGAGTTAATATAAGAAATTAAGGACAAACCCCCAACTAACCCCTCCCCTAAACAGTCCATAAATAGGTCTTCCTCCCACATATCTTCCTCTTTCTTTGCTGCTCCCCAGCAGATGAGTACCCTTTTTATTGTGCTTTATTATATGGTTTTATCGCTAGAGGTTTTTTTTTTTTTTATTCCTACGACCTTTAATCATTTAGCTGTGTTATTTTGCCTTAGTTCTCATTGTTCATTATATATTTCTACCCTTATAGTTTTAGCACTTTCGTTTTATTATTTTCCCTTGCTCTAGTCAAGTTTTTTCTTCTTCCGCTCGTTGAGCGCTGTTTTCTCTTCTCATTCGCTCCCCCCCCCCTTTTTCGCCTTGTGTTATCGCCGTACCTTGTCTGGTTCCGGCGCCATTGCTCCTGGTTCTTCAGTGTTCGCGCTTCTTGCCGTCCGAAATCTCGCGATATCGCGGGATTTCGGCGGCGCTCACTGGAGAGGCGGGTCGCGCCGGGGCCGAGATTCTCGGCCGCCATCTTGCTTCACCCGTCGGCTCATTCTATTGCTGGCGGTGAAGGCGGTTGCGGCCGCCATCTTTCTACACCTTTGTTGATGAAGAGGCGTTTTCCTCTCCCTCTTCCTGTTCCGGTTTCTGTCCTTGTGCGCCGCTCGTCGCCTGAGGCTGCCTGCTCCTACCTCTGCTGCTTCTCTTCTCCTCTTGTCTGTCTGTGTGTCCCACAGGAGTGACTAACTCCTATCATGTCTCTGCCCAGTGACGTCCCCTTGCCCCTGGTGGATCCCACCCCCAGCCCACCTACTGATTCGAACCCCAGGCAAGCTGAATCTCAGGTTCTGGATTTACATCAATCCATTTCGTCAGCTATTGCCAGCGCCATGGGTAATATGTCCAGTATCATTTCACAATCAGTTTCTCAAGCGCTTAGAGCGCAGAACCCAGTCACCGCTCCCGCGGTTGCCACGGTTCCTAGTACCTCCAGAACTGTTGATGCAGATGGCTTAGTTCCATCAAGAGACGACGTGCCAAGGTCACGTAAACGAGCCTGCCCGCGCCAGGCGGAAAAAGCGCGTCACTGGAAATCCGCTCGGTCTCGCCCCGAGCCTAGTTCTGACTCTGATGTTGAGTCGAATGAGGAGGATTTGAGTGAGGATCTTTACGCCTCTGATACGGACCTGGAAGGGGTCCAGGTGGCTGATGATTTTACGGGTTTCTCCCCCCCTCCCCCCCCTTCTGGCTCAGGTCCGGAAGCTGGTACCTCGGGTCCTGACTCCCTTGTTGACCCGCAGGGTGAACCCCTGTTTGATCCCGACAGCCTACACCACCCCAGGTCGGCGGAATGGTTGCCCATTCCTCATGTGGCCCACTATTTGGAAAATAGAATTAGGAAGCCGCTCTCAAAAGAGACTCGGAATAAGTTGAAGGCAGAATGCCCCCGGCCCCTAATACCGAATAAAGTGTGCGAGACACCTAATGTGGATCCCAAAATGATCCAATTCCTTTCTAAGTCGGGCTTTAACCCCCGCAAAGGCCTTGACTCGGCCCTCCGGGCTTGTCAGGACAAGCTCCTAGACAGCCTAGGACCCCTGACAAAAATATTTGAGATGGCTGAGACTGCCAGATCTGAGGGTTCGGCCATAGACCCAGAAGAACTAAGTGGCTGGGCGCAACGTGCCATTTGTTTAATAGGGAATGTCAATTCCTCCCTCTCCATAGAACGAAGAAAGGCTCTTCTTATGAAGATCGAGCCCAAATTATCCAATATGGCTCTGACTGAGTCGGGCAAGGAGGCTCAGGGACTCCTTTTTGGAGATAATTTTATCAAAGATTTAGGGAAGTTTGTGGGAGCATTTACCGCTCTTGACAAAGCGCAGAGCTCCATGCGCAGGGTTTTCCAGGGGCGTGTCTCTGGCAGGGCCGGCAGCTTCAGGGGCCGTCTGTCCGGCCGTGTCCATTTCCAGTCGCGCGGAAGCGCTCGAGGCCCCTAACATCAGCGTTCGTCCTTCCAGGACCAGAGGCAGCAGTCCTCCTCCTTCTTCCCTTCTAGAGGCCAATCCTACCGTCCAAGAGGATTCAGAGGCGCTGTTGGTTCCAGACGTCCGCTCGGTAAGTCCTCAAAATCTGGGGTTTTCTTCCAGCCATTGTATCGGGGGCAGACTCCGACATTTTTTGCCCGCCTGGAACCGTGTCACATCCGATCCGTGGGTGCTGGCCACGGTTCAGGGCTTCCAGATAGAGCTGGTGGTTGCACAGTTATCGCTCCCGGAGCCTCATCCACTGGTCTTGGCGGACTCGGCCCGGTCTCTCTTGGACCTGGAACTCCATTCCCTTTTGGTCAAAGGAGCGATAGAGAGAGCTCCTCCCCATTCGGTCGGGGTAATCAGCTCCATCTTTTTAGTAGAAAAGAAAGGAGGCCAGTTACGCCCAGTAATAAATTTACGGAACCTGAACAGATTTGTATGTTACCGCCATTTCAAAATGGAAGGGATTCATCTTCTCAGGGACCTTCTTCTTCCAGGGGACTGGTTAGCGAAGTTGGACCTGAAGGATGCATACCTGACGGTGCCGGTTTCCCCCTAGTCCAGACTTCTTCTGCAATTCCGCTGGCGGAGCCTCCTCTGGCAGTTCACGTGCCTACCGTTTGGCCTCTCATCAGCCCCTTGGTGTTTTACCAAGTTGATGAGACCAGTGGTAGCTTGGCTCCGCAGTCAGGGTGTTCGTCTTGTGATTTACTTAGACGACATCCTCTTCATGGCTCAATCCCCATCCGAACTCCTGTCTCACCTACACTCGGCGATGTCCCTCATTACGGGTCTTGGTTTTGTCATCAACACCGAGAAGTCCTGTCTGCAGCCTTCCAGGTCAGTAGAGTTTCTGGGTTTCGTTGTGGACTCCACCGAGCTTTCCCTCTTCCTGCCACGGGCCAAGGTCAAATCCATACGGAAAGAGCTTTGTCACGCTCTGAGGCTCCCTCAGTTGTCCCTTCGGCACTTGGCTCGCATCATCGGTCTCCTCTCCTCCTCCATCCAAGCGATTTTCCCGGCTCCTCTTCATTACAGAGCATTGCAGCGGCTGAAGATTGCCCACTTACAGGCGGGGGCTTCATATGCGGATCTAGTGTCTCTGGATCGCGAGACGAGGGACGAACTGGCGTGGTGGATATCCAACCTCGACGCGTGGAACGGCAAAGCTCTCGTGGGGCCCCAACCCGATCTGATTGTGGAGTCGGATGCCAGCCTTCTCGGCTGGGGTGCATACTGCAATGGGGTCTCCACCGGAGGTCCCTGGTCAGGCAACGAGACTCATCTCCATATCAACGCTCTGGAACTTTTAGCAGGATCTTTCGCCATACGCAGCTTCACCAGCGACAGGATATCGGCGTGCGTCAGACTCAGGATGGACAACGTGTCTGCTGTGCGTTATGTGAATGCCATGGGGGGCACCCATTCTTCGATACTGACCCATCTGGCGAAGGAGTTTTGGACCTTTTGCCTCGACAAAGGCTTCACGGTGGTCGCGGAACATATCCCAGGGCTCCACAATACCTTCGCGGATTGGAGCTCTCGCCACTCGTCAGATTTCAGCGACTGGAGGTTAGATCCGACGGTGTTCTCCTCTATCTTGTCGATTTGGGGGCCCCTGTCGGTGGATCTCTTTGCCTCTCGATGGAACGCGCAGCTTCCACGTTTTTACAGTTGGAGACCGGACCCCCTTTCGGAAGCTGTGGACGCCCTCCTACAGGATTGGTCGGGTCATCGAGCTTACGCTTTCCCTCCATTTGCTCTCATCCCGAGAGTGCTGTCTCAGGTTCGGCGTCAACTGGCGGAAGTGATACTGGTGGTCCCCTTTTGGCAGGCCCAGTCGTGGTTTCCTCAACTCTTGGAACTCCTAGTGGAGGACCCACGGCTACTTCCATCGTTTCCGGATCTCCTTCGCGGTCCCCTGGACCAGCGTCACCCGCTGGTGTCGGACGGCTCTCTCACTCTCCTCGCGTGCAGGGTTTCGGGGATCAGTGGAGTGTCTCGGGCTTATCGAGAACGGCTCATTTCCTTTTGGAGAGCGCATGGGCCCCCGGCACCCGACGGGCTTATCAGTCGGCCTGGAGGCGCTGGTCTAGTTGGTGCATGGGCCGGAGTCTGGATCCCTTTTCGGCACCTGTGACGGACATGCTCGAGTTCCTGTCGTCCCTTTTTGAGGAAGGTAAAGCCTATAGGTCCATTAACCTCTTCCGTTCCGCCATATCTTCTCGCCACCGGGGTTTTTCGGGCTGTCCGGCAGGTCAACATCCCTTGGTCTGTCGTCTTCTTAAGGGCTCTCGCCTTTCTCGTCCGCCTAGGCCCCGTTTCACTTCGTCCTGGGATGTTATGCTGGTCCTTCGTTTTTTCTCGGCCTGGCCTCTTAACTCGGATTTATCCCTTCGTCAACTTTCGGCCAAGCTGGTCACCCTTTTTTGCTTGATTTCCTGCAAAAGGGTCTCGGACGTGCGTGCCTTGGATTTCGATGCCTTGTCTTTTACTCCTGACGGGGTGTCCTTTAACATTTCTCGCCGCACCAAAACTAATATCCGGTCGGTTTCCTATCCGGCCTTTCTGGATAACAGTTCCCTTTGTCCGGTGCAATGTTTGCAGGAGTATTTAAGCCGCACGTCTTCCTTACGTGATCCGCTTTCCCCTCAACTCTTTGTGTCTTTCCGCAGGCCTTTTCGGCCGGTTGCTGCTGTCACCCTTTCTCGTTGGGTCAAGTGGATTTTGTCGCTGGCCGGCGTGGATACATCGATTTTCACGGCTCATTCGGTGAGAGGAGCTTCGGCTACCTCCATGACGGTTGCCGGGGCTCGCTTGGAGGATGTCCTTCGGTTGGCGGATTGGTCTAGGGCTTCAACGTTTAGGGAGTTCTACTTCCGACCGCCTTCTCATGCCTTTTCTTCTGTAATGTCTTCACTTTAAACTTGCAATACGAAGCCTCCGTGTCTTGTTATAAAATTGCATGATTTTCCTATTGTATGACGTAAAGTCATGATTTTATTAAAGACACGGAGGCGAGTATTGCCCACCCTATTTTTTCACCCACCCTTATTTAATTAGGTTCGGAGGTTCATCTTGTGATATTCTTTGTTTAACGTATTTATGTTATTTATTACTGTGTATATATATATTTTTTTCTTCAATGTGGAGTGTTTTGGTATTTAGTGTTTTATTCCTTTGTGTTATATTTGATTCCTCTCGCCACATGATTGGTTCCGACTTCAGGTTCCACGTATTACCGTCTCTATTTTTCTGTTGTTTCTCAGGTTGATTCTGGATCTTCATCCTGTCATGGTTCCGAGAAGTTCATCGTTCTGCTTGACCGCTGTTTCGGTTCAGTTCTGAGGTTCAGTTTCTAAGTCCGCGGATCCCAGCCGGAGTTCGCTTGGAAGAGTGTTCGGTTTCGTGTGTGGTCGGCTAGTCGCGTCAAAGAAAGAGGAAGATATGTGGGAGGAAGACCTATTTATGGACTGTTTAGGGGAGGGGTTAGTTGGGGGTTTGTCCTTAATTTCTTATATTAACTCTGGGAGTGAAGTAAAGAAAGTATTACGCAATACTCGCCTCCGTGTCTTTAATAAAATCATGACTTTACGTCATACAATAGGAAAATCATGCAATTTTCTTACCTTCTCGATTGTACACTGATTATTGCTACTCTTCTAAGCAGGCACCACCGTATATTCGCATACACCCGATATACACAGAGGACGACAATATTGTATTATCTAATTCAGCGATCTATGAGGGAGTGGTGCCGTCTGCACTCTCTTACTCATGCTGATGCTGGTGGACTGCTGACTCGCACTGAATACTGCCATGTTGTGGCAGCGGTGGTGTTCACCATGTGGCGCTGCACCAATTTAGAGTAGGGAACCAGTCATAGAGGCAACCTTGGCGTTGTGAGTGGGCCTATCTCCGTACAGCATTAAAATGTACTGCATCCGATGAGACGAAGTTTGTTATATGCAAAGTTGCGCAAGACTTTGTTAAATAACTTCAGTACTTAATTTTTAAAGTGGAAAACCCCTTTAATACTTGAAACTGAACTTAGCAGTTATTTTAAAGGGGTTGTCCCACTTTGCTTTTTTAATCTTATCAGCAGTAGATGTCCTGATAACTTCCTGGTTCTCAGGCAGTTGAGTGAAGGCCACGCCTCCTCATGACTCACCCTGCGTGCTCGTTCATGTGTATGAGGTCATCCACATGGAGCCGTATGTGAGGTCCCGCCCCCCCCCCAGTATAATAAACATTGAGTGCGGCCCCCCCCCCCCAGTATAATATACATTTAGTGCGCCCCCCCCCCCCAGTATAATATACATTCAGTGCGGCCGCCCCCCCCCCAGTATAATATACATTCAGTGCGGCCACCCCCCCCCCAGTATAATATACATTCAGTGCGGCCACCCCCCCCCCAGTATAATATACATTCAGTGCGGCCACCCCCCCCCCCAGTATAATATACATTCAGTGCGGCCACCCCCCCCAGTATAATATACATTCAGTGCGGCCACCCCCCCCCCAGTATAATATACATTCAGTGCGGACCCCCCCAGTATAATATACATTGGTGGCGCAGTGGGAAGTGCCAATGAGGGTTAAAAAAATAAATAAAAAATTAACTCACCTCCTCCAATTGTTCGCGCAGCTGCCGGTCTCCTGTTCTATCTTTAGGACCTGTGAAAGGACCTTTGGTGACATCACTGTGGTCATCACATGGTACATCATATGATCCATCACCATGGTAATGGACCATGTGATTAGCTCAGTGACGTCACCAAAGGTCCTTTCACAGGTCCTAAAGATAGAACAGGAGACCGGCAGCTGCGCGAACAATTGGAGGAGGTGAGTTAATTTTTTATTTATTTTTTTAACCCTCATTGGCACTTCCCACTGCGCCACCAATGTATATTATACTGGGGGGGTCCGCACTGAATGTATATTATACTGGGGGGGGGGTGGCCGCACTGAATGTATATTATACTGGGGGGGGTGGCCGCACTGAATGTATATTATACTGGGGGGGGGGGGGGTGGCCGCACTGAATGTATATTATACTGGGGGGGGGGGGGGGTGGCCGCACTGAATGTATATTATACTGGGGGGGGGGGGGCGCACTGCGCCACCAATGTTAATACAAATGCAGGAGGTGGGTGCCGGAGTGAAATAGCCGGCACCCGACCTCTATGATAGGGGGCTGCGATCAGCGGCAGTTAACCCCTAAGGTCCCGCTCCCTGTCATAGAGGTCGGGTGCCGGCTATTTGATTCCGGCACCCGCCTGCTGTATTTGCGCATGCGCGGGCGTGCGCGTACTTGTAGGAATGGAGAGGCGGCCCGAGTACTTGTTCAGCCGTTGTGCGCAGGCGCGGCACAGCGATGCGGCCGGACGAAAGAGGCCGTATCCATGGGATACAGAAAACAACAAAGGAATCGCTTTACATGATTTTTTGAATGAAAGGTAGCTTTTGGATAATAACATGGATAGGAAGATATGTTGTGTGGGGGTAAATAGATTAGATAAAACCTATTTTATGAAGTGGGACAACCCCTTTAAGGGCACAACAAATTTAGGGCTCATGCCCACGACCGTATGTATTTTGCGGTCCGCAAAAAATGCGGATGACGTCCATGTGCATTCTGTATTTTATGGAACAGCTGGCCCCTAAAAGAACAGTCCTTTCCTTGCCCGTAACATGGACAATAATAGGACATGTTCTATTTTTGGGGGGAACGGACATACGGAAACGGAATGCACATGAAGTAACTTAATTTTTTTTGCGGACTCATTGAAATGAATGGTTTCACATATGGTCCTCAAAAAAAACGGGCACAGTTAGAAAATAAATTTGTGTGCATGAGCCCTTACACTCTTATACAAGCTGTACACTGACTACTTGACATTGTATCAAAGTGTCACATCTTTCAGTGTTGTCCCATGAAAAGATATAATAAAATATTTATAAAAATGTGAGGGGTGTACTCACTTTTGTGAAATACTGTATGTGTTGTGGCAATGTGAACATTGAGATGTGCAGTAAAGTCCCAGGGAAGCAGGATAAAAGGGGTGTTGTGTGCCCTGGGAGTATGTCACCAAGGGGCCCGGCCTTGGTGGAGTAAAAGCCCTAGTTCAGGTTTCCACTAAAATAATGGGGAACACCATATAGATAGTGTAGCTGGTTCAGCTGGTTCAGGGTGGGCTTTTACTGGGAACAGGCAATGTGTTGTCTAGTGAGATATCTGTGAGTGTGACCCCTGAAAAGAGACGATCCCTTACAGTGTATATATATTCAGCTTGACAAAGGCCTCAGTGGGAAGGTCGAAACGTTGCTGGGAATAAAGTTTGGGGTCGTCACCCTATCACCAATAACTGGAAGTGCTGCCTCTTCATTCGGTGAATATACAGTATATGTTGGAGGAGAAGCCAGCCTCTCTGAGGAATCTTGCACCCAGTGCACAACATCTGACTGTGATGCTGCACTATTTGCGGTATTTTATATATATATATATATATATATATATATATATATATATATTAATAATAATGAATAAATTGATTTTTCATAAGTGTAAACAGTTATATATGAGTATTCTTTTTTTTTTTGAACAATAGTTTTTTATTAAGATTTACATAAAATAAAAAAATAAAAAAGGTTACAATTGCATGAATACAATCACATGAATACATTCTTAGCAGAGGTATTTTTAGGCACTTGTGAAACTTCTTTTAGAACATTAGAAATTACACTTCATAAGACAGATAAACTAATACCAGTAATAAGAAATGACATCACAGGTACTTCACATAGCAAAATATTAGTGTACAGGTAACGCAACACGATTGAAATGTTATAACCTAATAGACGCATTGGGAGGTATCTTGCACTTATTGTCGTTCAACCACATATCCCAGTTCTTTAGAAAGGTAAGTTTCGAGTTCCTAGATGACGCCCAAATTCCTTCATATAAACAACAATTATCTAGCGTTCTAAGAATTCTCTTGATATTGGGGAGATCACCGGCTTTCCAGCAGGCAGCAATTTTTAGGCGGGTAACAAATATTAGATGGCTAACAATGGATCTATAATGTTGAGGGAGTTCAATAAGGCCTACAGATAAAAGAGCCATATTAGGAGAGGGAGCGATTTGGGAGCCTGCTAGATGAGATATTAATTCAAAAATTGAGATCCATAAACAACTAACTGATGGGCAGTCCCACCACATGTGTAGGTATGTACCAGGGGCATTACCACATCTCCAACATGCTTGCGACATTTCAGGAAATATTTTATTCAAGTACATAGGGGTTCTGTACCATCTATATAGTATTTTTCTCGCTCCTTCTAAATGGTCTGAGCATTTGGAAAGCTTAGATACAGAGTTGAAGGCTTCCCCCCATTCCGCTTCTGTGAGAACAGAGCCCAACTCAGAGTTCCACAAGTCCATGATGTGTTGTAATGGATTTGTGCTAGATTCTTTTAGTAATTGATATTCTTTCGTGATACCTTTATCTAGTCTATGTGTCATATGGATCCAGTCCATTAGCGAATGGTTTTGTGAGGTAAATTGAAAGTTTCTTGGGGATTGAAGTAGATGTCTTATTCTAAGGTATTTATAGAAATCTGAGTTGGGAATGCTGAATTCTCTATGAAGATAAGCAAAGTCAACAAAAACTTCATTAATTCTCAATTGACCAATATCTGTAATACCGGAGGATATCCAGTTACCAATCTGAAGGTCTGGTATGGCTAATTCACAAATTTCTAGAGGTAGGGAGGAGATTGAAGAAGTAACTAATTTTTCTGTTCTAGCAATGACATACCAGATGCTAAAGATTGCATTCAGGGTTGATAGTGAAGAGACATGTTTAATACCAAAGACCGCTGTGGCTGAGAGCCATAAGTTTAAGTCATGGGCACCCATTATATTTTTCTCCAGTACAACCCATTTTTTAGAGGTATCATTTTTAATCAAGTATCTCATTTGATCAAGTATAGAAGAGGCATAGTAGTGTTTAATAGAAGGGGTGTTGAGTCCGCCTGTTTTAAGTGATCTTTGAAGGATGAGACCTTTCACTCTGGGTTTAAATTTCCCCCATATATGTCGGTTGAGTAAGGTTTGTAGTTTAGATAAATATCCTTTGGGAATGGCAATTGGAATATTACGAAACATATAAATAATTTTGGGTAATATCATCATTTTAATTGCTGCTATTCTCCCTAACCATGAAAGAGAGTCCATTCTTAGGTTGTTTAAGGAATCATTTATCTTATTATATAGTGGCCAAAAATTAACTTTGAATAATTTACTAGTAGGGAATGCAAGCTGAATGCCTAGGTATGTCAATGATTCTACAGCCCAGGGGTATTTGTATGAGTTGGAGATTAAGTTTTTGGTAGTTCTGGATAAACCCAGGTCAAGAATTTGGGACTTGTTGATATTAACTTTATAGAAGGACGCTTTGCCAAATTTAGTAATTATATTGTTAATCGCATTTAATGCAGTTGCAGGATTTGATGTTAAGATTAACACATCATCTGCAAAAAGGCCTATGCGATGATCTGTGTTCCCCACCGTTAACCCTTTAATGAGAGGGGAGGATCTAATATGTTCCGCAAAGGGTTCCATTGCAAGGGCAAATATTAAAGGGGACATGGGGCACCCTTGTCTAGTTCCATTCTTAATATTGAATGGAGCAGATAAGAAACTAGATGAGTAAATAGAGGCGCTAGGGTTGGAGTATAAGGACATTACCGCAGACAGGAAAAAATCACCAAATCCAAATTTTTTCAAGGTTGCATGAATGTATTTCCAATGTATCCTATCAAACGCCTTCTCCGCGTCCAAGGAGAGGAGCAGAGAAGGCGTTCGTGTAGAGTATGCTACATCTAAAAGGTCTATGAACCTCCTAGTGCCATCTGATGATTGCCTGTTGGGGACAAAACCAATTTGGTCATTAGCTATCAATGTAGGAAGGATACCAGATAATCTTTTTGCCAGAATTTTCGCAAAAATCTTTATATCTGAGTTTAGTAGCGATATAGGCCTGAAGTTAGCCGGCTTGTCTGCAGATTTACCAGGTTTGGGGAGCGTAATTATCAGTGTGTTTAACATATCTTTGGGGATCGACTCCTGTTCTGCTATTAAGTTGAAGGATCTATTCAAAAAGGGGTTTAGAATGTGTGAGAAAATTTTATAATATTCATTTGTAAGTCCGTCCGGACCAGGAGATTTATTGTTTTTGAGGGAATGTATTGCTTCAGAAATTTCTTGATGTGTGATTTTAGAGTTAAGGGATTGGTTTTGGGCTGGAGTTATGGAAGGAAGTGATATACCAGTAAGGAAATCATTAATATATTCAGTAGTCGGTTGGACAATGTCAGGCGCTTTCTCCAGATTATATAAATTTTCATAATATTTGGCGAATTCCTCTGCTATATGCTTGGGATTATATAATTTTTGGTCTTGACTGTCGTATAAGAAGGGAATTCTTGATTTAATTTCTCTTTTTTTAATTCTATTAGCTAAAATTTTTGACGCTTTATTACCTTGAGAGTAGTGGTCTGAATTGAGTTTACGCAGGTGGAATTCATGTTTTTCGTGTAAATGAAGATATAAATGGTGTCTGGCTGTTTTTAATTTGCTGATAATTTTAGGGTCTAACGAAATCTTAGAAGAATCCTCTAGGTTTTTGATATCAGCTAGTAATTTATCAAGAGTTTTCCGTCTATTCTTCTTTTGGATAGCCGCATGTTTTAACAAAACACCCCTTATAAATGCCTTGTGCGCACTCCATAATGTAATATCTGAAACCAGCTTATTGTCATTGGATTTAAAATATTCATTTAATGAATTTTCTACTTCTGTACGAATAGAAGAATTTTGGAGTAAGGAGTTATTGAGTCTCCATGGGGAATATATTCTATTACTATACTTATCATCCAGAGTAAGAGTGATAAACGCATGGTCAGACCACGTTATATTAGAGATTGATACTTCTAACACTTTTTGAAGGAGCCATTTATCTGATACAAAGAGGTCAATTCTAGAGTAAGTATTGTGTGGGTGTGAAAAAAAAGTAAAATCTTTTTCATTAGCATGGTGAACCCTCCATATATCTAGAAGACCCTCTTGGAATAAGAAATCTCTGAGGTGTGAATTCTTTTGAGAGGGAAGAGGAGAGGGCAGCCTATCAATTGAGGAGTCAGGACACATGTTGAAGTCGCCACAAATCAATAGAGAGCCTTGCTTAGAATCCTGAGCTATTTTGACTGTACGTTTGATAAAATTGATCTGATCACCATTAGGGGCATATAAATTAACTATTGTGTATCTAGAGTTGTTTATATCGCATATAATGATGATGTATCTGCCCTCTTCATCAATTATTGTATTATGACACTGGAAGGCAACAGAATTTTTAAAACCTATAATCACACCTTTTCTTTTATTTGAAGCTGATGAGAAAAAGATGTGTGGAAAGGAGGGGTGATAAAATCTGTAGGAGTCTTCCTTATTAAGGTGGGACTCTTGAATACAGATAATGTCAGCTCCTTGTTTCCTCACCTCATTCCAACATGCTGACCGCTTAAATGGGCTATTAAGACCCTTAACATTTGCAGAGAAGATTTTTATACCTTTACTAGCCATATTGATTTCTAATGCAATATACTAATAATTCTAACCAGAGATGATTAATTATTAGTGTGTGAGTGAAATAGTGAAGTACACCTAAGTTACCGTGAAGAAATTGTGGGGAACGTAGATTTGAATCTTTGACTTCCTTTGTTTGAGGTAGACCTTTTTTGTGTAACCTTGTAAAACAATAAGATAAAACATAGAAAAAAAAAAGATTAATAAATAACAGAAACATAACAATGGTCTAACAGTGACCACAAGTAGTGATGTATCTCACTTAGTATGGGAGGCGTTAGGAAAACAGTGGATTAGGGAATGTGAACACAGAGATGTAATATGTGTTCTCAGAGGTAGAGCATCAGGGTGTGGAACCCCATAAGAATAGCATAATAGTAGTATAACCAAACATATAGTATGGAAGGATACTTATGGTATCAAAGAAACTGTCCAGCATAAGTTTCACGGAGGATTTCTTCCCACTTTGGTCCATTCTGGAGTTAGGTTAAGGTGGCTTCTATCAGAGGAAGGTCTATTAGAAGGAGAGTTCATTGCTTTGTCTCTTTCTTTGTCTTTGGCTTTGGCGCCCTCCGGTGGCACAGAGATGTTCCATTTGGCAAAAGCTACTGACGCTTCCTGTGGAGAAACTAGGACATTTGATGAATTTTGGTATCTCACAATCAGCTTGACAGGGAAACCCCATTTGTAAGGAATATTGTTATCCCTTAGTGCTTTGGTGTATACTTGGAACTCGCGTCTCCTGCTCAGTGTCGCTGGTGATAAGTCAGTGAATAGGAGGACATTACAAAATCTTTCAGGGATATCCGTCCTCTTTTTTTGAGCTTCTCTCATTAGGGAGTCTTTTAGGTGATAAAAGTGTATTCTGGCAAGAACATCTCTGGGAATAGAGGCTGGAAGAGCTTTGGGTTTGGGAACCCGGTGAACCCGGTCTATTATCAACTCTGGCCCTGGAGTGTCTGGCAGATATGCCACTATGAGGTCCGCAATAAAGTCCTGCAACTGAGAGTCCAGAACACTTTCAGGAATGCCTCTGAATCTAATGTTGTTTCTTCTGGAGCGATCCTCCAGATCAGCGATTTTAAGTTTCATGGTGGCTATGTCATCTTCAACCGCATTATGATTATCAACTAGTGAGTTATGCGCTGAGACAAATTGCTCCATTTTTTCTTCCAAATGTGCGGTTCTTTCTCCTATAGCGACTATGTCTGCATGAATAACAGAGATTGTCTCTTTAAAGTCGCCATGAATAGATCGTTTTAGATCTGACAGCATGTCCTGCATTGCATTGACTGTTAATCCAGGATCTATGCCTGGTGACGCAGGGTAAGTATCAAGGGGAGGACTGTATGGCTGCTGTTCACTCACCCTCTTTTGTTTTTTAGGTTCCTGTGAAGAAGGAGAGTCGGATCCTGCTGAAGAGGGAGACCCTGGTGAACGCTGAATGAGCGCCGCTGCAGAGGACGGGCAGGGCGCTCCCTCTGTGTGGCGGGAACCGGCGCCATCTTGTGAAGACCCAGGAGCTGGATGGAAGAATGCCGTCATCTTCTGAGGCTGCGATCCCTTCTTCCTTCCTCTGGTCATCATCGGAAGGAGTACTGGAGCAAGGTCCGTTCTGGGGTAGGTAAGTATCTCCAAATCCTTTGAAATATAGCCGCTTTGTGCCGCTGTCGGAGTTCCACAGCCGGAGCTCTGGCACTATGCGACCTCTCCTCCCGGCATCCGGCCACGCCCCACGAGTATTCTAGTTATAATGGATATTCATTGCCTTTAAGAGCAATGTTGGTTTATATTTACTATTTTGTATGGATTTTAATGTAGGCCATGGAAAGATTACTGCATCATTCAAAAGAACTAATGTTATTGCAACATTTATTATACAGGGTGGGCCATTTATATGGATACACCTTAATAAAATGGGAATGGTTGGTGATATTAACTTCCTGTTTGTGGCACATTAGTATATGTGAGAGGGGAAACTTTTCAAGATGGATGGTGACCATGGCGGCCATTTTGAAGTCGTCCATTTTGAATCCAACTTTTGTTTTTTCAATAGGAAGAGGGTCATGTGACACATAAAACTTATTGGGAATGTCACAAGAAAAATAATGGTGTGTGTTGAGGGAAGTGTCATATTTAAGTATATATATGTATATATGCCCTGACATATATGCATATATATATATATATATGGGCCCTTTTTCTGGGCCCGTCCAGGTGGGATGCGTTGCATACATGAGGATGTATGTGTGCCCCCTTGGCTGCATGCATCTCTATGTATGTAGGGCATGTTATAGTGGTGGGTTTCAGGGGTATGGGCACATATGTATCTATAGATGTGGCCCAGACATCTGTGGATATATATGTACCCCTATACAGTTATATAGGAGGGCTTATTCCTGCCCCTATGTGAATAATGTCCATTCATATATGCTTATAGATGTGCCCCAAGCATCTATGGGCATATATGGCCAGAATCCCGCTCATATGCGCCTGCTGGCTGGGTGGAGGAGACCAACAGTTGGACAATTATGTCCAGCGTCGGCCTCTACAAAGGACAGAGAATCAAAAAGATCCTCTGCCCTTTGTCACCATCTCCGGCAGCGCTGGAGATGGTATGCCTAACAGGGACATGGGAACAGAGTTCCCATGCCCCTGTGTGCCGCTCACCTCCGGCGCTGTAATTACAGCACCAGAGATGTGTGATATCTCCACAGGCGGGAGGATCAAAGGATCCCCCTGCCTGGGAGCGCGGGCTGGCGCAGGGCGGTAAAACGGGCGCGAGTGCTGCAGGGTTTAAATACCCAGCAGCACTGCGCTCGGGCAGTTCGACCCCCCCTCCAGCTGAAGACCCCTACCGGCCGCTCCTTCCCCCTCCGGAAGGCAGGAGTCTCCCCAAAGAGCGCAGGCAGCCATCCGGGCTGCACTGCGCTGGGACACAGGAACCCCGACCTCCCCCTGAGAGAGAGAGCATAGAGAGGAATGCAGGCAGTCCACACTAGCTGCTCTGCATTCTCCACCAGACCAGAGGAGGGGAAGACCGAGCAGTCAATCTGCTCCAGAGGAGAATCGAGCAAGTCCTGCTGGATGGCTAAGTAGAACACCACCTCCCCTGATTAACCCTTACACCCCTGGCATATCCCTGACCCCTATCCCACCAACGATCTCACCCCCACCCTGCCTGTTGTGCCTTAACCCCTTCAGTGCCCCTGATTCCCTTACCCTTGCCCCTAATTAACCCTTGACACCCCTGAGTACCCTGGTGCCCTTGCCTACCCCATAACCCCTGATCCCCTGGTTAACACCCGATCCCCTGGTTAACCCTTGCAGTTGGCACCACCTCCCCTGATTAACCCTTCCCTGCCAGGACCCTGGTGCCCTTGCCTACCCCATAACCCCTGATCCCCTGGTTAACCCCTGATCCCCTGGTTAACCCCTGCAGAGCCATTGTTGTGTTTAACCCTCTTGTTACCCCGTAGGGTCAGTGAGTAGACAGACGGGTGGGTTATGGTTAACCGATAATTGTATGTATGTAAGTGTATTATTGCAATGTATAGATAGTATGTGGGGTGGAATTTGGGAATGTGCTGTGTAGTGTAGTTAGGCTTGTATTGTGTTTATTGTAGTACTGTTTCTGTTCTGCGGTGTGTACGTCTATATGTATGTATATTCATATCCATTGATCTATGAATATATATAGATATAGCGTATTGTTAGACTTGTATAATTGTATTGTGTATTAAATATTCCTTATTGTTCACAATACAGTCTATGTTGTTTTTACTAGTCGCTGCCCTAGTATAGTGTTAGTAAGGCGCTTGCAGTTAGCTTAGAGATTAGCGTAAGGCAATCAGCAGTGATTTGTGTATGTAAGCCATAAATAGGCGGAGATATCATAAGACGACTCACGCCTATTTATGAATATTAATTATCAATATTTGCATAAATATTGGTGATTAATATTCCCCTTTAACAGTGTGCTTGGTTTTAAAGTAACTTTATTTTTTCATTAGTTATTTACAAGTTTCTGTCCACTTATAAAATGTGTTCAATATGCTGCCCATTGTGTTGGATTGTCAATGCAACCCTCTTCTCTTCACACACTGATAGCAACACCGCAGGAGAAATGCTAGCACAGGCTTCCAGTATCCGTAGTTTCAGGTGCTGCACATCTCGCATCTTCACAGCATATGCCTTCACACACTGATAGCAACACCGCAGAAGAAATGCTAGCACAGGCTTCCAGTATCCGTAGTTTCAGGTGCTGCACATCTCGTATCTTCACAGCATATGCTGTGAAGATACGAGATGTGCAGCACCTGAAATTACGGATACTTGAAGCCTGTGCTAGCATTTCTCCTGCGGTGTTGCTATCAGTGTGTGAAGAGTGGGAGAAGATGGTTGCATTGACAATCCAACACAATGGGCAGCACATTGAACACATTTTATAAGTGGTCAGAAACTTGTAAATAACTCATTAAAGAATAAAGTTACATTAAAACCAAACACACCATTGTTTTTCTTGTGACAAAAGTTGGATTCAAAATGGCCAACTTCAAAATGGCCGCCATGGTCACCACCCATCTTGAAAAGTTTCCCCCCTCACATTTACCAATGTGCCACAAACAGGAAGTTAATATTACCAACCATTCCCATTTTATTAAGGTGTATCCATATAAATGGCCCACCCTGTACATTTAGACAGTTAGAAGATATAGGACACCTGCAGAAGTAGAGGCTTCATTGTATTTTTTATCTGAACATGAATTCCACAGTGTGAGAATTGTCTAGATGTTCCTAAAAGTATATATTCATGTAAAGTTTGTCCCTCAGCTCTGAGACAAGGCCTCCAGATGTCAGAGATGTGTAGCATTGAAAATGTCAGACATGTATGCGTTAACCCTTAATGGTATGATGCTTATAGCTTATACAAGTATAGCAAAAGTGCATTCTGGGTAGTGTTTTGACATCATGTTCCTTATCAATGTACACGCCTATCCAACAATGATTGGAAAGTTCCAAACTAGGAAGGTGTGCTCATCTGATAAGTTTTGGTTAAGAAACCACATACCAAAAAGAGGGGGGACACAAAAAGAGGAAAACAAAGAAAGAAGGGGAGATCTCTGGAGAAAGATTTGGATTGCCAGAAAAACTCTTGAGATCTGACTGCCCCGAGACTCTACACATCACTTGACCCTTGGGTAACATATATTTTTTTATGTTGTATTGATATAAATTAATTTGGCTTAGCCAAACTCTTTTTATTGCGGATGTATAGTGTTAGTATTACATCAGTATCAATGGCATTCAGTGAAAATGCATAGCATATCTGATATTGATAACAAGAGAGCTTCTCTTTATATTCCCTAGTTTTATATCAAGCCGATAATTTATAAGTTTTGTTGCAATACTACCATTATCTGAGATTGGTCATCATCTTGGGCAGAGCAAGGGCCCGTATCTGTCATTTTCTTGATTGGGTTTCTGTACATAATCAATTGATTTTATATCTCTCACAATTTTAAAGCAGTATTGCATTATATTCTTGTGTTGGTTTAGAAAAGTTTTTTTTTTGGCACCATATAGTGGCGAATTCTGGATACTGCATATGCTTGGAGATTTACGCTGATTACTCTTGATTGTATTCTAATTTATTGTATAATAAATCATTTATATTTTGCATAGACGATTGTACCATGTTTTGTTTTACTGATTGCACAAAATAATTTGGTTCTCGATCGAACTCTTGGAGATGTTTATGTCCATCTCACGGATCAATACCATTTGAATAATTATTCTGTTGATCCATCAGTTTTTTTTTATTTTATTTTTTATATATAAAGCATTTGGCCTTTATATAACCCGACAATATATAAAGATGAGTTTCTGTCTGTCCCGCTGTTTGTCTGTCTGTTCTTTATGCGCGACCAAACGACTGAACCGATCTTCACCAAATTTGACACTCAGGTACATCAGTTGTCCAGGGAATGTTTTAGACCGGGTCTTAGCTCTCTAGGACTTACCGTTCCTGAGATATTCCCCCAAAATGACCTGCATTAGCCAATACAAGCCTGCAAGTCTTTCTCTTCAAATCCCAACTGCCATACACACGGTCACATGTCCCTATCAGCCAATATAAGCTCTCAGGCTCTTAGTCTACACATACACACAGTTTTACTTCAGGTTTCCATAACAACCCAGCCATTTTTCTTCACTGCTGTAGGTCAGCTTTAGGCTAGGGCTACACGACGACATGTGTTGCTTGACAATATGTCTCACTACACATAGGTCGCAACTACACTGCAACATTGATGTCGCATAGCAATTTTTATAATGATAGTCTATGGTGTTGCACTGCCAGATGCGACATGCTGCGACTGTGATGCAACAGTCACATAAAAATCCATCTTGGATGGATTTTTTGCGAATGTCGTGTTGCAGCATGTCGCATGTCGCAGTGCGACACTATAGCCTATCATTGCTGTGGAGGTCTCTGTTAAGGGGACAGGAAACAGTGGAGGACACAGATAAGAGGATGGTCCCCTATGGAGGTCAGTGTTAGGGCCGGGGCACTGTATAAGTCACTGCTAAGGGGGTGGGCCAATGAGGAGGTCAGTGTCAGGGGAGTGGGGTGCTGTGAAACTCACTGTTAAATTAGGCGGGCTGCTGTAAAGGTCAAAGTTAAGGAGGTGGGGTACTGTGGGGGGGTCAGTGTTAAGGGGCGGGGTACTGTAGCGGTCACTGTTGTGGGGGATACTGTCGATATCTTTTAACGACACACAGAAACATTAAATTAAATGAAATAGATGAAATATACCCATGAGAAGTTGGGTCCTTCTGCTAGTACTATATATAATCCACCCTCTTACTGTGTCTGATTCGAAGGTTGGGTGTAATAAAGGATATACAAGAGTGAGCATATAAAAAGGTATATTGTGCAGTGTGGAAAACTGATATTACAATTACTGCTATTGTTAAGAATATATGTAGTTATAATTGAACAAAAATAAATATTACAATACAGAGAGATATACACAAACATAATTACAATTAACTACCAAGAATTATACAACAGACAACTCCACAAACTTAACAGTATATAATTACCACCCATGGGCCTCCAATCCTTGTTTCTTCTCCGGCCTCTTCAGCTCCCTCCAGGTTCTTTTCAGGCCCCCCCCATATGGCCAATAATGCATGGGACTTTTTGTCCCTTGAAAACTATCAACCCCCCTCCTTGTCCACGCCCCATCCCTTTAATCCAAGAATCTATCTCTCTCATACAGAATCTTTGTCGACTAGTTATTTTAGCATTTTATGATACTTTAACCTTATTTACACACTTTGTGTGCTTATTATTGACACTTCCTATCAGTTATTTCTGTGCTTTTAATCAGAAGCATCAAATTGCTGGATCCTGTTTTGCCCAGAAACCTGTAGGCCAAAAGCCGAGGAGAGGCATGTGTTAGAGTAGGTCCTGTCTGTTAGAAGCCTCTTTTTTGCTGGTAGATTGGCCCAACATATTTTTGATTATTAATATGCGCAAAGTGCTTCTACTTTTTATACAGTAAGTATAACAGTAATGCAGTTAATTTTTTCATATATTCACCATTCACCTGTGTCTTCGTCAGGGGCGTTGCTAGGGTCTCAAAAGATCCGGGGCACAAGCCCCAATAAATATGCCCCCCCCCCCCGCACTATGCTGTACTTGCTATACAGCGGCACTTACCTGTCACATCCAGGGCCTCCAGGTGACGTCTCCTCTCTGTCATCGTCTTCTCGGTCTGGACAACTTCTCTCAGCCGCCTCGTCTCTGCAGAGTGTGACACACAGACATCTTAGCTTCCTCACTTTCTATCATTATCCCCCAACTGGAGTCCCCACAGTGTTATCCTGCTGCTTTCTATGCCAAAACCTCAACCCCCCCCCCCTCATACCCCCAAATACTATCCTAAAGAAACATTACTGCCCCCCATAGTAATAGTGCTCCTCATAGTCCCACCAATAGTAATTCCCTTCTAGAATGCCCTTATTAGTAACACTGCCCCAACCGTGATAATGCTCCTCAACAATGCCCTCCCATATTAATAATACCCTCACAGAGTCCCTAGTAGAAATAAGGCCCCCTATTGTTCCCCCAGTGGCAATAAAGCTCCCTACAGACCCCACAGTAGTAATAAGGCCCCCATAGTGCGCTTAGTAGAAATAAGGCAGATCTATAAGACCCTCCTATAGAGCCCCCAGTAGTAATAAGACCGCCTATAATGTCCTCTGGATTTGCAGTGCCCCCTGCAGTTATAATCCTCCCTCCACCATACAGTCCCATGTATATAACATCACCTCCTCCCCAGCCGCCTCCAACGCACAATCCCATGTAAACATCACCCCCTAAGGCTACTTTCACACTTGCGTTCGTGCGGATCTGTCATGTACTTGTACAGGACGGATCCGCACCGATAATACAAACGAATGCATCCGTTCAGGACCAATTTGTTTGTATTAGATTTTAATTTCTAAGTCCCAATACGGATCCGTCCTGACTTACATTGAAAGTCAATGGGGGACGGATCCGTTTACAATTGCACCATTTTGTGTCAATGCAAAGGGATCCGTCCCCATTGACTTACATTGTCAGGACGGATACATTTGGCCCTGCAAGGCCATGCGGACACAAAAACCGCTGCTTGCAGCATTTTGAGGTCCGCCTCCAAAATGGAACGGGGGACCGCACGGAGCCGAACGAATGCATTCTGAATGGATCCGCATCCATTCAGAATGCATTGGGGTTAAACTGATGCATTTGGGGCTGCTTGTGAGAGACCTGAAACGGATCTCACAAGCGGATCACCAAACGCAAGTGTGAACGGACCCTAAACATTAAGTCCCATGTACATAAACATCATTCCCCCCCACCATCCACTTTCAACATACAGTCCCATGTAAATAACATCCCTCCCTCCCCCAGCCACCTCAAGCACACAGTTCCATGTCAATAACATCCCTCCCTTCAGCCCTAAAATACATCCCAGTTAAATAACTACAACTCCCAGTTTTTTTCTACCTCTCCCTTCACTTACCTCGCCTGTACAGACATCACTATTAGGCTCCTTCTCCTCTTGACTCCGGTCCAATCCTGAACTGGGAAGAGGCGAAAGACCTTTGGTGACATCACAGGCCATGTGATCAGCAAAACAGGCTGTGATAGGATGACCTGGATGGTGACATCATCCAGGTCATCCTATCACAGCCTGTTTTGCTGATCACATGACCTGTGATGTCAACAAAGGTCCTTCGCCTGTTCCCAGTATAAGATTCAATTGTATTTGCCGTTCTGTGTACGGCAATACAGTTGCATCTAGCAGGCAGGCAGGACATTCGGGGCATGGGACAAAACATCCGGGGCCCAGGCCCCGAATGTTTTAACCTAGCGACGCCCCTGGTCTTCGTGCATTAAGCAACGTGCGGCTACCTATAGTTTTATGCATTATGTTGCAGCCAAGGTAGTGTGCACTTGTGCCTTTATTAACACTGATGAGCAAAAGGCTAACAATGTTTTGAACTTTTACTTTCAGGCTCCATATCTCACCATCCACTACAGCTTTGAATGTGAGTCTACCATAATTTTATAGACAATCATCTTAAACATAAATTGGACTTGCACCTATTTAGCATATGATTAGTTATGCAGATTGTTGAGGAAGGGTTGAGACGTATGCATATATATCCATGCATGCCTGCAAACACGTGCGGGCATGTATGGTATATATGTGCATACATTAACCACAGCATCATGGGACGATGTGCGCAGATGTGCCCAGCATCTGCGCACGTCTGCCCATGGTGATCCCCAGGGGCTCATGGTGGCCCCTGTGGGAAATATGTGGTCCCTGGAAGCTGTGCCCCCTTATAATCCCCCTTATATTAGTATATATGTGTCCCCTTATAGTTAGTATATATTTCCTGTATGACCGTGTATATATTGGCCATGTATGGCAAGTGGGGACATATGCATGTCCCCTGTATGTGATGCCCCAGATATATGCGAGGGTGTGTGTATATATAGATATGTGTGTATGTATTTGCACACGTGTCTATGTATATACACTTATGTCAGTATGACAGTATGTATGTAGGCTTATTGCTGCCCATTCATACCCCCGGTTCAATTCCAACTGTTATCAACAGAGTTGTTTAGAGTAAAACTTGTGCTGATAGCCTGTAGGATAACAGCTGATTAGCATCTAGTCCCCTTCAGGCCTAAAGCAATGAGACACTTTGGCACCATTTGTGAGGGGACCTTCTAACCAGAGACATCAAAAACCACACTATGATGTCACATGCCTGAGGAAGGAGGAGGGGGCTGTTTTGGGGCTATAATAACCCAAACCGAACAGAGGCCTGGTCCTTTGCAACCAGACTAGATTCAGAGACACATGGGAGAGAGCGGCTCCATGATGACGGTCTGGAAGAGGCCTACTAACGCTGGAAGGATTAAGTATATCCCCTGACCCCCGACCGCTATATCTCTCACCCCTGGTCCTGTAACCCCTATATTTGTGTCCCTGATGTGCACCTTGGGCCCTGCCTTATAACCCTTGCCCCTGATGTGTACCCTGGGCCCTGATTACTGGACACCCTGACCCCCCCAAACCCTTGCCTTATTGTATCCTTGTTTGTACCCCTGATCCCACTGGTCCCCCCCCCTCACTGTACACTTGCAGGGTATTTATCCCCTGCATTGCTGTACAATTATCCCCATTGTTAATACCCCAGCTCTCCTGCTGGTATTAACCTCAGCACTCACTGGCAAATAACCCTTGCAGTGCTGAATCTATACCCTCTTGGAACCCCGTAGGGACAGTATAGAGCTAGGCGGGTGGGTTGTTATACTTGTATGTGTGTATTGTATAGTTAGTTTGTGGGTGGAATTTGGGAACGTGTAGTGTAGTTGAGTATTGTATATGTGTAGTGCTGTGTATTGTTAGTGTATTGCGTGCTTAGTGTGTTAAATAAATACCGTTATATTTGTACCCTTTGTGTAGCGTGTACTTGTTAGCGGTAGTGAGTTAGTAAGGCGCATGCAGCTAGCATTAGTGATTAGTGTAAAGCATAGCGAAAGTATTGTGTATTTATTATATAAAGGCATAAATAGGCGGAGTCATCACCAGGTGACTCCTCCTATTTAGGAATATTAATTATCGATATTCGCATAATATTGGTGATTAATATTCCCCCCTTTACATTGGCGAGTCAGGCCCACTGCTTAGATTTTGAAATCTGTGTTTGGTTTTGAGGTTAGAGGTTGGTCATCCTGTGAATTATCAGGCAAGAGAGACGCGGTCAGCGGTCTGAGCGTCTAGGACCTGATAATTCGGACAGGTGACGCGACTCTTCCTTATGGTGTTTGAGGCTAGAGGTCGGTTGTCCTGTGAATTGTCAGGCAAGAGAGACGTGGTCAGCGGTCTGAGCGTCTAGGAGAGATGTGGTCAGCGGTCTGAGCGTCTAGGACCTGATAATTCGGACAGGTAACGCGACTCTTCCTCACAGCACCAAGCGCAGATCAAAATCTTTAGCAGAGAATCTATAATTGTTCTGTGAATTAATATTTTGCTATTCGCTTTCAACGGTCACTGCATCGCTCAAGTGATTGCGAGGGAGAAGAGGACACGTCACTGAAGAAGATCCATCTTCATTGGAGCGGCGTACAAGTCCAGCGGGAAACGGGAAGAAGCGATCCGGGAAAATGGACTTCTTCCAAGCAGCTGCTAGGACGAAGAGGTACGGCCCCAAGGAGAAGATGGATGCTCAAACGGTGAGTATGGACTTCCCCACACTGCAACACTTGAGCAGACACAGCACATTCAATCCCATCCTCCCCACCACATACAAGTCAGCAGAAATGCTGTGGTCCGATTTGTTGGCACAGGCTTGTAGTTATGACAAGCTTTGTGTTAACAAACGGACGGTGTTGAATAAGGCCACTAAACGGCTTCGGATGCTAGCCAAACTCGTTCATACGTTTGAGGCTAGCATCTGTAAGCCAAAGGAAGTGGCGCTGGTGTCTCAGTCAACAGAGACAATTCCTCCGGCTGTTCACTGCCAGTGCTGTGCCAATGATTCCGACCAGGTTTCGGCATTACGGGCACAGCTGGCAGAGAATGTGCAGTCTACTGTTGACCGAGATGCGCAGGTGGCTAGGATACAGTCACAGTTAGTAAAGCTGCAGAAGCAGAAGGAGGAAATTGAGGCTAAGTTGACCCAGTCTTATACTGAGGTCAAGGCCTTCAAGGAGCGGACTGCCTCTACTAATGTGACTGTAGCCAAATTGAAGGCTCAGGTTGCTGTAAGCTCCCAGATAATGCAACAGGTCATCACCAAGTTGGTGCCGGCCCTTTCTTTTCCCATAAAGTCAGGGTCGGAATATCCCAAAATTTTGCCCTATGCAGGGCAAATAGGGGGGAGAGTAGTCTGTGACAGGCCAAATCACCAGACCAAGCCTGTCCAGACTAACAGAGATTTTTCCCTGACTTTGGGGAAAAGAAACATCGTGAAAAGTGCCTCCCTGAAGATGGAACAATTCAGGGAGCGCGGTTGCAGTGTGGACGGACCTAGGCCACACCAGGCAAACATCAAATGCTTTGCTTGTGGTGGCTTGGGTCATATAGCGAAGCACTGCAAAACACACAGGACAGTAAGCCCAATCAGGTGCTTCAGGTGTGGGAACAAAGGACACATTGCAAGGAATTGCCCTTGTGCAAGTAATTGCAATGTGTCCAGTGATGGGATTCAGGTAGCAAATCGTGCAGCGGAGTCTAGTCAGCTTGGCCATAAAGGGGTAACCTCTTGGCAGCATCATCAGCTGCTGAGGAGCCAGAGTGGCCAAGCTAGGCTAGGCAACATTTGACACCCCTGTACTATTTGTTACACCGTTTGTTCCCTATACATGTCCATGTTGTGTGTTTTTGTTGTCCATTGTAACGTTCTCTTTGATGTTGATGGTGGTCCTTGTCTATGAGTGTGTTCCACCAGGCTGATTTATGTAGTGTTGTAATGTCCCGTCTGCTGTCTTGTTTCATTCTGTGTCCCCTTGGAGCGGAGCAGTGTTATACTGTGGATCGAGAACGTATAGGGTCGCGAGCAGATAATATCACACGGGAAATCCTGCTGGTCGGGAGAAGGCATAAGGACCTTCTTCATGCAGCACACAAAGGATGATGTGATATTATTCTGGGCAACCAGGGTCTCGGATCGATACAGATAACACTGTTGTGCTCAAGGTTTTCGGTAGGGCTGTGTTGCGCTGGGGACTGGGGCGGACAGACAACATTGGGGTAATGTTGTGCTGCGCACTTAATTCTAGTCCGAGCAGGTAGCACAGCTCTGATAGGGATTGGACGCAGAGTGTTTGGCAGCAGAGTGTGGACTGTGTTCTTGTGTTGTGGGGTCCTGAGGAGCCGGGGCATGCCTATGCCGTTGGTTCTGCGGGCCTCCACAAGATGGGATCACAGGGGGAAGTCAGCCTGGGTACACATGAGTGGACAGGGATGCGGTGCCATCAAGATGGTGCTTTGTCCACAGAACTCCAGTTATCCTAACCTAGTAGGGAGGCCATCCTTATCTGTTGGTGCAGAGGGATGTGTAGCAGAGGACACGCTCCTCTGAAGGTAGGGTGTTCAGACACCAGTGTTGGGATAATGAGGAGTCCTGTGAGACAAAGGGCAGCCCAATACCTTTCTCTACCCATGGGTCAAAGGTATTGGTGCTGGGAATTTTTATACATTTAACTGCACCGTTAGGGGAGAAATTCCCCTGGGAGCGCCTGGTATTTTCTTCTGCCATAGGTTTTATATGGAGCGGAAGAAAAACCCAGGAGAGGCCACGGAAGAGGCCAGCTATTCCCCCTGACGCTCTTGGGAGGCTCCAGAGGATCCCACTGGATTTTGGCAACCAAGCGACCTCTGCCTAGAGGTGTTTTAGAGATGGAGGACTGTGCCACAATCCAGCGGGAGCATTATTTAAGGCTCTGGAGGAAGATTTGGAGACGTTCGGGTGGAAGAGCATATCACTTGTTTCACCCAGTGAAACTTCTTCTGGTTCTGGTGATCGTCATCTACAGTCGGAGGGTCAAGGGACTTATTGACCAAAATACACCAGAACCAGACAGAACTGTACAGAACTATCCGGAGGAGGAGGCTCAGGACATAACCAAACATGGTTCCTGTAGCCAAATATTATTGTATGGACACGTTTTGTTTTCTATGAGGGTTCGGGATGTATACTTGTACTACCCTGAAACCCCATAACACATTGTATTGGATTTTGTTTGTCGGTCGATGGTGTACCCATAGACACTCTAGGTACAAATGTGTGACAGCCCAAAACTCGCCCAACGCACTGCGGTGAGCTATATTTTGACTGTACACATTTGTATCCTATAGTCGTTTCCCATTGACACAGGGGTCTACGACCTACCTGTGTCTTTGGAGGTAGAGAGGAATGCCAGGTTGCATGAGTCTCTATGGGTACACACATATAATGGAATTTGGTGTTGGGAGGGATGTAACATGTATTTTGTGTGAATGGGGATAAGGTTAGGTCACGATAGGGACAGGATCATTCATTTGCCACCTTGAACCCTGGAACGGTGAAGTTCTTAAGGGAAGGGCTGGATGTGTAGTGTGGCGGAGGTGTTCTCCGCAGTAGAATTTAGGTACTATGACATCACCGCTTAAGAGTCTGACCTGCCTTGTAAAGACCTATTAATCTGTTCACGGGAGAACCGCACCCGTCAAGATGGAAACAGACGTTGGAAAGTTGTGATAGAAGAAAGTTGGGACTGAGACTGTGAGGGTGAACCCGCTCCAGATTCCTTGGAGGCGGGCCATACCGGAAGATCGGCATAACTACCGAGAGACTGTGGGGGTGTGGTCACTCCAAAGTGGGGGTGGCTGACACCAAGAGACGGATAAAAGAAAGGCCAGTTAAAGACTGTAAGGGTGAACCCGCTCCAGAATTGGGGGGGACGAAGATACCTGAAGATCGGCAGAATTACTGAGAGACTGTGGGGGTGTGGTCACTCCAAAGTGGGGGTGGCCGACACTAAAAGACTGTTAAAGAGATTGTGGGTGTGTGGTATCCTAAAGATGTCAAGAAGAAGACTGTGTATCCTGTGGACGGAGTAGTAGGTTACGGTGAAGGGCAGGTCGGAGGAAAATGGATTAGGGATGTCTAAGTACCTAAAGAACAGTGTACACTACAGTTCTTCCTGAACTTCCACCTAGGATGGGGTTGAGGGGGGGGCAAATATATCTCAACCCGTTCCCCCAATATATTGTCGTATTATATAGTCCGACAACAGGGGGATTGTTGAGGAAGGGTTGAGACGTATGCATATATATCCATGCATGCCTGCAAACACGTGCGGGCATGTATGGTATATATGTGCATACATTAACCACAGCATCATGGGACGATGTGCGCAGATGTGCCCAGCATCTGCGCACGTCTGCCCATGGTGATCCCCAGGGGCTCATGGTGGCCCCTGTGGGAAATATGTGGTCCCTGGAAGCTGTGCCCCCTTATAATCCCCCTTATATTAGTATATATGTGTCCCCTTATAGTTAGTATATATTTCCTGTATGACCGTGTATATATTGGCCATGTATGGCAAGTGGGGACATATGCATGTCCCCTGTATGTGATGCCCCAGATATATGCGAGGGTGTGTGTATATATAGATATGTGTGTATGTATTTGCACACGTGTCTATGTATATACACTTATGTCAGTATGACAGTATGTATGTAGGCTTATTGCTGCCCATTCATACCCCCGGTTCAATTCCAACTGTTATCAACAGAGTTGTTTAGAGTAAAACTTGTGCTGATAGCCTGTAGGATAACAGCTGATTAGCATCTAGTCCCCTTCAGGCCTAAAGCAATCAGACACTTTGGCACCATTTGTGAGGGGACCTTCTAACCAGAGACATCAAAAACCACACTATGATGTCACATGCCTGAGGAAGGAGGAGGGGGCTGTTTTGGGGCTATAATAACCCAAACCGAACAGAGGCCTGGTCCTTTGCAACCAGACTAGATTCAGAGACACATGGGAGAGAGCGGCTCCATGATGACGGTCTGGAAGAGGCCTACTAACGCTGGAAGGATTAAGTATATCCCCTGACCCCCGACCGCTATATCTCTCACCCCTGGTCCTGTAACCCCTATATTTGTGTCCCTGATGTGCACCTTGGGCCCTGCCTTATAACCCTTGCCCCTGATGTGTACCCTGGGCCCTGATTACTGGACACCCTGACCCCCCAAACCCTTGCCTTATTGTATCCTTGTTTGTACCCCTGATCCCACTGGTCCCCCCCCTCACTGTACACTTGCAGGGTATTTATCCCCTGCATTGCTGTACAATTATCCCCATTGTTAATACCCCAGCTCTCCTGCTGGTATTAACCTCAGCACTCACTGGCAAATAACCCTTGCAGTGCTGAATCTATACCCTCTTGGAACCCCGTAGGGACAGTATAGAGCTAGGCGGGTGGGTTGTTATACTTGTATGTGTGTATTGTATAGTTAGTTTGTGGGTGGAATTTGGGAACGTGTAGTGTAGTGGAGTGCTGTGTATTTAGTGTTGTGTAATTACTGTATTGCGTGCTTGGTGTATTAAATACTGTGTTACTTGTACCCTTTGTGTATCGTGTACTTGTTAGCGGTAGGTAGTAAGGCGCATGCAGCTAGCATTAGTGATTAGTGTAAAGCATAGCGAAAGTATTGTGTATTTATTATATAAAGGTATAAATGGGCGGAGTCTTCACTAGATGGCTCTTCTTATTTAGGAATATTAATTACCGATATTCGCATAATATTGGTGATTAATATTCCCCCTTTACACAGATTCTTGTCCTGTAAATTGTATTGTAGGTTACTCATATACAGGTCCTTCTCAAAAAATTAGCATATTGTGATAAAGTTCATTATTTTCTGTAATGTACTGATAAACATTAGACTTTCATATATTTTAGATTCATTACACACCAACTAAAGTAGTTCAAGCCTTTTATTGTTTTAATAATGATGATTTTGGCATACAGCTCATGAAAACCCGAAATTCCTATCTCAAAAAATTAGCATATCATGAAAAGGTTCTCTAAACGAGCTATTAACCTAATCATCTGAATCAACTAATTAACTCTAAACACCTGCAAAAGATTTCTGAGGCTTTTAAAAACTCCCAGTCTGGTTCATTACTCAAAACCGCAATCATGGGTAAGACTGCCGACCTGACTGCTCTCCAGAAGGCCATCATTGACACCCTCAAGCAAGAGGGTAAGACATAGAAATAAATTTCTGAACGAATAGGCTGTTCCCAGAGTGCTGTATCAAGGCACCTCAGTGGGAAGTCTGTGGGAAGGAAAAAGTGTGGCAGAAAACGCTGCACAACGAGAAGAGGTGACCGGACCGTGAGGAAGATTGTGGAGAAGGACCGATTCCAGACCTTGGGGGACCTGCGGAAGCAGTGGACTGAGTCTGGAGTAGAAACATCCAGAGCCACCGTGTACAGGCGTGTGCAGGAAATGGGCTACAGGTGCCGCATTCCCCAGGTCAAGCCACTTTTGAACCAGAAACAGCGGCAGAAGTGCCTGACCTGGGCTACAGAGAAGCAGCACTGGACTGTTGCATGTCATTCGGAAATCAAGGTGCCAGAGTCTGGAGGAAGACTGGGGAGAGGGAAATGCCAAAATGCCTGAAGTCCAGTGTCAAGTACCCACAGTCAGTGATGGTCTGGGGCACCATGTCATCTGCTGGTGTTGGTCCACTGTGTTTTATCAAGGGCAGGGTCAATGCAGCTAGCTATCAGGAGATTTTGGAACACTTCATGCTTCCATCTGCTGAAAAGCTTTATGGAGATGAAGATTTAATTTTTCAGCACGACCTGGCACCTGCTCACAGTGCCAAAACCAGTGGTAAATGGTTTACTGACCATGGTATTACTGTGCTCAATTGGCCTGCTAACTCTCCTGACCTGAACCCCATAGAGAATCTGTGGGATATTGGGAAGAGAAAGTTGAGAGACGCAAGACCCAACACTCTGGATGAGCTTAAGGCCGCTATCGAAGCATCCTGGGCCTCCATAACACCTCAGCAGTGCCACAGGCTGATTGCCTCCATGCCACGCCGCATTGAAGCAGTCATTTCTGCAAAAGGATTCCCGACCAAGTATTGAGTGCATAACTGAACATAATTATTTGAAGGTTTACTTTTTTTGTATTAAAAACACTTTTCTTTTATTGGTTGGATGAAATATGCTAATTTTTTTAGATAGGAATTTTGGGTTTTCATGAGCTGTATGCCAAAATCATTAATATTAAAACAATAAAAGGCTTGAACTACTTCAGTTGGTGTGTAATGAATCTAAAATATATGAAAGTCTAATGTTTATCAGTACATTACAGAAAATAATGAACTTTATCACAATATGCTAATTATTTGAGAAGGACCTGTATAGCTCAGCATTAAGACCACCATCGATCCTGGTCAAGTATCCAACGGCTTTCCTTGTGAAACATCCCCATATCATCAGGCTTCCTCCACCGAACTTGACAGTTCCTTCAATTTCTCGATCCATTAGCCCCCTTTTCCCTTGTTTCTACTAGACCCATTTGCACCCATCAGATCCCAGTCTATTGACAGAGCTGACCACTTCTTAAACGGGTGCCGTGTAGGCACGTACACAGACACATAACACGTCTCGGCTGCATTGTCTGCCACACATTACGCGTCAGTACATTGCGCACGTATGTCAGTACGTGTTGCAGCGCATGATGTTGCACAAGGTGGTGAATGAAACTGGTGAATGAAATCCCGGTTTACTGCTCTCACACACTGGCCCAGACCCTCATTACATGGTATGGGATAGTGGGGCAACAATGGAGACATTATACTGTATGGGGGCTACAACAGTATAATGTCTCCTTGTGGCCTCCATACAGTATAATGTCTCCTTGTGGCCTCCATACAGTATAATGTCTCCTTGTGGTTTCTAAATGGGTATTTATCCCAATATACATCGTTGTGATAAATTTATTAATATTGTTATCTTGGGATTTTTTTTTTATATCGCCCAACCCTACCTGGGCCTCCTGTCCAATACTAATGAGTGCTTCAACAATGGAACCGCTCATTAGTTAACAGAGCCAGGCTCCCCCCTTCCCTTGAGGTGGTGCCCTGTGTGCAGGGCTGGTGCAGGGATTTTTGCCACCCTAGGCAAAAGCTAATTTTGCCACCCCCTTGACTTCACCCATTGGCCACGCCCTTTGACCCGGCCACCTATTTAATGATTGTTGCATGCAACATTTTACTTGACCAGCTAATTTTTGATATTCTACAGCAGTCCTGTCACAATCCCCCCTCCCCCAATCAGCCTTTCGACCAAATAATAAAAATTGTAAAATAGAACATTTAATTAAAACATTTTAATTGTAAACATTTTCAAACATAAAATAGCAGCATTGCACATATACAGCAGCACGTACCTCTCACATCCAGGGCCTCCAGGTGACGAGTGATGGACGAACATCTGATTGGACGGTTCACGAACGCCATCGCTCGAACTCGATCAAATGGTTTGCGGCGGATCCCATTCATTTTAATGGCAGGTGAACCTGAAAAACCTCCAGGTCATATTTGCAGCCACCAAATAGTTTCTAGATGTGCACACATAGTCCCACAACATGGACACTGACATACCAGAAGTATTAAGCGAATCTGCGATCTACATTCATTCTTTTTTTATCTGCAAAGTTTCAAAGTATTAATCACAAGAGGACATGCGCTAGAAAGGCGTGGCCTACAGCAACTGGTTTGCACCCACTAGAAATTAGAAGGTGGCGATGGATGGAACGAAGTTCAGCGACGAAGAGGAAGAACTCCTGGTGATGACTGTAAGTAATCTTACATTAAAGTAGTGTATTTGTTTACATTTCAACTGCATGTCTGAACAATTGCTTTATATGCAGAAAGAGTGTTATAAAAAAAAAAAAAATCGCCAGTGCGACCTTCTGCGATTCAAATCTTTGTTAAGTGCACCAAACTTCACATTCTATAAGGTCTCACTAGATATTATTGATTTTCGCAGTATTCCTTTGACATCACACCCACTATGTTAGTAGCATATTTATATGGAAAGCATAGAAATATATTTAACATGCACATTGCACATCTATTGTCATGCCACACACTATATTCCACACACACACTATATACCGCGCACACACACTATATACCGCACACACACACACAGACACACTATATACCGCACACACACACAGACACACTATATACCGCACAGACACACAGACACACTATATACCGCACACACACACAGAGTCTATAGATTATAGTTTGTATCCTGCTGGTCAGGACTCAGGATTTGCATAATTTAATTTGTAGAACATGCCCACAACTTAGACCTTTTTTAAATTGGTTAATTGTAAAGCATACAACAAATAGGACAAAATAACAGAAAAGATCAATGTGCATAAATATACACTCCCCTAAAGTCAATACTTTGCGTCAATCACAGCTTCAAGTGGCTTTGGATAAGTCTCTATGAGCAGTTGCCACATTTTACCACTGGGATTTTTCCAATTGGATGGTTTGCGCTTGTGAACAGCAATCGTTAAGTCTGACCACAGATTTTCTATTGGATTGAGATCTGGGCTAGGCCATTCCAACACATTTACATGTTTCCCCTTAAACCACTCAAGTGTTGCTTTAGCAGTGTGGTTGGGGGCATTGTCCGGCTGGAAGGAGAACCTCCGTCCTATCCTCAAATCACGCACAGAGTGGGACAGGTTTTGCTCAAGAATATCCCTGTCCATGTTTCCCTCAACTCTGACCAGTTTCCCAGTCCCGGCTGCTGAAAAACATCCCCACAGCATGATGCTGCCACCACCATGTTTCATTGTGGGGATGGTGTTCTTTGGGTTAGGTGATGTGTTGGCTTTGTGCCAGACAAGTGACGGACTGAACCATCACTGTGTCTGCAGTAGAAGCCTTAGGGCTAGCCTCCTTCCTACAGGCTATTGACCCAGGACAATGGAGACCCTCACTCTGACCTATTTGGGTTAGAGGGAACTACAAACCATGATTTTTTGGTTGAGTTTATAGGCCACATCTTTCCTATTCCCCATTAAAGTTGCATGGTGTGAATCCATAAAAGCAATAAGGGTTAACTCTGCTCTGAGACTCCCAATGAATGTGTTAGTTTGTTTGTTCTTTTGTTCTATTGTGTTAGTGATGGGATTAAGAAGTAGTCACTCTGGTGTAGAGAAGCATATCATCCTATGATACACTCAGGAGATAATCCCATCCCATGGGTCTCCTCTCACCCTATTGTTTCATTAAGACACTGTGGAGGGGATGTCTTTTTGCATGCTGTTCATTTTTTATTGAGTTATGCGTCATAAATCTGGCAGCCACTGCAATTTTATATATAGATCCCTCCATATTGGAATTTCTTTATATCTAATGTTGTTAAGATTTCAGAGTTGTTTATCTAAAATTTGAACATTCTGTGATCACAGAAGTTCCTACTCCCTACATTCGGAGAAAGTGATCGGCGGAGGCCCTGGAGGTTGTGGAGGAGGAGGCCGGACCCTCCCAGCCTATTGAGACACCCCCACCAGATGTGGGAGAAGTGAAGGAGGTGGAGGTGAAAAGTGCTGGACCCTCCAGCACCGCCCCATCTCAGGACTCAGAGAAAGAGGAGGCGATCACCAGCCCCCACCAATATGTGCACATAGCAATATGATTATGTAACCATAACATGTACATAAACATTAAAAGTGCCAACAATGAGGGGACAACATACACTATAGTAATACAAAAAAGAGAACACTGGACAATAACTCTTTAATCTACATTAAAACCATTAACTTAACAAATAAATAATAATAAACTCTATAGAACTATCACTAACTAACAAACAAAATAAAATTATACTGTACTTAAATATCACTAACTAATAAACTATACAATGATCATAAATATCATTAACTAACGTATTGAGATTTAAATCGTCAATGTGTATAAAGACTTTAAATAAAAATAAAAAAAAGTAAAAAAATAGACAGACAGACATATTTTGTACCGCCGTGTACATATCGACCGTCTCTATAAAAATATCCTATGATCTAACCCCTCAGGTGAACACTGTAAATATAAAAAAATAAACAATAAAAAAAAATACTCATTTAGTCACCTAACAAAAAGTGCAACACCAAGCTATCAAAAAGGCATATGCCCCCAAAATAGTAACAATCAGTCATTTTATTCTGCCAAAAATGAGACCCTAACATTAGACAATCGCCAAATAAAAACAATAATATAGCTTTCAAACTATAGACACAGTAAAACATGAATTGTTTTTGGTTCAATAATGCTTTTATTGTGTAAAATAGAAATAACTAAAAAATAAGGAAAGATATTACCGTATTTTTTGCCCCATAAGACGCACTCCCCCCTTCCCCCCCAAAATAGGGGGAAAATGCCCCTGCGTCTTATGGGCGAATGCTGACATTTTATCATTGCTGGCTTCGATGTATGCGAGAGCGGGGAGGGACTGGGAGGAGGAGCTGGGTGCCGGCAATTGCGGCGGGGCGGTGCAGTCACTGTAGTTCGGCCCCGCCGTTCCAGTGGTGCACTATACAAATATAGAATGTCTCATTCAATTAAAAGTGATTACACATGCCCCCCCACTCCTAATATTACCGTACATCCTAACAGCTTCTGTAGAATGCAGGCAGGCAGCGTAACTCCCAGATGTCACGTGCTACTTTATGAATGAAGCAGGCAGCGCAGGCAAGTGACGTCAGTGAGTGACACGCCGGCCGCCCGACCTGCCTGAGTTGTACAGAAGCTGTTAGGATGTACGGTAATATTAGGAGTGAGGGGGCATGTGTAATCACTTTTAATTGAATGAGACATTTTATATTTGTATACTGCAGCACTGGAGCTGTGGGGGGGGGGGGGGAGTGGGATCTGTGGATGACAGTTTTATGGGGAACATCTGTGGATGGCACTGTTAAGGGGTGGGGGGTTTGTGAATGGCACTGTTATGGGGTGGGGGGGGGTCTGTGGATGGCACATATATAACAGTGTCACCCACAGATCCCCCATAACAGTGCCACCCATAGATCCCCCATAACAGTGCCACCCACAGATCCCCCCCTGTAACAGTGCCACCCACAGATCCCCCCTGTAACAGTGCCATCCACAGATCCCCCCTGTAACAGTGCCATCCACAGATCCCCCCTGTAACAGTGCCATCCACAGATCCCCCCTGTAACAGTGCCAGCCACAGATCCCCCTGTAACAGTGCCAGCCACAGATCCTCCTGTAACAGTGCCAGCCACAGATCCCCCCTGTAACAGTGCTAGCCACAGATCCCCCTGTAACAGTGCCAGCCACAGATCCCCCCTGTAACAGTGCCAGCCACAAATCCCCCCTGTAACAGTGCCAGCCACAGATCCCCCCTGTAACAGTGCCAGCCACAGATCCCCCTGTAACAGTGCCAGCCACAGATCCTCCCATAACAGTGTCCGTCACAGATCCCCCCATAACAGTGCGTCATCCACAGATCCCCCATAACAGTGCGTCATCCACAGATCCCCCATTCCCCCATAACAGTGCGTCATCCACAAATCCTCCATAACAGTGCCATCCCCAGATCCCCCCATAACAGTGTCCTTCACAGATGCCCAGTAATAGTGCCATCCACAGACCACCATTAGTTCCAAACCCACCAAAAGCACACCTTGGTTATAATTTTTTTTTTTTCCTATTTCCCTCCCCAAAAACCTAGGTGCGTCTTATGGGCCGGTGCGTCTTATAGGGCGGATCTGTAACAACCAGCTGTATAAAAATATCATACCAATTAACCCCTCAGGTGGACACCTTTCAAAACAAAAATTTAAAACTCTCAAAAAAGGCATTTTTTTGGACAACTTCTATCACAAAAAGGTGTAATAGCAAGTGATCAGATGCACCACAAAATAAAGGTTTAAAGGTTTAATAAGAATTGAAAATAATTATTTTTTCAAACAGTACTGAAGACATTATTGGCCAAAATGCAAAAGTAGCATTGCAACGATATGCAGGCCATTCAGGAGCGCATGAAGGCCATGGAGGAGAGGCAACGCCAGGCCATGAAGGGGGTGCAGGAGATGATCCTGCTATTGGAAAAGTATTTTTTTCTAATAAGTTATATAAATCGTTTATACAGTTATAACGTGTATTTCGTTTTTTGTAATATTGCTCTCTTTTAGTGTAATAGCTTGGCCTAAATCAGCCAGAACTGATAGCAGACGGTAAATACATGTCAAATACATATAGGGTCCATTCACACGTCTGTAAAATGTGTGCATCCGTTCCACAATTTAGCGGAACGTTTACAGACCCATTGATTTTTAATTCCAGTCTGAAAAATTAGACATTCATAAGATAAAGAAGTAAGCGTCGGCCAGTACAGGCCCCAAAAACTAGCCAACAGGCGTTCGCCAGCAAAGAACTTTGTATTCTGTGGCTGGAGGTACATTAGGCATTCACCGGATACAGAAGTAAGTTGCCATTACAGGCCCCAAAAACTAGCCAACAGGCGTTCGCCAACAAATAACTTTGTATTCTGTGGCTGGTGGTACATTAGGCATTCACAGGATAAATAAGTAAGTGTCGGCCAGTACAGGCCCCAAAAATTAGCCAATAGGTGTTCACCTGACTGCAACGGGCATAAAAGGCCTTTTATGTTGGTGTATTTACCTAAGAGAGGGACCATGAATTGTTATGGGTGGTGGCTGATATTGGAATTTGAATCAAACATGGTCTACTGGTCACATGTGTTGAATTCCTCCGAGATCCATGCCTCATTCATTTTAAGAAATGTGAGGTAGTCAATACTGTCGTGAGCTAGGCGAGTCCGCTTATCGGTCACGATCCCCCCTGCTGCGCTGAACGTTCTTTCAGACAGGACACTGGATGAGGGGCAAGCCAACAGTTCCATTGCAAATTGTGCAAGCTCTGGCTAGAGGTCAAGCCTGCCCACCCAGTAGTCCGGGGTTTCATCACTTCTCAGAGCGTCCACATCGGCCGTTAACCCGATGTAGTCGGACACCTGTCGGTCTAGGCGTTCCCCGATGCTGGATCCGGAGGACAGCTGTCGATGGGTCGGCTGAAACAATGATCTCATATCAGAAGTGACCAATACATCTTCAAACCGCCCTCTTCTTGCAGGCGCTGTTGGATTGGTACCCGCAACTGTTTCTCTGAGAGTGGAAATTCCTCTGCCAGTGCACGAAAAAGCAGAATGCAGCATTTCTCGAAGCAAGGCCTGGAAGTGCTGCATTCTGACAGCCCTCTGTGATGGTGGTAACATTTCCGTCATTTTCTGTTTGTACCGGGGATCTAAGTACATAGCCACCCAGTACTGGTCCTTGCCCTTTATTCTTTTTATACAGGGGTCCCTCTTAAAACATTGGCACTAAAACTGAAAGGTTTAAAGCATGCTCTTCTTGCTCCTCCTGCTTTTTCCCAGAAAAACGTGAGGACGGCATGATGGAAGGTGGAGTGGAGGACAATTGTGAAGAGGAGAAGGATAGTAAGCTGGACTGTGAGAGCCTGGAGTGTGGCTTTGTGGGTTCTGACGGAGTTGCTCCCACTGGGCTCAGTGATGGGAGGCCAGGTGCCTTCTTAAGGCTGTCGTCCCTAGGTGTGTGTTGGGCTTCCTGCGATTTATGCGTTGACTGCAAAGGCTGCAGATGGCAACACTATTGTCAGCAGCGGACACGTTAAAAAAAGCTCACACTGCGGAGCCATGTACCGGCGTCCTGGGAGCGCCAGATGTGACCGTTCATGGTTGATGGCTCGCTCCTGATACATTAGCAGTCTGGTTTGTCCCTCCTGTGCAATGTAAGTTCAGCCTGCTTCTCCTCCCTATCTGCTGGTCCATCTCTCCCTCTGAACTCCTCTCCTCTTTCTCTCTTGTGGGCACCCACGTCGAGGTAGGGAGACAAGAAAAGAGGGTTAATCCTGTACTCCTAAGGTAGGAGATATGGGATGAACACACAGGGCGCCAGAGGTAGAGAACACAGTGGGGTGGAAAAAGTGTAATCAAGTCCAGATGGTACTGAACAGGGAGGTTATAGAACCAACAAGCAGGGCAGCCTAGGTGATAAACGATATGCAAAAAAGCAATATAGTAAAGCAGGAGAGCAATAAAAGGGAAAAAATCACTGAGTGGTGCCTATCCACTAATAAAATATAGTAGATGCTAGAGTAAAATGTATCCCAAAGATAGAGTTTGGAGATAGATAGATGTGTGTATATATATATATATATATATATATATATATATATATATATATATATATATATATAATGAAGAAAATCCGCAGCACTCTTTGAAGTATAGAAAAAATGTGTAGTTTTATTCACACATGTCAAATAAGACAACGAGTAAAATGGCAGAAGAGATCTATGACTTGGCGTGGATCACTGCCGCGGCTCACTGGCACGCATGCGTGCGTGGTGGTGGCTGACGGAGTGGATCTGACGTCACGACGTTAGATCTCCGCCTTCGGATGACGCAGAGAGGGTATGTACTGCGTTGTCAGTGGGGATGGAATTGACACATGCGCACTGAGGAGGGAGAGACGCGAGCGGTGGCGTGCCTCCACACAAGTTCAGACGCCATCTCCTCCTGTTCCTTCATATATAACCAAAGCAAGGTAACTTAGGAAATAGGGTTTATATTGCACTTTGCACTTTAATTTTGGCACTTGTATGTAGTAAATGTGAATCATGAATGGAGAAGCACTGTGATTAGTCTCTATCTAGGCACAGAGAGAGAAGGAATGAATTGTAACATGCCCTAAATATGGGAGTGCACTGATTTTGTATTGGTTGATGACTAATTGATCACAATGTGATGATGTATTTATACTAGCACTTATGCACTTTATGTTCACTTGACTTGAAAAAGGTTCTGTGAGAGAACCGAAACGTTGTCTTATTTGACATGTGTGAATAAAACTACACATTTTTTCTATACTTCAAGGAGTGCTGCGGATTTTCTTCATTGTTTTACGTCTCGAATCGAGGGACCACCGCTGGCACCACACAGCTACAGCTGAGTAAAATGACAGGAGTGCTGCCTGAACTTCTTTTATGGATATATATATATATATATATATATATATATTGTATTAAAACTGGTATATAGTAAATATGAGCCCCTTATTAGAATATAGGGGCGGTACGCAACAATGCTACGTATACTAAAATAGAGCCGCAGAAGCAGCTAGTCTATATTCAGTAAAGTACATAAGAGCAAAAAAAAAATATATAATAAAAAGTAAAAGGTGAAATAACACCGAAACTCACTTCACCAGGGAGGGGTGTAAAAGGATAAAGCTCAAGACACCCAATACAGCCGCCTCCCTCGCCTGGTTCGTTTGTAGAATGGTTGGAAAATACGGTAGTCCACACCAGGGGTCTTCTGGTATAATCCCTTTAATAGGTAAATAAATCAGGTGGGCTCAACGCGTTTCGGGGATACATAAACCCCTTCCTCAGGAGCAGAGCAAGTAATAGGCTTATACAAAGGGTTAAAACAAACAAACATCTATAAATAGCAGAATCAGATTAGAATAAGGGGCGTATTTGGCGCCAAAAAAGTCGTCAGTGTTACTTCCGGAAGTGACCTCACTAGTAACAAATGCAAAACATACAAATAATACAAGTATTAAAGAAATAGAACACCGTATATACTCTATATTGTTTCTACGGCTCTAGCAGTCCCAATAATGCCTGGTATGAGTATTCTGAGAGCCACAAAAGGGTGTTGTAATGAATGTGAACCCAGCAGAAGGAACTTCCAGTGTATGGAACGCAACAACCGGAAGTGCGTTCCAAGGGCCCGTCGCAAGACGCAAGCAAGGGCTGAAAATAACAGTGAAAAGGGATGTTTAACGGGTGGTAAGATGTATATGGAGACCCAAAGAACAGGGGGAAAGCTGATAATTACAAATCGGGGCAAATGTAGTGATTACAACATAAAGGACATACAAAGCGGAAGTTCCGGTGCATGGAACGCATTAAAGGCGATGCGTTCCACCACGGTTGATCATGCTTTCAGACAATGAGCTGCCTATATGCCATAAATATTAAGAAAATAAAAAACCAGCAATAAATAAGTGGACAATATAGTGTGATAGATATGTGTATATATATATATTTGTGTAAGGGGCTTACGGTAGTACAGTGAAGAGCCCTGGGAAAGCAGGGAATGAGTGCAGTCGGTTGTGGTGTGCCGAAACCGAGGATGAGGTAGGCCTGAGAAAGAAGAGGGCCTACCCAAGGAAAAGATATGGAAGAAATGAGTTGTAAAAGAGTGGAGTGGTGGGAGGGTCAAAAGCTCAGACCTCAATGATGCAGGAGCCAGGTAAGGGGAGTGCCCTAAATAGGCTGGAGGCGGACCTCAGCCCCTCCCACAAATCCAGGCAATCTGCCTTAATACTTGTGTAAGGGGCTTACGGTAGTACAGTGAAGAGCCCTGGGAAAGCAGGGAATGAGTGCAGTCGGTTGTGGTGTGCCGAAACCGAGGATGAGGTAGGCCTGAGAAAGAAGAGGGCAAAAATGGAAATAACCAGTTTATTGTAACCAATTGATGTATCAATGGCTTAACCCGACATGTTTTGGAAAGCCACTCTTGACTCTTGTGTTGGATTGGGAATGTATTGCGCGTAAGCGGATGACTCCCAGCGCCCCAATCCCCTGATGACATGAGTGAGGATGTTGGCACTGGAGGCCGTGGACGTGGCTCCAATGCGACAGGAGTGCCCTGAGTAGTTGGCTGCGTTGAGGCCTAGTTGTGTGAGGGATGACCCGGCATGGGTCATGAAGGTGGTGGTGGTGAGTACCGAACCATGTAGTTGAAGTAGCGGTTGAGAGGGTAGAACTTGTGACGCTGATTGTGAGCATCCAGGACCCTGACTGGAACTGTTGTGCGTGGGGTAATGAAATGTTGACGGGTAAGTGCTGACTATTCTTGGAGTGAGGTAAGGACAGGATGTAGGGAACCATGTGTTTTGACAAGTGGGAGACAAGAAGACAAGGTGAGGTTCGGGTCGTGGAGGCTGTAGTGAATTTCCAGGAACTCAGGAATCCGTAGATGGTCAAGTAAATTGCTGTTTTGATGATGGAGTTGGTATCTGTTTCAAGAGGCGTGGCGTCCAGTAAGTCGGATAATGCTTTGAAGATACGATTGACTATGGGTAGCCTCTGGGCTGGACGTGCGGGTTCCGTTTCCTGAATATCTCTGTGTATGGATTTGATCTGGTGCGAGGACATGAAGCTGATATTATTGGGGTGTGTGATTAGCATATGATGTTGAAATGCCAGTGAGATATAGTTTGATGGTGTTGTATGACATGATTTTGAGGTGGCAAAAAGAAGCCAACCCCGGAAGAGACTTCATGATAAAAAGGGTGCGGGATGTTGTGTTCCAACAGGACCTGTTGAATAGTGTGAATGCTCTTTCGTGTGTTCTATGTGTATCGTCTGATAGTGCTGAGCGGGACAAAGACTGGCTATGCCGCATGATGCCTTCTGATCCAGAATGAGCTGTTTGAATGATGGAGTGATGGAGGCCGTGGGTGACGCTGATGGGAGAGCTTGATGAAATGCCTGAAATTTGACGCGAGACAGACTGACAGCTGCCGTATTGCCCACCCCCGGGACATGGAAACAATGTGAGAAGAAATTATTATTGCAAGCGGCCAACCAAGGAAGTCTCCGCAGAAACCTCACGATTGTGAGAGATTTGGAACGATCCTGTTGATGAACTGGCAGGTCGTATGGTTGTCTGGCTAGCACCGGACCGACATGTTTGCCCCTGAATGACCCCACGCTACGGCAGCCGCCCCGACGGGGTAGAACTTGAAAAGCGCTGAGGCAGCGGAGAATCCCTCCACACCCCGGACCGCAGGAGGCCAGCTGCCCCACAGCCAATCGTTCCCAAAAATGGCCGCGAAGCCTGTGGTAGATGCCGCATCTGACCAGATAGAGGGGGAAGAGTCCGACGGCTGAGGGAGAAACAAGCCCCCGCCACTCCAGGTGGACAGAAATCTCCCCCACATGCCCAGAGCTGCCTGCAGCGTGGGCATCCAGGGACACCCCGTGCGAGTCGTGTAGGAGAAAGGGGAGAGGTGCAGGAGCCGTGATATAAATGAGCGACCCCGAGGTGGATGCGCATGGCAAGGATCAGGGAGCCCAACAGGGACTGCAGTTCTTTGCGGTTGCCGGTGCTGAGTTGAAGGTAGTTGACTATGTGGGCGAGAATGTCCTGGATCTTCCCGGATGGCAAACTGGCTTGCATTGAGGCTGAATGCAACTGGGTACCCAGGAAAAGTGATGACCGTGTCTGGCCCTTCTGTCTTCTTGGTGGCGATGGGTACCCCAGGTTCCTCCTCCGGTATTATGTGCGCCGGGCTGACTTCTTGGTCCTCCAGGCTAACGGTCGACGTGATCACTGGCAATCCGGCCGGCGCCGGTGATGCTGCCGGTGGTGGCCCTGCCAAGGAGAGGGTCGCGGTGACTGATTCCAGCCTCTCCAACCTGGCATTGACTTTAGACATGGATGACATTTAGGGAGGACAGCATGGTATGTATATCCCCTGTGCTGGACTGGCTAGGTCCTTCCCCTGCCTCCCTGTTTATCGATTGGCGTGTGCAGCAGCCGGAAAAGCTCTGCTTCCCTCGCCGTGGCGGGGAAGGGAACATGCAGTCACCTTAACTCTGTCGTTATGCGCGGGTTTGTCCAGGATCTGATGGGTGCTGGACTGGCTAGACCGTCTCCCTGGGTAGCAGTGACGGATCTAGCAGGGGTGCCAGGTAGGGAGAAGTTCTCTATCCCTTCCAGAGACATGGTAAAACAAAACAGTTGATTAGCTTGGGGAAACACAGGATCGTGCTGGCAGGCTAGCTAGGCCGGATGGCGAAAAATTATACTTGCATGGTGACAGATGAGGCCCTGCTAGTTGCCAAGCGGCTTTGAGAGGCTCTACCTATGATTTGGCGCGAGGGGATAATGAGGCCACTCGAGGTAGTGGCAGGATCGTTGGCCTCTCGGTGACTGTAAGACAGGACTAGGGGAAGGGAGTGACAGGTGAGGCCCTCTCTATGCGACATGCGAGGCGGCTTACTAACGAGATGGCGCGTTGGGCAGGTGCCTCCGTAGGTTTGAGGCGGGGTGTCGGCCTCGCGGGACCACTAACTACTGGCGAAGCCAAAGAAGGGGGGGGGGTACCTAGTGGGATGATGGTGGCCCTAAAGCCAGCACGCTGACCCTAACGGGACCGTCCGAAATGTGAGGAAGATTTAGGTAAATGAGCAGGTGAACGTACCTGGTACCAAGAAAAAAATTCTCCGGCTACACGGTAGTGTAAACAGTATAGGTTAACCGCCTAAAACACAAGGGGGGGGGGGGGTAGACATGACAAAGTGTGAGAAAATGTGTAAAGCATGTGGTACATGTGCATGACCGGGAGGATCATGGCGGTTGTCCGTGAAATGACAGCTTGCGCCTGGTATGAAAGGGGGGGGCCGGTGCGTGCCGTGTGGCCATGCCCAGGTGAAAGTGCGTGTCTGCAATTGGATGGCGCATAGGGACCGTGCCCCAGCCATTCCACCTGTCCATTTGTGTGTGAAGCAGCGACGTGAGTCTTTTATTTTTTATTTTTTTTTATTTATTTTTTTATTTTATTTTTTTTATTTTTTATTTTTTTCCCGTCCCCTGATGATCTGATTATCAAAAGGGGAATGAAACATGCATCACACTGCCGGTCCAACTGATGAGATTCACATTTGGCACTGAAATCCATTGCAATCCGTGGGACATGCTGAATCCCTGGTGAACACCGGTAAGAAGGATGATTGTGAATATGCAATTGCTGCTGCATGATGATGGTAGTGCCCATGATGGAGAACAGGGGGGGGCTGCTGGGGAGTATGATGATGGGGCGTGCTGGGAGGTTCTCTCGTCGTCCGCCGGCGTGCCACCCGCACCAGATGCGGCTCGCACGGCCGCCGGGACACCGCGCACGCGGCGACGGAATCACCGCGCATGCGCCGAATCCCGGCCGCGCATGCGCAGACCAGGCACCAGGACGCGGGCGGGCGCCACCGGCCACGCGGCGGGAGGAGTGGTGATCCAGCAGGAGGTAGCGGGGAGGGGACGACAGGGCCGCGGTGAGCCCTGTGAAGGTGAAATGAGCCGCCCGTAATGACCGGGGGGGGGGATGAGTGTGTGCGGGTGTGGTGTGCGCAGGAGGCGGCGGGGAGCGCCAGCCTGATGATGACATGAACGGGGGAGGAAGGGGGGGCCTGACTGATGGTGGCCGCATGGAGCGACATCGGTGACTACCCCCTGGCGGCGAACCCATGCGCCCGGAGTCCGCCCGCGGGCGCCGGGATACCGCGCATGCGCCGAGAAAATGGCCGCGCATGCGCAGAAAAATCGCCGCGCATGCGCAGAACCGGCCCCAGGACGCGGCCGGGCGCCATTGGCCGCGTGCAAACGGAGCGGCAACAGGCAGGAGGCTGCGGGTCAGGAGGTGAGAGTCTTCCCACGTGAGTGAGACAACGAGTGGAGAGGAGGCCGCAACAAGCAAAGGAAAGTTTGGCCGTTGTTTACCTTGGTGATTTGTCTTCTATGCAGGATTCTGCCATCAGCATGAGGCCATACTATCTGTATGTAAGAGCGCCAGCCTGGTGAAGTGGACATGAACGGGGGAGGAAGGGGGGGGGCCTGAATGATGGATGTTGGGGGGTGATCCCACCAGGGAATGGGGCTGGGGCCGACAGGGGCTGACCGGAATCTGCTGGGGAGACGTGAGAAATGCCTGAGAAACGAGCTGGCGGTGACTGCAGCGAGAAGCCGTGACCTGGGTGCAGCGTGTGTGAGACCAACAGAAAAGGGGGGACCCTGCCGCATGCCGTCAGAGTGTAAGGCCGGAGGTGGTGCAGATGTGAAAGAGAATGCATGCCCAGGTGTGACAGAAATGCTTAGTGACTGTATTGAAACCGTGACATTGGTGCGCCATGATGAAAAGAGCTGAACCAGTACTGGGGCAACCGTGAGGCCCTGCTGACCCGTACGAAATAACTCATACGCATTTGTGCCCCTGCAGCCGTGCACATGAACATGAGGAGGAGGAGGGGGGGGGCATGAATGTGGATGATTGTGGGGTGATATGGACTGAAAAGGAAATGGGGAACGAGCCTGGAAACCACAGGGGTGCTGACCGCAGTGTTACCTGTGGGAAGATTGCTTGAACGAGACATGACAAAATGAGATGCTGGTGACTGTGAGAAAGGCGTGATATTGCGCAGCGTCTATGAAATGAAATAAACAGAAATGGGGGATTAGGCCAGAAACCATGCCGCATGCTGCAGAGGTGTTGACCGGAATGGTAGTACGGTGTGGACAAATTGCGCATGAACAAGGCGTGACAGAAATGAATACTGGTGACTTGTATGAGAAAACCGTGACATGGGTGCAGCGTATGATGCAATGAAATGAACCGGTACAGGGGCAACCGTGAGGCCCCGGCTGTACCGTATGGATGACTCAGAACTACTGCCTGCAGCCGCAGGGGTGTTGTCCGGAGTGGTGATACGGTGTAGGTAAATTTATACATGAACAAGACATGACAGAAATGAAATGCTGGTGACCTGGGCGAGAAAGCTGTGACATTAGTGCAGCGTTTGGTGAAATGAAATTAACAGAAATGGGGGATGCCCAGGAAACGACTGCATGCTTGCCGCAGGGGTGCTGACCGGAATAGTGGTACGGTGTAGACAAATTGTGCATGAACAAGGGGTGACAGAAATGAAATACTGGTGACTTGTATGAGAAAACAGTGACATGGTGCAGCATTTGGTGAAATGAATTGAACCGGTACAGGGGACAACCGTGAGGCCCCGGCTGCACCGTATGGATGACTCGCAATTTAACGGGCAAAAATGTGACCCCCAGTGAACCTGAGTAAAGCCGGAAAAATAGAACCGAAATGCTCCAAATCCAGAACTGATGGCAACGAAAAACTCCCAGAAATTCAGCGACTCGCAGGCAACTCTCCAGACACTCCACAAGCGACCTCCTCTCTCAAAAGCTCAGACCTCAATGATGCAGGAGCCAGGTAAGGGGAGTGCCCTAAATAGGCTGGAGGCGGACCTCAGCCCCTCCCACAAATCCAGGCAATCTGCCTTAATACATATATATCCATAAAAGAAGTTCAGGCAGCACTCCTGTCGTTTTACTCAGCCGTAGCTGTGTGGTGCCAGCGGTGGTCCCTCGATTCGAGACGTAAAACAATGAAGAAAATCCGCAGCACTCCTTGAAGTATAGAAAAAATGTGTAGTTTTATTCACACATGTCAAATAAGACAACGTTTCGGTTCTCTCACAGAACCTTTTTCAAGTCAAGTGAACATAAAGTGCATAAGTGCTAGTATAAATACATCATCACATTGTGATCAATTAGTCATCAACCAATACAAAATCAGTGCACTCCCATATTTAGGGCATGTTACAATTCATTCCTTCTCTCTCTGTGCCTAGATAGAGACTAATCACAGTGCTTCTCCATTCATGATTCACATTTACTACATACAAGTGCCAAAATTAAAGTGCAAAGTGCAATATAAACCCTATTTCCTAAGTTACCTTGCTGTGGTTATATATGAAGGAACAGGAGGAGATGGTGTCTGAACTTGTGTGGAGGCACGCCACCGCTCGTGTCTCTCCCTCCTCAGTGCGCATGTGTCAATTCCATCCCCACTGACAACGCAGTACATATCCTCTCTGCGTCATCCGAAGGCGGAGATCTAACGTCGTGACGTCAGATCCACTCCGTCAGCCACCACCACGCACGCATGCGTGCCAGTGAGCCGCGGCAGTGATCCACGCCAAGTCATAGATCTCTTCCGCCATTTTACTCTAGGGCAATTGTTTGGGCATTGTCTTGCGCCTTTAACTCCTTCTGTTCCTTCTTGCCACTTACCAACCAGCAAAGGTAAAGGCTTGAACCATATTTTCAAAAAGAGCATACAATATTCTATCATGAATTCGTCATGTAACATCCATTGGGTCCACCCCATACATTATACTGAATACACATAGAAGTTAGATCAGTGAAAGGGCATTATCCAACCATCCCTCCTGTCACCCTAAATTCGACATTTAACCCTTTGGGTTTCAGAGTATCTAACCGAAAAATCCATCTAAGCTCAGTTTTCTTTAAAATGGTTAAACGGTCCCCTCCTCTGTCCAATGGTTTTACATGATCCAAAAGCATGAATCTCAACTCACTCTCTTTATGATTTTTTTCGACAAAATGTTTCGATACGGGCAGATCTCGTCTTTTATTCCTGATAGATTGTCTGTGGTTATTTAACCTACTTTTTACATCACATGTGGTTTCGCCCACGTATAACACCTTGCATGGACACCATAAAACATATATCACCCATGATGAATCGCATGTGAGAAAATGCCTTATCTTGAAGATTTCTCCCGTGTCTGGATGCGCGAACGCTGATCCTTTTTGCATCAGTTTGCAATTAACGCATCCCAGACACGGGAAAGATCCCAAGCGTTTCGTCTTCAAAAAAGTCTGTCTCAACTGACCCTTTTCGGGTAATCTGGAACGCACCACTTTATCCCTAATATTGCCCGCTCTTTTATATGCCATCATAGGCTGTTGTTTAAAGGCCTCTATGTTGGGATGTCCACTGCTAAGCAGCCCCCAATGGCGTCTCACTATTTTTTCAATATTGGGGCTCAATTCATTATAAGTTGACACAAACGGTAATCTGTCATTGGCCTGTCTTGGTTTCAACATCAATAGTTCCCTTCTAGGGATATCCCTTGCTCTATCAGCATGTTTCTTCACTAACCCACTAGGGTACCCCCTAGTTATGAAGGATTGTTGCATCTTAGACAATGCTGAAGTCATATTTTCGTCCTTATCAACTATTCTCCGCACTCTCAACATTTGACTGTATGGCAAAGAATTCACCATTCTCCTAGGGTGTCCACTCGTAAAATGTAACAATGTATTCTTATCGGTGGGTTTAACATTCAAATCCATGTGTAGTTGTTCATCCTCAATATACACCTGCGTATCCAGAAACTGCACCCGGTCAGCCGATGCCGTTAACGTAAATTGGATCTCCCGATCAAGGGAGTTCAAAAATGCGTGAAAGTCCATCAGCTGCTCCATGGTGCCGGTCCAGATGAGGAAAATGTCGTCTATGTATCTCCACCACGTCAAGACCCGATTGAAGTGGGGAGATACATAGACAAGACGCTCCTCAAATGACCGTACAAATATATTTGCGTAAGTGGGCGCGGCATTGGGGTAAGTGGGCGCGGCAATTACTTTGAGTTCCAGGGGCAGTTCTATTTGCAGGTAAGGGGCGCGGCAATGGGGTCCAATGCCGCGCCCACTTACGCAAATATATTTGTACGGTCATTTGAGGAGCGTCTCGTCTATGTATCTCCCCACTTCAATCGGGTCTTGACGTGGTGGAGATACATAGACGACATTTTCCTCATCTGGACCGGCACCATGGAGCAGCTGATGGACTTTCACGCATTTTTGAACTCCCTTGATCGGGAGATCCAATTTACGTTAACGGCATCGGCTGACCGGGTGCAGTTTCTGGATACGCAGGTGTATATTGAGGATGAACAACTACACATGGATTTGAATGTTAAACCCACCGATAAGAATACATTGTTACATTTTACGAGTGGACACCCTAGGAGAATGGTGAATTCTTTGCCATACAGTCAAATGTTGAGAGTGCGGAGAATAGTTGATAAGGACGAAAATATGACTTCAGCATTGTCTAAGATGCAACAATCCTTCATAACTAGGGGGTACCCTAGTGGGTTAGTGAAGAAACATGCTGATAGAGCAAGGGATATCCCTAGAAGGGAACTATTGATGTTGAAACCAAGACAGGCCAATGACAGATTACCGTTTGTGTCAACTTATAATGAATTGAGCCCCAATATTGAAAAAATAGTGAGACGCCATTGGGGGCTGCTTAGCAGTGGACATCCCAACATAGTGGCCTTTAAACAACAGCCTATGATGGCATATAAAAGAGCGGGCAATATTAGGGATAAAGTGGTGCGTTCCAGATTACCCGAAAAGGGTCAGTTGAGACAGACTTTTTTGAAGACGAAACGCTTGGGATCTTTCCCGTGTCTGGGATGCGTTAATTGCAAACTGATGCAAAAAGGATCAGCGTTCGCGCATCCAGACACGGGAGAAATCTTCAAGATAAGGCATTTTCTCACATGCGATTCATCATGGGTGATATATGTTTTATGGTGTCCATGCAAGGTGTTATACGTGGGCAAAACCACATGTGATGTAAAAACTAGGTTGAATAACCACAGACAATCTATCAGGAATAAAAGACGAGATCTGCCCGTATCGAAACATTTTGTCGAAAAAAATCATAAAGAGAGTAAGTTGAGATTCATGCTTTTGGATCATGTAAAACCATTGGACAGAGGAGGGGACCGTTTAACCATTTTAAAGAAAACTGAGCTTAGATGGATTTTTCGGTTAGATACTCTGAAACCCAAAGGGTTAAATGTCGAATTTAGGGTGACAGGAGGGATGGTTGGATAATGCCCTTTCACTGATCTAACTTCTATGTGTATTCAGTATAATGTATGGGATGGACCCAATGGATGTTACATGACGAATTCATGATAGAATATTGTATGCTCTTTTTGAAAATATGGTTCAAGCCTTTACCTTTGCTGGTTGGTAAGTGGCAAGAAGGAACAGAAGGAGTTAAAGGTGCAAGACAATGCCCAAACGATTGCCCTAGAGTAAAATGGCGGAAGAGATCTATGACTTGGCGTGGATCACTGCCGCGGCTCACTGGCACGCATGCGTGCGTGGTGGTGGCTGACGGAGTGGATCTGACGTCACGACGTTAGATCTCCGCCTTCGGATGACGCAGAGAGGATATGTACTGCGTTGTCAGTGGGGATGGAATTGACACATGCGCACTGAGGAGGGAGAGACGCGAGCGGTGGCGTGCCTCCACACAAGTTCAGACGCCATCTCCTCCTGTTCCTTCATATATAACCACAGCAAAGTAACTTAGGAAATAGGGTTTATATTGCACTTTGCACTTTAATTTTGGCACTTGTATGTAGTAAATGTGAATCATGAATGGAGAAGCACTGTGATTAGTCTCTATCTAGGCACAGAGAGAGAAGGAATGAATTGTAACATGCCCTAAATATGGGAGTGCACTGATTTTGTATTGGTTGATGACTAATTGATCACAATGTGATGATGTATTTATACTAGCACTTATGCACTTTATGTTCACTTGACTTGAAAAAGGTTCTGTGAGAGAACCGAAACGTTGTCTTATTTGACATGTGTGAATAAAACTACACATTTTTTCTATACTTCAAGGAGTGCTGCGGATTTTCTTCATTATATATATATATATATCTATTCAGCAAATAATGAGGCAGCACTTCCAGCTTTTGGTGGTAGGATAACGACCCCAAACTTTATTCCCAGTAACGTTTCGGCCTACTCAATGAGGCCTTTGTCAAGCTATACAACAGTGCTTGCTGTGGGGTATATATACCGAAACGTTGCTGGGAATAAAGTTTGGGGTCGTTACCCTACCACCAAAAGCTGGAAGTGCTGCCTCATTATTTGCTGAATACATATCTTGGAGGAGAAGCCTGCCTCTGTGAGGAATATTGCACCCAGTGCACAACTTCTGACTGTGCTGCTGCAATATTTGTGGTATTGTATAAGGACTTAGCAGCTTAGCACTGAACAGATAGAAGATGCCTAATCCAATTGAATGGGACCCCCCCCCCCCCCCAATATATTTTCCTACACAAGGCAGGACGAGGAGAGGATCCTCCATGACCTGGTGAGCGACTGCACATTCCTATCCACTCCATCTGTTACAGAGCTTAAGAAAGGCTATGAGGCTGATGGAAAACGGTTGGCCTCAATGGAGCTGCATTTAGCGACCTTAGCTGAATACTACAGGTCGCACAGAATCCCAAGGGGGATGCGCTCCCAACTGAAGCCGAGTTTATTCCCAGCCGACAGTAAATTTGCACATAAATTTACACAAATCTCCAACAAATACGCCCTGGATGTGATATTGCTCAACTTGGAGTTCCTTCAACATGAATTAGGAGCAACACGTGAGCAGTTTGAAAGAGCTGATAACAAGTTGAAAGATGTCCTCCCTGTACAGGACTATGACACTTATCTAACTAGCTGTTCTGCCTATCTGGATAAATATAGAAAAGAGCAAGAAATGATCAAACGGCGTAAATGGCTACGAGATGAGGAAGACTGTAGTAACGGGGTAATGTGTATACATGGCAGGAGCAGAGAAACCAGAGACGACAACCTGTCTATGGTAATACCACCAATGCTAGAAAAAACAGCATCAACCCCACCAACAGAACGACATCAGCCACAGAAGTGGGATCCATGCAAACCGAACAACGGCGAGATGATAGTTTTTTAGGCCCTACCCCAGATCCAAAAGGACCAGACGTGGGGGATAAAGGCAGTATAGATGGAGAAAAAGATCAACGCACGTCAAGGAACCGACCCATGAGGAAAAGAAATCAGTGGTGGTAAATATATCTTCTCATGTACTGACAGTTGCACAGACTGAACTTTTAGCTAAAGGCCTATCGTATTGTCCCTTAGTGGGTATAGACTGGTTTCAGCTTGAGGTTGACCTACAAAAATATTTTAGAAATATCAAATTGAAGGTGTGGTTTTCTGACAAACAGTTGATTAACATTGATAATGCACGGGGTTGTGAACTCTCCCTTCAGTGTTGGATTACACGTGAAGAGCGACTTCACGCCACAGATAAAATGTCCAGCTATTGACACGTACATCAATGCAGTGACGGCCGACATTGAAGGTTTAAAAGACTCTTTACAAACCAGTGGCCTTAAGCATCCAAACATGACGTCTGCAGAGATGCATGCCTTGGGTGAACTATGCAACAACGGATCCCTCACAGTGAAGCCCGCTGATAAGGGGGGTGCCGGTGTTGTAATGGACACGGAATGGTACATCTCTGAGATACAGAGACAACTGGGGGATGTCTTAGTATATAGATCGGCTGAATCATGACCCCAAATTTGAGGTGATAAAATCATCACCAGGGTATTAGATAGAGCTAAGATGGGAGGTCTGATTGATGAGTCTCTGTACAACTTTTTACTGGTTACACACCCTAAGACACCATTGATGTACGTGTTACCGAAAATTCATAAGAGCATACAGAACCCCCCGGGGAGACCCATTGTCTCCGGGAGGGAGTCTGTGTTCTCGAATTTGGCGATTTTTTTAGATAAGATCCTCCGGCAGTTTGCTATTTCAGCTAAATCGTATATACGGGACACAGGCGATTTTTGGGATAAAATTGCATGTGTGGAAGTGACGTCGATGACTATACTAGCATCTTTTGATGTAGTCAGCCTCTACACCTCTATCAATCATGATAGGGGTGTGGAGGCTGTCAGAAGGTGTTTGGTTTCAACGCAGTACACTGACGAATGTAAGGAGTTCATAATTGACCTGCTCGGTGTAGTGCTCAGATATAACTATTTTGCTTTTCAAAATGGCTACTACCTTCAATTGCGCGGAACTGCAATGGGGTCAAATATGGCGCCAACTTATGCCAACATTTTCATGTCAGGCCTGGAGGCGGAGCACGTCTATGTGTCCCACCACTTTAGCCATGTGCTGGGGTGGTGGAGATACATAGATGACGTGTTCGTCATCTGGGACGGCACTGAAAATGAGTTGGCCCAGTTTCATAATTTTTTGAACAATATGGATCCTGAGATCCAGTTCACTCTGCCGCACTCCACCGAGCAGGTTCAATTTTTGGACACTATGGTTAGGAAACAAGATACTGGGTTGGTGACTGATTTGTTCATTAAACCGACGGATTGTAATAAGCTCTTGAGGTTTGAGAGCTGCCATCCGCGGTCTATGGTGAAGTCATTATCACGGAGCCAGTTTCTCCGGATTCAACGGATTGTGAAAGATCCACAATTACTGAATAAAAGATTGTCAGAGATAGCTGAAAAAAATCACAAATAGAGGGTACCCCAAAAAATTAGTCCAGAGACATTTGGACGATCTGGAACCTAAGGGCCCCAAGAGAGTCAACAATCAAGTTAGAGTACCGTTCATCTCTACCTATACTGAGGGTAGCTATTAGATAGCAGGTGTCATCAAGAAACATTGGCCTATAATGAATAGTAACTTTGGCAATGTGAGAGAATTTGCTGTTCCTCCCCTAATGTCATATAGGAGAACTGACAGCCTGAGAGACAAATTGGTCAGGGCAGAGGTAGCTGGAGACAGGACCTCAGTCCAGACCTACATAGGTCGCAAGAAGTATGGATGCTATCCATGCTTAAATTGCGTGAACTGCAGCTATATGTTGAAAGGGGAAAAATTCATACACCCAGTAACTAACAAGGTGTTTGAAATACGACACTTCCTGACGTGTGACAGTTCATTCGTCGTCTATCTCTTGTCATGCCCCTGTAGTCTCCTATATGTTGGGGAGACTACTTGTGACGTGAAGACGAGAATGAACTATCACAGGTATTCCATCCGCCAAAAACGGAGGGACCTCCCGGTGCCTAAGCATTTTGTAGAAGCTGGGCACAAGGAAAAGGATCTCAAGTTTAGGGTGATAGACCACATTCCCCCACTTAAAAGGGGAGGTAACAGGGAGAGAAAGCTGAAACAGCGGGAGATTATGTGGATTCGCAAGTTACGTTCACTCAAGCCGGAAGGTCTTAATGCGGAATGTAGATGAGAATTATGTGGATAGGTAATGTGTCATTTGCTCAATAGGCGTGGAGGGAATAGTAATCGTTCTGCTTAGTGGGGAGGATATATAACAGTGCTGTTTGGAATCTATTGGATGTTAAGTATTCTTACACTTTCTCTGGTCTGTTTACAGATAGAAGTTTGAAGAATTCAATGATCCTTTGTCTCATTTTTTTGGACGATGCCGTATATGGGCCATCCGAGTGCGCCGGCGAGACAGTGACCATTTGTTGACACGGAGGAGGGGCATTGTTGGCAAATCACACACTGCATGTTAAGATATCCGACCTGTATTACTCCAACAAATAGATGGTATTAGATGCCAGATTCTGGCCCTGAACCCATATGCCAGATGGCACCATTTGGTATACCAAGTTTTAAGTGCATGTAGATGGGATGTTTTTTTCCCATTGTAACAGCACTAATGTCTCGTTCTTGATGTGGGTAGTGGCCTAGGGGGTGACACTGTTATGCCCGATTGTATACCGGAACTATGGATGACGCCACCGCTGGGCTCACTGACACATCATGATAGAGGTTGGTTTGACTATTATGCGGCGTGTGGCTGCCCTGATGCCCCCTCCATTAACCCCACTGTGTTACCATGGCCACTGATACGCCCCCTTGACACTACGTGGGTGCGGCCTTGTCATGTGTCCTCTCCTTCCCTCCACCCGCCGCCCTGCGCCTACGATGCGCTCCACTGGGAGATGTTGCGTCCCAGGGTGCGTACGTGGTGACGCGGCGACGTGGGGAGGTGGATGAGGGACGCATGGCTCGGCGCATGCGCGTGGCCGATAGGGAGACGCTGGCGCGGGCGCACTCGTCTGGTCCATGACGGTGAGGTCCACCAGTTTTTAAAGTTTAATATGATGCAGCTGCATCACGAATTAGCAATTTTAACCCCTAGTATACAGAGCACTTTTATATTTACACTTGATAAATTGGATGTTGGATATAAGGGACACTGTATAGTACATCTGACCACTCTGTATAAATGAATAGTATATAGATTGCATGATTTACACTGTTGACTAATGTTATAGATTATTTATGAAGATATTACCACTTTGATGTGAATATGTAGTATACACAGAAAGTCATGTGATGATGTGATGTTTGATGATCATGTGATCTTATTGTTAACATGTGTTTTCACTGATTGCACTGAGTTTGTAATGAATTGTGGGTATATATACCCCACAACAAGCACTGTTGTATAGCTTGACAAAGGCCTCATTGAGTAGGCTGAAACGTTGCTGTGAATCAAGCTTGGGGTCGTTACCCTACCACCAAAAGCTGGAAGTGCTGCCTCATTATTTGCTGAATACATATCTTGGAGGAGAAGCCTGCCTCTGTGAGGAATCTTGCACCCAGTGCACAACTTCTGACTGTGCTGCTGCAATATTTGTGTATATATAAAAAATATACAGGTCCTTCTAAATAAATTAGCATATTGTGATAAAGTTCATTATTTTCTGTAATGTACTGATAAACATTAGACTTTCATATATTTTAGATTCATTACACACAACTGAAGTAGTTCAAGCCTTTTATTGTTTTAATATTGATGATTTTGGCATACAGCTCATGAAAACCCCAAATTCCTATCTAAAAAAATTAGCATATCATGAAAAGGTTCTCTAAACGAGCTATTAACCTAATCATCTGAATCAACTAATTAACTCTAAACACCTGCAAAAGATTCCTGAGGCTTTTAAAAACTCCCAGCCTGGTTCATTACTCAAAACCGCAATCATGGGTAAGACTGTCGACCTGACTGCTGTCCAGAAGGCCATCATTGACACCCTCAAGCAAGAGGGTAAGACACAGAAAGAAATTTCTGAACGAATAGTCTGTTCCCAGAGTGCTGTATCAAGGCACCTCAGTGGGAAGTCTGTGGGAAGGAAAAAGTGTGGCACAATGAGAAGAGGTGACCGGACCCTGGGGAAGATTGTGGAGAAGGACCGATTCCAGACCTTGGGGGACCTGCGGAAGCAGTGGACTGAGTCTGGAGTAGAAACATCCAGAGCCACCGTGTACAGGCGTGTGCAGGAAATGGGCTACAGGTACCGCATTCCCCAGGTCAAGCCACTTTTGAACCAGAAACAGCGGCAGAAGCGCCTGACCTTGGCTACAGAGAAGCAGCACTGGACTGTTGCTCAGTGGTCCAAAGTACTTTTTTCGGATGAAAGCAAATTTTGCATGTCATTTGGAAATCAAGGTGCCAGAGTCTGGAGGAAGACTGGGGAGAGGGAAATGCCAAAATGCCTGAAGTCCAGTGTCAAGTACCCACAGTCAGTGATGGTCTGGGGTGCCATGTCAGCTGCTGGTCCACTGTGTTTTATCAAGGGCAGGGTCAATGCAGCGAGCTATCAGGAGATTTTGGAGCACTTCATGCTTCCATCTGCTGAAAAGCTTTATAGAGATGAAGATTTCATTTTTCAGCACGACCTGGCACCTGCTCACAGTGCCAAAACCGCTGGTAAATGGTTTACTGACCATGGTATTACTGTGCTCAATTTGCCTGCCAACTCTCCTGACCTGAACCCCATAGAGAATCTGTGGGATATTGGGAAGAGAAAGTTGAGAGACGCAAGACCTAACACTCTGGATGAGCTTAAGGCCGCTATCGAAGCATCCTGGGCCTCCATAACACCTCAGCAGTGCCACAGGCTGATTGCCTCCATGCCACGCCGCATTGAAGCAGTAATTTCTGCAAAAGGATTCCCGACCAAGTATTGAGTGCATAACTTAACATAATTATTTGAAGGTTGACTTTTTTGTATTAAAAACACTTTTCTTTTATTGGTCGGATGAAATTCCTTTTTTAGATAGGAATTTTGGGTTTTCATGAGCTGTATGCCAAAATCATCAATATTAAAACAATAAAAGGCTTGAACTACTTCAGTTGTTTGTAATGAATCTAAAATATATGAAAGTCTAATGTTTATCAGTACATTACAGAAAATAATAACCTTTATCACAATATGCTAATTTTTTTTAGAACGACCTGTATATACATATAAAAACAAATAAAAATAAATAAATAAAAAAGGAAAAAAACACACAAAAAAACACCAGATATATATATATATATATATACACATAGATATACGTGGAAAATAAAATCACTCTAAAAATATATAAACTGGAAAGGGAAGGGGGGAAAGGGGGGAAAGGGGGGAAAGGGGGAAACCGGCTGGGCACGTAATTAATCAATATTTTGTGTACTCGAGACTCTCATTCAGGCCAAAGGGTGTTAGCGTGTTCACACGGTAAATCTAAAACATCTCCTTCCTGGCCAAGTTCTGGAATGAGGATGGGACCCATTCAAGTGGGGTGACAAAAAGAAATTGTGGGTTCCCATCATGAATCTCTGAAAGTGTCTGGAGACACTGTGAGTTAATACCTTTCTTTTAATGTTCGACCGATGATCATTCATGCGCTCTCTAATCGTTTGGGTGGTTCGACCTATATATTTTAATTGGCATGTACATTCCAGCAGGTATATAATGTTTGTGGAGCAGCAGCTCAAATGATGTCTAAGGGTGAACACTTCATCTGTACCTGGACCTGGGATATTTATTGCCTTCCTACCATGTGTGATTATCTTGCAACATTTACATCTGGTTTTATAACATTTGGAGATGCCCGGACTAGCGGCTGTCATAGATGTTGATGGATCTCCAAAGATGGACGTTTGGGCATGTTTTTGTTTCAATTTGGGACATGAAGGGGACAATATGTTTTTTAAAATGGGAGCTCTTCTGAAAGTAAGCGAGGGAATAGGTGGAAGGATTTTACCTAATAATATAGGGTCCTTTTGTAGGATGGGCCAGTGTTTGGCTATAATTTCCCTAATCTTTTTGTGTTCGGTGTTATATCTGGTAACCAGGTAAGATTGGGTTTCTATCCTTTTCGTGGAGCAATCATTCTTGACAATACTCTTAGACCTAAGAGACTCTTCTTGTGAAAGTACCCGTTTTTCGGATCCTACTATAAGTGGTTTAGGACATCCTTTTTCTCTGAAGCGTTTTTTTAGAAGGGTTAGTTGCCCTTTGAGGATCTGATCATCAGAACAGTTCCTTCTCAGACCTTTCATTTGACTGAAAGGAATATTCCTTTTCCATTTCAGATAGTGGCAGCTAGCAAAATCGAGAAAACTGTTTGCATCCACTTTCTTAAAGAAGGTTTTTGTATGGATATTGTTATTAATGGAATTAAGGTGGATATCTAAGAATATGGCTTCTAACGGGTGTTGTTCGATGCTAAAAGATAAGCCCCAATCATTAGTATTAAGAACATTAAAAAAAAGAGATAAAAGTTCGATATCAGAGCCCTCCCAGATAAAAATGATGTCGTCAATATAACAATGGTAAAATCTAATCTTAGGATTGTGTAGAAGGCTGTGTAGTTCTTCAAAGAGGCCCATAAGGAGATTAGCTTAGGATGGCGCAAATTTCGTCCCCATCGCGGTCCCTTTCTATTGAATATAAAATGTATCATTAAAAGTAAAATAATTGTGATGTAAAATAAAATCAATTCCCTTGCAGATAAATTCCTTTTGTTCGTTTGGTAATGATGGGTCACCTTCCAGAAAATGTTTAACTGCCATTAGACCTAAATCATGTCTAATGTTACTATATAATGAGGTCACATCAAGGGTGACCCAAATATAGTTATCTTGCCACTGTATATTTTTAAGAAGATTAATTAAGTGGGACAAATCTCTTAGATAGGAAGGCAATAATTGAACATATTTTTGAAGGAAGGAATCAACGTAAGCTGAGAGATTAGTGGTGAAGTATGTATCCACTGGACTCTGGGGTCGAGTGGAGGGTGGACCATAGGCGCAAAACACAACCAGAGTTTGTTTCAAACCAATAGGTTTTTTATTTTTGTTATCGTGACAACGCATTTCGGGGTTCTGTGGACCCCTTTTTCAAGTCTAAAAAACATGTACATACAAATTATATAAAAAGGGATAATAGTAATAATAATATGTCCGTCAAGCTTAGATTTAGATGTAGATATAAATGAATGGATACATATATACGTCAATACCATGATGTCAATAAAAAGTAAAAAAATTATATAATATAATAATAAAAATATAAACAACTATCAATTGTAAAATATGGAAATAAAAATGTAAATATATATATATATATATATGAGAGGCGCCAATTGATTACGTGGCTGAAAATAAATAGCTGTTTGCAGGGCGCGTGTAAGGTTAAACAATCTTGATATAGATATGCAATATAAAGTTTAAGCAGTTAAATATTAAATTTCATGGTAAAAATGCCAATACGATTAGTCAAAAAAGAGACGCAGGATGAGCATTGCATTATTGTTACAGCGTCACTTTTGTAAGTTTTAGCTGAGGGTCAATGAACCTATATGGTGGATACATAATATATAAAAAAACAAAAAAAAAAACAAGGGCATGATGTGCTATTGGGTGGTAATATAAGGACTGAGGGTGAAGGCATGAGGCATGATAAGGTGTATACAAGAGGAAGTGGTGAGGGGAAGGAAGAGAGACAAGAAGCGCTGGAGTACATACCGGTGAGTGCTGCTGATGGAAGTTGCGCTGCTCCCAGCTTCTGGCACGTGCGGCGTCCAGATGCTGTGTGCTGGGAGCGCGCGCTGGGCCGGCAAAGAGGAGGAGAAGTGGGCAGGGACTGGGCCGGCTGGGTGGTGCGAACATCCTGAATGGGCGGAGCTAGCTGCTGGTGGTGACGCAAACGCCCTGAGTGGGCGGGGCTTATGTAGTGGGCGGAGCCTAGTGCCGCGATGCGATGCAGTGCCGACGCATGGACGTGGACGGGGGGGGGGGGGGCAAGGCAGCAATGTAGAAGGGCGGGAACGATGTGTGTGAGGGGGTGGGGCTATGAGGAAGCAGGGGATGACTGCAGGATGAGACTGAGAGTGGTGATGGGGACAGGGCGAAAGGGAGGGAAGGGAAAGCAACTATGCTAAGGGTGAATGACATGATGGGGGTGGGCGGGACGGGATATGAGGGGGGTGGGATAGTGAGTATGTTGGGGATGCAGGGGAATGAGTGCAAGGTGATGCTTGGTGTGTTGGGGGGAGGGGACGCAGCAATACTAGGGAAATAAATGGTGTAATGGTGGAAATTGAGAAAAGAGAGAGTTATGGGAAGGTAGTCCTGTTGGATTTAGAAACATTTGTTTTCTAAGCTTTCATTGAGACCGTAAGGGTCCAGTGTTTGGAGCTTGTATATCCAAAACATTTCTCTCCGTTGTAAAGTTCTGAAACTGTCGGAACAGCTGTCAGAGATATGTTCGATGGGCGTGATGGTTAGCCTAGTGGGATCCTTGTTGTGGATGGCCAGGAAGTGTCTGGACACACTGTGTTTTAGGTAGCCCCGTTTGATATTCCATCTGTGGTTGTTTAGGCGTTCTCTGAGGGTCTGAATGGTTCGACCTACATATTGCTGTCCACAGGCGCATTCTAAAAGATAAATTACAAAACTTGAAGCACAGTTCATGAGGCTTTTGATAACGAATTCTTCCCCTGTGGTGTTGCTCTTAAAGGTCGTTATGCGGTTATTGATATTATCGCAGCACTTGCATAGTTTATGGCTGCATTTGAAGCTCCCTTTAGATTCGGGGAACCATTTGGATGTGGTCATTGTGGCACGTTTTATTCTTTTTAGTTTGCTCGGGGCTAGTGCATTCTTTAGTGTGCGGGCCCTCCTAAATGTGAAGTGGGGCTTGCAAGAGATAGTTTCTTTGAGATAGGGATCGGCCTTCAGGATGTGCCAATATTTTGTTATGATGTTCCTTAGTGTTCCATGGTTGGGATTGAAGGTGGTGATAAAGGATGATTTCGATTTCATACGGTCGACCATTGTGTCTGGTTTCTTTTTTTTTTTTTCTTTTTTCTTTCTTCTCCCTGCCCACTTCTCCTCCTCTTTGCCGGCCCAGCGCGCGCTCCCAGCACACAGCATCTGGACGCCGCACGTGCCAGAAGCTGGGAGCAGCGCAACTTCCATCAGCAGCACTCACCGGTATGTACTCCAGCGCTTCTTGTCTCTCTTCCTTCCCCTCACCACTTCCTCTTGTATACACCTTATCATGCCTCATGCCTTCACCCTCAGTCCTTATATTACCACCCAATAGCACATCATGCCCTTGTTTTTTTTTTTGTTTTTTTATATATTATGTATCCACCATATAGGTTCATTGACCCTCAGCTAAAACTTACAAAAGTGACGCTGTAACAATAATGCAATGCTCATCCTGCGTCTCTTTTTTGACTAATCGTATTGGCATTTTTACCATGAAATTTAATATTTAACTGCTTAAACTTTATATTGCATATCTATATCAAGATTGTTTAACCTTACACGCGCCCTGCAAACAGCTATTTATTTTCAGCCACGTAATCAATTGGCGCCTCTCATATATATATATATATTTACATTTTTATTTCCATATTTTACAATTGATAGTTGTTTATATTTTTATTATTATATTATATAATTTTTTACTTTTTATTGACATCATGGTATTGACGTATATATGTATCCATTCATTTATATCTACATCTAAATCTAAGCTTGACGGACATATTATTATTACTATTATCCCTTTTTATATAATTTGTATGTACATGTTTTTTAGACTTGAAAAAGGGGTCCACAGAACCCCGAAACGCGTTGTCACGATAACAAAAAAAAATAAAAAAAAATAAAAAAAATATAAAAAAAAATAAAAAACCTATTGGTTTGAAACAAACTCTGGTTGTGTTTTGCGCCTATGGTCCACCCTCCACTCGACCCCAGAGTCCAGTGGATACATACTTCATACACTGACCCAGACGGCGGCCTGGCCCCCGCCAAAGGTGAACACGGACGTAACCGGCAGCACCAACCAGCAAAACTTAAACCACTCCTACTCGCCTCCAGTACAGTTGCACTGAACATTAGGTGCAACGACAGCAGGTGAGCAACACCATTCTTCCTGAATTGGAAGCCTGTTCTGAACCTACTCACCCTATGAGCGCCTTTTTCCTCCTTTGGCCACTTCTTTCTAGATTAGTGGTGAGGGAGTCAATCCCTGAAATAATTGGTCGGCTCGGGGGATTCTTGTAATTTTTGTGAATCTTGGGTAAAAAATAAAAAATAGCAATGGCCGGATGGAAAGGGATAAGAAATTGTCTTTCTTTTTTGTCTATGTTCTATTAATGATATAAGTGACTTTTTGAAGACATCTGTCGGATCACCATCTAGGGTTCTGTGAGTATTTTATTGGCTTCTTTGAGGTAATAGTCGGTATCCATGATTACGACTCCCCCTCCTTTGTCAGCGTTCTTAATGACAATTTCATTGTTGCTTCTCAGGTTTTTTAAAGCTTTTTTTCTCCTTGAAGGTCAAATTATGTTGTTTAACACCAGAGGATGACATTGGTGGTGGTAAGGGATTTAAACTCGTCAAGGACCATATTATAATAGCTCTCAAGGTGTGGACCTTTACTCTCTAGGGGGTAAAAAGTGGATTTCATAGAGAGTTTGGATGGGAGTGGGGCCCGTGGGGGGGTGAGCAACTTGTTTATCAGATGTTGGGGTGAGAAGGTCAATAATGGACCGTGTAGTTTCTGTTGTGATAGCAGTAGTGGTTGTCTTAGTAAGTTCTTTAATTTTAAAATGGCGTTTGAGGGTGAGATTCGAATAAATTTTATTAAGATCCACAAAGAGTTCAAAGGGATCTGGTGGATTGGATGGGCAGAAAGATAGCCCTTTACTAAGCAATTTTGTTTTATCGGTCGACAAACTATATTTGGAAAGGTTAAAAATGCCTTTAGCAATAATAGACTAAAGTGGAGGGGGAGTACAATCTATTGGAGTAGTATCAGATAAAATGATGGCCTCACTATGATGCGGGGTGTCTATTGGGACAATGGACACTTCATTTTTCTTTTTCTTTTTTTCTTTTCGGGTATGTTTAGATTTGCCTCCACGGCATCCTCTAGAACGTTACGCCTTTTTCCTGGATTGGGATAACGGGGTGAAGAATTGGGAAATCTTGTGATTCTGTTGGTCGGATGTCACCCTGTAGGGTGATGGACCTGTTGGTGTCAGAAATGGGGTAAGCTGTTGGACACTGCACAATGTAAGTCTGGCTGGTGGTGTCGGGGGAAGTGAGGTGGTATCTGATTATTAGCCTTTGATGCGTTCCATGCCCCGGAACTTCTGCTTTGTATGTCCTTTATGTTGTAATCACTACATTCGCCCCGATTTGTAATTATCAGCTTTCCCCCTGTTCTTTGGGTCTCCATATACACCTTACCACCCATTAAACATCCCTTTTCACTGTTATTTTCAGCCCTTGCTTGCGTCTTGTGACGGGCCCTTGGAACGCACTTCCGGTTGTTGCGTTCCATACACCGGAAGTTCCTTCTGCTGGGTTCGCATTCATTCCGACACCCTTTTGTGGCTCTTGGAATACTCATACCAGTCATTATTGGGACTGCTAGAGCCGTAGAAACAATATAGAGTATATACGGTGTTCTATTTCTTTAATACTTGTATTATTTGTATGTTTTGCATTTGTTACTAGTGAGGTCACTTCCGGAAGTGACACTGACGACTTTTTTGGCGCCAAATACGCCCCTTATTCTAATCTGATTCTGCTATTTATAGATGTTTGTTTGTTTTAACCCTTTGTATAAGCCTATTACTTGCTCTGCTCCTGAGGAAGGGGTTTATGTATCCCCGAAACGCGTTGAGCCCACCTGATTTATTTACCTATTAAAGGGATTATACCAGAAGACCCCTGGTGTGGACTACCATATTTTCCAACCATTCTACAAACAAACCAGGCGAGGGAGGTGGCTGTATTGGGCTTTATCCCTTTACACCCCTCCCTGGTGAAGTGATTTTCGGTGTTATTTCACCTTTTACTATATATATATATTTTTTTTGCTCTTATGTACTTTACTGAATATAGACTAGCTGCTTCTGCGGCTCTATTTTAGTATACGTAGCATTGTTGCGTACCGCCCCTATATTCTAATAAGGGGCTCATATTTACTATATACCAGTTTTTATACATTATATATATATATATATATTATATATATATATGTACTTCTATCTATCTCCAAACTCTATCTTTGGGATACATTTTACTCTAGCATCTACTATATTTTATTAGCGGTGTTGTGGAAATTTTATTATGCGGACATTTTATCTTAGGATGTGTGTGTGTTTTATAGATTGTCATCATGTCTCTCAGTGGTAATGGTAGATTATTGTATACATGTGTTTGTATGGGGTGTGTCTGCACATATGTCATCACTTCCTGTATCCTTGTCTTGGGCCAGCCCCTTTTTACACCTTTTGTTTTAGTCAATAAAGGACGTACTGGGCATGGAGGAGGGAGGGGATGTTCAGGAGAGTTGAATCAAGATGGTGGCATTTGTGTGGTTCTCTGGCTGTAGCTGATGGAGGATGGAGTTGCCTTTTCCTTACACTAACTTTGATGCGGGCTGATTACAACTATTAATATTTTACCACAACAGCGGATAGGCGCCAATCAGTGATTTTTTCCCTTTTATTGCTCTCGGGCACCCATGTGACGTCCATAGACACATCATCATCGACGTCACCTTCCCCACCACTAACATTAGAGATCTCGGAGTAGGCAGCAACAGCGGGGACCAACCTCCTTGGGCTGATCTGATCGTCAGACTGCTGAGTGGCGGCCGTTGCTACCTCCTCTTCCTGTTCCCATGCCAAGAATGGCTGCGCATCGGAAATATCTTGTGATGGATTGGAAAAAAAAATCTGTGACTCAAGCAGAGGGTATATGGTGGTGGTCATGTTGTCTTTGGGGGTGCACACAACAGAGAGTGAAGAGGGTGCAGATAGAGAGGAGGAGGAGGTTGCAGAAGCGGAAGGCTGAATGAGCCACTCAACCAAGTCTGGTGCGTCCTTTGACGTAATCGAACGCACCTTCTGCAACTTACCACTTTGGCTCCGGCCTGGTGCTCCGGCGCTACCCCTACCACCCCTGTGGAAGGGCCTGCCTCTTCCTCTGCATGTCATTTTTTAAATGACCCTGTGACAAAAGTCTCTAGAGAAGTACAGTGTATATGCTCCAATCTTTCGTTTTGGGGGGCCACTGGTATATCACACCAATTATAATACTGTTTTTCCAGTAACGTTTGACACTGTGTGTAGCAGAGGTAACGTAGCAAAAGAGGCTAAATTTCTGCAGTACCCAAATACACTATTATGAAAGTATATGGTTATATAACACCCCGCTTCAATCTGTCGTTTTGGGGGGCCACTGGTATATCACACCAGTTATAATTAGAGTTGAGCAAATTTACAGTTCGGGTTTGTACCGAACTTTAGGGTTTTCGGCACCTGGACCCGAACTCGAACATTTACGTAAAAGTTTAGGTTCAGTGTTTGGCGATTTTTATGGCGCTTTTTGAAAGGCTGCAAAGCAGCCAATCAACAAGCGTCATACTACTTGCCCCAAAAGGCCATCACAGCCATGCCAACTGCAGCATGTGACTCAGCCTCTATTTAAGCTGGAGTCACGTAGCGCCGCCCATCACTCTGCTCGGATTAGTGTAGGGAGAGTCTGCAGCTGCTGTGAGGGAGATATCAGGGAGAAATTTGATCAATAACTGATTTATGTACTCAGTGACCTACAGAAAAAGTGTTTTGTGGGTCCAGTGCACAATTTTTTTAGGCCTGCCCTGAGCCAACTACTGCTGAAAACAAACTTTGTTTTCTTCAGTTAGTCAATATCAATACATGATTGGCAGCCATTTTATGCAACGATAGTGCACCAGCATAGGCTTTCGCAAGTCCAGAAATACAGCTTTGGCATACTGGGGTGAAAACCCTCTAATATACTGCACATCTGGGATTAGAGAAGCATAAGTGACTGTCCCATTTAGGACAGAAATACAGCTTTTTGGTTAGGGTGAAAAAACCCTCTAATATACTGCACATCTGGGATTACACGTGCATAAGTCACTGTCACATTTAGACAAAAATACAGCTTTTTGGTTAGGGTGAAAAAACCCTCTGATATACTGCACATCTGGGATTACACGTGCATAAATCTCTGTCACATTTGAGACAGAAATACAGCATTTTGGTTAGGGTGAAAAAAGCCTCTAATATACTGCACATCTGGGATTACACGTGCATAAGTGACTGCCACATTTAGGACAGAAATACAGCTTTTTGGTTAGGGTGAAAAAAACCTCTAATATACTGCACATCTGGGATTACATGTGCATAAGTGACTGTCACATTTAGGACAGAAATACAGCTTTTTGGTTAGGGTAAAAAAAACGCTCTAATATACTGCACATCTGGGATTAGACATGCATAAGTGACTGTCAGATTTAGGCCATAAATACGGCTTTGGTATACTGGGGTGAAAAAAGCCTCTCATATACTGCACATCTGGGATTACACGTGCATAGGTCACTGTCACATTTAGGACAGAAATACAGCTTTTTGGTTAGGGCAAAAAAAACGCTCTAATATACTGCACATCTGGGATTAGACATGCATAAGTGACTGTCAGATTTAGGCCATAAATACGGCTTTGGTATACTGGGGTGAAAAAAGCCTCTCATATACTGCACATCTGGGATTACACATGCATAGGTCACTGTCACATTTAGGACAGAAATACAGCTTTTTGGTTAGGGTGAAAAAACCCTCTAATATACTGCACATATGGGATTAGACGTGCAGAAGTCACTGTCACATTTAGGACAGAAATACAGCTTTTTGGTTAGGGTGAAAAACCCCTCTAATATACTGCACATCTGGGATTACACGTGCATAAGTGTCACGCCGGACGGGATATCAGACATACAGATAAACCAGCAAACCAGGCTCTAGGCGAGAAGCAGCGGAAGGGTCACCTCCTAGCAAATCCCTGACTTCTCTCCCTGCTCTGGTCAGCCCACATTCAGACCTAGATGGTAGGAATGATGTGTCCTCGTGCCCGGGCTAAAACACCCTAGATTACCTGAGACGGTCAAAAGGGGAATAGGAGCAGCCTGCTTGCAAAGAACCTGGATGAGAGAGAATGACACCAACACAACCAAGATAGCAAACAACAAAAACTGAAACCACACTTATCTTTTCTGAGCTGGAACAGACAACCTTCCTTCGTTGCTACCAAGGCCAGAATTATTTTTATAACCCGCTCAGAGCACTGGGATGGAGTGCTATTTAAACTAATGACCCCACCCAGTGCACCTGATGGGAGGCGGATCCAGCAGGGCTCCAAAACATTAAACACATGCTGCTATTCTGGCCAATCTCTGCACATAGTCAGAGCAGGGCATGACAGTACCCCCCCTTCTACGGGTGACCTCCGGACACCCCGGACCAACCTTATCCGGATGGGATCTATGAAAAGCCCTCACCAGTCGGCTGGCATTGACATCCAGCGCCGGAACCCACATCCTCTCCTCAGAGCCGTATCCCCTCCAGTGCAGCAGTTACTGAAGGGAACCCCGAAGAATTCTAGAGTCGAGAATCCTGGAGATCTCGAACTCCAAGTTTCCATCGACCAGAACAGGAGGAGGAGGCAATGGCGATGGTTCCACCGGTTTCACGTATTTTTTTAGTAAAGACCTGTGGAACACATCATGGATCCTCCAAGTCTGCGGAAGATCCAGCCGAAACGCTACAGGATTGATCACCGCAGGTATTTTGTATGGACCAATAAATCTTGGACCCAGTTTCCAAGATGGCACTCTCAATTTGATATTTTTAGTGGACAACCACACCAGATCACCCACACACAGGTCCGGACCAGTCACACGTCTCTTGTCAGCCATTCGTTTATACCCCTCACCCATCTTCTCCAAATTCCCTTGGATCCTCCACCAGATGGAGGATAAGGCAGAAGAAAATCTGTCCTTCTCTGGCATCACAGAGAAACCAGTCCCAGAAAAGGTACCAAACTGAGGATGAAAACCGTATGCGGCAAAAAATGGCGACTTACCTGTGGACTCCTGCCTACGGTTATTCAACACAAACTCTGCTAGGGACAAGAATGAGGACCAGTCCTCCTGATTCTCCGCCACAAAGCACCTCAAGTAGGTCTCCAGGTTTTGATTAGTACGCTCCGTCTGACCATTCGACTGCGGATGAAAAGCCGAAAAGAATGAAAGTTGAATGCCAAGCCGAGAGCAGAAAGCCCTCCAAAACCTGGAGACAAACTGCGTGCCCCTATCAGAGACCACATCCGAAGGAATACGATGCAATTTCACAATATTATCCACAAAAATCTGTGCAAAAGTCTTGGTGTTAGGCAGACTAGTTAATTATATAAAGTGAGCCATTTAACTGAAACGGTCAACTACCACCAAAATCACTATTCTCCCGGAGGAACTCGGCAGATCCGTAATAAAGTCCATAGACAAGTGCGTCCAAGGACGAGACGGAATAGAAAATGGAAGAAGTGAACAGCCGGTCGAGTATGAGCAACCTTTGACCGAGCACAGGTTTCACAAGCTGTCACGTAATCCTCAATGCTCTTACGTAACCCTGGCCACCAGAACCTCTGGGACACCAGATCACAGGTGGACTTACCACCAGGATGTCCAGCAAGGACAGTATCGTGATGTTCCTTGAACACCTTGTATCGCAGGCCCTCAGGAACAAACCTCCCTGGAGGACAAGAATCAGGAACCCCCTCCTGGGCTGCCAACACCTCCATCTCCAATTCAGGGTACAGAGCGGAGACCACCACCCCATCCGCTAAAATCGGCGCAGGATCCTCTGAATCACCTCCCCAAGGAAAGCTGCGAGACAAGGCATCTGCCTTGACGTTTTTTACCCCTGGGCGAAAGGTAACCACAAAATTGAACCTGGTAAAGAACAGTGACCATCTGGCCTGTCTAGGGTTCAGACGCTTGGCAGATCGCAGGTAAGCCAAATTCTTATGGTCTGTATATACCGTAACGGGGCGAGACGCCCCCCCCCCCCGACCAGTGACGCCATTCCTCAAAGGCCAACTTGATAGCCAACAACTCCCTATCTCTAACATCATAATTCCTCTCGGCGACCGAGAGCTTCTTGGAGAAAAAGGCACACGGGACCCATTTGCCAGGGGATGAACCCTGTGACAGCACCGCTCCAACCCCCACTTCTGATGCATCAACCTCCACTACGAATGGCTGAGACACATCCGGTTGCACCAAAATGGGAGCAGACGCAAAAAGCTCCTTAATAGCCAAAAAGGCCTGCAATGCCTCATCCGACCAGACAGAGATGTCGGCGCCCTTCTTAATCATATCAGTGAGAGGTTTTACTATGGTAGAATAGTTTGAAATACATTTTCTATAATAATTCGTAAACCCCAAGAACCGCATCAAAGCTTTCTGATTCTCTGGTCGGTCCCATTCCAGAACCGCCCTGACCTTTTCGGGGTCCATACGAAAACCAGTATCAGAAAGCAGATATCCCAAGAACGGAAGCTCTTGCACCGCAAACAAACATTTCTCCAATTTGGCATATAATTAATTCTCCCGAAGGATCGTCGAAACCTGTCTCACATGATCCGGATGGGTCTTCAGATCAGGAGAGTAAATTAAAATGTCATCCAAGTAAACTACTACGAACCTCCCCACCAAATGATGAAAAATGTAATTGACGAATCGCTGAAATACTGCTGGTGCGTTCGTCAACCCAAAAGACATAACCAGGTTCTCAAAATGACCCTCGAGCGTATTGAAGGCCGTTTTCCACTCATCCCCCTCCTTGATTCTGATCAGATTGTAGGCCCCTCTCAAATCCAACTTGGAGAAAACCTTTGCTACAACAATCTGATCAAAAAGGTCAGAGATCAAAGGCAGGGGATATAGATCCCGGACCGTAATACGGTTCAATTCCTGGAAATCCAAACACGATCTCAGCGATCCATCCTTTTTTTTTTTACAAAGAACAAAACTACTGCCACCGGAGACTTAGATGGCATAATATGACCTTTTGCCAAACTCTCAGCGATATACTTTCGCATGACCTCTCTTTCGGGTTGAGACTTTGGCAACTTAGCCCCTGGGATGAGATTAACTGGAAAATCATAGTCACGATTAGAGGGCAATTAATGAGCCCCATCCTCCGAAAAGACATCCGAAAAATCTGAGAGGTACTGAGGTAAAGCCGTAGGGGACACACCAGAGATAGATGTGCCCAGACAATTATCCGAACAAAACTCACTCCAACCAATGATTTGTCTCGCTTGCCAATCTATAATTGGGTTATGTTTAGTCAACCATGGTAACCCCAAAACTATAGGAGCTGGCAAATCCTTCATGACAAAACAAGACATAATCTCAACATGTAAATCACCCACCCTTAAGTGAATACCATGAGCAATGTGAGTGAGACTCCTTTGAGAAAGAGGGGAGGAATCGATTGCAAAAACCCGAATCTCCTTTTCCAAAGTGCAAGTACTTAGACCTAGATTTTGAAGAAACAGGAAGTCAATTAGGTTTACCCCAGCACCACAGTCAAGGAATACTTCAACAAAAATTTCTCTTGACTCTAGCGCCACCCTAGCTGGAAGGAGAAAACGGGAATTGCAGGAAGCTTGCATACCTGTCTGCTCTACCACACCATTCACACCACCTAGAGTCAGCAATTTTTTTTTTCTTTTTCTCTTCCACCTGCGGTTTAACAAAAGGACAAGCCAAAACAAAATGACCACTTTTCCCACAGTAGTAACACAGTTTGTGCAATCTCCTAAAGTTTCTACTATCAGAACGGCATGAAACCTGACCCAGCTGCATGGGTTCCTCCGCTACCCCAGAGTTACCTGTAACATCACCCGGGGAGGCAGTCGAGACAAAACCACTCACAGAAGGGATCCCTTGTGCGGAGGGAGCCCTACTCCTTTCTCTGATACGTCTATCTAACCATACTGCTAAAGACATTGCATTCTCCAAAGAATCTGGGTACTCATGAAAAGCAAGGGCATCTTTCAATCTCTCAGATAACCCCTGACAAAACTGACTACGTAACGCGGGATCATTCCACTTTGATTCGGTCGCCCATCTCCTAAACTCAACACAGTAAGCCTCTGCAGAATGTTCACCCTGAAATAAATTACGTAATCTCGATTCCGCCATCGAGACCCGGTCTGGGTCATCGTAGATCAATCCCAGGTCCTTAAAAAATACCTCCACCGACCGGAAGGCCCGAGAACCGGGAGGCAGAGAAAAGGCCCATGATTGCGCGTCCCCCTCAAGCAGAGAAATGACTATACCTATCCTCTGACTTTCATCACTAGAAGACGATGGACGCAGCTGAAAATATAATTTGCAAGACTCTCTAAAACTGATAAAATCATCCGTACCCCCGGCAAATCGATCAGGAAGAGCAACTTTAGGCTCCACATAAATTTGACCTCCTCCTGATGCCAGAGCATTCTGACACTGTGTGACCGAACCATGCAGCTCCGCAACCTCTAGGGATAGCCACTGCATGCGGTTAACTAACGTATCAATTGACGCCATCACAAAAAAAATGCTGAGCAATGACAGTCAAAGTATGGTGGGTTATAATGTCATGCCTGACGGGATATCAGACATACAGATAAACCAGCAAACCAGGCTCTAGGTGAGAAGCAGGGGAAGGGTCACCTCCTAGCAAATCCCTGACTTCTCTCCCTGCTCTGCTCAGCCCACATTCAGACCTAGATGGTAGGAATGATGTGTCCTCGTGCCTGGGCTAAAACACCCTAGATTCCCTGAGATGGTGAAAAGGGGAATAGGAGCAGCCTGCTCGCAAAGAACCTGGATGGGAGAGATGACACCAACACAACCAAGATAGCAAACAACAAAAACTGAAACCACACTTATCTTTTCTAAGCTGGAACAGACAACCTTCCTTTCTTGCTAGCAACCCGCTCAGAGCACTGGGATGGAGTGCTATTTAAACTAATGACCCCACCCAGGGCACCTGATGGGAGGCGGATCCAGCACGGCTCCAAAACAAAACACTAAACACGTGCTGCTATTCTGGCCGATCTCCGCACATAGTCAGAGCAGGGCATGACAATAAGTCACTGTCACATTTAGGACAGAAATACAGCTTTTTTGGTTAGGGTGAAAAACCCTATAATATACTGCACATTTGGGATTACACATGCATAAGTCACTGTCACATTTAGGACAGAAATACAGCTTTTTGGTTAGGGTGAAAACCCCCCTCTAATATACTGCGCATGTGGGATTACACGTGCATAAGTCACTGTCACATTTAGGACAGAACTACGGCTTTTTGGTTACTGGGGTGAAAAAACCGTCTGATATACTGCACATCTGGGATAAGACGTGCATAAGTGAGTGTCACATTTAGATCACAAATACCGCTGTCATATAGAGTAAAAAAATAAAATAATAGAGTGCAATACCCTACATCAGGATTTATATTGGCGGTTAATTATTTTTAACATACTTAACCACTTTTTACTTTGCTTTGTAAACGCTAACTATGAGGAAAACATCTAATAAGGGACGCGGTCATGGTTGTGGTGTTGGTGGAGCCTATGGTGCAGGGAGAGGGCGTGGCCGTTCTGCCACAGCTCCATGTCCTACTGAACCTACTACCTCAGGTCCCCAGTAGCTGCCAGAATCTACAGCAATATTTGGTCGGGCCTAATGCCGTTCTAAGGATGGTAAGGCCTGAGCAAGTACAGGCGCTAGTCAGTTGGGTGGCCGACAGTGGATCCAGCTCATTCACATTATCTCCCACCCAGTCTTCTGCAGAAAGCGCACAGGTGGAGCCTGAAACCCATGCCCATCCGTCTGTCATATCACTCCCGTGCATATCGGGGAACCTGTCTGAGCTTCAAGTCATGCAACAGTCTCTTATGCTGTTTGAAGACTCTGCTGGCAGGGTTTTCCAAGGGCATCCACCTAGCCCTTCCCCATGGGTGGAAGACATAGAATGCACTGACGCACAACCACTTATGTTTCCTGATGAGGACATGGGAATACCACCTCAGCACGTCTCTGTGATGATGACGAAACACAGGTGCCAACTGCTGCGTCTTTCTGCAGAGTGCAGACTGAAAAGGAGGTCAGGGAGGAAGACTGGGTGGAAGACGATGCAGGGGATGATGAGGTCCTAGACCCCACATGGAATGAAGGTCGTGCCACTGACTTTCAGAGTTCGGAGGAAGAGGCAGTGGTGAGACCGGGCCAACAGCGTAGCAAAAGCAGGAGCAGGGTGCAAAAGCAGAGCAGCCGTCACCAAACACAGTTCGCCTGCTACTGGCCAACGTCAACAGGGACCGAGCACACCAAAGGCAGCTTCAAGGAGTTCCCTGGCATGGCACTTCTTTATACAATGTGCTGACGACAAGACCCGAGTGGTTTGCACGCTGTGCCATCAGAGCCTGAAGCGAGGCATTAACGTTATGAACTTTAGCACAACCTGCATGACCAGGCATCTACATGCGAGACATGGGCTGCAGAGAAGTAAGTACCTTCAAAACCAAGAAAGGGCTCAGGCCCCTCCTGCTCCCTCTTCTGCTGCTGCCTCGGCCTCTTCCTCCACCTCTGGAGGAATGTTGGCACCTGCCGCCAAGCAGAGGATGTGCCACCAACAACACCACCTCCATCACCAAGCATCTCCACCATGTCACACGGAAGCGTTCAGCTCTCCATCTCACAAACCTTTGATAGAAAGCGTAAATTCCAACCTAGCCACTCTCGATACCTGGCCCTGAATGCCAGCATTTCTAAACTACTGGCCTTTGAAATGCTGTCATTCAGGCTGGTGGAGACCGACAGCTTCAAACAGCTCATGTCGCTTGCTGTCCCAGAGTACGTCGTTCCCAGCTGCAACTACTTCTCCAGGAGAGCCGTGCCCTCACTGCACAGCCAAGTATCGGATAAAATCAAGTGTGCACTGCGCAACGCCATCTGTGGCAAGGTCCAAATAACCACAGATACGTGGACCAGTATGCACGGCCAGAGATGCTATATCTCCTTAACTGCACACTGGGTAAATGTAGTGGCAGCTTAGCCCCAGGCGGAGAGCTGTTTGGCGCGTCCTTCCGCCACCAAGGATCGCAGGGCATCATTCTTTGCCTCCTGTTGCCTCCTCTTTGTACTCGGCATCCTCCTCCTCTTCTACCACCTCCTCATCTGGTCAGCGACAGACCTTCACCACCAACTTCAGCACAGCCAGGGGTAAACGTCAGCAGGCCTTTCTGAAACTGATGTGTTTGGGGGACAGGCCCCACACCGCGCAGGAGTTGTGGCAGGGTATAGAACAACAGACCGACGATTGGTTGCTGCCAGTGAGCCTCAAGCCCGGCCTGGTGGTGTGCGATAATGGGCGAAATCTCGTTGCAGCTCTGGGACTAGCCGGTTTGACGCACATCCCTTGCCAGGCGCATGTGTTGAATTTTGTGGTGCAGAAATTCATTCACAACTACCCCGACATGTCAGAGCTGCTGCATAAAGTGCGGGCTGTCTCTGCCGTTCTCATCCTGCCGCCACTTGGCTGTCTGCTCTAGAGCGTAACGTCGGCCTTCCCGCTCACCGCTTCATATGTGACGTGCCCACCAAGTGGAACTCCACCTTGCACATGCTGGAGAGATGGGTGAGTTGCACTGTGGAACAGCACTTCACCACCAATGACTGGGCCTCCATGCAAGACCTGTGTGCCCTGTTGCGCTGTTTCGAGTACTCCACCAACATGGCCAGTGGCGATGACGCCGTTATCAGCGTTACAATACAACTTCTATGTCTCCTTGAGAAAACACTTAGGGCGATGATGGAAGAGGATGTGGCCCAGGATGAGGAGGAGGAAGAGGGGTCATCTCTAACACTTTCAGGCCAGTCTTTTAGAAGTGTCTCAGAAAGAGGATTTTTGCAACAGCAGAGGACAGGTACAAATTTGGCCAGCCAGGGCCCACTACTGGTGGATGAGGAGGAGGAGGAGGATGAGGAGGAGGAGGATGGGGATGAAGCATGTTCACAGCGAGGTGGCATCCAACGCAGCTCGGGCCCATCACTGGTGTGTGGCTGGGGGGATACGGAGGACGCAGATGATACGCCTCCCACAGAGGACAGCTTGTCCTTACCTCTGGGCAGCCTGGCACACATGAGTGACTACATGCTGCAGTGCCTGCGCAATGACTGCAGAGTTGCCCACATTTAAGCGTGGGCTGACTACTGGGTGGCCTTCGCGCTGGATTCCCGTTACAAAGACAATGTGCCGTCCTTAATTCCCTCACTGGAGCGTGATCTGAAGATGCATGACTACAGGCGCACGCTGGTAGACGCTCTCCTGAGAGCATTCTCGACTGACGCCGGGGGACAAGTGGAAGCACATGGCGAAGGCAGGGGAGGGGAAAGAGGTCACCAACGCAGCTGTGTCAGCGCCAGCACCTCAGAAGGCAGGGTTAGCATGGCCGACATGTGGAAAGGTTTTGTCACCTCGCCGCAACAACCGGCCCCAACTGTTGATATGGAGCGTAGTGATGTCCCGAACTATTCGCCGGCGAACATAGCTTGTTCGCTGCGGCGGGCGAACATATGCAATGTTCGGTCCGCCCCCTATAAATCATCATTGAGTAAACTTTGACCCTGTACCTCACAGTCAGCAGACACATTCCAGCCAATCAGCAACAGACCCTCCCTCCCAGAACCTCCCACCTCCTGGACAGCATCCATTTTAGATTCATTCAGAAGCTGCATTCTCAGTGAGATGAGGGACAGTGCTGCTGCTGCTGATCTAATAGGGAAAGCGTTAGCTAGGGCAGTGTTCTGTGTCCACAGACTCATCTGCTGTAAGGACAGCATCCTGACAGCACCCCCAAAAAGCCCTTTTCAGGGCTAGTACATCAGTGTGCTTTTTTTTATACACACTCACCTAAAGAATTATTAGGAACACCATACTAATACGGTGTTGGACCCCCTTTTGCATTCAGAACTGCCATAATTCTACGTGGCATTGATTCGACAAGGTGCTGATAGCATTCTTTAGAAATGTTGGCCCATATTGATAGGATAGCATCTTGCAGTTGATGGAGATTTGATGGATGCACATCCAGGGCACGAAGCTCCCGTTCCACCACATCCCAAAGATGCACTATTGGGTTGAGATCTGGTGACTGTGGGGGCCATTTTAGTACAGTGAACTCATTTTCATGTTCAAGAAACCAATTTAAAATGATTCGAGCTTTGTGACATGGTGCATTATCCTGCTGGAAGTAGCCATCAGAGTTTGGGTACATGGTGGTCATGAAGGGATGGACATGGTCAGAAACAATGCTCAGGTAGCATGTGGCATTTAAACGATGGACAATTGGCACTAAGGGGCCTAAGGTGTCCCCAGAAAAAATCCCCCACACCATTACACCACCACCACCACCACCACCAGCCTGCACAGTGGTAACAAGGCATGATGGATACATGTTCTCATTCTGTTTACGCCAAATTCGGACTCTACCATTTGAATGTCTCAACAGAAATCGAGACTCACCAGACCAGGCAACATTTTTCCAGTCTTCAACAGTCCAATTTTGGTGAGCTCGTGCAAATTGTAGCCTCTTTATCCTATTTGTAGTGGAGATGAGTGGTACCCGGTGGGGTCTTCTGCTGTTGTAGCCCACCTTTCTTTCCCATTCTGACATTCAGTTTGGAGTTCAGGAGATTGTCTTGACCAGAACCACAACCCTACATGCATTAAAGCAACTGCCATGTGATTGGTTAACTAGATAATCGCATTAATGAGAAATAGAACAGGTGTTCCTAATAATTCTATAGGTGAGTGTGTGTGTGTATATATATATATATATATATATATATATTGCAGTTGCCTGGCTGACCGTGTACGGGAGGCTGCAGGCTCAGTCACAGACAGTACTGTGTGCACACCATTCATACAGGGTGTCACAGACAATACCTTGCAGATAAAAAAAATTATATTTAATATTTTTCTGTGATATAATCGCAGTTGCAAGCCAGTGTGTGTCTGGCCCCAGACTGTACTGTGGCCACTGGCTAGGCCTCCACTCATACCGTTACAGGGTGTGAGTCACAAATACCTTGCAGATAAAAAAATTTATATTTAATATTTTTCTGTGATATAATCCGAGTTGCAGGCCAGTGTGTGTCAGGCCCACACAGACTGTACTGTGGCCACTGGCTAGGCCTCCATTCATACCGTTACAGGGTGTCACTCACTCACAAATACCTTGCAGATTAAAAAAAAGTTACATTTAATATTTTTCTGTGATATAATCCCAGTTGCAAGCCAGTGTGTGTCTGGCCCACACAGACTGTACTGTGGCCACTGGCTAGGCCTCCACTCGGCTAGGCCTACACTGGGATTATATCACAGAAAAATATTAAATATAATTTTTTTTATCTGCAAGGTATTTGTGACTCACACCCTGTAACGGTATGTTACAGGGTGTGAGTCACAAATACCTTGCAGATAAAAAAATTATATTTAATATTTTTCTGTGATATAATCCCAGTTGCAAGCCAGTGTGTGTCAGGCCCACACAGACTGTACTGTGGCCACTGGCTAGGCCTCCATTCATACCGTTACAGGGTGTCACTCACTCACAAATACCTTGCAGATAAAAAAAAAATATATTTTATATTTTTCTGTGATATAATCCCAGTTGCAAGCCAGTGTGTGTCTGGCCCACAGAATGTACTGTGGCCACGTGCTGCTAGGCCACCACTCATACCGTTACAGGGTGTCACTCACAAATACCTTGCAGAAAAAAAGAGAATTCAATGTATTATTTTTCTGTGACATAATCCCAGTTGCAAGCCAGTGTGTGTCTGGTCCACAGACTGTACTGTGGCCCCTGGCTAGGCCTCCACTCATACCGTTACAGGGTGTCACTTACTCACAAATACCTTGCAGATAAAAAAATATTATAATTAATATTTTTCTGTGATATAATCCCAGTTGCAAGCCAGTGTGTGTCTGGCCCACAGAATGCACTGTGCCCACTTGCTGCTAGGCCACCATTCATACCGTTACAGGGTGTCACTCACTCACAAATACCTTGCAGAAAAAAATAGAATTCAATGTATTATTTTTCTGTGACATAATCCCAGTTGCAAGCCAGTGTGTGTCTGGTCCACAGACTGTACTGTGGCCACTGGCTAGGCCTCCACTCATACCATTACATACCGTCACAAATACCTTGCAGATAAAAAAAATATATATTTAATATTTTTCTGTGATATAATCCCAGTTGCAAGCCAGTGTGTGTCAGGCAAACACAGACTGTACTGTGGCCACTGGCTAGGCCTCCATTCATACCGTTACAGGGTGTCACTCACTCACAAATACCTTGCAGATAAAAAAAAAATATATTTTATATTTTTCTGTGATATAATCCCAGTTGCAAGCCAGTGTGTGTCTGGCCCACAGAATGTACTGTGGCCACTTGCTGCTAGGCCACCACTCATACCGTTACAGGGTGTCACTCACAAATACCTTGCAGAAAAAAAGAGAATTCAATGTATTATTTTTCTGTGACATAATCCCAGTTGCAAGCCAGTGTGTGTCTGGTCCACAGACTGTACTGTGGCCACTGGCTAGGCCTCCACTCATACCGTTACAGGGTGTCACTTACTCACAAATACCTTGCAGATAAAAAAATATTATAATTAATATTTTTCTGTGATATAATCCCAGTTGCAAGCCAGTGTGTGTCTGGCCCACAGAATGCACTGTGCCCACTTGCTGCTAGGCCACCATTCATACCGTTACAGGGTGTCACTCACTCACAAATACCTTGCAGAAAAAAAGAGAATTCAATGTATTATTTTTCTGTGACATAATCCCAGTTGCAAGCCAGTGTGTGTCTGGTCCACAGACTGTCCTGTGGCCACTGGCTAGGCCTCCACTCATACCGTTACAGGGTGTGAGTCACAAATACCTTGCAGATAAAAAAAATTCTATTTAATATTTTTCTGTGATATAATCCGAGTTGCAAGCCAGTGTGTGTCTGGCCCAACCAGACTGTACTGTGGCCACTAGCTAGGCCTCCACTCATAACATTGCAGGGTGTCACTCACTCACAAATACCTTGCAGATAAAAATTGTTATATTTGATATTTTTCTGTGATATAATCCCAATTGCAAGCCAATGTGTGTCAGGCCCAACCAGGCTGTACTGTGGCCACTGGCTAGGCCTCCATTTATACTGTTACGGGGTGTCACTCACTCACTCACAAATACCTTGCAGATAAGAGAAATTCAATTTAATATTTTTCTGTGATATTATCCCAGTTGCAAGCCAGAGTGTGTCTGGCCCCAGACTGTACTGTGGCCACTGGCTAGGCCTCCACTCATACCATTACAGCCGGAGGATCTGACATCTCTCCAGGAGCAACTGGACAAACAATGCAGCGACCTCAAAAGCAAGATAGAGGCAACAAAGAGATCCAAATACCTGAGGGACACGGAAGACTACAGCATGCACCGGGTCTACAGATGGCAGGATGCCTCAGGCGCAGCGATTCAATCGTCATACAGAAGAGAGCGCAGGACCGGTTCAGGATCATCTGGTTCTGGGAGCGACATTACAAGTGGAATTCAAGGGCCTTTTTTAGCCAAGCGACGAGGAACAAGAAAGCCAATACCAGGAGAGCCGGGCGCCACCACGCACGAGGCAGAAGCTCCAAGGAAGACACGCTCACAGGTACGCAACAGAACTTAATATTGAACCTATCTTCTAAGAATTTAACTCCTGTGCAAATGAACCTGTTAGCGAAAGGCCTGTCTTTCAGTCCCACAGGGACTTTGGACACATTCACTCTGGACATGGACTTGCAACGCTTTTATCGCAATATGCGACTTAAAGCCCATTTCCATAAGGAGAAGGAGGACACTGACCAGTATGTCTCCACAGACTGTAGTTCACTAACAGCTAAACAATTTAATCTTAAGATTAAGAGTAATTTTATGCCTCCCAAAACACACCACCCAGTGGAGACCTTCATTCACCTGGTACAAAAAGATGTGGATACACTATTGTTACAGTTTAGACAAGGGGGCTTTAAAATTAGAAACAACTTAAATAGAGAGGAAACATCTGCACTCAAACACATGTTGGATGACAATTCTCTTATCTTTAAGCCCGCTGATAAAGGGGGTGCCCTAGTTGTACTAGATAAGGAATACTATATAACAGAAATCCTGAGTCAATTGAGAGATATCAACACATATCAAAAAATAGACACTGATCCGGTTTTTCGTATTAAAGGTCTCATTCAGAATGTTGCTGATAGGGCCAAAGAGGATGGAGTCATCGATGCCAAATTAGGAGAATTCCTGATTAATCAGTACCCAATCACTCCGGTGTTTTACACCTTACCCAAAGTACATAAATCTATGACCACTCCCCCAGGGCGACCCATTGTGGCGTCGACTGACTCCATCCTCTCTCGTCCAGCAATCTTTCTAGAAAAAGTGTTGACCCCTTTGACTCAAATGTCATCATCATATATACGTGATACAGGTCATTTTTTATCTGAGATTCACCGTTTGACAGTAGATGGGGACTGCATATTAGTCACATTTGACGTATGCAGTCTCTACACTTCCATAACGCACGAAAAGGGACTTGCAGCCGTTGCAGAACTGTTAGATGTTAGCACATATGTAAAAAAAGAAAAAGATTTTTTTCTATCACTTTTGAATATAGTGCTTGAACAGAACTACTTTCTATTCCAAGATTCTTTTTACCAACAGCGCCGCGGGACCGCGATGGGATCGAATGTCGCGCCGCCGTACGCAAACAGCTATATGTCATATTTTGAGAGTCATTTCGTTTATCCTGACCCACTGTACACACAGCATTGTATCTTTTGGCGCCGTTTCATCGACGACATTTTTTGCGTATGGCGGGGTGACATTCGATCCCTCACGGAGTTTGCCATGCACCTGAATTCAATCTGGACGGAGTTACAATTTGTCATGCATCAAGACATGGATAAAATTTCTTTTCTAGACACATGGGTCCTGAAGGGGAAAGAGGGTCGACTATATACTGATCTGTTTACAAAAGAGACGGATCGCAATAGCTTACTTGCGTTCTCCAGCAGTCATCCGGTCTCTACAAAGAAATCGATTCCCTTTTCACAATTTCAGCGGGTCAGGAAAATTGTTAGCAATACTGAAGTCCGTGAAACTAGGCTAGAAGAAATGGAGAAAAAATTTTAGCCAGAGGTTATCCTAGGCCACTCCTACAAGAACAGAGAAAGAAGGTAGACATTCCTGAAAAAACCAAGACAGTGAAGCAATCACGCATCCCACTGGTGGTCAAATATCACCCATTGACCCAACAACTAAGAGGCATTGTCAATAAGCATTGGCATACAATCTCAAAATCATACCCTCAGATTGAGGAATTTCAAAGACCCCCCATGATGTGTTTTAAAAGGGCTGATAATATCAAGGATAAAATAGTCAGAGCCGACATTGGTAGCAATAAGCGAGATTTGAGACAGAGCGTGTTATCTTCTCCCAGACAGGGTACATTCCCTTGTCTGAATTGTGTGAATTGCTCAAGCGTGATCAAGGGGTCTTATCTCTCACACCCACATTCTGGGGAGAGAATTCCCATAAGAGGTGTGTTCACGTGCGACAGCAGATTCGTCGTATACATTTTAAAATGTCCCTGTGGACTATTATAGGTGGGGGAAACCTCTATGAGGATCAAAGACAGGTTGAGCAAACACAAGTCCACCATCAGGAAGGGTAATTTATTGCTCCCTATACCTTATCATTTCCATGAGAAGAAACACACAATAGCACAATTACGTTACCAGGTGATTGAGGGTGTACCATTACCTCGCCGTGGTGGTGATCGAAATAAATTACTCCTGCAAAAAGAAGCATATTGGATCCATCGTTTACAAACGATGGATCCAAAAGGCTTGAACCGAGAGTACAATATAAGTGGTTTGATATGATGTTTTATACAAAAAAATTTTTGTTTTATTTTCCAGCGGAATTAATCATGGGACTCCTCTCATTGTTAAAAATGGAGACACATGGAGCTTTCTTATCTATCCTTGTATCTTGTCAGGGGGGAGGAGCCAGTGGTATGACGTCAGTTCCTCTATTTTTTTCTGTTATTTAAGACATGTCTTGAGGATAAGTTTGTATAGTCTGATGAAAGCACATGTTAGTGCTGAAACGCCGCGTCACTATGAATGAATAAGTGACTGAAATTAAATTCTGCATAAAGAAACCAGTGCGAGTGCCGGTCCTTCCTTTACAGCTGTAACATTGGGATGCCTGCCCGTTGACACGTGCACCGCCGAGCAACTTTACAGAGCAGTGCCGGCCATTTCACTTTACATACACATTACAGGGTGTGAGTCACAAATGCCTTGCAGATAAAAAAAAAATATATTTAATATTTTTCTGTGATATAATCCCAGTTGCAAGCCAGTGTGTGTCAGGCCCACACAGACTGTACTGTGGCCACTGGCTAGGCCTCCATTCATATCGTTACAGGGTGTCACTGACTCACAAATACCTTGCAGATAAAAAAAATCTATTTAATATTTTTCTGTGATATAATCCCAGTTGCAAGCCAGTGTGTGTCTGGCCCACAGACTGTACTGTGGCCACTTGCTGCTAGGCCCTCACTCATACCGTTACAGGGTGTGAGTCACAAATACCTTGCAGATAAATAAAAATTAAATTTATTATTTTTCTGTAATATAATCCGAGTTGCAAGCTAGTGTGTGTCAGGCCCACACAGACTGTACTGTGGCCACTGGCTAGGCCTCCATTCATACCGTTACAGGGTGTCACTCACTCACAAATACCTTGCAGATAAAAAAAATCCATTTTAAATTTTTCTGTGATATAATCCCAGTTGCAAGCCAGTGTGTGTCTGGCCCTAGACTGTACCGTGGCCACTGGCTAGGCCTCCACTCATACCGTTACAGGGTGTGAGTCACAAATACCTTGCAGATAAAAAAAACAATTTATTATTTTTCTGTAATATAATCCGAGTTACAAGCTAGTGTGTGTCTGGCCCCAGACTGTACTGTGGCCACTGGCTAGGCCTCCACTCATACCATTACAGGGTGTGAGTCACAAATGCCTTGCAGATAAAAAAAATATATATTTAATATTTTTCTGTGATATAATCCCAGTTGCAAGCCAGTGTGTGTCAGGCCCACACAGACTGTACTGTGGCCACTGGCTAGGCCTCCATTCATATCGTTACAGGGTGTCACTGACTCACAAATACCTTGCAGATAAAAAAAAATCTATTTAATATTTTTCTGTGATATAATCCCAGTTGCAAGCCAGTGTGTGTCTGGCCCACAGACTGTACTGTGGCCACTTGCTGCTAGGCCTCCACTCATACCGTTACAGGGTGTGAGTCACAAATACCTTGCAGATAAAAGAAAATTCAATTTATTATTTTTCTGTAATATAATCCGAGTTGCAAGCTAGTGTGTGTCAGGCCCACATAGACTGTACTGTGGCCACTGGCTAGGCCTCCACTCATACCGTTACAGGGTGTGAGTCACAAATACCTTGCAGATAAAAAAAAAATTCAATTTATTATTTTTCTGTAATATAATCCGAGTTGCAAGCTATTGTGTGTCTGGCCCCAGACTGTACTGTGGCCACTGGCTAGGCCTCCACTCATACCATTACAGGGTGTGAGTCACAAATGCCTTGCAGATAAAAAAAAAATATATTTAATATTTTTCTGTGATATAATCCCAGTTGCAAGCCAGTGTGTGTCAGGCCCACACAGACTGTACTGTGGCCACTGGCTAGGCCTCCATTCATATCGTTACAGGGTGTCACTGACTCACAAATACCTTGCAGATAAAAAAAATCTATTTAATATTTTTCTGTGATATAATCCCAGTTGCAAGCCAGTGTGTGTCTGGCCCACAGACTGTACTGTGGCCACTTGCTGCTAGGCCCTCACTCATACCGTTACAGGGTGTGAGTCACAAATACCTTGCAGATAAATAAAAATTAAATTTATTATTTTTCTGTAATATAATCCGAGTTGCAAGCTAGTGTGTGTCAGGCCCACACAGACTGTACTGTGGCCACTGGCTAGGCCTCCATTCATACCGTTACAGGGTGTCACTCACTCACAAATACCTTGCAGATAAAAAAAATCCATTTTAAATTTTTCTGTGATATAATCCCAGTTGCAAGCCAGTGTGTGTCTGGCCCTAGACTGTACCGTGGCCACTGGCTAGGCCTCCACTCATACCGTTACAGGGTGTGAGTCACAAATACCTTGCAGATAAAAAAAACAATTTATTATTTTTCTGTAATATAATCCGAGTTACAAGCTAGTGTGTGTCTGGCCCCAGACTGTACTGTGGCCACTGGCTAGGCCTCCACTCATACCATTACAGGGTGTGAGTCACAAATGCCTTGCAGATAAAAAAAAAATATATTTAATATTTTTCTGTGATATAATCCCAGTTGCAAGCCAGTGTGTGTCAGGCCCACACAGACTGTACTGTGGCCACTGGCTAGGCCTCCATTCATATCGTTACAGGGTGTCACTGACTCACAAATACCTTGCAGATAAAAAAAAATCTATTTAATATTTTTCTGTGATATAATCCCAGTTGCAAGCCAGTGTGTGTCTGGCCCACAGACTGTACTGTGGCCACTTGCTGCTAGGCCTCCACTCATACCGTTACAGGGTGTGAGTCACAAATACCTTGCAGATAAAAGAAAATTCAATTTATAATTTTTCTGTAATATAATCCGAGTTGCAAGCTAGTGTGTGTCAGGCCCACATAGACTGTACTGTGGCCACTGGCTAGGCCTCCACTCATACCGTTACAGGGTGTGAGTCACAAATACCTTGCAGATAAAAAAAAATTCAATTTATTATTTTTCTGTAATATAATCCGAGTTGCAAGCTATTGTGTGTCTGGCCCCAGACTGTACTGTGGCCACTGGCTAGGCCTCCACTCATACCATTACAGGGTGTGAGTCACAAATGCCTTGCAGATAAAAAAAAAATATATTTAATATTTTTCTGTGATATAATCCCAGTTGCAAGCCAGTGTGTGTCAGGCCCACACAGACTGTACTGTGGCCACTGGCTAGGCCTCCATTCATATCGTTACAGGGTGTCACTGACTCACAAATACCTTGTAGATAAAAAAAATCTATTTCATATTTTTCTGTGATATAATCCCAGTTGCAAGCCAGTGTGTGTCTGGCCCTAGACTGTACTGTGGCCACTTGCTGCTAGGCCTCCACTCATACCGTTACAGGGTGTGAGTCACAAATACCTTGCAGATAAAAAAAAATTCAATTTATTATTTTTCTGTAATATAATCCGAGTTGCAAGCTAGTGTGTGTCAGGCCCACACAGACTGTACTGTGGCCACTGGCTAGGCCTCCATTCATACCGTTACAGGGTGTCACTCACTCACAAATACCTTGCAGATAAAAAAAATTCAATTTTAAATTTTTCTGTGATATAATCCCAGTTGCAAGCCAGTGTGTGTCTGGCCCTAGACTGTACTGTGGCCACTGGCTAGGCCTCCACTCATACCGTTACAGGGTGTGAGTCACAAATACTTTGCAGATAAAACAAAATTCAATTTATTATTTTTCAGTAATATAATCCGAGTTGCAAGCTAGTGTGTGTCAGGCCCACACAGACTGTACTGTGGCCACTGGCTAGGCCTCCACTCATACCGTTACAGGGTGTGAGTCACAAATACCTTGCAGATAAAAAAAAATTCAATTTATTATTTTTCTGTAATATAATCCGAGTTGCAAGCTAGTGTGTTAGGCCCACACAGACTGTACTGTGGCCACTGGCTAGGCCTCCACTCATACCGTTACAGGGTGTGAGTCACAAATACCTTGCAGATAAAAGAAAATTCTATTTATTATTTTTCTGTAATATAATCCCAGTTGCAAGCCAGTGTGTGTCTGGTCCACAGACTGTACTGTGGCCACTTGCTGCTAGGCCTCCACTCATACCATTACAGGGTGTCACTCACAAATACCTTGCAGATAAAACAATTCAATTTATTATTTTTCTGTAATATCATCCGAGTTGCAAGCCAGTGTGTGTCAGGCCCACACAGACTGTACTGTGGCCACTGGCTAGGCCTCCATTCATACCGTTACAGGTTGTCACTCACTCACAAATACCTTGCAGATAAAAAAAATTCTATTTAATATTTTTCTGTGATAGAATCCCAGTTACAAGCCAGTGTGTGTCTGGCCCACACAGACTGTACTGTGGCCACTGGCTAGGACTCCACTCATACCGTTACAGGGTGTCACTTACTCACAAATACCTTGCAGATAAAAAAAAGTTATATTTAATATTTTTCTGTGATATAATCCCAGTTGCAAGCCAGTGTGTGTCTGGCCCACAGACTGTACTGTGGCCACTGGCTAGGCCTCCACTCATACCATTACAGGGTGTCACTCACTCACAAATACTTTGCAGATAAAAAAATTCAATTTCATATTTTTCTGTGATATAATCCCAGTTGCAAGCCAGTGTGTGTCTGGCCCCAGACTGTACTGTGGCCACTGGCTAGGCCTCCACTCATACCATTACAAAATGTCACTCACTCACAAACACCTTGCAGATAAAAAAATATATATTTTGTATTTTTCTGTGATATAATCCCAGTTGCAAGCCAGTGTGTGTCTGGCCCACAGAATGTACTGTGGCCACTTTCTGCTAGGCCACCACTCATATCGTTACAGGGTGTGAGTCACAAATACCTGCAGATAAAAAATAATTATATTTAATATTTTTTCTGTGATATAATCCGAGTTGCAAGACAGTGTGTGTCAGGCCCACACAGACTGTACTGTGTCCACTGGCTAGGCCTCCATTCATACGGTTACAGGGTGTCACTCACTCACAAATACCTTGCAGATAAAAAAAAAAAATATTTAATATTTTTCTGTGATATAATCCCAGTTGCAAGCTAGCGTGTGTCTGGCCCACACAGACTGTACTGTGGCCACTGGCTAGGCCTCCACTCGGCTAGGCCTACACTGGGATTATATCACAGAAAAATATTAAATATAACTTTTTTTTATCTGCAAGGTATTTGTGACTCACACCCTGTAACGGTATGTTACAGGGTGTGAGTCACAAATACCTTGCAGATAAAAAAATTATATTTAATATTTTTCTGTGATATAATCCCAGTTGCAAGCCAGTGTGTGTCAGGCCCACACAGACTGTACTGTGGCCACTGGCTAGGCCTCCACTCATACCATTACAGGGTGTCACTTACTCACAAATACCTTGCAGATAAAAAAAATTCAATGTAACGTTTTTCTGTGCTATAATCCCAGTTGCAAGCCAGTGTGTGTCTGGCCCCAGACTGTACTGTAGCCACTGGCTAGGCCTCCACTCATACCATTACAGGGTGTCACTCACTCACAAACACCTTGCAGACAAAAAATATTCTATTTAGTATTTTTCTGTGCTATAATCCCAGTTGCAAGCCAGTGTGTGTCAGGCCCCAGACTGTACTGTGGCCACTGGCTAGGCCTCCACTCATACTCATACCGTTACAAGGTGTCACTCACAAATACCTTGCAGATAAAAAAATTATATTTAATATTTTTATGTGATATAATCCCAGTTGCAAGCCAGTGTGTGTCTGGTCCACAGAATGTACTGTGGCCACTTTCTGCTAGGCCACCACTCATACCATTACAGGGTGTGAGTCACAAATACCTTGCAGATAAAAAAAATTATATTAGATTTTTTTCTGTGATATAATCCCAGTTGCAAGCCAGTGTGTGTCAGGCCCAATCAGGCTGTTCTGTGGCCACTGGCTAGGCCTCCATTCATACCGTTACAGGGTGTCACTCACTCACAAATACCTTGCAGATAAGAGAAATTCTATTTCATATTTTTCTGTGATATTATCCCATTTGCAAGCCAGTGTGTGTCTGGCCCCAGACTGTACTGTGGCCACTGGCTAGGCCTCCACTCATACCGTTACAGGGTGTGAGTCACAAATACCTTGCAGATAAAAAAAATATATTTTATATTTTTCTGTGATATAATCCCAGTTGCAAGCCAGCGTGTGTCTGGCCCACAGACTGTACTGTGGCCAGTTGCTGCTAGGCCACCACTCAAACCGTTACAGGGTGTCACTCACAAATACCTTGCAGATAAAAAAAATCAATTTATTATTTTTCTGTAATATAATCCGAGTTGCAAGCCCACAAATACCTTGCAGATAAAAAAATTATATTTAATATTTGTCTGTAATATAATCCCAGTTGCAAGCCAGTGTGTGTGTCATGGAACCATGAACCAGACGTACAACAAGAGATGAGTGGAAATAAGAAGGCTTTATTGAAAATAAAGCTGTAAGGCAAATGTCACAACCAGACAGCTGAGAAGCTCTGACAGAGGCCTTTCAGAACCTCCTCCTTGAATTTCTGTGTTGTGGTATTCAGCTCCTCCTCTCGTCAGCCTCTCTCAGCTGTCATGTCTTAATTGCTTCCCTTTAAATGCCTCCCCAGAATGCTTTTCTGGGCGGCTTATATTTCTTCCTGGAGTGTGTGTGCACGCTGATCTGTCCTCCTGTTTGCTTCAAAGTTAAGTGTACTTTTATATGTTAATATCTGTTTGCTGGATTCCAGATGACCCTGACTCCCTCCGTGTCTTGTGTAGGGAGCCGGTGGTCGTGTCCCCTCACTATAGTAGGGTGCTCAGGGCTTTATAGTCAAGGTTCGTGGATATGCAAACCTCCACCATTAGGATCTTTGCATAGGCTGAGCAGCCAGGGAAAGTGCCAGGTCTTCTGCAGGGGTCTCCCTTGGTTCCTTAGTTTTTGGATCCAGCGAGTCGTTTATACATGTTGCTTTGCCTTGTTACCTGTACACATTCCGTGACATTATAAGCCGCCAAAACCGTCTTAAGCATGGATCCGGTTTCACTTTTGGCTGAACGCTTCCAGGGTCTTTCATTGGAGGTAGCTGACCTCCGTAAGACTTTGTCTCAGCTTCAAGTGACCGGTTCAGCTTGCGTTCATGGAGCTTGTTCTGAGCCTAAGATCTCGCTCCCGGATACGTTCTCCGGGGGTAGTGAGAATTTTGTGCGTTTTAGAGAGGCTTGCAAACTCCATTTTCGCCTTCTTCCCCATTCTTCTGGTGATGAGGAACGGAGGGTGGGGATCATTATATCGCTGCTCAGGGGTAACGCTCAGTCCTGGGCCTTTTCGCTGCCGGAGGGGGCATGGCCCCTCCGTTCAGTGGATGAATTCTTTTTAGCCCTGGGTCAGATATATGATGATCCGGATCGTATTGCTCTGGCGGAGTCTAGACTACGTCTCCTATGCCAGGGTAAACAATCCGCAGAAATATACTGCTCAGAATTTCGGAGTTGGGCAGCTGATACTGGTTGGAATGATGCTGCACTCCGAAGTCAATTTTGCCATGGTCTTTCAGAGGGATTGAAAGATGCATTCGCCTTTCATGAAAGGCCTATTTCTTTGGACTCTGCTATGTCTCAGGCCGTTCGTATTGACAGGCGTCTTAGAGAGAGAGGAGAGATCTCTCCTTCCTGTCATACTCGGTCCCAGGACTGTGCAGCGGTCCCATTCTCTGCGCAGGGGTCTCAGTCGCTGTCAGCCCCTTCTGAGCAGGAGCCCATGCAGCTGGGGTTGATTGCTTCTGACAATAGAAGATTCAGCCCGCATGAGAGGGTTTGTTTTTGTTGTGGAGGTATTAATCATTTGGCAAATATTTGTCCCTCTAGGAGATTCAGGCAGTTCTCTGGGTATAATAAAGAAACAAAGAGGAAAAAATCTTTGAAAAAAGTTCCGTCTGTTACTATTGGCAGGATTGAGGCGGAAATTGAAGATTTTCCGTTTGCTTGTAGTTCCCGTTTTGTCCTGCCGGCTAGGGTGGCGCTAGAGAGCAAGAACATTTTTTGTGAGATTTTTGTGGATAGTGGAGCAGCGGTTAATCTCATTGATAATCACTTTGCGATAACTCATGGTTTCCAGGTGTGCGCTTTGAGAAAGGATATTCCTGTGTTTTCTATCGATTCCGCTCCACTTTCTCAGAAGTCATTAAAGGGCATAGTTCACAATATCCGTTTAATTGTGAGTGATGCTCATGTTGAGGATGTGTCATGTTTCGTCCTTAGCGGTTTGCCGACTCCTCTAGTGTTGGGGCTACCCTGGCTCACTAAACATAACCCCACCATTGATTGGCAAGCAAGGCAAATAAATGGTTGGAGTGACTTTTGCAGAGAGAATTGCCTCACGACATCTGTTTCTGAGGTTGCTACTAAGACTGTACCATCTTTTCTCTCTGAATTTTCGGATGTCTTCTCTGAGAGTGGAGTTCAGGATTTGCCCCCGCACAGGGAGTACGATTGCCCTATTAATCTCATCCCAGACGCCAAGCTGCCTAAATCTCGTTTATACAATCTTTCCCAACCTGAGAGGATCGCTATGCGTACTTATATCTCTGAGAGTCTGAGAAAGGGACACATACGACCCTCAAAGTCACCTGTTGCCGCTGGTTTTTTCTTTGTTAAGAAAAAAGATGGTTCTTTAAGACCTTGTCTGGATTTCAGGGAGCTGAACAATATCACAATTCGTGACCCTTATCCGCTTCCTCTGATCCCGGACCTGTTTAACCAGGTTGTTGGGGCTAAAGTCTTTTCCAAATTAGATTTAAGAGGGGCATACAACCTGGTCAGGGTCAGAGAAGGGGACGAATGGAAGACGGCCTTCAATACCCCTGAGGGCCATTTTGAGAATTTGGTTATGCCTTTTGGGTTGATGAATGCCCCAGCCGTTTTTCAGCATTTCGTGAACAGCATTTTTTATCATTTGATGGGAAAATTTGTATTGGTGTATTTGGATGACATTTTGATTTTTTCTCCCGATTTCAAAACTCATAAGGAACATTTACGTCAGGTCTTGCTCATCCTGCGGGAGAATAAATTATATGCGAAACTGGAAAAATGTGTGTTTGCGGTTCCAGAAATTCAATTTCTGGGGTTTCTTCTCTCCGCTTCTGGTTTTCGCATGGACCCCGAGAAGGTCCGCGCTGTGCTTGAGTGGGAGCTTCCTGAGAATCAAAAGGCGCTGATGCGTTTTTTGGGCTTTGCCAATTATTACAGGAAGTTCATTTTGAATTATTCTTCTATTGTTAAACCACTCACTGATATGACCAGAAAGGGGGTAGATTTTTCTTCTTGGTCAGTAGAGGCGCGTAAGGCCTTTTCTGATATCAAGGAGAGTTTTGCTTCCGCTCCCATCTTGGTGCAACCTGATGTTTCATTACCCTTCATAGTTGAGGTTGATGCTTCTGAGGTGGGTGTGGGGGCGGTCTTGTCTCAGGGTTCCTCTCCTGCCAATTGGCGACCGTGTGCCTTTTTCTCAAGAAAACTCTCCTCCGCAGAGAGAAATTACGATGTGGGAGATAGGGAATTGTTGGCCATCAAGTTGGCTTTTGAGGAATGGCGCCATTGGCTAGAGGGGGCCAGACACCCTATTACCGTATTTACTGACCATAAAAATCTGGCCTACTTGGAGTCAGCCAAGCGTCTGAACCCGAGACAGGCCAGATGGTCGTTGTTCTTTTCTAGGTTTAATTTTGTTGTCACGTTCCGCCCTGGAGTTAAGAATGTGAAGGCAGATGCCCTGTCACGTTGTTTTCCGGGAGGCGGGAATTTTGAAGACCCGGGTCCCATTTTGGCTGAAGGTGTGGTGGTCTCTGCTCTTTTTCCTGAATTGGAGGCAGAGGTGCAGGCAGCCCAGTCAGAGGCTCCTGATCTTTGTCCTCCTGGGAGGTTGTTTGTGCCTCTCGCTTTAAGACACAAGATTTTTAAAGAACACCACGATACGGTCCTTGCTGGGCACCCGGGGGTAAGAGCCACACTGGATCTCATCGCTCGGAGATTCTGGTGGCCTGCGCTTCGTAAGTCGGTTGAGGGTTTTGTGGCAGCCTGCGAGACTTGCGCTCGTGCCAAGGTCCCTCATTCACGGCCATCAGGTCCTCTCCTTCCCTTACCCATTCCTTCCCGTCCTTGGACACATCTGTCCATGGACTTTATCACGGACCTGCCTCGTTCCTCGGGGAAGACTGTGATTCTGGTGGTGGTGGACCGTTTTAGCAAAATGGTGCATTTCATCCCTTTTCCTGGTTTGCCCAATGCTAAGACGCTGGCGCAGGCATTTGTTGATCACATTGTCAAGTTGCACGGTATTCCTTCAGACATAGTCTCTGATAGGGGCACGCAGTTTGTTTCCAGATTCTGGAAGGCTTTCTGTTCTCGCTTGGGGGTTCGGTTGTCATTCTCTTCTGCTTTCCACCCGCAGTCGAATGGCCAGACAGAGCGCGTCAATCAGAATCTGGAGACATATCTGCGTTGTTTTGTGGCGGAGAATCAAGAGGATTGGTGTTCTTTTTTGTCCCTTGCTGAGTTTGCTTTAAATAACCGTCGTCAGGAGTCCTCTGATAAGTCACCATTTTTTGGTGCATATGGGTTTCATCCACAGTTTGGGACTTTCTCGGGAGAGGGGTCTTCTGGTTTACCTGATGAGGACAGATTCTCCTCGTCTTTGTCATCTATTTGGCAAAAGATTCAAGATAATCTAAAGAGCATGAGTGAGAGATATAAGCGTGTGGCTGATAAGAGACGTGTGCTTGGTCCGGACCTGAATGTTGGTGATCTGGTGTGGTTGTCTACCAAGAATATCAAATTGAAGGTTCCCTCCTGGAAGTTGGGTCCTAGGTTTATTGGGCCTTACAAAATCCTGTCTGTCATCAATCCTGTTGCATACCGTCTTGATCTTCCTCAGACTTGGAAGATCCATAATGTTTTTCATAAGTCCTTATTGAAACCTTATGTTCAACCCATTGTACCCTCGCCTTTGCCTCCTCCTCCGATTATGGTTGATGGGAATCTTGAATTTCAGGTCTCTAGGATTGTGGATTCTCGTCTTGTCCGCGGTTCTCTTCAGTACCTTGTTCAGTGGGAGGGGTATGGTCCTGAGGAGAGGATGTGGGTCCCAGTGACGGACATTAAGGCCTCTCGTCTCATCAGGGCATTCCATAGGTCCCATCCTGAGAAGGTGGGCTCTGAGTGTCCGGAGTCCACTCGTAGAGGGAGGGGTACTGTCACAACCAGACAGCTGAGAAGCTCTGACAGAGGCCTTTCAGAACCTCCTCCTTGAATTTCTGTGTTGTGGTATTCAGCTCCTCCTCTCGTCAGCCTCTCTCAGCTGTCATGTCTTAATTGCTTCCCTTTAAATGCCTCCCCAGAATGCTTTTCTGGGCGGCTTATATTTCTTCCTGGAGTGTGTGTGCACGCTGATCTGTCCTCCTGTTTGCTTCAAAGCTAAGTGTACTTTTATATGTTAATATCTGTTTGCTGGATTCCAGATGACCCTGACTCCCTCCGTGTCTTGTGTAGGGAGCCGGTGGTCGTGTCCCCTCACTATAGTAGGGTGCTCAGGGCTTTATAGTCAAGGTTCGTGGATATGCAAACCTCCACCATTAGGATCTTTGCATAGGCTGAGCAGCCAGGGAAAGTGCCAGGTCTTCTGCAGGGGTCTCCCTTGGTTCCTTAGTTTTTGGATCCAGCGAGTCGTTTATACATGTTGCTTTGCCTTGTTACCTGTACACATTCCGTGACAGCAAAAGTCCAAACGGATGGCTAAACCGAAGCAGGGTCTTGCGAAACCAGGGATCAGGAACCAGAAGGGTAGTCAGACAAAGCCGGGATCAGGAACCAGCAGGGTAGTCAGACGAAGCCAGGATCAGGAATCAGCAGGGTAGTCAGACGAAGCCAGGATCAGGAACCAGAAGCAGCAGCAGTCTTAGAAGCATGTGAGCACAGGGGGACCAAGCAAGGAACTGAAGCCACAGACCTCCTATATATATGAGCTAGGCATCCAGCTCCTCCCAGTGGGAAGGAGGAGCCGCAGGGTGGGAGGCTACAAGAAACCCAGAAACCAAGATGGCCGCCAGCACATGTCAAACGAAGGAGAACAGCAAGGAGGTAAGACCATGACAGTACCTCCCCCTCAAGGGCCCCTCCTCCGCGGAGTAAGGAACGGTTTCTGAGGGAAGCGTGCGTGGAAGGCTCGGAGCAAGGCAGGAGCATGGACATCTGCGGAGGGAACCCAGGAACGCTCCTCTGGACCATAACCACGCCAATGGACCAAAAACTGCACCCGGCCGCGGACCAGGCGTGAGTCCAGGATATTGCTCACCTCATACTCCTCACGATTGCCCACTTGGACCGGACGAGGCCGAGGAATCGAGGAAGTGAAACGATTACACACCAGTGGCTTCAACAGGGAGACATGAAACACGTTGGAGATCCGCATGCCAGGAGGAAGCGCAAGGGCATAGGCTACCGGGTTTACCCTGCGAAGCACTCGGAAGGGACCAACAAAGCGAGGCGCCAGCTTGGGAGTGGGCACTCGAAGGTTGAGGTTGCGGGTGGACAACCATACGCGGTCTCCGACCTGGTAGGAAGGAGCGGGCGCTCGTCTGCGATCAGCCTGGAGTCTCTGGCGCTGCGCAGAGACCTCAAGGGACCTCTGGATCTGTACCCAAGAAGCACGTAGGACGGAAAGGTGATCCTCCACAGTCGGAATATCCTGGGGAGAGAATACCTCCGGTAACACGGCAGGTTGGAACCCATAATTGGCCATGAAGGGAGACGTCCCAGAGGAAGAGTTCACCGCCGTGTTCCTGGCAAACTCAGCCCAAGGCAGGAGGTCAACCCAATTGTCTTGGTGATCGGAGACATAGCAACGAAGGAATTGCTCCAAGGCCTGATTGGATCGTTCTGCGGCCCCATTGGACTGAGGGTGGTAGGCCGAGGAGAAAGAGCAGATGAATCCCCAACTGGGAGCAAAAGGCGCGCCAGAACCTGGACACAAACTGACTCCCCCGATCCGACACAATCTCCTTGGGCAAACCGTGCAACCGGAAGACCTCCCTGGCGAAAATCGATGGCCAACTCTTGTGCAGAGGGTAACTTCTTGAGAGGAACACAGTGGCACATTTTGGAAAACCGATCCACTAATCACTGAGAATGACCGTATGGCCTCGGGATGCAGGGAGGTCCACAATGAAATCCATCCCCAGGTGTGACCATGGACGCTCCCCGGTGGTTATGGGTTGCAAAAGGCCCAACGGAAGGTGCCGAGGGGACTTACTCTGGGCACAAACGGAGCATGCCTGCTACATATGCGGCGATGTCGGAACGTAGAGAAGGCCACCAGAACAGACGTGAAACAGCCCAGGACAGCTGATTCTTTCCAGGATGCCCCGCGGCCTTGGAGTTATGGTAGGTTCGCAACAACCGAGTGCGCAACTCCTCAGGCACAAAACACCTGCCGTTGTGTCTCCCAGAGGGAGCACCAGATTGAGCCGCCAAAATCTGCTTACCCAGGGGAGAGGTCAGGCTGGTGCGAATGGCGGCCAGGATCTGATTCGGAGGTATGACCGAAGTCGGAATCGACTCCTCCCCGGACAGCTCGGAGTACTGCCGTGATAAGGCATCCGCTCTGATGTTCTTGGAACCGGGTAGGTAGGAGACCACGTAATTAAAACGTGACAAGAACAGAGCCCATCTGGCCTGACGTGGTGTCAATCTCTTGGCCTCAGAGAGGTAGGTCAGATTCTTGTGGTCCGTCAGGATGAGAACCGGAACCACCGAGCCCTCGAGCAAGTGCCTCCATTCTTTAAGGGCCTGCACGATGGCCAATAACTCCCTGTCACCAATCTGGTAGTTGCACTCCGCGGAAGACAGTTTCCGGGAGTAAAACCCACAAGGAAGCAGAGGACCCTCTGGTGTTCTACGCTGAGACAGGAGGGCGCCTACTCCCGTCTCAGACGCGTCCACCTCGAGGACAAATGGCAACCCAGGGTTGGGATGCGACAGAATCGGAGCCGACACAAAGGCGGACTTTAGAGCCTCAAAAGCTCGGATGGCCTCGGGCGGCCAGACCTGGGAATTACTGCCCTTCCTGGTCAGATCCGTGAGAGGCTTGGCTAGCATGGAAAAGTCCCTGATGAACTTCCGATAATAATTGGCGAAGCCCAAAAAGCGCTGCAGGGCACGAAGACCACTGGGCTGGGGCCACTGTAAGACAGCCGAAACCTTCTCAGGATCCATGGAGAACCCCTCAGCGGAAATGATGTAACCTAAGAAGGTTACCTGGGATCGGTGAAATTCGCATTTCTCAAGCTTACCGAACAGCTTGTTCTCTCGTAACCGTTGCAACACTCGTCTGACATCCAGAATGTGGGCCTCCATGGATTCAGAATATACCAAGATGTCATCCAAATAGACCACCACACACTGCTGCAACAGGTCACGGAAAACATCGTTGATGAATTCCTGGAAGACTGCGGGCGCATTGCACAACCCAAAGGGCATAACCAAGGATTCATAATGACCGGTCCTGGTGTTAAACGCGGTCTTCCACTCATCGCCCGCCTTGATCCTTACCAGGTTATATGCCGCCCTCAGGTCGAGTTTGGTAAAGACCGTGGCCCCTTTGAGGCTGATCGAACAGCTCGGAAATCAAGGGTATCGGGTAAGCGTTCTTGATCGTGATGCGATTGAGACCCCTGTAATCGATGCAAGGCCTCAACTCACCGCCCTTCTTTTTCACAAAGAAAAATCCAGCCCCTGCCGGGGACGAGGATTTGCGAATGTGTCCGCGTGAAAGCGCCTCCCTCACGTACTCCTCCATGGCCTCATTCTCCGCTACCGACAGTGGATAGACTTTGCCACGAGGCGGAACGGCACCAGATTGTAACTCTATGGCACAATCGTATGGGCGGTGCGGAGGTAGGGCAACCGCACGCACCTTATCGAATACATCCCGGTACTCCTCGTATTCAGGAGGCAACAGAGAGTCCGAGGAAGTACACAGCAACTTGACAGGCCCATGGATGCAACTAGCCCCACACTGCGGTGACCACGAGAGGATCTCGGCCGATTTCCAATCGAAAGTCGGATTATGCTTCTGGAGCCAGGGGTACCCCAAGACCACCGAGTAGTGTGGAGACGAAATAACCTGGAGACAGACCGACTCTCTGTGAACGGCACCAATGGCCATCCCCACTGGAAGGGTCTCATGAGTCATGTGTGGCGGCAGAAGGGGTCTGCCGTCTATCGCCTCAAGAGCCAGTGGAGAACCTCGAGGCTGCAGAGGAATGGAATTGGCGGCAGCGAACACACTATCAATGAACAAACCACCAGCACCAGAGTCCACCAACGCCTGGGTCGTCACCGAGCCCCCGACCCAGGAGAGGACAACAGTAATCAGTGGTTTGTCAACACGGGAAACCGGGGACGAGGAGACTCCACCCAAGATCTGCCCCCGACAGGATCTCAGGTGCGAGCGTTTCCCGGACGGTTCGGGCATGCCAACCGAAAATGCCCACCGAGACCACAGTACATGCATCGGCCCTCGCGTCTCCGGAGTACCCTCTCCCCCTCGGACAGGCGAGCAAACCCCAGCTGCATGGGTTCACCCCCAGACAAGTCATCCCCAGGAGGCGTGGGAGGAGAGGGAGGCACGGGTGGGACAGCAAACGTAGGCGCCAATCTGTTAGAAGACCTCCGCAGGCTCTCCTTAAAGGAAGGTCTCTCCCTGAGTCTGGTGTCAATCAAAATCAGGAAAGAAATAAGAGACTCGAGCTCCACTGGTAGGTCCTTAGCTGCAACCTCATCCTTCAAGGCATCCGAGAGACCATGAGAGAAAGCAGCGACCAGAGCCTCATTATTCCAGCCCACCTCTGCTGCCAGGGTACGAAACTCAATGGCGTATTCAGCTACGGATCGTGAACCCTGTCTGATGGACATAAGGAGCTTCGCAGCAGAGGCAGCACGAGCCGGCACATCGAATACCTTCCGAAGAGAAGCAACAAAACCGGAAAACTCGGCAACCACCGGATTGTTGTTCTCCCATAAAGGGCTGGCCCAGGCCAAGGCCTTGTCCGAGAGCAGCGAGATCAAGAAGCCCACCTTTGATCTCTCAGTAGGAAAGGCATGTGGCAGCAACTCGAAGTAAATGCCCACCTGGTTAAGGAAACCTCGGCACTGAGTTGGCTCTCCCCCAAAGCGCTGTGGAAGGGGGGCAGAACCGGTCATACCCCGAAACACCTGCAGGCGCAGCAACAGGTGTCGGGGTAGACTCTGGCGCAACAACCGGAGCGGCAGTAGGAGCGGGCCCAGGAGCGACAACCGACCCATCGGCAACGGAAGCTAAATGAGCCGTGCGTTCAAGCAGGGTTTGCAACGCCACAGCGAACCGACCCAACAGGTGATCCTGCTGATCAAGTCTGGCAACCAGCGTAGGTAGCAAGGATGGCCCTGTACCGTCAGAATTCATGGCTTGGTCCTAATGTCATGGAACCATGAACCAGACGTACAACAAGAGATGAGTGGAAATAAGAAGGCTTTATTGAAAATAAAGCTGTAAGGCAAAAGTCCAAACGGATGGCTAAACCGAAGCAGGGTCTTGCGAAACCAGGGATCAGGAACCAGAAGGGTAGTCAGACGAAGCCGGGATCAGGAACCAGCAGGGTAGTCAGACGAAGCCAGGATCAGGAATCAGCAGGGTAGTCAGACGAAGCCAGGATCAGGAACCAGAAGCAGCAGCAGTCTTAGAAGCATGTGAGCACAGGGGGACCAAGCAATGAACTGAAGCCACAGACCTCCTATATATATGAGCTAGGCATCCAGCTCCTCCCAGTGGGAAGGAGGAGCCGCAGGGTGGGAGGCTACAAGAAACCCAGAAACCAAGATGGCCGCCAGCACATGTCAAACGAAGGAGAACAGCAAGGAGGTAAGACCATGACAGTGTGTCTGGCCCACACAGACTGTTCTGTGGCCACTGGCTAGGCCTCCACTCATACCGTTACAGGGTGTGAGTCACAAATACCTTGCAGATAAAAAAAAATTATATTTCATATTTTTCTGTGATATAATCCCACTTGCAAGCCAGTATGTGTCAGGGCCACACAGACTGTACTGTGGCCATTGGCTAGGCCTCCATTCATACCGTTACAGGGTGTCACTCACTCACAAATACCTTGCAGATAAAAAAATTCAATTTAATATTTTTCTGTGATATAATCCCAGTTGCCAGCCAGTGTGTGTCTGGCCCCAGACTGTACTGTGACAACTGGCTAGGCCTCCACTCATACCGTTACATGGTGTGAGTCACAAATACCTTGCAGATAAAAAAAATTATACTTAATATTTTTCTGTGATATAATCCCAGTTGCAAGCCAGTGTGTGTCAGGCCCACACAGACTGTACTGTGGCCACTGGCTAGGCCTCCATTCATACCGTTACAGGGTGTCACTCACTCACAAATACCTTGCAGACAAAAAAAATTCAATTTTATATTTTTCTGTGATATAATCCCAGTTGCAAGCCAGTGTGTGTCTGGCCCCAGACTGTACTGTGGCCATTGGCTAGGCCTCCACTCATACTGTTACAGGGTGTGAGTCACAAATACCTTGCAGATAAAAAAATATATATTTGATTTTTTTCTGTGATATAATCCCAGTTGCAAGCCAGTGTGTGTCAGGCCCAATCAGGCTGTTCTGTGGCCACTGGCTAGGCCTCCATTCATACCGTTACAGGGTGTCACTCACTCACTCACAAATACCTTGCAGATAAGAGAAATTCAATTTCATATTTTTCTGTGATATTATCCCAGTTGCAAGCCAGTGTGTGTCTGGCCCCAGACTGTACTGTGGCCACTGGCTAGGCCTCCACTCATACCGCTACAGGGTGTGAGTCACAAATACCTTGCAGATAAAAAAAATATATTTAATATTTTTCTGTGATATAATCCCAGTTGCAAGCCAGTGTGTGTCTGGCCCCAGACTGTACTGTGACAACTGGCTAGGCCTCCACTCATACCGTTACAGGGTGTGAGTCACAAATACCTTGCAGATAAAAAAATTATACTTTTTTTTTTTTCAATCTTTTTATTTTAGAAATGTTAAAGGTCGAGAAGTTTGGCTTCCCCATTGCTATTATTGATGCAATCTTTACATTGTATTCCCGCCCGTCGGCCTCTCTTTTGGTCAACGATCATTTGTCTAGCCCCTTTGAGATAACAAACGGTACCAGGCAGGGTTGCCCTCTCTCCCCCACCCTTTTTGTTTTGGTGATGGAAACCTTACTTCAGAAAGTGAGACAAGAACCGCATATTAGTGGCGTTGCTACGCCAGGGGGAGAGTTGAAAATGCTGGCTTTTGCGGATGACCTACTGTTTCTGCTATCCAACCCAGAGAGGGGGTTACCCTGCCTACACAAACTGTTTGATTGCTTTGGGGAGGTCTCAAACTTTAAAGTGAATACTGCAAAATCTGAGTTATTGAATGTCTCCTTAGCAAAACATAGAATCTTGCAGCTTAGAAAGGAATCGTCTTTTTCTTGGGCCCAAACCTCTCTAAAGTATCTGGGAGTGAATATCCCTTCATCCATAACCAAAATTTATGATGCGAACTTCCGTCCACTCCTAGATGAGATTCAAAAAATCCTGATAGAGTATGATATTCCTTTGATATCGTGGATAGGTAGGAAGAATGTAATCCAGACATATGTACTCCCGAAGGTCCTTTATAAATTACAGATGCTCCCAATCGCACTACCACAATACTTCTTTACAAAGCTGAAATCGCTTTTCTCTCGTTACCTGTGGAAACAGAAGCGCCCGAGATTGGCACATGTCCTCCTTACCAGACCTGTAAACAAAGGTGGATTAGGACTGCCAGATGTTAGCACAATTTATTCAGCAATCCATCTGAGGAGATGGTTCAATCTGACTACCTTCTCTGCACAGGACTGTATTTCTGGGTGGTCAAGGGAGGCATATAGGGGTAATTTACTGAAGGATATGTGGCTCCCCTCTCACAAGAAGCGTATGATGTATAACTCATCAGATAGTAATCTGTTTTACAAGGGTGCCTCAAACGTGTGGTCATTGATGTCAACTGAACTGGCGCCTGGATTGTCACCATTGTTGCCTTCTAGTCTGATACCTGTAGTCATCGAAAAGGAGTCTTTGACTTTCCAACCTATGTGGGATCAGCTGGCTCATATCTCCGTTACTAATCTATTCCCGAGTGGAGGGGTTCCCAGCCGTTCAGATCTCCAGACATTAATACCGAACTTTAAGCTTACTTTTTTGCACTTTTCACATTTTAATAGTTGTTGTGCAGCTTTCTTACAGGCCAACTACCCCTTTAGGGCTCCCACCGACTTTGAAAAAGAGTTACTGACACCAGCAGGTAGACTGAACAAGTTGTCTAAGTGGTTAACCATTGTGAGGAGTGTGAAACACTTGAGTGACCCTGGGTTTGTAGCCTCTTGGGAAAAGGAACTGGGTATTTCTCTCACTGAGCCGGAAATTAAACAGATTCTTCAGCACTCCCATGGTCACTCAAGGTGTATTCGTCTCCAAGAGTCTCATTATAAAGTACTTACTCGCTGGTACAAGACTCCGGAGTTTCTGAAGTTACACGGATTAGCCCCTACAGATCGATGTTGGCGATGTAATGTGCAAGTTGGCTCACATACTCATATCTGGTGGAGTTGCTCAGTTATACGTCCATTTTGGTCCGAACTAGAGAATATAATCAAGGTAGTTGTAGGGAAGAACCTTGAGCTGACTCCGGAAGTGGTTCTACTTGGTTGCTCGTCGAAGGACGTATGTCAATCCTCTGCATCTTTAGTAACCTATCTTCTCGCTGCAGCAAAGTCCTTGATACCCTTGAAATGGCTGAGTGTAGACCCGCCCACCATCAAAGAATGGTGTGGGAAGGTACATCAAATTTGCAGATTCGAAGAGATGTCCAGCAGGTCATGTCGTGCTCACCACAAATTTCTTCGGATCTGGAGTCCTTGGCTATCTTCACCTTATTGTACGGATTCACAGGGTAGCCTACTTCCTGACTGATTTGATTGCCTTGTGATGTCGTTCTTTGAGGCAGTATCCCCCCCTCCCCCCTCCTTTCCCCCCGTCCCCCTCCTCTCTCTCTCTATCTTCTTTCTTTTCGTTGGTCTTCCTTTTTCTCTGTTCCTTTATTTTCTACTTTTTATAGTCTTTATTTACTTATATTCTTATTGGTTGATTGTTTTTTTTACCTTCTCTGACTTCCGCCAATCTTATTCAATGGCAGATTTCTACCAAAGGTTAGAGAATACAGCTATACATCAGGAAATTGTACTCTCTAGTATGACGTAATACTAGTATTAAATTATTTTCTGATTCATGTTATTCATCCGTGCCTGTGATATGTCCCTTGTGGGACACTGTAAGGTCTATTGTGTATGCCATGGATGTCAATCTATCTTTATATTGAATAAAAACAAAGTTGACAAAAAAAAGAAATGTTAAAGGTCTACATCATTACATTTTGGTATCACAAACCAACAACAAAACAACAGTACAGTAATACATAGTCTCATCCTATGTTTAATTTCTTTCCTATTTTTTAACCTCCCCCTCCCTCCAACCCCCTTTTCTTCCGCGGAGCTACTGTCATTGCGCCTGGTATTATCATTTCAGGTGGCCCCATATCCGCATCCAAGCTGCCTTTTTCCCTGCTGTTTGGGCAAGAATGTATTCATATTGCTTAACCCTGTTCATCTGTTCCATCCACTCCTGAAAATTAGGATATTCCGTAGTACCCCAATGTTTAACAATTATTATTTTGGCCAGTGCAATACCCCGAAGCCAGAGTCTCTGCTCAATTTTGGTTTTATCTGTCTCTGGGAAAACGCCCAGGATAACATATCTAATGCATACTTCGTATTTCATAGGGGAACTATCCCGCAATTTCCGAAATATTTTAATCCAATATTCTTTTATCCCTGGGCATTCCCACAGTAAGTGTATATAGTCTCCTCTGTCTTTGCTACATTCATAACAGTTCTGTTTCCTATCCTTATAAATGGTATGCAAAAAGAATGGTGTATAGTAGAGACGGAGTATGATTTTCAAAAGAATCCATGCATGGGCAGGGGAAACCGTTGATCTTTTAATATTTCTATACACAACGTTCCACAAAATGGGCTCCCCATTTTGCAAGTCCTTTTCCCATTTGGCCTCACTTCTGAATGTGATTGTTTTAGTGTATTCATATTTTAACTTTGCATAGATGTGTGATATAGAAGTGTTAAAAGTCATTTCTTGACAAGTATCTAAAAAAGTGTTACTTACTATATTTAAATAATTCTTATTCTCCGTGTAGTGAATAGCGTGACGTAATTGTTCATATCTAAATTTATCGATTTATCGAAATATCAATTGTAGAAATAAATAAGGTCCTGGGGCAAGTAAAATCTGAAAAGGCACCAGGAAGTGACGGGCTCCCTTTTGAAATTTATAAAACCTTCTCCCAGGTGTTAGTACCTGAACTAAAAACAACATTGGACGAGGCTAAAAAAATTGGGGACTTACCAGACTCTATGAAAGAGGCAATTATAACACTAATTCCAAAAAAGGGTAAAGAACAACTAGACCCGGGATCATATAGGCCAATATCACTTTTAAATACCGATGTTCAAATTTTGGCAAAAGTCTTGGCCGATAGACTCTCAAGGGTGGTTAAGGGTATAATAAACCTAGATCAAACAGGTTTCATACCGGGCAGAACGATATACTCAAATATAAGAAGGTTGTATTTAAATATTGAAGCTAACAGAACAGAAGCGGGGGAGAAAGCCGTATTATCACTGGATGCCCAAAAGGCATTCGACTGTATTGAATGGGAATATTTATGGGCAGTACTAAAAAGGGTCGGTATAGGGGAAGGGTTTATAAGATGGATACAGCTAATATATCAGGATCCGCGGGCCAGAGTGATGGTGGATGGGAAGCTTGTCCCTGCCCCTTGCCCTATATCGGGGCACTAGGCAGGGATGCCCTCTCTCTCCACTGTTATTCGCCATTGCGATCGAACCTATGGCAAGTATAATAAGAAACGATAGGGAAATTAAAGGCTTTCACTATGATGGAGGGGAAGAAAAATTGTTAATGTATGCGGATGATATTTTGTTATTTATGCACAGTACTGGAGACCAGTTTAATAGAGTTATAGATATAATAGATAAGTTTGGTTGTTTTTCTGGTTTAAATATTAATTGGGGGAAATCATATATGTTGATGTTGGGAGATGCACAACCACAGGGGTTCTTAAAGGTGCAGGTGTTAGGAAAACAAGAAAACTTTAAATATTTGGGGATACAAATCTCCGGAAACATAGGAGAATATGAAAAACTAAATGTACTTCCCCTAATAAAAGAACTTAGGGCCAAAATACACGTCTGGCGTAGATTACCAATTTCAATACAGGGTCGGGTAAACTTAATAAAAATGGTTTTTCTCCCCAAAATACTATATGTCCTTCAAAATGCCCCAGTCAGGTTGTCGCAGGATACCTTTAGATTGCTTGATAGGTTAATGGGAGAATTTCTTTGGAAAGGTAAGATTCCCAGAATAAAGAGAGAGATACTTCAGCTCCCAGTGAGAGAAGGTGGACTCGCAGTTCCGAATTGGTTTTTCTATTATATAATTACACAATATGGTCAAATAAAGAGTAGTTTGGATGGGTTGGTGGGTAGTCAGGTAGTAAATAGACTGGGATGGAAAGAAGAATGGAATTTTTTAGAGGTGTTGGAATCGGGTACACTGGGAGGAAAAAACACAGGAAATAGAGTTTTAAATTTAATGGAATATATATGGGTAGAGATTAAAAAAACACTAGAGATTAAAGGGTTTTTGCAATACACACCTATATGGAAAAATATTAACCTTAAGGAACTGCAGGGGATTAAAATGTACATCGACTGGGAGAAAAATGGGATGAAATACTTAAACCAGATATTCGAACAGGGTAAATAGAAAGACTTTAATATAATGGTTAGAGAGTTCGGTATACCGTATAAGGACATATACAAATACTTTCAGCTTAGGAATGCATTGAGGTCAGTTATGGAAGAGGATAAATATAAGATAGAAAGATCTGAGATATTACACAAATTTACTAATGGGTGAAAGAAGAGGAATAACGGCAAAAAGATATAAGATACTGATGGGGGGAAAAAAGAAACGGGTTACAATATTAGCTAGGAAAAAATGGGAGAATGAACTGGAATTTTTTACGGAAGAAAAATGGAACGATGCATTAAAGAACTATTCTCGAGTCTCAAATAGGGGTTCACACAAGATTTCACAATTTTTTGTGGTTCATAGGTTGCATAGATCCCCATGGATATTAAAAAGAATGGGCGTTAGATCCTCGGATGATTGTGTAAAATGTGGGGGAGAGAGAGCCGACTTAATGCATTGCTTCTGGAGATGTCCCAGATTGTTTAGATATTGGACAGAAATAACAGATACTATATATCGAATTTTGAAGGTTCAAATATCAGAGGATCCGATGACGTGTATTCTGGGGGCAACCGAACATCTGGGTTTGAATAGAGATATAAGTATGGTCCTTAGTAAGGTCTTATTTCAAGCTAGACTCTTAATACTCAAGAAATGGGTAGGGGTTGACCCTCCAACAGTTCGGCAGTGGAGAAAAGCAGTAGAGGACATGATTAAAGAAGAACGGGTGATGGAGGGCCATAGTAGAAAAGGAAAAATTATGGATGAAATATGGAAGAGCTGGTTACTTTAGGGCTGGATAGATAGATAGTGTTTTTTTTTTTTTTTTTTTTCGTATTACACGTCACCCCCCCCCCCCCCCCCCCTTAAAAATATTTGGGTATGTATGGAATAAGAATGGAATGTTTTTCCTTTCCTTTTTTTTTTTCTTCATCTTTTTCTGACGGTTGTAAATAAAAAGTTGTAATTTCTATTCAATATATAGATGATTATTTTTGAGACGATGGTAACAAAAGGATATTGGTAAAAGGGAAAGGGAAGAGGGAGGGTGGAAGAAGGGGAAAGGAAAAATAAATATAGCCATATATTGTTGTTATATATAGTACCTTATACTGTTAGTATAAATAGTGATGCACTTGGGAGGGGGGGGGGGGGTTGGGGGGGTGGTATGGGTAAAAAGTTAATTTGAATGATTATTGTAATGACTCGTTGGACGGTCAGATACTGTATATTTAATGTGTTTTGTATAACAATAAAGAAATATTTAAAAAAAATATCATTTATCGATAAATCCTGGTGTGATATCTGGTAGGATTTCATTTAAAGACTTAATCTGTCCTTTATGTATAACTTGTGCAATTAAACATATCCCATATTTTTCCCAATATTGAACATCGTCCAGTAGCATAACTTGTGGTAGATGTGCATTCCCCCACAGTGGGGTGTATTGAACTGCCTGGGTTACTCCAGCCATGTATCTAATTTGTTGCCAAATATACCCGAGCATCCTACCAAACGGGTTCATTATTGTTTTCTTCTCCATAGTGCCAGTTTCGAGAATGTGAAAGAGATCCTCCCAGGGTCTACAGTGCTCCCCATAGATAAGCCGAATGCATTTATTCTTTTGATTTCTCACACACCATCTCAATTGGGCAGCTATATAATATCCCTTTAAAAAAGGGACAGAGAGGCCGCTCTCTTCTTTATATAGATATTGTAACTTAATTCTGACTCGTTTGCGCCCCCATATTAGTTCATTGAAGAGGGACTCTAGCTTATTGAAAAATGTATCTTCTATCGTTATTGGACTAGCATTAAATATGTATAATAACATTGGTAGTAACGTCATTTTTATAAGTGCTATGCGATTGATTTGTGACAGGGGGAATTTGAGCCATGTTCTAATTTTCTCCTTAACTCTATCTATTATTGGAAGTATGTTCAGTTTCGTATAGTGTTCCAATTTAGTCCCTATCTGGATACCTAGATATAATAGGGAGTCTGCTGGGGTCAATATGCTAACTCGGAGCTTATAACCTGACGGGACCGGACGTTTTAGTGGGAGAAATTTTGATTTCTCCCAGTTTATCTCATATCCAGATAGACGCCCAAACTCATCCAGGCTATCCATAACCCTGGGCAAGTTCCTATATCCTCTCCCCAGGAACAGTAACATGTCATCCGCGTAAAGGCTGATTTTATCAACTTCTCCCTCACACCCGAAACCCGATATTTCCCCATCTGCACGGATTTTACATGCCATTGGCTCCAAGAACAACGAGAAGAGCAAGGGGGAGAGGGGCAACCCTGACGTGTTCCACGTGTCAAGGGGAAAGGGGCAGAGTATTTACCATTGATTCGAACCCTTGACACTGGATTTTGATAGAGAATGCGAACCCATTTGGAGAAGTATTCACCTATTTTAACCCGGGACATTACTCTCCAAAGGAAGGGCCACTCCACCCTGTCGAAGGCCTTAGCGGCATCTAAGGACAGGATTGAGCAGTCCTCCCCCCTCCCCCATCTGGATATTCAAAAAAACTCTCCTTACGTTGTCCTGTATATTCCTTTTCGGAATGAACCCAGTTTGGTCCACGTGGACAACTTTGTGGATAACTGCCTTTAATCTATTGGCTAGAAGCTTGGCCAGGATTTTATAATCTGTGTTCAACAGAGAGATGGGGCGATAAGATGTGACAGACAGCGGATCTTTCCCTTTTTTGGGGATTAAAGAGATGGTTGCTTCCCTCCATGAGGGAGGAAGAGAACCCATTATCCATGATTGATTTAATACCTCCAACATTCCAACATTTGGGGAAGGATAATTCCCTCATGTTTCCGGTATATTTCAAATGGGAAGCCGTCCATCCCTGGGGAGATAATGCCCTTAATAGATTGCAATGTGGTTTGTAGCTCAATCAGTTGAATAGGTCTATTCAACCAATCAATATCTTGTTGATCGAATTCAGGGATCTGGATGTTATCTAGATATTGATCTATTTTTACTCCCTGATTTTTAGGCCCCGCTTGATATAGCATCGAAAAGTATCTAGTGAATTCCCTTAAAATATCGTCGGTGTCTCGTAAGATATTTCCTACCTCTGTCCTAATTCCGGTTATGTTATTACTCCCTCTTTGATTTTTTACTATCATAGATACCAGTCTACTTGGTTTGCCGGACTCGCTAAAAGTTCTCAACCCTGAAAAGAACATTTTATTCTGGGCTTTTTTTTATATAAATATTGTTTATATTCATCTCGTGCTTTTTTAAGTTGACGTTGTTTTTCTGGGGTATTTACACAGGTAATTTCTTTTAACGCCTGACCTAGCCGGCCTTCTATTTCTTTTTGAGTTTCTGCAAAGGCATTTTTCTGTTTTCTAATTTGATATGAATATCTACCTCGAACAAATGCCTTAAGCGAGTCCCAGACCATATGGATGTGTGTTGAATTAACATTATCGCTCCAAAAGAGCTTTATTTCTTCATTAATCTTGTTAAGGTCCCTTATTAATGTCATCCAATGAGGATTGAGTTAAAAATTTTTATTCTGGTTTATTTTATTTTGGTTATGCAGTATTACCATGACCGGGCTGTGATCGGAAACGCCGTGACGTTCATAATTCATTTTTTTAACCTTATTGATGAGCCTGGGGCTGGCAAGGGCCAGATCAACTCGCGACATGGACCTGTATGTATTACTGAAACATGAAAATGCTTGCTTATCTCCATATAAAGACCGCCATATGTCGACCAATGCCATTTCTTTACACATTCTAGATAATAAAGAACTTGAGCCAGAGCTTAATTCATAGTTAGTTATGGTGGAGGTCCTATCTTTTCTAATGTCCATGACCGAGTTGAAATCGCCCATCACCAGCACCGGGCATTCCTCTCGTGCCGCGATATAATCCATAAGTCTGCATAATACCATTGTCGTAAAAGGAGGTGGAATGTATATAAAGGCAATAATTCTCCTTTGCCCCTGCCAATGACAATGAAGAAAAATATACCGACCCTCTTGGTCGATTAACTGTTCTATCGGCTCATAGTCTACCTGTCTATGCACGTAAACACTGATTCCACGGGAGTGTGTGGAGTAACAAGAATGATATTCATGAGAGGCCCATCTCCTTCCGCCGAGCACTGCCACTTTTTCACCTCTAAGGTGTGTTTCTAACAGAGCCACTATTGCTGGTAAATGTCTAGAAACAAGATCAAACACTACACATCTCTTAATTTTATCCGCAATACCGCGGATATTCCAAGTCAGTATTAGATAGACATCCCCTATATATATATATATATTTTTTTTTTTATACTTTTTTTATACTTAATATTTTTCCGTGATATAATCCCAGTTGCAAGCCAGTGTGTGTCAGGCCCACACAGACTGTACTGTGGCCACTGGCTAGGCCTCCATTCATACCGTTACAGGGTGTCACTCACTCCTGACGAAGCCGTAGGGTGAAACGCGCGTCGATGTTGTGCGCCCAGGGTCCACACGCCCACTCACCACCATGTCTTCAGGTACGTTCTGAGCCAGTACTGTTCCACACTTTTGCTTGGGACCTCTGTACACATCCATAGTGAGTCCCTCAACATACCCATGGTGTATATTGTTTATATTGCCACTCTAATTTGAGTACTCATTATTTCCATGGTTTGTTTCTACTGTCCTAGTACGATGTGTAGAGTGATAGAGCTCTTCCTTGTACCCAGTATGGTCATCTGCATGACTCGTGCATAGCATCTTTGCGGAGACATTACATTTGGCCATCCAGGTTATCTCTGAACTTATATCCATTCATACCGTTACAGGGTGTCACTCACTCACTCACAAATACCTTGCAGATAAGAGAAATTCAATTTCATATTTTTCTGTGATATTATCCCAGTTGCAAGCCAGTGTGTGTCTGGCCCACAGACTGTACTGTGGCCACTGGCTAGGCCTTTACTCATACTGTTACATAGTGTGAGTCACAAATACATTGCAGATAAAAATATATATATTTAATATTTTTCTGTGATATAATCCCAGTTGCAAGCAAGTGTGTGTCAGGCCCACACAGACTGTACTGTGGCCACTGGCTAGGCCTCCATTCATACCGTTACAGGCTGTCACTCACAAATTCCTTGCAGATAAAAAAAAATTCAATTTATTATTTTTCTGTAATATAATCCAAGTTGCAAGCCAGTGTGTGTCAGGCCCACACAGACTGTACGGTGGCCACTGGCTAGGCCTCCAGTCATACCGTTACAGGGTGTGAGTCACAAATACCTTGCAGATGAAAAAAAGGTTCTATTTAATATTTTTCTGTGATATAATCCCAGTTACAAGCCAGTGTGTGTCTGGTTCACAGACTGTACTGTGGCCACTGGCTAGGCCTCCACTGATACCGTTATAGGGTGTGAATCACAAATACCTTGCAGATAAAAAAAATTATATTTAATATTTTTCTGTGATATAATCCCAGTTGCAAGCCAGTGTGTGTCAGGCCCACACAGACTGTACTGTGGCCACTGGCTAGGCCTCCATTCATACCGTTACAGGGTGTCACTCACAAACACCTTGCAGATTAAAAAAAATTCTATTTAGTATTTTTCTGTGATATAATCCCAGTTGCAAGCCAGTGTGTGTCTGGCCCACTGGCTAGGCCTCCACTCATACCGTTACAGGGTGTGAGTCACAAATACCTTGCAGATAAAAAAAAGTTATATTTAATATTTTTCTGTGATATAATCCCAGTTGCAAGCCAGTATGTGTCAGGCCCACACAGACTGTACTGTGGCCACTGGCTAGGGTGTCACTCACAAATACCTTGCAGATAAAAAAAATTAAATTTCATATTTTTTTGTGATATAATCCCAGTTGCAAGCCAGTGTGTGTCTGGCCCCAGACTGTACTGTGGCCACTGTCTAGGCCTCCACTCATACCGTTACAGGGTGTGAGTCATAAATACCTTGCAAATAAAAAAAATATATTTAATATTTTTCTGTGATATAATCCCAGTTGCAAGCCAGTGTGTGTCAGGCCCACACAGACTGTACTGTGCCCACTGCCCACCACTTATATAGGGTGGCACAGTACCTTGCACGCATAGTACCACTTATCTAAAAAAAAATGACAGGCAGAGGCAGGTCACCACGCATGGGCCGTCTTGGTCGTGGTGCTGTGATTTCCACTGGCCCTGGAATAATTCGCAGTATTCAGAGGTCACGTACTCTGAACCCCAAAAATTCTGAGAAAATAGTTGACTGGCTTACACAGGACACCCAATCTTCAACAGCTTCTGCTAAGAACCTTGATGCACCATCCTCCTCCAGTTCAGCTTTGTTCATCTGCTCTCAAGTTACCACTCTCCCGCCCGCCACCACCACCACCACTTCCACCACAGCTGCTTCACTTGATCCCTCAGAGGAGTTATTTACACATCAGTTGGATGAAATTAGTGATGCGCAACCATTATTGCCAGAGGATGTAGATAACAGGGATATGTCTCAGTCAAGCAGCATTATACACATGGACGTACAGTGTGATGATGATGTTGTACCCACTGCTGCTTCCTTTGCTGAGGTGTCAGATACAAGTGAAGCGGTTGATGATGATGATGATGATGATGTGTCCGTGGATGCCACGTGGGTGCCTGCTCAAAGAGAAAAAGAAGAGGGGGAAAGTTCAGAAGGGGAGACAGAGAGAAGGAGGAGACGAGTTTGAAGCAGGGGGAGGTCGTCGCAAGGAGCTAGTGGCACAGTCAGACAGCATGTATCGGCACCCGGGGTCAGCCAGACAGCACGCCAATCAGATGGACCCTTGCCCCAACACTGTATGCCAGAGATGCCATGACTTCCTTTTCAGACACTGAGAACTGGTTTGGGATTGCCTTTTTTGAAAAAAAAAATTGTCCGGGTACCTTCCACTGTGGTGTCCCAATAGCGACAAATTTTTTGAAGGCCTCAGTCTCCACCAGCTGGTATGGTAAAAGCTGGCGGGCTAAGAGTTCCGTCAAGCCAGCTGTCAGACGCCGGGCAAGGGGGTGACTCTGTGTCATTGGCTTCTTGCTCTCAAACATTTCCTTTACAGACACCTGACTGTGGGCAGATGAGATGGAACTGCAGAAGGTGAGACGCGGAGTGGCGGGTGGTTGAGAGGGGGCATGGAGGACAGCAGTCGTTGACGTGGCTGAAGATGCTGGACCAGGAGGAGGATGGTGTTGCCACCAACAGAATGCCGTCATTGCAAAGCTCAGCAGTGTGGCATTGTTTTTTGTGTGTCTGCCTCTGATAACAGCAATGCCATTTGGAACCTGTGCCAAAAGAAACTGAGTCGTGGGAAGTCCAACACCCACCTCGGTACAACTGCTTTGCGAAGGCACATGATCTCACATCACAAACGCCAATGGGATCAACACATGAGTACAAGCAGAACACAAACTCAAAGCCACCATCCTCCTCCTGGTCCAGCATCTTCAGCCACGTCAACCACTGCTGTCCTCCTTGCCCCTTCTCAACCAACCGCCATTCCACCTCTCACCTTGAGCAGTTCCATCTCATCTGCCCACAGTCAGGTGTCTGTAAAGGAAATGTTTGAGCGTAAGAATCCAATGTCACCGAGTCACCCCCTTGCTCGGTGTCTGACAGCTGGCTTGACGGAACACTTTGCCCGCCAGCTTTTACAATACCAGCTGGTGGAGTCTGAGGCCTTCAAAAAAAAAAAAACGCTATTGGGACACCACAGTGGAAGGTACCCAGACAAATTCTTTTTTCAAAAAAGGCAATCCCAAACCACTACTCAGTGACTGAAAAGGAAGTCATGGCATCTCTGGCATACAGTGTTGGGGCATGGGTCCATCTGACCACTGATACCTGGTCTGCAAAGCACGGTCAAGGCAGGTATATCACCTACACTGCGCATTGGGTCAACCTGCTGACGGCTGCCAAGCATGGAATGCGTGGCTCTGCAGCTGAGTTGGTGACACAGCCACGAATTGCAGGCAGGCCTACTGCCACCTCCTCTACTCCTCCTACTCCATCCTCTTCCATAACCTCCTCGGCTGAGTCCTCTTCTGCAGCGGCGTCTGGCTGCACATTAACTGAATCCCCCCAGCTTCCCAGGGGCTATTCCACATCCCGGATACGACACTGTCACGCTGTCTTGGGGTTGACTTGCCTGAAAGCAGAGAGCCAAACCGGACCAGCACTCCTATCCGCCTTGAATGCACAGGTGGATCAGTGGCTGACCCCGCACCAACTGGAGATCAGCAAAGTGGTGTGTGACAATGGAAGTAATTTGTTGGCGGCATTAAATTTGGGCAAGTTGTCACATGTGCCGTGCATGGCACATGTGTTGAATCTCATCATACAACGCTTTGTGTCTAAGTACCCTGGCTTACAGGACGTCCTCAAGCAGGCCAGGAAGGTGTGTGGCCTTTTCAGGCGTTCCTACATGGCCATGGCGCACTTTTTAGACATTCAGCGCCGAAACAACATGCCAGTGAGGCGCTTGATTTGCGACAGCCCGACACGTTGGAATTCAACACTCCTAATGTTCGACCGCCTGCTCCAACAAGAAAAAGCTATCAACGAGTATTTGAATGACCAGGGTGCTAGGACAGCCTCTGCGGAGCTGGGAATTTTTTTGCCACGTTACTGGACGCTCATGCGCAATGCCTGTAGGCTCATGCGTCCTTTTGAGGAGGTGACAAACCTAGTCAGTCACACCGAAGGCACCATCAGCGACCTCATCCCATTTGTTTTCTCCCTGGAGCATGCCCTGTGAAGAGTGCTGGATCAGACTGTAGATGACAATGAAGAGGAAGAGTTGTGGTCACCATCACCACCAGAAACAGCCTTGTCATCATAGCTTGCCGGACCTGTGGCAACGCTGCAAGAGGAGAATGAGGAAGAGGAGTCAGAGGAGGAATGTGGCTTTGAGGAGGAGGAAGACCAACCACAGCAGGCATCCCAGGGTGCTTGTTGTTGTCACCTATCTGGGACCCGTGGTGTTGTACGTGGCTGGGGGGAAGAACAGACCGTCAATGACATCAATGAGGAGGAGGAACGGGAAATGAGTAGCTCGGCATCCAACCTTGTGCAAATGGGGTATTTCATGCTGTAATGTCTCTTGAGGGACCCTTGTATAAAAAGGATGAAGGAGAACGACCTATACTGGGTGGCCACGCTACTAGACCCCCGGTATAAGCAGAAAGTGGCGGAAATGTTACTAAATTATCGAAAGTCAGAAAGGATGCAGCAGTTCAATACCAAGCACAACGGGAATCTAACTGGGGAAAAGGCGAAAGTAATCCTCCTCCTACCACGACCACGGCGGCAAGGACAGGACGCTTTACAGATGTGTTGTTGATGGAGGACGTGCGGAGCCTTTTCAGTCCTACACCACAGCCCTTCGGTATCCAGCCTTAGAGAACGACTCGACCGACAGGTAGCAGACTACCTCGCCTTAACTGCAGATATCGACACTCTGAGGAGCGATGAACCCCTTGACTACTGGGTGTGCAGGCTTTACCTGTGGCCTGAGCTATCCCAGTTTGCGATAGAACTCCTGGCCTGCCCTGCTTCAAGTGTCCTTTCAGAAAGGACCTTCAGTGCAGCAGGAGGCATTGTCACTGACATATGAAGTTGCCTCGGTCAAAAAAGTGTTGATTACCTCACCTTCATTAAGATGAATGAGGCATGGATCCCGAAGGGACTGACAGTGGGGGATACGTTTGACTAACAAAAGGTCTGATGACATGCCTTGGCCTCAGAATGGTCCCCACGCTGCTGTATTTAATGTCTGCATACTGGATGACTTTCGTGAATTCTACGCCACCAACTAGGGTTCAAGCTGCAATATTTTAGTCACCTTTCTGCCTTGAAAACATCAATTTTTCCGGCCGCTGCTACAGCAACCTAATTTTTCAGGCATGCGTACACGCCTAATTTTTCTGGCCTCTGGTGCTGCAGTGTGGCTGCAAAAAGAAAACCAAAAAAAAAGGCACATACATGTGTCAATTCTCTTCGTGATCGGTACCTTGTTGTGGTGAAGGGGCTTGTGTATCACAATGAAGCGATCATAACCTCTATGAGAGTGTTGGCAATGTTGCCACACCCTAGATGATAAGGCCGTTGCTTCATTATGATCAGACTAAAAGCGATCGGCTGGATAATTATTCATAGAATAAAACAATAATTTTCTTTTTTTTTTAAGTTGTATGCGTTTTTAATACATAAAATAAAAAAATCATAATACAGTCTCTTAATAGTTTATTAGAAATAATGCAGACAATTTAAAAAAATCCCCATCAATTCCAATACAAAGCAAGTACAAAGCTCAGAACTAAATTATTTCAGGATGTCGTAATGGTTCGTTAATTCGACAATGGTTAATCAATTCGACACACGTCCCCGGATAGGGGACGTAACAGGGATTAAACTGATAGGAATAGTACTAGTTAAGACACCACTCATATAGGGTGTCACAGCACATTGCTCTATGCACGCGCAGTGCCCCAACTTGGGAGAAGGAGGACCGACCAAGCTGCTTTTTCCATCTCCCGGTTCCTAAAATCAATTCAGTTTGGTGTATCAGAGTTTGGTCTGTCACTTTGAAGGCAGTCGAAGGTACCCGGCCTAAATTTTTTTTCACAAAAGGCAATCCCTGATATGGGACGTAACATAGGCATTAAACTGATGGCATTAAACTGATGGGAAGAGAACTACAGAAAATACCACTCATATCGGGTGTGACAGTAAATTGCACAGCGCAGATGCAGTGACGTGGATTCAAACAAAGGGGAGGGAGCCAGCGTTTTTTTTAACCATCTCCCCGTTCGAAAAATCTATTTAATTCACCTTTCGGGGACCCTTGGTGTTGTACGTAGTTTGCGGTTGGGCAAATGGACTGTTTGCTGATGTTTGCGGTGCATTAAAGGGTTTCTACCACTTGCTTTGCACACATTACGTTTTCAGACACTAGCGATCCGCTAGTGTCTGATGTACAATACAAGCTAAGTATTATATTCTTCTGTTCGGCCGTTTGGTTTAAAAAAGCACTTTTATATTTATGGAAATGAGCCTCTAGGTGCTATGCGGGCGTCTTTGCAGCACCTAGAGGCTCCATCTACCTTCATAAACTGCCGCCCAGCTCGTCGCTCCATCACGCCCATCTCCTAGTGCTTCTGGCGTCTGAAATCTCGCGGGGAGCGGTCAGACATTGACTGTGCCTGCGCCGAATTCCGCCGAATGCAGAGACGAACGGCGCAGGCGCGAGATTTCAGATGCCAGAAACAGGGGGAGGATCGAATTCACTAGGAGATGGGCGTGCTGGAGCGACGAGCTGGGCGGCAGTTTATGAAGGTAGACGGAGCCTCTAGGTGCTGAAAAGACGCCCGCATAGCACCTAGAGGCTCATTTGCATAAATATAAAAGTGCTTTTTTAAACCAAACAGCCGAACAGAAGAATATAATACTTAGCTTGTATTGTACATCAGACACTAGCGGATCGCTAGTGTCTGAAAACGAAATATGTGCAAAGCAAGTGGTAGAAACCCTTTAAAAGGGGAGTTTGGTCTGTCAATGTCTGTGAAGCGGGCGTAACCCTTACACTACCTGATCGATACAACATTCTACCTGATCGTATACACACACTGGATGTTTTAAACCACGTTGTTCAAAAAAATTTTGGATTGTTAGGTGATTTATGCCCTTTATGGATTAAAACCCAAATCTGCGTCAACTATGTAATTTTCCATGGGAGTTTTGCTATGGATCCCCCTCCGGCATGCCACAGTCCAGGTGTTAGTCCCCTTGAAACAACTTTTCCATCACTACTGTGGCTAGAAAGAGTCCCTGTGGGCTCCAGGTTCACCCGTTCGCGAACATTTGCAAAAATTCGCACTCGCCGTTCGCGAACGGAAAATTTTATGTTCGCGACATCGCTAAGAGCGTGTTAGCAGGAGGCAGCATTTGAACAACATGATAAAACAGTACCTGTGCACAAGACTACACGTACTGACTGATGGTTCTGCCCCATTCAACTTCTGGGTCTCCAAATTGTCCACATGGCCAGAGCTTGCCCTGTAAGCCTTGGAGGTGCTGGCCTGCCATGCAGCCAATGTACTCTCTGAACTTGTATTCAGCACGGCAGGAGGCGTTATTACAGACAGACGCAGCCGCCTGTCCACAGCCATCGTGGACAAGCTCACATTCATTAAAATAAACCAGGCTTGAATACCACAAGACTTGTCTGTACCTTGGGCAGAATAGACATTTATACCACCATCAAACATACATTCTTGTACTCAAGTCAAGTGCAATGATTCTTTGTTTTCTTATTTCCCTATACACATTTGTTTGCAGAGCAGTTGCCATGCTCTTAAGCACATTTTACTGCCTTATACATCCCTCTAGCCTTTTCAATGACTATTTTAGAGCCATTTTAATTAAAAAAATGACATGACATGAACCCCCTTTTGCAGTGAATGAACCCCTGCTCTGCATTGCTGACAGGAGCCTAAATCTCTCAAAATCCTCTATTCTATTGCTGGGTGACATGAACCCCTTTTTGCCGTGAATTAACCCCTGCTCTGCATTGCTGAAAGGGGCCTAAATCTCTCAAAATCCTTTGTTCAATTGCTGGGTCACATGAACCCCCTTTTGCTGTGAATAAACCCCTGCTGTGCCTGGGTGACAGGGGCCTAAATCTCTAAAAATCATCTGTTGTATTGCTGGGTGATATGAACCCCCTTTTGCTGTGAATGAACCACTGTTCTGCATTGCTGACATGGGCCTAAATCTTTCAAAATCCTCTGTTGTATTGCTGGGTGACATGAATCCCCTTTTGCTGTGAATGAACCCCTGCTGTGCCTGGGTGACAGGGGCCTAAATCTCTCAAAATCCTCTTGCATTGCTAGGTGACATGATCACCCCTTTGCTGTGAATGAACCCCTGCTATGCCTGGGTGACAGGGGCCTAAATCTCTCAAAATCCTCTGTTGTATTGCTGGGTGACATGAACTCCCTTATGTTGTGAATGAACCCCTGCTCTGCATTGCTGATATGGGCCTAAATCTCTCAAAATCCTCTGTTCTAGTGCTGGGTGACATGAACCCACTTTTGCCGTGAATGAACCCCTTCTGTGCATTGCTGACAGGGGCCTAAATCTCTCAAAATCCTCTGCTCCATTGATGGGTGACATGATCCCCCTTTTACCATGAATAAACCCCTGCTGTGCTTGGGTGACAGGCGCCTAAATCTCTAAAAATCCTCTGTTGTATTGCTGGGTGACAAGAACTCCCTTATGCCATGAATGAACCCCTGCTCTGCATTGCTGACATGGGCCCAAATCTCTCAAAATCCTCTGTTTTATTGCTTGGTGACACTGAACAACCTTTTGCCATAAATGAACCCCTGCTCGGCATTGCCGACAGGGGCCTAAATCTCTCAAAATCCTCTGTTGTATTGCTAGGTGACATAAACCCCCTTTTGCAGTGAATTAACTCATGTACTGCATTGCTGAAAGGGGCCTAAATATCTCAAAATCCTCTGTTGTATTGCTGGGTGACATGACCCCCCTTTTGCTGTGAATAAACCCCTGCTAAGCATTGCTTACAGGGGCCTAAATCTCTCAAAATCCTCTGTTGCATTGCTGGGTGACATGATCACCCCTTTGCTGTGAATGAACCCCTGCTATGACTGGGTGACAGGGGCCTAAATTTCTCATAATCCTCTGTTGTATTGCTGGGTGACTGAAGGGTTCTGTTTCAGTCCAAAGCCTATTATTTATATAAGCTTGTATTTCATCATGATCTATACATTAATACACGAACACATGAACACGTAGCGGTCAAAGTTCTTAAAAAGCTGGCACTAAGAGGTTTTGCTCACATGTCACATATAGCCTTGGACTCTAATAAACGATAAGATAACTTAAAGGTGTAGCCGGCTAAGACGCCTGTTACTGGTTAACTTAAACATCATGTCATGTTCTACTATATATGTCTATGAGGATCCATAATAAACTCAGAGTGATTTTGAAACTACACAACACTGTGTCATATTTCATAATCATTCTCTCTGGCCAGATATTAGGAATCAGGTCAAGCTGAATACCGAAGTCTTGTACCTCAGGTACAATATAAGGGAAAGAAAAGAATATTTCCTTACAATTTGGGGGCTTTCGTCCCGAATTGGGAAGGTCATCCCTGATGTTTGGTAAGAAGAGACACTGATTTTTGTCCTTTAGGCCATTCCGGGGGCACTGACCACGTCTCGATTTAAATAAGTACATAAGGGACCCTTAGATAGACTTCGAAGTACTGTGTCAGGGATACAGTAAGCATAACTCAGGGAGTTTTTGCCTTAGGATTCATGGAATCCAGTAACAAGACAAGTGCACTTCAGAGGGCTCAGGGAGCCCCGTGAAAAATCTGTTCTGGGAACAGACGGTTTAACAGCTTGATTTGATTCTTAAAAAAAATAATTGTAGAAGTTTTGCATGATAAGTTGTTTGATAATTGTAGAAGTTTTGCATGATAAGTTGTTTGATAATTGTAGAAGTTTTGCATGATAAGTTGTTTTGTTATATAATAGGGGAAGTGACAGGCTGGGTCGTAAGTGTACAGCTGTCGTCCCAAGACTAACATTCTGTCTTGTTTTTTGCTATTACTGTTTTGAATTCTTTTTGTAAGAAAATACGTTTTGATAATGGGTAGTCAAACATCTAAGACAGAGTACCCTAAACCAGAACCAGGAGAAACATGTAAACAATATGTTGCCCGAGTCAGTCCTACAAAGTATTACCTTGTTAACTCATGGGTAGATAATTTGGCAGGGTGGACGGAGGCAATGGAAGCGGTAAACCCCTTTCCCAGGGAAGGAGACAATAGCATATATCACATGGACATGGTCAAGGGTCTATGCTTAGGCGACACTGTTGCCTGGCCATATTTTGAACCTGATCCTTCATGGGATATGGATTATATGCAGAAAGGAGGAGAACAATGGCTAGAAATAGCTCCCCACTAGTATGACCCCAACATATGCAAGACAACAAGATTATAAAAAGATCAAAAGACGATAGAAAATTACATGAGATACCGACTAAGAAGGAAAATGATAAAAAGCATCAGATATATCCCCCACCATCGTATGTACATAAAATGAACTGTTCAGCGCCCCTATCACCCCCCCACACACCGCTCCCTCTCTACCCGTCCTTACAGCAATATAAAAATGATGAAGAAGAGGATTTAATAGCAGCTAGTCACATAATAGGTAAACAACCCACACCCCCATTTGTATCGAGATATAATTTAAGGAAGAAAGAAAAAGAGGAAAAAGATAGTGAGACCAGGGAACCTGAGACATCCATGCCTTTTTTGACGGTTGGTAATCAACTAATGAAAAAGGCTTTGGACATAGATGACCTAAATAAAATTATTAAACACTGCCCCAAGCCTACTGTGGCTCTGTCTGGCACAGTGGCTTATTTAAAAAAAGCCTGTAAGGGGAGGAATTTCACCCAAGAAGACCTTAGACTTATAATTAATGGAATAGTGGGTTCCCACAGTTCATGGGATTGGAAAAAGGTAATAACAGTATCAGAAATAGACCCTAATACTAACGCAAAGGACTATATTTGTAACACTGAGCACGGACAACAGTTAATATGGACAGAGATAGAAGAACACATGATAGAGGTATTTAAACAAAAGTCTTCACTCCCAGTAGCCGTAGCATGTAAGCAAAAACCCTCAGAAAGCGTTACTGATTTCTGGAGGAGATTTATGGATTGCTGGAAATTGGAAGCAGGGCTACCGGTTCTCCAGAATGACAGTTTAATTATTTCTACATTTATTAACAATCTATCTGACAGACTAATACTTACAGTAAAACAGAGCGTCTCCACATGGACTTCAGACAGCATAGATCAATTTGAAAAACACCTTTATGAAAAGGAAGCCGCAGGGTGTTTTGACATTAGTAGATCCACTGCCCCCACACATGCGTATGCAGGGAACAGAGGGAGAGGGAGAAATAAGCGAAAGACAGCAGGAAACTTTCATAAATCAAATGATAGAAACCAAGACTTCCAAACTATGAATAACCGCTGTTATAACTGCGGACAGGAGGGACATTGGGCTAGACAGTGCACAATGCCCAGGAGAGACACGCAGAATCGGGAAGCACATAGCCAACAACAGCCCATGACACAAAGAGGACAGAATACAGATAGACAGGGTGCACAGACTCAGCCCAGGTTCCCCATTGATTGGAATAATCAACAACCCTACTGACGGGGCCTGGAGGGAGTCACCCCAGCTTTCACACAGGTCACCACCCACTGGAGAGATACACCGATTATTTTGCTTAAAGTTGCAGGAAGGAAGGTAGGATTCATGGTAGATAGCGGCGCCACCTCCAGTGTGCTAAACAAAGATATGTACAAGGGACCTTTAAGAAAGTCTGACCCCTCTATGGGAATTAACGGGGTATTAACTAAAACATATAAAACAAGTGCCCTCCCGATAGAGACAGTGGACGGTGAATACATCACTGACCATACTTTCAGCATCATACCGGATTGCCCTGTAAGTTTATTAGGAAGGGACCTGTTTGTGAAGTTGGACTTGGGGGTGACAGTGAAAAATGACGGACTAAGTATTCACTCAGCCACTATGCCCATAGTGACCCCGGCCATATGTACTTTTGCTAGTTTACAGGACCACCCTGAGCTAGGAGACATAAACCCTACACTATGGTCACAGGGCGACTATGACACAGGCTTGGTTGATTGCACACCTTATCAAGCCAATCTTAAACCCGGTGTCACACCGGTGTATCAAAAGCAATACCCATTGTCCAGGGAAAAGATTGAGGGACTACGGCCAATGATAGAAGAATTTCTGAAAAAAGGAATCCTCGAGGAGGTGATTTCACCTTACTCCATCCCTATCAATCCTGTGACAAAGGCAGATGGTACTACCCGCTTTGTCCAGGATTTGAGGGCAATCAACAATCTCATTGTCCCCATAGCCCCGGTAGTTCCTGATGTCACAACTCTCCTTTCCTCCATCCCTGCAGAAGCCGTCTGTTTTAGTGTGATTGATTTGAAGAATGCTTTCTTCTCAGTCCCAGTTAATAAGAGTACCCGACTCCTTTTTGCTTTTTCCTTTGAGGGACGCCAACTGACCTGGGGCAGAATGCCACAGGGGTATGCTGATTCACCAGTTGTGTACAGCATTGTTCTCCAAGCCACTTTGAAACCCTGGCACCCCCCCCAAGGTTCCATCCTGATACAGTATGTTGATGATTTACTGTTGTGCAGCATGTCAGTGGAGGCAAGTGTACATGATGGTATATCCTTGTTGAAATGGTTGTCAGAATGTGGTCATAAAGTGTCGTTAAAGAAATTACAGTGGTGCAAACAGCAAGTTGAATACTTGGGCTTTGTCCTCACACAGGGGGAAAGAAGAATCAGTCCCGGGAGACTCCAGTCTATTGCGGGCCTGGTCACCCCGCCCACCAAGAAGGAAATGTTGTCCTTTCTTGGTATGATAAACTACTGTAGACAATGGATCCCCGACTGTTCTTATTATGACAATATATTGAGGCAAGCCACTCTGGAAGAATCCCCAGAGTTAATAAGGTGGTCAAAAGAAATGTTAAATGCTTTCGATACTCTGAAATGTTCATTGATGTGTAGCCCAGGATTGGGCCTTCCTGATTATAACCTACCATTCCACATGTTTGCACGACAAAACTGTAAAACCATGGCGGGGGTACTCACTCAAGACCATGGGGGAAAGTTACGTCCTTGTGCCTTTTTCTCAAAGGTAATGCCTGTCCCTGTACAAGGGATGCCGGCATGTCTACGTACTCTTGCGGCCTGTGCAATGATGGTGGAATTGGCCACAACCTTTACACTGGGACACCACACTGTCTTGCATACCACCCATGACGTAGTGGGACTACTCAGAGGTATTCATACGCAGCACATGTCAGCACAAAGATTGTCAGGATATGAAGTCCTTTTACTCAGTGATCCATCATTACAGATTAAATATGCCTCACATACGGCAGGGCCAGCACCTATACTAAATGCATTACTAGGACTAAAAGGGACAGAAGACTTTTTATCAGACGAACATGACTGTCTCAAAGTACTTGAATACGAAACCTCTCCCAGACTAGACTTGTCAGCCACCCCCATACCAGATGCACCAGAAGTGTTTGTAGACGGTTCATGTTCACGTCCACTCGACACCGTCTACTGTGCAGCATATGCAGTAGTGATGCTGCCAGATATTATCCTTGAATCACGATCCGTTCATGTGCAATCAGCCCAAGCTGCAGAATTAATAGCACTTACAAGGGCATGTCACATACACAAAAACAAACCTGTCACAATATATACAGACAGCAGATATGCACACGGGGTTGTGTGGGACCATGGGGTAATCTGGCAACGTAGGGGTTTCACCACAGCTGACGGTAAGACAATATCACATTCCCAGCTTATAAATGATCTGTTGGCCGCCCTCCAGCTTCCTTCGCAAATAGCTGTTATACATTGCAAAGCACATACTCGAGGGAAAGACAGGATTTCCCAGGGCAATGCCCTGGCTGACAAGGTGGCTAAAGAAACAGCCCAAAAATATCCCAATCGGATTCATGAACCAGGCCCTTGGGCAATGGCTTGCCTAAAGCCTCCATCCTTAAGCTCCACACACATGCTGACAGAGCTCCAAAGATATGCCACAGAGGAAGAGGAAAAAGACTGGGTTTACCCTGTTTTGCAGAAAAATCCACAAACTGGATTGATCTGCAAGAACGGGAGACCATGTATACCCCAGCACAGCGCTGCACTTTTCATAGCACATTTTCACGGAATAGGGCACACCAGCATCAAAACAACATGCACCCTTTTGAGCCAGAATTTTTATATAACAGACATGCAACGTTTGGTTGCAGACTACATAGGCAGATGCCTGATTTGCCTTCGAGCTAATCCTGGTAATCAGGAAGAAGGATGGAAGTGAATGAGCCCCTCCATCCGCTGCTGCTGTCATGCTTCATCCCTCTTCTGTCATCTGCACCCAGCAATCACTATGGGTGTCCGTGGGGGAGGGGGGCTGGTGTTCGGACATTACTGATGTATGATCTCATTCCCCAGCCTGAGTCAGCGGCCGATCGTTCCATTATCCCCCATTAGTGATGGACACTGATCTCAGCTCTTACATTATTAAGGTTCCTGACTTCATGAAATGAATTCCTTTCATAGGTTCATTTTCCTGCTTCACTTTTAGAGGTGAAAGCCACCAGATAGAATGGGATAAAGAGAGTCCCCTCGCAACAGACCTGTAGGAATCAAAAAAAAAAAAAAAAAAAAAAAAAAATAAAAAATAATCCTGGTAATCCACATAGGATATTACACCAACATCTTGATTATCCCACAACTCCATTCACCCATTTACAGGTTGACTACACACATATCCCCAAGACAAAGGGTAAGCAAGAATACGCTCTGGTCATAGTGGACATGTTTTCTAGATGGCCAGAGGTATTCCCTACAAAGGCAGAAGATGCCAAGACTACAGCAAGGATTATCACTCAGCAGATAATTCCAAGATGGGGATGTCCCCTGGTCATTGAATCAGATCGGGGGCCAGCATTTACATCCAAGTTAAATAGAGAAATAGCCAGATTGCTAGAAGTGGAATGGAAATTTCATATCCCGTATCACCCCCAAAGCTCCGGAATTGTAGAACGCATGAATCGAACAATTAAAGACAAAATTAGAAAAGCCACAGCAGGTACTTTTGAGAAATGGAAACAAATCCTACCTATTATATTGGCAGAAATAAGAATGACTCCCAATAAACGGTTAGGACTGTCACCCTTTGAAATCCTTATGGGTAGGCCTTTTCCAACTCCTTGGGCAAGTCGCCCTCTAGTGGTACAGGAAGGCGACATAGACCAGATTAGGGAAGAATATGTCACAAAACTGATTAAAGTTCTTAGCAAAACTGAAGAAAAAGTTGCTTGTAAGTCTCCCTCTCTTCCACAGGAACCAACGCACCCTTTCCGGGCTGGGGACACGGTGGTGGTCAGGGTACTGCGAAAAGGGAAAGATCCCAAGGAGCTGGCATTCGGACCCCCTACCACGGTGGTAGCAGTCACTAGAACAGCGATTCTCACAGAGGAGGCTCCGATCTGGATTCATGCTAGCAGAGTGAAAAGGGTCCCTGAGGCTTCTTCTCCGGTGACAGAAGAAGAGGGTGAAGCAGGTGTGAAAGCCCTGAACAAAGAAGGGAGCTCAGAAGAGGCCTTGCCACAGTCTGAAGATGAGGACCCCACAATATTCTGGGAGATTTGTTTGTCTGCTGCTGATTATTAATCTTTGTGTTTTCTTGCCAATCGGACTCATTACCACTTGTATTTATCATCCAGAGGAGATAAGTTTATTATGTAGTGCATCAAATAATCTTACAGTCTCTAAAAGAGCTCAGGAGCAAGATCCTTTTGTTCCTGGCCCTTCTTATTCTGAACAAAATAGTATAATCAGGCTAGTGAAGGCCTTAAATGTTAGCTCATTGTGCCTTAAAGACTTACAGAGCCCAAGGGATCTTATACAAACATGTGTTGTTGCTGTGCCTACACCCGATGAATCCCTCCTTGAAGTCTGGTCAATGCTTAACAATACACAGTCTTTTATTCCTTTGTATGATTTCTGTGGGGAGTCTCAGAAATTAGAAGATGGCATGGATAATATTAGAATAACTACTATTAACGTAACTGCAGCAGAAACCTGTTTTACTTTTTCCCAAGAAATGACTTTACAGGTCCTTCTCAAATAATTAGCATATTGTGATAAAGTTCATTATTTTCTGTAATGTACTGATAAAACATTAGACTTTCATATATTTTAGATTCATTACACACCAACTGAAGTAGTTCAAGCCTTTTATTGTTTTAATATTAATGATTTTGGCATACAGCTCATGAAAACCCAAAATTCCTATCTAAAAAAATTAGCATATTTCATCCAACCAATAAAAGAAAAGTGTTTTTAATACAAAAAAAGTAAACCTTCAAATAATTATGTTCAGTTATGCACTCAATACTTGGTCGGGAATCCTTTTGCAGAAATGACTGCTTCAATGCGGCGTGGCATGGAGGCAATCAGCCTGTGGCACTGCTGAGGTGTTATGGAGGCCCAGGATGCTTCGATAGCGGCCTTAAGCTCATCCAGAGTGTTGGGTCTTGCGTCTCTCAACTTTCTCTTCCCAATATCCCACAGATTCTCTATGGGGTTCAGGTCAGGAGAGTTAGCAGGCCAATTGAGCACAGTAATACCATGGTCAGTAAACCATTTACCACTGGTTTTGGCACTGTGAGCAGGTGCCAGGTCGTGCTGAAAAATTAAATCTTCATCTCCATAAAGCTTTTCAGCAGATGGAAGCATGAAGTGTTCCAAAATCTCCTGATAGCTAGCTGCATTGACCCTGCCCTTGATAAAACACAGTGGACCAACACCAGCAGATGACATGGTGCCCCAGACCATCACTGACTGTGGGTACTTGACACTGGACTTCAGGCATTTTGGCATTTCCCTCTCCCCAGTCTTCCTCCAGACTCTGGCACCTTGATTTCCGAATGACATGCAACAGTCCAGTGCTGCTTCTCTGTAGCCCAGGTCAGGCACTTCTGCCGCTGTTTCTGGTTCAAAAGTGGCTTGACCTGGGGAATGCGGCACCTGTAGCCCATTTCCTGCACACGCCTGTACACGGTGGCTCTGGATGTTTCTACTCCAGACTCAGTCCACTGCTTCCGCAGGTCCCCCAAGGTCTGGAATCGGTCCTTCTCCACAATCTTCCTCACGGTCCGGTCACCTCTTCTCGTTGTGCAGCGTTTTCTGCCACACTTTTTACTTCCCACAGACTTCCCACTGAGGTGCCTTGATACAGCACTCTGGGAACAGCCTATTCGTTCAGAAATTTATTTCTATGTCTTACCCTCTTGCTTGAGGGTGTCAATGATGGCCTTCTGGACAGCAGTCAGGTCGGCAGTCTTACCCATGATTGCGGTTTTGAGTAATGAACCAGACTGGGAGTTTTTAAAAGCCTCAGAAATCTTTTGCAGGTGTTTAGAGTTAATTAGTTGATTCAGATGATTAGGTTAATAGCTCGTTTAGAGAACCTTTTCATGATATGCTAATTTTTTGAGATAGGAATTTTGGGTTTTCATGAGCTGTATGCCAAAATCATCATTATTAAAACAATAAAAGGCTTGAACTACTTTAGTTGGTGTGCAGTACATTACAGAAAATAATGAACTTTATCACAATATGCTAATTTTTTGAGAAGGACCTGTATATTGTGACGATAAAGGTATAAAAAAAGGATTACCTAAGAATAGTGTATATGATTATATTGATGACACTTGTAAAAAGAATATTAGACCTGCTAGCTCCCTGAATAATTCCATGAGTTGTAACAAAACCATTGTGACTCCCAGTTTTATCTATAATATCATGCTCCCTAAGGGATGGTTTTTGTCTTGTGGTAACAGCACCTACAATTACATCCCTGCCAATGTTATTGGAGGTCCTTGTGCGTTATCCAGGCTGACTTTAGCCCTTCCCAGTTGACCCCCTAGCAGGAGAGCTTATAGATCAGTTACCAAGACTTTATCAGAAGACTGTGACTCTACACTACCCCTTCTCAGCCGTACAGAATATATGAGTTTGGGCGTCTCCATAATAGGAGTGCCTGCACTGGCTATATATAATACTCGCACTATAAATTCTATTGCATGTGACTTGGCCAAATCTTTGAATCATACCTCTATCGCCTTATCAGACATGCTATTAGATCTACAAGGACTACGAGGAGCAGTGCTGGAAAACAGATTTGCGGTAGATTATTTGTTGCTGAAACATAATGTAGGGTGTCAGGATTTTGAAGGAATGTGTTGTTTTAATTTATCTGACCATTCCAGATCAATCCAATCCCATATTCAATCGTTACATGACATAGCCAATAATATTAAGACGGATGTTGATTCATCCTCCTGGTGGGACTGGTTATTGAGCTGGATGCCAGATTTGAGTTGGTTTTTGAGTTGGTTAATAAAATTATTTGTTAGTATTATAATCATAATTGCCTCCTTGATCATGATATGTTGCTTTATCCAATGTATACCGTCATTAATTAATACATTTAGGAGATTTAGGCAAGTCCCAGATACAACACAAGCTGCATATATTCAGATACCTCACGAAAACCCTGGGTCTCCAGAGGATTACCAGCTATATTTACAGAAATATTTTGAAAGGAAAAACAGGAAAGGAACAAAATGAAAAACCCACATTATATATGTAAATGGGTTTTAAAGAAGGGGTTGAAGGGTTCTGTTTCAGTCCAAAGCCTATTATTTATATAAGCTTATATTTCATCATGATCTATACATTAATACACGAACACATGAACACGTAGCGGTCAAAGTTCTTGAAAAGCTGCCACTAAGAGGTTTTGCTCACATGTCACATATAGCCTTGGACTCTAATAAACGATAAGATAACTTAAAGGTGTAGCCGGCTAAGACGCCTGTTACTGGTTAACTTAAACATCATGTCATGTTCTACTATATATGTCTATGAGATCCATAATAAACTCAGAGTGATTTTGAAACTACACAACACTGCGTCATATTTCATAATCATTCTCTCTGGCCAGATATTAGGAATCAGGTCAAGCTGAATACCGAAGTCTTGTACCTCAGGTACAATATAAGGGAAAGAAAAGAATATTTCCTTACAGTGACATGAACTCCCTTATGTTGCGAATGAACCCCTGCTCTGAATTGCTGACAGGGGCCTAAATCTCTCAAAATCCTCTGTTCTATTGCTGGGTGACATGAACCCCCTTTTGCCATGAATGAACCCCTTCTGTGCATTGCTGACAGGGGCCTGAATCTCTCAAAATCCTCTACTGCATTGCTGGGTGACAGATCCCCCTTTTGCCGTGAATAAACCCCTACTGTGCCTGGGTGACAGGTGCCTAAATCTCTAAAAATACTCTGTTGTATTGCTGGGTGACAAGAACTCCCTTATGCCATGAATGAACCCCTGCTCTGCATTGCTGATATGGGCCTAAATCTCTCAAAATACTCTGTTCTATTGCTGGGTGTCATCGAACAACCTTTTGCCATAAATGAACCCCTACTCGGCATTGCTGACAGGGGCCTAAATCTCTCAAAATCCTCTGTTGTATTGCTGGGTGACATAAACCCCCTTTTGCCGTGAATGAACCACTGCTCTGCATTGCTGACAGAGGCCTAAATCTCTCAAAATCATTTGTTCCATTGCTGGGTGCAGAGGCGGACATACCGCATGTGCAGCCGGTTCGGTTGCACAGGGGCCCAGAGCAGGAGGGGGCCCCTTCTTACCGGCTGCTGGGGGAGATAAGCAACTCCCAGGGCCGTCATTAAAGCGGGCAAAGGCAGCTGCCCCGGGCCCAGTTGCTCCTGGGGGGCCCAAGCAGGGGAGTACAGGCCTGGCGGGGGAGGGGGCCCGCTGCACTCTCATGTAATGGGAGCGCTCTGACCGGGCCCAGCATGAAGTACAGTGAGAATGCCGGGCCCAGTCAGAGCGCTCTTCAAACAGGTGGCACAGAGGCAAGAAGGAGGGGGAGGGGGGGAGCACTCACCCGGCCCGGCAGTTCTCGTCACTGTCGGGCTGTTAGTTTCTATAGTGAAGCAGGGAGACCTCTCTGCTCCCTGCTTCACTGATATTCAGAGCTCAGGAGCTCCCCCTGCTGGCCGCACATTGCGCTGCTGGCTGTGGGAGGAGCGCTTAATGCCCGGGAATCTGCCTCTAGCACAGCCAGCAGCACGATGTGAGTGTGGGAGCCTGTCATCAGGGAAGAAGGTAAGTATTACGTTCCCCCCCCCCCCCCATAAAGCTGCAAACAGGAGGCAACCACTAAAGTGAGGGGGCACAAAAGAGCCACTGTGAGGGGCACATATCTGGGTAAAACAACTACTGTGAGGGGGCACAGATATATAGGCATAACTACTATGAGGGGCACATATCTGGCATAACTGTTATACGGGAGCTCATATCTGGCATAACTATTGGCACTGGGCACATATCTGGCATAAACACTGTGAGGAGCACATATTTGGCATAACTGTTATAAGGCAGCTCGTATCTGGCGTAACTATGGGCATTGGGCACATATTTGGCATAACCACTGTGAGGGGCACATCTGGCGTAACTACTGTAAGGGGGCACAGATATATATAGGCATAACTTCTATGAGGGGCACATATCTGGCATAACTGTTATACGGCAGCTCATATCTGGCATAACTATGGGCACTGGGCACATATCTGGCATAACCACTGTGAGGAGCACATATTTGGCATAACTGTTATAAGGCAGCTCATATCTGGCGTAACAATGGGAATTGGACACATATTTGGCAAATAACCACTGTGAGGGGCACATCTGGCATAACTGCTGTAAGGGGGCTCATATCTGGCATAACTAGGGGCACATATCTGGCATAACTGCTGTGAGGGAGGCACTTATCTGGCCATAATGACTGAGGGGGCACATATCTGGGCATAACTACTGAGGAGGCACATATCTGGGCATAATGACTGAGGAGGCACATATCTGGCCATAAATACTGTGAGGGGCACATAGCTTGCAGAATGACTGTGTTGGGGCACATATCTGGCACAACTACTGTGAGAGAGGCACATATCTAGCAAAACCACTGTAAGGGAGGCACATATCTGGGCATAACAACTGTGAGAGGGGCCCATATCTGGGCATAATGACTGTGAGGGAGGCACATATCTGGGCATAACGACTGAGAGAGGCACATATCTGGGTATAATGACTGTGAGGGAGGCACATATCTGGGCATAACTACTGTGAGGGGCACATATCTGGCATAACAACTGTGAGGGAGGCACATATCTGGCCATAACGACTGAGGGGGCACATATCTGGCTATAACCACTGTGAGGGGCACATATCTGGCATAATGACTGTGAGGGGCACATATCTGGCAAAACGACTGTGAGGGGCACATATCTGGGCATAACTACTGTGAGGGGCCACAAGGAGGCATAACTATTTTGACGGCTTAATTACTGTGAGGGGCCACAATGTGGGCATTAGTACTGTATGGTAGCACTAGATTACCTTGCTATACATTGGCATTTTGCATGGCTCAGTCTTACAGGACCAGCACAGCGCCCCCTGCTGGCGATTTCACAGGGGCAGTCACCATCCCTTCCTTATGTGATTTTTCTTTTTCTCTATCACCACAGGGACCTTGTTCTCGATCCAGCAGACACCACACCAACGCCAGTGACATCCTGGATGAGGTAGGGTGAGTGTAGCCATGCATTGGGCTCAGGGCTCTTTCACACGAGAAGATCCTGTGCAGCTAATCCGCTGCGTGAAAGAGTGTCAAGCCCCGCTCCGGACAGCAGAGACATGGAGCATTACATGATTGATAATGCTCTTTACCTCTCTGTGACCTTTTTACTACAAAATCACAGTGACACTGTATGTTTTGTATTGCTATAAGTAACGTTAGGACGGGATTGGTTATGTTGAGAACTTGGCTTGGAGGGGAGGGGGCCCAGGCACATTCTTTGCACAGGGGCCCTCTGCTGTCTGTGTCCGCCCCTGGCTGGGTGACATGAACCCCCTTTTGCCATGAATGAACCCCTGCTCTGCATTGCTGACAGGGGCCTAAATCTGTCAAAATCAAAAATCCTCTGTTGTATTGCTGGGTGACATAAACCACCTTTTGCTGTGAATGAACCCCTGCTGTGCCTGGGAGACAGGGGCCTAAATCTCTCAATATCATCTGTAGTTTTGCTGGGTGACATGATCCCCCTTTTGCCGTGAATGAACCCCTGCTGTGCATTGCTGACAGGAGCCTAAATCTCTCAAAATCCTCTATTCTATTGCTGGGTGACATGAACGCCCTTTTGCCGTGAATGACCCCCTGCTCTGCATTGCTGACAGGGGCCTAAATCTCTCAAAATCCTCTGTTGTATTGCTAGGTGACATGAACCCCCTTTTGCCGTGAATGAACCCTTGCTCTGCATTGCTGACAGGGGCCTAAATCTCTCAAAATCCTCTGTTCTATTGCTGGGTGACATGAATTCCTTTTTGCCGTGAATGAACCCCTGCTCTGCATTGCTGACAGGGGCCTAAATCTCTCAAAATCCTCTGTTGTATTGCTGGGTGACATGATCCCCCTTTTGCCGTCAATGAACCCCTGCTCTGCAATGCTGACAAGGGCCTAAATCTCTCAAAATCCTTTGTTCTATTGCTGGGTGACATGAACCCCCTTTTGCCGTGAATGAACCCCTGCTCTGCATTGCTGACAGGGGCCTAAATCTCTCAAAATGCTCTGTTGTATTGCTGGGTGACATGAACCCCATTTTGCCGTGAATGAGCAACTGCTCTGCATTGCTGACAGGGGCCTCAATCTGTCAAAATCAAAAATCCTCTGTTGTATTGCTGGGTGACATAAACCACCTTTTGCTGTGAATGAACCCCTGCTGTGCTTGGGAGACAAGGGCCTAAATCTCTCAAAATCCTCTGTTGTTTTGCTGGGTGACATGATCCCCCTTTTGCCATGAATGATCCCCTGCTCTGCATTGCTGACAGGGGCCTAAATCTCTCAAAATCGTCTATTCTATTGCTGGGTGACATGAACCCCCTTTTGCCGTGAATGACCCCCTGCTCTGCATTACTGACAGGGGCCTAAATCTCTCAAAATCCTCTGTTCTATTGCTGGGTGACATGAACCCCATTTTGCCGTGAATGAACCCCTGCTAAGCATTGCTTACAGGGGCCTAAATCTCTCAAGATCCTCTGTTGTATTGCTGGGTGACATTATCACCGCTTTGCTGTGAATGAACCCCTGCTATGCCTGGGTGACAGGGGCCTAAATCTCTCAAAATCCTGTGTTGTATTGCTGGGTGACATGAACCCCCTTTTGCCGTGATTGAACCCCTGCTCTGCATTGCTGACAGGGGCCTAAATCTCTCAAAATCTTCTGTTTTATTGCTGGTTGACATGAACCCCCTTTTGCCGTGAATGAACCCCTGCTCTGCATTGCTGGCAGGGGCCTAAATCTCTCAAAATCCTCTGTTGTATTGCTTGGTGACATGATCCCCCTTTTGCCGTAAAGGAACCACTTCTGTGCCTAGGTGACAGGGATCTAAATCTTTCAAAATCTTCTGTTGTATTGCTGGGTGACATAAACCCCCTTTTGCCGAAAATAAACCCCTGAACTGTATTGCTGGCATGGGCCTAAATCTCTCAAAATCCTCTGTTGTATTGCTGGGTAACATGAACCCCCTTTTGCCGTGAATGAACCCCTGCTCTACATTGCTGACAAGGGCATAAATTGAAAAAATTCTTATCTTTAATTGTCGGGAGACATTTTACCATTTTTGGCGTATACAAACCCTTGCTGTGCCTGAGTGAAAGGGGCCTAAATCACTCAAAATCCTCTGATGTATTGCTGGATGACATGATCCCCCTTTTGCCGTGAATGAACCCCTGCTGTGCCTGGGTGACAGGGGCCTAAATCTCTCAAAATTCTCTGTTGTACTATTGGTTGACATGAACCCCCTTTTGCCATGAATGAACCCCTGCTCTGTATTGCTGACAGGGGCCTAAATCTCTCAAAATCCTCTGTTCTATTGCTGGGTGACATGAACCCCATTTTGCCGTGAATGAACCCCTGCTAAGCATTGCTTACAGGGGCCTAAATCTCTCAAGATCCTCTGTTGTATTGCTGGGTGACATTATCACCGCTTTGCTGTGAATGAACCCCTGCTATGCCTGGGTGACAGGGGCCTAAATCTCTCAAAATCCTGTGTTGTATTGCTGGGTGACATGAACCCCCTTTTGCCGTGATTGAACCCCTGCTCTGCATTGCTGACAGGGGCCTAAATCTCTCAAAATCTTCTGTTATATTGCTGGTTGACATGAACCCCCTTTTGTCGTGAATGAACCCCTGCTCTGCATTGCTGGCAGGGGCCTAAATCTCTCAAAATCCTCTGTTGTATTGCTTGGTGACATGATCCCCCTTTTGCCGTAAAGGAACCACTTCTGTGCCTGGGTGACAGGGATCTAAATCTTTCAAAATCTTCTGTTGTATTGCTGGGTGACATAAACCCCCTTTTGCCGAAAATAAACCCCTGAACTGTATTGCTGGCATGGGCCTAAATCTCTCAAAATCCTCTGTTGTATTGCTGGGTAACATGAACCCCCTTTTGCCGTGAATGAACCCCTGCTCTACATTGCTGACAAGGGCATAAATTGAAAAAATTCTTATCTTTAATTGTCGGGAGACATTTTACCATTTTTGGCGTATACAAACCCTTGCTGTGCCTGAGTGAAAGGGGCCTAAATCACTCAAAATCCTCTGATGTATTGCTGGATGACATGATCCCCCTTTTGCCGTGAATGAACCCCTGCTGTGCCTGGGTGACAGGGGCCTAAATCTCTCAAAATTCTCTGTTGTACTATTGGTTGACATGAACCCCCTTTTGCCATGAATGAACCCCTGCTCTGTATTGCTGACAGGGGCCTAAATCTCTCAAAATCCTCTGTTCTATTGCTGGGTGACATGAACCCCTTTTTGCCGTGAATGAACCCTTTCTCTGCATTGCTGACAGGAGCCTAAATCTCTCAAAATCGTCTATTCTATTGCTGGGTGACATGAACCCCCTTTTGCCGTGAATGACCCCCTGCTCTGCATTACTGACAGGGGCCTAAATCTCTCAAAATCCTCTGTTCTATTGCTGGGTGACATGAACCCCATTTTGCCGTGAATGAACCCCTGCTAAGCATTGCTTACAGGGGCCTAAATCTCTCAAGATCCTCTGTTGTATTGCTGGGTGACATTATCACCGCTTTGCTGTGAATAAACCCCTGCTATGCCTGGGTGACAGGGGCCTAAATCTCTCTCCAAATCCTGTGTTGTATTGCTGGGTGACATGAACCCCCTTTTGCCGTGATTGAACCCCTGCTCTGCATTGCTGACAGGGGCCTAAATCTCTCAAAATCTTCTGTTATATTGCTGGTTGACATGAACCACCTTTTGCCGTGAATGAACCCCTGCTCTGCATTGCTGGCAGGGGCCTAAATCTCTCAAAATCCTCTGTTGTATTGCTTGGTGACATGATCCCCCTTTTGCCGTAAAGGAACCACTTCTGTGCCTGGGTGACAGGGATCTAAATCTTTCAAAATCTTCTGTTGTATTGCTGGGTGACATAAACCCCCTTTTGCCGAAAATAAACCCCTGAACTGTATTGCTGGCATGGGCCTAAATCTCTAAAAATCCTTTGTTCTATTGCTGGGTGACATGAACCCCCTTTTGCCGTGAATGAACCCCTGCTGTGCCTGGGTGACAGGGGCCTAAATCTCTCAAAATCCTCTGTTGTATTGCTGGGTAACATGAACCCCCTTTTGCCGTGAATGAACCCCTGCTCTACATTGCTGACAAGGGCATAAATTGAAAAAATTCTTATCTTTAATTGTCGGGAGACATTTTACCATTTTTGGCGTATACAAACCCTTGCTGTGCCTGAGTGAAAGGGGCCTAAATCACTCAAAATCCTCTGATGTATTGCTGGATGACATGATCCCCCTTTTGCCGTGAATGAACCCCTGCTGTGCCTGGGTGACAGGGGCCTAAATCTCTCAAAATTCTCTGTTGTACTGTTGGTTGACATGAACCCCCTTTTGCCATGAATGAACCCCTGCTCTGTATTGCTGACAGGGGCCTAAATCTCTCAAAATCCTCTGTTCTATTGCTGGGTGACATGAACCCCCTTTTGCCGTGAATGAACCCTTTCTCTGCATTGCTGACAGGGGCCTTAATCTCTCAAAATCCTCTGTTCTATTGCTGGGTGTCATGAACCCCCTTTTGCCGTGAATGAACCCCTTCTCTGCATTGCTGACAGGGGCCTAAATCTCTTAAAATCCTCTGTTCTATTGCTGGGTGACATGAACCCCCTTTTGCCGTGACTGAACCCCTGCTCTGCATTGCTGACAGGGGCCTAAATCTCTCAAAATATTCTGTTGTATTGCTGGGTGACATGAATCCCCTTTTGCCGTGAATGAACCCCTGCTGTGCATGGGTGACAGGGCCCTAAAATTCTCAAAATCTTCTGTTGAATTGCTGGGTGACATGAACCCCCTTTTGCTGTGAATGAACCCCTGCTCTGCATTGCTGACAGGGGTCTAAATCTCTCAAAATTCGATGTTCTATTGCAGGGTGACATGAATCCCCTTTTTGCCGTGAATGAACCCCTGCTCTGCATTGCTGACAGGGGACTAAATTGAAAAAATTCTTATTTTAAATTGTCGGGCGACATTTTACCATTTTTGTCGTATAGAAACCCTTGCTGTGCCTGGGTGAAAGAGGCCTAAATCTCTCAAAATCCTTTGATGTATTGCTGGGTAACATGATCCCCATATTGCCGTGAATGAACCCCTGGTGTGCTTGGGTGACAGGGGCCTAAATCTCTCAAAATCCTCTGCTGTATTACTTGGTGATATGATCCCCCTTTTGCTGTAAATGAACCCATGCTGTGCCTGGGTGACAAGGGCCTAAATCTCTCAAAATCCGCTGTTGTATTGCTGGGTGACATGAACCCCCTTTTGTCGTTAATGAACCCCTGCTCTGCATTGCTGACAGGGGCCTAAATCTCTCAAAATCCTCTGTTGTATTGCTGGGTGACATGAACCACCATTTGCCGTAAATGAACCCCTGCTCTGCATTGCTGACAGGGGCCTAAATCTCTCAAAATCCTCTGCTGTATTGCTTGGTGACATGATCCCCCCTTTGCCGTGAATGAACCCCTGCTGTGCCTGGGTGACAGGGGCCTAAATCTCTCAAAATTCTCTGTTGTACTGTTGGTTGACATGAACCCCCTTTTGCCATGAATGAACCCCTGCTCTGTATTGCTGACAGGGGCCTAAATCTCTCAAAATCCTCTGTTCTATTGCTGGGTGACATGAACCCCTTTTTGCCGTGAATGAACCCTTTCTCTGCATTGCTGACAGGGGCCTTAATCTCTCAAAATCCTCTGTTCTATTGCTGGGTGTCATGAACCCCCTTTTGCCGTGAATGAACCCCTTCTCTGCATTGCTGACAGGGGCCTAAATCTCTTAAAATCCTCTGTTCTATTGCTGGGTGACATGAACCCCCTTTTGCCGTGACTGAACCCCCGCTCTGCATTGCTGACAGGGGCCTAAATCTCTCAAAATATTCTGTTGTATTGCTGGGTGACATGAATCCCCTTTTGCCGTGAATGAACCCCTGCTGTGCATGGGTGACAGGGCCCTAAAATTCTCAAAATCTTCTGTTGTATTGCTGGGTGACATGAACCCAATTTTGCTGTGAATGAACCCCTGCTCTGCATTGCTGACAGGGGTCTAAATCTCTCAAAATTCGATGTTCTATTGCAGGGTGACATGAACCCCCTTTTGCCGTGAATGAACCCCTGCTCTGCATTGCTGACAGGGGACTAAATTGAAAAAAATCTTATTTTAAATTGTCGGGCAACATTTTACCATTTTTGTCGTATAGAAACCCTTGCTGTGCCTGGGTGAAAGAGGCCTAAATCTCTCAAAATCCTTTGATGTATTGCTGGGTAACATGATCCCCATATTTCCGTGAATGAACCCCTGGTGTGCTTGGGTGACAGGGGCCTAAATCTCTCAAAATCCTCTGCTGTATTACTTGGTGATATGATCCCCCTTTTGCTGTAAATGAACCCATGCTGTGCCTGGGTGACAAGGGCCTAAATCTCTCAAAATCCGCTGTTGTATTGCTGGGTGACATGAACCCCCTTTTGTCGTTAATGAACCCCTGCTCTGCATTGCTGACAGGGGCCTAAATCTCTCAAAATCCTCTGTTGTATTGCTGGGTGACATGAACCACCATTTGCCGTAAATGAACCCCTGCTCTGCATTGCTGACAGGGGCCTAAATCTCTCAAAATCCTCTGTTGTATTGCTAGGTGACATAAACCCCCATTTGCCTTGAATTAACCCCTGCTCTGCATTGCTGACAAGGGACTAAATCTCTCAAAATCCTCTGTTGTATTGTTGGGTTAAATGAACCCCCTTTTGCCAAGTATGAACTTTTGCTTTGCATTGCTGACAGGGGCCTAAATTGAAAAAAATCTCATTTTCAATTGTCAGGTGACATTTTACCATTTTTGGTGTATACAAACCCCTGCTGTGCCTGGGTGACAGGGGCCTAAATCTCTCAAAATCCTCTGTTGTATTGCTGTGTGATATGAACCCCCTTTTGCTGTGAATGAACCCCTGCTCTGCATTGCTGACAGGGGCCTAAATCTCTCAAAATCCTCTGTTGTATTGCTGGGTGACATAAACCCACTTTTGCCGTGAATGAACCCCTGCTCTGCATTGCTGACAAGGGCCTAAATCTCTCAAAATCCTCTGTTCTATTGCTGGGTAAAATGATCCCACTTTTGCCTTGAATGAACCCCTGCTGTTCCTGAGTGACAGGGGCCTAAATCTCTCAAAATCCTCTGTTGTATTGCTGGGTGACATGAACCCCCTTTTCCCGTAAATAAACCCCTGCTCTGCATTGTTGACAGGGGTTTAAATTTCTCAAAATCCATTGTTCTATTGCTGGGTGACATGAACCCTCTTTTGCCGTGAATGAACCCCTGCTCTACATTGCTGACAGAGGCCTAAATCTCTAAAAATGCTCTGTTGTATTGCTGGGTGACATAAACCCCCTTTTGCCATGAATGACCCCCTTCTCTGCATTGCTGACAGGGGCCTAAATCTCTCAAAATCCTCTGTTGAATTATAAGTTGACATGATACCCCTTTTGCCGTGAATGAACCCCTGGTGTGCCTGGGTGACAGGGGCTTAAATCTCTCATAATCCTCTGTTGTATTGCTGGGTGACATGAACCCCCTTTTGCTGTGAATAAACCCCTGCTCTGCATTGCTGGCAGGGGCCTAAATCTGTCAAAATCCTCTGTTGCATTGCTGGGTGACATGAACTCCCTTATGCCATGAATGAACCCCTACTCTGCAATTCTGACAGGGGCCTAAATCTCTCAAAATCCTCTGTTATATTTCTAGGTGACATGATCCCCCTTTTGCTGTGAATGAACCCCTGCTGTGCCTGGGTGACAGGGGCCTAAATTTCTCAAAATCCTCTGTTTTATTGCTGAGTGACATGAACTCCTTTTTGCTGTGAATGAACCCCTACTGTGCCTGGGTGACAGGGGCCTAAATTTCTCAAAATCCTCTGTTGTATTGCTGAGTGACATGAACTCCCTTATGCCATGAATGAACCCCTGCTCTGCAATTCTGACAGGGGCCTAAATCTCTCAAAATCCTCTGTTATATTGCTAGGTGACAAACCCTCTTGTGCCGTGAATGAACCCCTGCTCTGCATTGTAGACACGGTCCTAAATCTCTCAAAATCCTCTGTTGTATTGCTGGGTGACATGATCCCCCTTTTGCCGTGAATGAACCCCTTCTCTGCATTGCTAACAGGAGCCTAAATCTCTCAAAATCCTCTATTCTATTGCTGGGTGACATGAACCCCCTTTTGCCGTGAATGACCCCCTGCACTGCATTGCTGACAGGGGCCTAAATCTCTCAAAATCATCTGTTCTATTGCTGGTTGACATGAACCCCCTTTTGCCGTGAATGAACCCCTGCTAAGCATTGCTTACAGGGGCCTAAATCTCTCAAAATCCTTTGTTGTATTGCTGGGTGACATGATCCCCCTTTTTCCGTGAATTAACCCCTACTCTGCATTGCTGACAGGAGCTTAAATCTCTCAAAATCCTCTATTCTATTGCTGGGTGACATGAACCCCCTTTTGCCGTGAATGACCCCCTGCTCTGCATTGCTGACAGGGGCCTAAATCTCTCAAAATCCTCTGATGTATTGCTGGGTGGCATGATCCCCCTTTTGCCGTAAATTAACCCCTGCTCTGCATTGCTGACAGGGGCCTAAATCTCTCAAAATCCTCTGTTGTATTGCTGGGTGACATGAACCCCCTTTTGCCGTGAATGAACCCTGCTCTGAATTGCTGACAGGGCCCTGAATCTCTCAAAATCCTCTGTTCTATTGCTGGGTGACATGAACCCCCTTTTGCCGTGAATGAACCCCTGCTCTGCATTGCTGATAGGGGCCTAAATCTCTCAAAATACTCTGTTCTATTGCTGGGTGACATGAACCCCCTTTTGCCGTAAATGAACCCCTGCTGTGCCTGGGTGACAGGGGCCTATATCTTTCAAAAACATCTGTTGTATTGCTGGGTGACATGAACCCCCTTTTGCCGTGAATGAACCCCTGCTCTGCATTGCTGACAGGGGCCTAAATCTCTCAAAATCCTTTGTTCTATTGCTGGGTGACATGAACCTCCTTTTGCCGTGAATGAACCACTGCTCTGCATTGCTGACAGAGGTCTAAATCTCTCAAAATCCTCTGTTCCATTGCTGGGTGACATGAAACCCATTTTGCCGTGAATGAACCACTGCTCTGCATTGCTGACAGGGGCCTAAATCTGTCAAAATCAAAAATCCTCTGGTGTATTGCTGGGTGACATAAACCACCTTTTGCTGTGAATGAACCCCTGCTGTGCTTGGGAGACAAGGGCCTAAATCTCTCAAAATCCTCTGTTGTTTTGCTGGGTGACATGATCCTCCTTTTGCCATGAATGAACCCCTGCTCTGCATTGCTGACAAGGGCCTAAATCTCTCAAAATCCTCTGTTGTATTGCTGGGTGACATGATCCCCCTTTTGCCGTGAATGAACCCCTGCTCTGCATTGCTGACAGGAGCCTAAATCTCTCAAAATCGTCTATTCTATTGCTGGGTGACATGAACCCCCTTTTGCCGTGAATGACCCCCTGCTCTGCATTACTGACAGGGGCCTAAATCTCTCAAAATCCTCTGTTCCATTGCTGGGTGATATGAACCCCCCTTTTGCCGTGAATGAACCCCTGCTAAGCATTGCTTACAGGGGCCTAAATCTCTCAAGATCCTCTGTTGTATTGCTGGGTGACATTATCACCCCTTTGCTGTGAATGAACCCCTGCTATGCCTGGGTGACAGGGGCCTAAATCTCTCAAAATCCTGTGTTGTATTGCTGGGTGACATGAACCCCCTTTTGCCGTGATTGAACCCCTGCTATGCATTGCTGACAGGGGCCTAAATCTCTCAAAATCCTCTGTTTTATTGCTGGGTGACATGATCCCCCTTTTGCCGTGAATGAACCCCTGCTATGCATTGCTAACAGGGGCCTAAATCTCTCAAAATCTTCTGTTGTATTGCTGGGTGATATTGTTGAGGAAGGGTTGAGACGTATGCATATATATCCATGCATGCCCGCAAACATGTGCGGGCATGTATGGTATATATGCATACATTAACCAACGCACCATGGGATGATGTGCGCAGATGTGCCCAGCATCTGCGCACGTCTGCCCATGGTGATCCCCAGGGGCTCATGGTGGCCTCTGTGGGAAATGTGACCCTTATAATATATGGTAGGGGCCTTGTGCCCCCTTATATGGTAGGGGCCTTGTGCCCCCTTATCTGTGCCCCCTAATATATGACTGCGTCCCCTTCTATAATAGATGTGATTAATGTATACATGTGTATGGATGTGCCCCAAGCCTCAATACACATGTATATTATATGCATATCCCCCCTCCTACACCTGAAACCAGGTGCATCGGTGTGAATGTGCCCCAAGCATTCGCACGGATGCAATCTGGCTAATTACATCAGAATGACTGGACTAGGGTCCGGTCATCCTGATGGATACAAATAGCTCAGATTCAACAGAATCTGAGCCCTTTGTTGTAATTGTCTCCAGCGCCGTTGGAGATAATTACGCATGATAGAAGAAGGGGAGAAGCCTCCCCTCCTCCTATTATGCGCATTCCGACAGTGCGATTACTATCGCACTGTCCGGAATGCTAGGTGCAGCAGACGGGAGATCAAAGGCATCTCCCGCCTGTCTGCAGCGCGTCCCCGATGTGCTGGACGGCGCAGTGACGTCATTTCACTGCGCCGCCCCACGTGGATGATGGGGGCGCGGCCCTGGTGGGCGGCGCGGGAGTGCGGGTGGCCGGGTTTAAATATCTGGCGGCCTGGCACTCAAATTAGTTAGGGTCTGGGCCCTCACATGCGGCCCCCTGGCTGGCGAGGATCACCCTAGAAGAACGAGCATGAGTATCACCCCCTTATTCCCTGACCCCCTGCTACCCACCTTATCATCCCCTATCTCCCTGGTGTGTGCCTGATACTGCACACCCTGGACCCTGGCAGATAACCCCCTCACTGCCAGTCCCCTGATATCTATTAACCCCTATCCCACCAACGATTCCCCCTCATACCCCCTACTGCTCCCTGTATACAACCTACTGTGCACCCTGGTCCCTGATAACCCTATCGCCTGGAATACTCTTTGCCTACCTTGGTTAACCCCTGCATCCCCCTGGTGAACCCCTGCATCCCCCTGGTGAACCCCTGCATCCCCCTGGTGAACCCCTGCATCCCCCTGGTGAACCCCTGCATTCCCCTGGTTAACCCCTGCACTGCTGCGCTGTAGAGCATGCCTCTGCTCTGCAAACAAACCTAAGAACCCCGTATTTCATGGCCTGCAGGTATTAACCCCTGCAGAGCCATTGTTGTGTTTAACCCTCTTGTAACCCCGTAGGGACAGTGCAGACGGTGGGTTATTGTTAATATACTTGTATGTGTGTATTGTATAGTTAGATTGTGGGTGGAATTTGGGAACGTGTAGTGTAGTTGAGTACTGTATATTTAGTGCTGTATTGTTAGTGTATTGTGTGCGTAGTGTATTGTAGTAATAAATACTGTGTTACTTGTACCTATCTGTGTAACGTGTAGTTATTGGTGATAGTACAGTAAGGCGCATGCAGCTAGCGTAGTGATTAGTGTAGAGCATAGCGAAAGTATTGTTATTGTTATAAAAAGGTATAAATAGGTGGAGTCATCAATAGACGGATCCTCCTATTTAGGAATATTAATTATCGATATTCGCATAATATTGGTGATTAATATCCCCCCTTTACAAATATGAACCCCCTTTTGCCGTGAATGAACCCCTGCTCTGCATTGCTGACAGGGGCCTAAATTTCTCAAAATCCTCTGTTGTATTACTGGGTGACATGAACCCCCTTTTGCCGTGAATGAACCCCTGCTCTGCATAGCTGACAGGGGCCTAAATCTGTCAAAATCCTCTGTTGTATTGCTGGGTGACATAAACCACCTTTGGCTGTGAATGAACCCCTGCTGTGCCTGTGTGACAAGGGCCTAAATCTCTCAAAATCCTCTGTTGTATTGCTGTGTGACATGAACTCCCTTATGCCATGAATGAATCCCTGCTCTGCATTTCTGACAGGGGCCTAAATCTCTCAAAATCCTCTGTTGTATGGCTGGGTGACATGATCCCCCTTTTGCCGTGAATGAGCCCCTGCTAAGCATTGCTTACAGGGGCCTAAATCTCTCAAAATCCTCTGTTGCATTGCTGGGTGACATGATCACCCCTTTGTTGTGAATGAACCCCTGCTATGCCTGGGTGACAGGGGCCTAAATCTCTCAAAATCCTCTGTTGTATTGCTGGGTGACATGAACTCCCTTATGTTGTGAATGAACCCCTGCTCTGCATTGCTGACAGGGGCCTAAATCTCTCAAAATCCTCTGTTGTATGGCTGGGTGACATGATCCCCCTTTTGCCGTGAATGAGCCCCTGCTAAGCATTGCTTACAGGGGCCTAAATCTCTCAAAAGCCTCTGTTGCATTGCTGGGTGACATGATCACCCCTTTGTTGTGAATGAACCCCTGCTATGCCTGGGTGACAGGGGCCTAAATCTCTCAAAATCCTCTGTTGTATTGCTGGGTGACATGAACTCCCTTATGTTGTAAATGAACCCCTGCTCTGCATTGCTGACAGGGGCCTAAATCTCTCAAAATCCTCTGTTCTATTGCTGGGTGACATGATGTCATGGTCTTACCTTCTTACTACTCTCCTTCGTTTGACATGTGCTGGCGGCCATCTTGGTTTCTGGGTTTCTTGTAGCCTCCCACCCTGCGGCTTCTCCTTCCCACTGGGAGGAGCTGGATGCCTAGCTCATATATATAGGAGGTCTGTGGCTTCAGTTCCTTGCTTGGTCCTCCTGTGTTCACATGCTTCTAAGACTGCTGCTGCTTCTGGTTCCTGATCCTGGCCTCGTCTGACTACCCCGTTGGTTCCTGATCCTGGCTTCGTCTGAATACCCCGTTGGTTCCTGATCCTGGCTTCGTCTGACTACCCTTCTGGTTCCTGACCTCTGTCTCCGCAAGACCCTGCTTCGGTTTAGCCATCCGTTTGGACTTTTGCTTACGGCTTGCTTTTCAATAAAACCTTCTTATTTTCCACTTATCTCTTGTTGTACGTCTGGTTCATGGTTCCATGACACATGAACCCCCTTTTGCCGTGAATGAACCCCTTCTGTGCATTGCTGACAGGGGCCTAAATCTCTCAAAATCCTCTGTTGCATTACTGGGTGACAAGAACTCCCTTATGCCATGAATGAACCCCTGCTCTGCATTGCTGACAGGGGCCTACATCTCTCAAAATCTCTGTTCTATTGCTGGGTGACACTGAACAACCTTTTGCCATAAATCAACCCCTGCTCGGCATTGCTGACAGGGGCATAAATCTCTCAAAATCCTCTGTTGTATTGCTAGGTGACATAAACCCCCTTTTGCCGTGAATTAACTCCTGCACTGCATTGCTGACAGGGGACTAAATTTCTCAAAATCCTCTGTTGTATTACTAGGTGACATCAACCCCCTTTTGCCGTGAATGAACCCCTGCTATGCCTGGGTGACAGGGGCCTAAATCTCTCAAAATCCTCTGTTGAATTGCTGGGTGACATGAACCCCCTTTTGCCGTGAATGAACCCCTGCTATGCATTGCTGACAGGGGCCTAAATCTCTCAAAATCCTCTGTTGTATTGCTGGGTGACATGATCCCTATTTTGCCATAAATGAACCCCTGCTCTGCATTACTGACAGGGGCCTAAATCTCTCAAAATCCTCTGTTGTATTGCTGGGTGACATTATCCCCCTTTTGCCGTGAATGAACCCCTGCAATGCATTGCTGACAGGGGCCTAAATCTCTCAAAATCCTCTGTTGTATTGCTGGGTGACATGATCCCTCTTTTGCCATGAATTAACCCCTGCTCTGCATTGCTGACAGGGGCCTAAATCTCTCAAAATCCTCTGTTCTATTGCTGGGTTACATAAACCCCCTTTTGCCGTGTATGAACCCCTGCTTTTCATTGCTGACAGGGGCCTAAATTGAAAAAATTCTTATTTTCAATTGTCGGGTGATATTTCACCATTTTTGGTGAATACAAAGTCCTGCTGTGCCTGGGTGACAGGGGCCTAAATATCTAAAAATCCTCTGTTGTATTGCTGGGTGATATGAACCCCCTTTTGCTGTGAATGAACCCCTGCTCTGCATTGCTGACAGGGGCCTAAATCTCTCAAAATCCTCTGTTGTATTGATGGGTGACATGAACCCCCTTTAGCCGTGAATGAACCCCTGCTCTGCATTGCTGACAGGGGCCTAAATCTCTCAAAATCCTCTGTTCTATTGCTGGGTGACATGAACCCCCGTTAGCCGTGAATGAACCCCTGCTCTGCATTGCTGACAGGGGCCTAAATCTGTCAAAATCCTCTGTTGTATTGTTGGGTGACATGATCGCTCTCTTGCTGTGAATGAACCCCATCTCTGCATTGCTGACAAGGGTCTAAATCTCCCAAAATCCTCTGTTCCATTGCTGGGTGACATGAACCCCCTTTTTCAGTTAATGAACCCCTGCTCTGCATTGCTGACAAGGGCCTAAATCTCTCAAAATCCTCTGTTGTATTTGTGGGTGACATGATCCCCCTTTTGCCGTGAATGAACCCCTGCTGTGCCTGGGTGACAGGGGTCTAAATCTCTCAAAATCCTCTGTTGTATTGCTGGATGACATGAACCCCCTTTTGCCGTGAATGAACCCCTGCTCTGCATTGCTGACAGGGGCCTAAATCTCTCAAAATCCTCTGTTGTATTGCTGGGTGACATAAACCCCCTTTTGCCGTTAATGAACTCCTGCTGTGCCTGGGTGACAGGCGCCTAAATCTCTCAAAATCCTCTGTTGTATTGCTGGGTGACATAAACCCCCTTTAGCCGTGAATGAACCCCTGCTGTGCCTGGGTGACAGGGGCCTGAATCTCTCAAAATCCTCTGTTGTATTGCTGGGTGACATGATCCCCCTTTTGCCGTGAATGAACCCCTGCTGTGCCTGGGTGACAGGGGCCTGAATCTCTCAAAATCCTCTGTTGTATTTCTGGGTGACATGATCCCCCTTTTGCCGTGTATGAACCCCTGCTTTGCATTGCTGACAGGGGCCTAAATTGAAAAAAATCTTATTTTCAATTGTCGGGTGACAATTTACCATTTTTGGCGTATACAAACCTCTGCTGTGCCTGGGTGAAAGAGGCCTAAATCTCTCAAAACCCTCTGTTGTATTGCTGGGTGAAGTGAACACCCATTTGCCTTGAATGAACCCCTGCTCTTCATTGCTGACAGGGGCCTAAATCTCTGAAAAACCTCTGTTGTATTGCTGGGTGACATAAACCCCCTTTTGCCGTGAATGAACCCCTGCTCTGCATTGCTGACAGGGGCCTAAATCTCTCAAAATCCTCTGTTGTATTGCTGGGTGACATGATCCCCCTATTCTCTTGAATGAGCCCCTGCTGTGCCTGAGTGACAGGGGCCTAAATCTCTCAAAATCCTCTGTTCTAGTGCTGGGTGACATGATCTCCCTTTTGCCGTGAATAAACCCCTTCTCTGCATTGCTGACAGGGGCCTAAATCTCTCAAAATCCTCTGTTCTATTGCTGGGTGACATGAACCCCCTTTTGCCGTGAATGAACCCCTGCTCTTCATTGCTGACAGGGGCCTAAATCTCTGAAAAACCTCTTTTGTATTGCTGGGTGACATGAACCCCCTTTTGCTGTGAATGGACCCCTGCTCTGCATTGCTGACAGGGGCCTAAATTGAAAAAAAATCTTATTTTCAATTGTCGGGTGACATTTTACAATTTTTGGCGTATACAAACCCCTGCTGTGCCTGGGTAAAAAGGGGCCTAAATCTCTCAAAACCCTCTGTTGTATTGCTGGGTGACATGAACCCCCTTTTTTCGTGAATGAACTCCTGCTCTGCCTGGGTGACAGGGGCCTAAATCTCTCAAAATCCTTTGTTCTATTGCTGGGTGACATGAACCCCCTTTTACCGTTAATGAACCCCTGCTCTGTATTGCTGACAGTGGCCTAAATCTCTCAAAATCGACTGTTGTATTGCTGGGTGACATGAATCCCCTTTTGCCATGAATGAACCCCTGCTGTACCTGGGTGACAGTGGCCTAAATCTCTCAAAATCCTCTGTATTGCTGGGTGACATGAACCCGCTTTTGCCGTGAATGAACCCCTGCTTTGCATTGCTGACAGGGGCCTAAATCTCTCAAAATCCTCTGTTCTATTGCTGGGTGACATGAACCCCCTTTTGCCGTGAATGAACCCCTGCTCTGCATTGCTGACAGGGGCCTAAATCTCTCAAAATCCTCTGTTGTATTGCTGGGTGACATAAACCCCCTTTTGCCGTATATGAACCCCTGCTCTGCATTGCTGACAGGGGCCTAAATCTCTCAAAATCTTCTGTTCTATTGCTGGGTGACATAAACCCCCTTTTGCCGTATATGAACCCCTGCTCTGCATTGCTGACAGGGGCCTAAATCTCTCAAAATCTTCTGTTCTATTGCTGGGTGAAGTGAACACCCATTTGCCTTGAATGAACCCCTGCTTTGCATTGCTGACAGGGGCCTAAATTGAAAGAATTATTTTCAATTGTCGGGTGACATTTTACCATTTTTGGCGTATACAAACCCCTGTTGTGCCTGGGTGACAGGGGCCTAAATCTCTCAAAATCCTTTGTTGTATTGCTGGTCGACATGAACCCCCTTTTGCCGTGAATAAACCCCTGCTCTGCATTGCTGACTGGGGCCTAAATCTCTCAAAATCCTCTGTTGTATTGCTGGGTGACATAAACCCCCCTTTGCCATGAATGAACCACTGCTCTGCATTGCTGACAGGGTGTCACAACCAGATAGCTGAGAAGCTCTGACAGAAGCCTTTTAGAACCTCCTCCTTGAGTTCTCTTTGTTGTGGTATTCAGTTCCTCATCTCGTTAGCCTCTCTCAGCTGTCATGTAGTTGAATTAATTGCATCCCTTTAAATTCCGCCCCATAATGCATTACTGGGCGGCTTATACTTCTTCCTGGAGTGTGTGTGTGCGTGCGCGCGCGCGCATGCTCATCCTGGTTTCCTGTCTGCTACAAAGTTAAGTGCTGTACATTTATCTGTTATTTTCTGTTTGCTGGATCCCAGGTGACCCTGACTCCCTCCGTGTCTGGTGTAGGGAGCCGGTGGTCGTGTCCCCTCACTATTGTAGGGTGTTCAGGGGTTATATAGTCGAGGTACGTGGCTATGCAACCATCCACCTCTGGGATCTTTGCATAGGCTGAGCAGCCAGGGAAAGTGCTAGGTCTTGTGCAGGGGTCTTCTCTTGGTTCCTTAGCTTTGGATCCAGTGAGTCATATATGCATGTTACTTTGTCTTGTTTCCTGTACACCGTCCGTGACACAGGGGCCTAAATCTCTCAAAATCCTCTGTTGTATTGCTGGGTGACATGATCCCCCTTTTGCCGTAAATGAACCCCTGCTGTGCCTGGGTGACAGGGGCCTAAATCTCTCAAAATCCTCTGTTGTATTGCTGGGTGACATTAACTCCCTTATGCCGTGAATGAAACCGTGCTCTGCATTGCTGACAGGTGCCTAAATCTCTCAAAATCGTCTGTTGTATTGCTGGGTTACATGAACCCCCTTCTGCTGTGTATTAACCCCTGCTCTGCATTGCTGACAGGTGCCTAAATCTCTCAAAATCCTCCGTTCCATTGCTGGATGACCTAAACCCCCTTTTGCCGTGAATGAACCCCTGCTCTGCATTGCTGACAGGGGCCTAAATCTGTCAAAATCCTCTGTTGTATTGATAGGTGACATAAACCACCTTTTATTGTGAATAAACCCCTGCTGTGCCTGGGTGACAGGGGCCTAAATCTTTCAAAATCCTCTGTTGTATTGTTGGGTGACATGATGCCCCTTTTGCCATGAATGAACCCCTGTTGTGCCAAGGTGACAGGGGCCTAAATCTCTCAAAATCTTCTGTTGTATTGCTGGGTGATATGAACCCCCTTTTGCCGTGAATGAACCCCTGCTCTGCATTGCTAACAGGGGCATAAATTGAAAAAATTCTTATTTTCAATTGTCGGGTGACATTTTACAATTTTTGGCGTATACAAACCCCTGCTATGCCTGGGTGAAAGGGGCCTAAATCTCTCAAAATCCTTTGTTCTATTGATGGGTGACAAGAACCCCCTTTTGCCGTGAATGAACCCCTGCTCTGCCTTGCTGACAGGGGCCTAAATCTCTCAAAATGCTCTGTTGTATTGCTGGGTGACATAAACTCCCTTTTGCCGTGAATGAACCCCTTCTCTGCATTGCTGACAGGGGCCTAAATCTCTCAAAATCCTTTGTTCTATTGCTGGGTGACATAAACCCGCTTTTGCCGTGAATGGACCCCTGCTCTGCATTGCTGACAGGGGCCTAAATTGGAAAAAAAAAACTTATTTAAAATTGTCGGGTGACATTTTACCATTTTTTTCACCCCTGCTGTTCCTGGGTGACAGGGGCCTAAATCTTTCAAAATCCTCTGTTGTATTGTTGGGTGACATGATGCCCCTTTTGCCATGAATGAACCCCTGTTGTGCCAAGGTGACAGGGGCCTAAATCTCTCAAAATCTTCTGTTGTATTGCTGGGTGATATGAACCCCCTTTTGCCGTGAATGAACCCCTGCTCTGCATTGCTAACAGGGGCATAAATTGAAAAAATTCTTATTTTCAATTGTCGGGTGACATTTTACAATTTTTGGCGTATACAAACCCCTGCTATGCCTGGGTGAAAGGGGCCTAAATCTCTCAAAATCCTTTGTTCTATTGATGGGTGACAAGAACCCCCTTTTGCCGTGAATGAACCCCTGCTCTGCCTTGCTGACAGGGGCCTAAATCTCTCAAAATGCTCTGTTGTATTGCTGGGTGACATAAACTCCCTTTTGCCGTGAATGAACCCCTTCTCTGCATTGCTGACAGGGGCCTAAATCTCTCAAAATCCTTTGTTCTATTGCTGGGTGACATAAACCCGCTTTTGCCGTGAATGGACCCCTGCTCTGCATTGCTGACAGGGGCCTAAATTGGAAAAAAAAAACTTATTTAAAATTGTCGGGTGACATTTTACCATTTTTTTCACCCCTGCTGTTCCTGGGTGAAAGGGGCCTAAATCTCTCAAAATCCTTTGTTTTATTGCTGGGTGACATGATCCCCCTTTTGCCATGAATGAACCCCTGCTGTGCCAAGGTGACAGGGGCCTAAATCTCTCAAAATCTTCTGTTCTATTGCTGGGTGATTTGAACCCCCTTTTGCTGTGAATGAACCCCTGCTCTGCATTGCTGACAGGGGCATAAATTGAAAAAAAAATTATTTTCAATTGTCGGGTGACATTTTACCATTTTTGGCGTATACAAACCCCTGCTGTGCCTGGGTGAAAGGGCCTAAATTTCTCAAAATCCTCTGTTGTATTGATGGGTGACATGATCCCCCTTTTGCCGTTAATGAACTCCTGCTGTGCCTGGGTGACAGGCGCCTAAATCTCTCAAAATCCTCTGTTGTATTGCTGGTTGACATGAACCCCCTTTTGCCATGAATGTTCCCCTGCTCTGCATTGCTGACAGGGGCCTAAATCTCTCAAAATCCTCTGTTCTATTGCTGGGTGACATGAACCCCCTTTAGCCGTGAATGAACCCCTGCTCTGCATTGCTGACAGGGGCCTAAATCTGTCAAAATCCTCTGTTGTATTGTTGGGTGACATGATCGCTCTCTTGCTGTGAATGAACCCCATCTCTGCATTGCTGACAAGGGTCTAAATCTCCCAAAATCCTCTGTTCCATTGCTGGGTGACATGAACCCCCTTTTTCAGTTAATGAACCCCTGCTCTGCATTGCTGACAAGGGCCTAAATCTCTCAAAATCCTCTGTTGTATTTGTGGGTGACATGATCCCCCTTTTGCCGTGAATGAACCCCTGCTGTGCCTGGGTGACAGGGGTCTAAATCTCTCAAAATCCTCTGTTGTATTGCTGGGTGACATGAACCCCCTTTTGCCGTGAATGAACCCCTGCTCTGCATTGCTGACAGGGGCCTAAATCTCTCAAAATCCTCTGTTGTATTGCTGGGTGACAAACCCCCTTTTGCCGTTAATGAACTCCTGCTGTGCCTGGGTGACAGGCGCCTAAATCTCTCAAAATCCTCTGTTGTATTGCTGGGTGACATAAACCCCCTTTAGCCGTGAATGAACCCCTGCTGTGCCTGGGTGACAGGGGCCTGAATCTCTCAAAATCCTCTGTTGTATTGCTGGGTGACATGATCTCCCTTTTGCCGTGAATGAACCCCTGCTGTGCCTGGGTGACAGAGGTCTAAATCTCTCAAAATCCTCTGTTGAATTGCTGGGTGACATAAACCCCCTTTTGCCGTGAATGAACCCCTGCTGTGCCTGGGTGACAGGGGCCTGAATCTCTCAAAATCCTCTGTTGTATTGCTGGGTGACATGATCCCCCTTTTGCCGTGTATGAACCCCTGCTTTGCATTGCTGACAGGGGCCTAAATTGAAAAAAATCTTATTTTCAATTGTCGGGTGACAATTTACCATTTTTGGCGTATACAAACCTCTGCTGTGCCTGGGTGAAAGAGGCCTAAATCTCTCAAAACCCTCTGTTGTATTGCTGGGTGAAGTGAACACCCATTTGCCTTGAATGAACCCCTGCTCTTCATTGCTGACAGGGGCCTAAATCTCTGAAAAACCTCTGTTGTATTGCTGGGTGACATAAACCCCCTTTTGCCGTGAATGAACCCCTGCTCTGCATTGCTGACAGGGGCCTAAATCTCTCAAAATCCTCTGTTGTATTGCTGGGTGACATGATCCCCCTATTCTCTTGAATGAGCCCCTGCTGTGCCTGAGTGACAGGGGCCTAAATCTCTCAAAATCCTCTGTTCTAGTGCTGGGTGACATGATCTCCCTTTTGCCGTGAATAAACCCCTTCTCTGCATTGCTGACAGGGGCCTAAATCTCTCAAAATCCTCTGTTCTATTGCTGGGTGACATGAACCCCCTTTTGCCGTGAATGAACCCCTGCTCTTCATTGCTGACAGGGGCCTAAATCTCTGAAAAACCTCTTTTGTATTGCTGGGTGACATGAACCCCCTTTTGCTGTGAATGGACCCCTGCTCTGCATTGCTGACAGGGGCCTAAATTGAAAAAAAATCTTATTTTCAATTGTCGGGTGACATTTTACAATTTTTGGCGTATACAAACCCCTGCTGTGCCTGGGTAAAAAGGGGCCTAAATCTCTCAAAACCCTCTGTTGTATTGCTGGGTGACATGAACCCCCTTTTTTCGTGAATGAACTCCTGCTCTGCCTGGGTGACAGGGGCCTAAATCTCTCAAAATCCTTTGTTCTATTGCTGGGTGACATGAACCCCCTTTTACCGTTAATGAACCCCTGCTCTGTATTGCTGACAGTGGCCTAAATCTCTCAAAATCGACTGTTGTATTGCTGGGTGACATGAATCCCCTTTTGCCATGAATGAACCCCTGCTGTACCTGGGTGACAGTGGCCTAAATCTCTCAAAATCCTCTGTATTGCTGGGTGACATGAACCCGCTTTTGCCGTGAATGAACCCCTGCTTTGCATTGCTGACAGGGGCCTAAATCTCTCAAAATCCTCTGTTCTATTGCTGGGTGACATGAACCCCCTTTTGCCGTGAATGAACCCCTGCTCTGCATTGCTGACAGGGGCCTAAATCTCTCAAAATCCTCTGTTGTATTGCTGGGTGACATAAACCCCCTTTTGCCGTATATGAACCCCTGCTCTGCATTGCTGACAGGGGCCTAAATCTCTCAAAATCTTCTGTTCTATTGCTGGGTGACATAAACCCCCTTTTGCCGTATATGAACCCCTGCTCTGCATTGCTGACAGGGGCCTAAATCTCTCAAAATCTTCTGTTCTATTGCTGGGTGAAGTGAACACCCATTTGCCTTGAATGAACCCCTGCTTTGCATTGCTGACAGGGGCCTAAATTGAAAGAATTATTTTCAATTGTCGGGTGACATTTTACCATTTTTGGCGTATACAAACCCCTGTTGTGCCTGGGTGACAGGGGCCTAAATCTCTCAAAATCCTTTGTTGTATTGCTGGTCGACATGAACCCCCTTTTGCCGTGAATAAACCCCTGCTCTGCATTGCTGACTGGGGCCTAAATCTCTCAAAATCCTCTGTTGTATTGCTGGGTGACATAAACCCCCCTTTGCCATGAATGAACCACTGCTCTGCATTGCTGACAGGGTGTCACAACCAGATAGCTGAGAAGCTCTGACAGAAGCCTTTTAGAACCTCCTCCTTGAGTTCTCTTTGTTGTGGTATTCAGTTCCTCATCTCGTTAGCCTCTCTCAGCTGTCATGTAGTTGAATTAATTGCATCCCTTTAAATTCCGCCCCATAATGCATTACTGGGCGGCTTATACTTCTTCCTGGAGTGTGTGTGTGCGTGCGCGCGCGCGCATGCTCATCCTGGTTTCCTGTCTGCTACAAAGTTAAGTGCTGTACATTTATCTGTTATTTTCTGTTTGCTGGATCCCAGGTGACCCTGACTCCCTCCGTGTCTGGTGTAGGGAGCCGGTGGTCGTGTCCCCTCACTATTGTAGGGTGTTCAGGGGTTATATAGTCGAGGTACGTGGCTATGCAACCATCCACCTCTGGGATCTTTGCATAGGCTGAGCAGCCAGGGAAAGTGCTAGGTCTTGTGCAGGGGTCTTCTCTTGGTTCCTTAGCTTTGGATCCAGTGAGTCATATATGCATGTTACTTTGTCTTGTTTCCTGTACACCGTCCGTGACACAGGGGCCTAAATCTCTCAAAATCCTCTGTTGTATTGCTGGGTGACATGATCCCCCTTTTGCCGTAAATGAACCCCTGCTGTGCCTGGGTGACAGGGGCCTAAATCTCTCAAAATCCTCTGTTGTATTGCTGGGTGACATTAACTCCCTTATGCCGTGAATGAAACCGTGCTCTGCATTGCTGACAGGTGCCTAAATCTCTCAAAATCGTCTGTTGTATTGCTGGGTTACATGAACCCCCTTCTGCTGTGTATTAACCCCTGCTCTGCATTGCTGACAGGTGCCTAAATCTCTCAAAATCCTCCGTTCCATTGCTGGATGACCTAAACCCCCTTTTGCCGTGAATGAACCCCTGCTCTGCATTGCTGACAGGGGCCTAAATCTGTCAAAATCCTCTGTTGTATTGATAGGTGACATAAACCACCTTTTATTGTGAATAAACCCCTGCTGTGCCTGGGTGACAGGGGCCTAAATCTTTCAAAATCCTCTGTTGTATTGTTGGGTGACATGATGCCCCTTTTGCCATGAATGAACCCCTGTTGTGCCAAGGTGACAGGGGCCTAAATCTCTCAAAATCTTCTGTTGTATTGCTGGGTGATATGAACCCCCTTTTGCCGTGAATGAACCCCTGCTCTGCATTGCTAACAGGGGCATAAATTGAAAAAATTCTTATTTTCAATTGTCGGGTGACATTTTACAATTTTTGGCGTATACAAACCCCTGCTATGCCTGGGTGAAAGGGGCCTAAATCTCTCAAAATCCTTTGTTCTATTGATGGGTGACAAGAACCCCCTTTTGCCGTGAATGAACCCCTGCTCTGCCTTGCTGACAGGGGCCTAAATCTCTCAAAATGCTCTGTTGTATTGCTGGGTGACATAAACTCCCTTTTGCCGTGAATGAACCCCTTCTCTGCATTGCTGACAGGGGCCTAAATCTCTCAAAATCCTTTGTTCTATTGCTGGGTGACATAAACCCGCTTTTGCCGTGAATGGACCCCTGCTCTGCATTGCTGACAGGGGCCTAAATTGGAAAAAAAAAAACTTATTTAAAATTGTCGGGTGACATTTTACCATTTTTTTCACCCCTGCTGTTCCTGGGTGAAAGGGGCCTAAATCTCTCAAAATCCTTTGTTCTATTGCTGGGTGACATGATCCCCCTTTTGCCATGAATGAACCCCTGCTGTGCCAAGGTGACAGGGGCCTAAATCTCTCAAAATCTTCTGTTCTATTGCTGGGTGATTTGAACCCCCTTTTGCTGTGAATGAACCCCTGCTCTGCATTGCTGACAGGGGCATAAATTGAAAAAAAAATTATTTTCAATTGTCGGGTGACATTTTACCATTTTTTGAGTATACAAACCCCTGCTGTTCCTGGGTGAAAGGGGCCTAAATCTCTCAAAATCCTCTGTTGTATTGCTGGGTGACATGAACCCCCTTTTGTCGTGAAAGAACCCCTGCTCTGCCTGGGTGACAGGGGCCTAAATCTCTCAAAATCCTTTGTTCTATTGCTGGGTGACATGATCCCCCTTTTGCCATGAATGAACCCCTGCTGTGCCAAGGTGACAGGGGCCTAAATCTCTCAAAATCTTCTGTTCTATTGCTGGGTGATTTGAACCCCCTTTTGCTGTGAATGAACCCCTGCTCTGCATTGCTGACAGGGGCATAAATTGAAAAAATTCTTATTTTCAATTGTCGGGTGACATTTTACCATTTTTGGCGTATACAAACCCCTGCTGTGCCTGGGTGAAAGGGCCTAAATTTCTCAAAATCCTCTGTTGTATTGATGGGTGACATGATCCCCCTTTTGCCGTTAATGAACTCCTGCTGTGCCTGGGTGACAGGCGCCTAAATCTCTCAAAATCCTCTGTTGTATTGCTGGTTGACATGAACCCCCTTTTGCCATGAATGTTCCCCTGCTCTGCATTGCTGACAGGGGCCTAAATCTCTCAAAATCCTCTGTTCTATTGCTGGGTGACATGAACCCCCTTTAGCCGTGAATGAACCCCTGCTCTGCATTGCTGACAGGGGCCTAAATCTGTCAAAATCCTCTGTTGTATTGTTGGGTGACATGATCGCTCTCTTGCTGTGAATGAACCCCATCTCTGCATTGCTGACAAGGGTCTAAATCTCCCAAAATCCTCTGTTCCATTGCTGGGTGACATGAACCCCCTTTTTCAGTTAATGAACCCCTGCTCTGCATTGCTGACAAGGGCCTAAATCTCTCAAAATCCTCTGTTGTATTTGTGGGTGACATGATCCCCCTTTTGCCGTGAATGAACCCCTGCTGTGCCTGGGTGACAGGGGTCTAAATCTCTCAAAATCCTCTGTTGTATTGCTGGGTGACATGAACCCCCTTTTGCCGTGAATGAACCCCTGCTCTGCATTGCTGACAGGGGCCTAAATCTCTCAAAATCCTCTGTTGTATTGCTGGGTGACATAAACCCCCTTTTGCCGTTAATGAACTCCTGCTGTGCCTGGGTGACAGGCGCCTAAATCTCTCAAAATCCTCTGTTGTATTGCTGGGTGACATAAACCCCCTTTAGCTGTGAATGAACCCCTGCTGTGCCTGGGTGACAGGGGCCTGAATCTCTCAAAATCCTCTGTTGTATTGCTGGGTGACATGATCCCCCTTTTGCCGTGTATGAACCCCTGCTTTGCATTGCTGACAGGGGCCTAAATTGAAAAAAATCTTATTTTCAATTGTCGGGTGACAATTTACCATTTTTGGCGTATACAAACCTCTGCTGTGCCTGGGTGAAAGAGGGCTAAATCTCTCAAAACCCTCTGTTGTATTGCTGGGTGAAGTGAACACCCATTTGCCTTGAATGAACCCCTGCTCTTCATTGCTGACAGGGGCCTAAATCTCTGAAAAACCTCTGTTGTATTGCTGGGTGACATAAACCCCCTTTTGCCGTGAATGAACCCCTGCTCTGCATTGCTGACAGGGGCCTAAATCTCTCAAAATCCTCTGTTGTATTGCTGGGTGACATGATCCCCCTATTCTCTTGAATGAGCCCCTGCTGTGCCTGAGTGACAGGGGCCTAAATCTCTCAAAATCCTCTGTTCTAGTGCTGGGTGACATGATCTCCCTTTTGCCGTGAATAAACCCCTTCTCTGCATTGCTGACAGGGGCCTAAATCTTTCAAAATCCTCTGTTCTATTGCTGGGTGACATGAACCCCCTTTTGCCGTGAATGAACCCCTGCTCTTCATTGCTGACAGGGGCCTAAATCTCTGAAAAACCTCTTTTGTATTGCTGGGTGACATGAACCCCCTTTTGCTGTGAATGGACCCCTGCTCTGCATTGCTGACAGGGGCCTAAATTGAAAAAAAATCTTATTTTCAATTGTCGGGTGACATTTTACAATTTTTGGCGTATACAAACCCCTGCTGTGCCTGGGTAAAAAGGGGCCTAAATCTCTCAAAACCCTCTGTTGTATTGCTGGGTGACATGAACCCCCTTTTTTCGTGAATGAACTCCTGCTCTGCCTGGGTGACAGGGGCCTAAATCTCTCAAAATCCTTTGTTCTATTGCTGGGTGACATGAACCCCCTTTTACCGTTAATGAACCCCTGCTCTGTATTGCTGACAGTGGCCTAAATCTCTCAAAATCTACTGTTGTATTGCTGGGTGACATGAATCCCCTTTTGCCATGAATGAACCCCTGCTGTACCTGGGTGACAGTGGCCTAAATCTCTTTTAAAAATCCTCTGTATTGCTGGGTGACATGAACCCGCTTTTGCCGTGAATGAACCCCTGCTTTGCATTGCTGACAGGGGCCTAAATCTCTCAAAATCCTCTGTTCTATTGCTGGGTGACATGAACCCCCTTTTGCCGTGAATGAACCCCTGCTCTGCATTGCTGACAGGGGCCTAAATCTCTCAAAATCCTCTGTTGTATTGCTGGGTGACATAAACCCCCTTTTGCTGTATATGACCCCCTGCTCTGCATTGCTGACAGGGGCCTAAATCTCTCAAAATCTTCTGTTCTATTGCTGGGTGAAGTGAACACCCATTTGCCTTGAATGAACCCCTGCTTTGCATTGCTGACAGGGGCCTAAATTGAAAGAATTCTTTTCAATTGTCGGGTGACATTTTACAATTTTTGGCGTATACAAACCCCTGTTGTGCCTGGGTGACAGGGGCCTAAATCTCTCAAAATCCTTTGTTGTATTGCTGGTCGACATGAACCCCCTTTTGCCGTGAATGAACCCCTGCTCTGCATTGCTGACAGGGGCCTAAATCTCTCAAAATTCTCTGTTCTATTGCTGGGTGACATGATCCCCCTTTTGCTGTGAATGAACCTGCTGTGCCTGGGTAACAGGGGCCTAAATCTCTCAAAATTCTCTGTTCCATTGCTGGGTGACATGAACCCCCTTTTGCCGTGAATGACCCCTGCTCTGCATTGCTGACAGGGGCCTAAATCTCTCGAAATCCTCTGTTTTATTGCTGGGTGACATGAACCCCCTTTTGCCATGAATGAACCCCTGCTCTTCATTGCTGACAGGGGCCTAAGGCTGAGTTCACACAGGCGAGATTTCCACGCGGGTGTAATGCAGAAGGTGAACGCATTGCACCCGCACTCAATCTGGACCCATTCATTTCTATGCACATGAGCTGTGATTTTCACATATCACTTATGCGTTGCATGAAAATTGCAGCATGCTCTATATTGTGCGTTTATCCCACAACGCAGGCCCCATAGAAGTGAATGGGGCTGATTGAAAATCGCAAGCAAGTGCGGATGCGGTGCGATTTTCACGCAGGGTTGCTAGGTGACAGTCTATTCACTGTATTATTTTCCCTTATAACATGGTTATAAGAGAAAATAATAGCATTCTGAATACAGAATGCTTAGTAGGTGATCAATTGAGGGTTAAAAAAAAATAAACTCACCTTCTCCTCTTGATCGTGTAGTTCCCGGTCTCTTCTTTCCTTTAATGATGAACTACCGGCTAAAGGACCTGTGGTGACGTCAGATCACATGCTCCAATCACATGGTCCATCACCTAGGTGATGTACCATGTGATTGGACCATGTGAAGAGCTCAGTGACATCACCACAGGTCCTTTGACAGGTCCTGAAGAAAGAACAGGAGACTGGCAGCTACGCGATCAATTGGAGGAGGTGAGTTAGCTATTTAATTTTTTTAACCCTCAATTGACCTTGCACTAAGCATTCTGTATAAAATAATGCTATTATTTTCCCTTATAACCATGTTATAAGGGAAACTAATTACATCTACACAACCTTGAACCCAAACCTGAACTTCAGTGAAGATGTTCGGGTCTGGGTACCACATTCAGTTTTTTATCACGCGCGTACAAAACTCATTACACCCGCGCGATAAAAAACGGACTGCTTTTGCGTACCTACTCGCACGGGTTTGCCGCAATGCACCTGGAACGCATCAGGACCTAATCCGGACACGCTCGTCTGCAAGGGGCCTTAGGATGGTCAAAGAGGAAAACTTAAGGCTCTTTCACACGATCCTGTGTTCTGGAAGCGCAGGGCAATTATCATGTTTTATAATACTGTGTGTCTCTGCATGACCTTACTACTACAGGATCAGACTGACAGCTTTATATCAATATGATCCTGTAGCAATAAAGTCATGCAGAGACATACAGCATTATAAATCATTATAATGCCATGCGCTTCCTAAGTCCAGAACACAGGATCCCTCTTTCACATGGAGCGTGATTCCCGCAGCTCCAATCACTGGCTGAGGTGGGTCATGGCTGCAGCCAGTGATTGGTTGATCCATTTGGACAGCCATTTCCTGCTATGTTGAGACAGTAGCAGAAGTGGGATACAACCTGGCACTGTCAAAACTGTAGCGGCAAGATTGCCGGCGAGGGAGAGAGACCCGTCATCCAGCCCGGAATGGGATTAAAAATCCTGCTGCAAGTATTGGACATGGGAGGTTATTCCTCTCAAGAGGTCAAGGGCTGATTGTTGTGAAGAGAGGGAATGACGGACAGCCAGAATGTTAGTGATAGGGAAGAGTGTACCAAGGGTAGGGGTACTAGCTTAGGTTTCATTTGTAACTGCTATGTAAGAATGCTAAAGAGTTTGGGATGCTAGAAATAAAAGTGGAGGGAGGAGTAGTCGGGCTTTCAAGCATATTGGGCCGTTGTGGTGGGGGGGGGGGGGGGGGAGCTGGTTAGGGAGCTCTTCTTATTACACCAGATTGAGCTTGGCACGCGGACTTCCAGCGGTCTCGGCCAAGTGAGAGCGAAAAAAGTGAAGTCCAGAGGGTCTCCAGGCTGGACATACCTCCATGAGGGGAAAAGTTCTGTGTTTAGGTTACAGAAAAGATTCTAGGGGTTTGGGGGGGGTTTGCGTTTTTTCTCTATTATGTGGTCATGATCTATAACGTTAAAGTTTTGCTGATGCCGTACTGCTGGGTGGGGGATCGGCCTCCTCCAGGTTGTCATTTACACTTAATCCAAACAGAGAGAGCACTATAAAGATTATCACCTGGAATGTGAAGGGGTTGAGAGCCCCTCAGAAAAGGATAATGGTCCTCAGGGATGTCTGGCATGGCATCTGTAAGCCACCTTTGGAGCAAGACTCTTTTGGCTACTAATAAGACTGAGTGCAACAAAATCGGGATCCGAGTTTGGTTCACCGGGCGGATATAATGGAAGACCAGGGCCTGGGGTTCCATAGACAATTCCACCGACCAGTTCTTCTTAATATAATCTATCACAGCGGCCCAAAATTTGACTACCTCAGGACACGTCCAAATGCCATGCCAGAAATCCGTAGCCGCCAACTTACAATCCTACACCACTTTTTTAATTGATCCCTCGGATCTGAATAGAGTTAAATGGGTTACCGCGAAACATAGCTACGATCACCATTTACATCAGCAGGCAAAACTATATATGGATCATAAGCAAGCATCATTATTTAAGTTTGGGAATAAGTCGGGCAAAATGTTGGCTAACCTACTGAGACCCCAATACCAGCCCTCACACATTAAATGTATTAAAAATGATAAGGGGGAAAAATTGACTGATCCCAAAAAAATAACAGACCACCTGGGATGATATTTTGAGCGTTTATATATGCAGGAAGAATATGAGTCAACTAGGGCGGAGGAACGGGTGTTTCTCTTCCTAAATTGTCAGAGGAGATGCTATCTCAAATAAATAGACAGATCACTGAGGAGGAGGTTAAACTGACTATAAAGTCTCTGAAAAACGGCAAGGCGCCGGGCCCGGATGGGTATTCGGCAGAATTCTACAAGGCATTATATACTAAGGTGGCCCCAACTTTGACTGCCCTTTTTAATTCATGCCTACAGGGAGGGGATATAATGGCCTCGGGCAACATGGCTCATATAAAACTTATCCCTAAACCTGGAAAGGATTTAACACTACCTGGCTCATATAGGCCAATCTCGCTAATTAACCAGGATTTAAAAATACTGTCCAAGTTGATGGCAAATAGGTTAGCAATATACATGCCTAATTTGATTGGCCCCCACCAGGTAGGTTTTATAAAGGGTAGGGCAGCAGTGTCAAACATAAGGACGGTTTTGGCAGTCCAGGATTTTCTGTCAGGACGTGACACTACTCACTGCAGCCCTGCCTTGCTATCAGTGGATGCAGAAAAGGCTTTCGACAATGTGAACTGGAAATGGCTCAAGAGATCCCTGGAAGCCTTTGGTTTGAGTGGTCCTTTTGGGATTTTCTTGGACAGGCTATATAAAAATCCTCAGGCTAGGCTGAATACCCCAGGATTTTTGTCAGAACCTTTCTGTCTCTTTAAGGGTACAAGGCAGGGCTGCCCTTTATCACCTTTACTTTTTAATTTAGCTTTGGAACCGTTGGTTCAGTTCCTAATGCAGTCTACGGTATATAAGGGTATCAAAATTAGGAATAGAGAGGTAAAGTTGATCTGCTTTGCGGATGATGTCTTGCTATTTGTGAACTCACCGAAGGCTCACCTTAAGAATATCTTGGATTCCATCCTATATTACGAGAAGGTTACGGGGTACCGAATAAATGTGGGCAAGAGTCAACTACTATATCTAGGAGACAGAGGGCCCGGGAGGGAAGGAGTGGAAGGGAGTTTAGAGGTGGACATAGCTCACACTTACCTGACCTATCTAGGAATCAAGATAGGGAGGAAATCTTCTGCTCTCTACCAGCTAAACTATGAACCCTTGATCAGGAAAATCGAGTTAGAATTAGAGAAGTGGTTGCAATTGCCATTAACGTTGTTTGGGAGGGCACACCTCTTGAAAATGGTGAGCTTCGCCAGACTGCTATACCCTATGCAGACCATACCATTGTTGATAAAGCATAGGGATGTGAGCAGGTTACAAAAAGCTTTCTCCCGTTTCTTATGGAGGAGAAAGAGAGCGCGTATTGCATATGACAAGTTGTGTTTAACAAAATGGGAGGGAGGCCTACAGCTACCGAATATCAGACTTTATAATGTGTCATCACTATTTAGACATGTGAGAGATTGGGTGAAGTGTACATCGCAGTTTTCCAATACCCCCCTCGAAAGGGAATTGGCGCACCCCTGGGATCTGGTTGCCCTTTTACATACCAGGATCAGGGATACTCCAGTGGGAATAAAACACCTTAGTTTGATTAGGGATACTATGACGGCCTGGAGATTAGTAAGAAAGCTATATAAGTTGCCCATGTATATTACTCCATATATGCCATTGTGGTCCTTGCCAGGTTTCTCGCAGGGTAGGCAATCCAAGATGTTTGTACAGTTGAGAGAGAAGGGCATACACATGGTAAAACAGATCCTGTCTACCTCAGGGACGGGGATCATGGGGTGGCAAGAGCTCCAGTCTAAATAGGATTTGCCGGCCTCTCATTTTTTACCATATGGGCAGATTGTGTCGTACTGCAAGTCGCAATCAGCGATTTTGGGGGAGGCAGAGAGGATGGCATGGTTTGAGCACTTGGTGGGATCCCAGGAGACATCCTTGTCTGATTTATACAAAAAGATTAGAAATGTATATTTGTCTCCGACTGGGGGAAAGGTGTTTAAGAAATGGGAGGAGGAATTAGGAGACACTTCTCTGATAGGGAAACTTCGGGAAGGCCTGGAAAGGGTGAGAGGGGCCCTCTCCAGTGAATCTTGGAGGGAGATGCACTTTAGAATATTACATAAGGTGACATACGCATTTGATCTTTCGTATAGAGATGCACCAAGTCACTACCTAAGGTGGTGCCCAAAATGCCACCTACCGAAAGCAGGCTTGTTACACGGGTTGTGGGAATGCCCGATTTTGCAGCCGCTATGGCATGAAACTATTAGTTACATAAAAGAGGTCTGGGGGATAGAACCCCAGCTTACCCCACTTAACTGCATCTTTCACGATGTTCCGTTGGATCAGAGGGGTGAAATCACACACTCTACACATATAAAGGGGGTCCATTTATTCTTATTGGCTGTCAAGAAAACTATTCTTAGACACTGGATAAAGGCGTCCATTCCCACATTAGATGAGGCGATAGGGACAATGAAGCATGTTCTTTACATGGATAGGTTAGACGCGGAGAGCAATAAGGAGAAAGCGACCAAGCAGTTCTTCCATAAGTGGAGACAGTTCATAGAATTCTCCTTGGATTTGGTAGAGAGGAAAGAGGTTGTGACTCCTTTCCTTAACTCCAAATGGTATTTGGAGGAACAACTGAAGGGGACGTTAAGAAACCTGTCAGTGGATTAAGGGGTTTAACAAGATTTACAAGATGACAAGTCACTTGGAGAGGACCGAACGGATGGGAGGCAGGATGGTATCGAAACTGGGCCCAAATCGGCTGCGAAATGTATAGATTGTGACCAAAGGTATTCTGGTTGTAAGGTTTGTTTTGTTGCGGGGGGAAGGGGGGGGGGAATTCTTAAAAATGTATGAGGAGATGGTAAATGGAATTTTGTTGTCATGCAAAAGGATGGAATTGTAATTATGCACTGAGTACAATGTATGGAACATTATACAGTGTCTGTATGCAAAATGAATCTCCTTTAACCACTTCAGCCCCGCTAGGTGAAACCCCCTTCATGACCAGAGCACTTTTTACACTTCGGCACTACACTACTTTCACCGTTTATCGCTCGGTCATGCAACTTACCACCCAAATGAATTTTACCTCCTTTTCTTCTCACTAATGGAGCTTTCATTTGGTGGTATTTCATTGCTGCTGGCATTTTTACTTTTTTTGTTATTAATCAAAATGTAACGATTTTTTTGCAAAAAAATGACATTTTTCACTTTCAGCTGTAAAATTTTGCAAAAAAAACGACATCCATATATAAATTTTTCACCAAATTTATTGTTCTACATGTCTTTGATTAAAAAAAAATGTTTGGGCAAAAAAAAAATGGTTTGGGTAAAAGTTATAGCATTTACAAACTATGGTACAAAAATGTGAATTTCCGCTTTTTGAAACAGCTCTGACTTTCTGAGCACCTGTCATGTTTCCTGAGGTTCTACAATGCCCAAACAGTATAACTACCCCACAAATGACCCCATTTCGGAAAGTAGACACCCTAAGGTATTCGCTGATGGGCATAGTGAGTTCATAGAACTTTTTATTTTTTGTCACAAGTTAGCGGAAAATGATGATGATTTTTTATTTTATTTTTTTCTTACAAAGTCTCATATTCCACTAACTTGCGACAAAAAATAAAAAATTTTAGGAACTCACCATGCCCCTCACAGAATACCTTGGGGTGTCTTCTTTCCAAAATGGGGTCACTTGTGGGGTAGTTATACTGCCCTGGCAATTTAGGGGCCCAAATGTGTGAGAAGTACCTTGCAATCAAAATGTGTAAAAAATGACCGGTGAAATCCAAAAGGTGCACTTTGGAATATGCGCCCCTTTGCCCACCTTGGCAGCAAAAAAGTGTGACACATCTGGTATCGCCGTACTCAGGAGAAGTTGGGGAATGTGTTTTGGGGTGTCATTTTACATATACCCATGCTGGGTGAGAAAAATATCTTGGTCAAATGCCAACTTTGTATAAAAAAATGGGAAAAGTTGTCTTTTGCCAAGATATTTCTCTCATCCAGCATGGGTATATGTAAAATGACCCCCCAAAACACATTCCCCAACTTCTCCTGAGTACGGCGATACCAGATGTGTCACACTTTTTTGCAGCCAAGGTGGGCAAAGGGGCACATATTCCAAAGTGCACCTTTCAGATTTTGCAGGCCATTTTTTACACATTTTGATTGCAAGGTACTTCTCACACATTTGGGCCCCTAAATTGCCAGGGCAGTATAACTACGCCACAAGTGACCCCATTTTGGAAAGAAGACACCCCAAGGTATTCCGTGAGGGGCATGGCGAGTTCCTAGAATTTTTTATTTTTTGTCACAAGTTAGCGGAAAATGATGATTTTTTTTTTTTCTCTTTTTTCCTTACAAAGTCTCATATTCCACTAACTTGCGACAAAAAATAAAAAATTCTAGGAACTCGCCATGCCCCTCACGGAATACCTTGGGGTGTCTTCTTTCCAAAATGGGGTCACTTGTGGCGTAGTTATACTGCCCTGGCAATTTAGGGGCCCATATGTGTGAGAAGTACTTTGCAATCAAAATCTGTAAAAAATGACCGGTGAAATCCGAAAGGTGCACTTTGGAATATGTGCCCCTTTGCCCACCTTGGCATCAAAAAAGTGTGACACATCTGGTATCGCCGCACTCAGGAGAAGTTGGGGAATGTGTTTTGGGCTGTCATTTTACATATACCCATGCTGGGTGAGAGAAATATCTTGGCAAAAGACAACTTTTCCCATTTTTTTATACAAAGTTGGCATTTGACCAAGATATTTTTCTCACCCAGCATGGGTATATGTAAAATGACACCCCAAAACACATTGCCCAACTTCTCCTGAGTACGGCGATACCAGATGTGTCACACTTTTTTGCTGCCAAGGTGGGCAAAGGGGCACATATTCCAAAGTGCACCTTTCGGATTTTGCAGGGCATTTTTTACACATTTTGATTGCAAAGTTCTTCTCACACATTTGGGCCCCTAAATTGCCAGGGCAGTATAACTACCCCACAAGTGACCCCATTTTGGAAAGAAGACACCCCAAGGTATTCCGTGAGGGGCATGGCGAGTTCCTAGAATTTTTAATTTTTTGTCGCAAGTTAGTGGAATATGAGACTTTGTAAGGAAAAAAGAAAAAAAAAGAAAAATCATCATTTTCCGCTAAATTGTGACAAAAAATAAAAAATTCTAGGAACTCGCCGTGCCCCCCACGGAATACCTTGGGGTGTCTTCTTTCCAAAATGGGGTCACTTGTGGCGTAGTTATACTGCCCTGGCAATTTAGGGGCCCAAATGTGTAAGAAGTACCTTGCAATCAAAATGTGTAAAAAATGGCCTGCGAAATCCGAAAGGTGCCCCTTTGCCCACCTTGGCTGCAAAAAAGTGTCACACATGTGGTATCGCCGTACTCAGGAGAAGTTGGGCAATGTGTTTTGGGGGGTCATTTTACATATACCCATGCTGGGTGAGAGAAATATCTTGGCAAAAGACAACTTTTCCCATTTTTTTATACAAAGTTGGCATTTGACCAAGATATTTTTCTCACCCAGCATGGGTATATGTAAAATGACACCCCAAAACACATTCCCCAACTTCTCCTGAGTACGGCGATACCAGATGTGTCACACTTTTTTGCAGCCTAGATGCGCAAAGGGGCCCAAATTCCTTTTAGGAGGGCATTTTTAGACATTTGGATCCCAGACTTCTTCTCATGCTTTAGGGCCCCTAAAAAGCCAGGGCAGTATAAATACCCCACATGTGACCCCACTTTGGAAAGAAGACACCCCAAGGTATTCAATGAGGGGCATGGCGAGTTCCTAGAATTTTTTTTTTTTTTGCATAAGTTAGCGGATATTGATTTTTTTTTGTTTTTTTTCTCACAAAGTCTCACTTTCCGCTAACTTAGGACAAAAATTTCAATCTTTCATGGACTCAATATGCCCCTCACCTTGTGGGGTATTATACTGCCCTGGCTTTTTAGGGGCCCTAAAGCGTGAGAAGAAGTCTGGAATATAAATGTCTAAAAATGTTTACGCATTTGGATTCCGTGAGGGGTATGGTGCGTCCATGTGAGATTTTATTTTTTGACACAAGTTAGCGGAAATTTTTTGTTTGTTTTTGTTTTTGTTTTTTCTTACAAACAAAAAATTTCCGCTAACTTGTGCCCAAAAAAATGTCTGAATGGAGCCTTACCAGGGGGGGGGGGGGGGGGTGATCAATGACAGGGGGGTGATCAATGACAGGGGGGTGATCACCCATATAGACTCCCTGATCACCCCCCTGTCATTGATCACCCCCCCCTGTAAGGCTCCATTCAGACATCCGCATGATTTTTTACGGATCCATGGATACATGGATCGGATCCACAGAACGCATGCGGACGTCTGAATGGAGCCTTACAGGGGGGTTATCAATGACAGGGGGTGATCAGGGTAATCAGGGTGATCACCCCCCTGTCACTGATCACCCCCCCGTAAGGCTCCATTCAGACATCCGCATGATTTTTTACGGATCCATGGATACATGGATCGGATCCACAGAACGCATGCGGACGTCTGAATGGAGCCTTACAGGGGGGTTATCAATGACAGGGGGTGATGAGGGTGATCACCCCCCTGTCACTGATCACCCCCCCTGTAAGGCTCCATTCAGACATCCGCATGATTTTTTACGGATCCATGGATACATGGATCGGATCCACAAAACGCATGCGGACGTCTGAATGGAGCCTTACAGGGGGGTTATCAATGACAGGGGGTGATCAGGGTGATCACCCCCCTGTCACTGATCACCCCCCCTGTAAGGCTCCATTCAGACGTCCGCATGATTTTTACGGATCCATGGATACATGGATCGGATCCGTAAAAATCATGCGGACGTCTGAATGGAGCCTTACAGGGGGGTTATCAATGACAGGGGGTGATCAGGGTAATCAGGCTGATCACCCCCCTGTCACTGACCACCCCCCCTGTAAGGCTCCATTCAGACATCCGCATGATTTTTTACGGATCCATGGATACATGGATTGGATCCACAAAATGCATGCGGACGTCTGAATGGAGCCTTACAGGGGGGTTATCAATGACAGGGGGTGATCAGGGTAATCAGGGTGATCACCCCCCTGTCACTGACCACCCCCCCTGTAAGGCTCCATTCAGACATCCGCATGATTTTTTACGGATCCATGGATACATGGATCGGATCCACAAAATGCATGCGGACGTCTGAATGGAGCCTTACAGGGGGGTTATCAATGACAGGGGGTGATCAGGGTAATCAGGGTGATCACCCCCCTGTCACTGATCACCCCCCCTGTAAGGCTCCATTCAGACATCCGCATGATTTTTTACGGATCCATAAAACGCATGCGGACGTCTGAATGGAGCCTTACAGGGGGGTTATCAATGAAAGGGGGGTGATCAGGGAGTGTATATGGGTGATCACCCGCCTGTCATTGATCACCCCCTGTAAGGCTCCATTCAGACGTCCGCATGTGTTTTGCGGATCCGATCCATGTATCCATGGATCCGTAAAAATCATGCGGACGTCTGAATGGTGCCTTACAGGGGGGTGATCAATGACGGGGGTGATCAATGACAGGGGGGTGATCAGGGAGTGTATATGGGTGATCACCCGCCTGTCATTGATCACCCCCTGTAAGGCTCCATTCAGACGTCCGCATGTGTTTTGCGGATCCGATCCATGTATCCATGGATCCGTAAAAATCATGCGGACGTCTGAATGGTGCCTTACAGGGGGGTGATCAATGACGGGGGTGATCAATGACAGGGGGTGATCAGGGAGTGTATATGGGTGATCACCCGCCTGTCATTGATCACCCCCCTGTAAGGCTCCATTCAGACGTCCGTATGCTTTTTGCGGATCCGATCCATGTATCCGTGGATCCGTAAAAATCATACGGACGTCTGAACGGAGCCTGACAGGGCGGTGATCAATGACAGGGCGGTGATCAGGGAGTTTATATGGGGTGATCAGGGGTTTATAAGGGGTTAATAAGTGACGGGGGGGGGGGGGGGGTGTAGTGTAGTGTAGTGTGGTGTTTGGTGCGACTGTACTGACCTACCTGAGTCCTCTGGTGGTCGATCCTAACAAAAGGGACCACCAGAGGACCAGGTAGGAGGTATATTAGACGCTGTTATGAAAACAGCGTCTAATATACCTGTTAGGGGTTAAAAAATTCGGATCTCCAGCCTGCCAGCGAGCGATTGCCGCTGGCAGGCTGGAGATCCACTCGCTTACCTTCCGTTCCTGTGAGCGCGCGCGCCTGTGTGCGTGCGTTCACAGGAAATCCCGGCCCTCGCGAGATGACGCGTATATGCGTCGTCGTGCGCAGGGCTGCCACCTCCGGACCGCACATCTGCGTTAGGCGGTCCGGAGGTGGTTAATAAAATGTGTTTTTTTTAAAAAAAAAAAAAAAACTGTAGCGGCAGGGGAGTGAGGTGGGCATAAGTCCTGTAAATTTATTACAGCACTTTTTGTCTTGTGCTGCAATAACTCTTTGTGTCAGCACATAAATTGTCTGGTTCAGGGGTGGACATATCGCATGAGCAGCCGGTTTGTTGCGCAGGGGCCCAGAGCAGGAGGAGGCCCCTTCTTACCAGCGGCAGGGGGAGATGAGCACTTCCGTTGTGGAAGCGCTCATCTCTATTCATCTTCATCATCCTTAGGACGGCGATACAGATGGCTGCTGCGGCGGGGCAGGGGAGAGGTGTCTCTCTTCCCCAGTCTTCACATAGGTTGCAGGCCTAGTGCCTATAAGCCTATCAGAGGCCGGCGCAGGCGGCGCAATGACATAATCGCACTGTCTGAGCCGTACAGCAAGGGACAAAGGCCGGAAGAGGCCAGCATCGCATCGCTTAAAGTATCAAGGAGGTAAGTAATAAGTATATGTGTTTATTTTTTTATTTACACTTTTCTAGGGGCCCTATCTGGCACTCATGGGGGCATCTACTGGGGCCCTATATTATGTACTGGCACACATGAGGGGCACTATGGAGGAGGAGCACTATGGGGGCCCTATTTGATTTGAAATACTGACACACATGGTGGGCACCATGGAGGGGGGGGGGAGTACTATTGGGGCCCTATTTTATATACTGGCACACATGGGGGGCACTATGGAGAGGGAGGAGCACTATGGGGGACCCTATCTTATTTACTGGCACATATGGGGGCACTATGGAGGGGAAGGAGCACTATGATGGGCCCTATCTTAGTTACTGGCACACATGGGCATTATGGAGGGGAGAAGCACTATAGGGGGCACTATCTTATATACTGGCACACATGGGCACTATGGAGGGGAGAAGCACTATAGGGGGCACTATCTTATATACTGGCACACATGGAAGGGCACTATGGAGGGGGAGGAGCACTATGGGGACCCTATCTCATATACTGGCACACATGGGGGCCACTATGGAGAATGGGGAAAAAGGAGCACTATTGGGGTCATTATATAAGGGCATTATACTGGCACACATTATGGGGGCATTTTATACTGGCACATTGTCAGTCACTATAGGGACAAGCGGAGGTGCACTTTTGGTGCACAATATAGGAGTATTTTATACTGGCGCCAATTATAGGGCACTATGGGGACTTTGGCTCAACTGGGAGCACTAAGAGTTTTTTGGGCACACAGTAGGGGGCATTGGCACACATTATAAGGGCACTATGCGGACATTATAAGGGCACTAAGAGGAGGTATATTTTATACCGCCACACAACAGGGTACATTTATGTACTGGCACACATTATAAGGGGGCATTTTTCTACTGTTACACAAAGAGTTATAAAGAGAATTATTTCACAAATTTTTTATTAGAAAATCATAGCATACATCATCGTCCACAATGTCAAATTACCGTACAGTACAGTATAATTTGCTCATCACATTGCAGGATAAAAGACACTGGATGTAAAGTTTTCATTTATATTAAAGAACAAAAAAAAAAAAAAAAAAACAAGGCCGTAAGAGAACGACCAACAAACAAACAAACAATAATAAACACTGCGCCACATTTAAAATCAAGCAGTAAAATTTAGGTATGTATCTTCTACACTTGTAGATCTGGCAAAGATGGATAGTGTTTGGATATATAAGACGCCCATTTTCGCCACCTTGCACTGACACATGATAATCGGCAAAGCTGTTTTGCAATCAGTAGCTCCATGCCATAATTATAGTGGACTTTAGCAATGATTTCTGGTATGGTTGGGATGTCCCTACTCTTCCACCTTTTAGCTATTGCAACTCTCGTTGCTGTTAGTATATGAAAAGCAATAGTGAGGTCCGCTAACTCTAAACATTCCAGCTCAAAGGAGAGCAATGCTAGTTCCGGGGACATGGGGATCGCCTTCCCTATTACAGTACCTATAAGTAACAATATTGTGGACCAGAAACGGTGGACAGCAGGGCAGGTCCACCAGATATGCATTAAGTTGCCAACTGCTGATAGGCATCGCCAGCAAACATTTGAGGTGGTTGGATATATAATGGATAGGCGATAAGGGGTATAATACCACCTATAAAGGAGTTTTCTTGAGGCCTCCAGGTGGTCGACACACTTTGAGGTTCTAGAGCTCAGGGAGAAAACAAAGGCCCAACGTGCTGGCACAAAAGATTTATTTAAATCTGTCTCCCATTTAGTCTGGAACGGGAATTTTGATATAGCAACTGAGAGCTGCAACCCCCTATAGGCCTCAGAAATACCTCCCTTCCGTATTTTGGGGTTCTGGAAATATGCAGCATACATAGAGGAGTGTGTAGAGTGTGTAATGTTCTTGGATGCTAGGAGGGGGCGTAATTGAAGGTACTTATAAAAATCTGACCACTGGACTTGATACCGCTCTCTTAAGTCAGTGAATGATATAAGGGCCTCATTGGTTAAAATTCGGGACACTGAAAGGATTCCTTTAGATTCCCATTGTGAGAAATCAGTATCCGGCAAGCAGGCACTGAAAGCTGACAACGGAGCATCCAAAATCCTGAGTGGAAGGATTTTCGGGATAAGGGGACACTTGGTCCACAAGGACATTCCAGCTTGACTAGTGATAGATGGAGATCGAGGGGGCGTTTTGGAAAGTAATCCCTGCCAAAGTAAGTGCTGCAATGAGGGTGCACCAGTTAAGCTAGTTTCCATTTGTACCCATTTCTTCGCTGTGTCATTAATCCACCAGCTTTTGAGTTGGTCGAGCACAGTAGCTTGGTAATAGGTAAGAAGGCATGGACATCCCAATCCCCCCAGTTTAACAGGCTTGTATAGGATATCAGCCGCTACTCTCGCCCTCTGTTTTTTCCATATAAATTGTGATATAAGGGCTTGGAGCGAAGCAATATATCTGCAGGGCACAATGACAGGCAAGTTTCTAAATAAGTACAAAATCTTTGGCAAAAGAAACATTTTGGACGCAGCAATGCGGCCCAACCATGAGAGAGGGTATTGCGAATAGGCCACTATTTCATGTTTAATTTGTGCAATGATAGTGTTGTAGTTAACAGACTGGAGGTTACCTAGGGGGAATGTGAGGGATATACCTAAGTAAGGAATACTTCCTTCGGCCCATTTGGTTATAAAGAGAATTATTACTACCGGGGGCATTATGGTGGGCTTTATTACAGTTGAGGGACTATGAGGAACTTGAATACTAGTATGAGCACTATAGGAGCATTATTACTTCTGGGACACAGTGGGGAAATTATTATTGTAGGGGCACTATTACTACTATGTCTTTTTCTGGTAGATAATTATTTCTATTGGTGGGATTTTGAGGAGCACTGTTACTTTGGTGGGCACCCTGGCACGGTATCAGCTTAGCACAATTATTTTTTGGGGAACATTATGTTTACACTATTAGTATCAGGGACACTGTTTCCTGGGCGCAGTTATTTTTTAGGACACTGTGTGCCAATAATTATTGAAGGGCAACTATCTGTGTGTAACTAGTATAGGGAGCACAGTGGGCACAATATTAGAGGAGTGTTGATTAGGTGGGAGGATGATGAAAAACTAGGAAACTAAGATGTCTGTGTCTGTCTGTCAAACCCTGCAGAGAGAAGAGATGACTGGAAAAAATCATCATGGCGGTGTGGTCTGAAAGGAGAAGATGACGACAGAGAACATCTACATCAAAGAAGACGTCACTGGATGTAAGAGGTATGTGGACCTGTATTAGGCTACCTTCACATCTGAGTTAGTGATTCTGGCAGGCTCTTCCAGCAGAGAACAGCCTGCCGGAATGCTCCAGCATTGCTGAATGCAGACAGAATGTCCGCCAGCCCCAATAACTATAATGGGGTCTGGCAGAAATCTGGCCACAATCTGGCAAAAATGCAGAGAATCAGCGGGAGCACCCAGGAATTTTGTCTAGGGGATGTCCGAAAGGCAAAAAATGTGGCACTGTGCCAATTCATTTTTCAAATCCCCCTTCATATTTAAAAATGGAGTGCGCGTAGCGTGCTCCGCTGATTCATTTGCCTGACCATTTCAAAAGGCCCAGTAGGAGTGGAATAATTTTTAGCTCCACCCATTAATAAAAGCCCCTCCTACATATAATATGCCACTCCCAACAAACACAGTACAGCTGAAATTCTATTGTTGAGGCCTGTCTCTACACATCATACGGAGAGGGGAGGCCTGTCCTGGCTGCACTGCCTGCTTCACATTCTACAATAAACAGCAGGCTACAGCCAGGAAGCTCCTCCGCTCTCCTCCCTCCCCAGATCCTGCTCAAGGCCTGTGGTTCCCCCCACCATCTGCCACCCGCCCGTGGCCTGCTGCCCCCTTTGACTGTCCTCACCCAGCTCTGAATCCTCCTTCTGCAAATGGCAGGGGGAGGAGCCGGAGCATCTCCTCTCCTACATAGCGCCTCATACCTCTTACATCCAGTGATGTCACCTTTGTTGTAGACGTTCTCTTTCCTCATCCTCTCCATTCAGACCAGACCGCCATGATGATTTTTCAGCCATCTCCCGTCTCTGCAGAGATTGACAAACAGACATTAGTTTCCCACATTTCCATCATCTTCACATCTTCTGAACACCCTTTCCTTCCAATCCAATACTATACTGCAGAAATAAGCCCCCTGGAAATACTACTACAACACAGATAGTGCCCCCTTCAACAATTATTGGCACACAGTGCTCTAAAAAATAACTGCGCATAGACACTAATAATGTAAAGATAATGTCCCCCAAAAATAATTGTGCTAAGCTGATACTGTGCCAGGGTGCCCCCCAAAGTAACAGTGCTCCCCAAAATCCCACCAATAGAAATAATTATCTGCCAGAGCACACTTAGTAGTAATAATGCCCCTATAGTGCCCATACTAGTAATCATGTTCCTCATAACCCCCCAGTAGTAATAATTCTTCTTATAATATGACAGTACATGAAATACCCCCCCTTAGTGCCCGCAGTTGAGGTAATGTCCCCATAATGTATACCAGTATAAAATACCCCTATTTAGTGCTCCAGTAAATGCCCTCATAGTGCTCCTCTTCCCCATAGTGTGCCCCATAATATGCCCAAAAAAAATGCCCCTTCTTAGTGCCCCAGCAGATGCCCCTATAGTGCTCCTCTCCCCCACAATGTGCCAGTAAAAAATGCCCCTTCTTAGTGACATCAGATGCCCCAATAGTGCTCCACTCCCCCATAGTGCCTCCCATAATGTGCCAGTAAAAAATTCCCCCTTAGTGCCACCAGATGCCATAATGCCCCCAAATAGAGCCCCCACTTCCCCATAGTGCCCCCAAATAATGCCCCTATAGTGCCATTAGATGCCCCATAGTGCAGCTCTCCCCTATAGTGCTCCCCATAATGCACAAAAAAAAAGCCCCTTTAGAGCCCCCATGGTGCCACCCCCATAATGTGCCAGTAAGAAATGCCCCCATCGTGCCCCCTCTGCAGCCTATCAGAAGAACAGGGAAGGGAGACGCCTCTCCCTCCCCTGCCCCGCCGCAGCAGAGCCATCTGTATGACTATGGAGATGAACGCTTCCAAAATGGAAACGCTCATCTTCTACTGCCCCACCACCGCCGCCAACTAGAAGCAGGGCTGTGCCACCTGTAGTGATCGGTGGTGCGGCCCTGAGGGATTAAAAAAATAATTATTATTCACTGGTTTTGGGAAGGGGTGTCCAGACCCGCCTGGACCACCCCTGTCAATGCGCCACTGACTATAAGTAATGTTAGGATGGAACTGGTCATGTTGAGAACTTTTGAGAACTTGGCTTGGAGGGGAGGGGGCCCAGGCACATTCTTGCACAGGGGCCCTCTGCTGTCTGTGTCCGCCCCTGGTCTGGTTATATACATTTTAATGTCCAAATTGCATGAAATATTGAATATATATATATATATATATATATATATATATACACATTGAGGTGTAGTATACAGGTAGGAACCAGGCAGGTAGTTTCTGAAACAGCTTAGTAAGTTTATTAATACACATTTATTTCCCAGGTCAAAAAGAGGGACATTTAAGGAGAAAAGAGGGAATTGAGTCAAAAAGAGGGACATTTGGGAGAGGCAGGGTACAGTGATATGTAAAGCAGGCACGCTACTTCCATGATCCCTTTTCTCTGTAAGCACCACTCCTAGTTTTGACCAAACCAGACTGTCTGAAAGCAGCTAATGAGTTTCAGGAAGTGCACAAATCACAACCTGCCTGCTCCTGAGGACTTAAAGGGACTCTGTCACCACTTTCTAACCCCCACTTTTAAAACTATAGTTCTGTCCATGGAGCCCCTGTGATTTCAATGGTGTTGTTATATGCGAAATCCGCAGGCTCGTTTTGATAAAAAAAGCTTTTAACTAACCTGTCAGTCATGAGGATAAGGTGCCCAGGGCGTTTCTCCTGGTCTGAACATGCCGCCAGCCGCCGCCGCCGTTGGTGCCCAGCTCCTCCTCTGCCTTGAATTAGCGCCGCCTGAATGTGAAGAAATACGCCTCCGGCTCTCCCTCAGTCCCCCCTCCTTCTTTTCTAAGATCCCGCGCGTGCGGCAGTGTTCGCGTTATCGGGAGGTTGAGCGAAGTGCGCATGCGCACTTCGCTCAATGAGGCTGAATCGTAAAGTCTGCACGGGCGCATCAGGCACAGGCCTGTGCGCACGCGCGAAATTTTGGAAAAGGAGGGGGGACTGAGGGAGAGCCGGAGGCGTATTTCTTCACATTCAGGCGGCGCAAATTCAAGGCAGAGGAGGAGCTGGGCACCAACGGCGGCGGCGGCATGTTCAGACCGGGAGAAACGCCCTGGGCACCTTATCCTCATGACTGACAGGTTAGTTAAAAGCTTTTTTTATCAAAACGAGCCTGCGGATTTCGCATATAACAACACCATTGAAATCACAGGGGCTCCATGGACAGAACTATAGTTTTAAAAGTGGGGGTTAGAAAGTGGTGACAGAGTCCCTTTTAGAACTTGCTTAGATGACGCTCAGAGCATAGATGAAACGGTGACTCCGCCTACCCACGTGACCGATCATATGGTCTTGACATCACCAAAGTCCTTTATCCACTGTAAAATGTATGGGCTGCTACGAGAATCTAGCCTCACTCCCAAATAAACCAAAGAACGCATGTACACCACTTACACAGTAACCTGTAACCTAATCGTACACAGAATACCCAGAAAAAAGTCCCGCAGCCCCTGAACAAAACACTTTCCTAAATGCTACTTTTCACCACGCCTCTCTCAGAGTCACATGACCTAAACCTCAGTGTATCCCATACATTCTAACCATTGTCCCCGCAGTCCGCCCTGCTGAGTGATCATAAGGTGAAGTGCGCAGTGAGCCCAAATGTAAGGTGACTACATGTAATGAATGTTGCTGCTTGCCTCATACCACGGCACATTGAATACAGTTCTGAGCTGTAGATAGCTCTTGATACAGCATATTGCTTAATGTTTGATTTTTGTCAGTGTAGAAACTCTAGCTATATGACTGTACGGATTTATCTGAAATGTCCTAAACTGAATAATTTTTACCCTAGAAATAAACCCCTTGAGATGTAGTTGTTATCATTAAAGGGGTTTCCTGGGAGTAACATATTTATCCCTTATCCTTAAGCTAGATCATCCTTGTCTGATAGTTGGGGTTTGATAGCCTCCACCAATCAACTATGTGAAGAGGCTGTGGTGCACTGGTGAGCTCTGTGCTCTCTTCACGTGAGCACGCGCTGTTCATCGTATAGCAGCTGTGCCTGATATTGCAGGCTCGGCCATGTGCCCAATGTACAGTCGTGGCCAAAAGTTTTGAGAATTACATAAATATTGGAAAAGTTGCTGCTTAAGTTTTTATAATTTGCATATACTCCAGAATGTTATGAAGAGTGATCAGATGAATTGCATAGTCCTTCTTTGCCATGAAAATTAACTTAATCCCCCCAAAAAACTTTCCACTGAATTTTATTGCTGTCATTAACCACTTCAACCCCGCTAGCTAAAACCCCCTTCATGACCAGGCCACTTTTTACACTTCTGCACTACACTACTTTCATCGTTTATCGCTCGGTCATGCAACTTGCCACCCCAAAAAATGATATTTTTCACTTTCAGCTGTAAAATTTTGCAAAAAAAACCACATCCATATATAAATTTTTCGCTAAATTTATAGTTCTACATGCCTTTAATTAAAAAAAAAAAATGTTTGGGCAAAAAAATAAATGGTTTGGGTAAAAGTTATAGCGTTTACAAACTATGGTACAAAAATGTGAATTTCCGCTTTTTGAAGCAGCTCTGACTTTCTGAGCACCTGTCATGTTTCCTGAGGTTCTACAATGCCCAGACAGTAGAAAAACCCCACAAATGACCCCATTTCGGAAAGTAGACACCCTAAGGTATTCGCTGATGGGCATAGTGAGTTCATAGAACTTTTTATTTTTTGTCACAAGTTAGCAGAAAATGATGATTTTTTATTTTATAAATTTTTTTCCTTACAAAGTCTCATATTCCACTAACTTGCGACAAAAAATAAAAAATTCTAGGAACTCGCCATGCCCCTCACGGAATACCTTGGGGTGTCTTCTTTCCAAAATGGGGTCACTTGTGGCGTAGTTATACTGCCCTGGCAATTTAGGGGCCCAAATGTGTGAGAAGTAGTTTGCAATCTAAATTTGTAAAAAATGACCGGTGAAATCCGAAAGGTGCACTTTGGAATGTGTGCGCCTTTGCCCACCTAGGCTGCAAAAAAGTGTCATACATCTGGTATCGCCGTACTCAGGAGAAGTTGGGGAATGTGTTTTGGGGTGTCATTTTACATATACCCATGCTGGGTGAGAGAAATATCTCGGCAAATGACAACTTTTCCCATTTTTTTAATACAAAGTTGGCATTTGACCAAGATTTTTATCTCACCCAGCATGGGTATATGTAAAATGACACCCCAAAACACATTCCCCAACTTCTCCTGAGTACGGCGATACCAGATGTGTGACACTTTTTTGCAGCCTAGATGCGCAAAGCGGCCCAAATTCCTTTTAGGACGGCATTTTTAGACATTTGGATCCCAGACTTCTTCTCACGCTTTAGGGCCCCTATAAAGCCAGGGCAGTATAAATACCCCACATGTGACCCCATTTTGTAAAGAAGACACCCCAAGGTATTCAATGAGGGGCATGGCGAGTTCATAGAAATTTTTTTTTGTTGCATAAGTTAGCGGAAATTGATATTTTTATTTTTTTTCTCACAAAGTCTCACTTTCCGCTAACTTGGGACAAAAATTTCAATCTTTCATGGACTCAATATGCCCCTCACGGAATACCTTGGGGTGTCTTCTTTCCGAAATGGGGTCACATGTGGGGTATTTATACTGCCCTGGCTTTTTAGGGGCCCTAAAGCGTGAGAAGAAGTCTGGAATATAAATGTCTAAAAAATGTTACGCATTTGGATTCCGTGAGGGGTATGGTGAGTTCATGTGAGATTTTATTTTTTGGACACAAGTTAGTGGAATATGAGACTTTGTAAGAAAAAACAAACAAAAAAAAAATATTTCCGCTAACTTGGGCCAAAAAAATGTCTGAATGGAGCCTTACAGGGGGTGATCAATGACAGGGGGGTGATCAGGGAGTGTATATGGGGTGATCACCCCCCTGTCACTGATCACCCCCCTGTCATTGATCACCCCCCTGTAAGGCTCCATTCAGACGTCCGTATCATTTTTACGGATCCACGGATACATGGATCGGATCCGCAAAACACATACGGACGTCTGAATGGAGCCTTACAGGGGGTGATCAATGTCAGGGGGTGATCAGGGAGTGTATGAGGTGATCACCCCCTTGGCATTGATCACCCCCCCTGTAAGGCTCCATTCAGACGTCCGTATGTGTTTTGCGGATCCGATCCATGTATCAGTGGATCCGTAAAAATCATACGGACATCTGAACGGAGCCTTACAGGGGGGTGATCAATGACAGGGGGGTGATTAGGGAGTCTGTATGGGGTGATCAGTGGTTCATAAAGGGTTAATAAGTGACAGGGGGGGGGTGTAGTGTAGTGTTTTGTGTTACTTTACTGCGCTACCTGTGTCCTCTGGTGGACGATCCAAACAAAAGGGACCACCAGAGGACCAGGTAGCAGGTATATTAGACGCTGTTATCAAAACAGCGTCTAATATACCTGTTAGGGGTTAAAAAAAAAAAACATCTCCAGCGTTCACAGGAAATCTCGGCTCTCGCGGGAGGACGCGTATATGAGTCCACCCAGAAGAGCAGGACTGCCGGCAGGATGCAATCCTGTGTACGGCGGTCCGGAGAAGGTTAAAGGGAGTCTGTCACCATATTTGAGCATATTAGACTGATCAAATAGCGTTATATGTGCCACCGAGAACTTAAAAACGGTACCTTTGTTATATCTAATGGAGTTTTCTTTCAGCCAAAAATGAACTTTTAAGATTCTGTAAATGCGCCCTCTCAAGTGCCCAGGGTGGCGTCTCAATCGTCCGAGCCCCAGGCAGCACCTCCTCAACGGCTCATAACCCCGCCCTCAGTGTGCCTCTGCCCGCCTGTTTTCTCTCCTCCTCTCCTTTTCCACTGCGGCTGCGCGGTCAAATTTGTAGCGAGCGCAGTGGAAAAGGAGAGAGGAGGAGAGTAAACGGGCGGGCAGAGGCACACAGAGGGCGGGGTTATGAGCCGTTGAGGAGGTGCTGCCTGGGGCTCGGACGATTGAGAGGGCGCATTTACAGAATCTTAAAAGTTCATTTTTGGCTGAAAGAAAACTCCATTAGATACAACAAAGGTACTGTTTTTAAGTTCTCGGTGGCACATATAACGCTATTTGATCAGTCTAATATGCTCAAATGTGGTGACAGACTCCCTTTAAAGGACCTGCTGGGGTAATTTCAGTAATCGTCTTGTCAGGTGAGAATGTTGACGAGCACGAGGCTGGAGATCATTATGTCAGGCTGATTGGGTTAAAATGGCAGACTTGACCTGTTAAAAGGAGAGTGATGCTTGAAATCATTGTTCTTCCATTGTTAACCATGGTGACCTGCAAAGAAACACGTGCAGCCATCATTGCATTGCATAAAAATGGCTTCACAGGCAAGGATATTGTGGCTACTAAGATTGCACCTCAATCAACAATTTATAGGCTCATCAAGAACTTCAAGGAAAGAGGTTAATTTCTTGTTAAGAAGGCTTCAGGGCATCCAAGAAAGTCCAGCAAGCGCCAGGATCCAGTGCCACCAGTGCAGAGCTTGCTCAGGAATGGCAGCAGGCAGGTGTGAGCGCATCTGCACTTACAGTGAGGCGAAGACTTTTGGAAGATGGCCTGGTGTCAAGAAGGGCAGCAAAGAAGCCACTTCTCTCCAAATAAAACATCAGGGACAGATTGATCTTCTGCAGAAAATATGGTGAATGGACTGCTGAGGACTGGGGCAAAGTCATATTCTCTGATGAAGCCTCTTTCCGATTGTTTGGGGCATCAGGAAAAAGGCTTGTCCGGAGAAGAAAAGGTGAGCGCTACCATCAGTCTTGTGTCATGCCAACAGTAAAGCACCCTGAGACCATTCATGTGTGGGGTTGCTTCTCATCCAAGGGAGTGGGGTCACTCACAATTTTGCGCAAAAACACAGCCATGAATAAAGAATGGTACCAAAACACCCTCCAACAGCAACTTCTTCCAACAATCCAACAACAGTTTGGTGAAGAACAATGCATTTTCCGGCACGATGGAGCACAGTGCCATAAGGCAAAAGTGATAACTAAGTGGCTTGGGGACCAAAACGTTGACATTTTGGGTCCATGGCCTGGAAACTCCCCAGATCTTAATCCCATTGAGAACTTGTGGTCGTCAATCCTCAAGAGGTGGATGGACAAACAAAAACCACTAATTCTGACAAACTCCAAGAAGTGATTATGAAAGAATGGGTTGCTATCAGTCAGGAATTGGCCCAGAGGTTGATTGAGAGCATGCCCAGTCGAATTGCAGAGGTCCTGAAAAAGAAGGGCCAACACTGCAAATACTGACTCTTTGCATAAATGTCATGTAATTGTCGATAAAAGCCTTTGAAACGTATGAAGTGCATGTAATTATATTTCACTACATCACAGAAACAACAATAACAAAGATCTAAAAGCAGTTTAGCAGCAAACTTTGTGAAAACGAATATTTGTGTCATTCTCAAAACTTTTGGTCACGACTGTACATGATGTCAGTGGCCTAGGAAAAGTCTGCAGCTGAATGTGGGGGGTGCAAGGAGTAGGACTCGCACCGATCAGATATTGATGATCTATTTTGAGAATAAGTCAGTAATATTTTGTCTAGTTTACTCAGATAAATGTATGATTGTTGAGTCCCCACCACTAGAACCCTCACAGTTGGGCCTCTCCCACATGATCATATTTTATGGGGCCACACATACACCCGTATTTTTGGCAGATCTGTGTGGTTATTCAGAAAATGATAGAATATGGTCTGGTCTGTATTGCGGATGAGAATAGTAATTTTTTTATATTTTCAAGGGAGTGAGAAAAATGCGGAATACACACTGTCTGTGTGTATGAAGTCTTAGTAAAACTGTATGGGGCTGTCTGCGTCAGTATGGGACGTCAATGCACACGTTCACCTCTTTGCGTGCAACTATGTGGTGAGGAGGTACAGGAGACATAATGATCAGTAGGGTCCATATGGTAGGAACACAATCACACAATTATCCCCTATTTAGATAGGTGATACATTTATTTTCTGGAGCAACCCCCTCAGACCTCTTTCACACGAGCATGACGGATTGGCTCCAGATGCATTCAGTCAAACTCGCCATTTTCAGTCAGTTTTGTCTGCGATTGCGTTCACTTTTTTCTGCGCGGGTGCAATGCATTTTGCTATGTTTTTCACGCGCGTGATAAAAAACTGAGGGTTTACAAACAACATCTCTTAGCAACCATCAGTGAAAAACGCATTGCATCTGCACTTGCTTGCGGATGCAATGCGTTTTTCACTGAAGCCCCATTCACTTCTATGGGGGCCCGGGCTGCGTGAAAAACGCAGAATATAGAACATGCTACATTTTTCACGCAACGCAGAACTGATGTGTGAAAAAAAAATGCTCATGTACACAAGGGAGTTTTCCACATGGGTGCAATGCTTGACGTGAACGCATAGCACCCGCATTGAATCATGACCCATTCATTTCAATGGGTCTCATTGAAATGAATGGGTCAGGGTTCAGTGCAGGTGCTATGCGTTCACGTCACGCATTGCACCCGTGTGAAAGGGGCCTTAGGGTCTAGACACGAACACATTTTCTGTGGCATTTTGTTTACCACAAAAAAAAGCCAGAGAAGCGGAAAAAAAAATCGGTGCCACAAACAGACAAAAAACACCCCCAATTAGAAAAAAAGGTCTTTAGGCGAAAAACGCTTGTCTCCCCCTTCATCTCATTTTTTATTTTGGACTATGAGCTGGCATTTTTTCAGCAAAAAATGCAGACGCAAAAACATTGCAAAAAAAAGCTAAAGTGATGAAAACCTCTACAAAATACCTGTGTGTGTGTGCTTTCAGCCTTAAGGCGACATGCACACGACTGTACCGGTTTTTGCGGTCCGCAAACCATGGATCCGCAAAAAAACTGAAGCAATTTGCGTAACGGGCGGCCCATTGTAGAAATGCCTATTCTTGTCTGCAAAACTGACAAGAATAGGACATGCTATATTTTTTTTTGCGGAACCACGGAACGGTGCAACGGATGCGGCCTAAGCCTCATTCACACGTCAGTGATTGTGAGCCAAAGCCAGGTGTGTAGGCTACACGGAAAGAAGGTATAAGGGAAAGATCTGCACCTGTTATGTGGTTAGAGCCACAGCTGGTTTTGGCTCAAAATCAATGATAGAAATCATTGACTGAACACTGTCTGTGTGAATGAGGCATTACAGAAGTTTTCTTATCAAGGCAATTATTGACTATATACCCTATAAGGACATACACAGTAGATATTACATGGGGTTTCTCTTACTTAAAGGGGTTACCGTTGAAGTACTGGTAATATTGATGACCTCTAACGTATTGCTTTCAGATTGCACTGTATTTTGTGTCGGCAGGTCCATGCCACTCCAGTCAGTAGTGTCTCTGTGCAGTGAAGGGCCCTTTACACTGGCGAAGAACAAGCAGATTGTCAGGAAGGAACAACGACAATCTGTTGATCGCTAGCAATGTAGACCGCAGCATTTACATACACCAAGCTCCTCCAGAGTATGGGGAGAAGCGATGGCATTAGCGTCCCCATACTGTCCAGTTGTTTCCCAGCAGCAGATTGTGTTTACACAGCAGAATCTGCCACTAGGAAGCAAGGCTGTTTAGTGCTGCACACAAGATCCAATTACCCGAGCTCTTCGCTCAATCCCCCAAGAGATGTTCTTTGTGAACATGCTTCATTCTGGTCAAGAGATGCGGATCCTAAACAGAGACTCCCCCTCTATTTTTATATATATTTTTTTTTTTCTGTTAAGGACACCCCCTTTAACAACTCGAATACACTCATTAACAAAAAATATATAACAGACCCATATAGAAATGTTGGATTGCTGCAAAAGTCTGCATGCAGTTTTATCTAAGGCAGATATGTGAATGATTACATGTGTGATCTGATTCTTTTTTTTAATCAAAAGCCCAAAGTCATGCTCTCACCCGTGCAACAAAATCGTGCAGCGTGCCACACACAAATCGTGCACTAGGTCGCGGTCTATCGCAGGCCCTCTTCATAAGAGAAGGGCCCCCACACAAACCATTCCCTATCCCTCCGGGGCCGAAGCTCCTGCAAGGGACTAGGACAAACGGCAACCCTCAGCTGAATCCAAGGGTATACCCATCTATGCTCCCACCCAAGGTGTCAGCCAGGACCTTCAACAAGGTCTGGACTCTCCCCAGAGGCCACGGGATTTGGCAGGGGGGTGAGGAACCAATATGGCCACCCCCCCCCCACCCCCACCCCCCACCTAGACCTCAGGGGTTACCCGTAACTCTGAAAATCCTAGTGACAAACAACTTGTAAAGTGCACACAGTGAACACAAAAAATAAATATAGTGAATGTGTGCCATGACGGCACAGACATTCGACCGGAATTATAAAAATTCCTCATCTTGTCAAGGCTGAAGCAGAGCAAAGAGAGGTGTGTGCTAAAATTGTGAGAAAGAAAGTGCTGTGCCAATGTGCCATCTCTCGGTAGGATTCCACCCTCGGTGAATTCCAGCACCCCAGGGTCACCACTCCTGGGGCACTTGCACTTTGGGCTTTCAACACAACTCGACCTAATGACATTGATCCAGCAACCCGGGCCACCTCGCACAGGACATTTCTGCCCTAATGCTGTACACAATTTGTGGGCCACTGTGTGGTTCTCTGCTCTTCTCTGATCCCATGGCTCAGCCTACCGCGGCCTTCCTCCATGGGCAGAGTTCAGTCCAGGAGTGAGCTCGACCGGACTGATGAGAACAGATACTATACCTGATCTTGGCCAAAAGGCAGAGAAGTGTGATCTGATTATATACTGAGTTTTGCCACTAGAGGACATAAGTCCTTCCCACCGCATATAAAGAGGCTCTCAGGGGCTACTTGGGTTGTCTACCTCTTGGTGAGAGATAGTTAACTGCTAGAAATAACTCTACAATGCAGTCAAAGACATTTTGCACATTTGATTTTGAGAGTACACATCATTGGACTGAGAGTAGCCTGATGTTCGATTTGACAAATCTCCTGACATTTAGGCCATTCTGACCTAGTGGCTACAAGGTGTTGGGAGCAGTGGTTACATGAGGACATCCACACACTGTGAAGAGGATCAGAACTGTCCAGACAGACCACCAGGAGAGAAGATCAATTGATCCACTGACGAGCACAAAAATCTGACACAGTTTCATTGTCTACCTTCCAGACACAGGTGCCACTTCAATTACGCATCCGTCGACTGCTACGGACTGGAAATATATCTTCAGTCCATGTTCTGTTTAGGATGCGATGATAGTCGAGTATAGAGGCCTGGTGGTGAGCTCTTCAATCCTGGAACAATACAACTGCTGGTGTGATGATCTGGGGAGCCATCGCATATTACAGTTGGTCATGCCTATTAGGCTCCTTTCACACTAGCGTTCGTCGGTCCGCTCGTGAGCTCCGTTTGAAGGGGCTCACGAGCGGACCCGAACGCTTCCGTCCAGCCCTGATGCAGTCTGAATGGATGCGGATCCGCTCAGACTGCATCAGTCTGGCGGCGTTCAGCCTCCGCTCCGCTCGCCTCCGCACGGACAGGCGGACAGCTGAACGCTGCTTGCAGCGTTCGGGTGTCCGCCTGGCCGTGCGGAGGCGTGCGGATCCGTCCAGACTTACAATGTAAGTCAATGGGGACAGATCCGTTTGAAGATGCCACAATATGGCTCAATCTTCAAGCGGATCCGTCCCCCATTGACTTTACATTGAAATTCTGGACGGATCCGTCCGAGGCTATTTTCACACTTAGCTTTTATATGCAAATATAATGCAGACGGATCCGTTCTGAACGGAGCCTCCGTCTGCATTATTATGATCGGATCCGTTCAGAACGGATCCGATCGAACGCTAGTGTGAAAGTAGCCTAAGTGGTATGTGCAGAACAACCTGCACAGCCACATGTGTTGCCTCTCATGGCAGGGCTTCCAACTGCTACTTTTTTGCAGGATAATGTTTGCCTACAGACAGCAAGCATCTCCCAGGAATGTCTCCAACAGACTGCAACACTTCCTTGCCCCTGCCTGGTTACCGGATCTATTGCCAGCATTTATGGTCAGAGACATCGGTGCGGAATACAGAGGGATCAGGAAAAAAATGTAGTCAGGGCGGGCGGAGTACAAGCAATCCAATATATATTCCAAGGTCAGGGCTGACAGCGTAGCGTCAATACGGAGGTCAGGCAGTGAAGGGTCCAGAAAACTGTCAGAAGTTGGTACATGGGCAGACAGAAAAAACGTCACTAACAAGCTAAGTAACCTATTGCCCAGGCACCCCTACAGAGGAAGGTGCCTTAAGTACTCAGAGGTGGGGTGAATTAGGATGTCTGCCCTTTGAGAGCTGGGCAATGCACCTGTGTCCTGTGGACAGAAGGGAGAAACCTAGTTAGCAGTCTGCAGCCTGCAAAGTAACAAAAGGCCCTAGCGGCCAGGTCCACCGCAAGGCAGCAGCAGAAGAGTAGCGGGTCCGGGCCTGTCCAATATAACATCCAATGTTTCTAGTACAACTGGATGATATTTGTAATGGTTCTCTGGATTTTTTGTGACCTGGGGGCTGGTGTCAACTGATAAGTGGTAAATTTGCTGTTATGGCAAAGCTTGGAACTGTGTAAATTTAAATAGCTTGTGTATTACTTTTATAAAAGTGACGTGTGCTCTATTTCAGTTACATGTGGTATGAGTGGCCTAAACAGAATCTAATTATTCTGATCATTCAAGACCAAAATGAACTCTGCTTGCTGGATAGTCAGCTCTTGTACAAGGACCAGACTGTGTCACGGACAAAGGTATGTGTTTGCAGTGTGCCCGGGAGAATGATGTGGAGGATGGGAGTATTTGTAATCACAATTTGGTCACTCACTGGGCCATGCAGTGATGAGAAGGGGGTCTCATACAGAGGACCCTTTCTGTCCTTTTGATATGATGGGGAACCTAAATCTTGTTTGCTTTCTCCTCAAGCAGAGATGTCTAGCTTGAATGTAAGTGCGTTACCTTTCTCTGACAAACGTTCTACATTGCTCCTTTGTGGCCACTATACAATACGTAAGATCCACTATCTCTTTAGCTCAAGGGGGCAGGCACACAAATTGTCCCTTTTTCTTTTGTTATACTCAGGGGAACAAAGTGTCCCTTTTCAGCACTGCTCTGTTGCTATTTTCTTGATTACAGCTTAGGCTACTTTCACACTAGCGCTTGATTGGATCCGTTCTGAACGGATCAGATCATATTAATGCAGACGGAGGCTCCGTTCAGTACGGATCCGTCTGCATTAATAACTTAGAAAAATTTCTAAGTGCGCAAGATGCCTGAGCGGATCCGTTCAGACCTTCAATGTAAAGTCAATGGGGGACGGATCCGCTTGAAGATTGAGCCATATGGTGTCATCTTCAAGCGGATCCGTTCCCATTGACTTACATTGTAAGTCTGAACGGATCCGCTCGCCTCCGCATGGCCAGGCGGAGGCGAGCGGAGCGGAGGCTGAACGCCGCCAGACTGATGCAGTCTGAGCGGATCCGCTCCATTCAGACTGCATCAGGGCTAGACGGAGACGTTCGGGTCCGCTCGTGAGCTCCTTCAAACCAGCCCTGCCTAGCTACTCTAACTATTGAATCTCCCACTCCATACATTGCAAACTGTGACATTAACATGTTAACCACTTGCAGTGGGGACACTGCATATTTATTTACTGTTACCGTAATTTATAGAGTGACAAAATATTTTGTAGCGCTGTACGGAGATTGTAATCACTCGCCCTGCTCTTTCTACGTATGGTGGATCCCAATCTGGTTTCCCACTAAGCCTCTTAGTATGTTTTTGGAGTATGAGAGTTTCTCAGAGTACCTAGCAGAAACCTGCACAAACACAGTGAGAGCATACTTAATCTACACAGATGCTGCCCTTGGTCAGAATTAAACCCCACCCGTATATTTAAATACCCTGGCCAATGAAATTTGACTTATTGTCACCCCCAGCACTTGGGGCACACAACCTAATAGCCTTTCCACAGAGTCCACAGAAAATCTCTACTCCTGCTCTACTAAACGAGATAAACAAGGCGGCAAATCATAATGAGGTGGTTATTATGGGGGACTTTAACTACCCACATATAGACTGGGAAACTTAAAATATCTCATAAAGGAAACAGGTTCTTGGCAATAACCAAGACAATTGCCTCTCCCAACTGGTTCAGGACCCGACTAGAGGGACAGCCATACTGGATTTAGTATTAACCAATAGGCCTGACAGAACAACAGAGGTGCAGGTTCGGGGACACCTGGGAAATAGTGACCATAAAGTAATAACCTTCCAATTAGCGTTTCTACAGGGAGGAACAAAAATACCAAACTTCAAAGAAGCTAAATTTAGCCAAGAGAGGCCATATGTCTAACTAACTGGGACAAAGTCCTCAAAAATAAAAATACAGCCACAAAATGGGATATCTTTAACCACCTCCCGTCCGCATGTTGAATATAAATGTCTGGGAGGTGGTTCTCTATTTCTAAATGGACCTTCCAGAATGTCCGTTCAGAAACTGCAGCTGCACGCTAATCGTGCAGGTGCTGATCGGGTTGTCCGCTTAGAGAAGGCAGGGAAAGTGCCCAGGTGACCCTGCCTTCTGGATTCACCGAGCGCTGTGCATGCGATCGCCGGGACCGGAGAGTGCAGGAGCTGTTTAAGACCTCGATCAGCCCTGCTCTGAGGCTGTACTGATGAGGTTGCGGGGGGGGGGGGGGGGGGGGTATTTCTCCTGTAAATGGGGCTACTATGTCAGCCCCAGTTAAAGGAGAAATCGACAGTGGAGAAAAAAAAAAAAGTAAATGTCCCACAATAAAAATAAAAAAACTGTCAAAAAAAGCTATTTTTGTCACCTTACATCACAAAAAGTGCAACACCAAGTGATCAAAAAGGCGTATGTCCCACAAAATGGTACCAATATAAGTCACCTCATCCCGCAAAAAATGAGCCCCTATATAAGAAAATCTCTCAAAAAATAAAAGAAATATAGCTCTCAGAACATGGACACATTAAAACATATTTTTTTGTTTCAAAAATGCTATTATTGTGTAAAACCTAAATAAATAAGAAAAAGTATATATATTGGGTATCACCATATCTTTAACAATCTGCTCTATAAAAATGTCACTTGACCGAACCGCTATAAAAACTATGCTAAAACACCTTGCCCATACAGCAGTTTATGACCACATGTGGGGTGTTTCTGTAAACCGCAGAATCAGGGTAATAAATATTGAGTTTTGTTTGGCTGTTAACCATCGATGTGTTAAAGAAAAGATTGGATTAAAATGGAAAATCTGCCAAAAAAGTGAAATTTTGAAATTTGATCTCCATTTTCCTTTAATTCTTGTGGAATGCCTAAAGGGTTAACAAAGTTTGTAAAATCGGTTTTAAGTAACTTGAGGGGTGTAGTTTCTACAATGGGGTCATTTATGGGGGTATCCACTATGTAGGGCCCACAAGGTGACTTCAGACCTGAATTGGTCCTTAAAAAGTGGGTTTTGGCAATTTTCTTATAAATTTTAAAAATTGCTTCTAAGCCTTCTAACGTTTACATTTTCAAAATCATGCCAACATAAAGTAGACATATGAGGAATGTTAAGTAATAAATATTTTATGATATATCACTTTCTGTTTTAAAAGCAGAGAAATAGAAATTTCGAAAATTGCGAATTTTTCAAAATTTTTGGTAAATTTGGTATTTTTTCATAAATAAAGGTGAAATATTTTGACTCAAATTTATGACTATCATGAAGTACAATGTGTCACAAGAAAACAATTTCTGAATGACTTGGATATGTAAAGGCATTCCAAAGTTATTACCACATAAAGTGGGATATGTCAGTTTTGTAAAATTAGGCCTGGTCAGGAAGGGGGCAAATGGCCCAGATGGGAAGTGGTTAAAAGCATCCTTTGAGGCAGAAGGGCATAAAAATCGTAAATCGTCTGGTTTCTTAGAAAAATGGAATACATATATTTCCAAGCATTTGTCTGCAGAGGAAGTACAGGTGCTTATGAATAATTTCAAATTTACAGAGTGGTACTTGACTAGGGACTTAAAAGGAACATTAGGGAATTTAAAGGTTAGATAGGGACCTGAATTGTTGAAATGATGTCATTATGTAAATCAGAATATGCAAGTTCAGCTGTAACCGGATGGAATAAGGGGATTAAGGGGGGGGGGGGGGTTGAGGGACTTAATGCAATCTACATTTGATTATGATAAATGGATATCTTGTATTCATGACAATTGTACTTGTCGAATCTATCTGTATGTTTCTTGATGTGCTTTTCAAAAATTGAATAAAAAATTGTTTGGAAAAAAGCATCCTAAAATCTCATTGTGAGAGGTACATACCGTATGAGAATAAAAGGTTTAGGAACAAAAAGAAACCAATGTGAATAAATAAGAACTGTAAATAAATAAATTAGAAAAAGAAAGCATATAAATCACTAAAACAGGAGAGTAGCACGGAAGCACTGAATAACTATAAGGAAAAAAATAGAACATGGAAAAAAAAACAACAAATAAAAGCGTCCAAATTAGAGACCGAGAGATTAAATGCCAAAGAGAGTAAAACTAACCCTAAAATGTTCTTCAGTTATATAAATGTTAAAAAGAATAAATCTGAAGGTGTCTGCCTTTTAACCACTTAAGGACCACAGGTTTATACCCCCCTAGTGACCAAGCCCTTTTTTACAAATCGGCACTCCACAACTTTTGCGGTTTATTGCTCGGTCATGCAACTTACCACCCAAATGAATTTTACCTCCTTTTCTTCTCACTAATAGAGCTTTAATTTGGTGGTATTTCATTGCTGCTGACATTTTTACTTTTTTTGTTATTAATCGAAATTTAACCCCTTAAGGACACAGCCTTTTTACACCTTAGGACCAGGCCATTTTTTGCAAATCTGACCAGTGTCACTTTAAGTGCTGATAACTTTAAAACGCTTTGACTTATCCAGGCCGTTCTGAGATTGTTTTTTCGTCACATATTGTACTTCATGACACTGGTGAAATGAAGTCAAAAAAATATTTTTTTTTGCACCAAAAAATACCTAATTTAACAAATTTTTGGAAAAATTAGCAAATTTCAAAGTTTCAGTTTCTCTACTTCTGTAATACATAGTAATACCCCCAAAAATTGTGATGACTTTACATTCCCCATATGTCTACTTTATGTTTGAATTGTTTTGGGAATGATATTTTATTTTTTGGGGATGTTATAAGGCTTAGAAGTTTAGAAGCAAATCTTGAAATTTTTCAGCAATTTACAAAAACGACATTTTTAGGGACCAGTTCAGGTCTGAAGTCACTTTGCGAGGCTTACATAATAGAAACCACCCAAAAATGACCCCATCTAAGAAACTACACCCCTCAAGGTATTCAAAACTGATTTTACATATGTTGTTAACCCTTTAGGTGTTGCACAAGAGTTATTGGCAAATGGGGATGAAATTTGAGAATTTCTTTTTTTTGTCTAATTTTCCATTTTAACCCATTTTTTCTACTAACAAATCAAGGGTTAACAGCCAAACAAGACTGTATCTTTATTGCCCTGACTCTGCCGTTTACAGAAACACCCAATATGTGGCCGTAAACTACTGTACGGCCACACAGCGGGGCGTAGAGGGAAAGGTGCGCCGTTTGGTTTTTGGAGGGCTGATTTTTATGGACTGGTTTATTTACACCATGTCCCATTTGAAGACCCCTGATGCACCCCTAGAGTAGAAACTCCCTAAAAGTGACCCCATCTAAGAAACTACACCCCTCAAGGTATTCAAAACTGATTTTACATTCGTCGTTAACCCTTTAGGTGTTGCGCAAGAGTTATTGGCAAATGGGGATGAAATTTGCAAATTTCATTTTTTTGTCTAATTTTCCATTTTAACCCATTTTTTCCACTAACAAATCAAGGGTTAACAGCCAAACAAGACTGTATCTTTATTGCCCTGACTCTGCCGTTTACAGAAACACCCAATATGTGGCCGTAAACTACTGTACGGCCACACAGCGGGGCGTAGAGGGAAAGGTGCGCCGTTTGGTTTTTGGAGGGCTGATTTTTATGGACTGGTTTATTTACACCATGTCCCATTTGAAGACCCCTGATGCACCCCTAGAGTAGAAACTCCCTAAAAGTGACCCCATTTTGGAAACTACGGGATAAGGTGGCATTTTTTTGGGGACTATTTTTAGGGTAAATATGATTTTTGGTTGCTCTATATTACATTTTTGTGACGCAAGGTTACCAAAAATTGAAATTCTGAAATTTCATCTCCATTTGCCATTAACTGTTGAGGAACACCTAAAGGGTTAACGACGAATGTAAAATCAGTTTTGAATACCTTGAGGGGTGTAGTTTCTTAGATGGGGTCAGTTTTGGGGAGTTTTTACTCTAGGGTACATCAGGGGGGCTTCAAAAGGGACATGGTGTCAATAAAAAAGGCCATCAAAATCGGCCTTCCAGAAACCATGTCGGTCCTTTCCTTTTTGCGGCCTCCCTTTTACTGATACAGCAGTTTACGACCACAAATGTGGTGTTTCTGTGAACTGCAGTATCAGGGTAATAAATATTAAGTTTTGTTTGGTTGTTAACCCTTGTTTTATTACCGGAAAAAACTGATTGAAATGGAAAAGTGCCAAAAATAGCGGTTTTGGCACTGTTTTTTTTTTTTTTTTTTTTTTTTTACTGTGTTAATCTGGGGGGTTAGGTAATGGGATATTTTTATAGAGGAGATTTTTACGGACGCGGCAATACCTAATAAGTCTACTTTTTTTTTTACAATTATTTAGGTTTTTGACTATATTATCTTTTTTGATACAAATCTTTTTTTGGGTATCTCTAAAGTCTAAGGGTCATTTTTTTTTTTTTATCCAATTATCTCATGTGGGGACTCATTTTTTGCGGGATGAGCGGACGGTTTTATTGGCACTATTTTGGGGGCTATATGACTTTTTTATCGCTTGCTATTAAACTTTTTGTTATGTAAGGTGACAAAAAAATTATTTTTTTGCACCTATTTTTTTTTTTTTTTTACAGTGTTAATCTGGGGGGTTGGGTCATGGGGTAGTTTTATAGAGGAGATTATTACCGACGCGGCGATACCTAATATGTCTACTTTTAATAAATTATTTTAGTTTTTTTTGGGTGTCTCAAGTCTGAGAACCAGTTTTTTTTATCCGATGTCAGTGCTAAATTGGGATATAAATTTAGTACTCCATGGAAGTGTGATACTCCCTGAAGCAACCGTCAATGCAGAGGCCCGGATGATCGGGGCAAGTGTCGCACTGAGTAGTTGTGTCCTTCCGTATCCCCCTCTTGCGACACACTCTGCACTTTTTTTGGGTTCGTCCCTTCTTTCCAGTATGGGGGACCACACCTGGAAAGTGTTGGCCAGGGACGATCCGGGCACCTACAGTTCCCGAGGTACTCCGGCCTGCTCTTTCCCGGTCCGAAAAGATCAGGGCCTTGAGGACTGCCTCATAGAACTGGAGGAATGTCCCTGTGCTGCCAGCGCTTCGGGATAGTACAAAAGAGTTGTACATGGCAACCTGCACCAAGTAGACCGCAACTTTTTTGTACCATGCCCGGGTTTTGCGCATGGCGTTATATGGCTTGAGGACTTGATCAGAGAGATCAACTCCTCCCATATACCGATTGTAAGCGACGATACAATCGGGCTTGAGGACCGTTGCCGCGGTACCTCGCACAGGGACAGGGGTGATGCCGTTACCATGAATTGTGGACAGCATAAGGACATCCCTCTTGTCCTTATACCTGACCAGCAACAGGTTTCCAGTGGTAAGGGCACGGGTCTCACCCCTGGGGATAGGTACCTGGAGGGGGTGGGCCGGGAGGCCGCGTTGATTTTTCCGCACGGTCCCACAAGCGGACGTGGATCTGGCGGCAAGGGACTGGAACAAGGGGATACTGGTATAAAAGTTATCCACGTAAAGGTGGTAACCCTTATCCAGCAGTGGGTACATAAGGTCCCACACAAGTTTCCCGGTAACACCCAGAGTGGGGGGACATTCTGGGGGTTGAATCCGGGAATCTCGCCCCTCGTACACACGAAATTTGTAAGTGTACCCTGAGGTACTCTCACAAATTTTGTATAGCTTCACGCCATACCTCGCCCGCTTGGAGGGCACATACTGGCGGAAAATGAGTCTCCCCTTGAACGCAATGAGAGACTCATCAACCGCGACCTCTCTTCCAGGTACATAGGCCTCCATGAATTTGGCCCCAAAGTGATCGATGACCGGCCGTATCTTGTACAGACGGTCATGGGCAGGATCACCTCGGGGGGGGACATGCTGCATTATCGGAATAATGCAGACATTTCCGGATGGCCTCAAACCGGGAGCGTGTCATGGCTGTACTGTAAAGTGGGGCCTGGTATAGGACGTCCCCACTCCAGTACAGCCTGACACTGGGTTTTTTGACCAGGCCCATATGCAGCACGAGGCCCCAAAATGTCCTCATTTCGGCTGCACTGACCGGCGTCCAGCCACCGGGCCTGGCCAAAAAGGAGCCCGGGTGTTGAGCGACGAACTGTTGGGCGTACAGATTCGTCTGCTCCACCATCAGATTTACCAGTGGGTCACTGAAAAAATGACAAAAAAAGTCATATTCAGTGTAGCCCACTGTGGAAATCTGGATTCCTGATTGGCCTACAAAATCAGGAATCACAGGCTCGTATCGCTCTGGGCTACACCAGACAAGTTCACCGGCAGGGGGCTCCGGTGGATTTAACTGGTGGGCCGGGAAACCAGTACGAGCCCCAGAGCTGCTCGTACTAGTGTGGGCCACAGGGTCCCTAACATGGCGGTCCCCTTGCTCCGCCTGGCGGATGACAACAGGAATGTGGGGTCATCCTCATCCTCACTGGGACTCTCGGAGTCAGAGGCAATCTGGGCGTATGCCTCCTCGGCCGAGAACGTCCGGCGGGCCATAGGGGAGTGTGTGTCTGCGTGTATATGTGCGTGTGTGTAACTCTTTATTTTGTGTGCGTGTGTGTGGGGGCACGGGTGTTCACGAACTCACCCTAAAACTAACAGAAAAAAAATAAAATAAACTAACTAAAAAAAAGGGCAAAAAATGTGGGGAAAAAAATTCAAAACCGCTGATCAACCGTCCGAAGTTGATCAGCAGTGGGGTGTGCGATGCGCTAACAGTGGCCGGACACTAAGTGCCGGCCACAGTCAGCGTACACGAAAAAAAAAAAAATGCACCCCAAAAAAGGTGGGGGGGGGGCAGGGGGGGTGGGAGGGCAAGTGGCAGCACCCCTGGGGGGTCTAGGGTCACACAGCTGTGCTGTGGACCCCAGACACCCTAACTTAGGGTGATGCAATCAAAGTTCAAAAACTAACTTTCCCTTTTTTTTCCCTGCCTAAACCAAACTTTCCCTAGCTGTCCCTATGTACCTGATGGGGTCCTGGGGGGCACAGATCGGGGTGCAGGCAGCGGTGGCAGACACGTGCAGGCAGCTCCTCTCTCCTCCGGCTCCGGAACACAAAAGGAGGAGGAGAGGAGCGCCTGCCTCTTTTGAATCTGCCGCCGGACCGCCCACAGACCAATCAGAAAGCGATCCTGAGTGGTGATGTCACCATCACCACTCAGGATCGCTGGATGGTGATTGGTGGGGTGAAATCACACCACCATCACCATCCTGTTCCGGGTTATCGGGACTTCAGAGACCCGAATAACCCGGAAACGCAGAAAACCGCAGGTCTGAATTGACCTGCGGTTTTCTGCGATCGCATACATGGGGGGGTCACCGGACCCCCCGGCGCATTTGCTCCAAGTGCCTGCTCAATGATTTGAGCAGGCACGGGGTTCCGATCACCGCCCGCCGTGCGGCGGTGATCGAAAATGCACAGGGCGTACATGTACGCCCTGTGTCCTTAAGTACCAGGGCACAAGGGCGTACCTGTACGCCCTATGTCCTTAAGAGGTTAAGGAAATTGTTGCAAAAAAATGACATTTTTCACTTTCAGTTTTATTTTTATTTTTAAACTACATATTTATATAAATTTGTCTCTGAATTTATTGTTCTACATGTTTTTGATAAAAAAAATGTTTGGGGAAAAAAATATGGTTTGGGTAAAAGTTATAGCGTTTACAAACTATGGTACAAAAATGTGAATTTCTGCTTTTTGAAGCAGCTCAGACTTTCTAAACACCTGTCATGTTTCCTGAGGTTCTACAATGCCCAGACAGTAGAAAACCCCCACAAATGACCCCATTTCGGAAAGTAGCCCCCCTAAGGTATGATGGGCATAGTGAGTTCATAGAACTTTTTATTTTTTGTCACAAGTTAGCGGAAAATGATGAATGTTTTTTTTTTTTTTTTTTTCCTTACAAAGTCTCATATTCCACTAACTTGTGACAAAAAAATAAAATTTTCCATGAACTCGCTATGCCCATCATGAAATACCTTGGGGTGTTTTCTTTCCAAAATGGGGTCACTTGTGGGGTAGTTATACTGCCCTGGCATTTTAGGGGCCCAAATGTGTGAGAAGTACCTTGCAATCAAAATGTGTAAAAAATGGCCTGCAAAATCTGAAAGGTGCACTTTGGAATATGTGCCCCTTTGCCCACCTTGGCTGCAAAAAAGTGTCACACATCTGGTATCGCCGTACTCAGGAGAAGTTGGGGAATGTATTTTGGCGTGCCATTTTACATATAACCATGCTGGGTGAGAGAAATATCTTGGCAAAAGACAACTTTTCCTATTTTTTTTATACAAAGTTGGCATTTGACCAAGATATTTTTCTCACCCAGCATGGGTATATGTAAAATGACACCCCAAAACACATTCCCCAACTTCTCCTGAGTCCGGCGATACCAGATGTGTCACACTTTTTTGCAGCCAAGGTGGGCAAAGGGGCCCAAATTCCTTTTAGGAGGGCATTTTTAGACATTTATATTCCAGACTTCTTCTCACGCTTTAGGGCCCCTAAAAAGCCAGGGCAGTATAAATACCCCACATGTGACCCCACTTTGGAAAGAAGACACCCCAAGGTATTCAATGAGGGGCCTGGCGAGTTCCTAGAAATTTTTTTTTTTTTTTTAATAAGTTAGCGGAAATAGATTTTTTTTTTTGTTTTTTTTCTCACAAAGTCTCACTTTCCGCTAACTTAGGACAAAAATTTCAATCTTTCATGGACTCAATATGCCCCTCAGCGCATACCTTGGGGTGTCTTCTTTCCGAAATGGGGTCACATGTGGGGTATTTATACTGCCCTGGCTTTTTAGGGGCCCTAAAGCGTGAGAAGAAGTCTGGAATATAAATGTCTAAAAATGTTACGCATTTGGATTCCGTGAGGGGTATGGCGAGTTCATGTGAGATTTTATTTTTTGACACAAGTTAGTGGAATATGAGACTTAGTAAGAAAAAACAAAAACAAACAAAAAATTTCCGCTAACTTGTGCCAAAAAAAAATGTCTGAATGGAGCCTTACCAGGGGGGTGATCACCCATATAGACTCCCTGATCACCCCCCTGTCACTGATCACCCCCCCTGTAAGGCTCCATTCAGACATCCGCATGATTTTTACGGATCCATGGATACATGGATCGGATCCACAAAACGCATGCGGACGTCTGAATGGAGCCTGACAGGGGGGTTATCAATGACATGGGGTGATCACCCTGTCACTGATCACCCCCCCTGTAAGGCTCCATTCAGACATCCGCATGATTTTTACAGATCCATGGATACATGGATCGGATTCACAAAACACATGCGGACGTCTGAATGGAGCCTTACAGGGGGGTTATCAATGATCACCCCCCTGTCACTGATCACCCCCCCTGTAAGGCTCCATTCAGACGTCCGTATGCGTTTTGCGGATCCGATCCATGTATCCGTGGATCCGTAAAAATCATACGGACGTCTGAATGGAGCCTTACAGGGGGGTGATCAGTGACAGGGTGATCACCCCATGTCATTGATAACCCCCCTGTCAGGCTCCATTCAGACGTCCGTATGCGTTTTGCGGATCCGATCCATGTATCCGTGGATCCGTAAAAATCATACGGACGTCTGAACGGAGCCTGACAGGGGGTGATCAATGACAGGGCGGTGGATCAATGACAGGGGGGTGATCAGGGAGTTTATACGGGGTGATAATGGGTGATCAGGGGTTTATAAGGGGTTAATAAGTGATGGGGGGGTGTAGTGTAGTGTGGTGTTTGGTGCGACTGTACTGAGCTACCTGAGTCCTCTGGTGGTTGATCCTAACAAAAGGGACCACCAGAGGACCAGGTAGGAGGTATATTAGACGATGTTATGAAAACAGCGTCTAATATACCTGTTAGGGGTTAAAAAATTCGGATCTCCAGCCTGCCAGCGAGCGATCGCCGCTGGCAGGCTGGAGATCCACTCGCTTACCTTCCGTTCCTGTGAGCGCGCGCGCCTGTGTGCGCGCGTTCACAGGAAATCCCGGCCCTCGCGAGATGACGCGTATATGCGTGACTCTGCGCAGGGCCGCCACCTCCGGACCGCACATCTGCGTTAGGCGGTCCGGAGGTGGTTAAAAAGGCTCTTTCAGCATGATCAACACTATTAAACCATACTTCCTGGTAGGGCTCATAATGCTGATTAAAACTATAACTTTCATTTGTCTGTATGCTTAATAGCTGCAGAGATACACTACTCACAGAAAGTTAGGGATATTTGGCATTCAGGTGAAATTTATGGAAAACAAAAAGTTCATGCTACAGTGATATTATTTCATGAACGTAGGGCATTTAAGTAGAAGCAGCAATGGTAATTTCCTCAGCTCAAACAATTTGTTGAAACAAAAGTTAACGACTGGTGGGTATCCCCAACAAAAATGTCAATGTCTCAATAACCTGTCATGTGCCTTGAGCATAAATTACAGGTTGGCAATTATGTCTCAAGCTGTTCACAAGTCAAATTATTGTCTCTGAGGCATGGCATACCACTCTTTTTGAAGTTCCTTCCTTAGGTTGTTAAGGTTCTGAGGTACAGAAGTACGAGCCTTTACACTGAGACTCGGCTAATCCCATAGGTTTTCAATAGTATAGTCCACTCCACTCCAGCCATTTTCCATTGATGCGACCTTGATGAACTACCGCATTGTCGTCCATGAAGATGAAATTAGGCCTGTGTTTTTCATGCAGAGGCACAATGACTGGATTAATGATGTTATTAAAGTTATGGGCTTGTCACTGTAGTGTCGGGCTCTTCTGTATTGACTAGACACACTTGCCCACACTGTAACAACACCACCACCACCAAAGGCCCATCTGCTGACAACAGTGGCTGATGCATAGCGCTGCCCTTGACATTGCCAACATTGTTGGTGGCGATCATTTCTGCTCAGCGTGAATAGACTTTCATTAGTGAACGGTAGTGAGGCCCACTCTTCCCTCGTCCAGCGTAGATGCTCCCTGGCCCATGTAAGACAATGACATCTGGTGACCTGAGAGAAGGCCTTGGCGCTAGTGCGAGTGCCGATGCTTTCTCAAACAGGTGATTGGCGGTGGTCCCAGGTGTTGGACCATTCTGATCAGAAAATGATGACTTATCCAGAGGATAGGTCATTAGTTAAAATATCTCAGAAAGCCCCTTTAATGAATGTAATCATACAGCTATGGTAATCTTCCTTGCCATTTTTTGCTTTTGATAGGGTTTTTATTGAACAAAGGCGTTGGTTTAGAAAAGTTTCAAGAAAGACTGAAAGAGCCGAAACGGAGGCTTGGAGGCACAATGGGTCACGAAATCCCATTGCAGAATCTGCTCACTTTTCTCGTATCCGCATACTGAAAAAGATGTACAAACCTTTTCTATTCACTGTTGGGGTATGTATATTACATTACTATTTGATTCGTTGATTAGCGTGCAATGCTGAATGTTTTCATGACATTAGACTGCATGACAAGTTAATTCCATCTACGATTTGCTGATGAGCCTTGGTTTATTTATAACTCCTAAATAAAAGAGGCATAAAAAATGCAAACATGTAGGTTCTTTTTTTTTTTTTTTTTGGTGTATACAATCCTAATTCCAAAAAGTTGGAACATTGTATAAAATATAAATATAAACGGGATGCAGTGATTTGCAAATCGCATAGACCCATACTGTAGTTTAATCACAGTTGTTAAAGCGGAATATTAATCACCAATATTTATGTAAATATTGATAATTAACCACTTCAGCCCCGCTAGCTGAAACCCCCTTCATGACCAGAGCACTTTTTACACTTCTGCACAACACTACTTTCACCGTTTATCGCTCGGTCATGCAACTTACCACCCAAATGAATTTTACCTCCTTTTCTTCTCACTATTAGAGCTTTCATTGGGTGGTATTTTATTGCTGCTGTCATTTTTACTTTTTTTGTTATTAATCGAAATGTAACGATTTTTTTGCAAAAAAATGCAATTTTTCACTTTCAGCTGTAAAATTTTGCAAAAAAAAAACGACATCCATATATAAATTTTTCGCTAAATTTATAGTTCTACATGTCTTTGATAAAAAAAAAATGGTTTGGGTAAAAGTTATAGCGTTTACAAACTATGGTACAAAAATGTGAATTTCTGCTTTTTGAAGCAGCTCAGACTTTCTGAGCACCTGTCATGTTTCCTGAGGTTCTGCAATGCCCAAACAGTAGAAAAAACCCACAAATGACCCCATTTCGGAAAGTAGACACCCTAAGGTATTCGCTGATGGGCATAGTGAGTTCATAGAACTTTTTATTTTTTGTCACAAGTTAGCGGAAAATGATGATTTTTTTTCTTACAAAGTCTCATATTCCACTAACTTGCGACAAAAAATAAAAAATTCTAGGAACTCGCCATGCCCCTCACGGAATACCTTGGGGTGTCTTCTTTCCAAAATGGGGTCACTTGTGGGGTAGTTATACTGCCCTGGCAATTTAGGGGCCCAAATGTGTGAGAAGAACTTTGCAATCAAAATGTGTAAAAAATGACCGTTGAAATCCGAAAGGTGCACTTTGGAATATGTGGCCCTTTGCCCACCTAGGCTGCAAAAAAGTGTGACACATCTGGTATCGCCGTACTCGGGAGAAGTTGGGGAATGTGTTTTGGGGTGTCATTTTACATATACCCATGCTGGGTGAGAGAAATATCTTGGCAAAAGACAACTTTTCCAATTTTTTTTATACAAAGTTGGCATTTGACCAAGATATTTTTTGCATCATTTTCCGCTAACTTGTGACAAAAAATAAAAAATTCTAGGAACTCGCCGTGCCCCTCACGGAATACCTTGGGGTGTCTTCTTTCCAAAATGGGGTCACTTGTGACGTAGTTATACTGCCCTGGCAATTTAGGGGCCCAAATGTGTAAGAAGTACCTTGCAATCAAAATCTGTAAAAAATGGCCTGTGAAATCCGAAAGGTGCACTTTGGAATATGTGCCCCTTTGCCCACCTTGGCTGCAAAAAAGTGTCACACGTCTGGTATCGCCGTACTCAGGAGAAGTTGGGGAATGTGTTTTGGGGTGTCATTTTACATATAACCATGCTGGGTGAGAGAAATATCCCATTTTTTTTATATGTAAAATGACACCCCAAAACACATTGCCCAACTTCTCCTGAGTACAGCGATACCAGATGTGTGACACTTTTTTGCAGCCTAGATGCGCAAAGGTGCCCAAATTCCTTTTAGGAGGGCATTTTTAGACATTTGGATCCCAGACTTCTTCTCACACTCTGGGCCCCTAAAAAGCCAGGGCAGTATAAATACCCCACATGTGACCCCACTTTGGAAAGAAGACACCCCAAGGTATTCAATGAGGGGCCTGGCGAGTTCATAGAAATTTTTATTTTTTTGCATAAGTTAGTGGAAATTGATTTTTTTTTTTTGATTTTTTTTCTCACAAAGTCTCACTTTCCGCTAACTTAGGACAAAAATTTCAATCTTTCATGGACTCAATATGCCCCTCACGGAATACCTTGGGGTGTCTTCTTTCCGAAATGGGGTCACATGTGGGGTATTTATACTGCCCTGGCTTTTTAGGGGCCCTAAAGCGTAAGAAGAAGTCTGGAATATAAATGTCTAAAAATGTTTATGCATTTGGAGGGGTATGGGCGAGTTCATGTGAGATTTTATTTTTTGACACCAGTTAGTGGAATATGAGACTTAGTAAGAAAAAACAAAAACAAACAAAAAATTTCCGCTAACTTGGGCCAAAAAAATGTCTGAATGGAGCCTTACAGGGAAGGGTGATCAATGACAGGGAAGGGTGATCAATGACAGGGAAGGGTGATCAATGACAGGGAAGGGTGATCAATGACAGGGAAGGGTGATCAATGACAGGGAAGGGTGATCAATGACAGGGAAGGGTGATCAATGACAGGGGGGTGATCACTCCCTATAGACTCCCTGATCACCCCCCTGTCATTGATCACCCCCGGTAAGGCTCCATTCAGACGTCCGTATGATTTTTACGGATCCATGGATCGGATCCGCAAAACACATGCGGACGTCTGAATGGAGCCCTACAGGGGGGTGATCAATGACAGGGGGGTGATCAGGGAGTGTATATGGGTGATCACCCCCCTGTCATTGATCACCCCCCCCTGTAAGGCTCCATTCAGACGTCCGTATGATTTTCACGGATCCATGGATACATGGATCGGATCCGCAAAACACATGCGGACGTCTGAATGGAGCCTTACAGGGGGGTGATCAATGACAGGGGGTGATCAGGGTGATCACCCCCCTGTCACTGATCACCCCCCCTGTAAGGCTCCATTCAGACGTCCGTATGATTTTTATGGATGCATGGATCGGATCCGCAAAACATATGCAGACGTCTGAATGGAGCCTTACAGGGGGGTTATCAATGACAGGGGGTGATCAGGGTGATCACCCCCCTGTCACTGATCACCCCCCCTGTAAGGCTCCATTCAGACGGCCGTATGATTTTTACGGATCCATGGATACATGGATCGGATCCGCAAAACACATGCGGATGTCTGAATGGAGCCTGACAGGGGGGTGATCAATGACAGGGGGTTGATCAGGGAGTGTATATGGGTGATCACCCGCCTGTCATTGATCACCCCCCCTGTAAGGCTCCATTCAGACGTCCGCATGTGTTTTGCGGATCAAAACGGCGTCTAATATACCTGTTAGGGGTTACAAAAATCAGATCTCCAGCCTGCCAGCGAGCGGTCGCCGCTTACCTTCCGTTCCTGTGAGCGTGCGCGCCTGTGCGCGTTCACAGGAAATCCCGGCCCTCGCGAGATGACGCATATATGCGTGACTCTGCGCAGGGCCGCCGCCTCCGGACCGCACATCTGCGTTAGGCGGTCCGGAGGCGGTTAATATTCATAAATAGACGCGAATCGTCTAGTGATGACTCCGCCTATTTATGCCTTTATCATAATATACAAATATAGATACCTCTGTTACCTATACACTACACTGAACTACACTACGTGTGACTTACTATCACTATACTAGGGCCGCGACTAGTAAAAACACCATACACTGTATTATGAACAATAAGGAATATTTATTACACAATACAAGTCTAACAATACGCTAGATATATATATATATATATATATATATATATATATATATATATATATATATATATATATTATTTATTTATTCATAGATCAATGGATATGAATATATATACATATAGAAGTACACACCGCAGTATAGAAACGGTACTACAATAAACACAATACAAACCTAACTACACTACACAGCACAATCCCAAATTCCATCCCACACACTAGCTATACTTACAATAATACTGCCTGGCTACTCACTGTCCCTACGGGGGTTCAAGAGGGTAAATTGCACAATTGTGGCACTGCAAGGGTTAATACCTGCAGGCCAAGGAACACAGGGTAACGAGTTATCAGGGTGAAGGTTGCAGGGATCAGGCATTGAAGGGGTTAATGCTCTGCAGGGATTTATTCACACTCTATATGTCACAGTCTAATATTTGCTTATAATTATAGATATATGGGATCAATGGGATAGATATATATATTTATAGCAGCAAACAACAATATAAGTACACACACTATAACAATACACTTCTAACTACACTAACACAGTCCCAAGTCTTCCCCAACTTCTAACTACAATTGAAATAATACACATGCATACACTTTACCAGCAGCCCACCCAATCCTGGCAATATACAATCCCTACGGGGAATAACCAGGGGTTATTACGGAACAGGGGATATGAGAGATCATAGGGGACTCAGGACAGGAGAGGTTAAGGTTAACCAAGGGTTATACAGGGGGTGACTGGGCTGCTTCCAGGGTACAGGCTCATCAGGGATTATTGCTGCAGCCAGGGGTTAGGGGATGGTTGGTACTCAGCCATTTCCAGGAGCATGTGGCCTCTCTTCCTTCAGGGAGCTGTTCCCATCCCCTATGTCTCTGATTGTAGTCCAGATTCCAAGAGACCGCACCTCTGTCCGGTTTGGGGTTTTATAGCCCAAAAGCAGCCCCCTCCTCCTTCTTCAACAGGAGGGTGATGACATCATCGTGGGGTCGTGTGACGGAATGCTAGAACGGAAACAAAGGACTTCCTGCCCAAGCTGTAGGCCCCCAGCTGCTACATAACACGTCATAAACGAACCAGGCTGATCATACATACTACCCAACCTGGGGGCACTTAGGTATATACATCCATATAGATGTTTGGGGCACATCTACATGCATGTCCATATACACAATATCATAAATGGGCAGTAATAAGCCCACCTGCATATGGATATATTATACATAGAGATGTATGCTGACAAGGGGGCATACATACATCTCCATGTATACACCCATACCACCTGGACCGGCCCATGCAAAAGGGCCAATATACATGCATATATGTAAGGGCATATATACATATATATTTAAATCCAACACGCCCTCAACATGCAAATTAACCTGAGATGAGTCAGAGCTTGAAAATATGACTCTTCTCTGGTCACACAAGTAAGATATGACTCTTTTATGTTAATTTACATAAAAGTCGGGAAGTACAAAAATGCATAATACTTATTGAATTCGTCTGCAAATTAAATTAAAAGTGTAATTTATATGTTTATGGTAAAACAATGAACATTCAGAAACGCTCAGTGAGGGTAGCATAGTAGAGGTGACAGGTTCCCTTTAAGCTGTACTTGGAGTTGTCATTTCCTTTCAGTACAGCGTCGTACTCTCCTGCTGCCGCTGATTACACAGATCGGTGTCGACAAGGAATAGTGTGTGAAGATGTATATCTATCTCGCTGATCGGGTAAAGTGCTGTGGGATCATTAAGGAAGCAGTTAGGGGGTCTGGCCATGCTGGATCTCCCTGACTGCCATTTATAAGATACAGGCACTTTTTTGTAAAAGCGTTTTCTTGCTAAAAATTGCATCTTGTAAAGCGAGAAATACGGTAACTCCTTTAGTACTTGATGGCATCAACATATCTCAAAAAAGTTGGGACAGGAACAACAAAAGAATGGTAAGTGGTACTAATAAAAACCAGATGGAGGAGCAATTTACGAAAAACTGATTCTAAAAACTGTGGTACAGTTTCAGAATAATGTTACACAATTTTACATTGATAAACATTTTATTGTGACTAAAATATGGCTGAGATTTCCAAATCACTGCATTCTGTTTTTATTCACATTTATTTCTACAGTGTCCTGACTTTTTGAGAATTGGGGTTTTAGTTCTGATTTAGATGACTGCAACTGTCCTACAAAGGTTTCTATTATTTTTAAATCATTAAAATATTCCTAATGCATCCTGTTAAATGTGTATATTTAAAGCCACATTTCATCAGGTGAATTGGAAGGAGTCTTCACATTGAAGTGAATGGGACGTCTTGGGTGTAATTGCAGTTGTGACGGTGCGCAGTTAAGCAATGAAGAGAAGGCTGTGCTGGTAGTAGTGCAGCCTTCTCATCAAACAGCCAATCGGAGGGGGTGCAGGGTGTTGGCCCCCTCCGATCTGAGGTAATCAGTGTAGAAAATGCAATAAAATGAAATGGTCGTCTCAATGCAGAATAGCTTCTTCATCACTTCTTCATCACTTCCTTGAATGGGGTTACAGGGATAGCTTTTTTTATCACCCCTCAGGGGTTACGGGGGCAGGGATGATATTTAATAGGCTGTGATCTTTCTTTTTGCCTGGTTTCACTTACAGCTTCCCCTCTTTAATGGTCCTGTGGCCAGTTTTCAGGTTGTTCTTTTGGAGCTGCTGCAATCTGGCAATATGAGTCCTTAAAAAATCGAATGAAGAATTATCTAGATGACGTTCGAGCAGACTGGCTGGAAAAGCTACGTCCAGCCAAACATGGGGACTTCAGAAAGCAGGTACAGTTCTAGTTTTTATTGACTTGAAGAAAAGTATTTAGACCTGATCTATTCAGTCAGGGTACTTGTTCAGTGACAGACCTGAAGAAATCCTGCTCAGGTCTTAGGAACCATCAAGAAAATGGTCAAACTGCAATATAATTTTTGAAATATTATAATAAGTCATGTTCACACTTTACTGATTCTTTGCTTTGTCAGAAAAATACATGGTTTCTGATATGAATTTCACAAATTTCAATACAATGAGCAAAATGGGACATTTTCAGGTGGCATATTTGGAAAAACAGAGCCCTCAAATTGCTCTTAAAACTGTCTGTTTTAAATCGTACAGTCTTGCCATTCCACACTGTGATCACATAAACCGTATCCCCAATAAACAATAATGCCAGCTCAGTCACCCTAACTTCTATTATTGTAAATGTAGGTCCAAATATGTCATAATTAAAGGGGTTGTCCGGGTTCAGAGCTGAACCCGGACATATCCCTTTTTTCACCCAGGCAGCCCCTCTGAGATGAGCTTCGGAGCATTTTATGGCGCAGGGCAAGGGAGAACGTATCTGAGCATGAAATGCTCTGATGATCATCTCAGAGGGACTGCCTAGGTGTAGAAGGGGATATATCCGGGTTCAACTCTGAACATGGACAACTCCTTTAAAGGGTCAGGGCTCCAAATCCTGTTTGCTTTCATCCGGCTAGCAATTAAATAATAAGTTAATTAATTAAAAAATAAAATTATGGCTGCCCACAGCCCCCCTGCACTGCCGATCTGTAAGAGGGGGGGGGGGGGGGGGAGTTCACTGTATGAAACAGAAGTATTCAGCTCCAATTAAAGTTAATAGAAGCAGTACAAATACATAAGTAGTAAGTTTCCACTAGCGGAGGCTGCACATGGAGAGAGGATTAGTGTTAAATGACTCTGTGCCACCAACTGTTAAATGCTAGTTGCAGTGTTGATTGGGACTTTCCAGCGTATGGATAATAATTTGGATTTGACATATTTGTAACAGGTCTTTGTTTAGTAGATTTCATTTAAAGGTCCATGTTGCTAAGTAATTCTAGTATGAATCTAATAGAAGTAATGTTCTCCATCTCTAAAGTAGTTACACAAATGTCCAGTATTGTATTGGAGAAGTCCACGAAAAGCATGCCCACAAAATTTTAAGGAATCGCATTACTCAAATGGTTCTCCAATTACACAAACTAAATGTGTGAAATTTAGATGGCAACCTACGAGCTCCAGACGTGTAGCTTGCAAAATGAATGACTTTCAGGCCTTAGTGCTGGAGGAACACATTGATATATTTTGTGTTGCTGAAATATGACATCTCTCTTTGGCTATCATTTAAAGCGGTTCTTTTGCTTTTTCAATCCCTACATGTTAAAAGGATCACATTTTCTGTGATGCAGGACAATTCCTCAGGGGTAACCACTCTCCACGGTGGTCAAAAGGTGAGGATCCTGAAGGGGATGCCTTCTATTATGTCTACTTTCACACTCACGTTTTGGTTTCCGTTTCTGAGATTCGTTCAGGGCTCTCACAAGTGGTCCAAACGGATCAGTTTGCGTTCTGAATGGAAAAGGATCCGCTCAGAATGCACCAGTTCAGTCTCCATTCCCCTTTGGAGACGGACACCAAAACACTGCTTGCAGCGTTTTGGTGTCCGTCTGACGAAACTGAGCCAAATGGATCCATCCTGGCACACAATGTAAGTAAAAGGGGATGGATCCGTTTTCTCTGACACAATCTGGTAACAATAGAAAACTGATCCGTCCTCCATTGACTTTCAATGGTGTTGAAGACAGATCCGTCTTGGCTTTAAGGATAATACAAACGGATCCGTTCTGAACGGATGCAGATAGTTGCATTATCTAAACGGATCCGTCCATGACGGATCCGCACAAAACACGAGTGTGAAAGTAGCCTAACTTCTAATAGAGAATATAAAAATGGGTTTTAGAATTTGAACGTCCCCTTAGACTACTTTCACACTTGCGGCAGGACGGATCCGACAGGCTGTTAACCATGTCGGATCTGTCCTGACGCTATTTCGCCGTGCCCCGGACCGCCACTCCGTCTCCATTGACTATAATGGGGACGGGGCGGAGCTCCGGCGCTGCACGGCGAAAGCCGCCGGACTAAAAAGTCCTGCATGTTCCGCTTTTTAGTCCGGCGGCTTTTGCCGTGCTGCGCCGGAGCCCCGTCCCCATTATAGTCAATGCGGCGGTCCGGCGGCACGGCCAAATAGCGGAAGTACGGATCCGACATGGTGAACAGCCTGTCGGATCCGTCCTGCCGCAAGTGTGAAAGTACCCTTAAATGGATTTAAACTCTTTACGCAAAACACCTGAAAAAGAACGCTATTGTCTCAACATGCTGCATTTTGAAATAAAGACCAGAGGCAAAAAAATCCAGTTGAAAATATAATACCACTAGGGATTTTTTTTGTTGTTGCCTTGAACATGTTTTGCTAGTCATCTTACTGGCCTTCTCAAATATAGAAAGCCAGTCGAATTGTCATCAAGAGAAAATAAAAGTCCATTTGCTCTGACGATTTTTGCTGTCCTTAATAGGGGGAGACAAAGTTTTAAGATTTAACCCCTCCCTCCATCCACATCCCCTCTTTTTTTAACTTTTTTTCAACATGATGGATATGTTTTTTTTTTTTTTTTTGCAACCGTAATAATTATATAACAAACTTTTTTTTTTTTTTGCATTTTTCTTTGTAGGTGAATGAGTGGTACAACAGTCTGAATGATGGACAGAAGACTGTGTCAGGTAATCGCCTGCAAACATCATTATATTAGAAATATTTGTCCGAATCAATTTATCGCAAATCGGATATATGGTCCAATTGGCCTGAAAATATATATGACACTTAGAAGTCTCTTTTATTTTTTTATTTTTTGTCTCTTTCCCCTTTAAAGAACTTGAATGCAATGACAACAATAGCAAATAATTTCAGCGACACTGACCTATATAGATAGCTATTAGTAAACATATGTTAACTGTGTTAACAAACAGCCATACCTGCCGGGTTTTTGCTATTTTAAGTAGCAGAGACCTGTTGCACATGTGTGCGATCAGCCATAAGCCACTACTACATTTGAAAAATTCTGTGGCAGTGTAGTTTCCAAAATGCAGTCACTTTTTGGTGGTTTCAACAACAGAATCAGGGTAAGGCCTCATGGACATGAACGTATTTTGTTTCTGTGTCCGTTTCTTGTCCGTTTTAGGCCTCTTTCACATGGGTGAGTATTCCGCGCGGATGCGATGCGTGAGTTGAGCGCATTGCACCCGCACTGAATCCCGACCCATTCATTTCTATGGGGCTGTTCACATGAGCGGTGATTTTCACGCATCACTTGTGCGTTGCGTGAAAATAGCAGCATGCTCTATTTTGTACTTTTTTCATGTAACGCAGGCCCCATAGAAATGAATGGGGTTGCGTGAAAATCACAAGCATCCGCAAGCAAGTGCGGGTGCGGTGCGATTTTTCACGCACAGTTGCTAAGGAGACAATCGGGATGGAGACCCGATCATTATTATTTTCCCTTATAACATGGTTACCATCACCATGGTAAAAGATCATGTGATGACCGGAGTGACGTCACCACAGGTCCTGTTCCTGCACAGAAGACAGACACAAGGAGATGCCAGCTGCGCGATCAAGTGGATTAAGGTGAGTTAAATTATTATTTTGTAACCTCTCCAGCTCTATTTTACTATGCATTCTGTATTCAGAATGCTTTTATTTTCCCTTATAACCATGTTATGAGGGAAAATAATATAATCTACAGAACACCGATCCCAACCCTCAACTTCTGTGAAGAAGTTCGGGTTTGGGTACCAAACATGCCGATTTTTCTCACGCAAGTGCAAAACGCATTACAATGTTTTGCACTCGCGCGGAAAAATCACACATCTTCCCGCAACGCACCCGCACCTTTTCCCGCAACTCCCATCTGAAAGAGGCCTTAGGCATTGCTACAATGGATCCGAATAAATATTTAGGTTTGTTTTTCTGTTAATCCTATGCTATTGTTAAAATAATAATTTTTTTTTTTTATTGGAAAACCTGGAAACGAGCTAGCTGAAACCCCCTTAATGACCAGGCCACTTTTTACACTTCTTCACAACACTATTTTCACCTTTTATTGCTCGGTCATGCAACTTACCACCCAAATGAATTTTACCTCCTTTTCTTCTCACTAATAGAGCTTTCATTTGGTGGTATTTCATTGCTGCTGACATTTTTACTTTTTTTTGTTATTAATCGAAATTTAACGATTTTTTTGCAAAAAAATTACATTTTTCACTTTCAGTTGTAAAATTTTGCAAAAAAACCGACATCCATATATAAATTTTCCGCTAAATGTATTGTTCTACATGTCTTTGATAAAAAAAAAATGTTTGGGTAAAAGAAAAATGGTTTGGGTAAAAGTTATAGCGTTTACAAACTATGGTACAAAAATGTGAATTTCCGCTTTTTGAAGCTGCTCTGACCTTTTGACCACCTGTCATGTTTCCTGAGGTTCTACAATGCCCAGACAGTACAAACGCCCCACAAATGACCCCATTTCGGAAAGTATTCACTGATGGGCATAGTGAGTTCATAGAACTTTTTATTTTTTGTCACAAGTTAGCGGAAAATGATTTATTTTTTATTGTATTTTTTTCTTACAAAGTCTCATATTCCACTAACTTGTGACAAAAAATAAAAACTTACATGAACTCACTATGCCCATCACAAAATACCTTGGGGTGTCTTCTTTCCAAAATGGGGTCACTTGTGGGGTAGTTATACTGCCCTGGCATTCTAGGGGCTCAGATGTGTGAGAAGAAGTTTGCAATCAAAATCTGTAAAAAATGACCGGTGAAATCCAAAAGGTGCACTTTGGAATGTGTGCCCCTATGCCCACCTAGGCTGCAAAAAAGTGTCACACATGTGGTATCGCCGTACTCAGGAGAAGTTGGGGAATGTGTTTTGGGGTGTCATTTTACATATACCCATGCTGGGTGAGAGAAATATCTTGTCAAAAGACAACTTTTCCCATTTTTTTTTTTATTTTTATACAAAGTTGGCATTTGACCAATATATTTATCTCACCCAGCATGGGTATATGTAAAATGACACCCCAAAACACATTCCCCAACTTCTCCTGAGTACGGCGATACCACATGTGTAACACTTTTTTGCAGCCTAGATGCGCAAAGGTGCCCAAATTCCTTTTAGGAGGGCATTTTTAGACATTTGGATCCCAGACTTCTTCTCACGCTTTAGGGCCCCTAAAAAGCCAGGGCAGTATAAATACCCCACATGTGACCCCATTTGGGAAAGAAGACACTCCAAGGTATTCAATGAGGGGCCTGGCGAGTTCATCTTAAAAAAATTTGGGGCATAAGTTAGCGGAAATTTATTTTTATATTTTTTTTTTTCTCAAAGTCTCAATTTCTGCTAACTTGGGACAAAAATTTAAAACTTTCATGGACTCAATATGCCCCTCAGCGAATACCTTGGGGTAAAAAACAAAAGAAAAAACCAGGCCGCAACGCAATAAATTTAATAACTTTAGAACAGAACATATAAACTTTTGAAACTGAACTTTAACTTTTTTGCTTACTGATGGTTTTTTTTTTTTTTTTTTTTTTTACCTTTTTATAGGACAAACCTCTCCTTCCCCATGGGACAATGTGCAAAGTGCAAATCGCCCTAAGATGTGGCGAAGTACATTATGCACTTTATCCCAGGTGAAAGGAGAGGTTTGCAGCAGCTCTGTGTGTAAATGGGCCCTAATAGCCCTGTGTGCCTGTCCTGGTGAGATGTGATCCCTATGCTAGGTGTACCTGTGTGTGGTACTTCCGGAAACACTCTCTAAAGCATAGGGCAGGGTGGTCAGGGCAGTCGGGACAGAAATAGCATGTGTCACGCCTTATTCCACTCCTGCTACAGACACGACATCTTTTTCGGGGTGACGGTTGGGTTGAGGTACCAGGAACGACATTGGGGAAATGTCGCTCGTGTAGACGGCTAACTACACTGGTGGATGGGGCCACGGAACCTCCTGGATACAGGAGGTTCTCGATGATCTCTTCCTGAACTTTGAGGAAGGATCCTGTTCTCCCAGCCTTACTGTAGAGAACAAAACTATTATACAGAGTCAATTGAATCAAATATACAGACACCGATTTGTTTCTGCCACAACTAAGTCCAAGAGCTCCGCAGTCAAGAACAGCTCAAAAAATCCCAGGGCCGAACCGATCTGAGCTGTCTCAACCCGAACTCCAGACTGGGCGGTGAAAGGGGGAACTACAGGTGCGGCTGAAGTTGGGGACTGCCAATCAGGGTTTGCCAGCACCTCAGGGATTCTAGGGGCTCTACGGGCCCATCTGTGCAGTGGCTGCAACGGGGTAACTAATGCACGTGCCACCGTACCAGCTTCAACTGCCCTTCTGGTGCTCACCACTTCACCATGTTCTACGGCAGTACTGGTACTAGGTCCAGGGAGGGCTGCGCTGCTGGTGTATGCCTCACCACGTAATCCGACAGCGCCAGCCCCAATCTGCTGCCCTTGAAGCAGATACTGCACAACCTGTGGTCTAGCGACACGGGGCCAGGTACGCCTGGTGCTATCAGGGACCTCAACCTCCTCGTCCGAACTTTGGGTCAGAGTGCCATTGCTTACTACAGGTTCATATTCTGACCCGCTAGATTCATCAGATGAGGGTTCCCATTCCTCATCCGACTGGGTCAGAAGCCTGTAGGCCTCTTCAGAAGAATACCCCCTGTTTGACATTTGGGCAACTAAATTTAGGGGTATTCCCTGAGACTACCCAAGAAAAAAAGCAAGCCTGTCTTACAAATGGGAGGCTAGCGAAGTACCGAAGGCCGCTGCGGTTGATAAAAAAAATATCAAAACTGATTTTTTTATCGCCGCAGCGCGTGTAAAGTGATTGTGCAGTGATCAAAAAAATAATAATTTTTGGTCAGTGCGGCGGGGCAGGCGTGGTCGAACGCACGTGTGGGCGACCGATCAGGCCTGATCGGGCAAACACTGCGTTTTGGGTGGAACGTGAGCTAAGATGACACTAATACTATTATAGATCTGACTGTGATCAGTTCTGATCACTTACAGATACTATACTATACTGGCCAGGAAGAAGTCACCAGGGCGCATGCGCGGACTCGGCGTGCGCGTTCAGTACAGCGCACGGCCGGCCGGCGAAAAGAAAAGTCGTCTGCGCACACACGGCCACCGCAATTCATGAGGAGAGCGGTGGCAGTACAGCGCACGGCCCGGTCGGGGGAAGACATCAATGAAGATGGAGCCCACCCCCTGCCGAAACCAGGAAGTGGACGGCGCAACGGGACCAGGTAAGTATGAAACGCTGTGTTGAGAAAACCCCTTTAAGCAATCAAGCATACAGCTTTCCCGCTCCACACCTCACTAAGATGATTGGGCTTAATGGCCACTGTCGTCATCAGCAGCAGCCTTGACCTCCTGCACAAACTCTTCCTCCGGTGGTAGCTCCTCATCCTTTACTTCTCCCTTCATAGGAATTTCTCCATGTGCTTCCTCAACCGCTGCTCTAAGATGAATATCAGGGGGATGACCTCACAATTGCCCCTACTGACAATTCTTTCGGCCTTGGGGTCTAAGTATGCGACACGTGTCATTCATCACTTTATACTACTCATACAGATGCATATGCAAGGTGGAAATCCAGTGAGTTGGAACATCATGGATCAGTCGGGGCAGTGGCAGACCGTTCATGACACAGCATGGCAACGCTTCACTCTACACCTATGATAGAAAAGAGTGGGAGCGGGAGCAACAGCCTGCAGTGCTTTTGTTGGGCACGGGAGGAGGACTTGGAGGATTCGGATAAGTGCCTGGTGTGGGAGCCAGATTGACAAACTTGGAGGTATCAATAGGACCTGGCATCGTTGCTGTGTTGCTGCGTCGCCACTGCCACGAGAAACATTGCCCTAGTTGGCTGTGAAAGACATGTACTGTCTCTGCCCGTAACAGCTGTTCCAGGTGTCATTGGTGGCGTGCATCTTGCAACACAGTGAGAATTGCAAGGAGCAGCCCACATTCTTTACCTGTCACGGACCAGGTGTTGCTAATGTGGTAATTTAACCTTGCTTATTTATAGTTGCTTCTCCCACAGTGCTGTGCGGTTTATAGCTTCTGTACCTGGACCTATGGATAGTTTATGGTTGGATCTTAGCTGAGTTCCTTGTGCTTCCATAGCTCCTTTGAAGTTAAGTCTTTCCTTTCCCTTTTGTATTTTGTTTGGGTTGCATTTCCCTATTGTTTGTATTAGGCCTGAAGGAGACTCCTGTTCGTCCTTCCTTTTGGAGGAACAGGTAGTCTCGTCCCTGCCATTAGTACCAGGGTCCTATAAGGCTAGATAGGACTCTAGGTATTCCTGCGTATGAACTCGCCTACCTTTGGGGTCTGTTCATACTGGCCTGATTCTCTGTCCCCCCCCCCCCCCCCTTCCCTCCTATGCTTGGTGTGGTGTTTCCCTCCCACACCGAAGTGTGACATTACCATGTGGCAGTACAAGGCATGGATGTTGTTGTTGTGTTTTTTTTTTTTTTATAATGGTGTCTAGGTATCTTCCAGTGAGACTGAGTGCCCCCTAATCAGGAAGAAATCCAGCACGTAACAATTCCTTCAAGTCGCTTTGGTCTTTATTTTCAGCCGTTAAAATACATTCAGTGAACACCACCTTCCCTCTCCGCCTCGTTGATGCGTTTCAAACAATATAGTTATTGCTACGAATAAAAACTATATTGTTCCAAACGCATCAACGAGGGGGAGAGGGAAGGTGGTGTTCACTGAATGTATTTTAACGGCTGAAAATAAAGACCAAAGCGACTTGAATGAATTGTTAATTGTTGCTGGATTTGTTTCTGCTTATGTCCAAAAATGAGGGTTGACCTGCACCTGTCCGCGCACCAAGGGGTAGAAAGGAAAGGCGAGCTGTATTTACTTTTCTGCTGCCTAATCACTTCCCTAAAAGCATGAGAACTGCTGATGATGGAGCGGAGGAGTAGTAGTCAAAGCAGGAGAAGCAGTAGTTGATGATGATAAAAGATTTGCTTCTAAACTTCCAAGCCTTGTAAAATCCCCCAAAAATAAAGTCCCATTCCCGAAAATGATCCAAACATGAAGTAGACATATGGGGAATGTAAAGTAAAATCTATTTTTGGAGGTAATACTATGTATTATAGAAGTAGAGAAATTGAAAATTTTGCTAATTTTTCCAAATTTTTGGTAAATTTGGTATTTTTTTGATAAATAAAAATGATTTTTTTTTACTCCATTTTACCAGTGTCATGAAGTACAATATGTGATGAAAAAACTATCAGAATGGCCTGGATAAGTCAAAGCGTTTTTAAAGTTATCACCACATAAAGCAACACTGGTCAGATTTGCAAAAAATGGCCTGGTCCTTAAGGTGAAAATGAGCCCGGTCCCTAAGGGGTCAAAGAGAACACAGCGCTCCTGTGATTGCTGCAGTCTCTACACTGTTTATCTGTTTGCCGTCGACATCACAGTGGCGAGATGCCAGCTGCTCGCAAACCAGTCATCACCAGGGAGACTAACTTGAGTATCTTCCATAGCACATAGGATTTTGTTGACTGCTCAGGAAAAAAGAAGGCGCTCAGGTTTAATTACAGCTCCCCCGTTCAATGGTACGGAGTGTAAATACAACTGCTGTTTGCCATACTGTTTAAAGACAGACTTAATTAAATGTCCCTCCCCAAACACACTGCACACCGGTATTGATAATTTACAACGGTAATAATGCAGTTAAATCACGTTCAATGTAACTGAACGGTATTTTGCTGTAAAATGTGTTTGCTGTAACACTAAACAGTATCTTGCAATAATATACAAGTTCAATAACACGGGTATTATAAATGTGTTATTGCAGTTAAATATGTTTCTTAGAACACTGAATGGTATCCTTTATACAACACATTAAAAAACACTGGTATAATTGCGAAAGGTATCTTGCATTAATATACAATGCACTCAATAACACAAGTATAATGGCGTTATTGTAGTAAATAGTGTTTGCTGTAACACCGAACATTATCTTACAATAATATACAACACGTTCAATAACATGGGTATAATTCACTGAAATGCTTAAAAAAAACAATGGGTAAATAGAAACGGTTTTTTTTTTTTGAAAAAAAGGGAGGGGCAGTTTCTTAGTGTTTCATACAGAAAATAGGATTTTCTTGAAGGAATCTAATGCAGATCTTGCCTGCAAGCTGTATGAAGTAACTGGGACGGTAACCAGTTCCTCACTCTCTGTGCTAAGCTTTCCCTGATAAAACTCCAAAATCTACCCAAGTATATCTCTATATTTTCTTCCTGTAGTGCCCCTATAGCAGGGCTGGCCAACCTGCGGCTCTCCAGTTGTTGTAAAACTACAACTCCCACCGTGCCGTGCTGTAGACTTATAGCTGTAGGCAGACTGGGCATGCTGGGAGTTGTAGTTTTGCAACAGCTGGAGAGCCTCAGGTTGGCCAGCCCTGCCCTGCCCTATAGTTTTCCTAGTAACTGGCTTGTGTCTGCCATTTGTTTTTTAGCAGACACTGCCATAACATCCTTTCATAAGCTTTACTAGGCACAGAATAGGGTTTCTTCCTTCTGAGCAGAAGGACCTGCCTGCATACAGCCCCCTGATTGGCTTGATCAGACTTTAGTTTACATCAACAAAATGTGCCCAAATTTGTGCAGCATTTTCTGGTAGGACATCACATTTAATCTACACCCCCTTTCTCATAACCCATGCCCCAGTGTTCAGCAAGGTGTAAAATGCTTCTTAAAGTGTCTAAACCTTATCTTTTAAATTGCTTCCCCTGATCAATCTTTCCGCAGGAATAATTGCAGCTAACCTTCTTGTATTCTGTCTTTGGAGAGTACCCAACATACAGCGAACAATGTTTCGATACTTTACTTCCAACCCTGCATCTCGTAAGTGATCATTTTCCCCACCTTGTAAATTTGCACATCTTTTTATTCATTGTTTACTTGAAAGGGATCACAAGATGAGATGTATGGGTATCTTAGTTTTTGAGTGAAGAGAGGCTACTTTCACACTGGCGTTTTGGTTTCCGTTTGTGAAATCCGTTTCAGAGCTCTCACAAGCGGTCCAAAACTTATCAGTTTTGCCCTAATGCATTCTGAATAGAAAAGGATCCACTCAGAATGCATCAGTTTGCCTCCGTCTCCATTCTGCTCTGGAGTGGACACACAATGTAAGTCAATGGGGACGAATGAGTTTTCACTGACACAATATGGCACAATAGAAAACTGATCCGTCCCTTATTGACTTTCAATGGTGTTCAAGACGGATCCGTTTTGGCTATGTTACAGATAACACAAATGGATCCGTTCTGAATGGATGCAGACATTTGCATTATCTGAACGGAAGCGTTTGTGCAGATCCATGACAGATCCGCACCAAACGCGGGTGTGAAAGTATCCTTAGTATTTTTCTTTCCACCAATAGGAAATAATAGGATATTGTGTTTGCAATGATTGGACATCAGTGTATTTGAGTTGGCTGAATGGGGGCTTTCTCAACCATCTTACTTCTGCAATGATTTCAGAATATTGTTGCAGTCGACTACTTATAGACAGTTGGCTTGGATATGTTGGTTTTCATTGTCACAGGTAACAGAGTATGCCATCATTTGTTAGGTTTTATTATCCTGGTGGGAGGTAATCCTGTACTTTATTGGTCACTAACTTTTCACATAACAGCATGAGTCAACAGTGCAGGTAAATATAAGAAGCTTTGTAATATATCCCATAAGAGAAAAATTCCCTTATCTCCACTTATTGGTTTCCCTCCCCCATCAAAGTAACATTCATGGTCTTCAGAGAATGAAGACCGTAATTAGACCAAGCTTTTTCCAGGCCAGTTATTGGAAACAAGTGTTCATCGGAATGCTCCTTTCTGATAATTGACTTGTATAATCATGCCACCGATCAGCTGATAAGTGAGCAAACACTTGTATGTAGGTTGTTCAGCATCTTTCATCAGGATGAAAGATTCATGATTATAGGCAGCACATCTCTAATTATACTGGCATAATTGCATAATTTTCCTATTTTATGATGTAAAGTCATGATTTTATGAAAGACACAAAGGCGAGTATTCCTTAAAGGGACACTGACAGGCCCAATAAGCATATTTAGCTATATATACAGTACAGACCAAAAGTTTGGACACACCTTCTCATTCAAAGAGTTTTCTTTATTTTCATGACTATGAAAATTGTAGATTCACACTGAAGGCATCAAAACTATGAATTAACACATGTGGAATTATATACATAACAAAAAAGTATGAAACAACTGAAAATATGTCATATTCTAGGTTCTTCCAAGTAGCCACCTTTTGCTTTGATTACTGCTTTGCACACTCTTGGCATTCTCTTGATGAGCTTTAAGAGGTAGTCACCTGAAATGGTCTTCCAACAGTCTTGAAAGAGTTCCCAGAGATGCTTAGCACTTGTTGGCCCTTTTGCCTTCACTCTGCGGTCCAGCTCACCCCAAACCATCTCGATTGGGTTCAGGCCCGGTGACTGTGGAGGCAAGGTCATCTGGCACAGCACCCCATCACTCTCCTTCATGGTCAAATAGCCCTTACAAAGCCTTGAGGTGTGTTTGGGGTCATTGTCCTGTTGAAAAATAAATGATGGTCCAACTAAACGCAAACCGGATGGAATAGCATGCCGCTGCAAGATGCTGTGGTAGCCATGCTGGTTCAGTATGCCTTCAATTTTGAATAAATCCCCAACAGTGTCACCAGCAAAGCACCATCACACCTCCTCCTCCATGCTTCATGGTGGGAACCAGGCATGTAGAGTCCATCCGTTCACCTTTTCTGCGTCGCACAAAGACACGGTGGTTGGAACCAAAGATCAAAAATTTGGACTCGTCAGACCAAAGCACAGATTTCCACTGGTCTAATGTACATTCCTTATGTTCTTTAGCCCAAATAAGTCTCTTCTGCTTGTTGCCTGTCCTTAGCAGTGGTTTCCTACCATGAAGACCTGATTCACACAGTCTCCTCTTAACAGTTGTTCTAGAGATGTGTCTGCTGCTAGAACTCTGTGTGGCATTGACCTGGTCTCTAATCTGAGCTGCTGTTAACCTGCGATTTCTGAGGCTGGTGACTCAGATGAACTTATCCTCCGCAGCAGAGGTGACTCTTGGTCTTCCTTTCCTGGGGCGGTCCGCATGTGAGCCAGTTTCTTTGTAGCGCTTGATGGTTTTTGTGACTGCACTTGGGGACACTTTCAAAGTTTTCCCAATTTTTCGGACTGACTGACCTCCATTTCTTAAAGTAATGATGGCCACTCGTTTTTCTTTACACACCTGCGTTCTTTTCTTTAGGCATAGAGTTCCGTCATCGGGGCTCTATGCCGGAAGAATCCTGATCAGTTTTATCCTAATGCATTCTGAATGGAGAGAAATCCGTTCAGGATGCATTAGGATGTCTTCAGTTCTGGACTGGAATGTTTTTTGGCCGGAGAAAATACCGCAGCATGCTGCGCTTTTTACTCCGGCAAAAAATCCTGAAGACTTGCCGCAAGGCCGGATCTGGAATTATTGCCCATTGAAAGGCATTGATCCGGATCTGGCCTTAAGCTAAACGTCGTTTCGTCGCATTGCTGGATCCGACGTTTAGCAGCCATGGTAAAGTGTAGTGGGGAGCAGGGGAGCAGCATACTTACCGTCCGTGCCGCTCCCGGGGCGCTCCAAGGAGCCGCACGGACTGTGCGCCTCCCTGGAGTGCTCTGACGTCATTCTGGAGCGCCCCGGGAGCCGCACGGACTGTAAGTATACCGCTCCCCACTACTACTATGGCAACCAGGACTTTAATAGCGTCCTGGCTGCCATAGTAACACTGAAAGCATTTTGAAGACGGATCCGTCTTCAAATGCTTTCAGTTCACTTGTGTTTTTCCGGATCCAGCGTGTAATTCCGGCAAGTGGAGTACACGCCGGATCCGGACAATGCAAGTGTGAAAGAGGCCTTAGCTGCTTTTTTCTTGCCATAATACAAATTCTAACAGTCTATTCAGTAGGACTATCAGCTGTGTATCCACCTGACTTCTCCACAACGCAACTGATGGTCCCAACCCCATTTATAAGGCAAGAAATCCCACTTATTAAACCTGACAGGGCACACCTGTGAAGTGAAAACCATTTCAGGTGACTACCTCTTGAAGCTCATCAAGAGAATGCCAAGAGTATGCAAAGCAGTAATAAAAGCAAAAGGTGGCTACTTTTGAAGAACCTAGAATATGACATATTTTCAGTTGTTTCACACTTTTTTGCTATGTGGAATTATATACATGTGTTAATTCATAGTTTTGATGCCTTCAGTGTGAATCTACAATTTTCATAGTCATGAAAATAAAGAAAACTCTTTGAATGAGAAGGTGTGTCCAAACTTTTGGTCTGTACTGTATGACTGCACAGGTAATATCATATAAGTATACCCCCTGTCCAGCTTATAAATACAGTAAACTGATGTTTTATAACCTGATAGAATCGTCTTCTTTCTGCCCAAGGGGCGCCATTTCAGTTCACTTGCGCCCAGCCAGCCTGGCCCCAACTGCCATTTTGAAGCGCTGCCCAGCTCATCAATATTCACTTCGCTGGGTGGCTTTAGATGTGTTCAGAGCTGCTCAGAAGAGTGCCCGGCGCAGCTGCTGAAGTGGCCTCAAAGAAGCAGAGGGGACGCAGGTGCGATACGCTCCCGGCCGGTGAGGGTTCCGGGGGCGCATGCGCTGAAGCTAAAATAGAGTCCGATGCCCATAGCTTTCTATTGGGCATGCACCGGATCTCCGAAGGTCGGGGACAGCAGAAGCCGCCCAGCGAAGTGAATATTGATGAGCTGGGCGGCGCTTCAAAACGGTGTTTGGGGCGAGGCTGGCTGGGCGCAAGTGAACTGAAACGCCGCCCCTGGGGCAGAAAGAAGATGATTCTATCAGGTTATAAAACATCAGTTTACTGTATTTATAAGCTGGACAGGGGGTATACTTATATGATTTTATTACACATTAGAAGACCTGTGCAGTCATATATATATATATATAGCTAAATATGCTTATCGGGCCTGTCAGTGTCCCTTTAACCCTTTCTTTACTGAACCACTCAGCAGCAAAGAAAAAACAAGAACATAACCACCAATGGGCTGGCTGATAGCCCCACCTCCTTAGTCCCATATAAAGAAAGCTCCATCCAAGCATATCTTCCTCTTTCTTTGTCGACTTGACACCCTCAAGAAAACTAATGAACTGGAACCAGCCATCGCAACTTGAACCAAACGAAGCTGAAAACGACAGCGAAGCAATGTCAGCCAACGAAGGGGATCAACCTCTTATCCGACGTTCTCCAGGTCCATCCTATGAGGAGAAATAAATAAATAGATAATAGTAGGGAGAACAAACGCAATCACGGCGTCTTCAAAACAACATTGGAACAGATAACCAGGTGCAATATAAATTCATACATATATCATAATATTCACTAAAGACAATGTCAACGCAGGGAGGGAGAAAGGAGGATGGGTCAATACTCGCCTCCGCGTCTTTCATAAAATCATGACTTTACCTCATAAAATAGGAAAATCATGCAATTTTATTTCAAGACACGGAGGCTCCTATTGCTAGTTTAAAGCCGGTTGACAATAGAGGCGAACACGTGCGGATCCGGCCTAAAATAAAACTCTCTAAATGTGGATGCCCATGACCAATCTGCCAGCCTCATGACATCCTCCAGGCGTGCCCAGACCCGAGGAATTGGGGAAAACGGTGGGAAGGCGTACATAAAGGCATCTGACCAAGGCTGAAGAAAGGTATCATCGCCTCCACGGCAGGATCTGGTCTCCAGCTGAAATATCTGGGAAGTTGGGCGTTCCAACGAGACACAGAGTTCTATAGAAAATGGACCCCAACGTGATGAGATGGTGGAGAAAACCCCCACATCTAACCTCCAATCGCTGGCTTCTGAAATGTAGCGAGAGTTCCAATCCAACGTGTTGTGGAGACCGGGAAGATATTCCACCACTACCGACACATTGTTGGTCAGGCAATGGTCCCAAAAATCCTTTGCTAAGTGTGTCAACATGGTGGAGCGGGTCCCCCCCATCGAGTTGATGTAACGAACCGCGGAAATATTGTCCATACGGAGATGGATGCAAGCCCTGGCTCTCCCACTGGTAAAGCTGCGAATAGCAAAGGACCCCGCTAGAAGTTCCAGCGCGTTGATGTGCAGGTGAGACTCGATCGCTGACCATGGACCTCTGGTAGATATTCCCTCGCAGTGGGCTCCCCAACCTTGGAGGCTGGCATCCGACACTACCACTATATCCGGTTGAGGGCCGTTCCATGCGGAAAGGTTCCCGATCCACCACTCCAGTTCATCTCGCGTGTCTTGATCCAAGGAAATCAGGTCCGCATACGTTGCACCCGCCGGCAGGTGGGCGGTCTTGAGTCGCTGAAGGGCGCGATAATGCAGGGGTGCAGGGAAGATGGCTTGAATAGAAGACAACAGGAGACCTATCACCCGAGCCAGATGTCTGAGAGAAATCTGCGACAAGGCCAGAGTGCGGAGCAAATCCTTGCGAATCGTCCGAACCTTTGCTGACAGAAGGCTGAGTGTCAATGAGGTAGAACTCGCCAGAAAACTGAGAAACTCCATGGTCTGGGAAGGGGTAAGACATGAATTCTCGTGGTTGATTATGAACCCGAAGCTGGAGAGGAGGTTTATAGCCATGTGAAGATGGACTTGGAGTGTAGCACAATCCCTGGCCATGATCAGGATGTCGTCCAGGTAAATTATAAGTCTCGCCTCCCGGCTACGGAGGTAAGCTACCACCAGCTGCATGAGTTTGATGAAACGCCAGGGGGCGGATGACAGACCAAACAGGAGGCACGTGAAGCGCCAAATGTTTTCTTGCCAGCGAAACTGGAGAAGAATCCTGGAAGAGGGAGCAACTGGGACCATTAAATACGCATCTTTGATGTCCAGCATGTCCCTCAGAAGGTGGATGCCCTCCATTTTGAAGTGCCGATACCTGAGAAAGGTATTTAGAGCCTTCAGATTGATGACGGGGCGATGCTGGTCCCCCCTTCTTTTCGACTACGAAAATGCTGCTTATTACTCCACCGTGAGTGTGAGGAGCTAGCTGTCACGGCTGGCGGTGGGGGAAACCCCCAGCCGTGCGGTGCCAGGAGATGATAGGGTTACCCCTTGGCCGGGACCACAGAGTTAGGGAGCAGGTCACCTCCTATTGCGTCCCTAACGCTGACCCTGTCTCCTGTCAGTATGAGCCGACCTTGGTGGTAGGAGGGCTCATAAGCCGGAACCTAAAAGTCCCTACGAGCCCTCAAGTCGGCCCTGAACTAGGGGACAGAGTAAGACGACCTGCTCCTCCTAGACACGGAGAAGCAGGAGTCTCAACGGCCAAGCAACACAGGGGGATACAAAAACAGCTATGGCAGTGACAGGCAAATGGGACCAACACATCACTCACCTGCCTCAGACAACAAACCCTGGATCCCATGTGCAGGTGCTGCAGTTCAGACACCAACGAACACAGCACACACCAGACATCCCACAGGAACCCAGGACCACAAGCTGCACTAACATAAAACCCCACACACACCTAAATAACACCGTGAAACATAGAAACACCAAACATAACCACAGACAGCCACAGTGAAGGAACGGATGTCAGTGCACACCACACAACACAAAGTGCACACAGACATACAAACGTGCATACACACAAACTCACTCACCTATCTCCGACGGCAACGGCATGCGTGGCAACCGTGTCCTCAAGAACAGCCCACAGGCCGAGACACTTCCACAGCATGTAAACAGCACCAGACGTTGCCGCGGACAACCACAGGTGAAGGGAGGAGTCCTAGTGCATACAAACATCACCTCGTGCACAACAAACAAACAAGGAGGTGCACAATATCACACGTTGCCAAGGGCAACCGCACACATGCCTATTGTCCGCGGCAACCGCACCTGAGGCAAACAACTAAGTGCCCCCAGCTGCGGTTGACAACACCAAGCTGCGGGCAACCGCATGCGGCTCCCAAGGAGTCACGACCATGACCAAGGGTCGTGACACTAGCTCCACGACTGCCTTTTGGAATAGGGCTTGTAGTTCTGTGTCTATTAGGGACTGAGAAGCTTGAGACCGGACCATGGACTGTGGGTGGGGGTGGGGGGGACGACTAGAGGGGGCCCCACGAGGTCTATGTGAAACCCCCGAATCGTGGTTAAAACCCAAGGGTCACTGGTAATAGAAGCCCATACATGCAAAAAATGTTGGAGTCTGCCCCCTACGAGACTGTCGAAAAAAAGATTAGGTGGAAGACTTACCAAAGGGGCGTCTGAGGTTAGGGTTTCCTCTATACATTCTCCCTCTTCCTGGCACGCCATGGGACGGGAAAAAGGTAGGTTGGTGCCTTGGGTCCTGGCCTGGAGTTCGGTAGGATTGGAAGGAGCCTCGACCCGTGCCACGGGTCTGAAAGGAGGAGCGGCCGGACAGACGGCACCTTGTACTGCCAGCCCTGGAGGAAACCCTACCACTGAAAACTCTGCGCATGGAAGACTGCGCTTTATCCAGGGCGATGAAGGTACCTACAAACTTCCCTAGGTCCTTTATAAACGGGTCTCCGAAGAGGAACCCCTGGGCCTCCTTTCCTGACTCTGTTAGGGCCATATTGGTGAGTTTAGGCTCAACTTTCATTAACATGGTCTTGCGTCGCTCAGTCGCCAATGACGTATTTGCATTTCCTGCCATGCAAATGGCTCTCTGGACCCAACCTCGGAGTTCCTCCAGGTCAACTTGTCCTCCCTCAGCTTTGGCAAATTCTGCCAGATCAAATAAATTCGCTAGTGGCCCCAAGATATCTAATAATTTGTCTTGGCAGGCTCGCAGAGCCGAATCCAAGCCTCTCCGGGGACTAAAACCCCAATTTAGATAAAAATTCGACCATCTTAGGGTCCACCACTGGTGTCTCACAAACCTTATTAGGGATAGCCGGACGCGGGCACTCGGCCCGAAGCTTATTCCGCATCTCTTTACTAAGAGGTTTGCGGATCATAGACTCCAAGTAACTGGCTACATGAGGGGCCGGAAGCCACTCGGCGGACCTAGGGTGATGGAGGGAGTCCGGATCAAATAACGGATCGCCCGCAGGGTCCGTAAGGGGAACGGGCGACCTAGAAGTCGTAGGCTGTAGTGGCCGGGGTGAGAAAGCCACTGATGCCCCTCGGTCATCTGCCATGTCTATGCCCTCCTCCTCGGAATCTCGTGGAGATTCCAGTAAAGCCTCCTCCTCGGACTCTCTGCAGGAGTCAGAATCAGACTCTGGATGGGACCGGGCTGATTTCCATTGCCGTGCACGTTCTGCCTGGCGCGGACAGGCTCGTTTGCTCGACCTAGGCGCGCCGTCATGGGATGGTACCGGGCCATCATTGCTATCAATTCTGAAGGCACTTAGGGTTGTCAAGGGAGGAGGATTAGGGGCCAGACTAGTGGATGGGTTTGCAATAAGCACCTGGGAAATCGAATGGGTCAGCACTGATGACATGGGCCCCATAGCAGTCATAATGGCATTGGAAATTGACTGTTGAAGGGCCAGAGCCTGCGCATCAGAGGATATACGAACTATTCCACCTGATGCAGGCATGGACTCTTGTAAGGCAGGAGGAGGAGGGTTATTCTCCTGACCAGAGCTACCTCAAGCTGGTGTAAGGGCCCTATGAGAAGACATCCTCTAACTGGAATGGTTAATACTGGTGACAGTTAACAACTATAATAATACTGGTAACTGTGAACAACTAATCTCTGGCCCTGGAGAGAAAAACGCTGCCTCCCCACTAACCTATTAAAGCTAAAGGACAGAGAAAGATGGGGTTAGTCACCTACACCTAAGACTGAACAGCCGCCGACGTGCAGTAGTTGGGAGCCTCCTGCCGAATACACAGGGCGGAGCGGCGATACTTGAGAAGATGGCGTCCGAAATCTTGCGAGATTTCGGACGCCGTAACGGCTAGCAAGACGGAGGTTGAAAAACCAAGATGACGCCCGAGATCCTGTGCGACTTCGCAAGATCTCGGTCATGCCGAGTGGACGCTGAGGAGAGAAAAACCCCCCTAATGGAGCTGGAAGAAAACGGACCAGGTGAAAGTTTGACCACCGGGGAAAACGCTAGGGGTGGTGGAAGGGGAAGGGGGAGGCAAAAACCTCAGACCACCAGGAGGGTAGAGGAAACCTGATAACAGGAACAAAATAGGGCGAATTACCTAAAAACAATATATATGAGGGAAAACCACAATCGAATGTAAGAGGGAACCCTCTCTTATAGGAGAAAATATCTCAAATTTGTGAAATATACAGATAAAATGCCACAAAACCTGAACCAGATTAGTGTGGATACTTAGCTGGGTGGCAGCAGCAAAGAAAGAGGAAGATATGCTTGGATGGAGCTTCCTTTTATATGGGACTAAGGAGGCGGGGCTATCAGCCCATTGGTGGTTATGTTTTTGTTTTTTCTTTGCTGCTTAGTGGTTCAGTAAAGAAAGGGTTAAGCAATAGGAGCCTCCGTGTCTTGAAATAAAATCATGCATTTTTCATCCTGAATAAAGATGCCGAACAACTTTAAATACAAGTGTTTGGTCACTTATCAGCTGATCCTGGCATGATTATACAAGTCAGTTATCAGGAAGGAGCATTCCGATGAAGACTTGTTTCCGATAACTGGCCTGGAAATAGCTTGGTCTACATGTACAATAAACATATACTGTATATCTTTTCTGTTTCTGGACATTACAGTGCAGCATGCTGTGCTATTTTGTCCTCCTTTTTAGTGGAATCTGCAACAAAGCCTCCTATACAGATATGAACAACCGCTAAAGGCCAGTTCACACAGAGGTTTTTGGTGCCCATTTTGGAGCGTTTCTTCCTCAAAATCAGCTAAAATAAACTTCTCAAAACTGCCTCCCAGCACTTCCTTTTTTCTTTTTTCACTGGGAAAAAGTGTGGGGAAAAACGAGCAGCATGCCCTATCTTGGGGCACAATCGGTGTTGAATTTCCCATTGAAAGAGGAAAAAACAGCTCAATGAGAGTCCAGGTGTTTTTTGTGTTTTCTGCACTTTTTGGGGCGCAGATCTGCTTCAAAAACCTCAAGCTGAAAATTCAACCCATTTGGTTAAAAAATAATTTTGAAGAATTTTTCAAAATCGGTAGTGTAACCTGGCCCTAATACATACAAGTCTGCCAGAATGGGGCATCCACCTCTATAACCATATTAGGCCTGTTTAGCGATAGATCGTTTAACATTTATGCAGCTTACCAGCAGAAAACTTTCAGGAACACAGACCAAAACAGAATTGTCACATTTATGATGCTTATATTACTTTGCTATTTAAATGTGCTATTTTTTTTTCTCTCCAGAGAATCTCTGCTTTCCCATGATTCTTTCCACGTTTAGCCATTTCTCTCTGTTCCATATGGCTGCAAATATGTATGTATTATGGACATTTTCATCCAGTATTGTTTCTATTCTGGGCCAGGAGCAATTTTTGGCACTGTACATGTCAGCAGGTAAGAATGTAGGGCTTCATACTACATAGGAATACACAAAAAAAATGGGTATGTTGAAACCAAAATCATTTTCAGACCTGCTTTGAAAAATTATAGCCCAAAAAACTTCCAGTTTTTATACATGGGGGCATTCCAATGAATAATTAAATGTTATCAGTTAATATCTTTTGTATATTGTTAGTGTTATCATCATAAGGAGGGAGTTGCTCTCACTACCTGCTGAGCCCTGTGCAAATGGTGTATCCACTGTTGCCTGTAATGTTTTGTTTAGAAGTCTAATTATAATCTTAAAAGTGTATATTCTAGCCAATCAGTCTGTTTTGCTCACTTGGGTAAAAGAATTGGATTTTAAAAGAAAAAATATTTCATAGAAAAAAAATTAAACAAAAATCTAGGAGAATCCGAACAACATAAATTCCAGTTTAAGGGTCCATTCACACGTCCACAAAATGGGTCCGCATCCGTTCCGCAATTTTGCGGAACGGGTGCAGACCCATTAATTTTCAATGGGGCCGGAATGTGCTGTCCGCATCCGCACTTTCCGCATCCGTGCTTCCGTTTCCACAAAAAAATAGAACATGTCCTATTCTTGTCCGCAATTGCTGACAAGATTAGGCATTTTCTATTGTAGTGCCGGCGATGTGCGGTCCGCAAATTACGGAATGCACATTGCCAGTGTCCGTGTTTTGCGGATCCGCAATTTACTTACGGACATGTGAATGGACCCTAAATACAAGACCAATATTACCACCAAATTAAGGGGTGGAGGTCACCTGGCTTAAAAAGCCATATTTTGCTTGTTTTTACTTTTAATCTACTTGTCCATTATTTAGGTTTCTTGTCATCTGTGGCACCACATGTGGCATTTTTCAAGTTACTTCTGTATAAAAACAGAATTAATAGATGAAAAAGTGTTATGTACCCGAAAAATGTTAGGGCTGCAGCTATCAACTATTTTTGTAATTTTTGTTATCAGGCTCTCCCCTAGTGCCATCAGTTTACCCCCCCCCCCCCCCCCCCCCCCTCCAGTACTATCAGCTTCCACCCAGTGCCATTAGGCTGCCGCCTCCCCCAGTGCCATTAGGCTGCCGCCTCCCCCAGTCCATCTTCTTCTCCAAGCGCTTCCTTATGACCTGACGCCAGACAGCATCAGGTCATAGTGCGTGCTTACATGCACCATGTCCTGATTTATCGGGGGGACAGTGCAGCGCAGTGCGGGCTGGCGGGTGACCATGGAGCAGTGAATAATAGCATATGACACAAGCGAATCCTCTATGCCAAAAATTTGCATTGGGGATTTTTTTTTGTGTGAAGTTACTAGATTCAATCGAGTAACTGTTTCAGCATTATTACAAGTCGTCCTACAAATTTAAACCCCCACATAGGTCATTAGAAGAAAAAATTAAAAACTTATGCGTCTTGGGATGGTGTGGTGTGTAAAAAAATGGTGTGTAAAAAAATGGTGTGTAAAAAAAAAATATATATATTATTTTTATGTGTGCAGTTTTAAAAAAAAAATTGTTATTGCCAGTACAAAAATAAATTAGCAGGTACAACAATGTGTTATCAGGACTGGCTTGAATAGTGACCTGTATAATAATATTTGATTATTCTGGTTTGGATGCGCCTGACAGCAGTCCGAAGGGAATATGTCAATGAACTTATTTGCTACAGAGAAGGCCCTAATAAATACACAATTGAAAATCCACATCATACTCTATAATTTGCAGTAGATAATGGTTTTCACAGTATTGGTAAACTAAATGTCAGTATGATTATTTAACTGTAGAAGTGCATTTAAAAAAATGTATTTTTTTTGTAGGAGTTGTGTCTACATTTGCAAGCTATGTGTGCAAAGCAGGCACTGGACGCTTTGGCCCATCCCTTGGTGCTGTAGGTATTTTTGCATTTTACTACACAATTTAATATTCACAAGCAGAGCCCTTGTAGCACTCAGTGGGTATTTTTACTGGAGTAGGGTTCCCAATCCTTTCAACAATAATTACAAAGACTCCAGTTAGACCCTGATTTTTTTTTTTTCCTTACAAATTCTCATATTCCACTAACTTGTGACAAAAAATAAAAACTTCCATGAACTCACTATGCCCATCACAAAATACCTTGGGGTGTCTTCTTTCCAAAATGGGATCACTTGTGGGGTAGTTATACTGCCCTGGCATTTTAGAGGCCCTAATGTGTGAGAAGTAGTTTGAAATAAAAATGTGTAAAAAAAAAAAAAAAATGCCCTGTGAAATCCTAAAGGTGCTCTTTGGAATGTGGGCCCCTTTGCCCACCTAGGCTTCAAAAAAGTGTCACATGTGGTATCGCCGTACTCAGGAGAAGTTGGGCAATGTGTTTTGGGGTGTCATTTTACATATACCCATGCTGGGTGAGAGAAATATCTCGGCAAAAGACAACTTTTCCCATTTTTTTTTTTTTTTTTTTTGATATAAAGTTGGCATTTGACCGAGATATTTATCTCGCCCAGCATGGGTATATGTAAAATGACACCCCAAAACACATTGCCCAACTTCTTCTGAGTATGGTGATACCACATGTGTGACACTTTCTTGCAGCCTAGGTGGGCAAAGGGGCCCACATTCCAAAGAGCACCTTTAGGATTTCACAGGGCATTTTTTACACATTTTGATTTCAAACTACTTCTCAAGCATTGGGGCCCCTAAAATGCCAGAGTAGTATAACTACCCCACAAGTGACCTCATTTTGGAAAGAAGACGCCCCAAGGTATTCCGTGAGGGGCATGGCGAGTTCCTAGAATTTTTTGTCACAAGTTGGTGGAATATCAGACTTTGTAAGAAAAAAAAATCATCATTTTCCACTAATTTGTGACAAAAAATAAAAAATTCTAGGAACTCGCCATGCCCCTCATGGAATACCTTGGGGTGTCTTCTTTCCAAAATGGGGTCACTTGTGGGGTAGTTATACTGCCCTGGGATTTTAGGGGCCCTAATGTTCGAGAAGTAGTTTGAAATCAAAATGTGTAAAAAATGCCCTGTGAAATCCTAAAGGTGATCTTTGGAATGTGGGCTCCTTTGCCCACCTAGGCTGCAAAAAAGTGTCACACGTGGTATCGCCGTACTCAGAAGAAGTTGGGCAATGTGTTTTGGGGTGTCTTTTTACATATACCCATGCTGGGTGAGAGAAATATCTCGGCAAAAGACAACTTTTCCCTTCTTTTTTTTTTTTAAAAAAATGCAAAGTTGGCATTTGACCAAGATATTTATCTCACCCAGCATGGGTATATGTAAAATGACACCCCAAAACACATTGCCCAACTTCTCCTGAGTATGGCGATACCATATGTGTGACACTTTTTTGCAGCCTAGATGCGCAAAGGTGCCCAAATTCCTTTTAGGAGGGCATTTTTAGACGTTTGGATCCCAGACGTCTTCTCACGCCAGGACAGTATAAATACCCCACATGTGACCCCATTTTGGAAAGAAGACACCCCAAGGTAGTCAATGAGGGACATGGCGAGTTCATAGATTTATTTATTTTTCTCACAAAGTCTCCCTTTCCGCTAACTTGGGACAAAAAGTTAAATCTTTCATGGACTCAATATGCCTCTCAGCGAATACCTTGGGGTGTCTTCTTTCTGAAATGGGTTCACATGTGGGGTATTTATACTGCCTTGGCATTTTAGGGGCCCTAAAGCGTGAGAAGAAGCCTGGAATATAAATGTCTAAAAAAAAATCCGCATTTGGATTCCGTGAGGGGTATGGTGAGTTCATGTGAGATTTTATTTTTTGACACAAGTTAGTGGAATATGAGACTGTAAGAAAAAAAAATATATATATCAATTTCCGCTAACTTGTGACAAACAAATGTCTAAATGGAGCCTTACAGGGGGGTGATCAGGGAGTCTATATGGGATGAACACCACCCTGTCATTGATCACCCCCCTGCAAGGCTCCATTTAGACGTCCGTATGTGTTTTGCGGATCCACGGATCCGCAAAACACATACGGACGTCTGAATGGAGCCTTACAGGGGGGTGATCAATGACAGGGGGTGATCAGGGAGTCTATATGGGGTGATCAGGGGTTAATAAGTGACAGGGGGGGGGGTGTAGTGTAGTATGGTGATTGGTGCTACTTATTACTGAGCTGCCTGTGTCCTCTGGTGGTCGATTCAAGCAAAAGGGACCACCAGAGGACCAAGTAGCAGGTATATCAGACACTGTTATCAAAAGGGCGTCTAATATACCTGTTAGGGGTTAAAAAAATCGCATCTACAGCCTGCCAGCGAACGATCGCCGCTGGCAGGCTGTAACATAGAATGTGTCGGCAGATAACCATTTGCCCAATATACTAAATACTATGGATAGCTCCTGGCCCTATCTTATATGAAGGATGGCCTTATGCCTATCCCATGCATGCTTAAACTCCTCCACTGTATTTGCAGCTACCACTTCTGCAGGAAGGCTATTCCATGCATCCACTGCTCTCTCAGTAAAGTAATACTTCCTGATATTACTTTTAAACCTTTGCCCCTCTAATTTAAAACTGTCCTCTTGAAGCAGTTTTTCTTCTTTTAATTATTCTCTCCTCTATTACCTTGTTGATTCCCTTTATGTATTTAAAATTTCTATCATATCCCCTCTGTCTCGTCTTTCTTCCAAGCTATACATGTTAAGGTCCTTTAACCGCCTCCGGACCGCCTAACGCAGGATCGCGGTCCGGATGCGGCAGTCTCAGGTAGAGTCACGCATATACGCGTCATCACGCGAGATGGTGTTCACATCCAGCCCGCGCATGCGCATCGCGGGCCGGTAAAAGTTTGAGGGGGGGTTCGATCATCAGCCTGCTAGCCAATGATCATCGCTGGCAGGCTGATGATTTTTTTAAAAACAAATCAGAAGCCAGTTAACACTTTATATTTATAAATATAAGGTGTTAAATGGCTGCTGTGCTCCTTTGGTGTACTCACAGTTCACAGTGAGTACACCAAACAGCACACTTAGCTCCCAGATCACCCCCCATCACCCCAATTAACCCCTTGATCGCCCCTGTCAATCACCTAGTGAAAGGGAAAAAAGTGATCAGTGTAAACGGTCACATTTTTTTTCCACTAGTATTGACTGATAGGTTTTAGGATAGTTTAGGCCCCTTGGTTAGGTAGTTAGCAATCGTTTAGCGCCCAGCCCACCGCACCGCAGTCACTGATTCGCTGATTATCGTATCGCTAATCAGCATTTGTACTTTTATAGTATCTGTAAGTGATCAAAACTGATCACATTCAGATCTATAATAGTATTAGTGTCACCTTAGCTCGCCCTCCACCCAAAACGCAGTGTTTGCCCGATCAGGCCACGCCCGCCCCGCCGCAGTGACAAAAAATGATTATTTTTTTGATCACTGCACAATCACTTTCCAAGCGCCGCGGCAATAAAAAAAAATCAGTTTTGATATTTTTTATCAATTGCAGCGGCCTCCGGTACTTCGCTAGCCTCCCATTTGTAAGACAGGCTTGCTTTTTTTCTTGGGTAGTCTCAGGGAATACCCCCTAAATTTAGTATTCCAAATGGCAAACAAGGGGTATTCTTCTGAAGAGGCCTACAGGCTTCTGACCCAGTCGGATGAGGAATTGGAACCCTCATCTGACAAATCCAGCGGGTCAGAATACAGGGAGTGCAGAATTATTAGGCAAATGAGTATTTTGACCACATCATCCTCTTTATGCATGTTGTCTTACTCCAAGCTGTATAGGATCGAAAGCCTACTACTACCAATTAAGCATATTAGGTGATGTGCATCTCTGTAATGAGAAGGGGTGTGGTCTAATGACATCAACACCCTATATCAGGTGTGCATAATTATTAGGCAACTTCCTTTCCTTTGGCAAAATGGGTCAAAAGAAGGACTTGACAGGCTCAGAAAAGTAAAAAATAGTGAGATATCTTGCAGAGGGATGCAGCACTCTTAAAATTGCAAAGCTTCTGAAGCGTGATCATCGAACAATCAAGCGTTTCATTCAAAATAGTCAACAGGGTCGCAAGAAGCATGTGGAAAAACCAAGGCGCAAAATAACTGCCCATGAACTGAGAAAAGTCAAGCGTGCAGCTGCCAAGATGCCACTTGCCACCAGTTTGGCCATATTTCAGAGCTGCAACATCACTGGAGTGCCCAAAAGCACAAGGTGTGCAATACTCAGAGACATGGCCAAGGTAAGAAAGGCTGAAAGACGACCACCACTGAACAAGACACACAAGCTGAAACGTCAAGACTGGGCCAAGAAATATCTCAAGACTGATTTTTCTAAGGTTTTATGGACTGATGAAATGAGAGTGAGTCTTGATGGGCCAGATGGATGGGCCCGTGGCTGGATTGGTAAAGGGCAGAGAGCTCCAGTCCGACTCAGACGCCAGCAAGGTGGAGGTGGAGTACTGGTTTGGGCTGGTATCATCAAAGATGAGCTTGTTGGGCCTTTTCGGGTTGAGGATGGAGTCAAGCTCAACTCCCAGTCCTACTGCCAGTTTCTGGAAGACACCTTCTTCAAGCAGTGGTACAGGAAGAAGTCTGCATCCTTCAAGAAAAACATGATTTTCATGCAGGACAATGCTCCATCACACGCGTCCAAGTACTCCACAGCGTGGCTGGCAAGAAAGGGTATAAAAGAAGAAAATCTAATGACATGGCCTCCTTGTTCACCTGATCTGAACCCCATTGAGAACCTGTGGTCCATCATCAAATGTGAGATTTACAAGGAGGGAAAACAGTACACCTCTCTGAACAGTGTCTAGGAGGCTGTGGTTGCTGCTGCACGCAATGTTGATGGTGAACAGATCAAAACACTGACAGAATCCATGGATGGCAGGCTTTTGAGTGTCCTTGCAAAGAAAGGTGGCTATTTTGGTCACTGATTTGTTTTTGAATGTCAGAAATGTATATTTGTGAATGTTGAGATGTTATATTGGTTTCACTGGTAAAAATAAATAATTGAAATGGGTATATATTTGTTTTTTGTTAAGTTGCCTAATAATTATGCACCGTAATAGTCACCTGCACACACAGATATCCCCCTAAAATAGCTAAAACTAAAAACTACTTCTAAAAATATTCAGCTTTGATATTAATGAGTTTTTTGGGTTCATTGAGAACATGGTTGTTGTTCAATAATAAAATTAATCCTCAAAAATACAACTTTCCTAATAATTCTGCACTCCCTGTATGAACCTGTAGAAAGCAGTGGCAGTCTGACCCAAAGTTCGGACGAGGAGGTTGAGGTCCCTGGTACCAACAGGCATACCTGGCCCTGTGTTGCTACACCACAGGTTGCGCAGGATCCGCTTCAAGGGCAGCAGAGTGGGGCTGGCGCTGTCGGATTACGTGGTGAGGCATACACCAGCAGCGCAGCCCACCCTGGACCTAGTACCAGCACTGCCGTAGAACATGGTGAAGTGTCGAGCACCAGAAGGGCAGTTGAAGCTGGTACGGTGGCACGTGCAATAGTTACCCCGTCGCAGCCACCGCACAGACAGGCCCGTAGAGTCCCTGAGGTGCTGTAAAACCCCGATTGGCATTCCCCAACTTCAGCCGCACCATTAGTTTCCCCTTTCACCGCCCAGTCTGGAGTTCGGGTTGAGACAGCTCAGATCGGTTCGGCCCTGGGATTTTTTGAGCTGTTCTTGTTGCGGAGCTCTTGGACATAGTCGTGGCAGAAACTAATCGGTTTGCCACTCAATTTATAGCCGCCAACCCGGGAAGCTATTATGCCCAGCCTTTCCGGTGGAAACCCGTCCAAGTTTCCTAATTAAAAAAATTTCGGGCCCTTCTCCTCAACATGGGTCTAACCAAAAAGCATGAATTGCGGTCATATTGGTCCACGAACCCAATTCATCACATGCCCATGTTCTCTGCTGCCATGTCCAGGGCACGATTTGAGGCCATCCTGCGTTTTTCTGCGATAACACCACCTCCTGTCCCAGAGGCCACCCAGCTTTAGACGAGTCCCTTATACATTATACCGGGCGTCTTGGCTTCAAACAATATAGTAACATAGTACATAATGACGAAAAAATACATTTGTCCATCCAGTTCGGCCTGTCATCCTGCAAGTTAATCCAGAGAGAGGCAAAAAAAAAAAACTGTGAGGTAGAAGCCAATTTTCCTCACTTTAGGGGAATCAAAAATTCCTTCCCGACTCCAATCAGGCAATCAGAATAACTCCCTGGATCAACGATCTCTCTCTAGTAGCTATATCCTGTAATATTATTACGCTCCAGAAATACATCCAGGCCCCTCTTAAATTCCTTTATTGTACTCACCATCACCACCTCCTCAGGCAGAGAGTTCCATAGTCTCACTGCTCTTACCGTAAAGAATCCTCTGCTATGTTTGTGTACAAACCTTCTTTCCTCCAGACGCAGAGGCTGTCCCCTCGTCACAGTCACCGTCCTGGGGATAAATAGATCATGGGATAGATCTCTGTACTGACCCCTGATATATTTATACATATTAATTAGATCTCCCCTCAGTCTTCTTTTTTCTAAAGTGAATAACCCTAATTTTGATAATCTTTCAGGGTACTCTAGTTGCCCCATTCCAGTTTTTACTTTAGTTGCCCTCCTCTGGACCCTCTCCAGCTCTGCTATGTCTGCTTTGTTCACTGGAGCCCAGAACTGTACACAGTACTCCATGTGTGGTCTGACTAATGATTTGTAAAGTGATATGACTATGTTCTCATCACGGGCATCTATGCCCCTTTTGATTCAACCCTTTATCTTATTGTCCTTGGCAGCAGCTGCCTGTTTTTTGCAGCTTAGTTTGCGGTTTATTAAAATTCCTAGATCCTTTTCCATGTTAGTGTTACAGAGTGTTTTACCATTTAATAAGTACGGGTGACTTGCATTATTCCTTCCCATGTGCATAACTTTACATTTGTCAGTGTTAAACCTCATCTGCCACTTATCTGCCCAAGACTGCAATCTATCCAGATCGCTCTGTAGTAGTATACTGTCCTCTTCAGTGTTAATTACTTTACACAGTTTAGTGTCATCTGCGAAAATTGATATTTTACTATGCAAGCCTTCTACAAGATCATTAATAAATATATTGAAGAGAATAGGGCCCAATAGTGACCCCTGAGGTACTCCACTAGTGACAGTGACCCAATCTGAGTATGTACTGTTAATAACCACCCTCTGTTTTCTATCATTGAGCCAGTTACTTACCCACTTACAGACGTTTTCTCCCAGTCCGAGCATTCTCATTTTATATACACTAACCTTTTATGTGGTACAGTGTCAAATGCTTTGGAGAAGTCCAGATACACGACATCCATTGATTCGCCGCTGTCAAGTCTAGAACTTACCTCCTCATAGAAACTGATTAAATTAGTTTGACATGACCAATCCCTCACGAAGCCATGCTGATATGGCGTTATTTGCTTATTTCCGTTAAGATGCTCTAACATAGCATCTCTCAGAAAACCTTCAAACAGTTTACCCACAACAGATGTTAAACTTACCGGCCTATAGTTACCAGGCTCTGTTTTTGGACCCCTTTTTGAATATTGGCACCACATTTGCCATGCGCTAATCCTGTGGGACATTCCCTGTCAATATAGAGTCTACAAATATCAGAAATAAGGGTCTGGCTATGACATTACTTAATTCCCTTAGTATATGGGGGTGTATGCCATAGGGTCCTGGCGATTTGTCTATTTTAATCTTTTTAAGTAGCTGTTGTACTTCTTCCTGGGTCAGACAGGACACTTTTAATGGGGAATTTATTTCAACATTCAGCATGTCATCTGACAGTTTATTTTCCTCAGTGAATACATTGGAGAAAAAAATATTTTACAGCTTTGCTTTCTCCTCGTCGCTCTCTGCGACTCCCCCCTCATTACTCTTTAACGGACCGACACCTTCAGATTTATACTTTTTAGCATTTATATAATTGAAGAATATTTTAGGGTTAGTTTTACTCTCTTTGGCAATTAATCTCTCGGTCTCTAGTTTGGACGCTTTTATTTGTTTTTTACATGTTCTATTTTTTTCCTTATCATTTTTCAGTGCTTCCGTGCTACCCTCCTGTTTTAGTGGTTTTATATGCTTTCTTTTTGTCATTTATTGCTTTCTTTACAGTTCTGTTTATCCACATTGGTTTCTTTTTGTTCCTTAACCTTTTATTCCCATACGATATGTACCTCTCACAATGAGATTTTAGGATGCTTTTAAAGATATCCCATTTTGTGGCTGTATTTTTATTTGTGAGGACTTTATCCCATTTAGTTAGGCCTATGGCCTCTCTTAGTTGGCTAAATTTAGCTTTTTTGAAGTTTGGTATTTTTGTTCCTCCCTGTAGAAACGCTCTTTTGAATGATAATTGGAAGGTTACTTTGTAGTCACTATTTTCCTGGTGTCCCCCAACCTGCACATCTGTTGTTCTGTCAGGCCTATTGGTTAATACTAAGTCCAGTGAGGCCGTCCCTCTAGTCGGGTCCTGAACCAGTTGGGAGAGGTAATTGTCTTTGGTTATTGCCAAGAACCTGTTTCCTTTATGAGATATACAAGTTTCAGTTTCCCAGTCTATATCTGGGTAGTTGAAGTCACCCATGATAACCACCTCATTATGATTTGCCGCCTTGTCAATCTCATTTAGTAGTAGATTTTCTGTGGACTCTGGTATATTAGGTGGTTTATAGTCCCTCACTTATATCTTCACGGAGTGTGGGCTTTAGCCTGGACTTTACATAAAGGCAGACCCCTCCCCCTCTCCGTTTTTTCTAAACAGACTGTAACCCTGTACATTAACTGCCCAGTCATAGCTATCATCTAGCCATGTCTCAGTTATTCCCACTATGTCATAGTCCTCCTCACACATCACTAATTCCAGTTCACCAGTTTTAGTAGTCAGGCTTCTGGCATTAGTATACATATATTTGAGAGGTTTATGTATATTTTTTACCCTACACCTTTCCTTCTGAACTGTTTTAGTCCCTCCTTCCATTCCTCCCCCAGTCCCACTACCTTGCCCCTGGTCTCTATCTGCACTATCTTCCCCTCCTATAACATAATTACCCCCCCCCAGTCCCTAGTTTAAACACTTATCCAACCTTCTAGCCATCTTCTTCCCCAACACAGCTGCCCCTTCCCCATTGAGGTGCAGCCCGTCCCTACGATTGAGCCTGTAGCCGATAGAGAAGTCGGCCCAGTTCTCCAGGAACCCAAATCCCTCCTTCCTACACCAGTTCTTGAGCCACTTGTTAATCTCCCTAATCTCCCGCTGCCTTTCTCGTGTGGCCCGTGGTACAGGTAGTATTTCGGAAAATACTACCTTTGAGTTCCTTGCCCTAAGCTTTTTACCTAAATCCCTGAAATCATTTTTAAGGACTCTCCACCTACCCCTAACTTTGTCATTGGTTCCGATATAGACCATGACCGCTGGATCTTCTCCAGCCCCTCCCAGTAATCTGTCAACCCCATCCGCGATGTGTCGAACTCAAGCGCCAGGAAGACCTCACACTGTTCGGCGATCACGGTCTTTGTGACAGATCCCATGCAAATGCGCCCGGTATGGGGTCAAATTGTATAAGCTCTGTGAAAGGGCCACATGCTATACCCACAAATTTCGGATCTATGAGGGTAAAGATCAGACCCTGGAGCCGGTCGGTTGCCCTGACTACCTGGGGAGCACTGGGAAGACAGTCTTGGACTTGGTGTCACCCTTATTTGGCAAGGGGTACCATCTTTATGTGGACAATTTCGACACAAGTGTGCCCCTCTTCAGGCATTTGTTCCTAGAACAGATTGGCTGCTGTGGCACCGCACGACCTTGTCCCCCAACGGATCGTTACCACCCGTCTTGCAAGGGGGGAGAGGGCTGCCTTGTGTAATAAAGAACTGCTCGCGGTGAAATGGAGAGACAAGCGTGACGTTTACATGCTCTCCTCCATTCACGCAGACACAACAATACAAATTGAACGAGCAACCAGTGTCATTGAAAAGCCCCTCTGTGTCCACGACTATAATTCGCTCATGGGAGGGGTGGACTTCAATGACCAGATGTTGGCTCCTTCTTTAATTTCCTGACGCACCAGACGCTGGTATAAGAAGGTGTCTGTATATTTAATTCAATTGGCTGCATATAATAGTTTTGTTCTCTACAGTAAGGCTGGGAGAACAGGATCCTTCCTCAAATTTCAGGAAGAGATCATCGAGGACCTCCTGTATCCAGGAGGTTCCGTGGCCCCATCCACCAGTGTAGTGAGCCGTCTACACGAGCGTCATTTCTCCAATGTCGTTGCTGGTACCTCAACCCAACCGTCACCCCGAAAAAGATGTGCCTGTAGCAGGAGTGGAATAAGGCGTGACACCCGCTATTTTACGTCCTGACTGCCCTGACCACCCTGCCCTATGCTTTGGGGAGTGTTTCCGGAAGTACCACACACAGGTACACTTAGCATAGGGATTGCGTTACACAGGACAGGCACACAGGGCTATTAGGGCCCTTTCACTCACAGCTGCTGGAAACCTCTCCTTTCACCTGGGATAAAGTGCATAATGTACTTCGCCACATGTTTGGGTGATTTGCGCTTTGCACATTGTCCCATGGGGAAGGAGAGGTCTGTCCTATAAAGGTAAAAAAAAAAAAAATCACCAGTAAGCAAAAAAGTTAACGTTCTGTTCAAAAAGTTAAATAAAGTTTATATGTTCCGTTCAAATGTTATTATAAAGTTAATAAATTTATTGCGTTGCGGCCTGTTTTTTTCTTTTTTGTTTTGTTGTTTTTTTTACCTTCCAGGTGGACCAACCGATCGACTAGCTGCAGCACTGATGTGCATTCTGACAGAAGCATTGCGCTGCTGTCAGATTACAGAAAGACAAGATTTCTCCTCTGCATTAAAAGATACGTTTGCCTTGGCATATGAGTTGAGGGGGCGGTGGTGTTCATATGCTTTGGCAAACACTTTGTATATAAAAAAAAAAAAAAAAAAATCCCCTCCCTTTTTTTTTTTGGGGCAGAGATTTTTTTCATCCACCTTGATCGATGCGAATGAAGAAATCTGTGCCGTTCATTTTTTCTTTCAGCCCAGAGGCTGAACGGAAAAAGAAATCTCATTACCCGTATGCTCAATATAAGGAGAATAGCAGAAACTCCTAATGCTGGCCATACATGTATTGATTGCAGAGTTTCTTAAATGCCAGGGCAGTACAAAAACCCCACAAATGACCCCATTTTGGAAAGAAGCCATCACAAGGTATTCGCTGAGGGGCTTATTGAGTCCATGAAAGATTGAAATTTTTGTCCCAAGTTAGCGGAAAGGGAGACTTGTGAGGAAAAAAACTAAAAAAATCAATTTCCGCTAACTTGTTTCCAAAAATAATTTCTATGAACTCGCCATGCCCCTCATTGAATACCTTGGGGTGTCTTTTTTTCCAAAATGGGGTCATATGTGGGCTATTTATACTACCCTGGCATTTTAGGGGCCCTAAAGCGTGAGAAGAAGTCTGGGATCCAAATGTCTAAAAATGCCCTCATAAAAGGAATTTGGGCCCCTTTGCGCATCTAGGCTGCAAAAAAGTGTCACACATGTGGTATCGCCGTACTCAGGAGAATTTGGGGAATGTGTTTTGGGGTGTCATTTTACATATACCCATGCTGGGTGAGATAAATATCTTGGTCAAATGCCAACTTTGTATAAAAAAATGGGAAAAGTTGTCTTTTGCCGAGATAGTTCTCTCACCCAGCATGGGTATAATTTTCTTTCCAAAATGGGGTCACTTGTGGGGTCGTTATACTGCCCTGGCATTTTAGGGGCCCAAATGCGTGTGAAGTAGTTTGAAATCAAAATGGCCTGTGAAATCCAAAAGGTGCTCTTTGGAATGTGGGCCCCTTTGCCCACCTAGGCTACAAAAAGTGTCACACATGTGGTATCGCCGTGCTCAGAAGTAGTAGGGCAATGTGTTTTGTGGTGTATTTTTACATATACCCATGCTGGGTGAGAGAAATATCTCGGCAAAAGACAACCTTTCCCATTTTTTTTATACAAAGTTTGCATTTGACCAAGATATTTATCTCACCCATCATGGGTATATGTAAAATGACACCCCAAAACACATTTCTCAACTTCTTCTGAGTACAGCGATACCACATGTGTGACACTTTTTTTGCAGCCTAGGTGGGCAAAGGGGCCCACATTCCAAAGAGCACCTTTCGGATTTCAGAGAATTAAAATTTATTGTTCTACATGTCTTTGATAAAAAAAAGGTGTTCGCTGATGGGCATAGTGAGTTCATAGAACTTTTTATTTTTTGTCACAAGTTAGCAGAAAATGATGAAATTTTTATTTATTTTTTCCTTACAAAGTCTCATATTCCACTAACTTGTGACAAAAAAATTCTAGGAACTCGCCATGCTCCTCACGGAATACCTTGGGGTGTCTTCTTTCCAAAATGGGGTCACTTGTGGGGTAGTTATACTGCCCTGGCATTTTAGGGGCCCAGATGTGTGAGAAGTAGTTTGAAATCAAAATCTGTAAAAAAAAATAAAAAAAAATAAAATGCCCTGTGAAATCCGAAAGGTGCTCTTTGGAATGTGGGCCCATTTGCCCACCTAGGCTGCAAAAAAGTGTCACACATGTGGTATCGCCGTACTCAGGAGAAGTTGGGGAATGTGCTTTGGGGTGTCATTTTACATATACCCATGCTGGGTGAGAGAAATATCTCGGCAAAAGACAACTTTTCCCTTTTTTTTTTTTCTTTTTTTTTTTTTGTACAAAGTTGGCATTTGACCAAGATATTTATCTCACCCAACATGGGTATATGTAAAATGACACCCCAAAACACATTCCCCAACTTCTCCTGAGTACGGCTATACCACATGTGACACTTTTTTGCAGCCTAGATGCGCAATGGTGCCCAAATTCCTTTTAGGGCGGCATTTTTAGACATTTGGATCCCAGACTTGCTCTTACGCTTTAGGGCCCCTAAAAAGCCAGGGCAGTATAAATACCCCACATGTGACCCCATTTTGGAACGAAGACACCCCAAGGTATTCAATGAGGGGCATGGCGAGTTCATAGAAATGTTTCTTTTTTTTTTGGCACATGTTAGTGGAAATAGTTTTTTCCGCTAACTTGGGACAAAAATTTCAATCTTTCATGGACTCAATATGCCCCTCAGCGAATACCTTGGAGTGTCTTCTTTCCAAAATGGGGTCATTTGTGTGGTGTTTGTACTGCCCTGGCATTTGAGGGTCTCCGCAATCATTACATGTATGGCCAGCATTAGGAGTTTCTGCTATTCTCCTTATATATATTTTTTTATATATATATTTTTTTTTTATATACAAAGTGTTTGCCAAAGCATATGAACACCGCCGCCTGCTCAGCTTATATGCCTCAGCAAAAGTATCTTTTACTGCAGAGGAGAAATCTCGTCTTGCAGCGCCGCATACACCGACTTTTGTGTAATGCTTCTGTCAGAATGCACATCAGTGCTGCAGCTAGTCGATCGGTTGGTCCACCTGGAAGGTAAAAAAAAACAAAACAAAAAAGAAGAAAACCAGGCCGCAACGCAATTAATTTTATTAACTTTATAATAACATTTGAACAGAACATATAACTTTTATTTAACTTTTTGAACTGAACGTTAACTTTTTTGCTTACTGGTGATTTTTTTATTTTTTTGACCTTTTATCGGACAAACCTCTCCTTCCCCATGGGACAATGTGCAAAGCGCAAATCTCCCAAAGATGTGGCGAAGTACATTATACACTGTCCCAGGTGAAAGGAGAGGTTTGCTGCAGCTGTGTGTACCTGTCCTGTGAGATGTGATCCCTATGCTAAGTGTACCTGCGTGTGGTACTTCCGGAAACACTCCCCTAAGCATAGGTCAGGGGAGTCAGGACAGAAATACCGGGTGTCACGCCTTATTCCACTCCTGCTACATACACATCATCTTTTTCGGGGTGACGGTTGGGTTGAGGTACCAGCAACGACATTGGGGAAATGTCGCTCGTGTAGACTGCTAACTACACTGGTGGATGGGGAAGGATCCTGTTCTCCCAGCCTTACTGTAGAGAACAAAACTATTTTATGCAGCCAATTGAATCAAATATACAGACAACTTCTTATACCAGCATCTGGTGCGTCGGGAAACTAAATACGGAGCCAACATCTGGTCATTGAAGTCCACCCCTCCCATGTGAAGGTTATAGTCGTGGACTGAGAGGGGCTTTTCCATGACACTGGTTGCCCGTTCTATTTGTATTGTCGTGTCTGCGTGAATGGAGGAGACCATGTAAACGTCACGCTTGTCTCTCCATTTCACCGCGAGCAGTTCTGCATTACACAAGGCAGCCCTCTCCCCCCTTGCAAGAGGGGTGGTAACGAGCCATTGGGGAAAGCCCGCGCAAACTAGTTTGCGCGGTGCCACAGCAGCCAATCTGTTCTAGGAACAAATGCCTGAAGAGGGCTACACTTGTGTAGAAATAAGGGTGACACCAAGTCCCAGACTGTTTTCCCACTGCTCCCCAGGTAGTCAGGGCAACCGACTGGCTCCAGGGTCTGATCTTTACCCTCATAGATCCGAAATTTGTGGGTATAGCCTGTGGCCCTTTCACAGAGCTTATACAATATGACCCCATACCGGGCGCGCTTGCTTGGGATGTATTGTTTGAAGCCAAGCAGTCAAGATCAGCTCAAAAAATCCCAGTGCCGAACTGATCTGAGCTGTCTCAACCCAAACTCCAGACTGGGCGGTGAAAGGGGGAACTACAGGTGCGGCTGAAGTTGGGGACTGCCAATCAGGGTTTGCCAGCACCTCAGGGACTTTAGGGGCTCTACGGGCCTGTCTGTGCGGTGGCTGCGACGGGGTAACTATTGCACGTGCCACCGTGCCAGCTTCAACTGCCCTTCTGCTGCTCGCCACTTCACCATGTTGTATGGCAGTGCTGGTACTAGGTCCAGGATGGGCTGTGCTGCTGGTGTATGTCTCACCACGTTATCCGCCAGCGCCAGCCCCACTCTGCTGCCCTTGAAGCGGATCCTGCGCAACCTGTGGTCTAGCGACACGGGGCCGGGTACGCCTGGTGCTATCAGGGACCTCAACCTCCTCGTCTGAACTTTGGGTCAGACTGCCACTGCTTTCTACAGGTTCAAATTCTGACCCGCTAGATTCATAAGATGAGGGTTCCCATTCCTCATCCGACTGGGTCAGAAGCCTGTAGGCCTCTTCAGAAGAATACCCTACTAAATTTAGGGGTATTCCCTGAGACTACCCAAGAAAAAAAGCAAGCCTGTCTTACAAATGGGAGGCTAGCGAAGTACCGGAGGCCGCTGCGATTTGATAAAAAATTATCAAAACTGATTTTTTTATTTTATTTTTTATCGCCGCAGCGCATGTAAAGTGATTGTGCTGTGATAAAAAAATATTTTTTTTTTTGTCACTGCGGCGGGGCGGGTGAACGCACTTGTGGGCGACCGATCAGGCCTGATCGGGCAACCACTGCGTTTTGGGTGGAGGGCGAGCTAAGGTGACACTAATACTATTATAGATCTGATTGTGATTAGTTTTGATCACTTACAGATACTATAAAAGTACAAATGCTGATTAGCGATACGTGAAAAAGTGACTGCGGTGCGGTGGGCTGGGCGCTAACCGACGCTAACTACCTAACCAAGGGGCCTAAACTATCCTAAAACCTATCAGTCAATACCAGTGAAAAAAGAAAGTGACAGTTTACACTGATCACTTTTTTCCCTTTCACTAGGTGATTGACAGGGGCAAGAAGGGGTGATCAAGGGGTTAATTGGGGTGCTGGGGCTAAGGTGTAGTGTTTGGTGCTACTCACTGTGATGCCTGCTCCTCTTCTGAGACCAACTGACGAAAAGGACCAGCAGAGGAGCAGGGAAGCCATTTAACACTTTATATTTTATAAATATAAGGTGTTAGATGGCTTCTGATTTAAGATTTTGAAAATCGCCAGCCTGCCAGCAATGATCATTGGCTGGCAGGCTGGTGACGAAATTGTTCTTCAACTTTTGCCGGCCCGCAATGCGCATGCGCGGGCCGGCTCAGACCGAAATCTTCGCTCATAGCGAGATGACGCACGGATGCATCCAGGAAGAATGAATCGACCGCCTCCAGGACGCATCCGTGCGTTAGGCGGTCCTGGGGTGGTTAAAGAGGACCTGTCACAACGGAATGCTAATCTGCAGGCAACGTGTTATAGAGTAGTATAAGCTGAGCAGATTGATGTATAGTTTTGCTGGGAAAGATTCAGCAAAACGTAAAACTTAATTTATACATTTAATGGGGTTCTCCAAGCAACAAATATTGATGAGCTTGTCTCTGGATAGGTTATCAATATCAGATCGGTGGGGGTATGACACCTGGCACTCCCACCAATGACCTGTTTCACCTGGTACTGCAAACTAACAGTATGCATCGCTCTATTGTACACTGTGGAGTTACCGGCACCAGCGTTTTCAAGCTAGGCAACCATTCACTTGAATAAGAGCTGAGTTCCATTACTCCGACAATCGCACTGCACAGTGTAGGGAGCTGTTTGCCTTTCCGGAGGATTGGTCATCAATATCTGTAGCCCAGAGAGCCGCTTTAATTAGATAGAAACATATAATGTTTACTGTATTTGCAGCTACCACTTCTGCAGGAAAGCTATTCCATGCATCCACTACTCTCTCAGTAAAATAATAATTCCTGATTAATACTTTTAAACTTTTGCCCCTCTAATTTAAAACTGTCCTCTTGTAGCAGTTTTTCTTCTTTTAAATATTCTCTCCTCTTTTACCTTGTTGATTCCCTTTATGTATTTAAAAGTGTCTATTATATCCCCTCTGTCTCGTCTTTCTTCCAAGCTATACATGTTAAGGTCCTTTAGTCTTTCCTGGTAAGTTTTTTGTCCTGCAATCCATGTACTAGTTTAGTAGCTCTTCTCTGAACTCTCTCCAAAGTATCAATATCCTTCTGGACATATGGTCACCATTACTGCGCACAATACTCCAAGTGAGGTCACATTAGTGCTCTGTAGAGCGGCATGAGCACCTCCCTCTTTCTACTGGTAATGCCTCTCTTTATACACCCAAACATTCTGCTAGCATTTCCTGCTGCTCTATGACATTGTCTGCCTACCTTTAAGTCTTCTGAAATAATGACCCCTAAATCTCTTTCCTCATATACTGAGGTTAGGACTGTATCACAGATTTTATATATTATGCTCTTGGGTTTTTACCCCCCAGGTGCATTATCTTGCACTTATCAACATTTAATTTTAGTTGCCAGATTTTTGACCATTCCTCTAGTTTTCCTAAATCCTTTTCCATTTGGTGTATCCCTCCAGGAACATCAACCCTGTTACAAATCTTTGTGTCATCAGCAAAAAGACACACCTTACCATCGAGGCCTTCTACAATTTCGCTGTTAAAGATATTAAACCATATGGGTCCCAGAAAAGATCCCTGAGGTACCCCACTGGTAACAATACCATGGTCTGAATATACTCCATTGACTACAACCCTCTGTTGTCTGTCCCTCAGCCACTACCTAATCCATTCAACAATATGGGAGTCCAAGCCCAAAGACTGCAATTTATTGATAAGCCTTCTATGTGGGACAGTATCAAAAGCCTTACTAAAGTCTAGATAAGCAATGTCTACTGCACCTCCACCATCTATTATTTTAGTCACCCAATCAAAAAAAATCTATAAGATTAGTTTGACATGATCTCCCTGAAGTAATCCCATGCTGTTTTTTCATCTTTCAATCTATGAGCTTTTAAATGTTCCACAATCGTCTCCTTTCCATTAATTTCCCCACTATTGATGTCAGGCTTACTGGCCTATAGTTGCCTGATTCCTCCCTACTACCTTTCTTGTGAATGGGCACAACATTTGCTAATTTCAAATCTTCTGGGACGACTCCTGTTACCTGAGATTGGTTAAATAAATCTGTTAATGGTATTGCTAGTTCAACGCTGAGCTCTTTTAATAGCTTTGGGTGTATCCGATCAGGCCCCTGAGACTTATTTGTATTAATTTTAGACAGCTGACTTAGAACCTCTTCCTCTGTAAAGACACATGCATCAAAAGATGAATTAGTCTTCGTTCCTAACTGAGGTCATTTTCCTTCATCTTCCTTTGTAAAAACTGAACAGAAGTATTCATTGAGGCAGTCAGCTAGTTCTTTATCTTCTTCCATATACCTTCCTTCTTTTTGTTTTTTTTTATTTGGTAATTCCTTGTTTTAGTTTCCTTTTTTCATTTATGTATCTGAAGAATGTCTTATTGCCTTTTTTCACTGACTGAGCTAATTTCTCTTCTTCCTGCGCTTTAGAAGCTCTTATAACTTGTTTGGCCTCTCTCTGCCTAATCTTTTATAAATTTACCTGTCATCCTCGTTTTTTTTTGTTTGTTTGTTTTTTTATAATTCCTAAATGCTATCTTTTTGTTTTTAATGATTTTGGCCACTTCTGCTGAGTACCACAGTGGTCTCTTCCTTTTTTTGCTTTTACTGACAAGCCTAATGCAATTTTCTGTTGCCTTCAATAGTACCACTTTTAAGTAGTCCCATTTCTTCTGGACTCCATTGAAACTGTTCCAATCTGATAGGGACTCGTATACCACTAATCTAATTTTAGAAAAGTCAGTTTTTTCTAAAATATAAAACTTGTTTCTGTATGGTCTGAATCAGTCACTGTACTCATAGTAAACCACACTGACTGGTGATCACTAGATCCCAAGCTTTCCCCTACAGTAATATCAGATACCAAATTCCCATTTGTGAATACTAAATCTAAAATGGCCTCCTTCTGGGTTGGCTCCTCAACTACTTGCTGTAGAGATAATCCCGTGAATACTAAATCTAAAATGGCCTCCTTCTGGGTTGGCTCCTCAACTACTTGCTGTAGAGATAATCCCGTGAATACTAAATCTAAAATGGCCTCCTTCTGGGTTGGCTCCTCAACTACTTGCTGTAGAGATAATCCCAGTAGGGAATTTAGAATATCTGTACTCCTGGCAGAACTAGCTATTTAGTTTTTTCAGTTTACATCAGGAAGATTAAAGTCTCCTATAATGATAACCTCTCCCTTCAATGTCATTTTAGATATTTCCTCAACTAGTAGATCATCTAATTCTTTTACTTGGCTAGGTGGTCTATATATCACACCTACACGAGTTACCTTATGATTATCAAGCTGCAAGGTAACCCAAACTGACTCTAAATTGGTCTTGCTAACTTGTATTAAATTAGATTTTATGCTATCTTTCACATACAGGGCCACCCCTCCCCCTTCTTGCCTTCTCTGTCTTTCCCATATAGAGAGAACCCTGGTATTGTTATATCCCAGTCTTTACTTCCATTGAACCACGTCTCAGTAACAGCCACTAAATCTATATTCTCAGATGCCATTATAGCCTCAAGTTCATTGATCCTATTTCCTAAACTGCAAGCATTTGTAGACAAGACTCTGATCTTGTCATTTCTTAACCTATATGCTACAAATTTTTCTAGCTATTATTCTACACTGCACCCTGTGACAAATTTATTTTGATATTCAGTTGCTGTTGGTTACATCCCATATAGGACCCTTGTAACATAGGATGTAGGAAGTCCATTGGTAAGAACAAGGGGCATGGTAACATAACATGTGTCTTTACAAATCCAGCAGGCTGTTCCGGCAGAGGACCTACATGCTGTAGTCCACCGGATCCGAATAATGCCATGCACTGGCGAACCCCATTGACTACAATGGGATCCAGACGCTTTTTGGCATAAATGTCGGGTTTTGGCCAGGCAAAAAGTAATGTATTTTTTGAGAACGTGCCCAGATCCCATTATAGTCAATGAGGATCCGGCCATTAACCGTTTTTTTTCTTTTGTTTAAACTAAGTACCTTTACAAGTGGGGTACGCTCTGCTGATGCTGCTATAAGTTTTCTTTTTTTTCTGAACTCCCCTCAGCTACCCTGCTGAGGGTTAATGGTGGAATGAGAACTAGAGTATACACACTTACACAGAGAATGCTATAAATGACTATAGTAGTCAAATGGGCCGTCTAAGAGTCCATTGACCCCCCCCCCCCCCCCATGTCGGCGATTGCGGCAAACCACAGGTCAATTCAGACCTGCGGTTTCTGTGATTTCTGCAGTTTCTGATCCCCCGCCCGCCTCCCCTTGTATAATCGTTGGTGGACAGTGGGTATACCAGGGTGTCAGCACATTGCTGACACCCTGGTATAAACGGCTGACATCTGTGATGCGATGTCAGCTGTTTAACCCTTTCCATACCGCGGTCCGTACGGACCACTGTATGGAAAAGATTAACCGCTCGGGGAGCTCCCTCCCTCTCCTATCGGGGGGCTTCTGTGCCTTTGCATCCCCCTGATGGAGAGGGAGAGAGCCCCCAGACAGCCCCCCTCCTTACCCTTCCCCGTCTGCGCAGTTCTGGCCACTACTGAGCAGACGGGGAGGTTCCCATGGCAACAGGACGCCTTCTCAGGAATCCTGCTGTCCATGGTGCTGAACAGATCTGTGCTAAAGGCATAGATCTGTTCAGACAAAGTGTAAGTAAAATACAGTACAGTATACTATATAGCATACTGTATTATACAGACATCAGACACACTGGATCTTCAAGAACTATGTGGGTCTGGGTAAAAAAAATGTGAAATAAAGTGAAAATGAAGTAAAAAATAAAAAAAAAACACTTATCACTAATTAAAAATGAAAAAAATAAAATTCCCTACACATGTTTGGTATCGCCGCGTCCGTAACGACCTGATCTATAAAACGGTCATGTTACTTTACCCGAACGGTGAACGCCATAAAAATAAAAAATAAAAAACTATGGTGAAATTGACATTTTGCCCATTTTACTTCCCAAAAAATGCAATAAAAGTGATCAAAAAAGTTGCATGCACCCCCAAAATAGTGCCAATCAAACTGTCATCTCATCCCACAAAAAAATAGACCCTACTTAAGATAATCGCCCAAAAACTGAAAAAACTATGGCTCTTAGACTATGGAGACACTAAAACTTTTTTTGTTTTAAAAATGAATTCATTGTGTAAAACTTACATAAATTAAAAAAAATTGTATACATATTAGGTATCGCCGCGTCTGTGACAACCGGCTCTATAAAATTACCACATGATCTAACCTGTCAGATGAATGTTGTAAATAACAAAAAGTGTAATATAGAGCAACCAAAAATCATATGTACCCTAAACTAGTACCAACAAAACTGCCACCCTATCCCGTAGTTTCTAAAATGAGGTCACTTTTTTGGAGTTTCTACTATAGGGGTGCATCAGGGGGGCTTCAAATGGGACATGGTGTAAATAAACCAAAATCTGCCTTCCAAAAACCGTATGGCATTCCTTTCCTTCTGCACCCTGCCGTGTGCCCGTACAGCAGTTTACAACCACATATGGGGTGTTTCTGTAAACTACAGAATCAGGGCCATAAATAATGAGTTTTGTTTGGCTGTTAACCCTTGCTTTGTAACTGGGAAAAAAAGGATTAAAATGGAAAATCTGCCAAAAAAGTGAAATTTTGAAATTGTATCTCTATTTTCCATTAAATATTGTGCACCTAAAGGGTTAACAAAGTTTGTAAAAACAGTTTTGAATACCTTGAGGGGTGTAGTTTCTTAGATGGGGTCACTTTTATGGAGTTTCTACTCTAGGGTTGCATCAGGGGGGCTTCAAATGGGACATGGTGTTAAAAAAGCCAGTCCAGCAAAACCTGCCTTCTAAAAACCAAACGGCGCACCTTTCACTCTACGCCCTGTTGTGTGTCCTTACAGTAGTTTACGGCCACATATGGGGTGTTTCTGTAAACGGTAGAGTCAGGGCAATAAAGATACAGTCTTGTTTGGCTGTCAACCCTTGCTTTGTTAGTGGAAAAAATGGGTTAAAATGGAAAATTAGGCAAAAAAATGAAATTCTCAAATTTCATCCCCATTTGCCAATAACTTGTGCAACACCTAAAGGGTTAATGAAGTTTGTAAAATCAGTTTTGAATACCTTGAGGGGTGTAGTTTATAGGGTGGTTTCTATTATGTAAGCCTTGCAAAGTGACTTCAGAGCTGTAGTGGTCCCTAATTGGGTTTTTGTAAATTTCTGAAAAATTTCAAGATTTGCTTCTAAACTTATAAGCCTTGTAACATCCCCAAAAAATAAAATATCATTCCCAAAATAATTCAAACATGAAGTAGACATATGGGGAATGTAAAGTCATCACAATTCTTAGGGGTATTACTATGTATTACAGAAGTAGAGAAACTGAAACTTTGAAATTTGCAAATTTTTATTTATTTTTTTTACTTCATTTTACCAGTGTCATGCAGTACAATATGGATAAGTCAAAGCGTTTTAAAGTTATCGCCACTTAAAGTGACACTGGTCAGATTTTCAAAAAATGTCCTGGTCCTTAGGTGAAATAAGGCTGTGTCCTTAAGGGGTTAAGCATAAAATAAGCTGTGTGCTAAAGAGGTTAATGTGCACTCAAAACACCCTAGTTACCTATCAACTATAATTACATGAAATATACATTCAAGATCTATTCTTAAAAGCAAGGACGTTTTTGATAAGAAGTACTCTACATTTTGAAGGGTCACTGAGTTAAAAAAAACAAAAAACTTTTGATGTCATAGAGACTTTCATTGGTGGGGGTGTGACTGCTGAGACCCCCACCAATTGCTAGAACAAGAAATGCGCTCTTACTATGATGCTGTCTGTCCTCACTGCAGACAGGTTCATAGAAAAAGTGTACTATGCGTGCACTTCTCTCTCCTCGTTCGAGCCATTGGTGGGTGTCACAGCACTCAGATTCCCACTGCTCAAAACTTTTAATATATTTCCGACATAAAAAAACTCAGTGACCCTTTAACGGCTTTACTTTTAAAATTTAGTGTTATTAAAGGCAGCTCTTTTGATTGGTGTATCAATGAGATTCACAAGGACAATTATAGTTTGTTCACTAAATATCCATGTACTTTTTTCATTCCTTTCTCAGTCTGGAGCAATCATGACAATCCTTGCCATGGTGTGTACCAAGATGCCGGAAGCCAAACTTGCCCTCATTTTCCTACCTATGTTTACATTTACAGCAGGAAATGTATGTATGAAAAAATTTGGTTTAATTTGTTGAAATCACATGTACATACACATACAGTTTCCCCAGGGGACCCAACACTATTGACATGCAGCTTACTGACTGTTCCATATATCTGAATGGAAGTATTTCTGCAGTATGTGTATGTATGTCTGTAAACCCTATTAATGTGGATAAGACAGTCATAGAAATTTGGGCAATAAGTCGGCCAAATGGAACCATACCACAGAGTTGCACTTATAAACTAGATCCAGAAAATGCATTTTTCAGTGGAAGATAAACCTTTCTAGTTATATAGAGTTTTAACCTGTTTCCATATAAGGGATCTGTCTTGGAATGTTGGTGGCACTTTTCCTTGAAAACCAGAGGGGAGGATGGGAGTGGTAGTGGCTCTGACAGTGACAGTTACTTGCACAAATCAGAGTGGCAGTCCTCACACAGGTGCTCCCTAGGGGCGGCAGTAACAAGAAGCTGCACCCTCACTTTCTCCAGGGCACGTCCTGATGTGGAGTTAATCAGAGTGTAATTCTTCCCCAATATCAATATATAGATGCAGCAATACTGGGGGTGTTATACTCCTTCCTTCTATCTTTGCAAAATCTCTCTCTTGGCAGAATCTAAGGCTATTGCAAACTTGACTATATTTCCCAGGCTGAGTGGTACGGGATTAAGATGTGGCTGGCAATGTTCCCTTTCACAGCAGCAAAGTCTCTATCAACCTTAAATGAGCACAATACCTTGTTGACTGACTCCAGTGCATGGCCTCACAGATTCTAGACCTTCTAGATCTTCCTTTTCCTTCTTCCTAGATATTTACTTTAATGTAGCAATAGCTTCTTTGCTGTGAATGTCACTGAGTTGATGTCGGGCCTAGTTTTCTGAGGAGTAGCTTCTCTCTCTCCCTCAGCTAGTGCACAATAACTCACACATTGAACTAGGGGTGGACCTAAGCATCCTAAAAGGGGTCTGGGTCAAGATAGTTACCCCAACCTAGTTAACCCTGGTCTATTGAGTGTAGTAAATCAGAAAATTACAATAAACCAATTAATATGACAAGAAACCCTTTTGTATTTACCCTGTTCTGTGGTACTGCAACCACTTTCCACTAACTTGAAACAGACTAATATCCCACTGGTATTATATATGTTTATCACTTTCAGTCTATTTAATTTTGATTTTGCTTCCCCACAAAACCAGCTTTGTGATCACTGTAAAAAAAAATCCCGTGGATTAGCTGTATAATGAAATGTAGGGCAAGTGCAGATGTGGTAGAAATGTTGGAGAATGTAAAGCACATTACGTGTGGATGAGGATTTTAAACCCTTACTCCCAAGTAGTGGAAAAGCTCTGTACAGAATTTAGCAAAAATACTGTGGATTTTGTCCTTTGCAATGCAGATTTGCTGTATTTAACAGCAAAATCTCTCTTGTAAAACCTCAACCATGTCTCACCAGCTATTGAATTGGACAGGGGAATTTGTCAAAGCAGTACTCCCATTTTATGGCATAAAAGAATCAGAAATTGTTGTGTAAACTGCATTCTGCATAAAAATTATGTGACACATTTATCATAATTTATGCCAGAAAACTAGAATAAATTATAGCTGAAATCCCAAGCCTGACCAATGTATTAAGAGGTGGGCAGCTACCCACCATTGATAATAGGTGATTGTCTTATCTCCCCCACCCTCTCCCTGCACATTGATATCTGCACAGCTCCCCCGAGCATGCCCATAAAGGTCAATGAACGTCTATGAACGACCAAGTTTCAATGGTCATGTATTTGCTTTAAAGCAGATCTCTGAATTTAGCAATAGCTCAGGCAAGATGGCCACCCCCATAATCATGTACAAAAGAAAAAGAATAATAAAAAAATCTACAATGAGAAAATATGCACACATTAGAAAAATGTGTATCAGTATGTGTTTTAACCATTTCAAAACCAGGCCATAAACCCCTACCCCCCCTTGCTGCTGATTTCTCCTCTAACAGTTAGAGAGGGAATATCCAAAGGTTCTAAAATGCAAGAATTGTTTAACTTTTTTTTTTTTTTTGCAAGGATGTTCAAAAATGTCCTTGCAGAGATAAGCAAGGATGTTCAAAAATGTCCTTGCAGAGATAAGCACGGACTGCCAACGAGCGGTATGAAAGTGATTAATTAGTAAATATAAATGTTGATGTATAAAAATAATAATCTTAATAGTGCCAACATATTCCACAGCGCTTTTCAATCAGGGGGTTAATGTACAATCACAGTCATAAATAATATAGCAACAGACAAGTCGGCAACTCAGACAAGAGAAATCACGGTCCTACTCGCAAGAGCTTGCAATCTATGAGGAGATGGGGGATGATACAAAAGGTTACAATTGCTTGATTTGTACAATGGCCTGGCCATCTTAACACAATAGGGTAGATATAAGGCTGCATAACCTGTCATCAGCCGAAATCTGTAGTTCTTCTGAGTGCGTGAGGTGTGGATATTTGACAATGGATCGGGTTTAGAAGAATGATGATGGTGAATGGAGAAGAGCTAGATCATGGGGTGTGATAGACTAACCTTAAAAGATATATGTTTTTAGGGAGCGGCTAAAACTGGTTGCTTGAGGTAGAGCATTCCATAAAACTGCTGCAGCTCGGGAGAAGTCTTTGAGACTGGAGATTTTGGATTATGGTGGATGTTAGTCGTAAGTCATTGGCTGGACGGAGAGCACAGGTAGGATGGTAGACAGAAATGAGGGAAGAGATGTAGGGTTGTGCAGCACTGTGGGGAGCTTTGTGGGTGAGAATGAGCAATTTAAATTGAATCCTGTACTAAATGGCTAATCAGGTCAATGACTGGCACAGGTGGAGTCATTAGCAGTTAGACAGATGACCGTGGCTGTTTCCTTAAGGATAGATTGGAGAGTTTTCATTGTTTCCACATAAAGAAAGGAGGATTCGTATTTAAGTTGCAGTTGACATGAAGCGATTGAATATAGGGGGTAAAGAAAGATCACTGTGAAACATAGAGACAGTGGGTGTGCTGCCTAGGCGTGATTTTAGCGCCACACACTGAGATAGGGATATCAGGCTTAGGTAGGTTAGTAGATGGAGAACACATCAGTTGTTCAGTGTTTGAAAGATACAGTTTCGGATATAGAGAGGAAATGATATTAGAGATGGTGGACAGACTGGTCACTGGTGTTCTGTAGTACAGTAGTAGAGGTGATGTCATGGCAGGAAGTATATAATTGGGTGTCATCGACATAGAGATGGTATTGACGGCCAAATAAAGTAGAGAAAATAATTAGCGGAGATATAGCAGATGAGGTGAGAGTAGATCAGACACTCCAGGAGTTTAGAGATGAAGGGGAGATTAGAGACAGGTCTGTAGTAAGTTAGGTAGGACAGGTCAATATAGTAGGCATAATTGGAACACACAGGGGTTAAATCTAGCAGATTAGTTAGAAACTAATTATATGACTATTCCATACATCGGAATGGGGTTTATTTTCCTATTGCCCATGATGGCACCACCGGAGAGAGGAGGATCCGCCCTCCAGATACAGGAAACCTACAGAATAAGATTGGGCGGACACTCTCCTCCCCTTCAGTGTGGTTTCCTGTCTCTGATGGGAAGCCTGCAGCATGTGTGCATGGATCCTTCCCTCTGGTGGCTCTCCCCTACTCACCTGCTAGTCCCAAAGTAAGTTTGGTGGCATCAGGTGGGGCGCTAAGGGCAGGCAGAGGCACAGCTGAGCTCCGGAAAGGGCGGTCAGTGTGCGGGAGCTCTGGAGACGCAGGCAGCATCGTTGTATGTGCCGGGAAGACGAAACGCCGGCCACCAGGGGGAAGAAGAGGAGTGGCTCTGGTTGTGAGCAGGCCATGAAGCGCTCCTGAAGTCACGTGACCGGCTTCAGTGCGTTGGCGGTGATGTAATCTCCAGGCACCCTATGAATTAGAGCGCGAGTTTCATCGTCCGGCGTCTCTCTTGTGACTGTGCTGAACTTCACTTCTGCAGGTATGGAAGAAGACAAGCTTTCTGAGTAGCCTACTGTTCCTTCTGCTCCGGTTAGGCCCAAAAAAGTTGTATAAAAAGAAAAAGGAGTGTGCCGTCTGCAGAGTGGGGTTATCTTCTGACTGGGATAAGAAAATGTGCCAGCACTGTATAGATAAGACGGTGGCTGAGGAATCCCCTTCATTTTACAAGTGCCTACAAGCATTAATCCGCTCGGAAGTTAACGCGTCCCAGGCTGCCAAAAGACAGCAAAGACCTAAGCGTTGAGGGTGCACTAGGGAACCCCTTTCTTCGGACGAGGGGGAGGCCCCTTTCTCGGTATTTGGGCCCTCTGTCTCATCTCAGACCTTTTCTGGGGAGGAATAAATGGGGGGGGGGGGGGGGGAGAGACCCTGCTTCCCTGTAGAAGACACTAAAAACTCCTTAAAGCCATTCGCTCGACAATGGGCATAGGGGAAACTCTGGAACCCTGCTCATTTCTAGATATTATGTTTGGGGGTTTGGAATCCAGACAACATGGTACCTTTCCAGTACATAAAAATGTGTCGGCTCTAATAAAAGGAGAGGGGAGAAAACCCAATAAGAGGGTATATATATCAAAGAATCTTTAAACGAAAATATCCCTTCAAAGATGAAGATACTGCCCCTTGGGATAAGGCACCTAGAATTGATGTGGCTATATCAAGTCTCCAGGAAGACGACCCTGCCATTTGAGGATACAGGAATATTAGAGGACCCTCTGGATAAAAAGGCGGATGCCTTTCTTAAAGGAGCTTGTGAGGCATCGACCTCCTCTTTTAGGCCCAGCATAGCCTCCATTTGTACAGCCCGGTCTCTTATTGTCTGGTTAGCCGAGCTAGAGTCTCAGTTAAAAAAAATAGGTGCCCCCGGGAAGATATCTTGACCTCCCTCCCTACGATTTAGGAAGGCAGCTGACTTTCTAGCAGATGTCTCAGCTGACTCAGGTTGGCAGCCAGATCGGCAGCTTTATCTAACTCGGCGCGCAGAACGCTATGGCTAAAAAATTGGAGTAAGGATATTGCTTCCAAATCAAAACTCTGTGGAGTCCCATGTGAGGGGGAATACCTTTTTGGTCCAAGCTTAGACGATCTTCTGGACAAGGCGGCAGACAGGAAGAAGTTTCCTGGTTTCCAGGGATCTTTTTCTTATAAAAATAGATTTCAGTCTGCCTTTTCGTCCCTTTAGGGGTAACCAGGAACAGGATAGAAAGGCCAGGGAAGACCGTTTCAGAGGTGAGAGGAAAAGCAGGAACTTTTTTTTTTAACCAGTCCTCCTCAGATAAGAGCAAGTCAGACCAGCAATGATGCCAGAACTCTGGTAGGGGGCAGACTGAAGGACTTCTTAGCAGAATGGAGGAAAATGTATTTAAGCCCTTGGATTCTAGATACCATTGGCAGGGGCTTAAAATTAGAATTCCTTCAGACTCCTCCTGCCGGATTCTTACCAACTGTCGATCCATCTTCGGCTCTAGGAAAATCAGTCATAGAGGAAGAGGTATTAAAATAGAAAAATAGGTTTTAACCCCGGTAACAGAAGAAAAGGGCAAGGAGTTTTACTCGCCACTTTTTCTGGTCAGAAAAACAGGCGGTTCTTTCAGAACCATTATAAATTTTAAAAAATTAAACCTCTTTCTTCAACCCAAAAGATTCAAAATGAAGACTATACGATCAACGATCAACCTCCTATATCCTCAGTGCTTCATGGCCGTTCTCGACTTAAAAGACGCGTACTACCACGTCTCCATTGCGATAGAACATCAAAGGGTTCCTAAGGGTGGCAATCTACCTGAAAGGTCAACTGGAACATTTTCAATTTCAGGCTCTCCCTTTCGGTCTTTCCATGGCCCCGAGATTGTTCACAAAGCTGGTGGCGGAAATGGCTGCCCACATAAGGGAAAGGGATATTCTCTTTATCCCTTACCTAGAGGACTTCTTAATTGTGGGTGAGACAGAAGAAGCCTGCAATTCAGCAGTATCAGAAGTCCGGTCCATTTTAAACAAATTGGGTTGGATAATAAACGAAGAGACGTCAAGACCCCCATCCAGCAAGAAGGCAGACCTTCCTGGGCTTAATACTGGACTCATCTCTCAGAAATGTTTTTTTATCTACAGAAAAGGTGGATATTGTTCAAAACAAGATCAGAAACCTGACCAGGAGATCAGTTACAGCAATGTCAGTCCTGGGCTCCCTCACGGCTTGCATTCCGACAGTAAGGTGGGCACAGCTACACTCCAGAGCCTTACAGTAGGAAATCCTGTCCAATTTAAAGGGAAGCAGGTCCTTAGACTCAAAGCTGAAGATCTCAGTCCAGACCCTCCAGAAGCTATCCTGGTGGTTAGATACAGAGAATCTTATCCGGGGTGCCCCGTGGAAGACAGACAGGTTAGTTTGCCTGACAACGGACGCCTAACAGAGTAAAGTCCTCCAATCTAAAAGAGTTGATGGCAGTCGGCCTTGCAATGAGGGCGTCCCTCCCAAAAATAAAGGGAAGAGACCTAAGGATTCTTTCGGACAACAGAACTGTAGTCTCCTATTTGAACAAACAGAGAGGGACAAGATGCTGAGCCCTCATGGAAGAAGCTTATGTCATTTTGGGTCTGGCAGAGAGAGTGTGCACCTCGATCTCAGCAGTTCACATCAGGGGTGGGGAAAACAAACAGGTGAATTTTCTGAGCTGGCATACCCTGTCTCAGGGGGAATGGTCTCTAGACCCTTTCATTTTCCAGAAAATAGTGGATCTTTTGGGGCATCCCAGAGATCGACTTATTTGCTACCCATTTAAACAAGAACGTGGCAAGATTCTATTCACTGAACCAAGCGGGATCCCATTGTGGGATAGATGCCCTGGCGCAGGAGTGGAAATTCCGCCTGGCTTATAGTAACATAGTACATAAGGCCGAAAAAAGACTTTTGTCCATCCAGTTCGGCCTGTTAATCCTGCAAGTTGATCCAGAGGAAGGCAAAAAAAAAAACTGTGAGGTAGAAGCCAATTTTCACCACTTTAGGGGAATAAAAAATTCCTTCCTGACTCCAATCAAGCAATCAGAATAACTCCCTGGATTAACAACCCCTCTCTAGAAGCTATAGCCTGTAATATTACGCTCCAGAAACACATCCAGGCCCCTCTTGAATTCCTTTATTGTACTCGCCATCACCACCACCTCAGGCAGAGAGTTCCATAGTCTCACTGCTCTTACCATAAATAATCCTTTTCTATGTTTGTGTACAAACCTTCTTTCCTCCCGACGCAGTCACAGTCCTGGGGATAAATAGATGATGGGATAGATCTCTGTACTGACCCCTGATATATTAAAACATCGTAATTAGATCTCCCCTCAGTCGTCTTTTTTCTAAAGTGAATAAACCTAATTTTGATAATCTTTCAGGGTACTGTAGTTGCCCCATTCCCGTTTTTACTTTAGTTGCCCTCCTCTGGACCCTCTCCAGCTCTGCTATGTCTGCCTTGTTTACAGGAGCCCAGAACTGTGTAGTCTGACTAGCGATTTGTAAAATGGTAGGACTATGTTCTTATCACGGGCATCTATGCCCCTTCTGATGCAACCCATTATCTTATTGGCCTTGGCAGCAGCTGCCTGACACTGTTTTTTGCAGCTTAGTTTGCTGTTTATTAAAATTTCTAGATCCTTTTCCATGTCAGTGTTACCGAGTGTTTTACCATTTAGTATGTACGGGTGACTTGCATTATTCTTTCCCATGTGCATAACTTTACATTTTTCAGTGTTAAACCTCATCTGCCACTTATCTGCCCAAGCCTCCAATCGACATCCATTGATTCGCTGCTGTCAAGTCTAGAACTTACCTCCTCATAGAAACTGATCAAATTAGTTTGGCATGACCGATCCCTCACGAAGCCATGCTGATATGGCGTTATTTGCTTATTTCCGTTGAGATGCTCAAAGATACCATCTCTCAGAAAACTTCAAACTGTTTACCTACAACAGATGTTTAACTTACCAGCCTATAGTTTCCAGGCTCTGTTTTTGGACCCTTTTTGAATATTGGCACCACATTTGCCATGCGCCAATCCTTTGGGACATTCCCTGTCAGTATAGAGTCTGCAAATATCAGAAATAAAGGTCTGGCTATGACATTACTTAATTCCCTTAGGATACGGGGGTGTATGCCATCCGGTCCTGGAGATTTGTCTATTTTAATCTTTTTAAGTCGCTGATGTACTTCTTCCTGGGTCAGACAGGACACTTATAATGGGGAATTTATTTTTACATTCTGCATGTCATCTGACAGTTTATTTTCCTCAGTGAATACATTGGAGAAAAAAATATTTAACAACTTTGCTTTCTCCTCGTCGCTCTCTGCAACTCCCCCCTCATTACTATTTAAAGGACCGACACCTTCAGACTTTTATACTTTTTAACATTTATATAATTGAAGAACATTTTAGGGTTAGTTTTACTCTCTTTGGCAATTAATCTCTCGGTCTCTAGTTTGGCCGCTTTTATTTGTTTTTTATATGTTCTATTTTTTTCCTTATAGTTTTTCAGTGCTTCCGTGCTACACTCCTGTTTTAGTGATTTATATGCTTTCTTTTTGTCATTTATTGCCTTCTTTAAAAAAAATTTTAATGCACATTGGTTTCTTTTTGTTCCTTAACCTTTTATTCCCATACGGTATGTACCTCTCACAATGAGATTTTAGGATGTTTTTAAAGATATCCCATTTTGTGGCTGTATTTTTATATTTGAGGACTTTGTCCCAGTTAGTTAGGCCTATGGCCTCTCTTAGTTGGCTAAATTTAGCTTTTTTGAAGTTTGGTATTTTTGTTCCTCCCTGTAGAAACGCTCTTTTGAATGATAATTGGAAGGTTATTACTTTATGGTCACTATTTCCCAGGTGTCCCCCCTACCTGCACGTCTGTTGTTCTGTCAGGCCTATTGGTTAATACTAAGTCCAGTATGGCCGTCCCTCTAGTCGGGGCCTGAACCAGTTGGGAGAGGTAATTGTCTTTGGTTATTGCCAAGAACCTGTTTCCCTTATGAGATACACAAGTTTCAGTTTCCCAGTCTATATCTAGGTAGTTGAAGTCACCCCTGGGTAGTTGAAGTTGCCTTTCCCCCTCTTCCCCTGATTCCCCGGGTTTTAAAAAAAATCAGGGAAGAGCGGGCCACAGTAATTCTAATCGCCCCCTTCTGGCCCAGGAGGTCCTGGTTCACGGGGCTCCGGACCATGTCGGCCATTGAGAGATCTTCCCTAGTTTCGGCTCCGAGGGGCCCCCCCTGTCTAGAAGTGGTGTTGAAGGCATTATCTGGGCCCCACTTTGAACCCATTGATCCCATCTCAATCAGGCATCTAACTTTGAAGCTGGCCATTTTGAAAGCTTTGACCTCCGCCCACAGTATTGGTGAGATCCAAGCCATTTCCATCATCTCTCCGTACACTTTAATCTTAGAGGACAAAGTCATTATTCGTCCTGACCCGGCTTTTCTTCCAAAAGTCCCCACCAAATTTCACCGTTCTCAGGAGATTATTCTTCCTACCCTTTTCCAAAATCCTTCCTCGGAGGAAGTAAAATCTCTTATCTAGATGTCAAGAGAGCCCTTTTGGCCTATTTGTCCTAATCTTTTTGGCGGAAGTCTTATTCACTCTTCCTGCAGTTTCAGGGGAGGAACAAGGGTTCAGCTGCCTCAAAAAGTTCTCGCGGTTGGTCGTTTCTACCATTTCCTTATTCTACCTATCCTCAGGGTTGTCTCCTCCTTTGGTCTGAAGGCTCACTCGACCAGGGCGGTAGCTGCTTCCTGGGCAGCGAGGTCCTCGGTCCCAATCGAGAGAATTTGCAGGGCAGCCACCTGGTCTTCACCTTCCACCTTTTTTAAGCACTACAGGCTGGACTTGAGCTTTTCTGGCGATTCTTCCCTTGGTAAAGGGGTTCTTCTCTCTACTTCCCACCTTTAGGGATTACTCTAGTAAGTCTCCGGTGGTGTTGTCATGGGCGATAGAAAAAAATTGTATTACTTACCGGTAATTTGATTTTACAGAACCCATGACAGCACCCTGGTTTTCCCTCCCTGGTGGTCCTTCTATACTGCACTGTGTGTTCCAAAAAAAAAAGGTTTAATTACATGTCTAACATATGTTGGCGGCCTTCCTCCGATACTTGGGAAAACTCACTGAAGGGGAGGAGAGTGTCCGCCCATTTTATTCTGCAGGTTTCCTGTCTCTGTACGTCGGATCCTCCTCTCTCCGGTGGTGCTGTCATGGGCTCTGTAAACTCAAATTACCGGTAAGTAATAAAAATTTTCAGAAAGTTCCTCATTTTTCATGTATTATAGAACAGATTTTCAGAGAGCGGGAGCTATCTGTATTTGATAAAATTCACCATTGATAAAGGTGTTTTGAGTGATATTTAAGAGATCCCCACTGTGGTGTCCCTAGTTTTAACTACACTGCCTTAAATTAATGACTGTTGTGATCATGTTATGTAGACATTGCATCTGAATTAGTTTTCGCTATTCACACAATAAAGTGCATCTTCTTTGAGTTTTTGTTCCTTAATCTATTTGATGGTTATCTTACACAGGCTCTCAAGGTTATCCTTGCTTTGGATTCTATGGGTTTGGTACTGGGCTGGAAGTTTTTTGATCATGCAGCTCATCTTGGAGGAGCACTTTTTGGAATGTGAGTTTTCCGTGCTATTTATTTATTTATGCATTTGTTTTGTATTTTGTAACCTTTTAAAATGTTTCAGTAAAATCATTAATTCTCTCAAATCCATCTGGTCTGGGAAAACGGGTATTTTCCTCCCAGCATGTGCTGCTGGGCTGATTTGCAGCCAGGTGAGGTCAAATAACGGTCCGGGTTTTGGCAGCACCTGTCTGTCCTTAAAGGGAACCTGTCATCTGGATTTTGGGTATAGAGCTGAGGACATGGGTTGCTAGATGGCCGCGAGCCCATCCGCAATACCCAGTCCCCATAGCTCTATGTGCTTTTATTGTGTAAAAAAAAAAAAGATTTGATACATATGCAAATTAACATAAGAGTCATATCTTACTTGTGTGACCAGAGAAGTCATATTTTCAAGCTCTGACTCATCTCAGGTTAATTTGCATATTTATCAAATCGTTTTTTTTACACAATAAAAGCACACAGAGCTATGGGGACTGGATATTGCGGATGTGCTAGCGTCATCTAGCAACCCATGTCCTCAGCTCTATACACAAAATCCCGGTGACAGGTTCCCTTTAAATTGTGATTTTTTTTCTCAATTATCTCTGAGTGGCTTCTAGCTGCTAACAAAATCTATGTATATGAGATAAACACCATATATAAAATAAAGTGTGTAGAAGATATAAAAAAAATAAGGTAGTGGACTTAGGTACACTTAAAAGATAAGGACTAAAAGTAAGTAATTACCCCTTACCATAAAAAGGGGGGGAAACGTTAATATTCAGTAGCCATATAATAAAACCATCTGACATCTGGTGGATGGTAGTAAATGAGAAAACAATACAAAATGTAAAAGATGATATACACCAAACTCGCTTCAACAGGGAGGGGTGTAATGGGATAAAGCTCAAGACACCCAAAACAACCACCTCCCTCGCCTGGCTCTCTTGTAGAATAGCTGGAAAATACGGCAGTCCAAAACTTGGTACTTCTAGTATATTCCGTTTAATAAATCATTTAGGTAGGCTTAACGCGTTTCAGGGAATAACAAACCCCTTCCTCAGGAGCAGAGACGGTATTAAGCATATACAAGGTATTACATAAAACATACATCTAAATATATCTTATGGTGCTCATTCAAACAAAGGGCGTTTTTGGCGCCAGAGAGATCATCCGCGTCACTTCCGGTTTCGGAAGTGACGACAGAGGTGAAATAAAAAAACTGAAACGGATAAATACTAATATGCACAGCAAGTATAGTGTATGGTTAACGGTGCAGATGTCGACCCTATTAGAAAATATAGGGAGAACAGGAGAATGTTGTATCTCAGAGCAAGGGCCGGCAGGGCCTATAGTTCCGGTATGTAGGCAGCTGGGCTCAGAAGCCATGTCTGTTGTTGCCATGTGTTGGGATCTGGGAGCCTTGTGTCTGATGAAGGCTTGCTACCTGTTTGGCGTCAAAGCAGGTTGGTGCTGCTATGAGCAAGGACTCTTTGAGGCTGAATTGCCGCATGGCGTGAATTACCACCAACACCGCAAGGTGACTCTTTGCTTGATTATGACTGCTTGTTTTGTCACTTGCCTAAAGTGTGAATAAAACACTGAACTGTTTGATCCAAAGAACTTGTTGCCTCTATACTGTGTCCGCTAATCCTGTCTACCAGAGCGAAATCCCACAGTTGTCAGGAAGTGCATCCCTAAGGGTAAATGCACATGTTCAGGATTTATGTGCAAACAATCTGCACTGAAATCCACAGGTGTTTGCAGGGAAATCTCTGCGGTCAATACACATTAATTGGTGCGGATTTTCCTCTCCCATTGGACTGGATGAAGAAAATCCATTCAGGAAAAATAAAATTAATTGACATGCTGCAGATTTTAAAATCCGCATCGTAAATCAAAATCTGCACAGAAAAAAATCTGCATTGTGTGCATGAGAATTTCAAATTCTCTTAGAATACAATACACAGTGGATATAAAAAGTCTACACACCCCTAAAAAAATGAGACAAAGATAAATCATTTCAGATCTTTTTCCACCTTTTAATGTGACCTATGTACAACTAATCTAAAACAAACTGAAATCTTTTATGTAGAGGGAAGAAAAAATATAAAAATAAAATATTTTTGCATAAGCATGCACACCCTTAAACTAATACTTTGTTGAAGCACCTTTTGATTTTATTAAAGCACTCAGTCTTTTTTGGTATGGCACATTTTGACTTGGCAAGATTTGCCCACTCTTCTTTGCAGAAACACTCCAAATGTGTCAGATTGCGAGGGCATCTCCTGTGCACAGCCCTCTTCAGATCACCCCACAGATTTTCAATCGGGCTCTGGCTGGGCCATTCCAAAACTTGAATCTTCTTCTGGTGAAGCCATTCCTTTGTTGATTTAAATGTATGCTTTGGGTCGTTGTCATGCTGAACGATGACGTTCCTCTTCATGTTCAGCTTTCTAGCAGAAGCCTGAAGGTTTTGTGCCAATATTGACTGGTATTTGGAACTGTTAATAACTCCCTCTAGCTTAACTAAGGCCCCATTTCCAGCTAAAGAAAAATAGCACCAAAGCATGATGCTGCCACCACCATGCTTCACTGTGGGTATGGTGTTCTTTTGGTGATGTGCAGTTTTGTTTTTGCGCCAAACTTATCTTTTGGAGATATAAAGTTCAACCTTGGTTTCATCAGACCATAACACCTTTTCCCACATGCTTTTGGGACACTTCAGGTGTGTTTTTGCAAAATGTAGCCTGGCTTGGATAGTTTTACTTCTTAACCACTTCAGCCCCGCTAGCTGAAACCCCCTTAATGACCAGGCCACTTTTTACACTTCGGCACTACACTCCTTTCACTGTTTATCGCTCGGTCATGCAACTTACCACCCAAATAATTTTAACTCCTTTTCTTCTCACTAATAGAGCTTTCATTTGGTGGTATTTTATTGCTGCTGACATTTTTACTTTTTATGTTATTAATCGAAATGTAACGATTTTTTTGCAAAAAAATGTCATTTTTCACTTTCAGCTGTAAAATTTTGCAAAAAAAACGACATCCATGTATAAATCTACATCTACATCTACATGTCTTTGATTAAAAAAAATGTTTGGGCAAAAAAAAAATGGTTTGGGTAAAAGTTATAGCGTTTACAAACTATGGTACAAAAATGTGAATTTCCGCTTTTTGAAGCAGCTCTGACTTTCTGAGCACCTGTCATGTTTCCTGAGGTTCTACAATGCCCAGACAGTAGAAAAACCCCACAAATGACCCCATTTCGGAAAGTAGACACCCTAAGGTATTCGCTGATGGGCATAGTGAGTTCATAGAACTTTTTATTTTTTGTCACAAGTTAGCGGAAAATTATGATTATTTTTTATTTTTATTTTTTTCTTACAAAGTCTCATATTCCACTAACTTGCGACAAAAAATTCTAGGAACTCGCCATGCCCCTCACGGAATACCTTGGGGTGTCTTCTTTCCAAAATGGGGTCACTTGTGGGGTAGTTATACTGCCCTGGCAATTTAGGGGCCCAAATGTGTGAGAAGAACTTTGCAATCGAAATGTGTAAAAAATGACCGGTGAAATCCGAAAGGTGCACTTTGGAATATGTGCCCCTTTGCCCACCTTGGCGAGTTCCTAGAATTTTTTATTTTTTGTCGCAAGTTAGTGGAATATGAGACTTTGTAAGGAAAAAAGAAAAAAAAATTAAAAATCATCATATTCCGCTAACTTGTGACAAAAAATAAAAAATTCTAGGAACTCGCCGTGCCCCTCACGGAATACCTTGGGGTGTCTTCTTTCCAAAATGGGGTCACTTGTGGCGTAGTTATACTGCCCTGGCAATTTAGGGGCCCAAATGTGTAAGAAGTACCTTGCAATCAAAATGTGTAAAAAATGGCCTGCGAAATCCGAAAGGTGCCCTTTGGAATATGTGCCCCTTTGCCCACCTTGGCTGCAAAAAAGTGTCACACATGTGGTATCGCCGTACTCAGGAGAAGTTGGGCAATGTGTTTTGGGGGGTCATTTTACATATACCCATGCTGGGTGAGAGAAATATCTTGGCAAAAGACAACTTTTCCCATTTTTTTATACAAAGTTGGCATTTGACCAAGATATTTTTCTCGCCCAGCATGGGTATATGTAAAATGACACCCCAAAACACATTCCCCAACTTCTCCTGAGTACGGCGATACCACATGTGTGACACTTTTTTGCAGCCTAGATGCGCAAAGGGGCCCAAATTCCTTTTAGGAGGGCATTTTTAGACATTTGGATCCCAGACTTCTTCTCACACTTTCGGGCCCCTAAAAAGCCAGGGCAGTATAAATAACCCACATGTGACCCTACATTGGAAAGAAGACACCCCAAGGTATTCAATGAGGGGCATGGCGAGTTCCTAGAAATTTTTATTTTTTTTGCATAAGTTAGCGGATATTGATTTTTTTTGTTTTTGTTTTTTTCTCACAAAGTTTCACTTTCCGCTAACTTAGGACAAAAATTTCAATCTTTCATGGACTCAATATGCCCCTCACGGAATACCTTGGGGTGTCTTCTTTCCGAAATTGGGTCACATGTGGGGTATTTATACTGCCCTGGCTTTTTAGGGGCCCTAAAGCGTGAGAAGAAGTCTGGAATATAAATGTCTAAAAATGCTTACGCATTTGGATTCTGTGAGGGGTATGGTGAGTTCATGTGAGATTTTATTTTTTGACACAAGTTAGTGGAATATGAGACTTAGTAAGAAAAAACAAAAACAAAAACAAACAAAAAATTTCCGCTAACTTGTGCCAAAAAAAAATGTCTGAATGGAGCCTGACAGGGGGGTGATCAATGACAGGGGGGTGATCACCCATATAGACTCCCTGATCACCCCCCTGTCATTGATCACCCCCCTGTAAGGCTCCATTCAGACGTCCGTATAATTTTTACGGATCCATGGATCGGATCCGCAAAACACATGCGGACGTCTGAATGGAGCCTTACAGGGGGGTTATCAATGACAGGGGGTGATCAGGGTGATCACCCCCCCTGTAAGGCTCCATTCAGATGTCCGCATGATTTTTACGGATACATGGATCGGATCCACAAAACACATGCGGACGTCTGAATGGAGCCTTACAGGGGGGTTATCAATGACAGGGGGTGATCACCCCCCTGTCACTGATCACCCCCCCTGTAAGGCTCCATTCAGACGTCCGCATGATTTTTACGGATACATGAATCGGATCCACAAAACACATGCGGACGTCTGAATGGAGCCTTACAGGGGGGTTATCAATGACAGGGGGGTGATCAGGGAGTGTATATGGGTGATCACCCGCCTGTCATTGATCACCCCCTGTAAGGCTCCATTCAGACGTCCGCATGTGTTTTGCGGATCCGATCCATGTATCCATGGATCCGTAAAAATCATGCGGACGTCTGAATGGAGCCTTACAGGGGGGTGATCAATGACAGGGGGGTGATCAATGACAGGGGGGTGATCAATGACAGGGGGGTGATCAATGACAGGGGGTGATCAGGGAGTGTATATGGGTGATCACCCGCCTGTCATTGATCACCCCCCTGTAAGGCTCCATTCAGACGTCCGTATGCTTTTTGCGGATCCGATCCATGTATCCGTGGATCCGTAAAAATCATACGGACGTCTGAACGGAGCCTGACAGGGGGGTGATCAGGAAGTTTATATGGGGTGATCAGGGGTTTATAAGGGGTTAATAAGTGACGGGGGGGGGGGGGGTGTAGTGTAGTGTGGTGTTTGGTGCGACTGTACTGAGCTACCTGAGTCCTCTGGTGGTCGATCCTAACAAAAGGGACCACCAGAGGACCAGGTAGGAGGTATATTAGACGCTGTTATGAAAACAGCGTCTAATATACCTGTTAGGGGTTAAAAAATTCGGATCTCCAGCCTGCCAGCGAGCGATCGCCGCTGGCAGGCTGGAGATCCACTCGCTTACCTTCCGTTCCTGTGTGCGCGTGTTCACAGGAAATCCCGGCCCTCGCGAGATGACGCGTATATGCGTCGTCGTGCGCAGGGCTGCCGCCTCCGGACCGCACATCTGCGGTCCGGGGGTGGTTAAGAAAAGGCTTTTGTCTTGCCACTCTACCCCATAGCCCAGACATATGAAGAATACGGGAATTTCTTGTCACATGTACCACACAGGCAGTACTTGCAAGATATTCCTGCAGCTCCTTCAATGTTGCTGTAGGCCTCTTGTTAGCCTCCCAGACCAGTTTTTTTCTAGTCTTTTCATCAATTTTGGAGGGACGTGGAGTTCTTGGTAATGTCACTGTTGTGCCATATTTTCTCCACTTGATGTCTTCACTGTGTCCAATGTTATATCTAATGCCTTGGAAATTCTTTTTGTACCCTTCTCCTGACTGATGCCTTTTAACAATGAGATCCCTCTGAAGCTTTGGAAGCTCTCTGTGGAACATGGCTTTTGCTGTGGGATGCATCTAAGAGAATTTCAGGAAAGACCAACTACAGCAGCTGAACTTTATTTGGGGTTAATCAGAGGCACTTAAAATGATGGCAGGTGTATGCTGACTCCTATTTAACATGATTTTAAATGTGATTGCTTAATTCTGAACACAGCTACAGCCCCAGTTATACGAGGGTGTGCACACTTATGCAACCACATTATTTTAGTATTTTTTTTGTTTGTTTGTTTTTGAATTGAGTGGTACAGTTTATAGGTCACATTAAAGGTGTAAAAAGTTCTGAAATTATTTCTTTGTCTCATTTTTTACATCACAGAAACCTGACATTTTAACAGGGGTGTGTAGGCTTTTTATATCCACTGTACATGACCTACAGCGTGGATTTTCCTCATGCAAATCCGCGCGTAAAACCCAGAAGCAATCCTGATCATGTGCATTTAACCTAACAACTAGTCCGTCTTCAGTTACACATTCCACCTGCTCCTTTCTGTGTCTGTTCACGACATGTTTTTGCATCTTGTTAAACAGTACAATGTTATTTTTTTTCTACGATTAAAACAAAGGTACATTTAAAATAAGATACAACAGGATGCTGTTGACTTCAGTTGTACTAAAAACAGGTTCCACCCGTATCTGTTTTTTCAGCAAGTAAAAAGTACTGTACCTTTCAACAGGATGCAAAAACGTGAAGCCAGCCTTACTGCTCAATTAAAAAAAAAAATTTGTGGAGAAAGTTTTCAACTTCAGTCTTCTGGTCATAATGTATTACTGTATCTGTCGTTCAAAATCCCTTTATTAGGTTGCTTTCTCGCTCATATCATTGGGGGACACAGGACCGTGGGTATAGCTTGCTGCTGCCACTAGGAGGTGACACTAGGCTGAAAGCTGTTAGCTCCTCCCCTGCAGGCTATACCCCCTCCAGCCTGGAGAGAGCATATCAGTTTTTAGCTTAGTTTCGTGGGAGGCAGATCTCCCTGACCTTTGCAGGTTGGCATTTGTATTTTTATTTGATCTTTTTATTCTTTTATTTTTATTCAGACTACTGGAAGGGGGCACAGGGTCGCCTGCGTCCCTTTATCCCCGGGAGGCTGGCCGGTCTACCTAATTCACCGCCTTGCCTCCTCCAAGAAGCCTCGCTCCCCTGCTTCCCCCCAGCAAAAGGGTCACCCTCTCTTCAGCCCTTCTCTGCCCGGACCCCTGTCGCCTGGTGCCAGCGGTCATAGGGTGGCCCTGCTGGTGATGCATCATATGGTGAAGAACACAGATGAAGACAGGTAAGTAGACCTGCTTCATCCTCAGTTGCAGTGGCTTCCCCAATGGGCTCTCCCTCCCACACTCCTGGTGGAGAAATCAGCAAGGGAAGAGAGTCTTCTCCATGTTCTTCCCCATCACCTGGACCCCGGGATCATTTATTATACGGCAGCATAGTCCCAGGCCGCGCTTAAGCGCCGGGGAAGGGGAACACTGCATATAAGGCGCCGGGCACCACGTTCAACCGCAGCGGTTCCAGTACCGCTGCGGTCCGGCAGGGAAAGGACGGAACATGGGGGAGCATTAGGGCACTCTGGCCGCAGCATCAGCGGTCACGTGCACAGTGCGGGAGGCGCGGGCTCCCCACTTCTGCATTAGGCTGCCGCTCCCGGGCTTGACAGGGGGCGTGGCCCAGGTTAGGCGGAAAGGACCATTCTTTAAGCCCCAACAGGCCTGGCGTCCGCGTGCTCAGCAGCCTTGCACAGCCCCAGGTAAACAGCCTTCAGCATGAAGGTTTGTCCCCAACCTCACAGCTGGGTGGGCGTCTCCTCCTGTTTCAGGAGATTTGGCACGCCCATATTCCGGACGCATGGGCGCTCGAGGTCGTCTCCTCGGGCTACAAAATAGAGTTCAGGTCTCTTTCCCCCCCCAACCGTTTCTTCCTCTCCCAGCCCTCCAGGGATCCCGTCCGGGCCGTGGCTTTTTTTGCACGTAGTCCAGTCACTTCTCTCATGGGGGGTGATTTCACCTGTTCCCTTCGGAGGAGCGGTTTACAGGTTTTTATTCCAACCTGTTTGTGGTCCCCAAAAAGGAGGGTGATGTGAGGCCAGTGCTGGACCTCAAACTGTTGAACCGTTATCTGCGGGTTCAAAGGTTCAGAATGGAGTCCCTCCGTTCCGTGGTTGCTTCACTGGTGAAAGGGGAGCACATGGCGTCCTTGGACATCCAGGATGCATACCTCCACATCCCCATCGCCACAGCCCACCAACGATTCCTTCGATTTGCCATCCAGTCAGCTCACTACCAGGTCGTCGCTCTGCCGTTTGGTCTGGCGACGGCCCCACGGGTATTTACGAAGGTTCTTGCCCCCCCTTCTGGGGATTCTGCGATCCAGAAGCATTAGGCTAGGTCTACACGACGACATTTGTTGCGCGACAAAAAGTCGCGCGACAGATAGGGCGCAACAGTTGTCGCGCAACATTTTGTTGCACCAATGTCGCGCGACAATTTTTATAATGGCAGTCTATGGTGTCGCACTGCAACATGCAACATGTTGCGACTGCGACGCGACAGTCGCAGAAAAATCCATCTTGAATGGATTTTCTGCGACTGTCGCGTCGCAGTCGCAGCATGTCGCATGTTGCAGTGCGACACCATAGACTGCCATTATAAAAATTGTCGCGCGACATTAGTGCAACAAAATGTCACGCGACAACTGTCGTCGTGTAGACCTAGCCTTACTCTTCTCCCGTATCTGGACGACATCTTGATCAAGGCACATACAGCGTCTCAATGCGAAGAGAGTCTTCGGATCACGATGAGCACCCTCACTCGCTTTGGGTGGATAGTCAACCTGAGGAAGTCATGCCTGTCTCCCACCACTCAGATCAGGTTCTTGGGCATGACACTGGACTCCGAAGCTGCCGTGGTACGTCTACCACTGGACAAGAGATCAGGCATTCAGAATGCGGTGCGTCTGCTCATCCAGCGCTGCAGGGTGTCGATTCGCAGCTGCATGCGAGTACTGGGTCTGATGGTGGCCTCCTTCGAGGCGATCCCATTCGCCCAATTCCACACCAGGGATTTTCAGCAGCTCATTTTATCCTCCTGGGACAAGTCCCGGGATTCTCTGGACCTCAGGATCTCACTGTCTCAGCCCGTGCGCGCGGCTCTTGGCTTGTGGATGGTACCGGACCACCTGTCCTCGGGGAAGTCTTTCCTCCCAGTGTCATGGACGATGGTTACGACCGACGCCAGCCTCCGCGGCTGGGGAGGGGTCTTCAGTCCCCGGACAGCCCAAGGCGTTTGGTCTCTGTCAGAGTCCAAACTACCTATCAATATACTAGAGCTCCGGGCCATCTACCTGTCCCTCTGCCATTGGACCCCCTATTTGCTGGGCCGTCCGGTCAGGATACAGTCGGACAACGCCACAGCGGTTGCCTATATCAACCACAAAGGGGGGGACTCGCAGCGGGACAGTGATGAACGAGGCCGCAAGGATTCTGCAGTGGGCGAAAGCCCACGTCCCGGTGATCTCGGCAATATTCATCCCGGGTGTGGACAATTGGACAGCGGATTTCCTCAGCCGAACGACGGTGGACTCGGGGGAGTGGTCTCTCCATCCGGGGGTGTTCAAGGACCTTTGTCTGTGGTGGGGATGCCCGGAAGGGGATCTGATGGCATCCAGGCTAAATCACAAACTCCCGTGCTTTCTGTCTCGCGCAAGAGATCCGATGGCGTACGACGTAGACGCCCTCGTGGCACCGTGGGACAACTTCGCGTTTCTGTAGGTGTTCCCTCCGTTGCCGCTCCTGCCTCGGATCCTTCGCAGAATCAGGATGGAGGGCATTCGGACGCTTCTGATCGCCCCAGACTGGCCTCGTCGAGCTTGGTACTCAGAGCTTGTTCTTCTGGGAGACGTGCCGTGGCCCCTTCCACTCAGACCCGACCTGGTCTCACAGGCCCCAGTCTTCCACCAGGGTTTACATACGCTGCGTTTAACGGCGTGGTTATTGAAACCTTCCTGTTGAAGCAAAGAGGTTTCTCTGATGCGGTCATTCGCACGATGATTAGGGCTAGGAAGCCCTCCTCCGCCAAAATCTATTATCAGACGTGGAAGTCTTTCCTTAAATTCTGTGAGGACAGAGATCTTCCTTCCAGGAAGTTTTCCCTCCCTACGGTGCTGGCTTTTCTTCAGGCGGGTTTAGAGCTGGGACTAGCTCTGAGTTCGCTGAAAGGACAGGTTTCTGCTCTTTCCATTCTTTTCCAGCAAACACTGGCGGTATTGCGTCCGGTCAAGACCTTCATACAGGGAGTGGCTCACACCGCGGCCCCTTATCGGCCACCGTTGCATTCCTGGGACCTGAATTTGGTGCTGTAGCGCTCCAGTCCGAGCCATTTGAACCTCTGTGAGAAGCCTCCCTCCACATGCTTTCATGGAAGGTCGCGTTTCTGGTTGCAATGACCTCCATCCGTCGGGTGTCAGAACTGGCGGCTCTCTCTTGCAAAGAACCCTTCTTGGTGTTCCATCAAGACAGTGCCCTCGTTCCTTCCGAAGGTGGTGTCGGCGTTTCATGTTAATGAGGACATTGTTCTGCCCTCTTTTTGCCCTGAGCCTTCTCATCCTAGGGAGGTGGCTCTCCACCTTCTGGATATTATACGGGCCTTGCGGATCTACCTGTCAGTGGTGACCCCCTTTAGACGCACGGACTCCCGGTTAGTGATCTCGGAAAGGTCCTCGTAAAGGTTTGGCAGCCTCCACCGACGATTGCTCGGTGGATTAGATCGGCCATTGCCAAGGCCTACCGCTCCAAGGGCAGGGTTCCTCCTCCCTGGTATCACGGCTCACTCTACCAGGGCGGTCGGGGCTTCTTGGGCTCACCTTCACCACGCTTCGGCATCTCAATTGTGTAAGGCAGCGACTTGGTCCTCTTTACACACCTTCACGAAGTTTTACTGGGTGCATTCTTTCGCCTCGGCGGATGCTGCTCTCGGCCGCAGAGTTTTACAGGCCGCGGTGTAGTGTCTTACATGAGGGAGTTGGGGGCCAGTGGTTGTTTTCCCGCCCCGGGGACTGCTTTAGGACGTCCCACGGTCCTGTGTCCCCCAATGATATGAGCGAGAAAACAAGATTTTTGTGAACTCACCTGTAAAATCTCTTTCTCGCTGTATTCATTGGGGGACACAGCACCCACCCATTTTTTCTTATTGTTATGAGGCCAGTGGGTCAGAGTTGCCGGTTGGGGCTGGTGTCCGGTTCGTTTTTTGTTGGGCAGTGGTCCTTACTGGTTGTGTTTTTGTTTCGGTACGGTTTCTCCTACTGCTGAAGCACAAACTGATATGCTCTCTCCAGGCTGGAGGGGGTATAGCCTGCAGGGAAGGAGCTAACAGCTTTCAGCCTAGTGTCGCCTCCTAGTGGCAGCAGCAAGCTGTACCCAATGTCCTGTGTCCCCCAATGAATACAGCGAGAAAGAGATTTTACAGGCGAGTTCACAAAAATCTAGTTTTTCATAGTAGGCTATAAAATTGATGTGACCTGTACATTTTAATGTATTAAAATATCTCCATTCCTTCTCTTCACCTACCCACTGTCATTAATCATGATGTAAAATTTTTTCAACTGAAAAGTACAGTTTCAGCATTAACTGAACAGTGAGGTGAATAGGGCCCTATTGGAGGATGCTGCTTTTATCTTTAAAGGGAACCTGTCACCAGGATTTTGTGTATAGAGCTGAGGACATGGGTTGCTAGATGGCCGCTAGCACATCCGCAATACCCAGTCCCCATAGCTCTGTGTGCTTTTATTGTGTCAATTTTTTTTTTTATACATATGCAAATTAATCTGAGATGAGTCCTGTCCCTGACTCTTCTCAGGGACAGGACTCGTCTCAGGTTAATTTGCATATGTATTAAATGACTTTTTTGACACAATAAAAGCACACACAGCTATGGGGACTGGGTATTGCGGTTGTTTTAGCGGCCACCTAGCAACCCATGTCCTCAGCTCTATACACAAAATCACAGTGACTGGTTCCCTTTAAAGAGAATCTGTTGTCTCTTTCCCCACCGCATTTTACTGGTGGTTTTTTTCTATTATGCTATCTAATCAGTGCTCTGGTTCAATCCCGGTTGGTAACTCAGCACAGGTGGCTTGTCAGAACATGGCCATAGCAACGTATGAAGTGCTGAAACTAACAACACCAATTGCTCTGGACTGTGGGGTGGGGGTGGGCTAGGAAGAAAAAAAAAACGCACCTGCCACTAAATTTGTGCATCTACAGGTGGAAGAGATAACCGTTCTTCTTTAACCCGCCTCTGGACCGCCTAACGCAGGATCGCGGTCCGGAGGCGGCAGATACATCATCTCGCGAGACGCGAGATGACGCGATTAGCCGGCCCGCACGTGCGCATCGCAGGCCGGCATTTGTTCGAGGGGGTCACGTCATCAGCTTGCCAGCCAATGATCATGGTTGGCAAGCTGATGATTTTTAAAAAAATTCAATCAGAAGCCATCTAACACATCATATTAGTAAATATGATGTGTTAAATGGCTTCCCTGCTCCTCTGCTGGTCCTTTTGGTCGGTTGGTTCCAGCAGAGGAGCAGGCTTCACAGTGAGTACACCAAACACTACACTTTAGCCCCAGATCACCCCCCTGCACCCCAATTAACCCTTTGATCACCCCTTGATCGCCCCTGTCAATCACCTAGTGAAAGGAAAAAAGTGATCAGTGTAAACTGTCACTTTATTTTTTTTTTCCACTGGTATTGACTGTTAGGTTTTAGGATAGTTTAGGCCCCTTGGTTAGGTAGTTTAGCGATCGGTTAGCGCCCAGCCCACCGCACCGCAGTCACTGATTCTCTGATTAGCGTATCGCTAATCAGCATTTGTACTTTTATAGTATCTGTAAGTGATCAAAACTGATCTATAATAGTATTACCCTGGGTTCACACCTGAGCGTTCTGTAAGGAGCGCTCTGTATGCGCGATTGTACCGTCGTTTACAATCGCGCATACAGAGACAGGCGAACAGACATTGTCGCTCAGTCCCGAATATCTATGTACGGGAATGCACGACAAAACGCCCCAAAAAAGCTCAAGAACTTGTTTGAGCGTCGGGCGTTTTACAGCGCGATCGTACGCGCTGTAAAACGCCCAGGTGAGAACCATTCCCATAGGGAAGCATTGGTTTCTTGTTGAGCGTTTTACAGCGCGTAGGAACGCGCTGTAAAACGCTCAGGTGTGAACTTAGGGTTAGTGTCACCTTAGCTCGCCCTCCACCCAAAACGCAGTGTTTGCCCGATCAGGCCTGATCGGTCACCCACATGTGCGTTCACCCACGCCCGCCCCGCCGCAGTGACAAACATTTTTTTTTTTATCACTGCACATTCACTTTACACGCGCTGCGGTGATAAAAAAAATCAGCCTCCGGTACTTCTCTAGCCTCCCATTTGTAAGAAAGGCTTGCTTTTTTTCTTGGGTAGTCTCAGGGAATACCCCTAAATTTAGTAGCCCAAATGTCAAACAAGGGGTATTCTTCTGAAGAGTCCTCCAGGCTTCTGACCCAGACGGATGAGGAATGGGAACCCTCATCTGACGAATCCAGTGGGTCAGAATATGAACCTGTAGAAAGCAGTGGCAGTCTGACCCAAAGTTCGGACGAGGAGGTTGAGGTCCCTGATAGCACCAGGCGTACCCGGCCCCGTGTCGCTAGACCACAGGTTGCGCAGGATCCGCTTCAAGGGCAGCAGAGTGGGGCTGTCGGATTACGTGGTGAGACATACACCAGCAGCGCAGCCCTCCCTGGACCTAGTACCAGCACTGCCGTAGAACATGGTGAAGTAGCGAGCACCAGAAGGTAGAGCCCCTAGAATCCCTGAGGTGCTGGCAAACCCTGATTGGCAGTCCCCAACTTCAGCCGCACCTGTAGTTCCCCCTTTCACCGCCCAGTCTGGAGTTCGGGTTGAGACAGCTCAGATCGGTTCGGCCCTGGGATTTTTTGAGCTGTTCTTGACTGCGGAGCTCTTAGACATAATCGTGGCAGAAACAAACCGGTATGCCACACAATTTATAACCGCCAACCCGGGAAGCTATTATGCCCAGCCTTTCCGGTGGAAACCAGTCCAAGTGTCCTTTTCTGGGCCTTCTCCTCAACATGGGTCATATTGGTCCACAAACCCAATTCATCACTTGCCCGTGTTCTCTGCTGCCATGTCCAGGGCACGATTTGAGGCCATCCTGTGTTTTTTGAACTTTAGCGACAACACCACCTCCCGTCCCAGAGGCCACCCAGCTTTTGACCGGCTCCACAAAATTTGGCCCCTCATAGACCACTTCAACCTGAAATTTGCAGATTTGTATACCCCAGAGCAAAACATCTGCATAGACGAGTCCCTAATACATTTTACCGGGCGCTTTGGCTTCAAACAATACATCCCAAGCAAGCGCGCCCGGTATGGGGTCAAATTGTATAAGCTCTGTGAAAGGGCCACAGGCTATACCCACAAATTTCGGATCTATGAGGGAAAAGATCAGACCCTGGAGCCGGTCGGTTGCCCTGACTACCTGGGGAGCAGTGGGAAGACAGTCTGGGACTTGGTGTCACCCTTATTTGGCAAGGGGTACCATCTTTATGTGGACAATTTCTACAGAAGTGTGGCACTCTTCAGGCATTTGTTTCTAGAACAGATTGGCTGCTGTTGCACCGCGCGAACTAGTCGCGCGGGCTTCCCCAACTGCTCGGTACCACCCGTCTTGCAAGGGGGGAGAGGGCTGTCTTGTGTAACGAAGAACTGCTCGCGGTGAAATGGAGAGACATGCGTGACGTTTACATGCTCTCCTCCATTCACGCAGACACGACAATCCAAATTGAGCGAGCAACCCGTGTCATTGAAAAGCCCCTCTCAGTCCACGACTATAACCTTCACATAGGAGGGGTGGACTTTAATGACCAGATGTTGTCTCCGTATTTAGTTTCCCGCAGAACAAGACGCTGGTATAAGGTGTCTGTATATTTAATTCAATTGACTCTGTATAATAGTTTTGTTCTCTACAGTAAGGCTGGGAGAACAGAATCCTTCCTCAAATTTCAGAAAGAGATCATCGAGAACCTCCTGTATCCAGGAGGTTCCGTGGCCCCATCCACCAGTGTAGTTAGCCGTCTACACGAGCGACATTTCCCCAATGTCGTTGCCGGTACCTCAACCCAACCGTCACCCCGAAAAAGATGTTGTGTCTGTAGCAGGAGTGGAATAAGGCGTGATACCCGCTATTTCTGTCCTGACTGCCCTGACCACCCTGCCCTATGCTTAGGGGAGTGTTTCCGGAAGTACCACACACAGGTTCACCTAGCATAGGGATCACATCTCACCAGGACAGGCACACAGGGCTATTAGGGCCCATTCACACAGAGCTGCTGCAAACCTCTCCTTTCACCTGGGACAAAGTGCATAACGCACTTCGCCACATCTTTGGGCGATTTGCGCTTTGCACATTGTCCCATGGGGAAGGAGAGGTTTGTCCTATAAAGGTAAAAAAAAAAAAAAATCACCAGTAAGCAAAAAGGTTAACGTTCAGTTCAAAAAGTTAAAGTTTATATGTTCTGTTCAAAAGTTATTATAAAGTTAATAAAATTATTGTGTTGCAGCCTGCAAGACGAGATTTCTCCTCTGCAATAAAAGATACATTTGCCGAGGCATATGAGCTGAGGAGGTGGCGGTGTTCATATGCTTTGGCAAACACTTTGTATATAAAAAATAAATAAAAATCCTGGCAATGATTTATTCATCCACATCGATTGATGTGAATGGAGAAATCTGGTTTGCCAGGGCATAGAGCTAAGTGGGTATGGATGTTGGGCGGAGCTCCTATGTCCTGGCAGACGCCTTTCCCCTCCTTTTTTTTTTTTTTGGCAGAGATTTTTTCATCCACTTTGATCGATGCGAATGAAGAAATCTGTGCCGTTCATTTTTTTCTTTCAGCGCAGAGGCTGAACGGAAAAAATAAATAATCTCATTACCTGTATGCTCAATATAAGGAGAATAGCAGAAACTCCTAATGCTGGCCATACATGTAATGATTGCGGAGACCCTCAAATGCCAGGGCAGTACAAACACCCCACAAATTACCCCATTTTGGAAAGAAGACACCCCAAGGTATTCGCTTAGGGGGCATATTGAGTCCATGAAAGATTGACATTTTTGTCCCAAGTTAGCCGAAAATGAGACTTTGTGAGAAAAAACAAAAAAAAAAATCAATTTCCGCTAACTTATGCCAACAAAAAAAAAGCCAACTTTATATAAAAAAATGGGAAATGTTGTCTTTTGCCAAGATATTTCTCTCACCCAGCATGGGTATATGTAAAATGACACCCCAAAACACATTCCCCAACTACTCCTGAGTACGGCGATACCAGATGTGTGACACTTTATTGCAGCCTAGGTGGGTAAAGGGGCACACATTCCAAAGAGCACCTTTCGGATTTAACCGGTCATTTTTTTAAGATTTTAATGGCAAACTACTTCTCACACATATGGGCCCCTAAAATGCCAGGGCAGTATAACTACCCCACAAGTGACACCATTTTGGAAAGAAGACACCCTAAGGTATTCCGTGAGGGGCATGGCGAGTTCCTAGAATTTATATTTTTTTTTGTCAGCGGAAAATGATGATTTCTTTTTTCCTTACAAAGTCTCATATTCCACTAACTTGCGACAAAAAATTAAAAAATTCTAGGAACTCGCCATGCCCCTCACGGAATACCTTGGGTTGTCTTCTTTCCAAAATGGGGTCACATGTGGGGTAGTTATACTGCCCTGGCATTTTAGGGGCCCTTATGCGTGAGAAGTAGTTTGCAATCAAAATCTGTAAAAAAAATAAAAAATAAATGGCCTGTGAAATCCGAAAGGTGCTCTTTGGAATGTGTGCCCCTTTGCCCACCTTGGCTGCAAAACAGTGTCACACGTGGTATCGCCGTACTCAGGAGAAGTTGGGGAATGTGTTTTGGGGTGTCATTTTACATATACCCATGCTGGGTGAGAGAAATATCTTGTTCAAATGCCAACTTTGTATAAAAAAAATGGGAAATGTTGTCTTTTAGAAAGAAGACACCCCAAGGTATTTTGTGATGGGCATAGTGAGTACATGGAAGTTTTTATTTTTTGTCACCAGTTATATGAAACTTTGTAAGAAAAAAAAAAAAAAAAAAAATAATAATAATTTTCCGCTAATTTGTGACAAAAAATAAAAAGTTCTATGAACTCACTATGCCCATCAGCGAATACCTTAGGGTGTCTACTTTCCGAAATGGGGTCATTTGTGGGGTGTTTGTACTGTCTGGGCATTGTAGAACCTCAGGAAACCATTTTTTTTTTTTTTTTTGGCCAAACATTTTTTTTTTATCAAAGACATGTAGAACAATACATTTAGTGAAAATGTTATATATGGATGTCGTTTTTTTTTGTTTTTTTTTTGCAAAATTGTACAACTGAAAGTGAAAAATGTCTTTTTTTTTTTGCAAAAAAAAATCGTTAAATTTCGATTCGAACAAAAAAAAAGTTAAAATGTCAGCAGCAATGAAATACCACCAAATGAAAGCTCTATTAGTGAGAAGAAAAGGAGGTAAAATTAATTTTGGTGGTAAGTAGCATGACCGAGCAATAAACGTTGAAAGTAGTGTAGTGCAGAAGTGTAAAATGTGGCCTGGTCATTAAGGGTGTTTCAGCTAGGGGGGTTGAAGTGGTTAAAGGAGTTTTGTGACTAAAGACATGGCTTATCCACACATTTGTTCAGCTCTCCTTTTTTCCTCCCGATTGTAGCTGCCTTGGACTGCTAAATCGTCGTCACAGGACCACAGTTCTCCCAGTAGGCGACTTGTAAAAAAAATTAGCTCTGTATTGTAAACTGGAATGCAGATGGTGCATAGTGGCTAATATAGGTCACAAAAAGAGCAAGCCTATAAAAGTTATATGTGAGTGCTTAACCACGAGATGCTCCCATGATCTTTCTCTTACGTCTCCATCCTTTCTTACTTTGGCAGAAACCAGCCAGGTGAGCTATTATTGCACTGAACTGTCCATCTGAGTTCAGATTAGTTGGGAAGTATGGTACACATTTAAATAGCATTGGAGTAAAGATTGATGACTTCTAGTAACATTTGGTAAAAAATTATAGAAATTGTATAATAGATGGGAACAGAACAGTTGTGGGGGAAATTTAGTTACTGGCCTCTCCATCTCCACATACAATAGTTTTTGTTTACAACAGTCATAGAAAATGACAGTGGGGATAAGATTTGGGAAACTTGGCACACAATTTTATTGTTCTAAGGTGTGAGATCCCCTGCATGTTTTGACACATTTTAAATGTTTTAATATTAATAAAATATAACCTGAGTGCAATAGATTCTTTAAACTATCCGATTTTAAAATTTGCCACATTTTTGCATCTTATTATAAACAAATGTGACATTAACATAGCAGTATAATTTCTAAGGCTGAAAAAAGACTTGCGTCCATCCAGTTCAGCCTGTTCCCTGCAAAGTTGATGCAAAGTTGCAGAACTGCGGTCCTAGGTTCGAATCCGACCAAGGACAACATCTGCATGAAGTTTATATGTACTCCCTGTGTTTCCTCTGGGTATTCCGGTTTCCTCCCACACTGCAAAGACATACTGATAGGGAACCTAATTGGGGACAGCTCAATGCTAATGTCTGTAAAGCGCTGTGGAATATAGTAGTGCTATATAAATGCATTTTAAAAAATCCACAGGAAGGAGAAAAATCCCATCATTTAGAAGCCAATTTTCCTCAAGAAAAATCTAGACTCCAGTCAGGCAATCAAAATAACTTCCTGGATCAAAATCCCTTCTCAAGAATTCTAGTAACTATAACCTCCTAGGGGCACCAGGACTGGGACCTCCAAAAGGGTAGAATCAGAACCAGTTTGGCTGATTGCCCCCGAATCTGGAGTAGAACCCTCGGAATCAGCGTGAACGGCGGGAACGCATACATAAGGGACCCTGATCACTGCTGGAGGAAAGCGTCTTCCGGGTCCGGTCGCCAGCTGAAAAATCTGGGTAGTTGTGCGTTCAATCGTGACGCGAAGAGGTCGATAGAGAAGGGGCCCCGTTGGGATGAAACGACAGAGAAAATTGTCACATCTAATTTTCAATCGCTGGAGTCGGATATGAAATGCGAGCTCCAGTCTGCCCGAATATTGTGGAGGCCCGGGAGATATTCCGTGACCACCATGACGTCCCTGGCCAAACAATGATCCCAGAAATCTTTCGATAAGTGTGTCAGTAAGGAGGAACGCGTGCCGCCCATGCAATTGAAGTATCAGACCGCCGACACATTGTCCATACGGAGCCTGATACAGGCCCTGACTGTGCCGTTGACAAAGCTCCGTATCGCTAAAGATCCTGCCAGGAGCTGTGGTGTCGTGATTCGTCCAGAGACCAAGGACCTCCGGTGGAGACGCCGTTGCAGTGAGCCCCCCGTGAAGACTGGCATCCGATTCCATAATGAGGTCCGGCTGGGGCCCAAAGATCGCCCTGCCATTCCACACCAAGAGATTGTGGATCCACCACATCAACTCGTATGTGGTCTCTACGTCCAAAGCGAGAGTGTCAGCATAAGACGCTCCCGCCCCTTGGATGCGCAATTTTGAGGCGTTGCAGCGCTCGATAGTGTAGAGGTGTCGGAAAAATCGCCTGAATGGATGATGCCAAGAGACCGATTATCCCCACCAGATGTCTCAGGGACACCTGAGGCAACGTAAGGGAGTGTTTTAATTCCTTGCGAATAGCTCGAACTTTCGATTGGGGAAGACAGAGTCTGAGCGACAGAGTCTATGGTGAAACACAAAAACTCCATGGATGTGGAGGGGATTAGGCAAGATTTTTCCTGGTTGATGATGAATCCCAGGTTGGAGATGAGCGTCATGGACATTTCCAAGTGTTCCTGGAGGACTGAGGGACTGTGGGCCATGAACAGGATATCGTCTAGTTAAATAATTAATCGCACTCCCCGGCGGCAAAGCCAAGCCACTACAGGGCACATCAGCTTGGTGAAACACCACAGGGCGGAAGAGAGGCCGAAAGGGAGGCACATGAACCGGCACAATTGATCGTTACATCGAAAACTTAGTAAATATCTGGAACTGGGTTCCACAGGGACCGTCAGGTAGGCATCCTTGAGGTCTAGTTTGGCCATCCAATCCCCCAGGAGAAGCATGTCCCTTTAGGAGATGGATGCCCTCCATTTTGAAGTGGCGATACTGGACAAACGTGTTCAAAGTCTTGAGATTGATAACAGGGCGCATTAGGCCCTCTTTCTTTTGAACTAAGAAGATGTTGCAGACAACTCTTGCGCGGCCCGTGGGGGTTAGTTCTATCACCCCTTTCTGGTATAGTTTGGATAAACCTTGCACATAGACGTCTGTGCCTTGTCGAGGGCCGTAAAGGCACCTACATACTTGTCTAGCTTCTTAATAAAGGAGTCCTCAAATAGGAGCCCTTGAGCATCTTTGCCCGCCTTTCTATGGCGAGAGATGTGTTGACATTTCCCGCTATACAGATGGCCCCCTGAATCCACCCCCTGAGCGCCTCAGGGTACACCTGCTTACCCACCGCTTTAGCGGATTCGGCCATGTCAAAGATTTTTGCCAGAGGGCCTGTTATATCCAGCAGCTTGGCACGCCCTCAGGGCAGAGTCTAAACCCTTGCGAGGTTTGAACCCCGTCTTTGCCAAGAACTGCACCATTTTTGGGTCACCACTGCTGTTGCGCAAATTTTGTCCGGGATTAGTGGCCGTGGGCATTCAGCCTGTAGCTTGCAGCGGGCCTCCTTATTGAGAGGTTTGCGAATCATGGCCTCCATATATTGTACCACATGTGTGGCCGGGAGCCATTCTGAAGACCGGGGGTGGTGTAACGAGTCAGGATCAAACAGCGGCTCTCCTACCAGATCCGTAAGGGAAACGGCAGACCCTGAAGCTACATCTGGGTAAGCGCCAGGAGGCGGCAGGCTCGGAGAGGGATCACCCTGTGAAGTCGGATCCACCACAGTATCTGCCAAATCCTCCTCTGAACCATGCAGAGATTGCAACTGTGCCTCCTCCTCAGACTCCCTATTGGAGTTGGACTCGGCTCGGGCTGTGACCGCGCCGACTTCCATAACCGCGCATGTTCTGCCTGGCGCGGACAGGCTCTCTTACGAGATCCAAGCGTGTTCTCAAGTGATGGAGCAAAACTATCAGTCATGTGAGTTCTGGATGCAGAAGAAGGTGGTAACAGCAGTAAATTTAAACCCTGGTGTGCTGAATGAGGCTGGGCTACCAGAACCTGGGAAATGGAGTGTGTAAGGACAGAGGACATAGAGCCCATAGCCGTAATTATGGCATTTGAAATTGATTGCTGCAGCGCTAAGGCTTGAGCCTCTAAAGCAGAGGGCTCTATTACTCTCCTGGGGGATGGGGACACCTGGCCCCTGGAAGAAGGGTCCTGTGGGGGCAATGCAGGGGGTGGTGTAAAACTTGATGGCTGATGCGCCATTTTAATAATGATGCTGGGGGTAAGTCACCCCGCAGGAAAACCAAACCGGTGGTAAAGAGGGGTACAATACAGAAAGAACCTAGGAGCAGGCTTTTTTGCGCAAACCGTAGAGCCACAGGGCCGTAAGAGACTGCGGTCAAATGCGGGAAGACGGGGTGTGGTCGCCAGAAAACTCTGAGGAAACAAATCCCCCGTCCCCGAGATCGGACCAGAGATCTCACGAGATCTCTGGTCCGAAGATCAGGCAAGAAGACGAGCACTGTCCGGCAGAGAAAATGGTGCCCGCGACCAGAAGAACTGCAAGAGGAAGGAGAAGGTGCACCCTCCGGCAGGTAAAAACAGAGAACTAAGGTGCAACACTAACCGCCCGGAGGCCTCACTCAGGCCAGGAGGGAAAGACCGAGCCTTAGGGGGAGCGGAGCTGAGGGAAGAACTCTATATGTCGGAACGCCCTCACAGCAATAGATAAGGAAATTACAAATACACAGATATAAATCTGAATAGAATACAGAATATAGAATATAAAAACGTGAGACGCCCCAGACGGCGTACCCGGGGTCAAGGAACGGCTGAGGACTCTGACGGGGCGAGCTGCAAAATGGGTCTGCTATGACAGAGAACAAACCAAACACAAATGTACTTATCTGGTAGCAGCAAAGAAAGAGGAGGATCCCAGTACGAAGACGCTATATATACACTGGGACTAAGGGGAGGGGCTGTTGCCATGGTTTCTGTGTCCTCATTGTTTTTATTTGCTGCTATGGTAAAATCAGTACAGAGAAAGATGAGCAAAAGGAGCCTCCGTGTCGTGATATAAAATCACTCGTAGACCCATAGACAACTCCTTTAAGGAAGTGTGTACCAAGGAGGCACCCGTAGACAATAGCGTGTGACGTGACACTGAAGGTCCGCAATCTTAGTTATACACAGCACGGCTTTCTCTTCGTGCGTGCGCTACTGTCTGGAGCCACACGCAGGAGAAGGAGGGAGTTGAAGACACAGCTACAGCGAGAAAGAAAGTGAAAGCAATTTGGGTAAACTCTATCCCACAGCACCAACGGCAAGTACTGTTATTATGTCTATTGGAATCTTATATAGTCAGGGCGAGTTCCCCATTGCTCTATTGTGTTGTCAATTTTCATATCATTAAGCGTACTGGCAATTAACCCTCAAGAACCCAGCAGCAGTGCAAACACACCTAGGACCATCTGGTGTAGCACTTATTGGCGGCAGCGCTGGTATCGCCAGATATTGTTTTGAGTATGAGTTTTGCTTCATACACAGTGGTTTCACACCCACTGCCATAACAGTCCCCTTGTCAGTCAGTCTCTTTTTTTCTAAACATAATAACCAGACTAACCCTGGTCCAGTGTACAACTTACCTCCTCATAGAAACCAATTATATTAGTTTGACAGGACTAATCCATCATACATCTGTTCTGATATGACGTTATACACTAATTTTCATTGAAGGGTTTCTACCACCTCATTTTGACCTAATTAGCTCTCAGACACTAGCGATCTGCTAGTGTCTGATCTACCTAACAATGCTATTTTCAGACCTTTGTGTGGATCCGTTTCACTAAAAAACTAACTTTTATTGATATGCTAATGAGCCTCTGGCTCACTATGTATGCCGCCCCGCTCGTCCGTCAAGCCCGCCCATCTCCTCTAGAATGCCATCCTCTATCTCAGCCAGCAGACGAATTCTTGCGCCTGCGCCGTGTGCATCCGTTTTCGGTGGAGGCTCAGTGACTGTCTGAACGCTCCCTGCATCGGCACCTCCACTGCGCCATCTGTTCCTCGGAGCACTGTGACGTAATCGGCGCAGGCGCAGTGGAGATGTCTGTGCAGGGAGCGGTCAGACATCCACTGCGCCTGCGCCGAATACAGACTTGCACGGCGCAGGCGCGAGAGTTCGTCCGCTGGCTGAGATGGAGGATGGCATTCTAGAGGAGATGGGCGGGCTTGACGGACGAGCGGGGCGGCATACAGTGTGAGTAGACTGAGCCTCTAGGTGCTGAAAAGACGCCCCCATAGCACCTAGAGGCTCATTAGCATATCAATAAAAGTTTTTTTTGTGAAACGGATCCACACAAAGGTCTGAAAATAGCATTGTTAGGTAGATCAGACACTAGCAGATCGCTAGTGTCTGAGAGCTAATTAGGTCAAAATCCTTTAACCACCTCAGCTCCCCTAGCTTAAACACCCTTAATGACCAGACCACTTTTTACAATTCTGCACTACACTACTTTCACCATTTATTGCTCGGTCATGCAACTTACCACCCAAATGAATTTTACCTCCTTTTCTTCTCACTAATAGAGCTTTCATTTGGTGGTATTTCATTGCTGCTGCCATTTTTACTTTTTTTGTTATTAATCGAAATTTACCGATTTTTTTTTTTTTTTTATTTTTTTTTTTTTAGCCAAAAAAATAAAAAATGACTTTTCACTTTCAGTTGTAAATTTTATTGTATTTTTTAATCGACATCTATATATAAATTTTTCTCTAACTTTATTGTTCTACATGTTTGGGTTTGGGTAAAAGTTATAGCGTTTACAAACTATGGTACAAAAATGTGAATTTCCGCTTTTTGAAGCAGCTCTGACTTTCTGAGCACCTGCCATGTTTCCTGAGGTTCTACAATGCCCAGACAGTAGAAAAACCCCACAAATTACCCCCATTTCACAAAGTAGACACCCTAAGGTATTCGCTGATGGGCATAGTGAGTTCATAGAACTTTTTATTTTTTGTCACCAGTTAGCGGTAAATGATTATTTTTTTTTCTTACAAAGTCTCATATTCCACTAACTTGTGACAAAAAATAAAAACTTCCATTAACTCACCATGCCCATCACGAAATACCTTGGGCTGTCTTCTTTCCAAAATGGGGTCACTTGTGGGGTAGTTATACTGCCCTGGCATTTTAGGGGCCCTAATGCGTGAGAAGTAGTTTGAAATCAAAATGTGTAAAAAATGCCGTGTGACATCCTAAAGCTTCTCTTTGAATGTGGGCCCCTTTGCCCATCTAGGCTGCAAAAAAGTCTCGCACATGTGGTATCGCCGTACTCAGGAGAAGTTGGGCAATGTGTTTTGGGGTGTCATTTTACATATACCCATGCTGGCTGAGATAAATATCTCGGTCAAATGCCAACTTTGTATTACAAAATGGGAAAAGTTGTCTTTTGCCAAGATATTTCTCTCACCCAGCATGGGTATATGTAAAATGACACCCCAAAACACATTGCCCAACTTCTCCTGAGTACGGCGATACCACATGTGTGACACTTTTTTGCAGCCTAGGTGGGCAAAGGGGCCCACGTTCCAAAGAGCACCTTTAGGATTTCACAGGGCATTTTTTACACATTTTGATTGCAAAGTGCTTCTCACACATTAGGGCCCCTAAAATGCCAGGGCAGTATAACTACCTTACAAGTGACCCCATTTTGGAAAGAAGACACCCCACAGTATTTTGTTATGGGTATAGTGAGTTCATGGAAGTTTTTATTTTTTGTCACAAGTTAGTGGAATATGAGACTTTGTAAGAAAAAAAGAAAAAAAAATCATTTTCCGCTAACTTGTGACAAAAAATAAAAAATTCTAGGAACTCGCCATGCCACTCACGGAATACCTTGGGGTGTCTTCTTTCCAAAATAGGGTCACTTGTGGGGTAGTTATACTGCCCTGGCATTTTAGGGGCCCTAATGCGTGAGTAGTTTGAAATCAAAATGTGTAAAAATTGCCCTGTGAAATCCTAAAGGTGCTCTTTGGAATGTGGGCCCATTTGCCGACCTAGGCTGCAAAAAAGTGTCACACATGTAGTATTGCCGTACTCAGAAGAAGTAGGGCAATGTGTTTTGGGGTGTCTTTTTACATATACCCATGCTGGGTGAGAGAAATATCTCGGCAAAGGAAAACTTTTAAAAAAAATGTATACAAAGTTGGCATTTGACCAATATATTTATCTCACCCAGCATGGGTATATGTAAAATGACACCCCAAACACATTGCCCAACTTCTCCTGAGTACGGCGATACCACGTGTGACACTTTTTTGCAGCCTAGATGCGCAAAGGGGCCCAAATTCCTTTTAGGAGGGCATTTTTAGACATTTGGATCCCAAGACTTCTTCTCATGCATTAGGGCCCCTAAAATGTCAGGGCAGTATAAATACCCCACATGTGACCTCATTTTGGAAAGAAGACACCCCAAGGTATTTAATGAGGGGCATGGCGAGTTCATAGAAAAAAAAAATTGGGGCACAAGTTAGAGGAAATAGATTTTTTATTTTTCATTTTTTTTCTCATAAAGTCTCACTTTCCGCTAACTTGGGACGAAGATTTCAAATTTTCATGGACTCAATATTCCCCTCAGCGAATACCTTGGGTTGTCTTCTTTCCAAAGTGGTGTCATTTGTGGGGTGTTTGTACTGCCCTGGCATTTGAGGGTCTCTGCAATCATTACATGTATGGCCAGCATTAGGAGTTTCTACTATTCTCCTTATAGTGAGCATATAGGTAATGAGTTTTTCTTTTTTCCCGTTCAGCCTCTGGGCTGAAAGAAAAAATGAACTGCACAGATTTCTTCATTCACATCGATCAATGTGGATGGAAAAAATCTCTGCCCCCCAAATAAAAGGAGCGGAAAGGCGTCTGCCAGGACATAGGAGCTCTGCCCAACATCCATACCCACTTAGCTCGTATGCCCTGGGAAACCCGATTTCTCCATTCACATCAATCGATGTGGATGAATAAATCATTTCCGGGATTATATATATTTTTTTAATATACAAAGTGTTTGCCAAAATCATATGAACACCGCCGCCCCCTCAGCTCATATGCCTCGGCAAACATATCTTTTACTGCAGAGGAGAAATCTCGTCTTGCAGCGCCGCATACACCAACTTTTGTGTAATCTGACAGCAGCGCAATGCTTCTGTCAGAATGCACATCAGTGCAAGGTAAAAAAAACTAAACAAAAAAGAAAAAACCAGTCCGCAACGCAATAAATGTATTAACTTTATAATAACATTTGAACGGAACATATAAACTTTATTTAACTTTTTGAACAGAACGTTAACTTTTTTGCTTACCGGTGATTTTCTTTTTCTTTTTTTTTACTTTTATAGGACAAACCTCTCCTTCCGCATGGGACAATGTGCAAAGCGCAAATCGCCCAAAGATGTGGCGAAGTACATTATGCACTTTGTCCCAGGTGAAAGGAGAGGTTTGCAGCAGCTGTGAGTGAAAGGGCCCTAATAGCCCTGTGTGCCTGTCCTGTGTAACGCAATCCCTATGCTAAGTGTACCTGTGTGTGGTACTTCCGGAAACACTCCCCAAAGCATAGGGCAGGGTGGTCAGGACAGTCAGGACAGAAATAGCGGGTGTCGCGCCTTATTCCACTCCTGCTACAGACACAACATCTTTTTCTGGGTGACGGTTGGGTTGAGGTACCAGAAACGACACTGGGGAAATGTCGCTCGTGTAGACAGCTCACTACACTGGTCGATGGGGCCACGGAACCTCCTGGATACAGGAGGTTCTCGATGATTTCTTCCTGAAATTTGAGGAAGGATCCTGTTCTCCCAGCCTTACTGTAGAGAACAAAACTATTATATGCAGCTAATTGAATCAAATATACAGACACCTTCTTATACCAGCGCCTGGTGCGTCGGGAAACTAAATAAGGTGGCAACATCTGGTCATTGAAGTCCACCCCTCCCATGAGCGAATTATATTCGTGGACACAGAGGGGCTTTTCAATGACACTGGTTGCTCGTTCTATTTGTATTGTCGTGTCTGCGTGAATGTAGGAGAGCATGTAAACCTCACGCTTGTCTCTCTATTTCACCGCACACAGTTCTTCGTTACACAAGGCAGTCCTCTCCCCCCTTGCAAGACTATGGTAACGAGCCGTTGGGGGAAGCCCCAGCGACTAGGTCGTGCGGTGCCACAGCAGCCAATCTGTTCTAGAAACAAATGCCTGAAGAGGGGCACACTTGTGTAGAAATTGTCCACATAAAGATGGTACCCGTTGCCAAATAAGGGTGACACCAAGTCCCAGACTGTCTTCCCACTGCTCCCCAGGTATACAGGGCAACCGACCGTCTCCAGGGTCTGATCTTTACCCTCATAGATCCGAAATTTGTGGGTATAGCCTGTGGCCCTTTCACAGAGCTTATACAATTTGACCCCATAGCGGGCCCGCTTGCTTGGGATGTATTGTTTAAAGCCAAGGCGCCCGGTAAAATGTATAAGGGACGCGTCTACGCAGATGTTTTTCTCAGGGGTATACAAATCTGCAAATTTCTTGTTGAAGTGGTCTTTGAGGGGCCGAATTTTGTGGAGCCGGTCAAAAGCTGCAGCGCTTGCAAAGTGATTGTGCAGTAATAAAAAATAAATAAACATTTTGTCACTGCGGCCGTGGGTGAATGCACGTTTGGGCGACCGATCAGGCCTGATTGGGCAAACCCTGCGTTTTGGGTGGAGGGCGAGCTAAGGTGACACTAATACTATTATAGATCTGACTGTGATCAGTTCTGATCAGTTACAGATACTATAAAAGTACAAATGCTGATTAGCGACACGCTAATCGGCGACTGCGGTGGGCTGGGCGCTAAACGATTGCTAACTACCTAACCAAGGGGCCTTAACTATCCTAAAACTATCAGTCAATACCAGTGAAAAAAAAAAAAGTGACAGTTTACTCTGATCACTTTTTTCCCTTTCACTAGGGGATTGACAGGGGCGATCAAGGGGTTAATTGGGGTGATGGGGGTGATCTGGGGGCTAAGTGTTGTGTCTTGTGTACTCACTGTGTTCTGTGCTCCTCTGCTGAAACCAACCAACGAAAAGGACCAGCAGAGGAGTACAGCAGCCATTTAACACACTATATTTTTAAATATAATGTGTTAACTGGCTTCTGATTCGTTTTTTTGAAAATCAGCCTGCCAGCGACTATCATTGGCTGGCAGGCTGATGACTAACTTGTCCTTTAACTTTTGCCGACCCGCGATGCACATGCGCGGGCCGGCTGTGAGCGTAATCTTGCATCTCGCGAGATGACGCATAGATGCGTGACTGTGCCTGAGTGAGCCGCCTCCGGAACGCGATCCTGCGTTAGGCGGTCCGGAGGCGGTTAAGGTACTCCAGGATGGCACCGCTTTGAAAACCTTCTGTTTAGCAAATCCAGTCAATTTCAGGGCAGGGCCAGAGGCCATGAAAGAGATCTGTGGCTTTCTGAGCACAGCATGGGCATTCAGTTATCCAGTCCTATTTGACTGGTGTTACATTCAATATTAAATGTAAAAATAGCCCGAATAATTTTCTGATGCATTTCCCTCCACATTTAATTCACTATAGCTCTCTGACGTGCTAATAATCCCTGCTTGGCCAGGTCTTTAACATCAGCAATATTCAAAATGGACTCCCATTTCTTCAACACAGCATCTGAGTTTTGAGTATGAAACCTGTCTCTCAATTCTTGGTACAATAAACATTGGAATCTCAATATAAAGTTGTCAAAAGCATTAGGAGCCCACTTATTAGACATGACACCGTAAATCCTTGCAGTATGATTTAATCTGCACCATTAGTAGTAAAATAGTCCTCGCCAGTTTGAATGTAGAGGACAGCTCAGAAGAAGTAGCCTAACGCTGTTCCTTGGGATGAAATAGGTCCCCCAATGTAACGACAACTTTTTTTTAGACCACTTCCTGAATTACTTATTAATGTGCCCTGGCAAAGAATTCTGGTTGTCTTCAAAGGCAGATGTTTGAAGATTTGATATGAGAGGCCAAATTGTTTGCAGAGAATCTTCCATGTTGAAATTGTGTTATCGTTTAATGAAAGTTGGTAGTAGGGAAAGTTTGTGTACTGTGACGAATACCGTACCCCGGCTGACGTCGGACGTCAACTACATCGAGCTCACGAGATACGGTATGGTCACTCGTTACCAAGCTGGAGGAGTGCGTAAGGTCAGTCTTGGTACAGTTTTTACAGATTCCTCCTGTCCACATGGGCACAGAGAGGCAAAAAGCTGAGAGAGCCTTTTCACTGCCCCAGTGAAACAGCGTGTTCTCAGCCCGGGAAGACTGCCACCAGTTTCTTGTTTGATATAAGCCCTGTCCGCTAACGGGATTATATAGGGTAAGAAACCAACCCGCGGTAGCGTATATCTAGGCCGAAACATGGACGTGGGGATTCGTGATCGAGATACAAGACAGCACAAGATTAAATTATATATTTAATCGCCTTAAGGGCTCACTAGAAATAACACTATACACACAAAGAATATATATATAGTGGTTTGAGGTTACAAATACAGGTGGTATGGTACAAACAGGATTAAACAGAGCAAAAGTCAGTTTACCAGATATAGGAGTCCTTTGGGTTGTGATGAATGGAAACAGCTGATTAACCACTCTGGACTCCTCCTATAGTAACACTATCCCTGAGTGCAGCCCTCATTACCCCTGCTCTACGTGTTTCTGTGCGGTGGTATGCCCGCCCTTCATCAGGAGCAGGTACAGGAGGTAATTTAGTATTGTGTTTGATATTTGAATCCCTGCACAGAGTGGTGTGCAGGATCGCAGTGTATCGGCGCTGTGACAGCCGTATCAGCCGCCTGAACGCCAGCTCTAAATAGCTCTAACTCCTTCCCCAGCAAGCACAGTTACAGAGGGTAGCCAGTCACAGCGGAGGTGTGTCACGCCTCTCCTCCCGCTGCGCGGCACCCACTACAGGTTTACAGTGGTGATCATTGTTGGACTGGGGTACCTAGGGCCCACCAGTAACATTTATTTTGTGGGCCCACAGTATCGATACATTCAAATACAATAAATAATCAAACAAGTTTTTTATATGAACATAGGCTGGTTGAGGTGCTGTACATTGAATATATGTATGTAGATTTCACTGCAGACATATTTATTTATTTATTTTTTTTTTTTTTTTTTTTTTTTTATTATTTTATAAACAGTATAAAGACAAGTTTCTAATCACATATCAGACAGTGTATCATATTCATGCCAGAGAGCAGACACGTACAACAAAAACAGCTGTAATCAGGGCAGTCCAGCTGTAATACCAGTTCATAGGCACAGAATCCACAGCCCAGAAAACACAGTGGAAAAAAAAAGGAAAAACATAACCCACCCCCCCCCCGCCCCCCCCCACCCCCCACCCATTTCCACCTGGCTTGGTGCGGCCGCCTCGAGGGGCGGCGGAATATTCTTGCCCCCCTCGTAAGAATTTTTCATTCGAACCTTTACAGTTTCACATATGTTTCACGTATGTTTTTTGCGTGGGCTGTGTTGATAGAGTTTATCTTTTAGGAGTATGTAATGGTTTGTTGGTGTATATTTATACCGTGGTCTCCACTTCTGAAAAATCATCAATTCTGATCAGGGGTATTACGGCTAGCTATTTCCCTTCTCTGTAGGCCCATTCCGATGGCGTCGTTTAGTCCGCGTCGTTTCATACCCTCAAAGTGTGTTATTCTCGTCCTTAAACTTTGCCAATCATTAATTGTTGGGGGTCTATCTTTCACCCACTGTCTCAAGATAATCACTTTGGCCAGTAGAAACCCCTTTAACCAGTATACCTGTTCGTTTTTGGGGGTTATATTTATTAGTGTGCTCCACACATATTTATTAGTGTGCTCCATCTAAGGGATTAGATGTCACTTACAGCATCTTTGATTATATATCATCATGAGGTTAGGGATCGTGCATATTATTTCAGGGAAAATAACCTGCGAGCTTATAGGGGTGATGGTTGCATCTATGTACTGTTGGTTTCTGTGCAGAGACATAATGTACAAGGTCGTGGACACACATGGTATATGCCCATTTGTGCCTTATGAGTCATGACCATTACACGGATCATCCATGGATTAAAGCAGAGCTATGTATGGTAAAGTTGTTCCTCACCACACTTTGACATAGTATATTATATGCCATATACAGTTGTGTTCAAAATTATTCAACCCCCAATGCTGTAAAGGGTTTTAGGGAATTTAGTGTATATTTTTAATTGTGTTCAGAATGAAATCTTACAAGGACTTTTTAAAGAACCAAATGCAACTAAAATTACGTAAATTGTTTTTGTAATACAGTATTAAATGTTTTTTTTTGTGATTTCTTCATTGACACAATTATTCAACCCCTTAAAGACTACCACTCTTAAGAACAGAGGTTCATTCAAGTGTTTTCGATCAGGTATTGAAAACACCTGTGGATGTCAAGGAGCAATCAAGCATAATAAGCACCAATTAGGCAGATTTAAAAGGACTGTGATACTCAGCTCCTTCTAGACATTTACTGATGTGTTTACAAACATGGTGAAGTCAAGAGAATGGTCCAGGAAGACAAGAGAAGAGGTGATTTCTCTTCACATGAAGGGCAATGGCTATAAGAAGATTGCAAAGATGTTAAACATACCAAGAGACACCATAGGAAGCATCATTCGCAAATTCAAGGCAAAGGGCACTGTTGAAACGCTACCTGGTCGTGGCAGAAAGAAGATGCTGACTTCGACCGCTGTGTGCTACCTGAAGGGCAAAGTGGAGAAAAGTCCCCGTGTGACTGCTGAGGAACTGAAAAAAGATTTGTCAGATGTGGGTACTGAAGTTTCAGCTCAGACAATAAGGCGCACACTGCGTAATGAAGGCCTCCATGCCAGAACTCCCAGGCGCACCCCTTTGCTGTCTTCAAAGAATAAGAAGAGTCGACTGCAGTATGCCAAAAGTCATGTTGACAAACCACAAAAGTTTTGGGATAGTGTTCTGTGGACTGATGAAACAAAATTAGAACTGTTTGGGCCCATGGATCAACACTATGTTTGGAGGAGGAAGAACAAGGCCTATGAAGGAAAGAACACCTTGCCTACTGTGAAGCATGGCGGGGGGTCAATCATGCTTTGGGGCTGTTTTGCTTCTACAGGTACAGGGAAGCTTCAGCGTGTGCAAGGTACCAGGAGATATTGTCACGGCTGAGGATGGGGAAAACCCTCAGCCGTGCGATGCCAGAAGATGAACAGGGCCAGGACAGGAATCAGAGAGCAGGTCACCTCCTACACATCCCTAATTCTAACCCTGTCTCCTATCTGTATTAGCCAACCCTTAAGGTAGGGAGGGCTCATACTCCGGAACCTGATATTCCTGCTAGCCCTCCGGGTGGCCCTGGACTAGGAGCAGGGTAAGACGACCTGTTCCTCCTAGACACGGAGGAACAGGAGTCTCACTGGCCAAGCTACATAGAAAAGGGAACATGAACAGACATATGGCAATGACTGGTAAGTGAGACTAGTACCACACTTACCTGCCACAGACACACGACCTGGAACCCATGTACAAGTGCTGCTGTCCACAACAACACAAAGGACACAGCACACAACAGACATTACACGGGAACCCAGGAAACCATATGCTGCAATAATAAAGAGACCAAACAAACATCTTCTAAACACCATACATAAACCTTATGACCACAAGGATGGCCCCCACTGGCAGATGGTATAACAGGAGGATGTCTCCAGCAACCATGGCTGAAGAACCCCTCAGCTAACTGATCTCAGCAGAGGCTAAATAGCCCATGTAGCCACACCCACACAGACACACCCAGTGATCACACACACAGAAGAGAGTTAACCCTTCCAACACAAGGCAAGGGAAGACATAAACACACACTTCACCTGTTGCCACGGGCAACGGCATGCGTGGCAACCATGTCTTGGGGATCAGCCATAGGGCTGAGACACTGCCACCACATGCACACAACACCACACGTTGCCACGGGCAACCAAGTGAAGGAAAGTGTCACAAAACACACCATAGGCCGTGACAGATATTGGATGAAAATGTGATGCAGTCCGTCACAAACCTGAGGCTTGGGAGACGTTGGACCTTTCAACAGGACAATGATCCCAAGCATACCTCCAAGCCCACTAGAGCATGGTTGCAGATTAAAGGCTGGAACATTTTGAAGTGGCCAACGCAGTCACCAGACTTCCGATTGAGAACCTCTGGTGGGACTAACCCTGGGTTCACACCTGAGCGTTCCTCAAACGCGCGTTTTACGCGCGTTTTTTGTAATAGTAAACGCGCGTTTGACGCGCGTTTGTGTCATTGACTGCAGAGTCCTATGGCCACAAACGCGCGTCAAAACGCCCCAAAGAAGCTCAAGTACTTGTTTGAGCGTCGGGCGTTTTACAGCGCGTTCGTACTCGCTGTAAAACGCCCAGGTGTGAACCATTCCCATAGGGAAGCATTGGATTTCATGTCTTGAGCGTTTTACAGCGCGTTTGAACGTGCTGTAAAACGCTCAGGTGTGAACCCAGGGTTAAAGAAAGCAGTAGCAGCGCGCAAGCCTAAGAATGTGACTGGAGGCTTTTGCTCATGAAGAATGGGCGAAGATACCCGTAGATCGCTGCCAGACACTTGTGTCAAGCTATGCTTCACGTTTAAAAGCTGTTATAACTGGAAAAGGATGTTGTACTAAGTACTAAGATTGAATGTCACTTGGGGGTTGAATAAAACTGATAATTATGTGAGCACAGAAAATACATTTGTGGTTATTTCATTATACATGTTATGTTATATTTGTCTGACTTACAAGTGCCTCTTTGATTTAATTGTAAACAAGATGACTGAAATTATCAAAATCAATGTCAAACTGGCCAAAACACTCAATTTCAGTGGGTGTTGAATAATTTTGAACACAACTGTAGCTTTATATCCTTGCTGGAGTGAGAAATCACCCCAGATAAAGCATGCATATGAAATTGCATCATTTAGACCCTGCAGTTTCACAGTTTGCATCCTGAAGATCCACTCGGCTTCTCTACGTAATAATAAAGTGTCCACATCACCCCCTCGTATAGGTCGTGTAATATGTTCATTACCCTGAAATTGAACTCGTGCCCCTTCCTCAGTATGGCACTCGATCATATGACATGCAACTGGTGTTTCCGCCTCATTCCTGATATCAGAAAGATGTTCACTGATCCTCTTTCTGAATTCACGTTTTGTTTTGCCGATATATTGTATCCCGCATGTACAAGTGAGGAGATAAATCACTCCTATCGTTTAGCAATTTATGAATGATCTTAGTTCATATGTTGCCCCTGTACTGGTGCTACTGAAATATTTGCCCTTCTTTATGTACTTACAGAAGGAGCCTGTTCCGCATTGGAACGTGCCTTTGGCGTAATTTTTCTGCCACAACTTAGTTGGTTTTTGGGCCACATACAAACTGTGGACCAACCGGTCTCTTAAATTGCAATTCCGACGATAGGTGATAGGATTTTGTGTCGGCAAATGCCCAATGTCGGTGTCTAATTTCAGAATCCCCCAGTAGGTTGACATGATCTCCTTAATCTCTCGATGGGATCTATCATATGTGCCGACAATCCTGCACGTATTATCTTCCTCACTCCTAGCCTTTGGGCACAAAAGTTGTTTGCGATTGCAACTAAGTGCATGTTGGTATGCCCTTTTTAAAGGTTGTTGATGGTACCTGCAGTTCTTAAACCGAGCCTGCAGGTCCCTCGCTGTCACCCTAAAATCTGCTAGCTCTGAGCAGTTTCGCCGGGCTCTCATATACTGCCCTTTAGGGATCCCCATTGTCGGGGCTAGTGGGTGGCCGCTCTCCCACCTCAAGAGATTATTCGTGGCAGTCGATTTCCTGAATAAATTATTTGTTTTTCTGCCTGCTGTATCCAATGTGATTGAGATGTCCAGAAATGATAACTCCCTGGCCTCTATAGTGGATGTCAAGAATAGCCCCAGTTGATTTTTATTCAATTCCGCAACAAATTGATGGAATTTGTTCTCTTCCCCTCTCCATAAGATAAACATATCATCGATAAATCTGATCCAGAGTATTATCGATGACGTGAATTGTTCCATCTCCTCAGAGAACACAACCTCACTCTCCCAACAGCCCAGGAAGAGGTTAGCATATGTCGGGGCACATGGATTCCCCAACGCCATCCCCCTGAGCTGGTGGAAGATCTGGCTAGAAAATAAAAACAAATTGTGTCAAGATGAACGTGATTATTAAGATTATTTCTTATGAAATTAATCACCCCTTTGCTGGAGAAAAAATTGTTTAGCCTGGCACCGTTTGTCATGGGGGATGGAGCTATATAGGGCTTTGACATCCAGGCTTGCTAGCCAAGTGTCCTCTTCACATTGGATCCTTTCCAATCTCTTTAGGACATCCATTGTATCCCTTACATAGGACGGGAGTCCCGCCACGAATGGTCTTAGAATTACCTCCACATAGGTACTAATGTTTGATGTGAGACTCCCTATCCCAGATGCAATCGGTCGCCCTTAAAGGGGTATTCCCACTTCATTAAATAGGGTTACATTAAATCATTGCCCCCCCACTGAACATTTCTTATTATACAGGATACAGGTAATAAAAAAAAAAACATACCATTCGGCATAAAAATGCTCCTTTCACTCCCCTGTGTTTATACTGGTATCCCATGGATACGGCCACATACTTGCGGGGCATGTATGGGCCGCGCCTGCGCACAATGTCCTACCTTCTCCCCAGCCGGCCGCTCAAGAACGCGCACGCTGGCTGAGGCCGCGCATGCCCAAAGAGATCACAACAGCCGTGTCTGACCCTGCATGCTGGAGATAGTGCCGGGGAGAGAAACGATCTGCCTGCCACGCTGCTGTCCTGCAGATGCTAGAGGAGGAAGGAGGATCACAGTGATTGATATGCTCCCCTATTAGTCCCGGGCCGACTCCTTCTGGGCGCTGGAGCACACGGCGTCCTCGGTTGCTATGACGCCGTGCGCTCCCTCCTGCCGCTGGAATACAGTGATACACTCTTATAGATCATAGCAGTGTATTACTGTTTTCCGGCAGCAGGAGGGAGCGCACGGCATCATAGCAACCGAGGACGCCGTGCCACAGATGCCCCCCACCCCATAAGTGCCATCCACAGATGCCCCCCCACCCCATAAGTGCCATCCACAGATGCCCCCCCACCCCATAAGTGCCATCCACAGATGCCCCCCCACCCCATAAGTGCCATCCACAGATGCCCCCCACCCCATAAGTGCCATCCACAGATGCCCCCCCACCCCATAAGTGCCATCCACAGATGCCCCCCCACCCCATAAGTGCCATCCACAGATGCCCCCCCCACCCCATAATTGCCATCCACAGATGCCCCCCCACCCCATAAGTGCCATCCACAGATGCCCCCCCACCCCATAAGTGCCATCCACAGATGGCCCCCCCCCCCCATAAGTGCCATCCACAGATCCCCCCCCCCCCCCCATAAGCTGGGTAATAAGTCTGTGATGGTATCGGACATCGGGAAAGCTGGGTAATAAGTCTGTGATGGTATCAGACACCGGGAAAGCTGGGTAATAAGTCAGTGAATATATCTATCTATATCTAGCACAGATCATATGGCTACTAGCTAACATGCATTTGGGCTGTAGTGATTTATTGTTTTTGCTGCATTGGTTTGTAACACAGATTTTATGTGTAAAAGTGTATTAGAATGCAGGACAGCCACAAGTTACTACATTAGTTCACTAGCATTGGTCAGTGGTCACTGAGTGATTCCCCAGCAGGGGGAGGGGCTTTACATACTCTGCAGGCTGCCAGACTGATGACTCATCCACATGAACGAGCACGCAAGGACTGAGCTCTCAGGGTGAGTCATGAGGAGGCGTGGCTGGCCTTCACTCAACTGCCTGAGCCAAACCAGGAAGTTAACAGGACTTCTACTTCTACTGCTGGTAAGATTGAAAAAGCAAGATGGGAATACCCCATTAAGTTTTGTCAACCCTTTATGCAATTTCGGCAAGCTGTAAAATGTAGCCAATATTGGATAGTCAGGGCTTAGGAATATGAATTCATTTTTGCTTATGAGATTGTCTCCTTGGGCCTGACATGAATTCTCATTTAAGTTCCTCCCTGAACACAGATGTAGGGTCAGAGGGTAGCTTCTTATATGTCTGGGGGTCATTTAGGATGTTCATACACATTTTTTCTTATTGTTTGTAATCCAGAATAACAATATTACCCCCTTTATCTGATGGCTTGATTATTTCTTTATGAAGCTCCAATTGTTTAAGGGTCCGCCATTCCTCACGTCATGTTAATATCCCCTCTGTCACCCTCCCCTGTGTGACATCTGCAGGTAACGCAATTACTCGGTGACAACCGTTACAAACGTGTCAATTGGCATGTTATCGTTTACAGGGGGATGCTTTTTGGAAGGCTTCTTTAATTTTGTGAATGGCCCATCACCCATATTTTGCTGACCCTCGTCATATAGATCCGCTAGGAGTTGTACATCTGGGAGATCTTGTTCGTCTATACCCAACTCCTGGCAGGTGCGCTTATCATGAGTGATAAAAAAAACTTTTTCCATTTTAATTCGTGTGAGAAAAGTTGTAAATCTTTATTTAACCCACGCAAAAAAAAAAAAATCACGGAAAGGAACAAAAGACAGCTCCTTTTTAAGTAATCGTGCTTCAGATTCAAGTAGTGAACATGTATAAGTCACTTTAGGGGTAGATATTATTCCTTGTTCCGCAGAAAATAATCTGACACTGGGGGGGGGGGGGGTACTCTCTAAAAAAGCACCTCTATCATTTCTGTCCCTCCTCCCACGATTTCTACCACTAAAGGGTCTTCTCTGGCTTTGCGTAGCCCCTCTACCTCTCCCTGTATTATGTTCACTATCTGTGTCGCATTCAGATGATGAAAGTTCTGTATCGATCTCAAGTGGGGATTTTTTGCTTGGAGGTCATTGTAACGGATCTCCTACCACCCCGACCGGGTACCTCCGTTGATGTATGCTCCCAGTGCTTCCTGAGGACTCCAAGCACTCCGCTCTACACCAAAACCACCACAGGAGCCAGGAACAGCTCTTACAAGAGCTAGTAGTTATAGCCAGGGGAGTATAGCAAATCTTCAGCGTATAGCAATCCCCACACACATGAGACGAGGCTCTATGTTGAATGTAAAACAGGAACTCTTTAATGGGTAATTTTTCAGCCTTTTATGCAGGTCTTCAAGCAAGGGACACTCCCCCTGGGGCCCTTGTAGAAGACTGTGACAGTTTATATTTTAGCCAATCACATGCATTTACAGTATTGAAACCTTCCCAGCAATTGTACAAAAAAAAAAAACCTTCCCTCTGTCTGTAACGCAATCAACAAGATACAATGAGCATTGTCTTTGACGCAGTTAACTAACACACTGGCATTGTCTGAGACACAATCAACAAAATACAATTACCAAACGTAATGGGCTAACTTAATCACTCAGACAGAAAACACATTTTTCCCAACACACAGAAAACACCTCAAAACCCTACACATCCTCATACTGTATACATCCATTGATCGCTCTGATCTGGGTGAACAACATATCCAAAAATCACCCAGATCTGAGCAGGGGTTCCCGAATTCCATGGAAGTCACATTTGGCCGGCCGCAAGCATGGCTTTCCTGCCCAAAACAGTTCCACAGATTCAGAACTCCTTCAAAGTTAGTATGGGCCATAATCCTGGGGCAAGAGGCTGGCAACCAGGCCCCTCCAAAACCCAGTGGCGAGGTTGGTTTCGCTACAGTAAGGCCGAATGCACATGGCCGTGTTTGCGGCCGAGAGCGGGCCGTGAAAACCCTGCCGGGATTCCTGCTGACTGCTGGCGCGCACAGCGTCATGGGTTGCTATGACGCAGTGCGCTACATGCAGCCGCTCCTGTACAGTAATACACTATACTAGTGTATTACTGTCCAGCAGCGGCTGCATGAAGCGCACAGCGTCATAGCAACCCATGACGCCGTGCGCTCCAGCAGTCAGCAGGAATCCCGGCATGGTTTTCACGGCCCGCACTCGGCCGCGGAACACGGCTGTGTGCATTTGGCCTTATAATCAAAAATTCTTCCCTCCTTGAAATCTTTGATATCCCTATTGAACAATGAATGTTTCTTTTCTTTCAATTGGGCAGTGAACTTTTCGATGGTCTGTTATAAATTAATTTAATTTCTATTATACTCAGCGTTGTCACAGAATTTTCTGATTTGTTCTAGTTCGTTTTTCACATCCGACTCACTTTTACTCAACAATTTTTGTTCTTCCTCCAAGAAGCCTAAGAGAGGACTCTACTGATTCCTTTTCCCATTTGCTCAGGAATTCACTAGAATTCCTGAGCAAATTGGCTCGTAGGTAGGATTGGGTTTCTCAACCCCCTTGGAACAATATTATTTTTCAGATATGTTTCAAGGGCTTGTATCTCCCACCACGACCGTATATAGTGTTTATATGTCTTAGTGAGATTCTTGAAGGCAATTCTGTACTTGTCTTTCATGCTTTTTCCGGGAAAAAAACCCTGTAATAGATCACCCATCCATCTGTACGCAGTAATATCGCCAGATAGGAAACCTGACATTTTTCCTTACAAAAATTTAAAATAAATACTGAAAATGATAAACAATTGATGCTATGTATATGTCCCTAATTTGTCGATACTAAAAAATTATTACTGCCTGATAGGAACGCTAAAACAAAATAATAAACTGTATTACTTTATTCATTAAAACTGGAGTCAAAGACTCATAACTCAAAAGTATCAGGCTTGAGTATATCCCCAATGCGGAACATGCTCCTTCTGTAAGTACATAAAGAAGGGCAAATATTTTAGTAGCACCAGTACAGGGGCGACGTATGGACTAAGATCATTCAGAAATTGCAAAATGATGGGAGTGATTTATCTCCTCACTTGTACATTCGGGATACAATATATCGGCAAAACGAAACGTGAATTCAGAAAGAGGAATGGTAAATATCTTTCTGATATCAGGAATGAGGCGAGTTCAATTTCAGGGTATCTAACATATTACACATCCTATATGAGGGGGTGATGTGGACACTTTATTATTGCGTAGAGAAGCTGAGTGGATCTTCAGGATGCAAACTCTGAAACTGCAGGGTCTAAATGATGCAATTTTGTATGCATGCTTTATCTGAGGTGATTTCTCAATCCGGCAAGGATATAACGCTATATGGCATATAATATACTATGTCAAAGTGTGGTGAGGAACAACTTGACCTTACATAACTCTGCTTTAATCCACGGATGATCCGTGTAATGGTCATAAGCCACAAATGGGCATATGCAGTCAAGGCCATAAATATTGGGACATCGACACGATTCTAACATTTTTGGCTCTATACAACACCACAATAGAAATGAAACGAACAAGATGTGCTTTAACTGCAGACTGTCAGCTTTAATTTGAAGGTATTTACATCCAAATCAGGTGAAAGGTGTAGGAATTACAACAGTTTGCATATGTGCCTTCCACTTGTTAAGGAACCAAAAGTAATGGGACATAATAATAATCATAAATCAAACTTTCACTTTTTAACCCCTTAAGGACCAGGCCATTTTTTGCAAATCTGACCAGTGTCACTTTTAAGTGCTGATAACTTTAAAACGCTTTGACTTATCCAGACCATTCTGAGATTGTTTTTTCATCACATATTGTACTTCATGACACTGGTAAAATGAAGTAAAAAAATAAAATAATCTTTTTTATTAAAAAATACCAAATTTACCAAAATTTTGTAAAAAATTGTACATTTCCAAGTTTCAATTTCTCTACTTCTATAATACATAGTAATACTTACAAAAATATTTATTACTTTACATTCCCCATATGTTTACTTCATGTTTGGATCAATTTGGGAATGATATTTAATTTTTGGGGGATGTTACAAGGCTTAGAAGTTTAGAAGCAAATCTTGAAATTTTTTCAGAAATTTTCAAAAACCCACGTTTTAGGGACCAGTTCAGGTCTGAAGTCACTTTGTGAGACTTACATAATAGAAACCACCCCATTCTAGAAACTAAACCCCTCAAGGTATTCAAAACAAATTTTACAAACTTCGTTAACCCTTTAGGTGTTCCACAAGAGTTTCAGAATTAAGACTTGTTGGCTAATTTTCCATTTTAATCAATTTTTCGAAGTAACAAAGCAAGGGTTAACAGCCAAACAAAATGCTATATTTATTGCCCCGATTTATGTAGTTTGCAGAAACACCATGTCCCATTTGAAGCCCCCCTGATGCACCCCTAGAAGTAGAAACTCCATGAAAGTGACCCATCTAAGAAACTACACCCCTCGAGGTATTCAAAACTGATTTTTACAAACTTTAACCCTTTAGGTGTTGCACAAGAGTTATTGGCAAATGGAGATACAATTTAAAAATTTCACTTTTTTGGCAGATTTTCCATTTTAATATTTTTTTCCAGTTACAAAGCAAGGGTTAACAGCCAAATATTTATGGCTCTGATTTTGTAGTTTACAGAAACACCCCATATATGGTGGTAAACCGCTGTACGGGCACTACGGCAGGGTGCAGAAGGAAAGGAATGCCATATGGTTTTGGAAGGCAGATTTTGCTGGACTGTGTTTTTTTGACACAATGTCCCATTTGAAGCCCCCCTGATGCAGCCCTAGAGTAGAAACTCCAAAAAAGTGACCCCATTATAGAAACTACGGGATAGGGTGGCAGTATTGTTGGTACTAGTTTAGGGTACATACGATTTTTGGTTGCTCTATATTCCACTTTTTGTGATGCAAGGTAACAAGAAATAGCTGTTTTGGCACCGTTTTTATTTTTTGTTATTTTCAACATTCATCTGACAGGTTAGATCATGTAATATTTTTATAGAGCAGGTTGTCACGAACACGGCGATACCTAATATGTATACTATTTTTTTTATTTATGTAAGTTTTACATAATGATTCCATTTTTTAAACAAAAAAAAATCATGTTTTAGTGTCTCCATAGTCTGAGAGCCATAGTTTTTTCAGTTTTTGGGCAAATATCTTGGGTAGGGTATGAATTTTGGGGGATGAGATGACGGTTTGATTGGCACTATTGTGGGGTGCGTATGACTTTTTGATCACTTACTATTACACTTTTTGTGATGTAAGGTGACAAAAAATAGCATTTTTTTTTTTATTTTTTTTATACGGTATTCACCTGAGGGGTTAGGTCATGTGATATTTTTAGAAAGCAGGTATTCAGGTAAAATAACCTGCAACGCTATAGGGGTGATGGTTGCATCTATATACTAATGGATTATGTGCAGAGACATAGTGTACGAGGTCGTGGACACACATACAGTCAGGTCCATAAATATTGGGACATCGACACAATTCTAACATTTTTGGCTCTATACACCACCAAAATGGATTTGAAATGAAACAAACAAGATGTGCTTTAACTGCAGAGGGTATTTAATTTGAGGGTATTTACATCCAAATCAGGTGATGGACGCGGCGATGCCTAATATATGTATACTTTTTTTATGTAAGTTTTACACAATTATTTCATTTTTGAAACAAAAACTACAAAATCAAGTTTTAGTGTCTCCATATTCTGAGAGCCATAGTTTTTTCAGTTTTATACTTGGTTGCATTTCCTTTGCAGTCAATTACAGCCTGAAGTCTGGAATTCATAGACATCACCAGACGCTGGGTTTCATCCCTGGTGATGCTCTGCCAGGCCTCTACTGCAACGGTCTTCAGTTCCTGATTGTTCTTGGGTCATTTTCCCTTCAGTTTGGTCTTCAGCAAGTGAAATGCATGCTCAGTCGGATTCAGGTCAAGCGATTGACTTGGCCATTGCATAACATTCCACTTCTTTCCCTTAAAAAAACTCTTTGGTTGCTTTTGCAGTATGCTTTGGTTCATTTTCCATCTGCACTTTGAAGCGCCGTCCAATGAGTTCTGACGCATTTGGCTGAATATGAGGAGATAATATTGCCCGAAACACTTCAGAATTCATCCTGCTGCTTTTGTCAGCAGTCACATCATCAATAAATACAAGCGAACCAGTTCCATTGGCAGCCATACATGCCCACGCCATGACACTACCACTACCATGCTTCACTGATGAGGTGATATGCTTAGGATCATGAGCAGTTCCTTTCTTTCTCCATACTCTTCTCTTCCCATCACTCTGGTACAAGTTGATCTTGGTCTCATCTGTCCATAGGATGTTGTTCCAGAACTTCGAAGGCTTTTTTAGATGTCGTTTGGCAAACTCTAGTCTGGCCTTCTTGTTTTTGAGGCTCACCAATGGTTTACATCTTGTGGTGAACCCTCTGTATTCACTCTGGTAGTCTTCTCTTGATTGTTTACTTTGACATAAATACACCTACCTCCTGGAGAGTGTTCTTGATCTGGCAAACTGTTGTGAAGGGTGTTTTCGTCACTAGGGAAAGAATTCTTCAGTCATCCACCACAGTTGTTTTTCGTGGTCTTCCAGGTCTTTTGGTGTTGCTGAGCTCACCGATGCGTTCCTACTTTTTAAGAATGTTTTAAACAGTTGTTTTGGACACGCCTAATGTTTATGCTATCTCTCTGATGGGTTTGTTTTTTTCAGCCTAATGATGGCTTGCTTCACTGATAGTGACAGCTCTTTGGATCTCATCTTAAGAGTTCACAACAACAGATTCCAAATGCAAATAGCACACTTGAAATTAACTCTGGACCTTTTATCTGCTCATTGTAATTGGGATAATGAGGGAATAACACACACCTGGCCATTGAACAACTGAGAAGCCAATTGTATAATTACTTTTGGTACCTTAACAAGTTTGAGGCACATATGCAAACTGTTGTAATTCCTATCAATCACCTGATTTTGATGTAAATACCCTCAAATTAAAGCTGACAGTCTGCAGTTAAAGCACATCTTGTTTGTTTCATTTCAAATCCATTTTGGTGGTGTATAGAGCCAAAAATGTTAGAATTGTGTCGATGTCCCAATATTTATGGACCTGACTGTATGTGTGTCCACAACCTCGTACACTATAATGTGTCTGCACATAATCCATTAGTATATAGATGTAACCATCACCCCTATAGCGTTGCAGGTTATTTTACCTGAATAATATGCACGATCCCTAACCTCATGATGATATATCGAAGATGCTGTAAGTGACATCTAATCCCTTAGATGGATCACACTAATAAATATGTCTGCAGTGAAATCTATGATCGCTATTTTTGACCGCCAACAGGTTCCCCTACTCATGTGGTTGCTATTAGCAGCAACACTCCCCAGCATCACCACTGTAAACCTGTAGTGGGTGCCACACAGCGGGAGGAACAGTGTGACACACCTCCGCTGTGATTGGCTACCCTCTGTGACTGCGCTTGCTGGGGGAGGAGTTAGAGCTTTTTAGAGCTGGCGTTCGGGCGGCTGGTACAGCCGTCACAGCGCCGATGCACTGCGATCCTGCATGCTACTCTGTGCAGGGATTCAATTACACAATACTAAATTACCTCCTGTACCTGCTCCTCATGAAGTGTGGGCATACCACCGCACAGAAACGCGTAGAGCAGGGGTAGTGAGGGCTGCACTCAGGGATAGTGTTACTATCGGAAGTGTCTAGAGTGGTTAATCAGCTGTTTCCACCTGGGCTCCTGACGGTTTTCTCACACACAGCATAGTACTATCCCTGTGGTGAACTCTTGTATAGCAGTGATAGGATACTGGACAATATACCTACCTTATGTTTGAGGAGGTGTCTATGTCCAGATTCTAGAGTAACACTGATGCGCACATTGACGGTGTTTCCAAGTCTTAATAGGGTTCAGAGATAACACCCTCCTATACCCTAGCAATGCATTTAGGGAGAGGAGATACAAAAGCAACTTGTATATCTCTTCCCCTGCACCCTGGGGATATACCCTAACCTGATACTTTTTAGTTATGATTTTTGACTCCGTTTTTAATTAATAAAGTAATAGTTTAGTTTAGTTCCTATCAGGCAGGCGAAATAGCGGAAGGACGGATCCGTCAGGGTGAACAGCCTGTTGGATCCGTCCTGCCGCAAGTGTAAAAGTACCCTAAATCGCCGGTTCCATGATGTCTGATAATGTGCATTGAACTGGGGAATGGCCTAGACCCCCTGCAGGTAAGTTTTTCCTGTTCCATTAGCTGGGTTCCTGGCTGGCTGAATGGAGATGAGAAACGTAAACAAAGGTGGACTGCTAGAGGCTCTCTGCCATCTGGCTGGCTTTGAAGCAGGGCCCCCCTGTGGAGCTCATTACCTCTGCTACCTTTCAGCAGATGGTTGGTGTGGGAACATGGCTGACAGTGAATATTAATTCATATTCCTCACATGTACAGTTGCCCTAATATCACATGGTGAAACCAAGCTCTCCTCAAGATGTAGATTAGAATAGTAGGATGTTCTGTTCATCCCATTTAGTAAATGATGATTTAAACAACCCTCAAATTAGGGAAATTCACCACACTCTGGTCACAACACATCATAATTTTAGTCAGTGAAATGCTTGTTCGTCCACCATGCCAGATAAATCTGCAAAAAAGCTGATTCCAAACCCCAGAATGTTTTAAGAGCAGGGTGATCGTCTGTAAAGAATAGAGCCATTTAGAAAATACTCATCCATTGATGAGGTGACAGCAGCCAAGGATTGACAGTGGCACAGAGTACCAATGCTGTAGTTCCAATTTTATTTTCATGATTAATGGAGGGTAATTTAGGTTTTATAAGTGCACCCAATTTTAACCCCGAGATGTGTAATGTACGATTGTGAAGGGTGAATTCCAGGACAAGAAGTCCAAATGTCCTCCCTTTGCAGACAGTGGCAGGAGCTCACATTCTAAGACATTGATTTTGTTCCCAGAGTAGCTGCAAAATTGTGGGAGCGCGCCACGTAGTATGTCGTCAACCTGTTTATGGGATTCGCCAGAAAAAGTATGATATCCTCAGCGAACAGAGCTGCCTTAACCCATTGGCTCCCAACAGATATACCCTCAAACAGTGAAGTCACAAAGGAACCTCACCAGTGGCTCTAGAGATTAAATAGTAAACGCATGTCTTAATATTTGACTCCCATAATGTCCCTCTGTAGAACCTGTATATAATGTCCCCCTGTACTCCCAGTATACAATGCTCCCCCCAGTGCAAGTATATAACGCTGCACCTAGTTGCCAGTATATAATGCTCCCCCTAGTGCCTTGGTGCCCCCAGGGCCAGTATAAAATTACCCCCCCCCCCATTCTGCCGTGCCAGTGCCTTGGTTCCCCACAGTACCAGTATATAATGCTCCTCCCAGTGCCTTGGTGACCCCAGTGCCAGTATGCAATGCTCCCCCCAGTGACTTGGTGCCACCAGTGCCCAGTATATAATCCTCCCCCCAATGCCTTGGTGCTCTCAGTGCCAGTATATGTTCCCCCCATGGGCAACATTCATGCGGATTCCGCAGACTGATACAGACCCATTCAACATATTCAATTTTTTTGCAGTGCGGAGGCACGTAGAGAAACCCCACGGAAGCACTACGGAGTTCCTCCGTTCCGCACCGCACCTTCCGGATTGCAGACCCATTCAAGTGAGTGGGTTCACACGGCTGGTGCCCGGAAATTGCGGACCCGCATGTTTGCGGGCCGCAATACGGGAACGGCAGGGAAACTGCCGTGTGCATGAGCCCTTTGTGTCTGTACTTTTTGAGGACATAGTACCAGTTAATGATGTTAAGAGCATCTCTAAGCTGAAAAGATTTTGCCTTCCTAAATTTCTAAATTGTTATACCTACCTGATTAATCAGTTTTGAATGATAATTGGAAGTTTATTTTATGATGGACGCAATTTCCCCCAACCTGCACCTCTGTTGGTCTATCAGGTTTATTGGTTAATATTAAGCCCAAAAGGGCCATCCCTCTAGATGGATCCTGCACCATTTGGGAAAGGTAATTCATTTAGATATTGACAAGAACCTGTATCCTTTATGAGATTCATAGGTTTAATTTTTTTTTTATTGATATCTGCATAGTTGAAGTCCTTCACAATCACTAAACTCATTATGATTTGCCACCTCATCTATTTCTCTTATGATGCAGACATGTTTTATTGTCTGTTTTTTGTTTTTTATTAAAGGGTTTAATGATGTTAACGGTCTATCCTATGGATAGCTTGAGCTTTCAATGGGCCCTTCAAACAACTGTTCGGTGGGGGTTACGGCCGTAGGACCCCGGCCAGTCTGATATAGATGATGTATCCTGAGGATGTCTTCAGTATCATGATTCTTGACAACCCCTTTAAGTTGTATTAAATTTCATTATACACCTCGATTTATACACTCCTTGTTTTATAACAAATAGTAAAATGGTAAAAATAGTAAAATAACTGATATAAATGCTATTGTGGTCTGCAGAACCTTTGACCTGTGCTTTTTATGCTGTTTCTTGTTTAAATTGTAATTGTATTGTAACCTGATTAAGGAAATTTTCCCTTTAAAAACGTGTAAAAAACAAAACAAACTGAAACCAGAAGAAACTATGCAGAATTTCACAATCTATTATCGAGGAATGCGCCTAAAGACTGATCCCATTTTTGCATAATTTCTTTCCATAACAGATTTCCTGCATATACATGCCTTCACTCCAGAATTCTGGCTTCAAAAAGTCATAAAATAGGGCTTTTGCAACTTTTCTCTTTTGTTAGTCATGTTAAACTCTTAGGCCACTTTGAAGATGAGCGAGTGTCATGCTCCGGACTCACAGCACCTATCCTGAACTTCCAGCACTGCTGGGGTCACATGGCATTGTATTTATTTATGATGCTATGTAACCCTTACAATTCTGGAATGTATTGGATAACACTGGCATAATGCTGTTAGTGTTATCCTATACATACCAGACCTCTAAGGGTTACATAGCATCATAAATCAATATAATGCTATGCGACCCTGGCAGTGCTGGAAGTTCAGGACAGGTGCTGTGTTGCGAGTCCGGAGAGTGACACTTAATCATCTAAAAGTGGCCTTAGTGACCACCCATATGCCTTTTTACAACAGTTACTAAGGGGCCTTAGGCAGGGCCTTTTCAATTAAAAGCAAATTGCAAAAATAAAATCTGCCCCACATGTTTGGTATTGTCGCATCTGTAGCCATCCGCACTAAACAAATATTGTGTAAATTATCACCTACAGTGAATGCCGTAAAAAAAAAAATTATAAAATTTAGAAATTGGTAATTTTTGCTCAGTCGACACAAAAAAAACATAATAACAAGAGATCAAAAAGTGTTATTTATGAAAACTACAAGTCTGTCCGACAAGAATCAAGCCCTTACACAGCTCTGTCGAAAGAAAAATAAAAAAAAAGTTATGGATCTTGGGATTTGGCAATGCAAAAAGATTTTATTTATTTTTTTAAAACAATGGTTTTATTGCACAAAAGAAGTAAAACGTAAAGAAAAAAAATATATATATGTATTTGGTATCCCTGTAATTGCATTGACCCAGAAAATTCATTAAGTCACAAAAAAAAATCACAATCTCAATCCAGTGGAAGGGTGGAGCAGAAAAACTGGGTAGACAAAAGTCTATGTTTAAGGGTAAGACAAATTTATCAAACATCATGCGACATTGGAGAAATGTGGCATAAAGTGCCCTAACACAGACTCGAACAAAACAGTTGTCAAATGCAGTGTTATAAATGAACAAATGAGGCAAATCTAAAACGTACCCTTTATTGTTACTACAGATAAAAAAAATACACTCATTGTCACGAACAACAATATACTCAGATATATTAAGACACTAACGTTCACAGTGTCTGCCTAACACAGCCACCAGGATAATACTACTTTCACACTCTCGTTTTTGCTTTCCGTTTGGGAGATCTGTCATGGACTCGCAAGCGGTCCAAAACGTATCAGTTTTGCCCTAATGTATTCTGAATGGAAAAGGATCCGCTCAGAATGCATCAGTTTGCCTCCGTTCAGTCACCATTCCGCCTGCAGCGTTTTGCTGTCCGCTTGACGAAACTGAGCCGGACGGATCCGTTTTCTCTGACACAATCTGGCTCAATAGAAAACTAATCTGTCCTCCTATTGACTTTCAAAGGAGTTCATGACTGTCCATAATACAAATGGATCCGTTCATGACGGATGCATGCGTTTGTATTATTGTAACGGATCCGTTTTTGCAGATCTATGGCGGATCCGCCCAAAACACGTGTGAAAGTAGCCTAACCAAACATGGCTCCTTAGCTCTCCAGCGGCCCTGTCATGTTTACCAGAGTTCTTGGGCAGCGCGCCTCCTTATGCAGCCAGCCCCGGGAGCTGCCTCCTAGCCTACCAGCTCCTGCCGGCTTCCCCTGCCTGACCCGCCCTGTATCACTCTGGCTTGCCAATAACCAACCAATAACAAAGCTCCTTGCTGTAAAGAGCTTTGTTATTGGTTATTTCCGGCACAGGCAGCATCGCTGCACTGCTTGTGCCGTTCACAGTGCTCACTGCATTGATGAATGTAGGGGGAAAGTCATAGGCGTATTGGTACGCCTTAGACTTTTTCCAGGGAGTATAGTGGCCTGAACAAGCGGCATAGACTCTTGTACAGGCGTTATTGCGACCTCTGATCACAGATAATATATGTAGATATACATCTGTGGATCTTAATACATACAAATGTGTACTGGTAGGTATAGAGTAAGTATGACGTAATGCAAGATTGGCCCCCAAATGTCTGAGAAGGGTTCAGCTCTCACATCCCACACAGCAACCCATCTCATGCACATAAAAAACTAAGGTACAGGATAAGTAGCGATCAAATGGAGTGTAAGCTGTTGATCACTCCTAGATCAATAGGCAATAGTAGCAATGAGAACGTGCACTGCTGCTGCGAATAAAAAAGCAACAGGGAGACCACTGTCTAGATAAAACTTTGCATGGTCTATAGATGGCACCCATTACAGTAAGGCCGAATTCACACAGCCGTGTTCCGTGGTCCGTGGTATGCCGGGCTGGATTCCTGTTCAGAGAAGGAGCGCACGGCGTCATTGGTTGCTATGACGTCGTACGCTTCATGCCGCCGCTGCACTACAGTTAATACACTCGTATAGGAATCCAGCCCGGCATACCACGGACCGCTCTCGGCCACGGAACACGGCCGTGTGCATTTGGCCTGAATGTGTGTAAAAAGAAACCCTGCCCGAAATGCCGGCATTAATTTACATTGAAATGTATTAGTGCTGGATCTGGCATAAAAAATACTGCAATGCATGCTCAGACTGGTAAAAATTTAAAAAAATATATAAATGATCCAGAGAGACGGATCCGTTCTTCCAATGCATTTGTAAGCTGGATCCGGATCCGTCTACAAATGCTGTCCGTTTACATGCAGATTGCCGGTACTGCTTGCCGGATCACTCTGCGGCAAGTGTGAAAGTAGCCCTACTCAGTCAAAACTTTTTTTTTTTTTTTTCAAAGATTTTAGAAAAATCTTGTTTTTGTGTTGCCATATTCTGAAACCCATCTTTTTTTTTTTTTCAAGTGATTTTTATGTAGACGGCTTTTTTTATTTTTTTATTTTCTTTTTTCATTTGAAACTTTTTTTTACCCTCCACAAACACACTGCATGCCGCGGTCAGCGCTGACAGTGATATACAAGGGTTTAATGCGCTGGCAACATTGTATTCACCAATGCCTGTGTATACAGCTACAGGACTTCAAGGGGTTGTGTCACTTCAGCAAGTGGCATTTATTATGTAGAGAAAGTTAATACCGGGAACTTACTAATGTATTGTGATGGTTTTCCATCACATTATACACTGCTGGTTTCCATGGTTACAACTAGAGATGAGCCAATTTCATATTTTGAAATTGGTTCACACTCTGTTGGTTAAAGGTGAATTGCGTTATGGATTCCGTTACCACAGACCATAACGCAATTCTATGACGGAATGTATAATGGAATGCCTTTAAAAGCATTTCGTTATACATTCCGCCATAATAGAAGTCTATGGCCTGCATAACGGATTTGTCTGGTTTTCATTATGCTGGAGTCCCCTCCTAAGTCATGCTGGGTATTCTAGCTTAAAACTGTTTCTTCAGATGGCTTAAATAAGCAACTTAGTTCTGGCTATCTGACCTCCTTTAAATAGTAATTTAGGTCCTTGCACGCACTCTTAGGCTAGGTCTACACGATGACATTTGTCGCACGACAATTTTTATAACTGTAGTCTATGGTGTCGCGCTGCGACTGTGACGTGACAGTCGCAAAAAATCAATTTGAGATGAATTTTTTTGCGACTGTTGCAGTCGCAGCATGTCACATGTCGCATTGCGACACCATAGACTACCGTTATAAAAATTGTCGCGACAAATGTTGCAGTGTAGTTGTGCCCTATCTGTCGTGCGACTCATTGTCGTCGTGTAGACCTAGCCTTATTAATTGTAATAACATTTTTATGAGTAACTTTTTGAAACCTGTTCCAGCTATACTTGTGTTGCTTATTATTATTATCCCATTCTGCATTGATTGTGTAGTGTCTAGCCAGAGCCACTTATTGTTCTCTCCATTTTACATAGTATGCATGTTAAGGTTATTGCCCTAGTCATCTTAACGAAAGTACACCTGAGATTGCTCTGTCCTGATGTGACAGGAAAATCACAAGCAGAGAGGTTAAAAGGCCTTTGCACACCTTCCACCTTTTGTTTTTTTTCCTGTACCAGTTCAGGACAAACTGCAGAAAGGTCACGACTTTTAAGCCCTGATGAAAGGAAGCTGCCGCAGAGCGAGGGTTAATGCGCCGGCATATGTGTTTTCACCGATGCCTGCACATACAGCAGGGGTCTAGCTATCAGTGACTGCTGGACCCCTGCAGTGCTCCAGGCAAAAAAAATAAAAAATAACCAGGAGCCATTGGCTCCTAAACTAAACATGTTAGGAGCCAAATTAAATTTTTTAGTCTCCAAATTTAAAATGCATATAACAATAATAAAAAAAATGACTTGACGGAGAAGATGAGACGCAGGTCACAGTAGTGAGCCAGCACTACATACCTCTCACATCTTTTGGGGGACAAGGTGACTAAAAATGGTGAATTGCGCGGTTTAGATTTTTTTCTGTTGCAGCCTTCACCAGAGGGGAAATACCATATCTCACAATTTTTGGGATGTGGCGATATGTAATATGTTTATTTCTCGTACATTCCATTGGGGGACACAGACCATGGGTATAGCTTAGAGGTATTACTAGGAGGGACACTATGCAAAAATGAAGCTCCTCCTCCTCGGGCTATACCCCCAGACACCTCCAGGAGGACTTCAGTCTTTGCTTAGTGTCTGTCCAAGGAGGTGACGCTTACTCTTCTCCTGTTTTTTTTTTTTTTTTTCTGTTTTCAGATGGGGACGCAGGTCAGCATTGCGCTTTTCTGGCCCCCGTGGAGTGTCTGCCACCGTCTTTCGATGTGTCCTGGCTACCTCCCATCCCCCCACAGAAGAAAAAGTGGATCCAGGCTCAACATGTCAGCTCTGGCATCCCACCAGCTGCTGGGACGCCTGCTGCCTACCCTCCTCCAGAGCACTGTTCTCCTGGATTGGAGTCAGAAGTCTGAAGAGGCGCATCCCTGCTGGTCTGGACATCGAGGGAGCATGCTGAGCAGATAAGTATTGCCCAGTCCCTCCCCCTCCCTCTGTGTCTGTTTGTCTGTGGCTACCTGGGTGAGCTTGAAGAAGGATCCTGAACTGGAGTACTGGCATCTCTTCCCCCTTAAACTGTGGGCTTCAGCGCTTCTCTCGTCGGGCCTTGGCTGCTGCGATCCCTCAGCACCCGCCGGCAGGCCGCTTCTCCATGGCCTCGTTAACCCCTGCTGCACCACGTGTTTGTTTAAATCGCGCGCATATTTTTGCGCATATTTTCGCGCGCGCTTGTTTCGCACGCTTTTTCCGCGCCATAGTGACGCGTTCGGGGGGGCGGAGCCTCGGCATGCCGCTCTCACTCTCCTTACACCGGAGACTCTGTTTGCTCACGGCCGTGCAGTTCCTCATCTCTCTACACCTTAGACTTCTGCTAGCGTTGCCTGGGTGGTAGGAGAACAGCTTGCTCTGCTCCTGATCTTTGCAGCAACTGGTAGGAGATCTTTTACTGTGGGGTTCCATCATGCCAAAGCCTGGGGCACTTAAATCTGCCAAGGCCTCCTCTCAGGCTCTTTTGGTGTCATGCAAGGTGTGCCTTCTGCCTCTGGCACCTGTGACTCGTGCCCTGCTCCTGGACAGGATCAGCCTCCTTCTCTTGCTCAGCCCAGTCCTCCCTCTGCCCCTGCGGAACCGGCGGTACCCGCCTGGGCTTCCGCCATGTCTAGTGCGGCAGCGGATCTGGCCCTAGTTGCCAAGGCAGCCATGTCCTTCATGGAGCGTATGGCAGCTACTACTCCAGTGGCGTCCACCGCTCCATCTCCTCTCAGTGATTCTCACAGGGGGCGTCTGACGTCTTAAGAGGCAGCGTGAGCGGCAGCATTCCTCATCGGATGACTCCGCTTCTCCCCCACGCCTTGAGGCATGCCCGGTTGACTCTCCCTCTCGTGGGGAGCGCAAATCCGAAGGTGAATTGTCCGGATCGGACGAGGCCACGGAGCGGGAACCCCTGCCTAAGCTTTCCACCATGGTATCCGGATTGGTGGAGGCTGTCCGTGACACTTTTAATATCCACGGAGATTCCACTCCCTCCACTAGTCGGGAGTTCTCCCTCTTTCCGCCCAAGAGGCCCGAATCCGCGGTGTTCCCCGTTCATGAGGAATTCACAGCGGTCATATCAAAGGCTTGGGACCGACCCAATCAGAAATTTTCGGCCACCAAGCGCATGGATACGCTTTACCCTTTCCCCTCTGACTCGGTGGAAAAGTGGACTTCTTCCCCTAAGGTAGATCCTCCGGTGGCCAGGTTGGCCAAGAACACGGCCCTTCCTGTCCTAGACGGTTCCTCCCTGCAGGATGCGGTGGACAGACGCCTGGATTCACTTTCCAAGTCCATCTTCTCTCTCTATTTTATAGGTGATTAATGTGTTTTTTTATTTAGTTTTTTTTACATTTCATTTCTTTTCTTTTTACATTTTTTTTTTTTTTTTTTTACCCAGACCCATTTGGTTCTTGAAGATCCAGTGGGTCTGATGTCTGTATAATACAATACAGTACACTATATATTGTATTTTCACTTTACACTTAGTCTGATCAGACATCTGCCTTTAGCAGAAGTCTGATCAGACTTAGCCTTACCATGGCAAGCTCGAAGGCTGTGAAGGCGTCCGGTTGCCATGGTAACAATCACCCGCTGCCACAACAGAGCAGCGGGTGATGGGGAGGGGCCCCCCTTGGCATTGTCATAGAGTATTTCAGCAGGCACTCTGTTCCGATCACCGCCCGTACCTATGCACCCTGTGTCCTTAAGTATCAAGATATCAGGGCGTACCTGTATGCCCTGTGTCCCCAAGAGGTTAAGTGTTCTTGCATGGCAATCTTGCAAGACCATCTCACATATATTATTACAGCCAAATTTACCACCCTAACGCCACAGTTTTTACACTATATAGACAGTAATATACGGAAACGTGCGGATTGTTCCCGATTTGGTGTGCTATTACTTTGTGGATCGTTTCGCCGAATGGTTCACGAAATATCGGCGTTTTTGTGGTGAAATTGGTCCCTTAGGAATGAATGGTGGAATGTTCAAAACTAGAGTGGGAACTGACGAAATCTAGAGTGTGAGCTGAAAAATCAGGACATGATTTCTAAACTGCCACCACTCCCTCATTGTCAAGCCCACCTACACGAATCTTATATCAAAACATTCAGCTATTTCTGCTGCCACTAAAAATGTCCACAGCTAAGCCATAGTCCTGATAGTTTTCACAACTCATGCCGTCCATTGACATTCATTGAAACTCCACTCCAGCCCCCTCAGATTTGAAGGGCAATTTCTAAACTGCGACTGTGTCTTCATTTTTAATATTTCATAGACATGCATAAAAATGTAGGTCTGGGTCTTGTGAGTCTCACAATATAAAGCTTTTCGCTGTAGGATTTATATTTTTTAAACTACAACCATTTGAAGATGGCAACCGCCAGTAAAGCGAGCAAGTTGCAGCAGTTTGTTTTAACCGCTCTTCTCTGCCCTTGCTGTAGAGCGAGTTGCCATAGGAACCCAGGTGTGTGAGCAGCCAGCAGAGAGTCAAAAGCTAGAGTGTGAGCTGAAAAATCAGGACATGATTTCTAAACTGCCACCACTCCCTCGTTTTCAAGCCCACCTACACAAATCGGCTGCTAATGTTTTTATAAATGTATGTTTTAATGTAACTATGAAGCACTTTGGGCAACAACATTGCAATTAAATTTGCTATATAAATAAATAAAAGTTGAAATGCATTTCTCACTCTATCAAGCTTGCCATGTGCACTTTTTAAATCTGATCAATCAATTGCTTAGTGTAATGTTTACTATCTTTACTCACTCCAGACACTCACTCTGGCCAGTCCATAAAGTTACTCACTCCAAACACTCCATACAGATACTCTGCCCAGTCCAACCTTTCCACAGTTACACCAGCCACTCCAACCACACAACAGTTAATTAAGCCACTCCACTCTCTCCAGTTGTAGACTACTGGTGGAGGCAAGAACACTTCACACAATTTCCCCAGAAATTTTAGCTTTTCTAGTGTTCACTTGTTATGCTACTATACATTGAATAAGTTCAATATAGAAACAGTATGCAGTGAAGACCTAAGCTTCCCCTAATGGTGGCTGCATGAAGCCAGAATTTTATAATTTAATTATCTCTATACAGGTAGTTTGGTGCTGGTGCTTGATTTCAGATGGTTGCTGTTTCTGTCAGCCCCATCGAGTTGAGCAGGCAGTACACATGTTGACCATCACTTAACACATCACAGTGGTAGTGTGGTGAGGAGGAATGTGGGACTTGGAGAACCCTGTTCTTGTGAGCAGTAGAGGTCCTAGTGATAGGGCCCCATTTAGCCTACCTCCTCCTCCATTACACCCAGATTATTTTTCAGAGGACTAACACTTTCAGTATTTTATTATTTATGTTGTTGAAAAAATAGTTTTTACTCTCTGGTTACATATTTGCTGCCTTTTATTTGTGTCTTGCACATTATAATTTGAATGCCTTGCTCCTTCTACACATTTCAGAAGTTTACTTGAATAGATTAAGCCTCTTTTCATATCATCATGGTTTCTGTTCTCTGCAGAGCCCTGACATCTTATGGACCTGAAATAATGGGTGCTCTTGGGTTTGTGTTATTTTTTGCCAATAATAGCTTTGCACACTACTTTTTCTTGCGTATAATAAAACTTAAAGCATTAGGCCTCTTTCACACTTCAGTGTTTGGTCAGTGATTTCCATCAGTGATTTGTGAGCCAAAACCAGAAGTGGAGCCTCCACAGACATGAGGTAGAAGGGAAAGATCTGCTCCTTTTCTGTGTTTAGAGTTGCACCTGGTTTTGGCTCACAAATCACTGATGGAAATCACTGACCAAACACTGAAGTGTGAGATTTATAGTACGTTCACACATTCAGGATTTGCAATATGAACACATGCTATGGATTTTCAGAGAATCCTGTTCAAATATAAAAACATGATGATAGTTAAGAAATCCCTGTTGCAGTCATTATTGTTATATTTTTTTTTTTAAAGCATAAGGTAAGACCTACACAGCCTTGACATTTACCATATTTTGCCTGCTCCAGTGCTAACTTTTTATACATTTTGATTAAGTTCAATAAGTGATTACTAATAACTCCTTGTAAATGTAATCAAAGATAATATCCCAAGTTGCTATAGAATATATAACTAAAGAATAACTTTGATTAATAGCATATTGTTTCCCCTACAGCTGGTATGCCTTGTACGGACATGAGCTTATCTGGAAAAAGAGAGAACCTTTAGTGAAAATTTGGCATGAGTTCCGAAGTAATCCCCCAAGAAGTGGAGGATCATGACATCCAAAGGCATCAGAGCAACAGTGTGGCCAAGATGACTACATGGTGTCTCCAGTACTAATCTGGATATATGTTTTCATTTATTGCATTGTAAATGTTTGTGATCTGAATGAAGAGAACATTTTTGAGGGACTAATACCTATTTCCTTGTGCCTTTTAAAACAGCATTTTTAAACCCACATTTACTTTTACATGTTGTTTTTAGAGGTGTTTTTCAGCATTTTCTTTATTTATTTTTTGGACCTGCATGTGGTGATGGTGGCATAGAAACACCACATCATGCTAGCTTCTGGCGTCATAATAAATTTGCAATAAAGGTCAATAAACACACCAAAACTGCAGATGGCAAGAGAGCATGCACTTATTCAGATTTATTTTTTAAAATGGTAAAAAAAATGCCAGAGCCACATTCATCTGTCTAAGGACACCAACTAGAGTTTTTCAAATTCTTTTTACCAATCCTCTAATAAGCTTGCAATTTGCTGGCTATTTTAATTCATTGGCTGTTTGTTTAAGCAGTTTTAAGATCAATTTTGGGCAAATTGCAGAAAATCACATCTAGGCTTAAAATATATTTTATGGACTGGTGAAATTTTTAAACATGGCAAAAAAATATCTATTTACAATGTTCTACTTATGGGTCTGATGCTGTCTCGTAAAATTTTATTTTTTTAATAGGACATGTTTTTACCACTGCTGTTTGGAAAATTTAGGGGGAAATTTATCAAAACTAGTGTAAGGGAAAACTGGCTTAGTTGCCCATAGTAATCAGATTCCACCTTTTGATTTTTTTCTTTTTAGCATATTTGAAAAATGAAAGGTGCAATCTGTTTGCTATGGACAACTAAGCCAGTTTTTCTTTACACCAGTTTTGATAAATCTCCCATAATAAGTCCACCCTCAGATAACTACAGTATTCATAGACCATTAAGTAGCCATACTTTTCAGGTCAGTGTTTGGGTTTTATTACAATTCCGTGATGGATTCAGTTACCATGGGCCATAACAGAATTCTATGATGGAATGAATAACAGAATTCCTTTAGAACCATTCCGTTTTGCATTCCGTCATAATAGAAGTCTATTGGCCGCATAACGGAAATCAGACAGATTTAAAGGCATGCCATCATAGAATTCCGTTATGGCCCGTGGTAACGGAATCCATCACGGAATTGTAATAAAAACCCAAACCTCGAACTTGTAAAACACAAGTTCGCTCATCTCTACTTACAATCTACAAGGGATAGGAGGAAAAAGTTGGTAAGGATTGTTCTGAACAAGCGGTCTGAAAAAAAATGCCTTACTGGGGGCAGATCCTTGCCTGTGTTTATACACATACCTGGTAGTTTCAAAAGAATCAGTTGCTTACTCTGAACAACCATTCAAAAACTAAGCCTTAACCCGTAGAGGACCCGCGCATGTACGGCACAGCTGGATGTGTCTTAAAGAGGACCTTTCACCATTCCTGATATGTCTGTTTTAATAGCTCTATGCATTCTCCATGTAATAACAATTCTGGAACATCTATTCTTATGACTATGTTGTGTCATTCCTTTATTATTTCTACTAGAACTTATGAATGAATTGCTAGCAGCCTTCAGTAAGGGTACAGAGGGGAGGTAACCAGTTGGGGGGGGGGGGGGTGTACCTGCACAGACTCACTATCCAATCAGTGATGCCGTTTTCAGACTGTGCAGGTACACACCGCCAACTTGTTACCTCCCCTCTGTACCCTTACTGAAGGCTAATAGTAATTAATTCATAACTTATTGTAGACATAATAAAGGAATGGTACAACATAGTTATAAGAATAGATGCTCCAGAATTGTTATTACATGGGGAAGGAATGAAGCTATTAAAACAGACATCTGCTAGCCGTGGTCCGTGCATTGTTCTACTATGTGCCCCTGAGAATTGTTTTAACACTTGAGACGTGAAGACCGACCTACTATCTGAATTTTCTACCGTGAGGAAATGCTGGACCTTGTCCAAAACCCGATTCAACGTGGTTGTAGGGAGTCTGAGGTTAGTGCGGCAAGAAGCTACGAAGCCATAATATACAAAATTTTGTCTATGTGCTCCCATGAGTGAGGGAATGCAATCGCAATAAAGCTACCTGCGAAAATGAATTCCTTTGCGTGGGGACCTGGTTGACAAGATATGATCGACTACGGTCAGAGACTGAAATGCTAGAGGGAATTGACCTACTTGTTCCTCCTCTGGCAGGACCTGAACGAAGCATGAACAATTAAAGCAAGACTAAATATCTGCGTAAGACATGACAATGATGCTGTAGGGCGAACCAGACCAGTTTGTAGTCAAAACAAAGTGAGCGATCAACATGGATTATTAGGAATTTAGGGAAGCAGATATGTATGTGATACATACGGGCCAATCAGCCCAGATGGACAACCAACCAGGCAATCAGCCCAGCAGGACTGAAAACAGTCATCGGGCCCCCGAAGCCATGGGGCCGAGTTTTTTTTTTTTTCTTAAGAAATTATAACTATAATAAGTGACCAGAATAAGGTGCAGGTGAAATCAAACCATGAGCCTGACCAATGTGGCAGGCGTTACCCGAGAAACTACGTGGCCTGAACAACATGCAAGGCGAATATCGTTAGAAACGAGACCTGACAGACGTGGAAGGTGACCCCCAACTGCATGACCTGAAAAGACTAAGGGATACGTGACAGAAAAATGGAGATAATAACGGACATTAATTAAAATGAAACCTTAAATAACATAAGCTGGCAAGCGGGTAAAGATGTGAGCCATTCAAAAGCATAGCTGCACAGGTGGACAGACAACCATTGGTCGGACCTCTGAAGCCATGGGGCCGAAGCAACCACCAGGGGCCCATAGGGCCGGGCAGCAAACCTTAAGAATTAAGGACAGCTGGGGAAAAGATTGGGGCTTAACCCGACAGGTTTAGTAATCAACCGGGACTCGATAACCTAGAAAGACAAGGGGTAAGCATCTTAATGAAATGAGGCTGAAATGAACCGCAAGTACTAATCTGTAAAATATAAATAACCAAAAGAAAACTTCTGAAAGGTGTGCGATGGAAAATAGTATCAGATGGCCGTATGACCTACTAATGTCAATGACAATTGTGAAATCCTCTAAGCCAAGAGCCACTCCAGCGAGTCTCTTATGGCGGGAGCCATGCGTGTGAGTCTCTTATGGCTGGAAAAAGTATCAGATGGCCGGGCGAACTACAAGTGTCGGTGCCATTCGTGAGGTCCTATAAGCGAAGAGCCACTCGTGCGAGCCTCTTATGATTTTTTTTTTTAATAAACCACTTATGCAGCACCAGAGTGCCTTGGGGACTCGCATAACCATGGGATACCAACCAGCCTACAACCATGTTGTACCCCTAACAAACAAAACATGAAAAAACGGTCATGGGGCCCCCGGAGCCATGAGGCCGGATCAGTCATTTGGACCCCTGAAGCCAGAGGGATGACGTTGCGGTTACGTTAAGTAATTAAAACGTAAGCCGGACCTGATGGGATATGAAGCGACTTGAATGATTGGATTAGCCAGAAGGTGGCCTAAGGAACATAACTGCCAACAGGTGTTGAAAATATAGACATTAGTAATCCGAAGCACGTGCATACATAAAACACTAACCACCGCGAACCATGAAACGTAAACATGAAATTGAAGGCATTGCAAGTTCGCCAAGAGAAGTCTCGTATCGTGACAAACAAATGAACAGCTTGTGAAAACATAGCAGGAAACTTACTGGCCCAGTGATTTTTGGTGAACTGGAGCAGGAGACCAGTCTGAGTGATTATGAACCAGGATTAAACAGAAAGTAGGCCTATGGAATGTAACAGACCACCGAGGAAAGGAACGCAAGCATGAAAAGAACGCAGTTATGTTTGTTGGGAGAGAGGTACCAGAGCGGTGGGTGCAGACTGCCCCGGTGAGATTATTGAATAAAACCATGATGTAGCAATGAACAGGAGAATGCAGCTTTGAGTGGGAGCAGAGTACAACACATGATGTAACAACAAATGGGTGAATGCAGCCTTGGATGTGAGTGGTACGTGAAAAACATGGTATGGGCGCAGCTCTGAGTATGGGTAGCACATGAAAAGCATGGTATAAAGCAGACGTATAAATGCAATCTGAAAGTGAGCAGAGTATTGACGTGATGCGAAGGCAGCTATAGTAGTGAATGGAGTATAGGACAAGATGTAAAAGCAGACATGCGGACGCAGCTTTGGTGAGTGGGGTATACGACCTGGTGTAGCAGTAGAAGTGTGAACACAACTCTGGGTATAAGCAGAGCATGAAATTTGGTATAACAGCAGCTCTGGTTGTGAACGGAGCATAACATAGATGTAATAGCGACGTGAATGCAGTTCTTGAAATGGGCCTGGAAAGAACCTGTAGTAGCATAGGACATGTGAACGCAGCTCTGGGTGCGAGTAGAGCAAACATGATATACCGATAGTGGTCGTGGGTGGAGTGCAAAAAATGATTTGACAGCGTAGTGTGAATGCACCTCTGGGTGTGGCCAAGAATGAAGTTGGTAGAATAGCAGCTCTAAATGTGAGTGGAGCATAAACATGATGTAACAGTGAACGTGAATGCAGCTCTGGAACAAGCCTATTATGAACATGTTGTGACAGCGGACGTGTAAACACAGCTCTCAGTGAGCAGAGCAAACATGGTATGCCAGTCGACACATGAACACAGCTCTGGTTGTGATTGGAGCAAGGTGTGAACACCAGGGTGGTGCGTCTCGAAAATGGAGTAACAGTAGCAGCTGTTAGCCGAGTACACAACATGTAATAACAGGCATGTAATACGGATCTGGCTGTCGGCTGGGTACAGAATGAGATGTAACAGCCAACAGGTGACCGCAGCTTGAATGTGAGACCAATCTGAGTGAATACGAACCAAGAGTAGGAAAGTACAGTACAGTAAGGACGTGCGGATGCAGCATAAGACATGAAATAAAAGCTGAAAGTGTAAATGCCGCTCAAGATAACAGCAGAGCATGAAAGTGCGGCAGGGTTTTTAAGTACACGGAGCAGTGAAATACATGAAGTCTAAAGATGGTGGTAGCGGGGGGGGGAGACCCGTGGCAAGGAACAGCTCCAGCAAGAGGCCTAAACAATAACAGCTGCGTCTGATCTCCAAACATGACGTCACGTGCAGCCCGGGTAACTCTTCCTTTACAGCAAACCGGCTGAACTAACTTTTCATACAAGATGAACAAAGCAAAGTGATACTTGTAAGATTTATAGGAACTAACTCCTAATACCAACAAACAAAGGTGAAAAGAAATAGAAGTATTTAGCCCCAAGGAGCAAACCTGAGGTAGCAGATTCTGAGGCAAAGCCTCCCATTCGCTAGCAAAGTCGGTTCCGACCAGCCAAGAGAAACGTCCCCAGCCCAACCTACTTATGTAGTATGGTGCGTGCATGCTAGGGTAGCAGAGAGAAAAATAACAAGCTCCATGCTGCAAAGAAAGATTCCTACCACCAGAGAAGCTAGTTTGCTAATGACAACCAGCAGCAGCTGTGCACCTGAAAACACACACCGGTGATTGAGGGTGTGGCTCGTATATGAAGAGCCTCCGCCCCTCCCACAAATGCAGGCTGACTAATCAGCCTTACCAACATATATATATATATATATATATGTGTGTGTGTGTGTGTGTGTATATACAGTACAGACCAAAAGTTTGGACACACCTTCTCATTCAAAGAGTTTTCTTTATTTTCATGATTATGAAAATTGTAGATTCACACTAAAGGCATGAAAACACAGGTATGAATTAACACATGTGGAATTATATACATAACATAAAAGTGTGAAACAACTGAAAATATGTCATATTCTAGGTTCTTCAAAGTAGCCACCTTTTGCTTTGATTACTGCTTTGCACACTCTTGGCATTCTCTTGTTGAGCTTCAAGAGGTAGTCACCTGAAATGGTTTTCACTTCACAGGTGTGCCCTGTCAGGTTTAATAAGTGGGATTTCTTGTCTTATAAATGGGGTTGGGACCATCAGTTGCGTTGTGGAGAAGTCAGGTGGATACACAGCTGATAGTCCTACTGAATAGACTGTTAGAATTTGTATTATGGCAAGAAAAAAGCAGCTAAGTAAAGAAAAAACGAGTGGCCATCATTACTTAAGGTCAGTCAGTCTGAAAAATTGGGAAAACTTTCAAAGTGTCCCCAAGTGCAGTCACAAAAACCATCAGGCGTTACAAAGAAACTGGCTCACATGCGGACCGCCCCAGGAAAGGAAGACCAAGAGTCACCTCTGCTGCGGAGGATAAGTTCATCTGAGTCACTAGCCTCAGAAATCGCAGGTTAACAGCAGCTCAGATTAGAGACCAGGTCAATGCCACACAGAGTTCTAGCAGCAGACACATCTCTAGAACAACTGTTAAGAGGAGACTGTGTGAATCAGGCCTTCATGGTAGAATATCTGCTAGGAAACCACTGCTAAGGACAGGCAACAAGCAGAAGAGACTTGTTTGGGCTAAAGAACACAAGGAATGGACATGAGACCAGTGGAAATCTGTGCTTTGGTCTGATGAGTCTAAATCTGAGATCTTTGGTTCCAACCACCGTGTCTTTGTGCGACGCAGAAAAAGTGAACGGATGGACTCTACATGCCTGGTTCCCACCGTGAAGCATGGAAGAGATGGTGTGGGGGTGCTTTGCTGGTGACTCTGTTGGGGATTTATTCAAAATTGAAGGCATACTTCATGGTAACCACAGCATCTTGCAGCGGCATGCTATTCCATCCGGTTTGCGTTTAGTTGGACCATCATTTATTTTTCAACAGGACAATGACCCCAAACACACCTCACGGCTGTGTAAGGGCTATTTGACCATGAAGGAGAGTGATGGGGTGCTGCGCCAGATGACCTGGCCTCCACAGTCACCGGACCTGAACCCAATCGAGATGGTTTGGGGTGAGCTGGACCACAGAGTAAAGGCAAAAGGGCCAACAAGTGCTAAGCATCTCTGGGAACTCCTTCAAGACTGTTGGAAGACCATTTCAGGTGACTAGCTCTTGAAGCTCATCAAGAGAATGTCACGAGGGTGTCAAGAGCCACGTCTGACTCCGTTATACCCGGGGTCAGGAAGTCGCAGCGGGTGGCTGCGCGCTCTATGTCTAAAGATCACGTTGTTTCTTAGTGATTGTTTTCTGTGTTTGCCTTGCAATCCTTTTTGTCTCACTCAGGGATCCGTAGCTTCTCCTCAGCTGTTTCTGTCTGCCACTCCCAACCTCCTTATATTCTCCTCTCACACTTCTCTAGTTGCCAGTTATAGAGCTTCCTGCCTGGACTTCTATACTGAACCACTGGAGCTGTGAATCCTGGTTGTTGTTCCAGAGTGCTACCCTCCGGATCCCTGTTGGGCTTTTTGTTGTCTCCTGTTGTCGCCCACCTGGGATTATATGTTTAGTCTGTATTGTCTGTCCTCCCCTTGGTGTTTTCCTTTAGAGCTAGTGGTGCGGACTAGTGTTCCCACCGCCCTGTTCAATATCTAGGGCTCATCTTAGGGAAAGCCAGGGTTTTAGGCACGTGATCGGCGTACGGGTGAGGAACCCGTCTAGGGACGTCAGGGCAGCCAGGTGCCAGCCGCAAGGTGAGTCAGGGGTCACCACCTTCCCTCTCACTTGGGCAGGGCCTTCCTCTTTCCCTCCCTCTGTGTGATAGTCACGCCGATCGTGATATTATAACTGGCCCTTATTTTTTGGGAGAAAATAAAATAATAATAATAAAAAAAAAATTTCTCTCTACTTAGAATCCAATATGGATCCTATTGCTGCTTTGGCAAAACAGCTTCAAGGCCTGTCTTTGGAGGTGGCAGGATTGAAGGCGTCTGTCCTCCAACAACAGCAGCAAATGCAGCAGACCGCAAGCCCAGTGGTTGCTATGGGTAACCAGGTTGTTACAGAACCCAAGGTTGTTCTTCCTGACAGATTTTCTGGGGGAAGGGACAAATTTGTGACGTTCCGTGAGACCTGCAAATTATATTTTAAGCTGCGCCCTTACTCCTCAGGTAATGAAGAACAGCGGGTGGGGATTGTTATTTCCCTGCTTCAGGGGGACCCGCAATCCTGGGCGTTCTCGTTACCCCCTGGTTCCCAGGCTCTCCGGTCAGTGGAGGGATTTTTTGGGGCTTTGGGTCTCATATATGATGACCCTGACCGAGTCGCCCTGGCTGAGTCGAAGTTACGGAGACTCCTACAGGGAGATCGGCCAGCAGAGAAATATTGCTCAGAGTTCCGTAGGTGGGCTACGGATACTCAGTGGAACGACCCGGCTCTCAGGAGTCAGTTCTGCTCTGGGTTATCTGAAAGGGTTAAGGATGCGCTGGCGCTGTAGGAGACCCCCCTTTCCTTTGATGCTGTTATGTCCCTCTATATATCAAGGGTCAGTACAGAGATCTATCCCATCAGCTATTTATCCCCAGGACTGTGACTGTGATGAGGGGACATCCTCTGCGCCTGGAGGAAAGAAGGTTTGTACACAAACATAGAAAAGGATTCTTTACGGTAAGAGCAGTGAGAATATGGAACTCTCTGCCTGAGGAGGTGGTGATGGTGAGTACAATAAAGGAATTCAAGAGGGGCCTGGACGTATTTCTGGAGCTTAATAATATTACAGGCTATAGCTTATAGAGAGGGGTCTTCCTCTGGATCAACTTGCGGGATAACAGGCCGAACTGGATGGACAAATGTCTTTTTTCGGCCTTATGTACTATGTAATATGTTACTATCAGAATAGATAGACGTCTTAGGGAGAGATCGAAAATTCCTGAGCAATTGGTAACCTCTCCCAAGCAGCAGTTAGTCTGTACTGACTTAGATGAGCCTATGCAGCTAGGAGGAACTTCTCGTCAGGTCCGTCCTCCTGAGGTTCGCCGTAGGTGGGGGGTTTGTTTTTTCTGTGGGGGGGAGGGGTCATTTCATTAATGTCTGTCCCTCCTTTCTCAAAAACAAAAGACCGTCGGAAAACTACTAACCCCAGGCTGTGCGGCGGATGTCAGCCGGGGGGTATACGTTTCCTCCATACGAACATCTCAATTTGTGTTGCCAGCGGTTATTGTTTTTGGTGTTAAGACGGAGTCTATTTCTTTTTTTCTAGACAGTGGAGCAGGGGTAAATTTGCCCCATTTTGCCCGCACTATGGGTTTGTCTCTCTGTACGCTGCAGAGACCTATTCCCATATTCGCTATTGATTCTGCTCACTCACATTGTCCATAACTTACACCTTCGGGTAGGGGACCACCATAATGAGTGTCTTTCATGTTACGTTCTGGAGGGCCTTCCCTCTCCTGTGGTATTGGGTCTTCCCTGGTTGGTAGCGCACAATCCAGTGGTGGATTGGCAGGCCAGGGAGATATTGGAGTGCAGTGAGCATTGCAGAGAGAATTGCTTAAATAACAATTGCTTAATCGCCTCCATAGCTTCCCTACCTACATTTATTTCGGACTTTGAGGACGTTTTTTCTGAAAAGGGTTGTCAGAAGCTACCACCTCATCGTCCTTATGATTGCCCGGTTAACCTGATTCCCGGTGCAAAATTACACAAGTCCAGGTTGTATAATCTTTCGGGTCCCGAGAGACAAGCAATGAAAGATTATATCTCCGAGAGTCTGGCTAAGGGACACATCAGACCCTCTTCTTCACCCGTGGCTGCAGGGTTTTTCTTTGTTAAAAAGAAAGATGGGGGCCTGCGTCCTTGCCTAGATTTCCGTGAGCTAAACCGGATAACCATCCGAGACCCATACCCTCTTCCTCTCATTCCTGACCTTTTTAATCAGATTGCGGGTGCTACGTGGTTCTCCAAACTTGATCTTAGGGGGGCCTACAATCTGATTCGTATCAAGGAAGGGGATGAGTGGAAGACAGCTTTTAACACCCCTGAGGGGCATTATGAAAAATTTGTCATGCCTTTCGGTCTGACCAATGCCCCTGCTGTCTTCCAACATTTCGTTAATGATATTTTTAGTCATCTCATCGGCAGGTTTGTAGTCATATACCTAGATGATATCTTAATTTATTCGGCTGATCTGAAAACACATGAAGTACATGTCAGGCAAGTACTGCAGGTCCTACGGACGAATAAATTATATGCAAAAATTGAAAAATGTGTCTTCGCCGTTCTGGAAATACAGTTCCTGGGATATCTATTATCTGCTTCAGGTTTCCGTATGGATCCTAGGAAGGTCCAGGCAATTATAGATTGGGATCTTCCTGAGAACCTTAAAGCTCTACAACGGTTTTTGGGTTTCGCAAATTTCTATAGAAAGTTCATTAAAAATTATTCAGTGATCATTAAACCCCTTACTGACATGACTAGGAAGGGGACTGATTTTTCTAAATGGTCTGACGCCGCTAAAATTGCATTATACTCTCTAAAAGAGAGATTTACCTCGGCACCTGTTCTAATTCAACCTGATGTCTCCCAGCCTTTTATTGTTGAAGTAGATGCGTCAGAGGTGGGAGTGGGGGCTGTATTGTCTCAGGGTCCGTCTTCTGGCAAATGGCGTCCTTGCGCTTTCTTTTCCAAAAAGTTATCTACAGCAGAAAAGAACTATGATATTGGAAATAGGGAACTGTTGGCGATTAAACTGGCGTTTGAAGAGTGGCGTCACTTCTTAGAGGGAGCAATCCACCCCGTCACGGTGATTACGGATCACAAAAACCTTCTGTACCTAGAATCGGCTAAGCGTCTCACCCCTAGACAAGCTAGGTGGTCGCTATTCTTTACCAGATTTAACTTTGTAATCACCTATCGTCCTGGGGCAAAAAATACCAAGGTAGACGCATTATCTCGTAGTTTCCCTGGAGGGGGTAATGTTAGTTATCCGGTACCTATTTTACAAAGAGGAGTGGTTGTCTCTGCTGTACACTCTGTTCTAGAGGGAAAGGTGTTAGAGGCCCAGGGGGACGCCCCGGCCTCTTGCCCCTCAGAGAAATTGTTTGTACCGTTAAACCTGCGTCTTGAATTATTAAAGGAACATCATAATTCGGCACTTGCTGGGCACCCGGGTAGTAAAGCAACCTTGGAGCTATTGTCTCGTCGTTTTTGGTGGCCAAGGTTGCGTCAGGATGTAATGGATTTCGTGTCTACTTGTTCTACTTGTGCACGCACGAAAGTCTCTCATACACGTCCAGCAGGGTCTTTATTGCCACTTTTCATCCCCAATAGGCCATGGACACATCTGTCAATGGATTTCATCACTGACTTACCGTTGTCTGCGGGTAAAACAGTTATCTTGGTAGTAGTAGACAGGTTTAGCAAAATGGTACACTTTATTGCGCTACCCGCACTTCCTAATGCTAAGACTCTTGCTCAGGTGTTTATCAGTGAAATCGTGAAGCTTCACGGGGTCCCTTCCGATGTTGTTTCGGATCGGGGAACCCAGTTTATTTCTAAGTTTTGGAAAGCTTTTTGTTCCCGTTTGGGGGTACACTTGTCCTTTTCCTCAGCTTTCCATCCTCAGTCGAATGGACAGACTGAGCGTACCAACCAAAACCTAGAAACATATTTAAGGTGTTTTGTGTCTGAAAACCAACAGGTGTGGTCATCATATTTACCGTTAGCCGAGTTTGCCATAAATAATCGCTGTCAGGAATCCACTGGCAAGTCACCATTTCTTGGTGCATACGGTTTTCATCCCCAATTTTGTACTTTCAAAGAGGGGGGGTCTTCTGGGGTTCCCGAAGAGGAACGGTTTTCTTCATCTCTTTCATCGGTATGGCAGAAGGTGCAAGCTAACTTGAAAAATATGAGTGGTAAATATAAATGCATGGCCGATAAGAAACGGTCGCCAGGTCCGGACCTAGGAGTGAATGACTATGTGTGGTTGTCTACTAGGAATATTAAGTTGAAGGTTCCCTCTTGGAAACTGGGCCCTAGGTTCATTGGTCCTTATAAAACAGTAGCCGTCATTAACCCTGTGGCTTTTCGCCTGGAGCTACCTCAGACTTTTAAGATCCATAACGTCTTCCATAAGTCGTTACTCAAGAAGTATGTTCCACCTCTAGAACCATCACTGCTGCCACCTCCTCCTGTTATTGTGGATGGTAATCTGGAGTTTCAAATATCCAGAATTGTTGATTCTCGTCGGGTCCGCCGCTCTCTTCAGTATCTGGTGCATTGGAGGGGTTACGGTCCCGAGGAAAGAATGTGGGTTCCAGCATCAGAGGTAAACGCCAACAGGTTAATTCAGGCTTTCCATGCCTCTCATCCTGAGAGACTTGGTCCTGAGTGTCCGGAGGCCCCTCATGAAAGGGGGGGTACTGTCACGAGGGTGTCAAGAGCCACGTCTGACTCCGTTATACCCGGGGTCAGGAAGTCGCAGTGGGTGGCTGCGCGCTCTATGTCTAAAGATCACGTTGTTTCTTAGTGATTGTTTTCTGTGTTTGCCTTGCAATCCTTTTTGTCTCACTCAGGGATCCGTAGCTTCTCCTCCTCAGCTGTTTCTTGTCTGCCACTCCCAACCTCCTTATATTCTCCTCTCACACTTCTCTAGTTGCCAGTTATAGAGCTTCCTGCCTGGACTTCTATACTGACCCACTGGAGCTGTGAATCCTGGTTGTTGTTCCAGAGTGCTACCCTCCGGATCCCTGTTGGGCTTTTTGTTGTCTCCTGTTGTCGCCCACCTGGGATTATATGTTTAGTCTGTATTGTCTGTCCTCCCCTTGGTGTTTTCCTTTAGAGCTAGTGGTGCGGACTAGTGTTCCCACCGCCCTGTTCAATATCTAGGGCTCATCTTAGGGAAAGCCAGGGTTTTAGGCACGTGATCGGCGTACGGGTGAGGAACCCGTCTAGGGACGTCAGGGCAGCCAGGTGCCAGCCGCAAGGTGAGTCAGGGGTCACCACCTTCCCTCTCACTTGGGCAGGGCCTTCCTCTTTCCCTCCCTCTGTGTCACGTATGTGATAGTCACGCCGATCGTGATAGAGAATGCCAAGAGTGTGCAAAGCAGCAATCAAAGCAAAAGGTGGCTACTTGGAAGAACCTAGAATATGACATATTTTCAGTTGTTTCACACTTTTTTGTTATGTATATAATTCCACATGTGTTAATTCATAGTTTTGATGCCTTCAGTGTGAATCTACAATTTTCATAGTCATGAAAATAAAGAAAACTCTTTGAATGAGAAGGTGTGTCCAAACTTTTGGTCTGTACTGTGTATATATATATATATATATATATATATATACACACATTTTTAGCTAGTGTTCTTTTTTTTGTATCTGCACTAAATTTGTATACTAAAATGTCTACACGGACGCACCAAACCTCAGCTTGCGTGCGTTGTGCAACCCTGAGCACCAATAAGTACAAGTACAATTTTTTTTACTGGTCGCTTTCTTTTTTTTTTATATATATATATTTAGTGTTACATAGAAATTAATTTTAGGTAGTGTTAGTGTAGATTTTTGCACACACATTATATCTGTATGCGTGCGTCCTGCACCTGCTGATCAGAAACATCCATTTTTCTGACTGGTCTGCTCAGTTTACTGTGCACATATTTTTTTTTTATTATCTTGTAGTTAGTTTTTATATATATATATATATATATATATCTATATATATATATATATATATATATATATATATCCATATTCATATATATCAAAAACAATTTTATTTAGGTAGTGTTAGTGTACACTTCTTTGCCCGCACATAATATCTGTGTGCGTGCGTCCTGCACCTGCACATCTATTTTTCTGATCGGTCTGCTTAGTTTACTGTGCAGATTATTTTTTTTTTTTCATGTAGTTAGTTAGTTAGCACGACCAGTAAAATATACAGTGGTTTATTCACCCATGTGGTACAGTGAGGCAACGTTTCGGCTCATACACAGAACGTTTCGGCTCAAGCAAAGAACACAATTGAAGTGCAAAATATAAATAGCGCAAACAATTCATATGTGATAATTACATGATTAAAAGGTGGAGCAAGCAATATACATGATAATATTACAAAATCACCATAAAACATTATTAAATCAAGTGAAAAGAAGAAATGTGATACATAATTACAATCCTAAGTACACGATTGCAGATAAAATACATTATCAGTGAATATTTCAGCAAAAACAAATATAGTAGATAAGTGATGACAATTAAGTACAAGAGCTATATATTATAATAATAGTGATGCGATGTCAGGGGGTGGGACATAGGAATAAAACATAATCATACCCATAAGGTGTAATGTGAACCACTTGAATAACAGTACGCAGGTGCCAGGTTGCGTCAAACGTGTGGGACTAGATGCAGTCAGTGGAGCATGCGTACTACATGCCTACCACTCCTATGGCCATTGTGCAGCAAGTCACAAAAGATAAATCTCAGAGCGCATGCCCACATGATGTCATAGCAGGTAGCGCCATTTTTGGTATTGGCAAATTGCCCAGAGTTGTTTTGCACTGGAATAACGGCATGCAGGTGGACAATGGTAAGGGGGGATACTCCTTGTCAAAGGTGTACACCCTTCACCTCAATGGTCTAGCAATGTAAGCACGATCGGCACTGCCATTTCAATCATGCAATACAAACAGCCCCATAAAATCCTCCTGATGAACCCGGGACATTAAAAAATATATATATTGACACAACCTGGAAGATGGCAAAAAATAAAACAAAATAGCAACGATAGCATGGGGACACAAAATTATTCCGCAGGGCATGCATGTTCAACTTCCATATGGCTCGACCAAAAATATGTTATATTATGGCTTACTTGTGTTCAAAAAACATCCACCCACTCAGAACAAAGACAAGAACAATATATACAGTGCTGTCATAGGGCAAACCAATCCTCTATGTATACAACCCAGGGTTATAGTCAATATTGAGACCATTAGGACTAAGACAATTCAGGGTATGAATCACCTACAGATCCTTTTTCTTTAACAACAATACTGTATTACGCCCTCTCCTAGGTGGGGGGATGTGGTCAATGATCCAACATTTCAGCTCACTTTCTAAATGATTGAAATCAGAAAAATGTTTAGGAATAGACAAGTCTTGATGTTTTTTCCTTATTGTGTAACCATGGTTGTTGAGGCGAGTCTTCAGATCTGTGGAAGTCTCGCCCACATACAACAGTTTACAAAGACAAGTTAAAACATAAATAAACAAAATTGGAGTTGTATGTCAGGTAAAAAGGTATAGGATACCTAATTTCAGTCACAGGATGAATGAAGAATCTACCCTTGCAAATATATCTGCAATTGACACAAGAGAGACAGGGAAAACTACCCTTGCTCCGCTGGGTCAATGTACTCTCTGTCAATCTGGATCTAGGGCCGATGTCTGCTCTTACTAATTGATCCTGCAGATTCCTGGATCTGCGGTATGAGAAAAGAGGGGGGAAACTGAATTCAGGGATTTGACCAAGGCACCCTTCCAAAATGCCCCAATGCCTCTTGATGATGCCGTTAATTTCATTGCTATGTTCAGTGTGCTTAGAAATAAAAGGAATCCTGGTATTGGACCCTTTTACTTCCTTTCTCATCAAAGTTTTCTTTCTATCAATGGTGTATGTCTTATCAACTTGAGACTTAAGTAACTTAGGGGGGTAACCATTTTGCAGGGATTTGTTGACCATAATATTTAACGTATCATCAAGAGCACCAGGGTCAGATACATATATAAATCTACATATATATAGAAATCAATTTTTGTTAGGTAGTGTTAGTGTAGGTTTTTGCACGCAATATCTTTGTGCGTGCATCCTGCAATAAAAAAAATAATTCTACTCCTTTTCGCTATATTTCAAATTTACAACAAGCACCTTCACGTGTAAAAACACAACATACACACCCCTCACAATAAAGGTTTACACATTTCTCACGTCAGACCCCAATAAAATAGAAATGGCCCATCCGTCCCAACGAGTATGCTCAGCTGAAAAGGCATACGCCATGCTTACCGAGTCTTCCAGTGAGGGAGAAGAGGGATGCCACTTTCCTCTACTCCTCTATCCCCTAATCATCATCCGGTGATGAGTGACCCTCTAGAAGGCGCCCCAGTGTAGCAGCGGAGGCAACTCCCCAGAGTGAACCCTTATGGACCCCACCCCCTGATGATTTTATCAGCCCCAAATTCCAGATTTTGTGGGCAGCTCTGAAATACAGATGGATAGTGCTGGTTTCACTGAACTAGAATTTTTCAAAACCTTCTTTGAACATTTTGTAAATTTAATGGTGGCCCAAACCAATTTATATGCCCAACAATTTATTGCTCAGAACCCTACATCGGCATATGCTGAGCAGCAAGTGCAGCAGAGATGGAAGTTTTGGGGGACTTGTGCTGCATATGGGCGTTGTAAAAATGTTAGACAATATTGGAATTCGGACATTTTCTACCAGACTCCAATTTACAGTAAGACCATGACACGGAAGCGATTTGAGTCAATTCGGAAATCCCTACAATACAACGACAATGCACAATGCCGACCCCAAAACAACCTGACATTTGACCGTCTGTTCAAGGTTAGGCCTGTCATTGACCACTTTAACACCAAGTTTGCTGAGGTGTGCAACTGTGATAAAAATGTCTCTGTAAGCGAGTCCCTATTAATTTTCAAAGGGAGGATTAGATTCCGCCAGTACCTGCCTAGCAAACGGGCAAGATATGGCATAAAGATTTACAAACTTTGTGAGAGTAGCTCTGGGTACACCCACAAGTTCCGCATTTACGAAGGGAAAGGTTCCCAGATAGAACCCCCAGAATGCCCCCCCCCCCCCCATCCTAGGAGTTAGTGGAAAGATTGTGTGGGACTTGCTATACCCACTGCTGGATAAGCGTTACCACCTCTATGTGGATAACTATTATACCGGCATACCCCTATTCATGTTCCTAACTGCCAGAGGTACTGTGGCTTGCGGCACAGTGCACAAAAATCAGAGAGGCCTCCCTAGATACCTGGTAGGGCAACCACTGAGAATGGGTGAAAGTAGGGCTCTCATCCATGAGAACATGCTAGTGATTAAATACAAAGACAAGAGGGATGTCCTTGTACTGACCACCATTCATGCTAACACCAGCTCCCCTGCTCCTGTACGAGGTACCACAACCACTACCTCTAAACCAGTTTGTATCCTAGACTACAACAGGCACATGGGAGGGGTGGATCTTTCAGATCAACTTCTGGAGCCCTACAGTGCCACACAAAAAGCAAAAGTGTGGAACAAAAAGCTGGCCGTACACGTACAGATAACAATGTGCAATGCGTACGTGCTATTTCATTCTACAGGCCACACAGGAACTTTCTTTCAGTTCCAACAGGTAGTTAGCAAGGCCTTAATTTTTCAAACCCAGGCCAGGAAGAGTCCCGGTACTCCAGAAAGTCATGGTGCACGTGTTGTACCAGGGCAACATTTTCCAGGTCAAGTCCCCCAGACAGCAACGAAGGGAAGGACCCAAAAAAGATGCAGGGTGTGTTCAAAAAGGGGGATAAGGAAAGATACAATTTACCACTGCAAAACCTGACCTGTGCATGCAGGAGTGTTTTAAAATCTACCACTCATCCATGGAGTATTAATTTAATTTCATGTTTGTACGGGGGTGCACTTTCCAAAATGGAGTCACTTCTTGGGGGGTTTTTAATTTCTGGGGACCTCAGGAATTTTTTTAATGCGACCTGGCACCTAAAATCCATGTCTGCCAATTCGGGCCTGCCAGTAAAATCCATATTTTGCTGTTTGCACGCTGTGCGCCCAAGCACATATGGGGTGTTGCCATAATGTGGGTAACATACTGAGGTGCATTTTCTGCTATTACCCCTTGTGAAAGTGAAAAAAATTGGCCTAAAGTCAATTTTTCTAGAAAACAATTACATTTTTCATTTTCACAACCAATTCCATGAAAAGCCTTTGAGGCCAAAGTGCTCACTAACTGAATTGGTCTTTTAAAAAAATGGGTTTTGGAAACTTTCTGGAAAATCTAAAATTTGCATCTACATTTCAAAGCCATCTGGCATCCTAAAAAAATGAAATTACATTTACAAAATTATGCCAACATAAAGTAGACATATGGGTAATGTTGATTGATAACTATTTTATTAAACTTTATTCTATTAAACTTTTGTGAATTTCTCCTAATTTTCTGTAAATTTTGATGTTTTTTCTAAATAAAGGAAAAAAATATTGACTTACATGAAGTACAATGTTTCAAAAGAAAACAATCTCAGACTTGGTTAGATAAGTAAAAGCATTCCAAGTTATCATCACATAAAGTGATCCATGCCATATTTGAAAAACAGGCCTGGCCAGGAAGGTTAAAACAGGCCTGAGATAGAAGGGGTTGATTTCAGCAAAATACCTCTTGTGTTTAAATGCTCGTTCCTCCCCTTAATACCTTGAGTCATTAATAGCTTTTATTATCTCACCCCAGAGTCTCTACACTTGTCAGCACAAGATGCATAAATCACCACATTGGACCTCAAATGCACATGGTGCTCCTTTACTCCTGAGCCCTGTTGTATGGCCAGGGAAAAGATTAGGGTCACATGTTTCTAAAACCAGGAAACACAGCATAATAATACTGTCAGAGGGCTTACTTTTCACACTGGAAGACACTGGGCACAAAATATTGGGCACTTGAAATGACACCTGTGGTGTCAAAATTTTCTATTTAGTAAAGAATAAAAATCCACTACTAAATTGAAATGGCAATATGATGATTGCATGTTTAGGTCCCCTTGGAGGCCTAAGAAAAAAAAAAACTAAAAAAAAAACAGTTTATAAAAAAATAATAATAATCAAATCACTACCTTTCTTAAAAAATTAAAATGTATAAAAAAAAATTAACATCATAGGCAGGACCATGTCCAAAAACGCCCATGCTATCAAATTATAAAAATATGTATCCCATATGGCAAATGGCCTAACAGAAAATAAAACATCAAAATGGCAAATTTGCTGTCACTTCACCTCCCCCAAAAAATTAATAAAGTAATAAAAACTGGTATACTTAACTATTATGTTATATGGCAATGAAAAGAATAAATTAATTTTTTACCATTTTTTCCTAGTATTAAAACACCCAAAAATATATAAATGTATTGTTGTAATTAGTGATTGGCGAATTGACTTCAAATGAAACATCCAAAGTCGATTCGCATAAAACTTCGTTCTAATACTGTACGGAGCAATATTGCTCCGTACAGTATCGTGTTCATTAAAGCATTAACCCCTTAGTGATCACCCGTGCGCCTTTTTACGGCAGCCCAGTCTAAGCGGTGCATGGGTCATCAGCTCTCACGTGAGAGCCTCGGCGTTGCTCTAACGGCCCAGACCGGCAGGAGTGCCGATCCAGGCTGTTTAACACTTTACATGCCCTGGGTAATGGCGCCCACCGCATGTAAAGTGCTGCCAGAGGGAGAGGACTTCCTCTGTCTCCCATCGGCACCCCGCAAATGCAATCCATAAAAAGAAAAAAGTTATGAGTCATGGGAAGCGGCAATGCAAAAAGGGTTTTATTGCAAAAAAGTTGTAAAACGTAAAAAAAAAAAAAACAATATGTATTTGGTATCACTGTAATCGTACTGACCCTTGTAAACGCTTGGTCAGTGTGAGGGATGAGTATCCATTCTGTATGAACATGTTCTCCATCTTGTACATATGTGGAAAAATTAATGAACCAGCTGGCAGGACTTAGGAGTCTCTGTGTATATAAATCAAATGCTCCTAGCTGCAAGGCCAAGGTATTAGCCCCCTCGCTTTCTTATCAGAGTCTAACGTAACAAGAGAGAGTTATACTCCTTGTTAGTTTGGAATGCGCTGCTAACCAGTACTAACTTTGAGATGAGATGCTGCAGTCTTAATTAAACTATTAGAAGTTTTTAACCATTAAAGACTAATTCTGTTAGTATGGTACGGAAGTATTGCCTTTTATGAATAACCAATCAAATCATTAGTTTCGCTCTCCACCCCCTTTGGTGGTGTGCCAGATTTGTCTGTTATCTATACTGAAATGTATGCTTTTTATGGAATAAAGTAGAGTAGTTGATTCATCAAGTGCGTCTGTGTCAGCTCGCTCTTAGCGCTCATAAAACTTAAATTTGGAATCCTGACAATCATGGGGGGGTGGTTGTCCTAACAGTCAGTAAGACCCAAAACAGGCTGGTCACTAAGGGGTTAAGATGCCATGATCAAGTGTGATTGGCATCTAAACCTTGAAAAACCATGTGGCCAATGGGGATGTCGGCAGTTGACTTTAATATGCCAGGTGTCTCTGAAGACCTACAATTCTTATGTTGGCCAGCAGGTGGCAGGCCACCATAAGAAAGGAGCAATTCACATATTACCATGCTCCTGTATGAAACATTGTAATATTGAATAAAATAAAAATGATTGAGTGTTGTAGCCTCCTACACTGGCTACAAAAACATAAAAAAGGGGAAAAAAATAAAAATATAAAATTAAGAAAATATTAAAATTTAAAATCACCTCCCTTTCCTTAGAATAAAATAAATACATATAACAAAAAATATAAACTTCATGAGCATCACTGTGTCTGAAAATGCCCGTACTATTAAAATATAAAATATTTTTCCAATAGGGTGTAATGGAAAAAAAGTATCAAAATGGCAGATTCACCATTTTTCCATTGCTTCTCATGTAAAAAAATGTAATCAAAAAGTCACACACAGAAAATTGTATCAATAAAAACTACAGATCGTCCCGCAAAAAATGAGCTCCCACACAGCTCAGTAGACATCACTATAAAAAGTTATGGGGGTCAGAATATAGTGATATAAAAAAGATAATAATTTTTCAAAGTTTTTATTTATTTTTACAGTATTTAGATATATAAAACTTATACATATGTGGTATCTTTGCAATCTTACTGACCCAGAGTAAGGGCATGGGTCAGTTTTGCTGCAAAGGGAACTCCGTAGGGACAAAACCCGTAAAACAGTTGAAGGTATTGCGTTTTTTCCCCCCAATTCCACCCCATTGAGAATGTTGTTCCTGCTTCCCACTACATTGTATGCCATATTAAATGGTGGCATTAGAAAGTACAACTTGCCCCGCAAAAACAAGCCCTTATATGGATATGTGAATGGAAAACTAAAAAAGTTATGGCTCCAGGAAGATAGGGAAGAAAAACCTCCGGTATCAAAGGATTTTAAAAAAAGTGCAATTTGTCCAGCAAATAACAAGCTAAACATTATGACTCCAGGAAGACGGGGAGAAAAAAAACGAAAATGCAGAAATGGAAAATCACAAGGTCCCAAAGGATTAAGTGTACTTTCACACTAGCGTTTTTCTTTTCCGGTATTGAGTAGGGGCTCAAAGCCGGAAAAAAACTGAGTTTATCCTAATGCCTTCTGAATAGGGAGCATTCCGTTCAGGATGCATCAGTTCAGTCTCACTCTTACGTTTTTTGGCCGGAGAAATTACCGCAGCATGCTGCATTTCTCTCCGCCAGAAATTCTGAACACTTGCCGGAATGCCGGACCCGGCATGAATTTCCATTGAAATGTATTAGGGTCGGATCCGGCATTAAAATTGCCGCATTGACGGATCTGTTCTTCCGGTCAATGCATGCGCAGACCTTTAAATCTGTGAAAAAAATTAATACCGGATCCATATATATTTTTTTTCACGCATCTGGATCCGTCTGACAAATGACATCCCTTTGCATCTGGATTTTCGGAGCCGGCAGGTAGTTCCGGCAATGGAACTGCCTGCCGGAATCCTCTGCCGCAAGTGTGAAAGTACCCTAAAACATATCCAAAGGGCGCCATTGAGAAAAGTGTCCTTTGGTCATGTTTGTGTACTTCAGAATTTCACAAACATAACAATCCAATTTAATTGGACGAAAAAAAAATATTTTTTTTGTTCCAGAAATTTGCTGCAGCACAGCACATCTGCATCTTGTAAACACACCACCAACAAATGGTTATAGAATCCAAAAATGTGCATAGTCTATATTTACAATCAGTTTCATACAGGCATAGTCAGATAAATAGCACATCCCAGGACTGACTGAACTAAGAACTGTGTGCAGCTCCAATCGGACACAATCCAATCCACACAATCGTACCGATTGTGTGGCTGGGCAGAGAGGAGAGAGACCAGTATGGTAACACACGGAACGTTAGAACAGTAAGAATAAAACGCCAGAGACGCAAGCGCAGGAACTTTGTACTTAGTTGCTTTCCGTACTAGTCTGCGCTGACGTGTCTGTCTGACGTCATCGGTGTGTTTGTCAGTGGAGCAGGAAAAGAAGGCTGAGTACCATGACTAACGGTAAGCCGGTCTCTGTAGCGTGGAGAATGCCGTTTGTGTCATGTGGCGGCCGGCGCTGTTCAGTCCTGTGATGGCCATGACGTTGTTCTGTCACAGTGAGAGCCTGATGTTTAGGGGATGGGTTGTCATCTGGATAAACCCTTTAATTGCAGAACCTGTGACATCACCTGTCCTGTTGATTCTCTCTCGGGACAGTAACTGGTCACACATGCTCAGTCCTATTTTCAGCACCCTCTTGTGCATGCGCTCAGAGTAATTAGTCCTATTTTGCAAAGCAGTCGATAAGATTCAGTGCACTAGAGGATGGCTTCCTACCAGTTCCCGGATACGTTAGGCCTCATTCACACGACCGTATTTTGCATGCGGACACGTTCATTTCTATGGGCCATGTGTATGAGGCCTGAGGTGAAGAAGGAATCAAAAGAACTATATCAAGTATGTAACAGCAGGTTTATGTGATCTACTCCTGTTGGGAGTAGCTGGGACCCCTGTAAAGTAAATCCAGAAGTCATTTGGCAGACATTAGGGATGTTAGGATAATGACTGATTCCTCTATGTTCCCCAGGCCCAAGATCCCTCTGCTCTGTTTATACCTTCACAGTGACAACAAAATGAAAACTGGTAACAAGTTATTTTGACCTTTAAATCGTAATCATTTAGGCTACTTTCACACTAGCGTTTCACGGATCCGTTTGAAGAGCATTTCAAACGCATCCGTCAATAAACTGACAAAACGGAGCCAAACGGAAGCCATTCAGACGGATCCGTTTGTATGGATCCGTTTGTCACGTTGGTTTCCGTTTTGTCATCCGTTTTGGAAGGAAAAGCATTTCTAGGTTCCATCTTCATGTATTGAGATCTATAGGGTTGTAATGCTCCTATATTTCTCCATGGCTATCTTGTTGAAGTTCCAAATCTGGTCCGACTTTGATAATGGACCACACCTTTCGGACTCTTGTACATGATTACATGCACTTAAAGATGTATAGTGTTCGTTAGCGGGCCATATGTCCCTGATCATCATTGATAATACGTACAGGAGTACAGAGCATCATGATGCTGACCATGTTGTGCCGCAAACTGGGCTATTGTCCCGCACTCATATGATCTATTAGTGCAAGACTATATCCCCGCGGGCAGCTCAACTTGCACAGGATGATTGTATACTATGATGCTGTGTACGATCAATGCCACTATGGGACAAATGGCCCGCTCACGGACCGTATGTCTCTTGGGGCATACAGTCGTGTGCAAGAGGCCTTAAAGGGGTTTTCTCATCTCATACAATGGGGGCATACCACTTTAAGATATACCTACATTGTCTTATAGGCGCAGGTCCCACGGATGGTACCCTCACATATATTGAGAACGCAGCCAAGAAAGTAGGTCGCACTGTGCTGCCACCCTCCATTCATTTCTATGGGAGAGGCGGGGATTAGAACTTGGTGGTGGACATACCATGGGAAATTTCTTGTCCTACAGCAACAGTGCTCCCCGCTCCGTTCTCAATATAGGTGCGGGTCCTACCAATGTTACCCACACCTATCAGACAATGGGGGCATATTCAAGTGAAATCCCCCCATTGTCTATGTGAATACCCCTTTAAAAACTGTATGTCCCTTGTGGTAATCACACTAGTTATATTGGCGTCATCGGGAAATCATTAAACGTTAAAATCACAATTTATTAATGAATTCCTGATGATGCTGATGGACCGTGACTCCCACAAGGGCTCATATGAAAGGGCACAAGATTGAACAATGAACAAGCATTTGCTTGCTCATGTGCCAATCATAGGGTCTACGATCAATAAAGAGCCAAAAGATAGCTCATTATTGATGGTCAGGTTTCAATGGATCTTACGACATTGGCACTAATGCTGTTTTGATATAAAAACTACCAAGGGTGTTGTAATAAATGCACAGTAGTGAGACTAGGGTAGTTTTAATTTCAACACAGCTATAGTGCCAAGGTTCCCTGTACAGGACAATAAAAACACAGACACAGTGCAGTAAAGTATAATTTTTTTTTAATTTTTTTTTTAATATTGAAAATAAATAAAATAAATATAAGAAAACTTAATTTTTTTTTGTTATAAATTTTCATAACTGTGAGGGGAGGTGGACTGTCGTGGGGTTGATGGTCTGGGGCTGGCAATGGTAGCCCCCCTGTCCTGGCGAGCCACTGAGGTTAAACTACGGGCCATAGGAAAGAATGCAGGGCGTAATTGTGGGGTGTGGAGAAAGGAAGGGTCTGAGGAGGAGGGGACCCGAGCATGTGTAGAGGTGGAGGGAGGTTAAAAAGAATTAGGAGGAAAATACGGGGCAGGAGAAGAAAAAGAAGCAGAAGGAAACACATGCTTGGGGGGTGGGAAGGGAAAGGTTGGCGGTACTGGCCACTGGTGTGGGATGGGGATGGGGATGGGGGTTGGGGGAGGTGCATGATTTCCCATGACCCGTTCTCTAGCATGATCTTAAACTCATGCAACTGCTTTGGCGATGAAAACCTAAGAGCCTCTGTTGAGCGTAGGGACCCGGTTTATCCTGAGCTTTTGAGGTTCCGCCTCAGGAGGTTGGTCAGGCTCCCGAGTGCTGCTGGCACTTCTGTAGGAAAAAAAAAAGGGGAAGTTAGGAATTGTTCTTTAAATAAAACATCCATGTTCTATGCTATGTCTACCGTATACCATAGGGGGCTGGCCAAAACAGGGGAGCCAAACGCTCCACTGTCTCAGACAGCCCCTTACAGTCAGACGGAGAGACCAGTTGTCCATCTGACTGTGGGGGGCTAGCCAAAACAGGGGAGCCAAACGCTCCACTGTCTCAGACAGCCCCTTACAGTCAGACAGAGAGAACAGTTGTCCATCTGACTGTGGGGGGCTGGCCAAAACAGGGGAGCCAAACGCTACCCTGTCTCAGACAGCCCCTTTACAATTTATTTTTTTAACAGTTGTTATATATATTTACCTTTTTGGTGCCATTGCCTTTCGTAGGAACCCCAGGGCCGCCGTATGGATGTAGGTGGCCCCTGAGGTTCCTCCGGAGCCACTCGGGGCCTGAACCTCCTTGTTGTAATCCCTCCTGAAGCGGTCCCGGATAGATCGCCAACGCGTTATAACCAGTTTGACTATCGAAAAAAACAATAAATACTAAAATCAGCATGATAAAAGGAAAATAACAATATTTTAATGTATTAAAATACATATTGTTTTACTTACCATATTTCTCCTGAGCCGCCGCATCTAGATCCCCCCCCAGGTCTCAAAAACTTCAGCACAGATGTCCCTCCAGAGCCGCTGGGTACGACGATGATCGGCGTGGTGGCGGTCGGAGTGGTCCCATAATGCTGGACACGCCTCCACCAGTTGGATGAGGAGCAGGTTATCTATGCTCGGAACCCCGAACTCCTCATCTTCCCTGGTGGAGCCTACTGAACCCTGAAAAAAAGGAAATTCAAAATTTTATGTAAATCCTAATACAAAATGCTAATTAAAACTACTTAATTCAATACTTACACGTCTACGACAGCCACGCTCATTCCCGCGGACTCTGGAGGCGACTGGGGGATCCTCGCTGGCGGCTCTAGGTGCAGATTGCTAAAAACAAATAACATTTTTTGGAGACTGTACTTAATTTTTTTTTAAAAATTACAATATATATATATATATATACACACACACTTCTTGACAGCCCCGGTCCAGGCTTGGTCCACCTCCCCTGGACGCTGGTGAGCTGGCGCTGGCCACTTCGGGAGAGCCCTCAGCAGATGATGAAGAAATCTATAATAAGAGCACATACTGATTAATGCAACAAATCAAACAGTTAAAACTCCAAGTGTTGATTTTTTACTTACCGGCCACTGGATACGGCGGCGCCTTCTGGGTGGGTTACTCCAGTCTATGGTTGTCTTCTTTGAGGACATCTGTATGCAACAGAATACCAGACAAAATGCAGATAACGTTAAAGGAACTTGTAGAGCACTATTTCCTCATATATCACCATTTTTTTTTTTTAAATACGGTACTTACTTTTTAAAATATAGATCTGGGCTTGCCCACCGCAGATGTATCTTTCAATTGGTTTTATTGGAACGTCCCTAATAATAAAATTATTCAAAAAATGAATCCGACAGGAGCAATAATCCCCCCAAGTGCCATAAACACCCCCAGAGACAGCAGCCCCGCATAGTGCCAGAAGCCCCCCACAATGACATCAGGCCCCCAGTTCCAAACAACCTTCCCAAAGTGCCCTCAGCCCCCCCCCATGCCAGCAGCCCCCACAGTTCCAGCCACAAACACCCCCGCAGTGCCAGCAGCAACCAAAGTTCTAGACACAAACACCCCTGCAGTGCCACTGCACAGTTCCAGCCACAAAAACCCCTGCAGTGCCAGAAGCACCGCACAGTTCCAGCCACAAAAACCGCTGCAGTGCCAGAAGCACCGCACAGTTCCAGCCACAAACACCCCTGCAGTGCCAGAAGCACCGCACAGTTCCAGCCACAAACGCCCCTGCAGTGCCAGAAGCACCGCACAGTTCCAGCCACAAACGCCCCTGCAGTGCCAGAAGCACCGCACAGTTCCAGCCACAAACGCCCCTGCAGTGCCAGAAGCGCCGCACAGTTCCAGCCACAAACGCCCCTGCAGTGCCAGAAGCGCCGCACAGTTCCAGCCACAAACGCCCCTGCAGTGCCAGAAGCGCCGCACAGTTCCAGCCACAAACGCCCCCGCAGTGCCAGAAGCGCCGCACAGTTCCAGCCACAAAAACCCCCGCAGTGCCAGAAGCGCCGCACAGGTCCAGCCACAAAAACCCCCGCAGTGCCAGAAGCGCCGCACAGGTCCAGCCACAAAAACCCCCGCAGTGCCAGAAGCGCCGCACAGGTCCAGCCACAAAAACCCCCGCAGTGCCAGAAGCGCCGCACAGGTCCAGCCACAAAAACCCCCGCAGTGCCAGAAGCGCCGCACAGGTCCAGCCACAAAAACCCCCGCAGTGCCAGAAGCGCCGCACAGGTCCAGCCACAAAAACCCCCGCAGTGCCAGAAGCGCCGCACAGGTCCAGCCACAAACACCCCCGCAGTGCCAGAAGCGCCGCACAGGTCCAGCCACAAACACCCCCGCAGTGCCAGAAGCGCCGCACAGGTCCAGCCACAAACACCCCCGCAGTGCCAGAAGCGCCGCACAGGTCCAGCCACAAACACCCCCGCAGTGCCAGAAGCGCCGCACAGGTCCAGCCACAAACACCCCCGCAGTGCCAGAAGCACCGCACAGGTCCAGCCACAAACACCCCCGCAGTGCCAGAAGCAGCCGCACAGGTCCAGCCACAAACACCCCCGCAGTGCCAGAAGCGCCGCACAGGTCCAGCCACAAACACCCCCGCAGTGCCAGAAGCGCCGCACAGGTCCAGCCACAAACACCCCCGCAGTGCCAGAAGCACCGCACAGGTCCAGCCACAAACACCCCCGCAGTGCCAGAAGCACCGCACAGGTCCAGCCACAAACACCCCCGCAGTGCCAGAAGCACCGCACAGGTCCAGCCACAAACACCCCCGCAGTGCCAGAAGCACCGCACAGGTCCAGCCACAAACACCCCCGCAGTGCCAGAAGCACCGCACAGGTCCAGCCACAAACACCCCCGCAGTGCCAGAAGCACCGCACAGGTCCAGCCACAAACACCCCCGCAGTGCCAGAAGCACCGCACAGGTCCAGCCACAAACACCCCCGCAGTGCCAGAAGCACCGCACAGGTCCAGCCACAAACACCCCCGCAGTGCCAGAAGCACCGCACAGGTCCAGCCACAAACACCCCCGCAGTGCCAGAAGCACCGCACAGGTCCAGCCACAAACACCCCCGCAGTGCCAGAAGCACCGCACAGGTCCAGCCACAAACACCCCCGCAGTGCCAGAAGCACCGCACAGGTCCAGCCACAAACACCCCCGCAGTGCCAGAAGCACCGCACAGGTCCAGCCACAAACACCCCCGCAGTGCCAGAAGCACCGCACAGGTCCAGCCACAAACACCCCCGCAGTGCCAGAAGCACCGCACAGGTCCAGCCACAAACACCCCCGCAGTGCCAGAAGCACCGCACAGGTCCAGCCACAAACACCCCCGCAGTGCCAGAAGCACCGCACAGGTCCAGCCACAAACACCCCCGCAGTGCCAGAAGCACCGCACAGGTCCAGCCACAAACACCCCCGCAGTGCCAGAAGCACCGCACAGGTCCAGCCACAAACACCCCCGCAGTGCCAGAAGCACCGCACAGGTCCAGCCACAAACACCCCCGCAGTGCCAGAAGCACCGCACAGGTCCAGCCACAAACACCCCCGCAGTGCCAGAAGCACCGCACAGTTTCAGCCACAAACACCCCCGCAGTGCCAGCAGCAGCCACAGTTTCAGCCACAAACACCCCCGCAGTGCCAGAAGCACCGCACAGTTTCAGCCACAAACACCCCCGCAGTGCCAGCAGCAGCCACAGTTTCAGCCACAAACACCCCCGCAGTGCCAGCAGACCCCCTCCAGTTCCAGCCACACATGCCCCCCCCCCCCAGTGCCAGAAGCCCCCCATAAAGGCAACCCACACCACCAGTGCCAGCAGCTCCCACTGTTCCAGACACACACACCCCTTCCCAAGTGCCAGCAGCCCCCCCACCCTAGAAATAGAGAGAGAGAGAGATGGATAGTAAAAAAAGAAAGATGGACAAACAGACAAAACTTCATATACTTACCAGTCTCACCAAGTCGATAATCCAAAATGGCCGACGATGAGGGGGAGGGACAGGAAGTTACTGGGCATGCGCAGAAACGTGGACGGTTTCAAACGGATCCGTGTCAAAGCGGAGCCAGGACAGACGGATCCGTCCCCATTGACTTCCATTGTAAGTCTGGACGGATCCGTTTGGCTCCGCACGACCAGGCGGACACCAAAACGCTGCAAGCTGCGTTTGGATGTCCATCTGCTGAGCGGAACGGAGGCCAAACGCCGCCAGACTGATGCATTCTGAGCGGATCCTTATCCACTCAGAATGCATTGGGGCAGTACGGATCCGTTCGGGGCCGCTTGTGAGAGCCTTCAAACGGAACTCACAAGCGGAGCCCCGAACGCAAGTGTGAAAGTAGCCTTACTCTGCCCAAGTCTCACTACATGACTCCTTTAACCACTTCAACCCCCCTAGCTGAAACACCCTTAATGACCAGGAACTCGCCATGCCCCTCACGGAATACCTTGGGGTGTCTTCTTTCCAAAATGGGGTCACTTGTGGGGTAGTTATACTGCCCTGGCATTTTAGGGGCCCATATGCGTGAGAAGTAGTTTGCAACCAAAATGTGTAAAAAAAATGGCCTGTGAAATCCGAAAGGTGGAATGTGGGCCCCTTTGCCCACCTAGGCTGCAAAAAAGTGTCACAGATGTGGTATCGCCGTACTCAGGAGAAGTTGGGGAATGTGTTTTGGGGTGTCTTTTTACATATACCCATGCTGGGTGAGATATTTTTAGACATTTGGATCCCAGACTTCTTCTCACGCTTTAGGGCCCCTAAAAAGCCAGGGCAGTATAAATACCCCACATGTGACCCCATTTTGGAAAGAAGACACCCCAAGGTATTCAATGAGGGGCCTGGCGAGTTCATAGAATTTTTCTTTATTTTTTGGCATAAGTTAGCAGAAAATGACATTAATTATTTTTTTTTCCCTCACAAAGTCTCACTTTCCGCTATTTTGGGACAAAAATTTCAATCTTTCATGGACTCAATATGCCCCTCAGCGAATACCTTGGGGTGTCTTCTTTCCAAAATGGGGTCATTTGTGGGATGTTTGTACTGCCCTGGCATTTGAGGGTCTTCGCAATCATTACATGTATGGCTAGCATTAGGAGTTTCTGCTATTCTCCTTATATTGAGCATACAGGTAATGAGATTATTTTTTTTTCCATTCAGCCTCTGGGCTGAAAGAAAAAAATGAACGGCACAGATTTCTTCATTCGCATCGATCAATGTGGATGAAAAAATCTCTGCCAAAAAAAAAAAAAAAGGAGGGGAAAGGTGTCAGCCAGGACATAGGAGCTCCGCCCAACATCCATACCCACTTAGCTCGTATGCCCTGGCAAACCCGATTTTTCCATTTACAACAATTTTATATACAAAGTGTTTGCCAAAGCATATGAACACCGCCACCTCCTCAGCTCACATGCCTCGGTTTAACACTGACAAATGTAAAGTTATGCACATGGGAAGGAGTAATGCAAGTCACCCGTACTTATTAAATGGGAAAATACTCAGTAAGGCCTCATGCACACGACAGTATTTTTTCACGGTCCGCAAAACGGTGTTCCGTTGTTCCGTGATCCGTTTTTGTTTCCGTGTGTCTTCCTTGATTTTTGGAGGTTCAGCAGACATGAAGGAAAGTGAAAAAATTTTTCCTTGCAAATGATAGGAAAACAAAACGGACACGGATCACGGACGCGGAGGACAATCTTGTGTGCATCCGTGTTTTTTCACTGACCCATTGACTTAAATGGGTCCGCGAACCGTTGTCCGTGAAAAAAATAGGACAGGTCCTATTTTTTTCACGGACTGGAAACACGGATCACGGACGCGGATGACAAACGGTGCATTTTCCGAATTTTCCACGGACCCATTGAAAGTCAATGGGTCCGCAGAAAATCACGGAAAACGGAACAACGGACACGGGACACAACAACGGTTGTGTGCATGAGGCCTAACACTGACATGGAAAAAGATCTAGGAATTTTAATAAACAGCAAACTAAGCTGCAAAAAACAGTGTCAGGCAGCTGCTGCCAAGGCCAATAAGATAATGGGTTGCATCAAAAGGGGCATAGATGCCCGTGATGAGAACATAGTCCTACCACTTTACAAATCGCTAGTCAGACCACACATGGAGTACTGTGTACAGTTCTGGGCTCCTGTAAACAAGGCAGACATAGCAGAGCTGGAGAGGGTCCAGAGGAGGGCAACTAAAGTAATAACTGGAATGGGGCAACTACAGTACCCTGAAAGATTATCAAAATTAGGGTTATTCACTTTAGAAAAAAGACGACTGAGAGGAGATATAATTAATATGTATAAATATATCAGGGGTCAGTACAGAGATCTATCCCATCATCTATTCATTCCCAGACGGTGACTGTGACGAGGGGACATCCTCTGCGTCTGGAGGAAAGAAGGTTTGTACACAAACATAGAAGAGGATTCTTTACGGTAAGAGCAGTGAGACTATGGAACTCTCTGCCTGAGGAGGTAGTGATGGTGAGTACAATAAAGGAATTCAAGAGGGGTCTGGATGTATTTCTGGAGCGTAATAATATTACAGGCTATAGCTACTAGAGAGAGATCGTTGATCCAGGGATTTATTTTGATTGCCTGATTGGAGTCAGGAAGGAATTTTTATACCCCTAAAGTGAGGAAAATTGGCTTCTACCTCACAGGGTTTTTTTGCCTTCCTCTGGATCAACTTGCAGGATGACAGGCCGAACTGGATGGACAAATGTCTTTTTGTTGGCCTTATGTACTATGTTACTATCTTACTATGTTAAACGTATCTTTTACTGCAGAGGAGAAATCTCGTCTTGCAGCGCCGTATACACCGACTTGTGTGTAATCTGACAGCAGCGCAATGCTTCTGTCAGAATGCACATCAGTGCTGCAGCTAGTCGATCGGTTGGTCCACCTGGAAGGTAAAAAAAAAACAAAACAAAAAAGAAAAAACCAGGCCTCAACGCAATAATTTTATTAACTTTATAATAACCTTTGAACAGAACATATAAACTTTATTTAACTTTTGGAACTGAACATTAACTTTTTTGCTTACTGGTGTTTTTTTTTGTTTTGTTTTGTTTTTTACCTTTATAGGACAAACCTCTCCTTCCCCATGGGACAATGTGCAAAGCGCAAATCGCCCAAAGATGTGCGGAAAGTGCATTATGCACTTTGTCCCAGGTGAAAGGAGAGGTTTGCAGCAGCTGTGTGTGAATGGGCGCTAATAGCCCTGTGTGCCTCTCCTGGTGAGATGTGACCCCCTATGCTAGGTGTACCTGTGTGTGGTACTTCTGGAAACACTCCCCTAAGCATAGGGCAGGGTGGTCAGGGCAGTCAAGACAGAAATAGCGGGTGTCACGCCTTATTCCACTCCTGCTACAGACACGACATCTTTTTCGGGGTGACGGTTGGGTTGAGGTACCAGAACGACATTGGGGAAATGTCGCTCGTGTAGACTGCTAACTACACTGGTGGATGGGGCCACGGAACCTCCTGGATACAGGAGGTTCTCGATGATCTCTTCCTGAAATTTGAGGAAGGATCGTGTTCTCCCAGCCTTACTGTAGAGAACAAAACTATTATACCGAGCCAATTGAATTAAATATACAGACACCTTCTTATACCAGCGTCTGGTGCGTCGGGAAACTAAATACGGAGACAACATCTGGTCATTGAAGTCCACCCCTCCCATGTGAAGGTTATAGTCGTGGACTGAGAGGGGCTTTTCAATGACACTGGTTGCTCGCTTAATTTGGATTGTCGTGTCTGCGTGAATGGAGGAGAGCATGTAAACGTCACACTTGTCTCTCCATTTCACCGTGAGCAGTTCTTCATTACACAAGGCAGCCCTCTCCCCCCTTGCAAGACGCGTGGTAACGAGCCGTTGGGGGAAGCCCGCGCGACTAGTTCGCGCGGTGCCACAGCAGCCAATCTGTTCCAGAAACAAATGCCTGAAGAGGGCCACACTTGTGTAAAAATTGTCCACATAAAGATGGTACCCCTTGCCAAATAAGGGTGACACCAAGTCCCAGACTGTCTTCCCACTGCTCCCCAGGTAGTCAGGGCAACCGACCGGCTCCAGGGTCTGATCTTTTCCCTCATAGATCCGAAATTTGTGGGTATAGCCTGTGGCCCTTTCACAGAGCTTATACAATTTGACCCCATACCGGGCGCACTTGCTCGGGATGTATTGTTTGAAGCCAAGGCGCCCGGTAAAATGTGTTAGGGACTCGTCTACACAGATGTTTTGCTCATGGGTATACAAATCTGCAAATTTCTGGTTGAAGTGGTCCGAATTTTGTGGAGCCGGTCAAAAGCTGGGTGGCCTCTCGGACGGGAAGTGGTGTTGTCGCTAAAGTGCAGGAAAGCCTCAAATCGTGCCCTGGACATGGCAGCAGAGAACATGGGCATGTGATGAATTGGGTTTGTGGACCAATATGACCGCAATTTATGCTTTTTGGTTAGACCCATGTTAAGGAGAAGGCCCAGAAAAGTTTTAATTTCGGAAACTTGGACTGGTTTCCACCGGAAAGGCTGGGCTTAATAGCTTCCCGGGTTGGCGGTTATAAATTGTGTGGCATACCGGTTTGTTTCTGCCACGACTATGTCCAAGAGCTCCGCAGTCGAGAACAGCTCAAAAAATCCCAGGGCCGAACCGATCTGAGCTGTCTCAACCCGAACTCCAGACTGGGCGGTGAAAGGGGGAACTACAGGTGCGGCTGAAGTTGGGGACTGCCAATCAGGGTTTGCCAGCACCTCAGGGATTCTAGGGGGTCTACGGGCCTGTCTGTGCGGTGGCTGCGACGGGGTAACTATTGCACGTGCTACCGTACCAGCTTCAACTGCCCTTCTGGTGCTCGCCACTTCACCATGTTGTACGGCAGTGCTGGTACTAGGTCCAGGGAGGGCTGCGCTGCTGGTGTATGCCTCACCACGTAATCCGACAGCGCCAGCCCCACTCTGCTGCCCTTGAAGCGGATCCTGCGCAACCTGTGGTCTAGCGACACAGGGCCGGGTACGCCTAGTGCTATCAGGGACCTTAACCTCCTCGTCCGAACTTTGGGTCAGACTGCCACTGCTTTCTACAGGTTCATATTCTGACCCGCTAGATTCGTCAGATGAGGGTTCCCATTCCTCATCCGACTGGGTCAGAAGCCTGTAGGCCTCTTCAGAAGAATACCCCTTGTTTGACATTTGGGCTACTAAATTTAGGGGTACTCCCTGAGACTACCCAAGAAAAAAAGCAAGCCTGTCTTACAAATGGGAGGCTAGCAAAGTATCGGAGGCCGCTGCGGTTGATAAAAAATATCAAAACTGATTTTATTTTTTTATCGCCGCAGCGCTTGTAAAGTGATTGTGTAGTGATAAAAAAATATATATTTTTTGTCACTGCGGCGGGGCGGGTGTGGGCGACCGATCAGGCCTGATCGGGCAAACACTGCGTTTTGGGTGGAGGGCGAGCTAAGGTGACACTAATACTATTATAGATCTGACTGTGATCAGTTTTGATAACTTACAGATGCTATAAAAGTACAAATGCTGATTAGCGATACACTAATCAGCGAATCAGTGACTGCGGTGCAGTGGGCTGGACGCTAACCGATTGTTAAACTACCTAACCAAGGGGCCTAAACTATCCTAAAACCTAACAGTCAATACCAGTGAAAAAAAAAAAGTGACAGTTTACACTGATCACTTTTTTCCTTTCACTAGGTGATTGACAGGGGCGATCAAGGGGTGATCAAAGGGTTAATTGGGGTGCAGGGGGGGGGGGGGGTGATCTGGGGCGAAGTGTGTGGTGTTTGGTGCTACTCACTGTGATTCCTGCTCCTCTGCTGAGACCAACCGACCAAAAGGACCAGCAGAGGAGCAGGGAAGCCATTTAACACATTATATTTACTGTATATTCCGGTGTATAAGACGACTGGGCGTATAAGACGACCCCCAACTTTTCCAGTTGAAATAAAGGGTTTGGGCTATACTCGCCGTATAAGACTACCCCTCCAACAACATTTACTTTGGCATCAAGATCTGCAGGTAATTGTTGTGCAATTTTCGTCTTTTGCCTCAGTACCATACTATGCCTTTCCAAGAATCTGGTACACCAGGATGCAGTTGCCTTAAATCTGTTACTGTGATCTGGGTTAGATTTGGCTCACTGAAGTGCAAACAAACGTATTTTATTTTGTGTCACTACATAACCGTTTTTCGAGTTCTGGCCAATATGGGGTGCCTCTCCTTAATGCACACACATACTCTTTAATGCTTTTCATTTGCTTTCCAGTCGCAAACCATCTTTTCTGTTACTCCATATTGTCTTGCAGCAGCGCAGTTATTATGTTCCATGGCAAAGTTTACAACTTTAAATTTGAAACTGGCTTCATATTTCTTTCTTCTTGCTGGAAGAGCCATGATGGGGTCTTGACTGTTAGCCATTTGTATACTGTACTGTATGTACTGGTGCTATACTGTATGAACCGATGCAGATACTGGTGCTGTACTGTATGTACAGATACTGGTGTTGTACTGTATTCACCACCACATGTATCTGCTCCCAAGATAGGCTCTATTTTTTCACCACAGATAAGATGCACACCAATCTTCATTAGAGATCCGCCAACATTAGAATTGGCTGAAGTGCAGATGCTCCTGCTCCCACCCTGCCTTCCCCTCAGAATCGCCAATCCAACCCAGTATACAACAACCAGCCAATCATAGCAAGCGATGTACCGGTATTTTCTGTGCACACTGCATACAAAGCCTGCTTGGATTGGGTGGGTCAGCTCTCCCTGCCTGCCCAGCCCTCCCTGTTTTCAAGACGATCTGAGCGGTAGTACGCAATGTGATACTGCCGGCATGAGAAAACCACTGAGAGCAGGAAGAGGGGGCTGCTTCAGGAGCGGCTGGCCGGGATGCAGCACACGGTGGCTCAGCTAGAGGGCGCCTGTCCCTGAAGCTGGAGAAGGACAGCTTCTCCAGTCTTGCTAGAAATTAAGTTTCAGCACGCTGTATAGCGGCATATAAGGCGACACCCGACTTTTGAGAACATTTTCATGTGTTAAAAAGTAGTCTTATACGCAGGAATATACAGTACTAATATAATGTGTTAACTGGCTTCTGATTGTTGTTGTTTTTTTTTTTTTAATCATCAGCTTGCCAGCCACGATCATTGGCTGGCAAGCTGATGACCCGACCCCCCTCTAACTATTGCCGGCCCACGATGCGCATGTGCATCGCGTCATCTCTGCCTGGGAGAGCCGCCTCTGGACCGCGATCCTGCGTGAGGCGGTCCGGAGGCGGTTAATGAGGACTCTCCTGATAGGTGTAATAACGACTAACTGGCATCACTATAATGAAGCACAACACCAAGTTCTAAGAAAAGTTGCTCCTTCATTGTATGGTGAATTCAAGTAGCACTGTTACATCTATATAATCTTACCAATAGAGGTGATGGACCCCATTGATTTATTATGGGTTCTGTCAAGGTAGGTGACTTTTTTTTTTTTTTTTTATCATGTTGTGCGCAGCTCCTGCACCCGCCCGACATGTACAGCATTGGGCATTAAGGGGTTAAATGATTAAGTACTCATCTTCTCATTAATTTTTTTTTTTTTCCCAGAAAAGTAAAGACACCCCCTTCCTCTATATGTCACAATCAGAGAGAAAGTATGCCATCTGGTTCATAGGGGACGGGGGCTGATAAGATACAAGGGGACAACTTTCTACATTTGATGCAGACTAAAATGGAAATGCCACCTATCAAGATGTGGTCACAGGTTTTATAAGGAGACTCCATTGCAGACTCCATCAAAAGAAGAACAAAAAAATAAAATCTGCGGCAGGGGCCGGAGATTTTACTGATAGCCGGACCCCTGCTGTACGCATTAACCCCTGCACGATCGCAGTCAGCGTTGACTGCGCCACGTGCGGACCTCAGACGTGTGCGGGGTGTCCATCAGGTCACCACGCTGCTGTGACGGAGATCCGATGGCAGGTAAGGCAGCCCAATGCCTTGCTTAGACGTCGTGGCTGCCTTCCGTGACAGCCTGTGAGATCCAGCCCCCTGAATCCCACAGGAAAGTAGGCTGAAGTGTATTACAGCAAGTAATACACTTAACCCTCTACGGGTGGTGATCGGAACAAGGTGCCTGTGAGCAGGCACCTCGGGCTAAATGCGCGGGGGGGGGGGGGGGGTGTTTAAAAGCTGTTGTGTAAAACTTACATAAAAAAAAAAAGTATACATATTTGGCATCGCTGCGTTCGTATCTACCGGCTCTATAAAAATATCACATGACCTAACCTCTCAGATGAACACTGTAAAAAATTTAAAACAAACTGTGCTAAATAAACAATTTTTTGTCACCTTGCATCACAAAAATCGTAATAGCAAGCAATCAAAAAGTCACACGCACCCCAAAATAGTGCCAATAAAACCGTCATCTCATCCCGCAAAAATCATACCCTACCCAAGGTAATCGCCCAAAAACTTAAAAAACTATGGCTCTCAGAATATGGAGACAGTAAAACTTTTTTTTGTTTGTTTGTTTCAAAAATTATATTATTGTGTACAACTTACATAAATAAAAAAAAGTATACATATTAGGTATCGCCGCATCTGTGACAACCTGGTCTATAAAAATATCACATGATATAACCTGTCAGATGAATGTTGTAAATAAAGGGGGGGGGGGGGGGGGGGGGGGGACTGTGCCAAAACAGCTATTTCTTGTTCTCTTGCCTCACAAAAAGTGTAATATAGAGTAGGGATCGACCGATATTGATTTTTTAGGGCCGATACCGATACCGATAATTTGTGAACTTTCAGGCCGATAGCCGATAATTTATACCGATATTCTGGGAATTTTCATTTTTGAAAAAAAAATTAAAATTCCCACAAATCTGCTGAAAATTAATGTTTATTGTTAATGTGTATTTTTATTTTTTTTGTAAATCTTTCTTTTTCATTTATATTTAATATTTTGGTGTTTTTATTTTTATTACTTTTTATTTTTTAAACTAACTTTTAGCCCCCTTAGGGACTAGAACCCTTGTCCTATTCACCCTGATAGAGATCTATCAGGGTGAATAGGAGCTCACACTGTCCCTGCTGCTGTGTGCTTTGTGCACACAGCAGCATGGAGCTTACCATGACAGCCAGGGCTTCAATAGCGTCCTGGCTGCCATGGTAACCGATCGGAGCCCCAGCATTACACTGCTGGGGCTCCGATCGGAGGAGCAGGGGAGAGGGAATCCTGTGGGGGGCGCACTGCGACTGGGGTGGGGGGGGCGCACCACTGCTTAATACTGGGGGGAGGGGGGGCGCACTGCGCCACCAATGCTTAATACTGGGGGGGCTTGGGGGGGAGGCGCACTGCGCCACCAATGCCTAATATTGGGGGGGAGGGGGGGCGCACTGCGCCACCAATGTCTGATACTGGGGGGCTTGGGGGGGCGCACTGCGCCACCAATGAAGCTTAATCTCTAATTTATTCACATACAGGAGGCGGGAGCTGGCTGCAGGATCACATAGCCGGCTCCCGACCTCTATGAGCTGTAGCTGCGATCCGTGGCACCTGAGGAGTTAACTACCGCAGATCGCAGCTACAGCTCATAGAGGCCGGGAGCCGGCTATGTGATCCTGCAGCTCCCGCCTCCTGTATATGAATTAATGTGAGATTAAGCTTCATTGGTGGCGCAGTGGCCATAGCTCCTCCCCTCCTCTTGTCCCCTGTCCTCCCATTGGCTGGAGCGGCAGCAGCAGCACAGGGGGAGGAGACACTGCTCCTTCTCCCCTGTGCTGCTGCTGAGGGAACACGGAGAGCGCTGTCGGCAGCGCGATCTGTGTTCCCAGGACGTTATCGGAATATCGGCAAAATAAATGCCGATACCGATAACGTTCAAAATCCTGAATATCGGCCGATAATATCGGTAAATCCGATAATCGGTCGATCCCTAATATAGAGCAACCAAAAATCATATGTACCCTAAAGTAGTACCAATAATGCTGCCACCCTATCCCGTAGTTTCTAAAATGGGGCCAATTTTTTCAAGTTTCTACTCTAGGAGTGCATCAGGGGGGCTTCAAATGGGACATGGTGTAAAAAAAAAAAGCAGTCCAGCAAAATCTGCCTTCCAAAAACCGTATGGCATTCCTTTCCTTCTGCGCCCTGCCGTGTGCCGTACAGCGGTTGACGACCACATATAGGGGTGTTTCTGTAAACTACAGAATCAGGGCCATAAATATTGAGTTTGGTTTGGCTGTTAACCCTTGCTTTGTAACTGGAAAAAAAAAATTAAAATGGAAAATCTGCCAAAAAAGTGAAATTTTGAAATTGTATCTCTATTTCCCCCCTCGCCTATGACAGCACCCATGGATAGCATCCGCCCCCTTCCTCAGGACAGGAAACAGGAAGCACAGCCTCTTCAAAAGGGAGGTAGAACCCCCATCATGCCAGTTTCTGTTTCCTGTCCTAAGGCACAGGGTGGATGCACAGCAGTTAGAGCGGAGCTGCGGGAGCCCCTTGGTTGATACCCGTGGGAGGAGGGCCTACCTGAGCGGCGTAAGTCTTCCTCGGAAGCCGCTGCTGAAGTCTGGACCCTTTGGACTCCCCTCTCGTCTGGTCACTCCCCGGTCGGGGCTGCTTCGGTATCCCCGGTTTGGCGAACCTCTGCGGCCGTGCCGTATGTTCGGCTGCCGCTGGCGTTCGCGCGGGGTGCGGCGCGGCGCAGTTACTTCCGGGTAGGTCAGGCCGGCGCTGACGTCATTAGTCGGCGCCGGATCCTGGCCTCCGGCTTTCAGCAGTGGGAGGAGGCGTGGCCTTGGACCGGAAGGGGTGGGTGCCGGCGCGCGCTCGGCAAGTTCAAAACCAGCCAGCTCTCACTGCAGGCTGGTGTTTTGGCCTGCAGTGATCTCCATGGATGAGAGCCAGTGGCAGAAAATGGAGCCCACACAGCGCGCAGAACCCACTGAAACCACCAACGAATCCTTGGTACTGGTGGGGGTAAGAGGGGCGAATGCCCTGCCTTTTCCATTTATCTCAGATCCTGATGGTTGTCTTTGTTTTGTGTGTTTAGACTTCCAAAGAGAGAAGGGGGTCAAGGTCCAAGGAGCGGGGTGCGCTATTTGCAAGAGACAGCTACCGTCCGGTTGGGGCAAACCTGCATGTCAGGCCTGCGTAGGCAAATTATTGGAGGATGAGGCCCCCTCTATCTTATCAAGCCTAAAGAAGATTATCAAGGATGAAGTTAAAGAATCAGTGAAAGAATCCTTGAGTAATCTGCTTGAAGATCGCCCTAGTACTTCCGCTGCGGTCTCTATTCCCGCTTCAAGCGATCAGGAGTTGTTATCGGGATTAGAGGAGGAGGGAGAACTTCCATCCTCGGATCATTCCCAGGACGAGCAGCTGGCAGGGAGACCCTTGTTCCTCCCAGAGAACATTAATTCCCTAGTCGGGATCGTCAGGGCAACTATGGGGCTTGATGACCAAGCAGAACCCCAGTCTATGAGGGATTCCATGTTCGAGGGCCTAGGTCCCAGAAGACTAAAATGTTTTGATGTGCATGAAAACATAACTTCGGTTATTAAGAATGAGTGGAGCAGGCCGGACAGAAAATCTTTTGTGCCTTCTGCCTTAAAAAGGAAGTATCCCTTTGAGGACAAAGCCTCTGCTGATTGGGATAGAGCCCCAAAGTTGGATGCTCCGGTAGCGAAGATTTCTAAGAGAGCAGCCCTCCCGTTTGAAGATTCGGGAACTCTTAAAGATGCTATGGACAGAAGAGCCGAGGTCTATTTAAGGCCCCATGCACACGGCCGTTGTTCACGGCCGTGTGCGGGCCGTGGAACCGCGGCCTGGATCCCTTCCTGTGAGCTGGAGCGCACGGCGTCACTGGTTGCTATGACGCCGTGCGCTCCCTGCTGCTGCCGCAATACAGTAATACACTGGTACGATCTATACCAGTGTATTACTGTACTGTGCCGGCAGCAGGGGGCGCATGGCGTCATAGCAACCAGTGACGCCGTGCGCTCCAGCTCACAGGAAGGGATCCAGGCCGCGGTTCCACGGCCCGCACACGGCCGTGAACAACGGCCGTGTGCATGGGGCCTTAAGAAGAACTGGGAGGCGACGGCTGGCTCTTTCAGGCCCGCTATAGCCGCCACTTCTGTTGCCAGGTCTTTAAAGGTCTGGATGAAAGAGATGGAGGAACAGATGAAGAAGGGAGCGCCCGTGGAACAACTCCTCTCGTCATTCCCAACTCTGTACAGTGCCATTGACTTCTTAGCGGATGCCTCAGTGGACTCCCTGAAGCTGTCGGCGAGAGCCGCAGCTCTTTCAAATTCCGCCCGTAGGGCGATTTGGCTAAACGATTGGAAAGGAGATGCAGGGTCGAAGGCGAAATTGTGTGCTATTCCCTGTCAGGGGGAATTTCTTTTCGGGCCCACGTTGGATGATCTGCTGGAAAAGGCTTCTGACAGAAAAAAAGGGTTTCCCTTCTATTCATCAGCAGCCTCCTAAGAAGCCCTTTCGTTCTCAGTCTGCCAGATTTAACTTCAAGAGAAGAGAAACTCCCAGGCAGTCTGGTAATGCGCCCAGAAGGAGCAAAGGTTTTCTTTTTTCAGGTGGAGAGGCCTCTAAGAAGCCTCGGCAATGACGCCAGATCCCCGGTTGGAGGTCGTCTCTCCCTCTTCACAGAGCAATGGCGGAAGATCTCGAACAGCTCCTGGATCCTTTCAATCATTTCACAGGGCTATTGCCTGAACTTCCTGAGAGCTCCTCCAGAAAGGTTCGTTTTGACGGACTATCACTCCACCCAGAAAAGCTAGAAGCATTGCGTCTGGAAGTTTCAGATTTACTAAAGAAAAGGGTCCTGCAGGAGGTTCCAGCTCAAGAGAGGGAGAGGGGCTATTATTCGACGCTTTTTCTTGTAAAGAAGCCGAATGACACCTTCCGTACCATAATAAATCTGAAGCTGCTCAACAAATACCTGGTGTACGAGAGATTTCGTATGGAGACTATCAGTTCCATAATCTCAAATTTATTCCTGGGCTGCTACATGGCGACCCTGGACCTCAGGGACGCTTATTACCATGTCCCAATCCATCCCAGTCACCAGAAGTACCTGAGAGTAGCAGTTCAGTTCCCGGACAGACTCCTACACGTACAGTTTCGGGCCCTGCCGTTTGGGTTGTCTCAGGCACCCAGGCTTTTCACGAAGATTGTAGCAGAGATGATGGCTCATCTGAGGGAGAAGGATCTGATTGTCATTCCCTCTAGAGGATTTCCTCATTCTCTCTCGGGAACCGGGGCAATTAATCGAAGGGATTGCCTGGGTCAGGGAGGTGCTGGTGAAGTTGGGTTGGGAGTTAAATCTCCAGAAATCCAATCTCGTGCCAAGCCAGATATGCACCTTTCTGGGGCTGCTCCTGGACTCCCAGAAGCAAATGTGTTTTCTCCCAACACAGAAGGTTTCTCTGCTAGTCTCCAGGGTTCAGGACATTGTGACTCGCCGTTCCATCTCTCTAAGAGAGGCAGTTCTGGGCCTAATGACGGCTCCAATCCCGGGGGTAGAATGGGCCCACTTCCACTCGAGGTCACTTCAGCTGCAGATCCTGGGAGTTTGGGACAAAGATCCCCTATCCTTGGATTCTCTCTTCTCCCTTTCAACTCAAACGATAAAAGATTTAGAATGGTGGACGGTACCTTCCAACCTTCAAAGAGGAGTCCCTTGGTCAAGGCAGGATCCCCTCTCTCTAACTACAGACGCAAGTCCTTGGGGTTGGGGAGCTCACACAGATTCTCTACTTCTGCAGGGACAGTGGAATCAGGAGATAGTTCCCAAATCTCGCAACTTCTAGCGATCCTCATGGCCTTGAAAAAGAACCTCCACCTTTTTAAAAGGCAGAAATGTTTTGATCGACTCCGACAACATGACGGCAGTAGCCCATATCAATCGTCAAGGGGGGACCAGATCTCAAGATCTAATGTCTCTCACCAGGGAGATTTTCGAGATAGCAGAGGGTTTCCTTCCATCGATCAGGGCAGTACACTTAAAGGGAAGGGAGAATGTGACGGCAGACTTTCTGAGCAGGCATTGTGTTCGGCAGGGGGAATGGTCCCTAGATCAACAGGTCTTCAGCGACATTGTGGCTCTTTGGGGTCTCCCGGTGGTGGATCTCTTTGCCACAAGGGAAAACAGAAAAGTGAAAAGGTTCTTCTCTCTATCCCCACTAGAGCGGCCCACGGCAGTGGACGCTTTGGCCCAGTCATGGAGAGTAGGCCTCCTGTACGCCTTCCCTCCTATAAAGCTACTCCCGAGAGTCCTGAAGAAGATTCGGGAGGAGAAGGCCCTAGTAATTACTATAGCCCCCTTTTGGCCCAGGAGGGTCTGGTTTTCCTGGCTAAGGAGGATGTCGGTAGCAGACCCCTGGGTACTTCCCGTCTTCCCGGGCTACTAGTTCAGGGGCCATTACTTCATCCACAGTTGGAGAGCCTGCACTTGACAGCCTGGCTGTTGAGAGGCAGATCCTAGACATGAAGGGTCTTTCCGGGGAGGTGATAGACACCCTTTTGTCCAGCAGAAAAGCTGTTACCTCTAAGATCTATTTGAGGGTTTGGAGGGCCTTCCTTCGATTTGCAAACAAGCCAGTTAATGTCTTGGAACACCCGGAGTTGCCTCTAGTCCTGAGCTTCCTCCAGGAAGGCTGGAATAAGAAACTGAGGCCTAGTACTTTAAAGGTCCATATCTCTGCCTTAAGTGCTCTCTTTGAGTATAAGTTAGCAGACCACCCCTGGATTAAAAGATTTGTAGTTGCAATTTCAAGACTTGCTCCCGTCCAGAAATCCAGAGTTCCCCCCCTGGGATTTAAATCTAGTCCTGTCTGCCTTAACCGGAGATCCCTTTGAGCCCATTGAGGACATCTCGATTAAGATCTTAACCAATAAATTAGTTTTCTTGCTACAAGAGTGAGTGAGATTTCGGCCCTCTCTATCGAGAAACCGTATCTTAATATTTTAGTAGATAGGGTTATTTTATCTCCTGACCCTGCCTTCCTTCCAAAGGTTTCATCATCTTTTCATCGGTCTCAGGATATAGTTTTACCTTCCTTCTGTTCCTCACCCAAGAATCAGAAGGAGAGGGAATTTCATTGCCTCGATGTTAGAAGGTGTCTAATTCAATACCTTTCGGCCACTCAGGACTGGAGGTCGTCCTCTAAGCTTGTGGTTTCCTTTCAGGGACAGAAGAAGGGCTCCCCTGCTTCCTCTCAGTCCATTGCCAGGTATATAAAACAGGCCATCTATCTGGCATATTCCTCTAAAGGGGTTCCTCCTCCTGCCGGGTTTGGAGCACACTCAACGAGAGCAGTGTCTACATCCTGGGCAGAAAGAGCTTCCGCTTCTATTGACCAGATTTGCAGAGCGGCTACATGGAGTTCTGCTCATACCTTCTTTAAGCACTATAGGCTGCAGCTTCCTTCGCAGGAAGGTTTAGGGTTTGGGCGTAAAGTCCTCCAAGCAATTGTCCCACCCTAGATAAATCTCGCCTAGATATCCATGGGTGCTGTCGTAGGCGAGGGGGGAAATATGGGATTACACTTACCGGTAATCGTTTTTCCTTGAGCCTATGACAGCACCCATGGATAGCATCCGCCCCCTTCCTCAGGGCAGGAAACAGGAAGCACAGCCTCTTCAAAAGGGAGGGACAACCCCCATCATGCCAGTCCTATTCCAAGAACTAAGGAGACAAAAACTACACCACAAATCTACAACAGAACAAATGCTTATATCCGTGTGTAAATAGAAGTACATACAAACACACACGTATATATACACATCTCTTTTTTTATTTTTATTTTTTATTATTATTATTATTATTTTTTGGGGGGAGGGAATTAGGCGGGTGCTGTCATAGGCTCAAGGAAAAACGATTACCGGTAAGTGTAATCCCATATTTTCCATTAATTCTTGTGGAACACCTAAAGGGTTAAGAAAATTTGTAAATTCAGTTTTGAATACCTTGAGGGGTGTAGTTTCTAGAATGGGGTAATTTTTGGGTGGTTTCTATTATGTAAAGTGACTTCAGACCTAAACTGGTCCCTATAAATTGGGTTTTTGAAAATTTCTGAAAAATAAAATAAACTTAAAATAAACTTCTAAGCCTTGTAACATCCCCAAAAAATAAAATGTTCCCAAAATGATCCTAACATGAAGTAGACATATGGGGAATGTAAAGGAATAACTATTTTTGGAGGTATTACTATGTATTTTAGAAGTAGAGAAATTGAAACTTGGAAATTTGCAATTTTTTTTTACAAATTTTTGCTAAATTTGGTATTTTTTTTTTGAAATAATATTTTGTTTTACTTCAGTTTACCAGTGTCATGAAGTACAATATGTGACGGAAAAACAGTCTCAGAATGGCCTGGATATGTCAAGGCGTTTTAAAGTTATCAACACTTAAAGTGACACCGGTCAGATTAGCAAAAAATGGCCTGATCCTTAAGGTGAAATAAGGCGGTGTCCTAAAGGGGTTAAAAAATGTCCACCTTAAAACCAGATTTTTAGTCTTTCCCAGTTTGGTGATTTTATGAAGATATGTGCATGTAACTTTAGGCCTAAGGTTGGGCTCACATCACTGTTCTAGAACAGAAACAGAAAAATAAATCTTTTATTTTTAAGGGGTTATCCAATTCTAAAAATGGCCCCCACAATGCCCGGGCCCCTCCTATAGATCATTCTTGCTCCACTCCCCGTCACTCCTGATCTCTGCACGGCCGCCACTGCATCTTCCTGTCACACGGATGAAAACATCCGGCGAAAGGGAGATCGTGCAGGGATCCATTCTGGAGTGATGCAGGGAGTACGGTAAGTATGATATATTTGAGGGGCCCGGGCATTGTGGGGGCTATTTTTAGAATTGAATAACCCCTTTTAAGCATCCATTGTGCTCATTTTGCTTCCTTTTTTGTAACTTCCATCAGAGATCCATTATTTTAGATGGGGAGGGGGGAGGGGGGGAGGCCTTGAGCACAACAGATGCCTCAAAATGCAATACATTTTGGTGTAAAATGTGCCTGAAGGTGTATGTAAGGAAATTGCTCTGGAAGGTAGTGTTCAGTTTTAGAACTTTCATTATTGATTACATTTTGTTTACTGCCTTTTAGCCTACACCTTGGATGGACTTCTGGTCTTTGCTCTGCTTTTTGTCTGTACCTGTGCTTATTTCAAGAAAGTTCCAAATTTACGTTCTTGGCTTTTGTCTGAGAAGAAAGGATTATGGGGAGTTTTCTATAAAGGTAAGTGTTTGGATTTTTATTTGAAATCACTATTTCTTGAAATTGACCACCTGCATCTTAAAGGGTTTTCCAGCAGATTTGGATAAAGAGCCCCCAAACCTCACCACACCTGTCTATGGACATCGTATGGTATTCCAGTTTTAGGCCGCATTCACACGACAGTGATAAATGGCCATTGCATGGCCATTTTTAGAGACAGTCGAAGTCTATGGGGCTATCTACATGGCTATTTCTTTCCCTTAACAGCCAGTGAATAGCAGCTGTGACATAATAGGACATGTCCTATTCTTTCTGTTTCCATAACCAGATGGACCTCATTAAAATCAAGAGGACTGTTTTTAACCACTTCAGCCCCGCTAGCTGAAACCCCCTTCATGACAGAGCACTTTTTACACTTCGGCACTACACTCCTTTCACCGTTTATCGCTCGGTCATGCAACTTACCACCCAAATGAATTTTACCTCCTTTTCTTCTCACTAATGGAGCTTTCATTTGGTGGTATTTTATTGCTGCTGACATTTTAACTTTTTTTGTTATTAATCAAAATGTAACGATTTTTTTGCAAAAAAATGACATTTTTCACTTTCAGCTGTAAAATTTAGCAAAAAAAAAACCGACATCCATATATAAATTTTTCACCAAATTTATTGTTCTACATGCATGTCTTTGATTAAAAAAAATGTTTGGGCAAAAAAAAAAAATGGTTTGGGTAAAAGTTATAGCGTTTACAAACTATGGTACAAAAATGTGAATTTCCGCTTTTTGAAACAGCTCTGATTTTCTGAGCACCTGTCATGATTCCTGAGGTTCTACAATGCCCAAACAGTAGAAAAACCCCACAAATGACCCCATTTCGGAAAGTAGACACCCTAAGGTATTCGCTGATGGGCATAGTGAGTTCATAGAACTTTTTATTTTTTGTCACAAGTTAGCGGAAAATGATTATATTTTTTTTTTCTTTCTTACAAAGTCTCATATTCCACTAACCTGCGACAAAAAATAAAAAATTCTAGGAACTCACCATGCCCCTCACAGAATACCTTGGGGTGTCTTCTTTCCAAAATGGGGTCACTTGTGGGGTAGTTATACTGCCCTGGCAATTTAGGGGCCCAAATGTGTGAGAAGTACCTTGCAATCAAAATGTGTAAAAAATGGCCTGCGAAACCCGAAAGGTGCACTTTGGAATATGTGCCCCTTTGCCCACCTTGGCAGCAAAAAAGTGTGACACATCTGGTATCGCCGTACTCAGAAGAAGTTGGGAAATGTGTTTTGGGGTGTCATTTTACATATACCCATGCTGGGTGAGAAAAATATCTTGGTCAAATGCCAACTTTGTATAAAAAAAATGGGAAAAGTTGTCTTTTGCCAAGATATTTCCCTCACCCAGCATGGGAATATGTAAAATGACACCCCAAAACACATTCCCCAACTTCTCCTGAGTACGGCGATACCAGATGTGTGACACTTTTTTGCTGCCAAGGTGGGCAAAGGGGCACATATTCCAAAGTGCACCTTTCGGGTTTCGCAGGCCATTTTTTACACATTTTGATTGCAAGGTACTTCTCACACATTTGGGCCCCTAAATTGCCAGGGCAGTATAACTACCCCACAAGTGACCCCATTTTGGAAAGAAGACACACCAAGGTATTCCGTGAGGGGCACTGCGAGTTCCTAGAATTTTTTATTTTTTTTGTCACAAGTTAGCGGAAAATGATGATTTTTTTTCTCTCTTTTTTCCTTACTAAGACAAAAAATAAAAAATTCTAGGAACTCGCCATGCCCCTCACTGAATACCTTGGGGTGTCTTCTTTCCAAAATGGGGTCACTTGTGGCGTAGTTATACTGCCCTGGCCCTGGTAAAATGTATAAGGGACTCGTCTACGCAGATGTTTTGCTCTGGGGTATACATATCTGCAAATTTCAGGTTGAAATGGTCTATGAGGGGCCGAATTTTGTGGAGCCGGTCAAAAGCAGAGTGGCCTCTGGGACGGGAGGTGCTGTTATCACTAAAGTGCAGGAAACGCAGGATGGTCTCAAATCGTGTCCTGGACATAGCAGCAGAGAACATGGGCATGTGATGAATCGGGTTCGTGGACCAATATAACCGCAATTCCTGCTTTTTTGTCAGGCCCATGTTGAGGAGGAGGCCCAGAAAAGTTTTAATTTCGGAAACTTGGACTGGTTTCCACCGGAAAGGCTGGGCATAAAAGCTTCCCGGGTTAGCGGTGATAAATTGTGTGGCATACCGGTTTGTCTCTGCCACAACTAAGTCTAAGAGCTCCGCAGTCAAGAACAGCTCAAAAAATCCCAGGGCCGAACCGATCTGAGCTGTCTCAACCTGAACTCCAGACTGGGCGGTGAAAGGGGGAACTACAGGTGCGGCTGAAGTTGGGGACTGCCAATCAGGGTTTGCCAGCACCTCTGGGATTCTAGGGGCTCTACGGGCACGTCTTTGCGGTGGCTGCGACGGGGTCACTACTGCACGTGCCACTGTACCAGCTTCAACTGCCCTTCTGGTGCTCGCTACTTCACCATGTTCTACGGCAGTGCTGGTACTAGGTCCAGGAAGGGCTGGGCTGCTGGTGTATGCCTCACCACGTAATCCGACAGCACCAGCCCCACTCTGCTGTTCTTGAAGCGGATCCTGCGCCTGCTGCTATCAGGGACCTCAGCCTCCTCGTCCGAACTTTGGGTCAGAGAGCCGCTGCTTTCTACAGGTTCGTATTCTGACCCGCTGGATTCATCAGATGATGGTTCCCATTCCTCATCCGACTGGGTCAGAAGCCTGTAGGCAACTAAATTTAGGGGTATTCCCTGAGACTACCCAAGAAAAAAAAAAGCAAGCCTGTCTTACAAATGGGAGGCTAGCGAAGTACCGGAGGCTGCTGCGGTTGATAAAAAATATTCTCAATATTATCCCGCAGTGCGTGTAAAGTGAATGTGCAGCGATCAAAAAAAAAATTTTTTTGGTCACTGCGGTGGGGCGGGCGTGGTCGAACGCACGTGTGGGCGACCGATCATCCCTGATCGGGCAAACACTGCGTTTTGGGTGGAAGGAGAACTAAAGTGACACTAATACAATTATAGATCTGACCGTGATCAGTTTTGATCACTTCCAGATACTATAAAAGTACAAATGCTGATTAGCGATACGCTAATCAGCGAATAACGGACTTCGGTGCGGTGGGCTGGGCGCTAACCGAACCCTAAACTACCTAACCAAGGGGCCTAAACTATACTGAAACCTAACGGTCAATACCAGTGAAAAAAAAAAGTGACAGTTTGCACTGATCACTTTTTTCCTTTCACTAGTGATTGACAGGGGTGATCAAAGGGTTAATTGGGGTGATCTGGGGGCTAAGTGTGGTGTAGTGGGTACTCACAGTGATGTGTGCTCCTCTGCTGGAACCAACCGACCAAAAGAAGGAGCAGAGGAGCACAGCAGCCATATAAACCCATCATATTTACTAATATGATGGGTTATCTGACTGCTGATTGGATTTTTTAAAAATCAGCAACCTGCCAGCCAATGATCGTGGCCGGCAGGCTGCTGACGAAATACTCTGCTGCGAAAAGCCGGCCCGCGATGTAGTCTCGCGAGATGACGCGCCGATGCGTCCAGGAGGAACAAATCAACCACCTCCCGGACGCATCGGTGCGTTAGGCAGTCGGGAGGTGGTTAATGGCCGCTTATACAGGAGTGCACCCATCTTAACAGCTGTACACTGTGTGAAAATGGACCTTTCAGAGGTTAAAAAAAAACAAAAACACTTGAATGTGCCAGAACACTGGCTCCTGAGGCAAGACCTGTGCTCCCATTGTGATGTCACATGATCATGATGGGCGCGCAGGTCCTGCTGCCTGAAGTGAGGAGCGAATGTTTCAGAGCATGCAAGTGGTTGAGGTGAATATTTTTTATATATTTTTTTTATTTTTTTGTCTGGACTAAAGGGGCAATTTATAATACTGGGGCATGATAGGGGCATTGTCTATATATATATATATATATATATATATATATATATATATATATATATATATGTGTATGTATATGTATGTATGTGTGTATGTGTATATATATATATATATATATATATATATATATATATGTATATATATGTGTGTATATATATATATATATATATATATATGACTATGTAGAATCAGGGCAGCACACCTAGTATCAAACCGATGAGTATGATATAAAACAAGAAAAAACACCGCAGCACATCCGATGTGCTGCGGTGTTTTTTCTTGTTATATATATATATATATATATATATATATACACACACATATACACTGAGGGTACTGCAGTGTTTTTTTTTTTATATACTAACTGTTAAAAACTGATACATTGTCCGTTTTTCATGGCCATTAAAGAGGGATGAACTTCATTGACGTAAATAAATAACTAAATAAATAAACTACCCTTGCAGTGCCCTTTTTAATCATGCCTTCACAGTGTCCTCAAGACATCTTATGGCCCCCATCGTCCCCCTGTATATATGGCGCCATAGTGCCCCCTGTGTGTTATATATATATATATATATATATATATATATATATATATATATATGTGTGTTGGAAAAAAGAGAAAGGCGTGAGCACTCACACCATCTTGACCATAAGGTACAAGGACATATTAGTTTAACCACTTACCGCTACTCTAACGCCGAAAGGCGTCATCTCTGCGGCGCTCCCAGGCTACGCTAACGCCGATTGGCGTCATCTCGCGTGAGCCGAGATTTCCTGTGAACGCGCGCACACAGGAGCGCGCGTTCACAGGAACGCATAGTGCACAAGTTCATCTGCAGCCTGCCGGCCGCGATCATTGGCTGGCAGGCTGTAGATTTTTGAATCGTCCAATGAAATGGTTATGTCAGACGCTATTTTGAAAATAGCGTCTGATATAACTGCTGCCTGGTCCTCTGGTGGTCCCTTTCGCTTGGATCGACCGCCAGAGGACACAGGCAGCTCAGTAAGTAGCACCAAACACCACACTACACATTAGATATTACCCTGTCATTTATTAACCCCTTATTTAGCACCTGATCACCCATATTAGACTCCCTGATCACCCTGATCCCTTGTCCACCCCCCTGTCATTGATCACCCCACCTGTAAGGGTCCCTCACCCCTGCCAGGTAGTTAGCTACTTGCTAGGTAGTTTAGCGCCCACCACACCGCACCGCAGTCACCGATTAGTCGCTGATTAGCGTCATCGCTGTCGCTAATCAGCACTAGTACTATATAGTATCTGTAAGTGATCAATACTGATCGCAATCAGATCTATATAAGTACATTAGGGTCACCTTAGGTTCTACAAAAAACGCAGTGTTCGCCCAATCAGGCCTGATCTTGTGCGCACACTTGCGTTCAGTCCGCCCCACCGCAGTGACAGAATTTTTTTTTTTCTGATCACTGCAAAAACACCGTAAAATCGCTGCGGCGCTATAAAAGATCACTTTTGAGCTTTTTGGATCTTTATTAGCGATCGCAGCTTTACTTCGCAAGCACTCCCTTTTACTAGGCAGGTTTGCTCTTTTTCCTGGGTAGTCTCAGAGGAATACCCCCTAAATTTAGTGAACCCAAAATGTCAAACAAGGGGTATTCCGCTGAAGAGGCCTACAGGATTCTGGCCGTGATGGATGAAAGCGATGGGGACGCCTCATCCGCTGAATCCAGTGGTTCAGAATATGAACCTGTAGACAGCAGTGGCACTCTAACGGCTAGTGAGGATGACGAGGTAGAGGTCCCTGCTACGGCCAGACGTACCCGATCCCATGTAAGAGTTCTGCCTACCCTGCATGATGATCCTCATTTGCAGCAGAGTGGGGCTAGCGCTGATCTTGTTTATGGTGCGGCATACACCAGCAGCGCAGCACAGCCTGGACCTTCTACCAGCACTGCCGTATTCCCTGGTGAAGTGGCGAGCACCAGAAGGGCAGTTCCAGCTGGTACGGTGGCACGTGCAATAACTCCCCCGTCGCAGCCACCGCGTTCACAGGCCCGTAGAACCCTTAGTCTCCCAGAGGTGCTGGCAAATCCTAATTGGCAATCCCCTGATTCCGCCGCACCCGTATTGCCCCCTTTCACCGCCCAGTCTGGAGTTCGCGTGGAGACGGCTCATTTAGGATCGGCCCTTCAGTTTTTTGAGCTGTTCTTCACCGCGGATCTCTATGACCTAGTTGTGGCAGAAACCAACCGCTACGCCACACAGTTTATTACCGCCAATCCGGAAAGCTTCTATGCCCAGCCTTTCCGGTGGAAACCAGTCACTGTTTCCGAGTTTAAATTTTTTTTGGGCCTTCTCCTCAGCATGGGTCTAACTAAAAAAAATGTATTGCGGTCATATTGGTCTAAAGACCCAATACATTTCATGCCCATGTTCTCTGCTGCAATGTCTAGGGCACGTTTTGAGGCCATCATGTGCTTTATGCATTTTACGGACAATAGCACCTGTCATCCAAGAGGCCACCCTGCTTATGACCGGCTCCATAAAATTCGGCCCCTCATAGACCATTTGTCATCCAGATTTGCAGATGCGTATACCCCTAATCAAAACATCTGCATAGACGAGTCCCTAGTACATTTTACCGGGCGCCTTGGCATAAAACAGTACATCCCCAGCAAGCGCGCCCGGTATGGGGTCAAACTGTATAAGCTCTGTGAAAGGGCCACAGGCTATACATATCGTTTTAGGGTCTATGAGGGAAAAGACTCAAAACTGGAGCCGGTCGGATGTCCTGACTACCTGGGGAGCAGTGGCAAGATTGTCTGGGACTTGGTGTCACCCTTACTCCACAAGGGGTACCACTTATACGTGGACAATTTTTACTCAAGCGTGGCCCTCTTTCGGCACTTACATCTAGTCGGAATTCAATGCTGTGGCACCGCGCGACCTAGTCGCCGGGGCTTCCCCCAACGGCTCGTTAGTACCCGACTTGCACGGGGGGAGAGGGCTGCCTTGTGTGACCAAGAACTGCTCGCGGTGAAGTGGAGGGACAAGAGGGACGTTTACCTTCTGTCCACCATTCACGCAGACACGACTGTCCAAATTGAACGGGCAACTGGAGTCATTGTGAAACCCCTCTCTGTCCACGACTATAACCTTCACATGGGAGGGGTGGACTTCAATGACCAGATGTTGGCTCCCTATTTAGTTTCCCGCAGAACCAGACGCTGGTATAAGAAGGTGTCTGTTTATTTGATCCAATTGGCGATGTACAATAGTTTTGTTCTCTACAGTAAGGCTGGGAGAACAGGATCCTTCCTAAAATTCCAGGAAGAGATCATTTCGGAAATCCTGTATCCAGGAGGGTCCGTGCCCCAAGGCCCTGATGTAGTGAGCCGGCTACATGGCAGACATTTCCCGTCTGTCTATCCTGGTACCCCAACTCAACCTTCCACAAGAAAAAGATGTCGTGTCTGTAGCAGGGGTGGAATAAGGCGTGACACCACCTTTTTTTGTCCTGACTGTCCTGACCAGCCTGCCCTATGCATAGGGGAGTGTTTCCGCAAGTTCCACACTCAGGTACACTATTAGCATAGGGATTGCGTACTCAGGACAGGCACACAGGGGTCTTAGGGCCCTTTCACACAGAGCTGCCACAAACCTCTCCTTTCACCTGGGACAAAGTGCATAATGTACTTCGCCGCATCTCTGGGCGATTTGCGCTTTGCACATTGTCCCATGGGGAAGGAGAGGTTTGTTCAATAAAGGTAAAAAAAAAATCACCGGTAAGCAAAAAAGTTATTGTTCTGTTTCAAAAGTTTATAAAAGTTAATGTTAATAAATTTATTGCGTTGCGGCCTGTTTGTTTTTTTTTTTTTTTTTTTTTTACCTTCTAGGTGGACCAAGCGATCAAGCAGCTGCAGCACTGATGTGCATTCTGACAGAAGCATTGCGCTGCTGTCAGATTACACAAAAGTCGGTGTATGCGGCGCTGCAAGACGAGATTTCTCCTCTGCAGTAACAGATATGTTTGCCGAGGCATACGAGCTGAGGAGGAGGCGGCGTTCCTATGCTTTGGCAAACACTTTGTATATATAAAAAAAATATAAAAAATCCCGGCAATGATTTATTCATCCACATCGATTGATGTGAATGGAGAAATCGGGTTTGCCAGGGCACACGAGCTAAGTGGGTATGGATGTTGGGCGGAGCTCCTATGTCCTGGCAGACGCCTTTCCCCTCCTTTTTTTTTTTTGGGCAGAGATTTTTTCATCCACATTGATCGATGCGAATGAAGAAATCTGTGCCGTTCATTTTTTTCTTTCAGCCCAGAGGCTGAACGGGAAAAAAAAATCTCATTACCTGTATGCTCAATATAAGGAGAATAGCAGAAACTCCTAATGCTGGCCATACATGTAATGATTGCGTAGACCCTCAAATGCCAGGGCAGTACAAACACCCCACAACTGACCCCATTTTGGAAAGAAGACACCCCAAGGTATTCCGTGAGGGGCATATTGAGTCCATGAAAGTTTTAAATTTTTGACCCAAGTTAGCGGAAATTGAGACTTTGTGAGAAAAAAAATAAAAAATCAATTTCCGCTAACTTATGCCAAAAATGTTTTTTTCTATGAACTCGCCATGCCCCTCATTGAATACCTTGGGGTGTCTTCTTTCCAAAATGGGGTCACATGTGGGGTATTTATACTGCCCTGGCTTTTTAGGGGCCCTAAAGCGTGAGAAGAAGTCTGGGACCGAAATGTCTAAAAATGCCCTCCTAAAAGGAATTTGGGCACCTTTGCGCATCTAGGCTGCAAAAAAGTGTCACACATGTGGTATCGCCGTACTCAGGAGAAGTTGGGCAATGTGTTTTGGGGTGTCATTTTACATATACCCATGCTGGGTGGGATAAATATCTTGGTCAAATGCCAACTTTGTATAAAAAAATGGGAAATGTTGTCTTTTGCCAAGATATTTCTCTCACCCAGCATGGGTATATGTAAAATGACACCCCAAAACACATTCCCCAACTTCTCCTGAGTACGGCGATACCAGATGTGTGACACTTTTTTGCAGCCTAGGTGGGCAAAGGGGCACATATTCCAAAGTGCACCTTTCGGATTTCGCAGGCCATTTTTTACAGATTTTGATTTCACACTACTTCTCACGCATTTGGGCCCCTAAATTGCCAGGGCAGTATAACTACGCCACAAGTGACCCCATTTTGGAAAGAAGACATCCCAAGGTATTCCGTGAGGGGCACTGCGAGTTCCTAGAATTTTTTATTTTTTGTCACAAGTTAGCGGAAAATGATGATTTTTTTTATTTTTATTTTTTTCCTTACAAAGTCTCATATTCCACTAACTTGCGACAAAAAATAAAAAAATTCGAGGAACTCGCCATGCCCCTCATGGAATACCTTGGGGTGTCTTCTTTCCAAAATGGGGTCACTTGTGGGGTAGTTATACTGCCCTGGCAATTTAGGGGCCCAAATGTGTGAGAAGTAGTTTGAAATCAAAATCTGTAAAAAATGGCTGGTGAAATCCGAAAGGTGCACTTTGGAATGTGTGCCCCTTTGCCCACCTTGGCAGCAAAAAAGTGTCACACATGTGGTATCGCCGTACTCAGGAGAAGTTGGGGAATGTGTTTTGGGGTGTCATTTTACATATACCCATGCTGGGTGAGAGAAATATCTTGGCAAAAGACAACATTTCCCATTTTTTTATACAAAGTTGGCATTTGACCAAGATATTTTTCTCACCCAGCATGGGTATATGTAAAATGACACCCCAAAACACATTCCCCAACTTCTCCTGAGTACGGCGATACCAGATGTGTGACACTTTTTTGCAGCCAAGGTGGGCAAAAGGGCACATATTCCAAAGTGCACCTTTCGGATTTCACCGGTAATTTTTTACAGATTTTGATTGCAAGGTACTTCTCACGCATTTGGGCCCCTAAATTGCCAGGGCAGTATAACTACCCCACAAGTGACCCCATTTTGGAAAGAAGACACCCCAAGGTATTCCATGAGGGGCATGGCGAGTTCCTAGAATTTTTTATTTTTTGTCGCAAGTTAGTGGAATATGAGACTTTGTAAGAAAAAAATAAAATAAAAAATAAATCATCATTTTCCGCTAACTTGTGACAAAAAATAAAAACTTCTATGAGCTCACTATGCCCATCAGCGAATACCTTAGGGTGTCTACTTTCCGAAATGGGGTCATTTGTGGGGTTTTTCTACTGTTTGGGCATTGTAGAACCTCAGGAAACATGACAGGTGCTCAGAAAATCAGAGCTGTTTCAAAAAGCGGAAATTCACATTTTTGTACCATAGTTTGTAAACGCTATAACTTTTACCCAAACCATTTTTTTTTTACCCAAACATTTTTTTTTATCAAAGACATGTAGAACAATAAATTTAGCGAAAAATTTATATATGGATGTGGTTTTTTTTTGCAAAATTTTACAACTGAAAGTGAAAAATGTCATTTTTTTGCAAAAAAATCGTTAAATTTCAATTAATAACAAAAAAAGTAAAAATGTCAGCAGCAATGAAATACCACCAAATGAAAGCTCTATTAGTGAGAAGAAAAGGAGGTAAAATTCATTTGGGTGGTAAGTTGCATGACCGAGCGATAAACTGCTAAAGTTGTGGAGTGCCGATTTGTAAAAAAGGGCCTGGTCACTAGGGGGGTATAAACCTGTGGTCCTTAAGTGGTTAATAGGACCAATTGTCCAATAATCGTTTTACATATGAACATTCAAATACAATAAAACTAGTAGTAGGTACCAATGCATAAAACACATAAGATAATAAAAATCCTCGTAATTCTACACCTGGGGGGCTAATGGTGAATAAGCCACTGGGGTGTCAGTATAACTGCAAACCACAATCAGGATTGAAGTGTCCGGAAGAATATATATATGTGTGTGTGTGTATATGTATGTGTGTGTGTGTGTATGTATATGTATATGTGTATGTATATATATATATATATATATATATATATATATATATATATATATATATATATATATGCATAGTATAGACCAAAAGTTTGGACACACCTCATTCAAAGAGTTTTCTTTATTTTCATGACTATGAAAATTGTAGATTCACACTGAAGGCATCAAAACTATGAATTAACACATGTGGAATTATATACATAACAAAATAGTGTGAAGCAAATGAAAATATGTCATATTCTAGGTTCTTCAAGGTAGCCACTAGAGTTGAGCGAACACCTGGATGTTCGGGTTCGAGAAGTTCGGCCGAACTTCCCGAAAATGTTCGGGTTCGGGATCCGAACCCGATCCGAACTTCGTCCCGAACCCGAACCCCATTGAAGTCAATGGGGACCCGAACTTTTCGGCACTAAAAAGGCTGTAAAACAGCCCAGGAAAGGGCTAGAGGGCTGCAAAAGGCAGCAACATGTAGGTAAATCCCCTGCAAACAAATGTGGATAGGGAAATGAATTAAAAAAAAAATTAAATAAATAAAAATTAACCAAAATCAATTGGAGAGAGGTCCCATAGCAGAGAATCTGGCTTCCCGTCACCCACCACTGGAACAGTCCATTCTCAGATATTTAGGCCCCGGAACCCAGGCAGAGGAGAGAGGTCCCGTAACAGAGGATCTGGCTTCATGTCAGCAGAGAATTAGTCTGCATGTCATAGCAGAGAATGAGGCTTCACGTCAGCCACCACTGCAACAGTCCATTGGCATATATTTAGGCCCAGCACACAGGCAGAGGAGAGAGGTCCCGTAACAGACAATCTGGCTTCATGTCAGCAGAGAATTAGTCTGCATGTCATAGCAGAGAATCAGGCTTCACGTCAGCCACCACTGCAACAGTCCATTGGCATATATTTAGGCCCAGCACCCAGGCAGAGGAGAGAGGTCTCGTAACAGACAATCTGGCTTCATGTCAGCAGAGAATCAGTCTTCATGTCATAGCAGAGAATCAGGCTTCACGTCACCCACTACTGTAAGAGTCCATTTTCATAAATTTAGGCCCAGCACCCAGGCAGAGGAGAGAGGTCCCGTAACAGACAATCTGGCTTCATGTCAGCAGAGAATTAGTCTGCATGTCATAGCAGAGAATGAGGCTTCACGTCACCCACCACTGCAACAGTCCATTGGCATATATTTAGGCCCAGCACCCAGGCAGAGGAGAGAGGTCCCGTAACAGACAATCTGGCTTCATGTCAGCAGAGAATCAGTCTGCATGTCATAGCAGAGAATGAGGCTTCACGTCAGCCACCACTGCAACAGTCCATTGGCATATATTTAGGCCCAGCACACAGGCAGAGGAGAGAGGTCCCGTAACAGACAATCTGGCTTCATGTCAGGAGAGAATTAGTCTGCATGTCATAGCAGAGAATCAGGCTTCACGTCAGCCACCACTGCAACAGTCCATTGGCATATATTTAGGCCCAGCACACAGGCAGAGGAGAGAGGTCCCGTAACAGACAGTCTGGCTTCATGTCAGCAGAGAATCAGTCTTCATGTCATAGCAGAGAATCAGGCTTCACGTCACCCACTACTGTAAGAGTCCATTTTCATAAATTTAGGCCCAGCACCCAGGCAGAGGAGAGAGGTCCTGTAACAGAGGATCTGGCTTCATGTCAGCAGAGAATTAGTCTGCATGTCATAGCAGAGAATGAGGCTTCACGTCAGCCACCACTGCAACAGTCCATTTTCATAAATTTAGGCCCAGCACCCAGGCAGAGGAGAGAGGTCCCGTAACAGAGGATCTGGCTTCATGTCAGCAGAGAATTAGTCTGCATGTCATAGCAGAGAATGAGGCTTCACGTCAGCCACCACTGCAACAGTCCATTGGCATATATTTAGGCCCAGCACCCAGGCAGAGGAGAGAGGTCCCGAAACAGACAATCTGGCTTCATGTCAGCAGAGAATCAGTCTTCATATCATAGCAGAGAATCAGGCTTCACGTCACCCACCACTGTAAGAGTCCATTTTCATAAATTTAGGCCCAGCACTCAGGCAGAGGAGAGAGGTCCCGTAACAGAGGATCTGGCTTCATGTCAGCAGAGAATCATTCTGCATGTCATAGCAGAGAATCAGGCTTCACGTCACCCAACATTGGAACAGTCCATTGGCATATATTTAGGCCCCGGCACCCAGACAGAGGAGAGGTTCATTCAACTTTGGGTAGCCTCGCAATATAATGGTAAAATGAAAATAAAAATAGGATTGAATGAGGAAGTGCCCTGGAGTCCAATAATATATGGTTAAGGGGAGGTAGTTAATGTCTAATCTGGACAAGGGACGGACAGATCCTGTGGGATCCATGCCTGGTTCATTTTTATGAACGTCAGCTTGTCCACATTGGCTGTAGACAGGCGGCTGCGTTTGTCTGTAATGACGCCCCTGCCGTGCTGAATACACGTTCAGACAAAACGCTGGCCGCCGGGCAGGCCAGCACCTCCAAGGCATAAAAGGCTAGCTCTGGCCACGTGGACAATTTAGAGACCCAGAAGTTGAATGGGGCCGAACCATCAGTCAGTACGTGGAGGGGTGTGCACATGTACTGTTCCACCATGTTAGTGAAATGTTGCCTCCTGCTAACACGTTGCGTATCAGGTGGTGGTGCAGTTAGCTGTGGCGTGTTGACAAAAGTTTTCCACATCTCTGCCATGCTAACCCTGCCCTCAAAGGAGCTGGCATTGACACAGCTGCCTTGGCGACCTCTTGCTCCTCCTCTGCCTTGGCCTTGGGCTTCCACTTGTTCCCCTGTGACATTTGGGAATGCTCTCAGTAGCGCGTCTACCAACGTGCGCTTGTACTCGCGCATCTTCCTATCACGCTCCAGTGCAGGAAGTAAGGTGGGCACATTGTCTTTGTAGCGTGGATCCAGCAGGGTGGCAACCCAGTCCGCACAGGTTAAAATGTGGGCAACTCTGCTGTCGTTGCGCAGGCACTGCAACATGTAGTCGCTCATGTGTGCCAGGCTGCCCAGGGGTAAGGACAAGCTGTCCTCTGTGGGAGGCGTATCGTCATCCTCCTGCCTTTCCCCCCAGCCACGCACCAGTGATGGACCCGAGCTGCGTTGGGTGCCACCCCGCTGTGACCATGCTTCATCCTCATCCTCCTCCACCTCCTCCTCATCATCCTCTTCCTCCAGTAGTGGGCCCTGGCTGGCCACATTTGTACCTGGCCTCTGCTGTTGCCAAAAACCTACCTCTGAGTCACTTCGAAGAGACTGGCCTGAAAGTGCTAAAAATGACCCCTCTTCCTCCTCCTCCTCCTCCTCCTGGGCCACCTCCTCTTCCATCATCGCCCTAAGTGTTTTCTCAAGGAGACATAGAAGTAGTATTGTAACGCTGATAACGGCGTCATCGCCACTGGCCATGTTGGTGGAGTACTCGAAACAGCGCAACAGGGCACACAGGTCTCGCATGGAGGCCCAGTCATTGGTGGTGAAGTGGTGCTGTTCTGTAGTGCGACTGACCCGTGCGTGCTGCAGCTGAAACTCCACTATGTGTATCCAGCATGGTATTAATTAGACCCCTAAAATAATATTTTAATTGGTATACGTTAAAAAGATCCCTAAAGGATCCACTTATTTAAACTATAAGACATACATACAAAAAGTGACCATAAACCACATCCAAGGAAGATTGTTAAATGGGGTATGGGGAGACCACTGTCCCTAAATCTACCCCTGTCCTAGAGCCCTTAGCCCAGGGAGGGCTCCTGATGGTGGAGACCCCCTGTCCGCGTGCCTATGCTGCTAGCCCTTCCTGCTCCCTATAAGAGGTGAAAAAAGGCATGTGGACTGGTTATATAGGTAAGGGATTAGGATGTTAAATTTGTCAGCTATATGAATAGACTGGATGGGAATTAAACGGATAGAGACACAACAGTGATACAGACAAACACAAAAATACAAAAATACACAAACATACACTTATTCAGTGTTGGTATTATAACCATACACTGTATAGGGTTGACGTTATAGTCAAACACCTCACTTGCCTCGACGCGTTTCACCCACGTGTAGATTGTGGGATCATCAGGAGGTGTAATTATATATTACATGTGCAAGCCATTATATGTGACTAAAAAGTTGCCAGTATAGGGCTGGGTCACATGGAATCGGTGCTCAGAGATATATGCCGGCTTAAAAGCCTGAATGCACTAGTGAAAAGGAGACGCTCTACCAGGGGTGAGGACACAAAGATATATTCATATCGATAATAATACTTATGCCTGTTTAGGACTCCATCACGTGTAGATACTGATATCCACATCGGTTTGGTGGGTATAATTGACCTCTGTTGGTCCCCTGTCATGGTAGCTTGACAAGGCACACAATGGTGGAGTCTCTGCTGTGATCCATGTCCCCCCTGGTAGGCCTACCAGGGGGGACATGGATCACAGCAGAGACTCCACCATTGTGTGCCTTGTCAAGCTACCATGACAGGGGACCAACAGAGGTCAATTATACCCACCAAACCGATGTGGATATCAGTATCTACACGTGATGGAGTCCTAAACAGGCATAAGTATTATTATCGATATGAATATATCTTTGTGTCCTCACCCCTGGTAGAGCGTCTCCTTTTCACTAGTGCATTCAGGCTTTTAAGCCGGCATATATCTCTGAGCACCGATTCCATGTGACCCAGCCCTATACTGGCAACTTTTTAGTCACATATAATGGCTTGCACATGTAATATATAATTACACCTCCTGATGATCCCACAATCTACACGTGGGTGAAACGCGTCGAGGCAAGTGAGGTGTTTGACTATAACGTCAACCCTATACAGTGTATGGTTATAATACCAACACTGAATAAGTGTATGTTTGTGTATTTTTGTATTTTTGTGTTTGTCTGTATCACTGTTGTGTCTCTATCCGTTTAATTCCCATCCAGTCTATTCATATAGCTGACAAATTTAACATCCTAATCCCTTACCTATATAACCAGTCCACATGCCTTTTTTCACCTCTTATAGGGAGCAGGAAGGGCTAGCAGCATAGGCACGCGGACAGGGGGTCTCCACCATCAGGAGCCCTCCCTGGGCTAAGGGCTCTAGGACAGGGGTAGATTTAGGGACAGTGGTCTCCCCATACCCCATTTAACAATCTTCCTTGGATGTGGTTTATGGTCACTTTTTGTATGTATGTCTTATAGTTTAAATAAGTGGATCCTTTAGGGATCTTTTTAATGTATACCAATTAAAATATTATTTTAGGGGTCTAATTAATACCATGCTGGATACATATACAATACATTTACCCCCATATATCAATGTTCATTGATTTTGCTGGATTTATATGAAACTCCACTATGGCCTGCTGCTGCTCGCACAGTCTGTCCAGCATGTGCAAGGTGGAGTTCCACCTGGTGGGCACGTCGCATATGAGGCGGTGAGCGGGAAGGCCGAAGTTACGCTGTAGCGCAGACAGGCGAGCAGCAGCAGGATATGAACGCCGGAAGCGCGAACAGACGGCCCGCACTTTATGCAGCAGCTATGACATGTCGGGGTAGTTGTGTATGAACTTCTGCACCACCAAATTCAGCACATGCGCCAAGCAAGGGATGTGCGTCAAATTGGCTAGTCCCAGAGCTGCAACGAGATTTCGCCCATTATCACACACCACCAGGCCGGGCTTGAGGCTCACCGGCAGCAACCACTCGTCGGTCTGTTGTTCTATACCCCGCCACAACTCCTGTGCGGTGTGGGGCCTGTCCCCCAAACATATGAGTTTCAGAATGGCCTGCTGACGTTTACCCCGGGCTGTGCTGAAGTTGGTGGTGAAGGTGTGTGGCTGACTGGATGAGCAGGTGGAAGAAGAGGAGGAGGAAGCCAAGAAGGAGGAGGTGGCAACAGGAGGCAAAGAATGTTGCCCTGCGATCCTTGGCGGCGGAAGGACGTGCGCCAAACAGCTCTCCGCCTGGGGCCCAGCTGCCACTACATTTACCCAGTGTGCAGTTAGGGAGATATAGCGTCCCTGGCCGTGCTTACTGGTCCACGTATCTGTGGTTAGGTGGACCTTGCTACAGATGGCGTTGCGCAGTGCACACTTGATTTTATCGGATACTTGGTTGTGCAGGGAAGGCACGGCTCTCTTGGAGAAGTAGTGGCGGCTGGGAACAACATACTGTGGGACAGCAAGCGACATGAGCCGTTTGAAGCTGTCTGTGTCCACCAGCCTAAATGACAGCATTTCATAGGCCAGTAGTTTAGAAATGCTGGCATTCAGGGCCAGGGATCGAGGGTGGCTAGGTGGGAATTTACGCTTTCTCTCAAATGTTTGTGAGATGGAGAGCTGAACGCTGCCGTGTGACATGGTTGAGACGCTTGGTGACGGAGGTGGTGGTGGTGGTGGTGTTGGTGGTACATCCCCTGTTTGCTGGGCGGCAGGTGCCAACGTTCCTCCAGAGGCGGAGGAAGAGGCCGAGGCGGCAGCAGCAGAAGAGGTAGCAGGGGGAGCCTGAGTGACTTCCTTGGTTTTAAGGTGTTTACTCCACTGCAGTTCATGCTTTGCATGCAGGTGCCTGGTCATGCAGGTTGTGCTCAGGTTCAGAACATTAATGCCTCGCTTCAGGCTCTGATGGCACAGCGTGCAAACCACTCGGGTCTTGTCGTCAGCACATTGTTTGAAGAAGTGCCATGCCAGGGAACTCCTTGAAGCTGCCTTTGGGGTGCTCGTCCCAGATGGCAGCGGTCAGTAGCAGGCGGAGTCTCTTGGCGGCGGGTGTTCTGCTTTTGCCCACTGCTCCCTCTTTTGCTACGCTGTTGGCTCGGTCTCACCACTGCCTCTTCCTCCGAACTGTGAAAGTCAGTGGCACGACCTTCATTCCATGTGGGGTCTAGGACCTCATCGTCCCCTGCATCGTCTTCCACCCAGTCTTGATCCCTGACCTCCTGTTCAGTCTGCACACTGCAGAAAGACGCAGCAGTTGGCACCTGTGTTTCGTCATCATCAGAGACATGCTGAGGTGGTATTCCCATGTCCTCATCATCAGGAAACATAAGTGGTTGTGCGTCAGTGCATTCTATGTCTTTCACCGCTGGGGAAGGGCTAGGTGGATGCCCTTGGGAAACCCTGCCAGCGGAGTCTTCAAACAGCATAAGAGACTGCTGCATAACTTGAGGCTGAGACAGTTTCCCTGGTATGCATGGGGGTGATGTGACAGACTGATGGGGTTGGTTTTCAGGCGCCATCTGTGCGCTTTCTGCAGAAGACTGGGTGGGAGATAATGTGAACGTGCTGGATCCACTGTCGGCCACCCAATTGACTAATGCCTGTACCTGCTCAGGCCTTACCATCCTTAGAACTGCATTGGGCCCCACCATATATCGCTGTAAATTCTGGCGGCTACTGGGACCTGAGGTAGTTGGTACACTAGGACGTGTGGATGTGGCAGAACGGCCACGTCCTCTCCCAGCACCAGAGGGTCCACTAACACCACCACGACCATGTCCACGTCCGCGTCCCTTACTAGATGTTTTCCTCATTGTTATGGTTCACCACAACAACAAAAATATTATTTGGCCCAATGTATTGTATTCAAATTCAGCGGGATATAAATTTGAGGCCTACTATTTAGGCGCTGGGTGACCGGTATGGATTTACTAACAGAATTGGACTTGGAAATGCACAGTAGCGTGTGTGTGAAGTTATTCTGAATGACCCTATGTGCACCTTGAATATTATATACCCTTTTAGGGATAGATTTCAAATAGCTCTGATATAGCAGAAACCACTAAATTATGAAATTGCTAAATTGGGAATTGTATTTCAACCCAGAACAAAAAATGTGCTTTGACGGACACTAAATAACTTTCCCAGCCACAACAGGACAGCGGTAACGAGAGATTTAGCGGGATATAAATTTGAGGCCTAGTATTTAGGCGCTGGGTGACCGGTATGGATTTACTAACAGAATTGGACTTGGAAATGCACAGTAGCGTGTGTGTGAAGTTATTCTGAATGACCCTATGTGCACCTTGAATATTATATGCCCTTTTAGGGATAGATTTCAAATAGCTCTGATATAGCAGAAACCACTAAATTATGAAATTGCTAAATTGGGAATTGTATTTCAACCCTGAACAAAAAATGTGCTTTGACGGACACTAAATAACTTGCCCAGCCACAACAGGACAGCGGTAACGACAAATTTAGCGGGATATAAATTTGAGGCCTAGTATTTAGGCGCTGGGTGACCGGTATGGATTTAGTGACAGAATTAGACTGGGATATGGGCAAAAAATAACCACACTATTGCTGGTTAAATGCACTTGGTGTGACAGCTTGACCAACCACACTACTGAGGGTTAAATGCACTTGGTGACGGGCGCAGCTTGCCCCTGATGTAGTATATGGCCAAAAAATTAACAGACTATTGCTGGTTAAATGCACTTGGTGTCACAGCTTGACCAACCACACTACTGAGGGTTAAATGCACTTGGTGACGGGCGCAGCTTGCCCCTGATGTAGTATATGGCCAAAAAATGAACAGACTATTGCTGGTTAAATGCACTTGGTGACGGGCGCAGCTTGCCCCTGATTTAGTATATGGCCAAAAAATGAACAGACTGTTGCTGGTTAAATGCACTTGGTGTGACAGCTTCACCCTGATGTAGGCTTTAGCCAAAAAACAACCACACCATTGAGGGTTAAATTCACTTGGTGACAGGCGCAGCTTGCCCCTGATGTAGTATATGGCCAAAAAATAAACAGACTATTGCTGGTTAAATGCACTTGGTGTGACAGCTTCACCCTGATGTAGGCTTTAGCCAAAAAACAACCACACCATTGAGGGTTAAATGCACTTGGTCGCAGCTTGTTCTGGCGCCCCACAAGACACAAAATGGCCGCCGATCACCCCAGAAAAATGTGACTGACAAACGGTCTGGGCAGCCTAAAAACAGTGAGCAATTGAGTATCAGCAGCTCAATGATGCACAGCTGCAGATCGATCGATTAATCAAGTCCTTTGGAGGAGTTAATCTGCCTAATCTCGCCCTACTGTCGCAGCCGCAACCTCTCCCTACGCTAATCAGAGCAGAGTGACGGGCGGCGCTATGTGACTCCAGCTTAAATAGAGGCTGGGTCACATGGTGCTCTGGCCAATCACAGCCATGCCAATAGTAGGCATGGCTGTGACGGCCTCTTGGGGCAAGTAGTATGACGCTTGTTGATTGGCTGCTTTGCAGCCTTTCAAAAAGCGCCAAGAAAGCGTCACAAAAGCGCCAAGAAAGCGACGAACACCGAACCCGGACTTTTACGAAAATGTCCGGGTTCGGGTCCGTGTCACGGACACCCCAAAATTCGGTACGAACCCGAACTATACAGTTCGAGTTCGCTCATCCCTAGTAGCCACCTTTTGCTTTGATTACTGCTTTGCACACTCTTGGCATTCTCTTGATGAGCTTCAAGAGGTAGTCACCTGAAATGGTTTTCACTTCACAGGTGTGCCCTATCAGGTTTAGTAAGTGGATTTTTTTTTAGATGGGGTTGGGACCATCAGTTGCGTTGTAGATACACAGCTGATAGTCCTACTGAATAGACTGTTAGAATTTATGGCAAGAAAAAAGCAGCTAAGTAAAGAAAAACGAGTGGCCATCATTACTTTAAGAAATGAAGGTCAGGCAGTCCAAAAAATTGGGAAAACTTTGAAAGTGTCCCCAAGTGCAGTCATAAAAACCATCAAGCGCTACAAAGAAACTTGCTCACATGCGGACCGCCCCAGGAAAGGAAGACCAAAAGTGCATATGTGCCTCCCACTTGTTAAGGAACCAAAAGTAATGGGACCTCCTTACACTTAGTTTCACTTTCTTCTTGTGCAGATCTATTCCACTCCAAACAATCAGAAAAATATTGTTTATATTCTATTCACGGAACTTTAAACTTCTGTATTTATAGGTTTGTAGAAGTTAGGATTTAGATCTTTTTCCTCAACTTTTTTCATGTTATAAATTCAGTTTTGAGAACTCCAAAATTAAACCAAGCATCTGTGATAATATCTTGTAGGCAGAGAAACTACCCAGTAATCTTACAAAAACCTCTAACAGAGCATGACATTGTGAATGGATTAATGGAATTTAACAAAAAATTTAACATATACAGCCTTATTCTACATAATTAAAAAAGTAATCTTTATTTTATAATGAAATAAGCTTTGGATGGTAATATATTTCCTCAAAGAGCATTTTATATAAAAAAAAATCTGATTTAAATTTAAAAAAAAATCGATATTTTTATATATATATATATTTTTTTTTAAATCATTGATTTTTATCCACCCTGGCCATTGCATAACATTCCACTTCTTTCCCTTAAAAAAAACTATTTGGTTGCTTTTGCAGTATGCGTTGGGTCATTGTCCATCTGCACTGTGAAGCGCCGTCCAATGAGTTCTGAAGCATTTGGCTAAATATGTGCAGATAATATTGCCCGAAACACTTACTTCAGAATTCATCCTGCTACTTTTGTCAGCAGTCACATCATCAATAAATACAAGAGAACCAGTTCCATTGGCAGCCATACATGCCCACGCCATGACACTACCACCACCATGCTTCACTAATGAGGTGGTATGCTTAGGATCATGAGCAGTTCCTTTCCTTCTCCATACTATTCTCTTCCCATCAATTTGGTAGAAGTTGATCTTGGTCTCATCTGTCCATAGAATGTTGTTCCAGAACTGTGAAGTCTTTTTTTTAGATGTCGTTTGGCAAACTGTAATCTGGCCTTCCGGTTTTCGAGGCTCAGGCTCACCAATGGTTTACATCTCGTGGTGAACCCTCTGTATTCACTCTGGTGAAGTCTTCTCTTGATTGTTGACTTTGACACGCACACCTACCCCCTGCAGAGTGTTCTTGATCTGGCCAACTGTTGTGAAGGGTGTTTAATTCACCAGGGAAAGAATTCTTTGGTCATCCACCACAGTTGTTTTCAGTGGTTTTCCAGGTCTTTTGGTGTTGCTGAGCTCACACCGATGCATTCCTTCTTTTTAAGAATGTTCCAAACAGTTGTTTTGGCCATGCCTAATGTTTTTGCTATCTCTCTGATGGGTTTGTTTTTTCAGCCTAATGATGACTTGCTTCACTGATAGTGACAGCTCTTTGGATCTCATCTTGAGAGTTGACAGCAACAGATTCCAAATGCAAATAGCACACTTGAAATGAACTCTGGACCATTTATCTGCTCATTGTAATTGGGATAATGAGGGAATAACACACACCTGGCCATGGAACAGCTGAGAAGCCCCTTAACAAGTGGTAGGCACATATGCAAACTGTTGTAATTCCTACATCGTTCACCTGATTTGAATGTAAATACCCTCAAATTAAAGCTGACAGTCTGCAGTTAAAGCACATCTTGTTTGTTTCATGTAAAACCCATTGTGGTGGTGTATAGAGCCAAAAATGTTAGAATTGTGTCGGTGTTCCAATATTTATGGACCTGACTGTAGATGTGATCCGCATGTGGAGCCACCTTGTGTACAGGCTGGGTTACACATCATACTAAATCACTTTTGCAGAGAAAACTGAATTTAAAAGAAAAACCCTTTCAAGTTATCTGTCAAATGTAACTTTTGTTGCCAAGGTTAGGCTGCGTTCACACATCTGCGCTTGTGAACTCCGGCACTGAATCCGGTCACTGTATCCAGTTCATATGCTGGCTTTCAGCCGAACAAAAAATAGTACACAAACCATATTTTATCTGGCCGAAAGCTGGCATATATACTAAAAATGGGTCGGATTCCATTGCATCGAATAGGGATCGGGCAGTGCGCGGTGGTATCCTGCTACGCTGGATATGGTAAACTCCGCCGGGACAGACTGCAGGATTTCATAGTGCAGATATTCAATACAGTCTGTAAGACAGCAGTTTAATTAATCTCTTGAATTGTGCAGGGGTGTAATACAGATGAACTATCCTCAGGTCAGGTCATGATATCAGATCGGCGGAGCTCCGACTCCTGGCACCCCTGCAGATCAGCTTTTGAAGGGGTTGCAGGTATTGTGCGAGCGCTGCTTCCTCTTAAAAGTTTACCTGCATGCCGTCATATGTACAGTTGTAACTACAAAGGAGACGGCATGCAAGTAAATATGAAGAAGCAGAGCACAATCCCTGTGACCCCTTTAAACGGCTGATTGGTTGGATCCCTGCCAATCTAATATTTATTACCTATCTTGAATATTGGCTATCAGTATTAAGCCTCTGCACAACCCTTTTAAAGGAGTTTTCCAGGATTTTTATTTTTCTTAATTCCCTCCACCACCACCCATCAGTACTTGTGAAGAAATCTGGGCTGAAGGGGGTGTGTGGATCCCGACAGTAGTACCCCCTCCGATCTAATAGTTATACCCTATCCATAACTTAATATAACCGGAAAACCCCTTTAGCTGCTCCATTCCCACTCCTTGCCTCTGAACTTCCAGTCAGGTCTGTCAACTTCTGTAGGAACAGGATTGTGTTTGCCACTATAACCATATAGTTCTCTTATGGGACTTGAACAAGTGATCTTTTGATCGATTTTACCATACACTGTAGTAATACTACCAATACTACTACTAAGATACCAAAAGATTGGCCATCAATATCAGGAGTACAGAAAACCATTTTTGTACCAGTTAATATCCCATACAACAAGACAAGAGACAAGTCGGATAAAAATTATTTATATACCAATTTGTGTTTCATTGCAAGAACCTAAACAGACTGGCAGGTTGCGATGATTCTCCAGTAATATCTCTTGCTTTCTGAGCCACTCTTCTTTCAGCCTCAATGCTAGGCAAAGAAGCTCCAATAATCCTCTCAACTACCTTTACCACAATTGCAAATTATAATTTTTTTTCTCCATACTGTTACAGCCTCCATACCATAAAGTAATACTATTACGTACAGATGGACTAATAGAAGATTTTCATTTTTTGAGTAAAAAATAAAATAAAAATAATTCTCCCTGCCTTCCCGGAGCCATAATTTTTTTATTTTGTTGTTTACATGAGGGCTTGTTTTTTGCGGCACAAGTTGTACTTTCTAATACCATGATTTAAAGAGGTTATCCAATGTCTCCCAACAGCTCCCCCCGATATGCCGGGCCCCTCACAGGTAATATTCTTACCCCACTCCCTGTGCTGCTCCTGTGCTCCTGGTCCCCGCATCGCTGCTGCTGCTTCTCCCTGTACACGGATGAAAACATCTGGTGTCAGGGGAGCAGCAAATGGCAGGCAGGGATGGGGACGAGCCTCTCTAGCATCGCAGGTGACACTAGGGAGGCTCGTCCGTGCCTGTAATTGGCTAACCCCCCCCCCCCCCCAACACCTGATGTTTTCATTTGTTTACAGGGAGAAGCAGCAGCGGCGGTTCGGGGGCCAGGAGCGGCGCAGGGAGTGGTGTAAGTATATTACCTGTGAGGGGCCTGGAACATGGGGGGGCTGTTGGAGACATTGGATGACCCCTTTTAATATTACATACAGTGTAGTGGAAAGTGTGGAAAAAATTCCAAAACCGGTGAAATAAAAAAAAAACACTATTTCGTTTTACAGGTCTTATTTTTACGGCATTCACTATGCAGTAAGATTGACTTGTGCTCTTTATTCTCCTAGCCAGTATGATTACGGTGATACCAAATATGTATAGTTTTTCTTGCGCTTTACCCCTTCAGGACCCTGCCATTTTTCACCTTAAGGATCAGGCCGTTTTTTGGGAAATGTTGTTTTTTCGTGACACATTGTACTTCATGATAGTGGTAAATTTCAGTCAATATTTTTCATTTTTATTTTAAAAAAAAATACAAAATTTACAACTAAAAAATGAAAAATTTGCAACTTTCCAAATTAAAATGTATCTGCTTTTAAAGCAGATAGTGATGCCTCATATAATAGTTATTACTTTACATTTCCCATATGTCTACTTTATGTCTAGATTATTTTGTGAATGCCTTTTTATTTTTTGGGGACGTTAGAAGTAGGGATCGACCGATTATCGGATTCACCGATTATTATCGGCCGATATTGAGGATTTTGAGCGCTATCGGCATCTATTTTGCCGATATTCCGCTCTCCGTGTTCCCCTTAGCAGCACAGGGGAGAAGGAAGCAGCGTCTCCTCCCCCTGTGCTGCTGCCGCCAATGAGAGGAGGGAGGAGAAGAGAAGGGGAGTAGCTGTGGCCACTGCGCCACCAATGAAGCTTAATCTCTCATTTATTCATATACAGGAGGCGGGAGCTGGCTGCAGAATCACATAGCCGGCTCCCGACCTCTATGGGCAATAGCTGCGGTCCGCGGTAGTTAACCCCTCAGGTGCCGCGGATCGCAGCTATTGCTCATAGAGGTCGGGCTATGTGATTCTGCAGCCAGCTTCCGCCTCCTGTATATGAATAAATGAGATTAAGCTTCATTGGTGGCGCAGTGCGCCCCCCCCTAGCCAAGTATTAGACATTGGTGGTGCAGTTCCGCCCCCAACCCCAGTATTAGACATTGGTGGCGCAGTGCGCCCCCCCTTCCCCCCAAAGCCCCGCCAGTATTAAGCATTGGTGGCGCAGTGCGCCCCCCCACCCCGGTATTAAAAACATTGGTGGCGCAGTGCGCCCCCCCCACAGGATCCCCTCTCCCCTGCTCCTCCGATCGGGGCCCCAGCAGTGTAATGCTGGGGCTCCAATCGGTTACCATGACAGCCAGGACGCTATTGAAGCCCTGGCTGTCATAGTAAGCTCCATGCTGCTCTGTGCACAAAGCACAGAGCAGCAGGGATAGTGTGAGCTCCTATTCACCCTGATAGATCTCTATCAGGGTGAATAGGACAAGGGTTCTAGTCCCTAAGGGGGCTAAAAGTTAGTAAAAAAAAACAAAAAACAAAAAAAAGTTATAAAAATAAAACCAAAATATTAAGTATAAATGAAAAAGAAAGATTTACAAAAAAAACTACACATTAACAATAAACAATAATTTTCAGCAGATTTGTGTAGGAATTTATTATTATTTTTTTTTTTTCAAAAATGAAAATTCCCAGAATATCGGTATAAATTATCGTCTATCGGCCTGAAAGTTCACAAATTATTGGTATTGGTATCGGCCCTAAAAAATCCATATCGGTCGATCCCTAGTTAGAAGTTTAGAAGCAAATCTTGAAATTTTTCAGAAAATTTCCCAAACCCACTTTTTAACCCCTTAAGGACGCAGAGCGTACCGGTATGCCCTATTTCCCGAGTCCTTAAGGACTCAGGGCATACCGGTACGTCCTAACTTTAAATCATTCAGACGGCATCCCGTAACAACGCAGAGGGGGGGTCATTTGAGCCCCCCCGTATCGGCGATCGCAGAAAACCGCAGGTCAATTCAGACCTGCGGTTTTCTGCGTTTCCGGTCCATTCGGGTGTCCTGTGACCCGATGAACCGGAAAAAGACTGCAATCATGGCGTGATTACACACCACCATTCGCAGTACGAAGATTTGGAGAGGCGGTGCTGGCCCTGGTGCTGAACACTGCTGTCCAAGGTGCTGATTGGTGCAGGGGAGAGAGGCGCGAGATTCAAACTTCCTGCGCTCCTCTCTCCCCTCCTCTTCCTGTTCTGCACGCGCACCCGGCAGCATCGTCCAGCACCAGCTCCTGCGCCCCCCTAATCGCCATCCATCACCCTCCTGCACCCAATGCCACCCAGGTAGGTTAGGGTCAGTGAGGGAGAGGCACCGTTAGGCAGGGAAAGAAGGGAACAGTTAGGAAAAAAAAGCACTTTTATTCAAAACTTTCTTTGATCCATCTATTAGACCCCAGACAACACCCCCCACCAGCCCCCTTACAACCACTTATTATTTTTTTTCTGCGTGCACTGACTGGCTGGCACTTTTTAGCGTCCGTCCACTGTTAGCGCATCGCCCGCCCCACCGCTGATCAGCAAGTTTGAACTTTTTTTTTTTGCCTTTTTTAGTACGTGAACACCTCTTGCCCGCACACACAAGCACATATAATAAAGTTTTCCACACACGCACACACACCCATGGCCCGCCGGATGTTCTCGGCCGAGGAGGCATACCCAGTGAGGATGAGGATGACCCCCACATTCCTTTTGTCATCCGCATCCTCCTCATCATCATCGGATAACGATGAGCCACCAAGGCGACGGAGACGCCGCCAGGCAGAGCCAGGGGCCCCACATGCTAGGGATCCTGTGGCCCACCCTAGTACAAGCCGCCCTGGGGATCGTACTGGTTTCCCGGCCCACCAAATAAGCCCACCGGAGCCCCCTGCCGATGAACTTAGTTGGTGTACCCCAGTGGACTTTGAGCCTGAGATTCCGGATTTTGCTGGCAATCCTGTAATCCATATTCCCGCAGTGGGGTTTACTGAAATTGACTATTTTTTTATTATTTTTTTCAGTAACCCACTGGTGAATCTGATGGTGGAGCAGACGAATCTGTACGCCCAACAGTTCGTCGCTCAAAACCCAGGCTCATTTTTGGCTAGACCTGGTGGCTGGACCCCGGTCAGTTAAGCCGAGATGAGGACATTTTGGGGCCTCGTGCTGCATATGGGTCTAGTCCAAAAACCCAGTGTCGGGCAATACTGGAGTGGGGACATCCTATACCAGACCCCACTGTACAGTATGGTCATGACATGTCCCCGGTTTGAGGCCATCCGGAAATGTCTGCATTATTCCGATAATGCAGCATGTCCCCCCCGAGGTGATCCTGCCTATGACCGTCTGTATAAGATACGGCCGGTCATCGATCACTTTGGGGCCAAATTCATGGAGGCCTACGTACCTGGAAGGGAGGTCGTGGTTGATGAGTCTCTCGTTGCGTTCAAAGGGGAGACTCAGTTTCCGCCAATATATTCCCACAAAGCGGGCGAGGTATGGCGTGAAGCTATACAAAATTTGTGAGAGTACCTCAGGGTACACTTACAAATTTCATGTGTACGAGGGGCGAGATTCCCGTATTCAACCCCCAGAATGTCCCCCCACTCTGGGTGTTAGCGGGAAACTCGTTTGGGACCTTATGTACCCACTGCTGTATAACGGTTACCACTTGTACGTGGATAACTTTTATACCAGCATTCCCTTGTTCAGGTCCCTTGCCGCCAGATCCACGTTTGCTTGTGGGACCGTGCTGAAAAATCAACGCGGCCTCCCTGCCTACCCCCTCCAGGTACCTATCCCCAGGGGTGAGACCCGTGCACTTACCTGTGGAAACCTGTTGCTGGTCAGGTATAAGGACAAGAGGGATGGCCTTATGCTGTCCACGGTAACAGCACCACCCCCGTCTCTGTGCGAGGTACCACGGCAACGGTCCTCAAGCCCGATTGTATCGTTGACTACAATCGGAATATGGGAGGAGTTGATCTCTCTGATCAAGTCCTCAAGCCATATAACGCCATGTGCAAAACCCGGGCATGGTACAAAAAAGTTACGGTCTACTTGGTGCAGGTTCCCATGTACAGCTCTTTTGTACTATCCCGAAGCGCTGGCAGCACAGGGACATTCCTCCAGTTCTATGAGGCAGTCCTCAAGGCCCTGATCTTTTCGGACCGGGAAAGAGCAGGCCGGAGTACCTCGGGAACTGTAGGCACCCGGATCGTCCCTGGCCAACACTTTCCAGGTGTGGTCCCCCATACTGGAAAGAAGGGACGAACCCCCAAAAAGTGCAGTGTGTGTCGCAGGAGGGGGATACGGAAGGACACCACCACTCAGTGCGACACGTGCCCAGACCATCCGGGCCTCTGCGTTATCGATTGCTTCAGGGAGTATCACACTTCCATGGAGTACAACATTTTTATAACAGTCCTCTAGAGAACATAAAAAACTATGGCTCTCAGACTTTGGAGACACGGAACCAATTTTTCCCCCCCCCAAAAATATTAGTTTTAGTGCAGGCATCCTCAAACTGCGGCCCTCCAGATGTTGTAAAACTATAACTCCCAGCATGCCCAGACAACCTACAGCCATCAGCAGGGCATGGTGGGAATTGTAGTTTTACAACATCTGGAGGGCCGCAGTTTTAGGATGCCTGCTTAGTGTCTCCAAAGTCTGAGAGCCATACATATTGGGCATCAACGCATGCGTAAAAGTCGTTATAAAAATAACTTTTGACCAAATGCCTCGGATGAACGGTGTTGAAAATATTAAATAAAAACGGTGCCAAAACACCAATTTTTGGTCAAAATTTCCATTTGAATCCTTTTTGCCTTAATAAAGCAAGGGTTAACAGCCAAACAAAACTGAATATTTATTGCCCCGATTCTGTAGTTTGCAGAAACACCCCTTTTTTTTTTTTTTTTTTTTTTTTTTTAACACCATGTCCCATTACAAGCCCCCCCTGATGTAGCCTAGACTAGAAACTCCAAAAAAAGTGACCCCATCTAAGAAACTACACCCCTCAAGGTATTCAAAAGTTACTTTACAAACTATGTTAACCCTTTAGGTGTTCCACAAAACTAAATATCGAATGTAGAAACAATTTTAGAATTTAATTTTTTTGTTACATTGCCTCAAAAAAGAGTAATTACCCCTAAAATAGTTCCAAAACAGCAACCACCTTATCCCGTAGTTTCCTAGATGGGGTCACTTTTATGGAGTTTCTACTCTAGGGGTGCATCAGGGGGCTTGAAAGGGTACGTGTTGTAAATAAACCAGTCCAGCAAAATCTGCCTTCCAAAAACCATATGACGTTCCCCTTCTTCTATGTCCTGCCGTTTAGCCAAATAGTAGTTTACGACCACATATGGGGTGTTTCTGCAAACTTCAGAATCGGGGCAACCCATCTTGAGTTTTATTTGGCTGTTAACCCATTTTTTCCAGTAATAAAGTAAGGGTTAATATGGAAAATTTTCCAAAAATTAGAAATTTCAAAATTGTTTCTCCATCTGCCATTAACTCTTGTGGAACACCTAAAGGGTTAACAAAGTTTGTAAACCCAGCTTTGAATACCTTGAGGGGTGTACTTTCTTAGATGGAGTCACTATTTTGAAATTTCTATTCTAGGGGTGCAACAGGGGGCTTCAAATGGGACATGGTATAAACAAAACCAGTCCTGCAAAATCTGCCTTCCAAAACCCATATGGTGTTCCCCTCCTTCTATGTCCTCCCGTAAACAGTAGTTTACGACCACACTTGGGGTGTTTCTGCAAACTACAGAATCGGGGCAACCCATTTTGAGTTTTGTTTGGCAGTTAACCCTTCTTTTACTCCTGGAAGAAATTGATTATATTGGAAAATTTTCCCAAAAATTGAAATTTCTAAATTGTTTCTCAATCTGCCATTAACTAAGGGTAAATAAAGTTTGAAAAAACAGTGAATACCTTGAGGGGTGTAGTTTCTAGAATGGGGTCATTTTTGGGAGGTTTCTATTATCTAAGCCTCACAATATGACTTCAAACCTGAACTGGTCCATAAAAAGTGGGATTTTGAAGATTTCAGAAAATTTTCAAAAATTGCTTCTAAACTTCTAAGCCTTGTAACATCCCCAAAAACTAAAATATAGTTCCCAAAATGCTACAAACATGAAGTAGACATATGGGGAATGTAAAGTCATCACAAATCTTGGGGGTATTACAGATGTAGAGAAACTGAAACTTTGAAATTTGCTAGTTTTTCAAACATTTTGGTAAAAATTTGTATTTTTATATGCAAAAAAATTTACTTTTTTGACCCAATTTTAGCAGTGTCATGAAGTACAATATGTGACGAAAAAAACAATCTCAGAACGGCTTGGGTAAGTCAAAGCGTTTTAAAGTTATGAGCACTTAAAGTGACACTGGTCAGATTTGCAAAAAATGGCCAAGTCCTTAAGGTGAAATAGGGCTGAGTCCTGACAGGCCCAATTAGCATATTTAGGTATATATATGTCAGTACAGGTCTTCTAAAGTCTATTAAAATCATCTAAGTAGCCCCCCTGTCCACCTTATAAATACCAAAATATAAAGTTTTATAACCTGCTTGTCCGGTCACCAATCTGCCCAAGGGGCGGCATTTCATGTCAAAATGCACCCAGCCAGCCGCTCCCAACTGCCGTTCTGAAGCCCCGCCCAGCTCATCAATATTCACTTCGCTGGGCGGCAGCTACAGCTCTCCCGACTCAAGTGCCCGGCGCATGTGCATAAAGCAGAGGCTGCAGCGCTCTGTACGCAGGCACGATGTGACCCCGGCCAGGGTGCATGCGCTGAAGATTGGACGGAGGACGTGCCCAGAGGATTGAATGGGCCATGCGCAGGATCGTGAGTCGGGAGAGTTGTAGCCGCCGCCCAGCGAAGTGAATATTGATGAGCTGGGCGGGGCTTCAGAACGACAGTTGGGAGCGGCTGGCTGGGCGCATTTTGACATGAAACGCCGCCCCTTGGGCTGATTGGTGACCGGACAAGCAGGTTATAAAACTTTATATTTCGGTATTTATAAGGTGGACAGGGGGGCTACTTAGATGATTTTAATAGACTTTAGAAGACCTGTACTGACATATATATACCTAAATATGCTAATTGGGCCTGTCAGTGTCCCTTTAAGGGGTTAAGGACCAGTTTAGGTCTGAAGTTTGTGAGGCTTGCATAATAGAAAACACCTATAAATGACCCCATTGCAGAAACTACACCCCTCAAGGTATTCAAAACAGATTTTTAAAAACTTCGTTAACCCTTTAGGTGTGCCAGAAGAATTAAAGGAAAATATAGATGAAATTTCAGAATTTCACTTTTTTGACATTTTCCATTGTAATCCATTTTTTCCACTAACAAAGCAAGGGTTAACAGCCAAACAAAACTCCATATTTGTTGCCCTGTTTCTGTAGTTTACAGAAACGCCCCACGGCAGGGGACAGAAGGAAAGGAACTCCATATGGTTTTTGGAGGGCAGATTTCACTGGGATAATTTTAAGTTGCCATGCCACATTTGACGACCCCCTGATGCACCCCAAGAGTAGAAACAAAAAAGAAAAGACCCCGTTTTGGAAGCTACGGGATAAGGTGGCAGTTTTGTTGGTACTATTTTGGGTACATATGATTTTTGGTTGCTCTATAGTACACTTTTTGTGAGGTAAGTTAACAAAAAAAATAGCTGTTTCACACTGTTTTTTTATTTTTTGTTATTTGCAATGTTCATCTAAAAGGTTAGATCGTGTGGTACTTTTATAGAGTAGGTTGTTACGGACATGACGATACCAAATATGACTTTTTGGTTGTTTTTCAGTTTTACTCAGTGGCGCAGCGTGGGTTGCAAGCCAAATATTGCGCCCCCTCCTCTGACCTGTGGCCATACAGATAATGCAGTAGATATCACCTGCAGTCCTATGTAACACCACAGATAACACGGTGATAACTCTGTGTACAGATAATGTAGTAGATGGGTGTGAGCCCCCAGAATTCAGACACACAGTGTGACCTGAAGTTTGGGGACAGGCTGCTACAGTGGTGGGCCAAATTTTATATCCACCCTCCCATCACTACAGAACATACAGGGTAAGGCCTCATGCACACGACCGTTGTGTGCATCTGTAGCCGTTGTGCCGTTTTCTTTTTCGCTGACCCATTGACTTTCAATGGGTCCGTGGAAAAATCGGAAAATGCACCGTTTTGCAGCCGAGACCGTGATCCGTGTATCCTGTCCGTCAAAAAAATAAGACCTGTCCTATTTTTTGGATGGACAACGGTTCACGGACCCATTCAAGTCAATGGGTCCGTGAAAGAACACTAATGCACACAAGATTGGCATCCGTGTCCGTGATCCGTGGCTGTAGGTTACTTTCATATGGACGGATCCGAAGATCCGTCTGCATAAAAGCTTTTTCAGAGCTGAGTTTTCACTTTGTGAAAACTCATATCCGACAGTATATTCTAACACAAAGGCGTTCCCATGGTGATGGGGACGCTTCAAGTTAGAATATACTAAAAGAACTGTGTACATGACTGCCCCCTGCTGCAGACCCCCCCCCTCCCCCTCCACCCTGTAGTTAACACATTGGTGGCCAGTGGGCCCCCTCCCTCCCCTGTAGTTAACTTGTTGGTGGCCAGTGGGCCCTCTCCCCTCCCTCCCCCTCCTAATTAAAATCTCCCCCCCTATCATTGGTGGCAGTGGAGAGTACCGATCAGAGTCCCAGTTTAATCGCTGGGGCTCCGATCGGTAACCATGGCAACTGGGATGCTACTGCAGTCCCGGTTGCCATGGTTACTTAGCAATTTGTAGAAGCATCATACTTAGCTGCGAGCAGCGATGTCTGTGTCCGGCCGGGAGCTCCTCCTACTGGTAAGTGACAGGTCTGTGCGGTGCATTGCCTAATGATCTGTCACTTACCAGTAGGAGGAGCTCCCGTCCGGACACAGACATCGCAGCTCGCAGGTAAGTATGATGCTTCTACAAATTGCTAAGTAACCATGGCAACCGGGACTGCAGTAGCGTCCCGGTTGCCATGGTTACCGATCGGAGCCCCAGTGATTAAACTGGGACTCCGATTGGTACTCTCCACAGCCACCAATGATAGGGGGGGAAGATTTTAATTAGGAGAGGGAGGGAGGGGAGAGGGCCCACTGGCCACCAACGAGTTAACTACAGGGGAGGGAGGGGGGCGCCCACTGGCTTCCAATGAGTTAACTACAGGGGAGGGAGGGGGGGGGCCCACTGGCCACCAACGAGTTAACTACAGGGGAGGGAGGGGGGGGGCCCACTGGCCACCAACGAGTTAAAAAGAGTCGGGGGGGGGGGGGGGGTCTGCCCCCAGCACCTGCCAGGCAGCAGGGGGCAGTCATGTACACCGTTTTTTAGTATATTCTAACCTGAAGCGTCCCCATCACCATGGAAACGCCTCTGTGTTAGAATATACTGTCGGATCTGAATTTCATGATCTAGCTCATATCCGACAGTATATTCTAACATAGATGGGGACGCTTCAAGTTAAAATATACCATCGGATTGGAGAAAACTCAGATCCGATGGTATAAAAGGGACTCCTGACTTTACATTAAAAGTCAATGGGGTACGGATCCGTTTGCATTTGCACCATATTGTGTCAACGTCAAACGGATCCGTCCCCATTGACTTGCATTGTAATTCAGGACGGATCCGTTTGGCTCCGCACGGCCAGGCGGACACCAAAACGACTTTTTTTTAATGTCCGTGGATCCTCCAAAAATCAAGGAAGACCCACGGACGGAAAAACGGTCACGGACCTACGGACCCTGTTTTTGAGGACCATGAAAAAATACTGTTGTGTGCATGAGGCCTAATACAGCGCCTCATACCTCTTAGTCTACTTTCACACTAGTGTTTTTATTTTCCGTTTCGCGAGATCCGTTCAAGGCTCTCACAAGTGGTCCAAAACGGATCAGTTTTGCCCTAATGCATTCTGAATGGAAAAGGATCCACTCAAAATGCATCAGTTTGCCTCAGTTTCGTTTCCATTCCGCTTTGCAGGCGGACACCAAAACTAGCACTTTTTTTCAGCCATTTCTCGTCTCTGCAGTTTGACAAAAAAAAATTAGTTTACTACTTTTCCATCATCCTTCCATCTTCTGGTCAAATCATCCTACCATCCCCAATACTCTGCCTGCTGTGCTCCCCAATATTATACTGCAGAAACAGATAAACCCCCTGATAATAGTAGTACCATGCAGATAGTGCCCTTTAATAATTATTGGCACACAGTGCCCTAAAATAACTGCACCCAGCAAATATTGCCCCTGACACTAATAGTGTCAACATAACGTCCCCCAAAAAGAATTGTGGTAAGCTGATACTGTGCCAAGGTGCCACCACAGTAATAGTGCTCCCAAAAGTCCCAACAATAGGAATAATTCTATGCTAGAGCACACATGGTAGTAATAGTGATCCTACAGTGCCCCCAACATGTCCCCACTGTGCCCCAGAGGTAATAATGCTCCCATAGCGCCCATACTAGTATTCATGTTCCCCCTAGACCCCCAGTAGTAATAAAGCCCACCATAATGCGCCCCAGCAGTAATAATTCTCCTTATAATGTGACAGTGCAAAAAATCCCCCCTTTAATGTCCCCTATAGTGCCCCTATAATGTGCCAGTATAAAATAACCCCATAGTGCTCCTCTCCCCCCTTCCTCATAGTGCCCCCCATAATGTACCAGTATAGAAAGGCCCATTTATAGTGCCCCTGTAGATGCCCTCAGTTTCCCCCATAATTTGCAAGTATAAACGTATAAAATACCCCTTAGTTCCCCCATAGTACTCCTCTCTCCCCTTCCCCATAGTACCCATCATAATATGCCCCTGTACAGAGCCCCCCATATAAAATACTCCTTTGTGGCCTCAGTAGATGCCCCCCCACTGGTTTTTCATAATAAAGCATTTTTAGTGTCTCCATATTCTGCGAGCCATAGTTTTCTTATTTTTTGGGTGATTGTCCTAGGTAGGGTCTAATTTTTTGCGGGATGAGATGACAGTTTGACTGTTTTGGGGTGCCACAAACAAATGGCAATGCCACACTGTAAATACAAACTTTATTAAAGGTAAAATATTACAATACAGTACATAGATAATTATTTTGAACAGCAGCCATAACAAAATGGAGGACACAAAACCAAGGAGGAGGCTGAGGGGTCAGCACATACGGGACACTGCGAACAGCATGAAAAAAAGCAGGCATCCACATTCACCTGTCTATAAGGTGTATGAAACTCCCAGACAAAACCCAAGGAAAAGGAAAGAGCAAAAGTGGCATGTGGAGAAAACATAAATGTAGTAAATACCCGCTGTGTGCTGGCTCCTCAGCCGCCGCCTCCCTGGTTTTGGGGTGCGTATGACTTTTTTTTTGAATGCTTGGTATTACACTTTTTGTGATGTAAGGTGACAAGAAATGGCTTTTTTGAGAAAGGGGCATTTTTTTTTACTTGAAGCTTTATTTTTTTATTATGAAAAACACTTTTCTTTTTTTTCTTTTCTGTCCCACTCTGGAACTTCTGGGGATCTGATCCCCTTTACAATACCTTTACCACTCTAATACACTTACAGCTTCCTGCCTGTGAGATCCAGGGGGCTGGATCTCACAGGCTCTCACGGGAGGGCAACCACGATGCCTAAGGAAGGCATTGCGCCCCCGTCACAGCAGCGTGGGGACTCGATGGACACCCGACAGGATACCGCACGTGCCGTGGTCAGCGCTGACCGCGGCAGTGCAAGGGTTAATGCGCCGTCATCGGTGAAAACACAGATACCGGCGTATGCAGCAGGTACCCGACTGTCAGTGACTGCCGGGTCCTTGCCGCTGATCAGGTGGCCGCAGCTCCTGCACCCGCCCGATCGGCATGAAGTACATGTTCGTCGCTGGACCTTAAGTCACGTTCAGATATGACGTGCATGCACATCGTCCTTAAGGCGGTTAAATACTGTATTCTTACACCCCCCCCCCCCCCCCATAACTTTTTTAGTTATGTAAACGGAGATATGAGAGGGCTAATTTTTTTTAAGGACAATCTGTAGTCTTTGCTAATACCATTTCGGCATGTGTATGACTTTTTGATCACTTCTTTGATTTTTCGGGACGTAATGTAAAGTGATAAAAAAAACTGTGAAACGGCCATTTATATTTTTTCCGTTATGCCATTCACCATATCAAAAGTGTTTATATATATCAATAGTACGCGCATTTTTGCACACTACTGCCCATTATGTAATTTTTTTAAATTTGTTTCTTTTGATTATTTATTATATATATATATATATATATATATATATATATATTTATTTTTTATTATTTTTATATTTTTAAAAACTTTTTTTTTTTAGGTCCCCAACTTATGATCATCACATTGCAACTTGTATAGAATAATGGAATTTGCACAATTTTTCTATATAGAAATTGCTATATCCCAGTTCAGTGCTGCCACCTGCAAGCCTGAACTGGAATATACTAATAATAAGCCTGGAAGCCTAGTACAGACTAAGGCTACATGCGTATCCGCAAAAAAAAACTGAACGGAAACAAACAACATTCATGTGCATGTAGCCTAAGGCCTCATGCACACGAACGTATTTTTTAACGTCCCGCAAAACGTGGTTCCGTTGTACCGTGATCCGTGCCCCTTTTTTCTTCCGTGGGTCTGCCGTGATTTTTGGAGGATCCACGGACATGAAAGATGAAAAAAAAATCTAAGTCAAGTTTGCCATTGAAATGATAGGAAAAAACGGACACGGATCACGGACACGGATGACAATCTTGTGTGCATCCGTGATTTTCACGGACCCATTGACTTGAATGGGCCCGTGAACCGTTGGCTGTGAAAAAAATAGGACAGGTTATATTTTTTTCACGGCCTCGAAACACGGGTCACGGGCGCGGTGTAAAAACGGTGCACAAGCCGAGTTTTCAACGGCCCCATTGAAAGTCAATGGAGCCGCAGAAAAAAAACGTCTAACGGCACAACGACCACGTGTGCACACAACGGTCGTGTGCATGAGGCCTAAGACTCAGCAAAGGATGTTTTCCCATGATCTCCGCCGGGGAAAAGTGCTCCTGACCCAGAACTGCGCATGTCTGGGTTTTAGCACTCAAATGTGACCACAGCATCTGAGGGGTTAAATATCCTGGGTCATCATTTATGTATGAAACAGCAGGCACCCAGCGCAATGTTGCTCGCTCTGCTCCTTAGCAGGATACGTTTTGCCAGAACACTTAATGCTAAGTACTTAATGCTAGTACGCTTCAATTTAAATTAATGCTGGATTCGACATTCCGGCAAGTGATCAGTATTTTTGGCCGGAGAGAAAACTGCAGCATGCTGTGCAGTATTTTCTCCGTCCAAAAAACATAAGAGGGACTGGACTGAACTGATGCATGCTGAACGGAATGCTCTCCATTCAGAATGTATTAGGATAAAACTGATCTCTTTTTTTCCGGTATTGAGCTCCTGTGACGGAACTCAATACCAGAAAACAAAAACGCTAGTGTACCCTAATAGTACCGTAATTTAAAATGTATTTTCACAAATGCCAGAAGTCTAGCTAGCAAAATGCGGGAGCTGGAGGATATGGTACTAACTAGAAGAACACAGATGTAGTTGGTTACACATAGTTGGACTCTTCACATGACTGGGCTGTTAAAATTGAGGGTTTTACACTATTTAGGAAAGACATCGTCAATAGAAAAGGATGTGAGGAGTGATCTGAACACAAGTATGAAAGAGGCAATTGTGGGTGAGAATGATGAAACCTTATGGGTGGAATTACAAAGGGATATAAGCCCTAAAAATAATACTTGGTGTAATCTATAGATCCCTCTATCAACACAGAGGAGATTGAAATGCAACTGTATAACCAAATAGAGCGGGCGTTGCAATATCTAATATTTTATACTTTTTTTTTTTTTATACTTAAGTTTTACACAATAAAAAAGCATTTTTGAAACAAAAAAAATGATGTTTTTGTCACAAGGGTGTCACAACCTATGTGCCTGGGGTCAGAAGGTCGCAGCGAGTGGCTACTCCCTCGGTTTCTCAAGAGATCGCTCCATGACCTGGGGGAAAAAATGGTTAGACGGCTGGAGGAGCTTTTAAACTAGGATCTGGGAGGGGAGGTGTCATACTAACAAGGGGGTAGATAGTGTAGATAGAGAGTGGGTTATAGAAGAGGACAGTGGGAATTTTGTGGGGGGGCTGGGGTTAGCGAGGAAAATGGGGAGAAAACTTGGCATAACTACCGTATACATTTATGAAAAATAGAACTGCTGGTAACAAGAACCTGTTACATACAAAAATTAACCAAGGTAACCAAAAAATCCCAGATAATCACTTTACAGATAATGGTAATTTTTCACAAATGCCAGAAATCTAGCAATCAAAATGGGGGAGCTGGAGGCTATGGTACTAGAAGAACACATAGATGTAGTTGGTGTGGCTGAGACATGGTTGGAATTTTTCACGTGACTGAGATGTTAATATTGAGGGTTTTACACTATTTAGGAAAGACGGTCAATAGAAAAGGTGGTGGTGTATGTGAGGCGTGATCTGAAGATAAGTGTGAAAGAGGCAATTGTGGGTGAGGATGTAGAAACCTTTATGGGGGGAAGTTCAAAGGGATATAAATATTGAAAAAATAATACTTGGTGTAATCTATAGACCCCCTAACATCACAGAGGAGATAGAAACGCATATAATCATATAGAGAAAACAGTGGGGTTGCGTGGAGACGCTAAAAAGGACCACAGAGAGGCGCCAGAATCCCTAGTATCTAGGATTGTGATGGTATATAACCCAAAGATAGAAGCTTACGTTGTTAGGTATACATAAGTGGGATGGCATTGGCAATACTTACACACTCACCAGCTATTATTGTTCTTGGGGTTAATTAATATATGGTAGGCAAATGGTAAAAGCAATGGTAGGCAAATATAAAATCAAAATTTTAGTGACTCGCTTCACCCAGGAGGGTAATGTGGGATAAAGCTCAAGACGCCCACATCACACCACCTGCGCCTGGATCGCCAGTAGAGTCTCAGAAACGAACAATGATCGCTCAGGAGTCCTTGTTCTTTCTATTGTTCCTTTATTCCAAAGCCAGGGTGGGGGAGTGAGCAGCTCGACGCGTTTCGGGGCCTCTTAGTGGGTCCCCTTCATCAGGAGCATATACAGTCATAACACAATACAATGGGGTTTAAATAGCAGATAAAGCAGAAAAAAGACCGCCCAAAACGGCTTAAAATGCTGTCACTTCCGGTGTCTGCATTGCGTTCCACAGTGGAACGCACTGGAAGTGACGTCCTATTTGCCTCTAGGTTGTCAGTTTTACAAACGGTAGATAAACATAAAAGTACAAAAAAAATGGTCAGTTCTGAATACATGCGGGGCCGGATTTTGAAAGTTATCGGTATCTGCATCTATTTTGCCGATATTCAGATAACTAATCGGGAACAAGGATCGAGCTGTTCTCACAGTAGCACAGGCAAGAAGGAAGCAGTGTCTCCCACCGTCTGTGCTGCTGCCACTGCCACCAATGAGAGGAGGGAGGACAAGAGGAGGCCACTGCGCCACCAATGAAGATAACTCTCTCATTAATTCATATACAGGAGGCAGGAGCTGGCTGCAGAATCACATAGCCGGCTCCCGGCCTCTATAAATGCGATCTGCATCTGAGGGGTTAACTGCCACGGATCGCAGCTACCGCTCATAGAGGTCGGGATCCGGCTATGTGATTCTGCAGCCAGCTCCCGCCTCCTGTATATGAATTAATGAGAGAGTTATCTTCATTGGAGGTGCAGTGTGCCCCCCCCCCCCCCCACCAAGCCCCCCAGTATTAATCATTGGTGGCAGTGGCCACAGGGTCCCCTGTCTCCTCCTCCTCCTTAGTGGCAGTTCCCATGGTTACCATGGCAGACAGGATGCTATTGAAGCCCTGGCTGCCATAGTCAGCTCCCTGCTGCTGTGTGTACAGAGCCCAGGGCAGCAGGGACAGTGTGAGGTCCTATTCAACCTGATAGAGCTCTGTCAGGCTGAATAGGACAAGGGTTCTAGTCCCTAAGGGGGCTAAAAGTTAGTAAAGAAAAATAAATATTAAATATAAATAAAAAAGAAAGATTTACAAAAACCTACACATTAACAATAAACATGTTTATTTTCAGCAGATTTGCATAGGATAAAAAAAAATAAAAAAATCACAGAATATCAACAAATAATGAAAATTTACAGAATATCAGTATAAATTATCTATCGGCCTGAAAGTTCACAGATTATCAGTATCGGCTCAAAAAAAATAAAATAATAATCAATATCGGTCGATCCCTACAAATTACCCCTGTAATTTTTTTCCCGCATCAGATACACATTTTTTGCAGATGGAATGCAGACCCATTCATTTCAAAGGTTCCACATGTCTGTCCCACAAAAAGATAAACGTGTCCTATTCTTTGCAGACAAAAATTGACATTTTGAGAATAGGCCCAGAGTAAACTGCGGGATGCACGTGTACAGTATTCGTATTTTGCGGTTTACAAACCACAAAATACATAGGGTCGTATGTATGAGGCCTTAGCTGAAATCTAAACCATGAGCAACCTCTTTAACAATAATACAACTTTTGCTATTTACTCTAGGGTTGTTTCGATACCATAAAAAACGTATTGCGATACTCGATACCACGCAGAAAAAATAAAACTCCAAAAAAAGCCGTGTGCATTCCGCAATTTATGCAACGTCCGGCCCAGGGGCGTAGCTAAAGTCTCATGGGCCCTGGTGCAAAAGTTCAGCTTGGGCCCCCCTTCCTCATTGCTTTGTGGCAAGGGGTAGAGAAGCACAAAGTCTTGACGCTGCGCACTCCCACTCCCCTCCAGCCAGAGGTGTAACTTGACCAGCATGCATTTTCTATAATACCAGTGTCTTCTTATGCACCACAACGTTCTTTGAGCCCCCTCAGGCTCCTGGGCCCGGTAGCGACTGCTACCTCTGCACCCCCTATAGCTACGCCCCTGACTATGTGATTATCAATATAGGCATGCAAGCAAAGGGCCAGTCCGAGTCTGTGTAAGCGGATCCAACTTGACAGAAGGCAAGGGCAAAACAGGTAGTCAGGGGCCAGTGATACCACAGTGCGGCACAAAATACTGCCGCCCCCACTGCGGTAGAATTCAGGAGGGCACCTGGTGCTCCTAGCATTAAATAATGCTGAGAGCACCAGAGTGTTATGTACCCATCCAACGGCTGTGAGGAGGGCTCGGGCGGCCCCCAGGGGTAGGCAACCTCCGGCACTCCAGCTGTTGTGAAACTACAACTCCCAGCAGTCATAATTGCTCTGCTCTTAAAACTGCTGGGAATTGCAGTTCAACAACAGCTGGGGTGCCGAAGGTGGCTGACCCCTGATGTAGGGTCTGTGACAGGTCTGCCCTTACCCCCCCCCCAACGAGTTCTAGCCAGGAGCATGATATGATGGCGGTTAGGGCTCATGCACACAGCTTTCAAATATATATAATGAAAGCGATAATTGGGAGGAATATGCGGTGTCAGGCCATTGCTGAAATACATGAAGCCCACGGGGGCACTCAGGAAAGCGGCATTTGATATTTGCCATTCGGTGTTCTTGGAAAGGAGGGTGACCACTTTTTTGCGCGCAGTAATGGCGGACATATTGCTTAAGACTCATAGTCATTGGTTATTATTTTTGAACTTTTATTTTTGAAGAAAATTTTCCACAGCTCACAGATAGAACATTTTCCCTCAGAGCCTATGTTCATTTTTGAGGGCTATTTTCCCTCAGCACAGTTCAGTCATTAATCCCAATTCATCCCTGTTTACTAAAACTTCCCCCGACGTTAGTCTCCACACCTCCCCATTGACTGCGACCTTCATCTGTATTAGTACTGTAGAGGGCCCGGCCAGAGGCTATTCAAAACTCACCTCGCGCCGCCAGCCACCGCACGTCCGCTCAGTCACTTCCGGCTGCTGCTTCTGAGTGTCTGACTGGGAGGGAGCCGGAGATGCGCGGAAACCACGCCTCCGGGCGGCTCCTCCTCACTCAGACCTCACTCAATGTCTGCTTCCGCGGCCGCCCCCTCTGACACACGTGAGCTGCCTACTGCGCTGCGCCGTGCGCACTGCCCCCGGCACTATTAGATCCCATTTTGAATAGGAGGCGGTGGGGGGGCCGTGGGCCCCCCTGGCTCAGGGGCCCGGTCGCAATTGCGACCGCTGCGACCCCTGTAGCTACGCCACTGGTCCGGCCCATAATCGAACAGTCCTATTCTATTTTTTGGGGGGACAAGGTGACCCCAAAAAATATAAAAAAAATGGTAAACAACGCAGTTTTTATTAAATCTTTTTTTCTTTTACGGCGTTCACCGCATAGGAGAGATTTTTTTTATATTTTAATAGTTTGATCTTTTCGGACGTGTCTATGTAATATTTTATTTGTTTATATATTTTATAAATTTAAACTGCGGGATGCATGCGTACAGTATCAAGATGTATACACAGTGGTAAAGTTGTCCCAAAAAAACTGACGCCCGTGTGAAAGAGGCCTAAGGGTTTGAGTAGTCCTACCGACATATTTTAAACCGCACAGCATTTGCATTTTTTGATGCCACATTTAAAGCACCCTTTTCTTATTAACAGTGGAAAGATGGTTTTTGTAGGGGCTTTGAGTTTGGGGGAGGACGGGGCTATAACCATCTTTCCACTGTTAATAAGAAAAGGGTGCTTTAAATGTGGCATAAAAAAATGCAAATGCTGTGCGATGATTACACATGACACTAGGGCCATTGAAACAGGAGGCCCCTCGGGCCCTTGGACAATAAAAGAAGACCTAAACTGTGGGACAAGAAATGTCATATATCTTCTTAGATGCCCCTGCGGTTTAAAATATGTCGGTAGGACTACTCAAACCCTTAGGGAAAGAATGTGCGAACATAGGTCTAACATCAAACGTAAAGTCCAGACACACAGCGTATCACGCCATTTCTCTGAACGACATGAGGGTTCCATAACCGGTCTCACAGTTACTCCTTTAGAAACCATCACCTCATCATATCAACAGTTTTGCCGGAAGGAAATGTACTGGATATTCACACTAAATACTCTATCCCCTTTCGGCTTCAATGAAGGTTTAGAATATTCCAATTACTAAAGGAGTATCGTTGCCATATCTTGTATCTGCCCTCTATGGGACAACTTTACTACTATGTGTACATCTTGATACATATGCCCACTAATATTTTTATTGATTTATTTCATTTTCTACTTTGCATTTATGATTTTTTTATTTATTATATTTTTTATGATAAATTATTATTTAATTTTTCATTATTGATGTTATTAATTGTTAATATTATTCTCTTATTAATTATTGTCAATATATACTATACATTATTCTAACCAATATTGTTAATTGATTACCAGTATTATTATTATTCTCATTTATTAACTATTAACAATACTCCCCCGTTTTTATCAGTCACACTATGACTAGCCACTCCCTTGAACTGAAATATAGATGCAGAATAATGCATATAAACACATATTTGATCCTGCTAACAGCTCTAAACCATAGAAATGTAATCCTGATCATGTGACTAGGGAGCCAATCATGTGACTCCACTCTTACCCCTCCTCTTTAAAGATACTTTTGTACAAAATCCGTATTTTTTTCATAAAATCCGCATTCTTAGGCTTAGTGTAAGCTTATTGCCAAGGGACCCCCCCCCCCCCTTTTTTTCCGCATCTTTCGCCTATTAAAACAGATACTCCTGGCTAGAGGCGCACTTCCGGTTTGGGTGCGCTCCACTGTGGAGCGTACCGGAAGTCCGAGATGCGTTTCACTGTGGGCGCACCAGAGAGAGGGACACAATCCTACAGAAATACCCGGGAACGGTGAGGACGTGTTACCAAACCCCCCACCGGCCCTGCATGTATTCAGAACTAACCATTTTTTTGTACTTTTATGTTTATCTACCGTTTGTAAAACTGACAACCTAGAGGCAAATAGGACGTCACTTCCGAATTTTAAGTTTTTGGCGGTCTTTTTTCTGTTTTATCTGCTATTTAAACCCCATTGTATTGTGTTATGACTGTATATGCTCCCGATGAAGGGGACCCACTAAGAGACCTCGAAACACGTCAAGCTGCTCACTCCCCCACCCTGGCTTTGGAATAAAGGAACAATAGAAAGAACAAGGACTCCTGAGTGATCATTGTTCGTTTCTGAGACTCTACTGACGATCCAGGCGCAGGAGGTGTGATGTGGGTGTCTTGAGCTTTATCCCACATTAACCTCCTGGGTGAAGTGAGTCACTAAAATTTTTATTTTATATTTGCCTACCATTGCTTTTACTATTTGCCTACCATATATTACTTAACCCTAAGAACAATAATATCTGGTGAGTGTGTAAGTATTGCCACCCCACTTATATATACCTAACAACATAAGCTTCTATCTTTGGGTTATATACCATCACAATCCTAGATACTAAGGATTCTGGTGACTCTCTGTGGTCCTTTTTAGCGTCTCCACGCAACCCCACTGTTTTCTCTCCAATCACCCACCTTGAGGGCATCAGGGTGGGTTGAGACCATTGGCAGCCTGCCCTTCTCTGTTCCACTATTGTCAATTTACATATATATTTTTCTCCAATATTCAGGTGTAATCGAATTACACTTATTCTGCCCCACCTTTGGCGCCCTGCGAAGTTATCCCTGGACCATCGTTCTGAAGGCCCAGTGACTAACCCTCTTTTTTTCTTCACCCTGTCTCTGACTTATAATCAAATAGAGCAGGCGGCACAGGCTGGTACAGTGGTCATATTGCAAGATTTGTAACTTCCCACCTATTGACTGGGGTCATGGTTCTGCCTCAACCTCAAAGGGGAGAAGATTCCTCAATTTGCTGCACTTTATGGGCCAGTTTGTAGAAGCTCCCACTCGTTGCAATGCTCTGTTGGATCTGATAATCTCGAATGATTCAGAGCTGGTTAGAAATGTTACTGTTCAAGAAACACTAGGTTATAGTGACCACAATATAATTATATTCCCCCTAAACTATAAGAAGCAAACTCTCTCAGGCTGAGCAAAAACACTGAATTTTAAAAAGTCTAATTTCCCTGGGTTGAGGGCAGAATTTCCCTAGTCGTCTCCATGATACCACATCCTGAGACTGGCTTCTTCTGATAGGAAAGGAAAAACACAGAGAGGTTTAAATCCCACCCCACCAGTGTTTTTCCTGTTGTACCAGGATAGGAAGCAGGAGAGGTGCATGGAGGCTCTTTTGGGGCCCACCTGTAAGGCATATATGCAGGCCGAGGTCGGATCCGCAGTGCGTCTCTCCCTCCTCTTCTGGTGGCCTGTGCACGGGCGCAAACTGTTGAGATCCCATGCAAAGATTCCCCTGCGGCGGTCCAGGCGGGCTTCATGCAGAGGGGAAGGAAGACGGAAGCCAGAGCGACACTGAGATGCGTTCCCTCCTGCCGCCGGCGCATGATGTCAGACGCTGGGGGTGGGGCCGGACATCATGACATCATCTCCAGGCTCCGCAGGTCTCAGGAAATCCGATAGAAGCATGGTTTACATCACTGTATCCGACACTTGGCATTGTGCTTGGTAATGTAAGGCTTGCATGCAGCTGCTCGGCCATGTAAACTTATACCACACAGTTTCCGGTATGCAGTTTTTTTGTGCAGATGTTAAAGACGGAGACGGTCTGGAACTGGTATATAACTTTACTGATTGGGCTGCACAGTGGTTCAGTGATTAGCACTGCCTTGCAGCACTGGGGTCCTAGGTTTGAATCCAACCAATATCTGCATGGAGTTTGTATGTTCTCCCCATGTTTGCGTGGGATTCCTCCAGGTACTCCAGTTTCCTCCCACACTCCAAAGACATACTGTTAGGGAACTTAGATTGTAAGCCTCATTGGGAATAGCTTAATACTAATGTCTGTAAAGCACTACAGAAAATGCCAGCGCTATATAACTGCCACTTCGGGGCTGGGTACCTTCCACTTTTCATATAGACCTCATGCACACGAACATAGAGGCACATTTATTAAAACCATTGTTTCATGCCGGCCTTAAAGCCATGCATTGGCAGTAGATCCACCAGTGGTATGAAGAGGTCTGCACCTCTACATTATTTGTCAGATCCAGCGCTGCTTCTAAATGTAAGATAGCTTTCGAGCCGTCTTACATTTACACCATTTCCTACACCAAGACTCCTTTCACACTCGCGTTTGGTGCGTATCCGTCATGGATCTGCACAGACGGATCAGTTTAGGCTCCATTCACATGTCCGTGGTGTGTTGCGGGTCCACAACACACCCGCCCAGCACCTCTATAGAAATGCCTATTCTTGTCCGCAGCTGCGGACAAGAATAGGACATGTTCTATCTTTTGCGGAGCTGCGGACCCGAAGATCGGGGGCCGCACTCCGCAATTGCGGATGCAGACAGCACATTCCGTCCCCATAGAGAATGAATGGGTCCGCACCCGGTCTGCAAAATTGCGGAACGGATGCGGACCCATTTTGCGGATGTGTGAATGGAGCCTTAGATAATACAACCATCTGCATCCGTTCAGAGCGGATCCATTTGTATTATCTTTAACATAGCCAAGACGGATCCATCTTGAACACCATTGAAAGTCAATGGAGGACGGATCTGTTTTCTATTGTGCAAGATTTTGTCATAGAAAACGAATCCGTCCCCATTGACTTACATTGTGTGCCAGGACGTATCCGTTTGGCTCAGTTTCGTCAGACGGACACCAAAACGCTGCAAGCAAAGCGGAATGGAGATGGAACAGAGCAAACTGATGCATTCTGAGCGGATCCTTTTCCATTCAGAATGCATTAGGGCAAAACTGATCCGTTTTGGACAGCTTGTGAGAGCCCTGAACGGATCTCGCAAACGGAAAGCCAAAACGCCAGTGTGAAAGTAGCCTTAAACAGGAGTAGAAAATGATGAATGAGACGGGCCTGCTGGCCGTTCCACACCATACCCACGTTTTTAGACCTGGTGTGAGTGGTGAATATTCGCAGATTGAATCGCCACAATCTGGGCCAGAAATGCACCTAATTTAGGAATATTTCAGTATAACAAATTGCCCCTGTTTGTTTAACAAATTACTAGGGATCGACTGATTATCGGTTTTACCGATATTTGCGGCCGATATTCAGGATTTTGAAAGTTATCGATATCTGCATCTATTTTGCCGATATTCAGATAACTAATCGGGAACAAGGATCGCGCTGCTCTCAGCGCAATCCGTGTTCCCGCAGCAGCACAGGCAAGAAGGAAGCAGTGTCTCCCACCCCCTGTGCTGCTGCCACCAATGAGAGGAGGGAGGACAAGAGGAGGCCACTGCGCCACCAATGAAGATAACTCTCTCATTAATTCATATACAGGAGGCGGGAGCTGGCTGCAGAATCACATAGCCGGCTCACGGCCTCTATAAATGCGATCTGCATCTGAGGGGTTAACTGCCACGTATCGCAGCTACCGCTCATAGAGGTCGGGATCCGGCTATGTGATTCTGCAGCCAGCTCCCGCCTCCTGTATATGAATTAATGAGAGAGTTATTTTCATTGGTGGTGCATTGCGCGCCCCCCCACCAAGCCCCCCAGTATTAATCATTGGTGGCAGTGGCCACAGGGTCCCCTGTCTCCTCCTCCTCCTCAGTGGCAGTTCCCATGGTTACCATGGCAGACAGGATGCTATTGAAGCCCTGGCTGCCATATTCAGCTCCCTGCTGCTGTGTGTACAGAGCCCAGGGCAGCAGGGACAGTGTGAGGTCCTATTCAACCTGATAGAGCTCTGTCAGGCTGAATAGGACAAGGGTTCTAGTCCCTAAGGGGGCTAAAAGTTAGTAAAGAAAAATAAATATTAAATATAAATAAAAAAGAAAGATTTGCAAAAACCTACACGTTAACAATAAACATGTTTATTTTCAGCAGATTTGCGTAGGATGAAAAAAATAAAAAAAATAACAGAATATCAACAAATAATGAAAATTCACAGAATATCAGTATAAATTATCTATCGGCCTGAAAGTTCACAGTTTATCAGTATTGGCTCTAAAAAAAAAAAAAATCTATATCGGTCGATCCGTACAAATTACCCCTGTCATTTTTCCCGCATGAGATACACATTTTTTGCAGATGGAATGCAGACCCATTCATTTCAAAGGTTCCACATGTCTGTCCCACAAAAAGATAAACGTGTCCTATTCTTTGCAGACAAAAATTGACATTTTGAGAATAGGCCCAGAGTAAACTGCGGGATGCACGTGTACAGTATTCGTATTTTGCGGTTTACAAACCACAAAATACATAGGGTCGTATGTATGAGGCCTTAGCTGAAATCTAAACCATGAGCAACCTCTTTAACAATAATACAACTTTTGCTATTTACTCTAGGGTTGTTTCGATACCATAAAAAACTTATTGCGATACTCGATACCACGCAGAAAAAATAAAACTCCAAAAAAAGCCGTGTGCATTCCGCAATTTATGCAACGTCCGGCCCATAATCGAACAGTCCTATTCTATTTTTTGGGGGGACAAGGTGACCCCAAAAAATATAAAAAAAATAGCAAACAACGCAGTTTTTATTAAATCTTTTTTTCTTTTACGGCGTTCACCGCATAGGAGAGATTTTTTTTATATTTTAATAGTTTGATCTTTTCGGACGTGTCTATGTAATATTTTATTTGTTTATATATTTTATATGTAAAATTGGGAAAGGGGGTGATTTATACTTAATATTTTGTTTTTTATTTTATTTTAATTTTTTTTTACAGTTTATTTAATAACTATTTCTCCCCTTAGGGGTTAGAACCTGGGATCTTTTAATCCCTTTTCTATTCACCCTAATATAGGGTAAATAGCATCTTACATCTCTCCCTGCTGCCCCTGTGCATAGTACACACAGCAGCAGGGAAATTACCATGACAGCCAGGGCTTCAGTAGTGTCCTGGCTACCATGATTGGAGCCCCGTAATTACTCTGCTTAAGCTGCGGTCAGAGGTTGCCACTGCACCACCATTGAGAGGAGGTGAGGGGACTCTGTGGCAACTGCCACCAATGATTTTAATACTGGGGAGGGCGCACTGCGCCACCAATGTTTTTAATACTATGGGGGATGCAGCACCTGAGGGGTTAATTGCTGCGGATCACAGCGCTCTGTCAGAGGCAGGGTGCCGGCAATGTGTTTCTGCCGCCTGCATTTGTAATGTATTAACCACTTCAACCCCGCTAGCTAAAACCCCCTTAATGACCAGGCCACTTTTTACACTTCTGCACTACACTACTTTCACCGTTTATCGCTCGGTCATGCAACTTACCACCCAAATGAATTTTACCTCCTTTTCTTCTCACTAATAGAGCTTTCATTTGGTGGTATTTCATTGCTGCTGACATTTTTACTTTTTTTTGTTATTAATCAAAATGTAACGATTTTTTTGCAAAAAAATGACATTTTTCACTTTCAGCTGTAAAATTTTGCAAAAAAAACGACATCCATATATACATTTTTCACTAAATTTATTGTTCTACATGTCTTTGATAAAAAAAAAATGTTTGGGCAAAAAAAAATGGTTTGGGTAAAAGTTATAGCGTTTACAAACTATGGTACAAAAATGTGAATTTCCGCTTTTTGAAGCAGCTCTGACTTTCTGAGCACCTGTCATGTTTCCTGAGGTTCTACAATGCCCAAACAGTAGAAAACCCCCACAAATGACCCCATTTCGGAAAGTAGACACCCTAAGGTATTCGCTGATGGGCATAGTGAGTTCATAGAACTTTTTATTTTTTGTCACAAGTTAGCGGAAAATGATGAATGTTTTATTTATTTATTTTCCTTACAAAGTCTCATATTCCACTAACTTGCGACAAAAAATAAAAAATTCTAGGAACTCGCCATGCCCCTCACGGAATACCTTGAGGTGTCTTCTTTCCAAAATGGGGTCACTTGTGGCGTAGTTATTCTGCCCTGGCATTCTAGGGGCCCATATGTGTGAGAAGTAGTTTGCAATCAAAATCTGTAAAAAATGACCGTTGAAATCCGAAAGGTGCTCTTTGGAATGTGGGTCCCTTTGCCCACCTAGGCTGCAAAATAAGTGTCACACATCTGGTATCGCCGTACTCAGGAGAAGTTAGGGAATGTGTCATTTTACATATAACCATGCTGGGTGAGAGAAATATCTTGGCAAAAGACAACTTTTCCAATTTTTTTATACAAAGTTGGCATTTGACCAAGATATTTATCTCACCCAGCATGGGTATATGTAAAATGACACCCCAAAACACATTCCCCAACTTTTCCTGAGTACGGCGATACCAGATGTGTGACACTTTTTTGCAGCCAAGGTGGGCAAAGGGGCACATATTCCAAAGTGCACCTTTCGGATTTTGCAGGCCATTTTTTACACATTTTGATTGCAAAGTACTTCTCACACATTTGGGCCCCTAAATTGCCAGGGCAGTATAACTATGCCACAAGTGACCCCATTTTGGAAAGAAGACACCCCAAGGTATTCCATGAGGGGCACGGCGAATTCCTAGAATTTTTTTTTTGTCACAAGTTAGCGGAAAATGATGATTTTTTTTTCTTTTTTCCTTACAAAGACTCATATTCCACTAACTTGCGACAAAAAATAAAAAATTCTAGGAACTCGCCGTGCCCCTCACGGAATACCTTGGGGTGTCTTCTTTCCAAAATGGGGTCACTTGTGGCATAGTTATACTGCCCTGGCAATTTAGGGGCCCAAATGTGTGAGAAGTACTTTGCAATCAAAATCTTTAAAACATGACCGGTGATATCCAAAAGGTGCTCTTTGGAATGTGTGCCCCTTTGCCCACCTAGGCTGCAAAAAATCTCTGCCAAAAAAAAAAAGGAGGGGAAAGGCGTCTGCCAGGACATAGGAGCTCTGCCCAATATCCATACCCACTTAGCTCGTATACCCTGGCAAACCAGATTTCTCCTTTCACATCAATCGATGTGGATGAATAAATCATTGCCGTGAATTTTTTTTTTTTTTTTTTTTATATACAAAGTGTTTGCCAAAGCATACGAACGCCGCCTCCTCCTCAGCTCGTATGCCTTGGCAAACGTATCTGTTACTGCAGAGTAGAAATCTCGTCTTGCAGCGCCACATACACCGACTTGCGTGTAATCTGACAGCAGCGCAATGCTTCTGTCAGAATGCACATCAGTGCTGCAGCTAGTCGATCGGTTGGTCCACCTGGAAGGTAAAAAAAAAAAACAGGCCGCAACGCAATAATTTTATTAACTTTGGAACAGAACATATAACCTTTAACTTTTTGAACTAAACATTAACCTTTTTTTTTTTTTTTTTTTTTTTTAACCTTTTATAGAACAAACCTCTCCTTCCCCATGGGTCAATGTGCAAAGCGCAAATCGCCCAAAGATGTGGCGAAGTGCGTTATGCACTTTGTCCCAGGTGAAAGGAGACGTTTGCAGCAGCTGTGAGTGAATGGGCCCTAATAGCCCTGTGTACCTGTCCTGGTGAGATGATCCCTATTCTAGGTGTACCTGTGTGTGGTACTTCCGGAAACACTCCCCTAAGCATAGGGCAGGGTGGTCAGGACAGTCAGGACAGAAATAGCGGGTGTCACGCCTTATTCTACTCCTGCTACAGACACGACATCTTTTTCGGGGTGACGGTTGGGTTGAGGTACCAGCAACGACATTGGGGAAATGTCGCTCGTGTAGACGGCTAACTACACTGGTGGATGGGGCCACGGAACCTCCTGGGTACAGGAGGCTCTCGATAACCTCTTCCTGAAATTTGAGGAAGGATCGTGTTCTCCCAGCCTTACTGTAGAGAACAAAACTATTATACAGAGCCAATTGAATCAAATATACAGACACCTTCTTATACCAGCGTCTGGTTCTGCGGGAAACTAAATACGGAGACAACATCTGGTCATTGAAGTCCACCCCTCCCATGTGAAGGTTATAGTCGTGGACTGAGAGGGGCTTTTCAATGACACGGGTTGCTCGCTCAATTTGTATTGTCGTGTCTGCGTGAATGGAGGAGAGCATGTAAACGTCACGCTTGTCTCTCCATTTCACCGCGAGCAGTTCTTCGTTACACAGTGCGGCCCTCTGCCCCCTTGCAAGACGGGTGCTAACGAGCCGTTGGGGGAAGCCCGTGCGACTAGTTCGCGCGGTGCCACAGGCGCCAATCCGTTCTAGAAACAAATGCCTAAAGAAGGCCACACTTGTGTAGAAATTGTCCACATAAAGATGGTACCCCTTGCCGAATAAGGGTGACACCAAGTCCCAGACTATCTTCCCACTGCTCCCCAGGTAGTCAGGGCAACCGACCGGCTCCAGGGTCTGATCTTTTCCCTCATAGACATGAAATTTGTGGGTATAGCCTGTGGCCCTTTCACAGAGCTTATACAATTTGACCCCATACCGGACGCGCTTGCTTGGGATGTATTGTTTGAAGCCAAGGCGCCCGGTAAAATGTATCAGGGACTCGTCTACGCAGATGTTTTGCTCTGGGGTATACAAATCTGCAAATTTCTGGTTGAAATGGTCTATGAGGGGCCGAATTTTGTGGAGCCGGTCAAAAGCTGGGTGGCCTCTGGGACGGGAGGCGGTGTTGTCGCTAAAGTGCAGGAAACGCAGGATGGTCTCAAATCGTGTCCTGGACATAGCAGCAGAGAACATGGGCATGTGATGAATTGGGTTCGTGGACCAATATGACCGCAATTCATGCTTTTTAGTTAGACCCATGTTGAGGATAAGGCCCAAAAAAATGTACATTTAGGAAACTTGGACTGGTTTCCACCGGAAAGGCTGGGCATAAAAGCTTCCCGGGTTAGCGGTTATAAATTGTGTGGCATACCGATTTGTTTCTGCCACAACTAAGGGAGCATTCACACGAACGTGTTTTTCTTCCGTGTCCGTTCCGTGTCCGTTCCGCAATTTTGACGGACAATGCATGGACCCATTCATTTCTATGGGTCCGTGAAAATTGCGGTATGCCTTTTATTCTCATCCGTGTGCTGTCCGTTCCGTGTGTCCGTTCCGTGTGTTTTAGAACATGTCCTATACTTGGCCGCAAATCGCAGTCCGTGGCCCCATAGAAAGTCATTGGGTCCGTGAAAAACGGATAGCACACGGAAATGCATCCGTGTGTCATCCGTTTTTAACGGACCCTTGGACTGAAAACATTCTAGGAAACCCCATTTCATTACCCATCCGTTTTTTTTGCGGACCGTGAATAACGGATGACACACGGAAACACCACGTCCGTATTATACGGACTTGCGGAACGGAAAAGGAAAGATAACTGAAGACATACGGAACACACGGATCCGTGATTTACGGACCGCAAAACCAACACGGTCGTGTGAATGCTCCCTAAGTCTAAGAGCTCCGCAGTCAAGAACAGCTCAAAAAATCCCAGGGCCGAACCGATCTGAGCTGTCTCAACCCGAACTCCAGACTGGGCGGTGAAAGGGGGAACTACAGGTGCGGCTGAAGTTGGGGACTGCCAATCAGGGTTTGCCAGCACCTCAGGGATTCTAGGGGCTCTACCTTCTGGTGCTCGCTACTTCACCATGTTCTACGGCAGTGCTGGTACTAGGTCCAGGAAGGGCTGCGCTGCTGGTGTATGCCTCACCACATAATCCGACAGCACCAGCCCCACTCTGCTGCTGTTGAAGCGGATCCTGCGCAACCTGCAGTCTAGCGACACGGCGCCGGGTATGCCTGGTGGTATCAGGGACCTCAGCCTCCTCGTCCGAACCTTGGGTCAGAGAGCCACTGTTTTCTACAGGTTCATATTCTGACCCCCTAGATTCATCAGATGAGGGTTCCCATTCCTCATCCGACTGGATCAGAAGCCTGTAGGCCTCTTCAGAAGAATACCCCCTGTTTAACATTTGGGCAACTAAATTTAGGGGTATTCCCTGAGACTACCCAAGAAAAAAAGCAAGCCTGTCTTACAAATGGGAGGCTAGCGAAGTACCGGAGGCCGCTGCGGTTGATAAAAAAGATCAAAACTGATTTTTTTATTGCCGCAGCTCGTGTAAAGTGAATGTGCAGTGATAAAAAAAAAAAAATGTTGTCACTGCGGTGGGGAGGGCGTAGGTGAACGCACGTGTGGGCGACCGATCATGCCTGATCGGGCAAACACTGCGTTTTGTGTGGAGGGCGAACTAAAGTGACACTAATACAATTATAGATCTGACCGTGATCAGTTTTGATCACTTCCAGATACTCTAAAAGTACAAATGCTGATTAGAGATACACTAATCAGCGAATAACGGACTGCGGTGGGCTGGGCGCTAACTGATCCCTAAACTACCTAACCAAGGGGCCTAAACTATACCTAAAACCTAACGGTCAATACCAGTGAAAAAAAAATGTGACAGTTTGCACTGATCACTTTTTTCCTTTCACTAGTGATTGACAGGGGTGATCAAAGGGTTAATTGGGATTCAGGGGGGGTGATCTGGGGCTAGTATGTGGTGTTTGGTGTACTCACTGTGTAGCCTGCTCCTCTGCTGGATCCAACCGACGAAAAGGACCAACAGAGGAGCAGGGAAGCCATATAACAGATCATATTTACTAATATGATCTGCTATCTGGCATATCATTGTTTGTTTTTTTTTTAAATCGGCAACCTGCCAGCCGCGATAATTGGCTGGCAGGTTGCTAACGAAATGCTCCTTGAACTTTTGCCGGCCCGCGATGCGCATGTGCGGGCCAGCTGTGACCGAAATCTCGCGTCTCGCGAGATGACGCACGGATGCGTCCAGGAGGAGTAAATCAACCACCTCCCGGACACATCCGTGCGTTATACGGTCGGGAGGTGGTTAAAGAGAACCTGTCACCTCCAAAACACACATAAAACCGACATTACCTTACAGTAGCCCCCAGTCTGTTCATAATTATGTGTTTCATTCCTCCATCGGTTGCTGCATACTTTATAAAAACCGGCTGCTATCGTTTCACTGCGCATGCACCGGCCATTTCCGTGTACGCGCCTGAGTAAGTAATTTAAAAAAAATGAAAATAAATAAATTAGACAAATTGGGAATTGCCGTGTCCGTGACATCCAGCTCTATAAATATATCACATGATCCACCCCGTCCGATAAACGCCATAACAAATAAATAAATAAAAACTGTACCCAATTTTTTTCTGAGATGTAAGGTGACAAAAAAAGTCAACACCAAGCGATCAAAAAGGCGTATGCCCCCCCAAAATAGTACCAATCAAATCGTCTCCTACTTTTTCCGTTTAAATTGTGTAAAACTTAAATAAATAAGAAAAAGTATACATATTAGGTATTGCCATGTCCGTAACGATCTGCTCTATAAAAATGTCACTTTACCTAACCCCTCAGGTGAACGCTGTAAAAATAAATATATAAAAACTGTGCTAAAACCTCAATTTATTTTTTACCTAACCCCTCAGGTGAACGCTGTAAAAATAAATATATAAAAACTGTGCTAAAACCTCAATTTATTTTTTTGGGTCACCCTGCCCCATAAAGTGTAAAAAAAAATAAAATGGGGCAAAATGGTACCAATAAAAACTTCAACTCTTCCTGCAAAATACGAGCCCCTGCACAAGACCATCTTCAGAAAAATAAAAAAATATGGCGTTCAGAAAATGGAGACACAAAAACAGACTTAAAAAAAAAATAATATGCTTTATTATGTAAAACTGAAACAAAAAAAGAAAGTAGACATATTTGATATCATTGTGTCTGTGACAACCTGCTCTATAAAAATAGCACATGATCTACCCTGTCAGATGAAAGTTGTAAAAAAATAACTGCAGCAAATTTTTTTTTTGTTACCTTGCTTTACAAAAAACATAATATAGAGCAATTAAAAATCATATGTACCCCAAAATAGTACCAATAAAACTGTACCTTATCCCCTAGTTTCCAGAATGGGGTCGCATTTTGGCAGTTTCTACTGTAGGGGTGCATCAGGGGGGCTTCAAATGGGACATGGCATCTAAAAACCAGTTCCAAAAACCATATGGCGCTCCTTTTCTTTTGCACCCTGCCGTGTGCCCTTAGATCAGTTTACGACCACATGTGGGATGTTTATGTAAACCACAGAATCGGGGTAATAAATATTAAACTTTTGTTTGGCTGTTAACCCTCGATGTGTTAAAGAAAAAAAATTGATTAAAATGGAAAATCTGCCAAAAAAGTGAAATTTAGAAATTTCATCTCTATTTTCCTTTAACCACTACAGGACCGCCGCACGCAGTATTGCGTCCTGGCGGCGGCCCTGTTATTCCTCCTAGACGCGCCAATGCGTCTTCTCGCGAGACGCGATATTACGGGCAGAGCTGGCCCGCACATGTGCAGTGTGGGCCGGGAATCGTTAGATCATAAGTTCGTCACCAGCCTGCCAGCCAATAATCATCGCTGGCAGGCTGGTGACTTTTAAAAAATCAAATCGGAAGCCATATAACACCTTAAGGTGTTAAATGGCTTCTGTGCTCTTCTGCTGGTCCTTTTCGTCGGTAGGTCCCAGCAGAGAAGCACACATCACAGTGAGTACACCAAACACTACACTTAGCCCCCAGATCACCCCCCCATCACCCCAATTATTATTATTATTATTTATTATTTAAGCGCCATTCATTCCATAGCACTGTACATATGATCCCCTTGATCACCCCTGTCAATCACTAGTAAGGGAAAAAGCGATCAATGTAAACTGTCACTTTTTTTTTTTTTTCCACTACTATTGACGGTTAGGTTTTAGGATAGTTTAGGCCCCTTTGTTAGGTAGTTAGCATCGGTTAGCGCCCAGCCCACAGCACCGCAGTCACTGATTCACTGATTAGCGTATCGCTAATCGGCATTGGTACTTTTATAGTATCTGTAAGTGATCAGAACTGATCAGTCAGATCTATAATAGTATTAGTGTCACCTTAGCTCGACCTCCACCCAAAACAGTGTTTGCCCGATCAGGCCTGATCGGTCACCCACACGTGCGTTAACCCACGCCCGCCCCGCCACAGAGACAAAATTATTATTATTATTTTTTAAATCAATGCACAATCACTTTACAAACGCTGTGGCGATAAAAAAATAAATAAATCAGTTTTGATATTTTTTATCAATCACAGCGCCTTCCGGTACTTCACTAGCCTCCCATTTGTAAGTCGAAATAGATCAGTAGCGGGTAGGGAACAGGGGGTGGTCACCCACCTAGAGTGTCACACCGGTCACTGTATAAAAGTAGATGAGTTTGGCGCTCAACTCCCAAAAGACAGAGTATAAGTAAGTGATGGTCTTAGTTAATCGATGAGGTAATCAAAATTCACCAACCACAGGTGCTAGAAACTGGTAAGTAGGGCACAGTGGTGGGTTGGTAAAAGGTACAAGAATAAGCTGACGCTTGTAATAGTATTAGGTCAATTATAAAATCGTGCAACACTAAAATGTTACCAATGATTTTACTTTTATTATTATCTCTATGTTTTTAACATTCCTGAAGAATTGATTCCTTTTTTTGCATCTATAGTTATAGATGCATAAAAAGGAATCAATTCTTCAGGAATGTTAAAAACATAGAGATAATAATAAAAGTAAAATCATTGGTAAAAATCCACTCACTTCACAGGGGGGTTGCCACCAGGATAAACTCAAGACACCTGTGGCAAGTCACCCCCCTAAGCCAAGATCATGTGTAAGTTGTTAGAGGTTGACGTATACGCTCTGGGTGTACAGCCTGGTTGGTAAAGCAGCAGACAAATCCAGAAGTGCGCAATCAATCATCTTTATTGGTAAAATATACGGCTCAACGCGTTTCAGGGGTCATAATACCCCCTTCATCAGGAGCAGAATATTCATATTACACTTTAACACCAAATTTGCAGATTTGTATACCCCTGAGCAAAACATCTGCATAGACGAGTCCCGTATACATTTTACCGGGCGCCTTGGCTTCAAACAATACATCCCAAGCAAGCGCGCCTGGTATGGGGTCAAATTGTATAAGCTCTGTGAAAGGGCCACAGGCTATACGCACAAATTTCGGGTCTATGAGGGTAAAGATCAGACCCTGTAGCCGGTCGGTTGCCCTGACTACCTAGGGATCAGTGGGAAGACAGTCTGGGTCTTGGTGTCACCCTTATTTTGCAAGGGGTACCATCTTTATGTGGACAATTTTTACACAAGTGTGCCCCTCTTCAGGCATTTGTTTTTAGAACAGTGGCACCGCGCGACCTAGTCGCCGGGGCTTTCCCCAACGGCTTATTACCACCCATCTTGCAAGGGGGAGAGGGCTGCCTTGTGTAACGAAGAACTGCTTGCGGTGAAATGGAGAGACAAGCGTGACGTTTACATGCTCTTCTCCATTCACGCAGACACGACAATCCAAATTGAACGGGCAACCAGTGTCATTGAAAAGCCCCTCTTGGTCCACGACTATAATTTGCTCATGGGAGGGGTGGACTTCAATGACCAAATGTTGGCTCCCTATTTACTTTCCCGCAGAAGAAGGTGTTCTCTACAGTAAGGCTGGGAGAACAAGATCCTTCCTCAAATTTCAGGAAGAGATCATCGAGAACCTCCTGTATTCAGAAGGTTCCGTGGCCCCAACCACCAGTGTAGTGAGCCGTCTACACAAGCGACTTTTCCCCAATGTCGTTGCTGGTACCTCAAACCATCCGCCACCCCGAAAAAAATGTTGTGTCTGTAGCAGGAGTGGAATAAGGCGTGACGCCCGCTATTTCTTTCCTGACTGCCCTGACCACCCTGCCCTATGGTTAGGGGAGTGTTTCCGGAAGTACCACACACAGGGACACTTAGCATAGGGATTGCGTTACACAGTACAGGCACACAGGGCTCTTAGGGCCCTTTCACTCGCTGCTGCTGCAAACCTCTCCTTTCACCTGGGACAAAGTGCATAATGTACTTCGCCACATCTCTGGGTGATTTGCGCTTTGCACATTGTCCCATGGGGAAGGAGAGGTTTGTCCTATAAATGTAAAAAAGCAAAACAAAAAAAAAAATCACCAGTAAGCAAAAAAGTTAATGTTCTGTTCCAAAAGTTCAATAAAGTTTATAAAAGTTAATGTTAATAAATGTATTGCGCTGCGGCCTATTTTTTATTTTTATTTTATTTTTTTACCTTCTAGGTGGACCAACCGATTGAACCAGCTGCAGCACTGATGTGCATTCTGACAGAAGCATTGCGCTGCTGTCAGATTACACAAAAGTCGGTGTATGCGGCACTGTAAGACGAGATTTCTCCTCTGCAGTAAAAAAAAAGATTATGTTTGACGAGGCTTATGAGCTGAGGGGCGGTGTTCATATGCTTTGGCAAACACTATGTATATATAAAAAAATAAATCCCGGCAATCATTTATTCATCCACATCGATTGATGTGAATGGAGAAATCGGGTTTGCCAGGGCATACGAGCTGAGTGGGCATGGATGTTGGGCGGAGCTCCAATGTCCTGGCAGACGCCTTTCCCCTCCTTTTTTTTTTTTGGGCAGAGATTTTTTCATCCACATTGATCGATGCGAATGAAGAAATCTATGCCGTTCATTTTTTCTTTCAGCCCAGAACAGAAAAAAAAATAATCATTACCCGTATGCTCAATATAAGGAGAATAGCAGAAACTCGTAATGCTGGCCATACATGTAATGATTGTGGAGACCCTTAAATGCCAGGGCAGTACAAACACCCCACAAATGACCCTATTTTGGAAAGAAGACACCCCAAGGTATTCGCTGAGGGGCATATTGAGTCCATTAAAGATGTTACTTTTTGTCCCAAGTTAGCGGAAAGGGAGACTTTGTGAGAAAAAAAAATAATAATCTATTTCCGCTAACTTGTGCCAAAAAAATATATCTTCTATGAACTCGCCATGCCCCTCATGGAATACCTTGGGGTATCTTCTTTCCAAAATAGGGGTCACATGTGGGGTATTTATACTGCTCTGGCATTTTAGGGGCCCAAATGCGTGAGAAGAAGTCTGGAATCCAAATGTCTAAAAATGCCCTCCTAAAATAAATTTGGGCCCCTTTGCGCACCTAGGCTGCAAAAAAGTGTCAGACATGTGGTATCGCCGTGCTCGGGAGAAGTTGGGCAATGTGTTTTGGGGTGTCATTTTACATATACCCATGCTGGGTGAGATAAATATATCTAAAATGACAACTTTGTATAAAAAAAATGGGAAAAGTTGACTTTTAGAGAGATTTCTCTCACCCAGCATGGGTATATGTAAAAATACACCCCAAAACACATTGCTCTACTTCTTCTGAGTACGACGATGCCACATGTGTGACACTTTTTTGCAGCCTAGGTGGGCAAAGGGGCACCTTTGGATTTCACAGGGCATTTTTTACACATTTGGATTTCAAACTACTTCTCACGCATTAGGGCCCCTAAAATGCCAGGGCAGTATAAATACCCCACAAGTAACCCCATTTTGGAAAGAAGACACCCAAAGGTATTCCGTGAGGGGCATGGCGAGTTCATGTAAAATTTTATTTTTTGTCACATGTTAGTGGAATATGAGACTTTGTAAGAAGAAAAAAAAAATCATAATTTTCTGCTAACTTGTGACAAAAAAAAAAAAAACTTCTTTGAACTCACTATGCCCATCAGCGAATACCTTAGGGTGTCTACTTTCCGAATTGAGGGTTATTTGTGGGGTGTTTCTACTGTCTGGGCATTGTAGAACCTCAGGAAACATGACAGGTGCTCAGAAAGTCAGAGCTGCTTCAAAATGCGGAAATTCACATTTTTGTACCATAGTTTGTAAACGCTATAACTTTTGTGCAAACCAATAAATATATACTTATTGCATTTTTTTTAATCAAAAACATGTAGAACAATAAATTTTGAGAAAAATTTATATAGAAATGTAGTTTTATTTGAAAAATTTTGCAACTGAAAGTGAAAAATTTCATTTTTTGCAAAAAAATCGGTAAATTTCGATTAATAACAAAAAAAAGTTAAAATGTCAGCAGCAATGAAATGCCACCAAATGAAAGCTCTATTAGTGAGAAGAAAAGGAGGTAAAATTCATTTAGGTGGTAAGTTGTATGACCGTGCAATAAACCGTGAAAGTAGTGTAGTGCAGAATTATAAAAAGTGGTCTGGTCATTAAGGGGTTTAAGGGCTCTTTCACACCTGCGTTCTTTTCTTCCGGCATAGAGTTCCGTCGTCGGGGCTCTATGCCGGAAGAATCCTGATCAGTTTTATCCTAATGCATTCTGAATGGAGAGAAATCCGCTCAGGATGTATCAGGATGTCTTCAGTTCCGGACCGGAAAGTTTTTTGGCCGGAGAAAATACCGCAGCATGCTGCGCTTTTTGCTCCGGCCAAAAATCCTGAAGACTTGCCGCAAGGCCGGATCCGGTATTAATGCCCATTGAAAGGCATTAATCCGGATTCGGCCTTAAGCTAAACGCCGTTTCGGCGCATTGCCGGATCCGACGTTTAGCTTTTTCTGAATGGTTACCATGGCTACCGGGACGCTAAAGTCCTGGCAGCCATAGTAAAGTGTAGTGGGGAGCAGCATACTTACCGTCTGCGCGGCTCCCGGGGTGCTCCAGAGTGACGTCAGGGCGCCCCACGCACATGGATGAGGTGGCATGAGGCGCTCTGACGTCGTTCTGGAGCGCCCCGGGAGCCACACGGACTGTAAGTATACTGCTCCCCCGCTCCCCACTACTACTATGGCAACCAGGACTTTAATAGCGTCCTGGCTGCCATAGTAAGGCTACTTTCACACTTGCGTTCAGAGCGGATCCGTCTGCATTATATTGTAAAAATGTCGAAGTAGCCTCAGACGGATCCATCCAGACTTTACATTGAAAGTCAATGGAGGACGGATCCGTTTGAATATGACACACTATGGCTCAATTTTCAAACGGATCCGTCCCTATTGACTTACATTGTAAGTCTGGACTGATCCGTTTGCCTCCGCACGGCCAGGCGGACACCCGAATGCTGCAAGCAGCGTTCAGGTGTCCGCCTGCTGAGCGGAGCGGAGGCCAAATACTGCCAGACTCATGCATTCTGAGCGGATCCACATCCACTCAGAATGCATTAGGGCTGGACGGAAGCGTTTGAGGCCGCTTATGAGAGCCTTTGAACGGAACTCACAAGCGGAGCCCCGAACGCTAGTAGCCTAACACTGAACGCATTTTGAAGACGGATCAGTCTTTAAATGCTTTCAATACACTTGCGTTTTTCCGGATCCGGCGTGTAATTCCGGCAAGTGGAGTACACGCCGGATCCGGACAACGCAAGTGTGAAAGAGGCCTAAGCTAGGGGAGCTGAGGTGGTTAATAATTGTGGAACACCTTAAAGGGTTAAAAAAAAGTTTGTAAAATCAGTTTTGAGTAACTTGAGGGGTGTCATTTCTACAATGGGGTCATTTATAGAGGGTTTCTGCTATGTAAGCCCCACAAAGAGACTTCAGATCTGAACTGACATTAAAAATGTCAAAAATTGCTTCTAAAATTCTAAACCTTTGTGTCCTAAAAAAATAAAATGACATTACCAAAATGATGAATGTTAATTAATAAATATTTTATGAGGCATCACTATCTGTCTTAAAAGCAGAGAGATTCAAATTTAGAAAACAGTGAATTTTTTTTTAACATTTTCGTTAGGTTTTGGATTTTCTTTTTTATAAATAAAGGTAAAACATATTGACTCAAATTTACCATTAAAATTAAGTTCAATGTGTCACAAGAAAACATTCTCTGAATGGCTTGGATAAGTAAAAGCGTTCCAAAGTTATTACCACATAAAGTGACACGTGTCAGATTTGCAAATTTAGGCCTGGGTAGGAAGGGGGTAAATGGCCCGGTCTGGAAGTGGTTAAGGGTACTTTCACACTTGCGTTATTCTTTTCCGGCATACAATTTCGTCAAAAGGGCTCTATGCCGGAAAAGAACTGATCGGGCATATCCCAATGCATTCTGAATGGATAGAAATCAGTTTAGTTTGCATCAGTATGCCTTCCGTTCAGTCACTGTCAGGTGTTTTGGCCAGACGTAATACCGCATTGCTGCGGTATTATGTCCGTCCAAAATGCCTGATCAGTCGCCGGAATGCTAGATTCGGCATTAATTCCCATTGACTTACATTAGTGCTGGATCCGGCATTGCAAAACAACTGAAGGACGGATGCGCCCTTCCGGTCTGCACATGCGCAGACCGGGAAAACTGTGAAAAAGACTGCAAGACGGATCCGTCCATCCGCATGACAAGCGGAGAGACGCATCCGTTCTTGCAATGCATTTGTGGATCCGTCTACAAATGCTGTCAGTTGTCGCACTGATCGGCGGATCCGGCAGTCAGCTCCGACTACGGAACTGCCTCCCGGGTTAACACTAACGCTAGTGTAAAAGTACCCTTAGAAAGTTATTAAAGGAGTTCTCTGACAGTTAGTAAAATCTTCAGTGGAGCGAGCAGGCTGCTTATAAAACAAAAAAGCTGAACTTACCTGCTAAAGACCCCTTTGGTCCAGACACAGTGACTGGACCAGCCTTTACTGGTGAGCTCAGCTTCTTTCTTAGTTTTCTAAGTCTGGCTTTTCCCCTGCAGATTTTACAAACCATCAGACAGACACTTAAACTTTTTTTTTATAGTATGATATTCCCTTTGAATACCAGGTGGCACCAGTGTCCACTTTGGCCTGTTGAGTTGTGCTGTTAGAGACCCATGCTTGTCACTCTTCCCATGGATACTATATTTGACTACCAGAAGAGGAAAGAGATTTATTGTAGGCTATATTTACAGCTACCAGATGAAGAAGGAGACTTATTGGTGGTAATGTGGAATATAGAGTTCAATGGTGTAAGGACTCGGCTCTTTCTGGGAAGATATAAAAGTCATAAAAATAAAATTTTATTCCTAACACCAACAACCCTCTCTTAAACTTAAAACTACCCTACCACCCCCTCTCCAATAGACAACATAAAAAAGAAATTATAATATTCTAATGCTTTATATTTCTTTTCCAGCTGCCGTAATTGGATCTCGTCTGCACTTGCCGGTTGCTCTGTCCTGTTTTGCCATGGCCTTCTATGTCTTGTTTATAAAGTGAAACTGTGATATCTTCAATTCGTCTCTGCTCTATCTCCAGCTAAGGATATATAGACAATGGAGAAGGGAAACCTGACTGCATGGCTGAAGACATGAACTGAACTCCATGACACTGTCCTGGAATATACTGTATATTAAATAGAATTTTCATATACGTCAATGATTCTGCAAGAAAATGCAGATGAATTACTTGTTTCTTTATAAAACTTTTGCAGTCCTATATGAGGTTGAGACCTTTTCTTAGAAATATTAAAACAAGTTTAAATTGGTTGTTGAATATTAGATTAATGCTATTTTTTTAAATCAGAAAATGCATCATATTCCTCCATAGTCTGTGTATCCATTTCCATTACGGTGAACGGAGTAGAACTGCAATACTAGATAGTCCAGTCCGTCTTGTCATGCATTCAGCTACTAGGTCCACAGTAGCATTAGGAGATTGGGCCGCCTGTTCCAACATAAATGCACTAAAACCACTGCATACATGGGGATCCAGTGGTTTCCAGCATCATGCGGTTATGCCAGAGACGGTGAACCGGAACAGCCTGCCATGTTGAACGCTGATGTGAATGTAGCCTTAATTAAATCCTGCATTTGTATTTGAAGAGAACATGTTGAACATGCTAAGAAAATTGGAGTCATGTGAAAAAAACATTGAGCATAACTTTTTTCATTTACATCCAGCTCATTCTATGCATATGGGGTCCCGTGGGCAATGATTGGCAACTATCACAATCATTGTGTCACTTGATTCATAAGCCCACAGTGAGCAATCTATCGTTTTATAATTTATACAGATCAGGAATCATGTTCAATGTGGCTGGACCAGTCAGAGACTTTCACAAAGTTGTCCCTAAGCCACTCCTGTCTTGGCTTAGGGTCATTTTCTTGTTGGAAGGTGAACTTTCATCCCAATCTGATGTCCAGAGCACCCTAAACTAGGTTTACATTAAGAATATTTGTGTACTTTGCTTCATTCAGCTTTCCCTCAACCCTGACCAGTCTCCTTGTCCCTCCCACTGAAAAACACCTCGATTTCATTAGGCTGCTACCCCTATGCTTCCATGTATGGGTGGTATTGGGCAGTTCATGAGCAGCACCTGGTTTCCTCCAGACATGACGCTTAGAATTAAGGCCAAAAAGTGCAATCTTGGTTTCATCCGACCAGAGAATCTTGTTTCTTTACATTCTGAGTCTTATAGGTGGTTTTATGCATGCTTTTATGTGTCTTTCAGGGTACATTCCCACGACAGTATGTATTTTGTGGTCCACAAAACCGACGGGCTGGCCTCTAATAGAATAGTTTTATCTTTGTCCATAATGCGAACAATAATATCCCATGTTCTATTTTTATTTTTCCTGCAATGGCCATATGGACATGGAATTCACAGTCATTTCCGTTTTTTCACAGCCCCATTGAAGTGAATGGTTTCACATATGGGTCATAAAAAAAAACCTATGAAAAATACGTTCTGTGCATGAGCCCTTACGGAGAGGCTTTTTTTTTGTTTGGCCATAAAGCCCAGATTGGTGAAGTGCTGCAGTGAAGTTTATCCAGCTGGAGGCTTTTCTCATCTGCACACAGGATCTTTCTGTTCTGATGTTTCTGACCAAAGTTCTTGGTCATCCTACTTATCAAGGCCCTGCACCTCTTATTAGTTTGTTCAGACAGCCTGTTATAGGAAGACCTCACTGTTCCACTGTGCTCTTAGGAACTTTCCGTGAAGGGGAAATGTTTTTGTACCTTTCTTGAGATCTGTGCCTCCACACAGTCATGTCTCTGAGCTCTATAGGCAGTTCTTTCCTCCCCATTGCTTGGTTTTTGCTCTTATATGCATTGTGAAGCTGTGAGACCTCATACACAGGGGTGCGTCTTTCCAAATTATGTCCAGTGAAGGTATAGTAAAATCTCAAAGATGATTGAGTTTTGGGAGACCCCAGAGCTAAATTTGTCATAGCAAAGGCTCTGAATAATTATGTCGTGAAATTTTAGTTTTTCCTTTTCAATAAATTTACAAATAATTCTAAAATTCAGTTTTCAATTTCTTTGTGGGGTATTTAATGCAGATTGATGGGGGGAAATTTTATTTCTTTCTTTCTAAGTCAATGAGTCTGTTTCCTGTATATTGCGGACCTGCTGTTTTGATTAGCACAGGACACACATACTCATGTTCATATGAGCCCTAAGTGAGAGCTCACATCACCATCCTGTAAAGGAACAAATTATGTGGATCAGTGATGCACATTTGTCATCTGTTTGAGCCATTTCCATCTGAGATCAGTTTTTTAGATATGGGGGGGGGGGGGGGGGGAGTACCACATACAGGACTTTTTTTTTTTTTTTTTTTTTTTTCAGTGTCAGTGTCCCAAAAAACTGATCTTAGGCAGAAATGGCTCAAACGGATGCCAAATGTGCATAACTGATGCACAGGATCCGTTATAAAAAAATAATTCACCCTAAGTGGTGCTTGTGCTCTGTGTGTCTCTGCACTCCAGACCGCTACAGCCGATGTCTCCTCGCTCCACATGTCTTTGGAGCTGAATAGGATTCCCAGAGTTTTATGGTCTAGCGATTTCACTCCATGTACTTTCCACAGTGTTATTGATCGATTTTTGGATACAGTGTTCATACTTCTAGCGTCAAACACGGTTCGGTACCTCCTCATTGGCTAAAGTGATAATATACTATATACCTATTTATAAAGGGACCAGAGACCTACCGTATGTAATTACAAGATGGGGCTGTTCAAAAATACATGAACATGTTTAAAAATAGTTATTTGTTTCTGGAAAACTTAATCTCATTGTATATGTTTGTCTGTGAAACATATTCCTAAGGATAAATATAAAAATGGAGAAATGGTTATGGAAGAAAACCCCATAATCATGGACAGATATGTGCGCTTGCACCCATATGTGCATACATGCACCCCCTTCTTCCTGTCAAAAATATGAACTGATTGCGGTGAAATATACCGTAAGTAAAAGTATAAATAAGTCCATAAATCATAGCTTCATAACAATGGACGTGTGTACATGCATCCATATGTGCACACATGGATCCCCACTTTATATCAAAGAGATACACTCCTTATTGCAAGCAGTCTAGGTTGGCATAGTATAAAAATACAAATAAATATATCATAGAAGAAAACTCCATAACTATGGACTAATGTGCGCTCTTGCATCCATAGGTGCATACATGCATCCCCCTTCCTGTAAAAAAAAAAAAAAAAAAATATGAACTGATTGCAGAGTAATAAGTAAGGACTCGTGCACATGACCATTTCCTGTTTTGCGGTTCTCAAATTGCGGATCCGCAAAACATGGATTCTGGCTGTGCATTTTGTTTGTTGTACCTCACAAAATAGTTGTTACTTTCCATTTTCCCTAGGTCTACTTTATGTTGGCTTCATTTTGTAAAATGTCATTTCAGTTAGTTAGGACGTTAGAAGGCTTACAATTTTATATGCAATTTTTCAAAATTTCCAAAACCATTTTTTTAAGCACCAATTAAGTTATAAAGTGATTTTCAGGTGCTTATGTAATGGAAATCACCCATAAATTACCTAATTTTAGAAGCTGCACCCTCAAATTATTCAAAACTGATGTTACAAACTTTCTAAACCCTTGAGGTGTTCCACAAGAATTAACAGGAAATTGAGTTAAAATTTCTAAATTTTGCAAGGGTTAAAAGAAAAATTAACCTCACTATTTATTACCCTGATTCTGAGCGCATGGCAGGGTTCAAAAGGGAAGGACAGATTTTGCAGTACCAGCTTTTGGAAGCTATGTCACATATGAAAACACAAGACACCCTGAGGTACCCCTACAGTGGAAACCCCCAAAAAGTGACCCCATTCTAGAAACTAGACCCCTCAAGGAGTATTTCAATGTGTGTAATGAGCACTTTGACCCACCAAGCGTTTCACAGAATTAGGAAACACTTGGCTGTGAAAATGAAAAATTGCAATTTTTTCCAGAAAAAGTTGCTTTACACCCACATTTTTCACTTTCACAAGGGCTAACAGGACAAAATGCACCCCACATTTTGTTACCAATTTCCCCCTGAATATGGCAACATGTACTCAGAAATGGATGCCATGAGCACATGGCAGGGTTCATAAGGGAAGGCACGCCATAGGGCTTTTGGAAGACAGATTGTGCAGGATTGGCTTTTGGGAGCTATGTCGCATATGAAGACACCCTGAGGTGGCCCTACATTGGAAACTCCCAAAAAGTTAACCCATTCCGGAAACTTCACTCCTCAAGTAGTATTTTAAGGTGTGTAGTGAGCACTTTGACTCACCAAGCATTTCACAGAATTTCACAGAATTAGGAACACTTGGCTGTGAAAATGAAAAATACATTTTTTTCCCAGAAAAAGTTGCTTTACACCCACATTTTTCACTTTCTCAAGGGGTAACAGGACAAAATACACCCCACATTGTTACCAATTTTCCCCTGAATATGGCAACACCCCACTATGGGCGCACAGCAGGGCTCTAGAGGCAAAGTGCAAAATATGGTTTTTGCAGGTTTGAATAAACAGATATGGATTTTATGTGCCATGCTCACATGTTAAAAAATTCTTGAGGTCCCCAGAAATTAAAAACCCCAAGAAGTGGCCCTATTTTGGAAAGAGCACCCCCATGCGAACATTTTAAGTGGTGGAAAGGGTACTTTTCAGCAAACAGGTGTCTCTCAGAAGGCAGAAACACTTGTTAAAGGATTTCAAACCACACATTTGTGAAAATGAAAAATGACTAGCAGACCTCATTGTTTTCACTTTCACAAGGGGTTAAAGGGGAAAATGCACCCCAGTATGTCTTCCTCATTTTCTCCCCATTCAGGCAACACGCCATATGTGCTTGTAGCCTGCTGTATAGGCGCACAGCAGGGCTCTAGAGGCAAAGTGCAAAATATGATTTTGCAATGGTAAAAGGTTTCTTTTTTGGAACACACCCTACATCTTTTTTGGGTCCTTCCCTTCCTCGGTGTTTTGGGAACTTCACCAGGGAAATGTTGCCCTGGTACAACTTGGGCACTGTAACTTGCAGAAGTACTGGGGCCCTCAATTGCTCGGTTTGGAAGAATAAGGGCCTTTATTACCACCTCTTGAAATTGTAGGAATGTTCTTGTCTGGCCTCTAGATCTAAGTAGCACGTACGCATTGTACAGTGCCATCTGTACAATGTGTCTACGGACAGCTTTTTGTACCACACTTTTGTTTTTCATGTGGCACTGTAGGGCTTCAGAACTTAATCTGAAAGATCAACCTCACTCATGTGCCTGTTGTAGCCCAGAATGCAGTCTGGTTTGGGGACGGGTAGTTGTACCACATTTAGGGGCAGGGGAGGTGGTTTTACTGTGAATGGTGGTCAGCAAAAGGACATCCCTCTTGTACTTAATCACCAACATGTTCTCATTGAGAAGTGCATGGCTGTCTCCTTTTCTTAGTGGTTGCACTACCAGGGATCAAGGGAGGACTTTCTGATTTTTGCGTACTGTGCTGCACGCCACAGTACCTCTGGAACTTATTGACCGGAACAGTTGTAGACTTGTGTAGTAATTATCCATGTATAGGTTGTAACCCTTATCTAGCAGTGGGTGCGCTAACTCCTAGGACGGGGAAGGGGGGGGGGGGGCATTCTAGGGGTTCAATCCCATTGTCCCTCCCTTCATAAACCCGGAACTTGTGAGTGTACCCAGAACTACTCTCACAGATTTTATAAAGTTTTATGCCATACTTTGCCCGCTTGCTGGGCAGATACTGGTGGAATCTTACCCTCCTTTTAAAAAGTAATGGGAATGCAGACATTTTGTTCTGGGATGTACACTTCTGAAAACTTTGCGTTTTGAACTTTGCGTGTCCTTGACGGACACGCATAATTTTTAACAGGCGATCAAATGCGGGGTCATTCTGGCCACTGTGCATTATTGTTGTAATGCAAAAATGTAAGTATTGATTGGAATAGATTATGGGCCATGGTATTACTGTAAATTGGAGTGTGGTGCAAGACATCCGCACTCCAATACTGATTAATATTAGTTTTTTTTTTACAAAGCCCATATGCAGCAAGAGCCCCCAAAAGGCCATCATCTCTGCTGCATTTACTGGGGGTCAAGTGTATGGCATTGAGGTTCTGGGCGTATAAATATGTTTGGGCTACCATCAAATTTATAAAATCTTCAGAGAAAAAGATTTTTAAAATCAATTTCTCTGAAGCCCGCACAATCTATCTGAATTCCTGAGTTGCCCACAAATTGGATCTGAGGTCCATGTGGGCTCATTCTTGGGGGCTGCCTCAGCTATTGTTCTGGGGTGCCTTCTAGATGGTTCCTCAGCTGATGATGATGATGGGGGTAGAGGAAAGTGGCATCCTCTTCTCCCTCACTGGCAGACTCTGTATTGGAGGCAAGCATATCGTATGCCTCTTCAGCTGAGTATACTCGTTCGGGTGGACGGGCCGTTTTTATATTATTAGAGTGTGACATGTAAAATTTGTAAACCTTTATTTAGTGTGAGAGGTGTGTATGTTGTGTTTTCACACATGAAGGAGCTTGTAATAAATTTTAACCCCTTAAGGACTCAGCCCTATTTCACCTTAAAGACCCGGCCATTTTTTGCAAATCTGAACAGTGTCACTGTAAGTGGTAACTTTAAAACGCTTTGACCTATCCAGGCCATTCTGAGATTGTTTTTTTGTCACATATTGTACTTCGTGACACTGGTAAAATGAAGTAAAAAAATTATAATTTTTATTTATACAAAAATACCAAATCTACCAAAAATTTGTAAAAAATTGAACATTTCCAAGTTTCAATTTCTCTACTTTTATAATACATATTATAACCGAAAAGCTTCTCAAAAACAGTGAGAAAACCATGTGTGAGCAAAACTCAAATTAATCCGATAAACAACAACACACATATACGTAAATAACAAAATATTTTATTAATTCATCACATAAAGGACAAAAACCGTAGACATGAACTAGATAAATAGATAGCAGCAATAAAGTGGCGACACTGCATGTCAGCGCCCCACCAAGGTTACAGTGCGGGTGTATCCCCCAAGCGCACGTCACTTACTAGCCTGTGCCAACCACATGGTTAAAACGAGAACATTGTTCTCATACACCGGCCAGGTAGAAACGTGGGCTCAAAATAACAATATAATTGTTGCCATGCTAGCTGTAATAGGAATATGAAATGGATGCAGTGTGTGGAAATTCACCCCAACAACAGCACCATAGCGTGCAAAAATGCATCAAACATATAACACTGAACTGCCAGCATGGAAAATACATATAATATCAAGTGAAGGGGAACCAACCATGAGACCCTGGTGAGCGCACCCCTGACGAGCGTTTCGCTCAGCTTCTTCAGAAGGGGCGTGTCTATTCAGTACAGCTACTCCACTTTTAAATCCCACCACAGCTGGGAGATTGCCCCGACCACCTATCACACTATACCTAACTTGCTTGCCTATTACATCGCCTCCGCCCATCCCCGGCTGCAGCAAACAAACCGCCGACGTCACCACTACATCACATCCGCTTCGTCATATCCGCCCAAAGTTGCCGGCACCAAGCCTGTTGAGCACATCACTTCCGCCCATCCTGTCAGTAGTCAGGTCCATACTCGCGCTGTCAGTGGTCAGGTCCGTACTCGTATCTCATCGCCCCATCTTACATCCTCACACCCGGTCCCAATTAATATTGAAACACCATTTATTAACCTAATGGCAGATATTGTGGGGTAAACTAACACTACTATATCCTTAACCCTGATGCCCGTCACCAGCCCCAAGGTTCATTCCCCAGTACATAAATGCAGATACACAGTGGTAAGACTGCAGGAATATTGATAATCATAACTCCATCACAAGTATCATACATAGTATATGCAATAAATATTGATTATTAAAAAAATATATATATATTGGATATTAGGCATATATTACAAGGTGATTAGTGCAGCATAATGAATAATTGCACAATTCATAGGTGTGTGCAAACACCACCAGATTTTTGCACAGGACCCAATCACTAATAGCTAACCTCAATAAATTAACTTAATTAGAATAAATAAGTACATTATGACCTTTACACACATACACAACATATCCACACATCCACACTCATACCACCTGGTATGAAGCCACATATACATATATGTCAATCCTTTCTTTTTTCTTTTTTGTGACCATATATACACCAACCTAACCCTAACCATAAATATAATACCATGCCTCATACATGGTTATTTTCTTATGCGCCATCTTACTAGATGAAGCATTTCTGTTATTTTTGTACACAAATGTGAATCAAAACCCTAAAATAAAGTGCAAAGTGAAAAGTGCTCAGTGCGCATGCCGTGACGTGCAAGAGTGAAAACTAAGAAAAATAATACGTAATAATAAATAAGAATAATGATTATACCAAAGTCATTATAAATGCAAGTACATGTGACATAAATACCTAAAATTGCATTCCTCCAAAAACGCAAAATAAAATATAAAGTACATAGGTGAATAACCATCTGTGAAAATATACGACATATTGATCACACTATTACATATCCGCTATCTTTATACGGGTACCAGACCCTATAGTGGTCACTACAGTCCCAAAAGTCTTGAGATACAGGCAGGGCATCGGTGGTGACAGGAATCGGGTACACATCTCTCAATCTGCAGCATATGAAGTCACGTGCGTACATCCCGAATAGAACACTAAATAAATCAAGACCTGTTAAAATACAAAGAATAAAACCATTAATAATGACAGTTAAAACCAATTAATAAGTCCTGGGTATTGGACCCAGACAAGAAGGGGGGGGGGGGGGGAGAATATGGGGGGGGGGAGGGAAGAATATGGGGGGGGGGGGGAATAGCGAGGGAAGGAGAAGATACCACTAAACCGGAGGTCCAAGAGGAGGGAGGAATCGTTATCACCTAAATTGCTTCATCAGAGGAATGGGGCAAAACTATTGCGAAACAGAGTTCCCATATGCTACCAGACTATCCTGTGATCCCAACCCTGTACTTGTTGCCTAAGATCCACAAAGACCCAATGAAGCCCCCTGGTAGGCCCATCGTGTCAGGGGTGAATGGTCTAAATGATGCTGTTTGTAAGTACATCGATCATTTTTTAAAGCCGCTGGTGGAGGGGTTACCCACACACTTAAAAGACACAACGGATATCTTGAGGAAAATAGAGGGAATACATCTTGAACATGACATGTTGATAGCTACATGCGACGTTGAGTCGCTTTATACGTCAATTAAACATCATGACAGGTTGGAAGCTACAGAGTTCTTTTTGAAGACCACGACTATGGGTAAGGAGATGTGTAATTTTATTCTAACTCTTCTTAATTATGTCCTCACCCATAATTTCTTCCTTTTTGGGGGTCCTTCTACCTACAGCTCCAGGGTACGGCTATGGGGGCAGCATGTGCACCCTCATATGCAAATCTGTTCCTGGGACTGCGGGAGAGGGACATCCTCCAATCTAGTCCCCTGCCAGAGTCCAGTAAGGTCCAATACTGGGGTAGGTATATTGATGATATACTGATTATCTGGCATGGGACTGAGGATGAATTTGTGAACTATATCCGGTTACTGAATAACAACAATAAAAATATAAAACTTACCTTTAAGGTAGCTCGCACGGATATTGAGTTCCTGGACGTGTTTTTTCAGGTGGACACCAACGGCCATCTAGGCACCAACCTATACCGTAAAGAAACCTCTGTGAACGCATTGTTACATGCAGGGTCGTCACACCCAGGAAACTTGATAAAAAGCATACCTGTGGGGCAGTTCCTGCGAGCTCGCAGAATTTGTTCGTCAGATGGGCTATTTGAGACACAGGCTGAGGACCTGAGAGGAAGATTCAGAGAGAGAGGGTATGGGAATCGGTGCATAGAGGTGGCCTACAAGAGAGCTTGTCTATCTAAGAGAAGTGATCTACTCTATAAGAAGTATACTCGGCAGGATTCGGGACAGATCAGGTTCATCACAGGATTTACCAGCAAGTGGAAAGAGGTAAACACGGTGTTAAATAAATATTGGAGTATGTTGACATCGGATCCCCAGCTACAATAACCTTCCGGAAGTCTAAAAATCTGCGGGACCAACTGGTCCGCAGCCATTATGTCCGCAAGGAAATGAGGCTGTTTGGCAGTAAAGGGCCACCTTGGGGGAGCAAAGAATGTGGGAGGTGTGTTGCCTGTGCCAATATTGACCGAGCAACCCACTTCCACAATGCGGCAGGGGATAAGGTGTTTAAGATCACACACACCATCACCTGCACAACAATAGGTGTTGTGTATTGGGCAATTTGTCCTTGCAATCTCATCTATGTGTGATTGACATCCCGGCAGTTAAGAAGAAGGGTGAGGGAACATGTCCTTTCCATTGAGGCAGCAAGAGAAGAACAAGATGTCACAGAATTGAAGACCTTACCGAGACATTTTAAAGAGAAACATAACTCGGATGGGACATTGTTAAGGATTAGAGGTGTGGACCGTGTACTTATCTCCCCAAGAGGAGGTGATTGGCAGAAAACACTAGCTCAAAAAGAAACAAAATGGATATTTCTGTTGAATATAGTTGCACCATCTGGGTTGAATGAGGACAATAGTTTTGCCCCATTCCTCTGATGAAGCAATTTGGGTGATAACGATTCCTCCCTCCTCTTGGACCTCTGGTTTAGTGGTATCTTATTCTTCCCTCCCCCCTTCCCTCTTTCTTTCCCCCCTCCCTTCCCCTTTCCCCCCTTCCCCCTCTCCCCCCCATTTCCCCTCCCCCCCTTTTCACCCCCTTTCCTCCCCCCCTTTTTCCTCTTTTCCTTTCCTCCCCTTTAGTCATGTTGTAGTGTGGTGCTCCTCTGTGCCCTCAGCTCGGACCAGTAGGCCTCCTGGGTTTCATCTGCTCCTGGTCTGGGTCCAATACCCAGGACTTATTAATTGGTTTTAACTGTCATTATTAATGGTTTTATTCTTTGTATTTTAACAGGTCTTGATTTATTTAGTGTTCTATTCGGGATGTACCCACGTGACTTCATATGCTGCAGATTGAGAGATGTGTACCCGATTCCTGTCACCACCGATGCCCTGCCTGTATCTCAAGACTTTTGGGACTGTAGTGACCACTTTATACTGGTACCCGTATAAAGATAGCGGATATGTCATAGTGTGATCAATATGTCGTATATTTTCACAGATGGTTATTCACCTATGTAGTTTATATTTTATTTTGTGTTTTTGGAGGAATGCAATTTTAGGTATTTATGTCACATGTACTTGCATTTATAATGACTTTGGTATAATCATTATTCTTATTTATTATTACGTATTATTTTTCTTAGTTTTCACTCTTGCACGTCACGGCATGCGCACTGAGCACTTTTCACTTTCCACTTTATTTTAGGGTTTTGATTCACATTTGTGTACAAAAATAACAGAAATGCTTCATCTAGTAAGATGGCGCATAAGAAAATAACCATGTATGAGGCATGGTATTATATTTATGGTTAGGGTTAGGTTGGTGTATAGGTGGATATGTGGTCACAAAAAAGAAAAAAGAAAGGATTGACATATATGTATATGTGGCTTCATACCAGGTGGTATGAGTGTGGATGTGTGGATATGTTGTGTATGTGTGTAAAGGTCATAATGTACTTATTTATTCTAATTAAGTTAATTTATTGAGGTTAGCTATTAGTGATTGGGTCCTGTGCAAAAATCTGGTGGTGTTTGCACACACCTATGAATTGTGCAATTATTCATTATGCTGCACTAATCACCTTGTAATATATGCCTAATATCCACTATATATATATATTTTTAATAATCAATATTTATTGCATATACTATGTATGATACTTGTGATGGAGTTATGATTATCAATATTCCTGCAGTCTTACCACTGTGTATCTGCATTTATGTACTGGGGAATGAACCTTGGGGTTGGTGACGGGCGTCAGGGTTAAGGATATAGTAGTGTTAGTTTACCCCACAATATCTGCCATTAAGTTAATAAATGGTGTTTCAATATTAATTGGGACCGGGTGTGAGGATGTAAGATGGGGCGATGAGATACGAGTACGGATCTGACCACTGACAGCGCGAGTATGGACCTGACTACTGACAGGATGGGCGGAAGTGATGTGCTCAACAGGCTTGGTGCCGGCAACTTTGGGCGGATATGACGAAGCGGATGTGATGTAGTGGTGACGTCGGCGGTTTGATTGCTGCAGGGGGGATGGGCGGAGGCGATGTAATAGGCAAGCAAGTTAGGTATAGTGTGATAGGTGGTCGGGGCAATCTCCCAGCTGTGGTGGGATTTAAAAGTGGAGTAGCTGTACTGAATAGACTTGCCCCTTCTGAAGAAGCTGAGCGAAACGCGCGTCAGGGGTGCGCTCACCAGGGTCTCAAGGTTGGTTCCCCTTCACTTGATATTATATGTATTTTCCATGCTGGCAGTTCAGTGTTATATGTTTGATGCATTTTTGCACGCTATGGTGCTGTTGTTGGGGTGAATTTCCACACACTGCATCCATTTCATATTCCTATTACAGCTAGCATGGCAACAATTATATTGTTATTTTGAGCCCACGTTTCTACCTGGCCGGTGTATGAGAACAATGTTCTCGTTTTAACCATGTGGTTGGCACAGGCTAGTAAGTGACGTGCGCTTGGGGGATACACCCGCACTGTAACCTTGGTGGGGCGCTGACATGCAGTGTCGCCACTTTATTGCTGCTATCTATTTATCTAGTTCATGTCTACGGTTTTTGTCCTTTATGTGATGAATTAATAAAATATTTTGTTATTTACGTATATGTGTGTTGTTGTTTATTGGATCCATTTTATAATACATAGTAATACCTCCAAAAACAGTTATTACTTTACATTCCCCATATGTCTACTTCATGTTTGGATCATGTTGGGAATGATATTTTATTTTTTGGGGCTGTTACAAGGCTTAGAAGTTTAGAAGCAAATCTTGAAATTTTTCAGAAATTTTTAAAAACCCAATTTTTAAGGACCAGTTCAGGTCTGAAGTCACTTTGCGAGGCTAACATGATAGAAACCACCCAAAAATGACCCATTCTATAAACTACACCCCTCAAGGTATTCAAAACTGATTTTACAAACTTTGTTAACCCTTTAGGTGTTCCACAAGAATTAATGGAAAATTGAGATACAATTTCAAAATGTAACTTTTTTGGCAGATTTTCCATTTTAAAATTTTCTTTCCAGTTACAAAGCAAGGGTTAACAGCCAAACCAAACTCAATATTTATGGCCCAGATTCTGTAGTTTACATAAACACCCCATATGTGGTCGTAAACTGCTGTACGGGCACATGGCAGGGCGCAGAAGGAAAGGAATGCCATACGGTTTTTGGAAGGCAGGTTTTGCTGGACTGTTTTTTTATACACTATGTCCTATTTGAAGCCCCCCTGATGCACTCCTAGAGAAGAAGCTCCAAAAAAAGTGGCCCCATTTTAGAAACTACGGGATAGGATGACAGTATTGTTGGTACTAGTTTAGGGTACATATGATTTTTGGTTGCTCTATATTACACTTTTATGAGGCAAGATAACAAAAAATAGCTGTTTTGGCAACATTCATCTGACAGGTTAGATCATGTGATATTTTTATAGAACAGGTTGTCACGGATGCGGCGATACCTAATATGTAAAATTATTTTTTTTTTATTTATGTAAGTTTTACACAATGATTTCATTTTTTAAGCAAAAAAATAATAATCATGTTTTAGTGTTTCCATAGTCTGAGAGCCATCATTTTTTCAGTTTTTGGGAGATTGCAGGATGAGACTGTTTTATTGCCACTATTTTGGGGTGCGTGTGACTTTTTTATTGCTTGCTATTACACTTTTTGTGATGTAAGGTGACAAAAAATGGTTTATTTAGCACCGTTTTTATTTAAAAATTTTTACGGTGTTCATCTGAGGGGTTAGGTCATGTAATATTTTTATAGAGCCGATCGATATGGACGCGACCATACCTAATACGTAAGTTTAACACAATATCATAAAAAAATAAAAATAAATTCATGTTTTAGTGTCTCCGTATTCTGAGAGCCATTGTTTTTTCAGTTTTGGGCCTATTATCTTAGGTAGGGTCTCATTTTTTGCGGGATGAGATGACTGTTTGGCACTATTTTGGGGTGCATATGACTTTTTGATCGCTTGCTATTACACTTTTTGTGATGTAAGGTGACAAAAAATGGTTTATTTAGCACAGTTTTTATTTTTACGGTGTTCATCTGAGGGGTTAGGTCATGTGATATGTTTATAGAGCCTGTCGATACGGACGCGGCAATTGCCTAATATGTATACTTTTTTCCCCCCCAAATGTTTACAATTTTTTTTAACTTTATTTGGGGAAAATTACGTTTTTGTTTATTTTTACTTGAAACTTTAAATTTTTTTGGGGGAAAACTTTACTTGAACTTTTGGGGGGGTCTTATCCTTTACAATGCATTACAGTACTTCTGTATTGGAATGCATTGGCTGTATGAGTAAGGCCGAATGCACACGGCCGTGAGCGGTCCGTGGAACCGTGGCCTGGATTCCTGCTGAGAGCAGGAGCGCACAGCGTCATTGGTTGCTATGATGCCGTGCGCTCCCTGCTGCCGCCACAGTACAGTAATACACTGGTATAGATCAAACCAGTGTATCACTGTAGTGCGGCGGCAGCAGGGAGTGCACGGCGTCATAGCAACCAATGACGCCGTGCGCTCCTACTCTCAGCAGGAATCCAGGCCGCGGTTCCACGGACCGCTCACGGCTGTGAAAAACGGCCATGTGCATTCGGCCTAATACTGTGTGTATTACTCATACAGCTTCTGGCTTGTGAGACCCAGGGGGCTGGATCTCACAGGCTCGTCACCGGAAGGCAGCGCGATGGCCAGTCTGCGATTAGCCAATCTGCAGAAACCAGCCAATGGCAGCAATTGGGGCTGCAGGGGGGAACGGAAAAACCTCCCTGTGCCCATAGGAAAGATGGCTGCCTGCTGTGCAGAGCAGCCATCGTACCCCGGTTACCGAGCTATTTCACTCAGGGATCGGGTGTACACAGTGCCGTAGCTGTACAACGCTGGGATTTTTGACCAACTTTCCAGCACCCGACATGTACGGCGCTGGCAATGTCGGACTGGGGTACCTAGGGACCTCCAGTAAAATTTATTTTGGGGGCCCACTGTACGGATACATTCAAATATAATAAATAATTTTTTTTTATATGAATATAAGCTGGTTGATGTGCTGTACATTGAATATACGTATGTAGTGTACTAAATCTAATGTGTTATTTGCCACTTGTGCAGGGGGTGGGAGATTAGGGGCCCACCGTGGTATTCCCCTGTACCCCTGTGGGCCAGTCCGAGCCTGGGCGCTGGTATCCTACAGGTTAAATGTCTGAACTCACTTGGTACATTAATCAGCCACCTGTAGTTGACATCTAGAATTGAGAATAAAACTACATCTTGCTACTATCTTCTGATAGATGTTACATAAAAGAATAGAATCCCAATTTTTTTAAATGTGTTATAAACAGGATGCATTATAAACAGGAAGAAAACACTGGAGAGGGGGTGATTACATTGCCAAGATGTCTAAGATGGACTCTAGTTGGGGTGGGTTGATTAACCATGGCTACATATGTGCCAAACTGTATTTTCCAGTAAATAGATGTGCCCTGGTTCCTACTTATCACAACCTGTACTCCTCAATGTAAGCAGCTTATTTTCAACAGAACAGATGCAATGAAATTATACAGTATTTCATTGCATCACAGCATACCATTACACATGCAAACAAAAGAACTAGGGATTATTCTGGATTAAAAAGTGGTACTATACCTACTATACTTTGCTCACATTTTTGATCAAACGTGTGTCGGGCCCATCTACAGGCATCACGGTGGCTTCTGCAGATGGGTTCCTAACACTAATAGAACTGCCCCTCCTGGGACAAACCTAAGCCTACAATGTTCAGGGAGGTGTATGAACCAACTATATCTATACTCTACTCGGAAGCCCTGGGCAGATGGGTGGGAAGTGCTCAATCTAAAGGAGCTACCCTCTAAACATACGTCATGAAAATTTAGACTACCACATACAAAGTTGTTCCTACACCACCCTGAACATTGCAGGTTTAGGTTAGGCCCAGGAGAGGCAGTTCTGTTAATGTTAGGTACCAATCTGCAGAAGCTACCTTGACGCCGGTAGATGGGCCCAACACACGTTTGATCAAAAATGTCCACAAAGAGCTTCCATTTTTCATGTTTAGTATGTTTAGTAATCCAGAATAATCTCTAGTTCTGATGTTTGCATGTGTAATGGTGTGCTGCCATATATTTTTTGTTTGCTGTCTGCATTCTAGCTTTATGAATGTGCACCTGTGATTTTGGATATGCTAGTCTAAATTTTCTTATATTATATTTCACTGCAATCAGTTCATATTTTTGACCGGAAGGGGAATGCAAGTACACACATTTGTCCATAGTTTTTTTACATGTCTATTTGTATTTTTTTATCACATCCTAACCTACACTCTTCATTGAAAGCAGTCTATCTCTTTGATATAAAGTGAGGATGCATTTGTTCGCATATGGATGCATGTACACGCATGTGGCGAAACCAGCCTCGCCACTGGGTTTTGGAGAGGCCTGTTTGCTAGCCTCTTGCCCCAGGATTATGGTCCCTCTCATCAGCCAGCCTTCTTTTGTTCACAAAGGACTTGTACTAACTTGAACCTCTAATTCGTGCCATTTTGGGATGTTAAATGTCTATGTGTATTGTAAAGGGTGGGACATTGTATACATTGAGTAGTGAGGTCTGTTTCATTGTCTCTCTGTGTGTATTGGCGATGTCCCTTTGTCCTGAGAGATAATTGTGTATTCGCCAGCTTGTGATGATTATGTTAACCATAGTGTACCATGATTATATCACAGGCAGAGGGGAGGATTCTAGGTTGGGTTGTAGCCTTTGTGTTATTGGTAAATGTATTTTGTTGATTGCGTCTCAAACAATGCCAGTGTGTTAGTTATTTGCGTCTCAGACAATGCTCATTGTATTTTGTTGATTGCATCACAGGCAGAGGGGAGGATTTTGTGTGGGAGTGTCTGAGTGTATTGTACGTGGTTATTGGCTGCAAAACCCTGTGGGTGGTAACCTTGTTGGAAGATGTGTATAAATCAATGCTTGTGTGTTCAAATAGAGTTCCTGTTTTACCCTTTACCAAGTTGAGGCTGGTGTTTGGGTAACTGATCGACACTGGGGGGATTGCTATACGCTGAAGATTTGCTATACTCCCCTGGCATAACTACTAGCTCTTGTAAGAGCTGTTCCTGCTCTCTGGATGTAGGAGAGGTTCACCCACTGGAGCCTTGTCGTAGGTCCAGGGTGGGAAGGAGACGGTGAGACCTCAACCAAGCTTCGGCGGTACGTGGGGTCTGCAGTGCGTATGGTGTCAAGTGGAGTGCTTGCAGTCCTCGGAAAGCACTAGGAGCATCTATCGACGGAGGTACCCGGTTGGGGTGCCAGGAGCAACATTGTGATGCCGTCCTATTAAGAGAAGAAGCAGCTCGTAGACACTGTTTGTGGATTTACAAAATTGAGGGCAACACTAGTATCCGTACAGCGCCCCTGGATACAGCGGGATGGAATCAACTAGTCTTTGGACAGCGTTCCATGACGAGGAGGGGGAGGCAGCCGCGGACTACAGGGATGCAGACAGAAAGGAAGTCTGGTATGATGCCCTGGAAAATGCCCAGCGGCGGCGAGGTGAGAGTCTCCCCAGTGAGGAGCAACAGTTGCGGATACGAGTGGCCCTGCGAATGCCCCTTCTGGGAGAGAAGTCCCTGGATGAGTGGATGACAGAACTGGAGAGCCTGGTATGGAAGGAGCGTTGGCTAGACAACGCCTACCAGGCACTCTGTTGGGATGTGATTCGGCACTCCCCCTGGATGGCTGAGCGCGACAGACCCGAGGGTCAGGATTATAATGGCCCTGGCCTGTTGTTTGAGGCCTTCGCAGAACCGAAGTTCAGAGATGCTGGAGAGTCCCGGTTCTGGGATATCTATGACTACAGGGAGGCTTTGCATGATTGGGCTACAGCAAGAGAGGTGAGACAAGACCTGGCATCTCTAGTGTCAAAGGAGTGGGAGCTGGAGCAGGATTACCAATACCTCTGAGCTCAATTCGGTCCCAATATACACTGACAGAGAGCTGGGTGGCAGTCCCAGACCTACAACCCTACAGCTGGGAAGACCCGACTGAAGTATCCCCTGCTTCAGTACCAGCTACAGAGGTAGGGGACCTCATAGACTGGTCCTGGGGGGAAACCCATATGGCAGGTGGAGATGGGACCGAGATCTCTCCACCGGCCCTACAGGGATGCTGGGCAGTCGGCCCAGATCCCCAACGGCACCCGGAGTTTCAGGGAGTAGGGACAGTTGGTCCTGCTCCCCAGCGGCAGTGTACTTTGAAGGGAGAGGAGACAACTGGTCACAGGGGGACAGCACCCCTAACTCCAATAATGCAGATGGGACCGCAGTCTCTGCACCAGGCCTACTGGGAGGCTGGACGGCCGGTACAGAGTCCAACCAACCCCGCAGGAATGCCAGGAGGAGGAGGTAAACGATCCCTCCTCTCCACAGCTGATCCGCAACAAGGTCCTGGGGGTAGGATTCCCTGACCCCATCCCAGCGGAAGAGCTGGCATCTGGGCAGAGCGCAGTTGGCCTCTGCCCTCCTCTATCCTCTTCTCCAGAGGCTGACTTCCCACAGGCTCCCCCAGCGAAAGAGCTGGCATCTGGTCAGAACACAGTTGGCCTCTGCCCTCCCCTATCCTTTTCGTCAGAGCCAGACTTCCCACAGGCTACCCCAGTGGAAGAGCTGGTATCTGGGCAGAGCGCAGTCGGCCTCTGCCCTCCCCTATTCTTTTCTCCAGAGCTGGACTTCCCACAGGCTGCCCCAGTGGAAGAGCTGGCATCTGGGCAGAGCACAGTCGGCCTCTGCCCTCCCCTATCCTCTTGTCCAGAGGCTGACTCCCCACTGGCTACCTGTCATGCCCTGTTCGGACGGTCTGCGGAGGTCTGTCAGATTGGCAGCACGTGTCTAATAATTTGTTTTGTTTTGGAATCGTGCTGGATCCGCCTTCCTTCAGGTGCTCTGGGTGGGGTCATTGGCTTAAATTGCTTTCACTCCCAGAGGGCCGTGCGGATTATAGAATTCAGTCTGGCCTTGGATTCAAGGAAGGAAGGAAAGATTTTCTGTTCCGGCTCAGATAAGTTTGGTTTCTGTTTTTGTTATTTGCGGTCTAGGCTGTTTGTGTGTCTTCTGCCCTTCTCCCTAGGGTACTTGCAGTCCAGGCACAAGGACACATTATTCCTACCTTCAAGGTCTGAATGTGGGCTTAGCAGCATAGGGAGAGAAGTCAGGGATTTGCTAGGAGGACCTTTCCCCAGCATCTCGCCTAGATACTTGTTTATTTGGTTGTCTGTGTATCTGAGATCCAGTCCACCGTGACATTATAACCCGCCATACTGTGACTGCCATTACTCAGCGGTTTTGTGATGGCGTCATTTGATGCACTGATTTACCGCATGCAGGGATTATCCCTAGAGGTTGCGGATCTGCGTAGTTCGGTCACACGGTTTCAGAGTGTTCTGGCATCAGGTGCAGGTCAAATTGGTGGGGAGCCTAAAGTCGCTCTTCCCGAGAAATTTACAGGGGGTGCGGATGATTTTATCCGCTTTAAAGAATCATGCAAATTGTATTTTCGACTGCGTCCATTCTCGTCAGGTGATGAAAGTCAGAGGGTTGGTATAATTAATATGTCTCTGCTTAAAGGGGGCGCGCAATCCTGGGCTTTTTCTCTACCGCCCGAATCTCTGGCGCTCCGGTCGGTGTAGGAATTTTTCAAAGCCCTGGGATTGATTTACGATGACCCAGATCGGGTCTGGATGGCAGAATCTAAATTGCGTAACTTATTACAGGGTGAACATACTGCAGAGGTTTACTGCATAGAGTTTAGGAGATGGGCTACTGAGTCAGAGTGGAACGACCCCGCGTTACGTAGTCAGTTTTGTCAGGGGTTATCTGAGAGGTTGAAAGATGCCCTGGCTTTTCATGAGTACCTGGATACTTTAGAGAATGCTATGTCTTTGGTTATATGGTTAGATAGACTTATCAGAGAGAGGAGTAAGGCTCCCTCCGCGCAAGGGATCCCTTCTGCGAGTGGCTTCGTCTCACCTGCTGCCCAGGGTGATACTACTTATAGCTCTGGGGTAGGGGAGGAACCCATGCAGTTGGGTCAGATATCTTTCCATTCTGAGAAACTTTCGGAGATTACATAAACTATGTTTCTACTATGGAAAAAGTGGTCATTTTGTTTTTGCTTGTCCTTTTGTTAAACCGCATGATAATGAGAAAGAAACCGTCCTGAATCTTGGTAGCGTGAATGGAGTAGTGGAACAAGCAGGTATGCAAGCTCCCTGTAATTCTCGTTTTCTCCTTCCAGCTATGGTGGCGCTAGACTCAAGAATTTTTTTTGTTGAGGTATTCATTGACTGTGGTGCTGGGGTAAACCTTATTGACTTTCTTTTTCTTCAAAATCTGGGTCTAAGTACGTGCACTTTAGAAAGAGAGATTCCGGTGTTTGCAATAGATTCTTCACCTCTTTCTCAAAGGAGTCTCACTCATATTGCACATGGTATTCAGTTGAGGGTGGGTGATTCACATGTAGAATTTATGTCTTGTTTTGTCATGAGGGATTTGCCTGCTCCTATAGTCTTAGGTTTACCATGTTTGACAAAACATAATCCAATTATAGATTGGCAGGCAAGACAAATTATTGGTTGGGGAGAATTTTGTTCGGAAAATTGTCTTGGCACATCTTTCTCTGGTGTGTCCACTGCGGTTCTACCTCAGTATCTCTCAGACTTAGCGGATGTCTTTTCAGAGGGTGGGGCCTAGGAATTGCCCCCTCATCGTGACTATGATTGTCCAGTTAATCTCATCCCAGGGGCTAAGTCTCGCCTTTACAATCTTTCCCAACCTGAAAGAGAGGTCATGTGAAAGTATATCGCCAAGAGTTTGGCAAAAGGTCATATTAAGCCATCTAAGTCTCCAGTGGCAGTAGGTTTTTTCTTTGTTAAGAAAAAGGATGGATCGCTGAGACCGTGTTTTGATTTTCGGGAATTGAACCGTATTACGGTCCGGGATCCGTATCCCCTTCCTTTGATCTCAGACTTTTTTGATCAGATTGTTGGTGTCAGGGTGTTCTCCAAGTTGGATTTAAGGGGGGGCCTAAAATCTGATCAGAATCAAGGAAGGGGATGAGTGGAAGACGGCCTTCAATACGCACTAGGGTCATTTTGAGAATCTGGTTATGCCTTTTGGGTTGACAAATGCGCCAGCGGTATTTCAGCGATTCGTCAATGACATTTTTCATCACTTGGTGGGGAGGTTCATGGTAGTTTACTTAGATGACATTTTAATTTACTCTCCTGATCTGAAGACCCATCAGGATCATGTGAGACAGGTTTTGACGATCCTTCGGGAGAATAAATTATATGCCAAATTGGAAAAATGTGTGTTTTCTGTGCAGGAGCTTTCGTTTTTGGGATATCTGCTTTCCGACTCTGGTATTTTGTATGGACCCCAAAAAGGTCCGGGCGGCTCTGGAATGGGACCGACCAGAGAATCAGAAAGCTTTTGATGCGGTTTTTGGGGTTTACTAATTATTATAGAAAATGTATTCTGAACTATTCCACCATTGTTAAACCTCTGACTGATATGACAAAGAAGGGCGCTGACGTCTCTGTTTGGTCGGAGGAGGCATTGCAGGCTTTTTCGACTATTAAGGAGTGTTTTGCGTCTGCTCCCATTCTGGTGCAGCCCAATGTGTCTCAGCCATTCGTGGTGGAGGTGGATGCATCAGAAGTGGGGGTGGAAGCGGTGCTGTCGCAGGGTTCTTCTCCTGGCAAGTGGGTCTCATGTGCATATTTTTCCAATAAGCTCTCGGTCGCCGAGAGGAACTATGATGTGGGAGATAGTTACTGGCTAAAAAATTGGCCTTTGAAGAATGGCGTCACTGGTTGGAGGGGGCTTCTCACCCCATTACTGTTTTATACGGATCATAAGAATTTGGCTTACCTGCAATCTGCCAAGCGTCTGAACCCTAGGCAGGCCAGATGGTCACTGTTTTTTACCAGGTTCAATTTTTTTGTTACTTTTTGTCCGGGAGTTAAAAACATCAAGGCAGATGCGTTTTCTCACAGTTTTCCTGGGGGAGGTGATTCAGAGGATCCTGCTCTGATTTTGGCTAATGGGGTTGTGGTTTCCGCCCTGTATCCTGATTTGGAGATGGAGATGTTGGGAGCCCAGGAGGCGGCTCCTGGTTCTTGTCCCCCAGGGAGGTTGTTTATTCCCGAAGAACTGTGATACAAATGTTTTCAAGGAACATCACCATACTGTCCTTGCCGGACATCCTGGTGGTAAGTCCACCTGTGACCTTGAGTCCCGGAGGTTCTGGTGGCCCGGGTTACATAGGAGCATTGAGTATTACGTGGCAGCTTGTGAAACCTGTGCACGATCTAAGGTTGCTCATACTCGACCGGCTGGTTCACTCCTTCCTTCATCTATTCCGTCTCGTCCTTGGACGCACTTGTCCGTGGACTTTATTACGAATCTACCGAGTTCCTCCGGGAAAAATGTAATTTTGGTGGTAGTTGACCGTTTTAGCAAGATGGCTCATTTTATATCGTTAACTAGTCTGCCTAATGCCAAGACTCTTGAGCAAATTTTTGTTGATAATATCGTGAAATTGCATAGTATTCCTTCGGATGTGGTTTCTGATAGGGGTACGCAGTTTGTCTCCAGGTTCTGGAGGGCGTTCTGCTCTTGGCTTGGCATTCAACTTTCGTTCTCTTCGGCTTTCCATCCGCAGTCGAATGGACAGACGGAGCGTACTAATCAGAACCTGGAGACCTACTGACTGGCCGAATGGCTGGAGACGTGTGACTGGTCCGGACCTGTGTGTGGGTGATCTGGTGTGGTTGTCCACAAAAAATATTAAATTGAGAGTGCTATCTTGGAAACTGCTTCCAAGATTTATTGGCCCGTACAAAATATCTGTGCTGATTAATCCAGTAGCGTTTTGGTTGGATCTTCCGCAGACTTGGAGGATCCATGATGTATTCCATAGATCTTTATTGAAAAAAATAACCGGTGGAACCATCGCCATTGCCCCCTCCTCCTATTCTGGTCGATGGAAATTTAGAGTTTGAGATCTCCAGGATTCTTGACTCTAGAGTTCTTCGGGGTTCCCTTCAGTACCTGGTACACTGGAGGGGATACGGCCCTGAGGAGAAGATGTGGGTTCCGGCGCTGGATGTCAGTGCCAGCCAACTGGTTAGGGCTTTTCACAGAGCCCACCCATATAAGGTTGGTCCAGGGTGCCCAGAGGTCACCCGTAGAAGGGGGGGTACTGCCATGCCCTGTTCGGACGGTCTGCGGTGGTCTGTCAGATTGGCAGCACGTGTCTAATAATTTGTTTTGTTTTGGAATCATGCTGGATCCGCCTTCCTTCAGGTGCTCTGGGTGGGGTCATTGGCTTAAATTGCTTTCACTCCCAGAGGGCCGTGCGGGTTATAGAATTCAGTCTGGCCTTGGATTCAAGGAAGGAAGGAAGGATTTTCTGTTCCAGCTCAGATAAGTTTGGTTTCTGTTTTTGTTATTTGCAGTCTAGGCTGTTTGTGTGTCTTCTGCCCCTTCTTCCCTTTCACCATCTCAGGGATTCTAGGGTACTTGCAGTCCAGGCACAAGGACACATTATTCCTACCTTCAAGGTCTGAATGTGGGCTTAGCAGCGTAGGGAGAGAAGTCAGGGATTTGCTAGGAGGTGACCTTTCCCCAGCATCTCACCTAGATACTTGTTTATTTGGTTATCTGTGTATCGGAAGAGCTGGCATCCGGGCAGAGCGCAGTCGGCCTCTGCCCACCAAGTACCTACAGCTCCAAGCTAGAAAACACCAAGGAAGCAAGGAGTAGCAAATGCCCACTCAACAGCTGGGGATGTACAGAACAGAGCCAGGCCCCAAAATTCAACAGGTCCAGTATTTGGTTGTGGGTGGACTGCCAGACTAACTCAGGTACCGACCAGCATGAAAGCAGGTACCTGGCTAGTCTTCCCTGGGAGGGGGAGCTGTGTGGCGAAACCAACCTCGCCACTGGGTTTTGGAGAGGCCTGTTTGCTAGCCTCTTGCCCCAGGATTATGGGCCCTCTCATCAGCCAGGCTTCCTTTGTTTACAATGGACTTGTACTAACTTGTACCCCTGATCTAATTCATGCCATTTTGGGATGTTAAATGTCTATGTGTATTGTAAAGGGTGGGACATTGTATATGTTGAGTAGTGAGGTCTGTTCCATTGTCTCTGTGTGTATTGGCGATGTCCCTTTGTCCTGAGAGATAATTGTGTATTCGCCAGCCTGTGATGATTATGTTAACCATATTGTACCATGATTATATCACAGGCAGAGGGGAGGATTCTAGGTGGGTTGTATCCTTTGTGTTGTTGGTAATTGTATTTTGTTGATTGCGTCTCAGACGCCAGTGTGTTAGTTCATTGCTTCTCAGACAATGATCATTGTATTTTGTTGATTGCATCACAGGCAGAGGGGAGGATTTTGTGTGGGAGTATCTGAGTGTATTGTACGTGGTTATTGGCTGTTTTTGCAAAACCCTGTGGGTGGTAACCTTGTTGGAAGATGTGTATAAATCAATGCTTGTGTGTTCAAATAAAGAGTTCCTGTTTTACCCTTTACCAAGATGATGTTGGTGTTTGGGTAACTGATTGACACTGGGGGATTGCTATACGCTGAAGATTTGCTATACTCCCCTGGCATAACTACTAGCTCTTGTAAGAACTGTTCCTGCTCTCTGGATGTAGGAGAGGTTCACCCACTGGAGCCTGGAGCCTTGTCGTAGGTCCAGGGTGGGAAGGAGACGGTGAGACCTCGACCAAGCTTCGGCGGTACGTGGGGTCTGCAGTGTGTATGGTGTCAAGTGGAGTGCTTGCAGTCCTCGGAAAGCACTAGGAGCATCTATCGACTGAGGTACCCGGTCAGGGTGCCAGGAGATTGTTATGGGACTTTTTTTTTAATGAGTTATTTATATTATAACTTATATTTTCCCCGACGCCTCCACAACGACACTCATAGGAGGATGTCCCCGCCCCCCGTACAGGAAACAACGACGTAGAAGCAGAAGATTTAGGAGCCTCCTCCCCCTTGCCTAGTCAGTCGTTGTTTCCTGTCCTCGGATGCACGTGGAAGCTGCTCCTGGAGTGCCAGGAGAAACCCTTCTTTTTCGCCCATCCTCGCCTCAGCCCTTGGGGTCCTTCCCCACGCTTATGTGGAAGGGCTGGAGCAGGGAACGGGTCCTCGGGGACGCATGGCCTCCCTTCCTGTTCCTTGGAATAAGCCCTGCTTGTAGGTATCCCCAGGTGCGCGCAATAGTTTTGCGGCCTAACTATCGCGGAATCCAACGTCTGACATCAGCGGGCGAGATTCTCCTTGGGCAAGAGAATCTCGCGAGAAGGCAGAGCTCCAGCGGCGCAGAATTGAAAAATTCCATTAAAGGGGTTGTCCCACTTTGCTTTTTCAATCTTACCAGCAGTAGATGTCCTGATAATTTCCTGGTTTGGCTCCTGTAGTTGAGTGAAGGCTGGCCACGCCTCCTCATGACTCACCCTGAGAGCTCAGTCCTTGCGTGCTCGTTCATGTGGATGAGTCATCCTTCTGGAGCCGACAATGTATGTGAGGCCCCCCCCCCCCAGTAAAATAAACATTGAGTGCGCCCCCCCCCCCAGTATAATAAACATTGAGTGCGCCCCCCCAGTATAATAAACATTGAGTGCGCCCCCCCAGTATAATAAACATTGAGTGCGCCCCCCCAGTATAATATACATTGAGTGCGGACCCCCCAGTATAATAAACATTGAGTGCGGCCCCCCCCAGTATAATATACATTGAGTGCGGCCCCCCCAGTATAATAAACATTGAGTGCGCCCCTTCCCCCGTATAATAAACATTGGTGGCGCAGTGGGAAGTGCCAATGAGGGTTAAAAAAATAAATAAAAAATTAACTCACCTCCACCAATTGATCGCGCAGCTGCCGGTCTCCTGTTCTTGCTTTAGGACCTGTCAAAGGACCTGTGGTGACATCACTGTGGTCATCACATGGTACATCATATGATCCATCACCATGGTAATAGACCATGTGATTAGCTCAGTGACGTCACCACAGGTCCTGAAGCAAGTACAGGAGACCGGCAGCTGCGCGATCAATGTTTATTATACTGGGGGGAGGGGGGGGGGCGCACTCAATGTTTATTATACTGGGGGGGGGGGCCGCACTCAATGTATATTATACTGGGGGGGCGCACTTAATGTATATTATACTGGGGGGGCCCCACACTCAATGTTTATTATACTGGGGTGTTGGGGGGGCGCACTACGCCACCAATGTTAATACAAATGCAGGAGGTGGGTGCCGGAGTGAAATAGCCGGCACCCGACCTCTATGATAGGGGGCTGCGATCAGCGGCAGTTAACCATAGAGGTCGGGTGCCGGCTATTTGATTCCGGCACCCGCCTCCTGTATTTGTATTACAGGTCAGTTATCATCATTGGTGGCGCAGTGGCCACAGCCCCTCCCCTCCTCCTCCCATGTCTCTTCTTATTGGCGGGTGTTCGCGCATGCGCAGCGCTATCTCCGACACACAGGATAAACTGCGGACGTGCGCGTACTCGTACGAATAGAGAGGCGGCCCGATGACTGTGTTCAGCGGTTGTGCGCAGGCGCGGCACAGCCATGCGGCCGGCCAGAAGAGGCAGTATCCATGGGATACTGAAATAAACAAAGGGATTGCATATCTGGATTTATTGAAAGAAAGGTAGCTTTTTGATAATGACATAGATAGGAAGATATGTTCTGTGGGGGTAAATAAATTAGATAAAACATATTTAATGAAGTGGGACAACCCCTTTAAAGGTTCAGTGGTGGCGTCCTCGTGCTGCACTGGTACCATGCTGGCCCCTGGAGACATGGACACCGCCAAAAAGCCCGTGGATCCCTCTGCCTCAGCCCGGTAAGCCTCCTCCCAGAGGAGAGATATGCTTAAGCTGTATATGCTATACTATGCTCTGTATTGCTGCACTTGGTGCCTGCTGCTTTCCACAGCCGGTGAAGGGTCTGGCCTCTCAAATAGTTTTTTGCTTGTCTCTAAATTTGCTCCCTATTTTTTTTTTTGTTTGATTTTAGGCCAGAGAGACCTCGACCCAAAAACCGCCTGGTGGAGACCTGGCGCGGAAAAAATGTGCCATTTGTCGCAAAGCACTCCTCCAAATCTAAAAAACCTCTGTGCCCCAAATGCACACAAAAGATTGTCTCATGAATCTCCTTCCCTTCGAGGTCAATAATAAAAGAAGTTAATGCGGCAGTAGACCTAAGAATGCCGTCATCCCCAAGACCATCCACCTCTCAAAGATCTCTAGCCTCTGACACCGGGTTTGAATTGGATGAAGGGGAAGTATTTTCCGGGTCAGACTCCTCTTCTTCTGATGACGGCTCGGGGAAACCTCTCTTTCAGCCGGAAGAAACGTATGGGCTCTTAAAAACTATCAGAGCGACTATGAATATTGAGGAGGTGAAGGAGGCTTATTCTGTACAGGACCAAATGTACCAAGGGTTAGGTGAAAGGAATAAAATAACCTTTCCCATTCACAATAATGTCAAGTCTCTTATTGCGAAGGAATGGAAAGATCCAGAAAAAAGGGTTGCTATATCAGGCTCCTTTAAACGCAAATACCCCTTTGATGACTCTGATTCGAACCTGTGGGAAAAAAAAACAAAGGTGGATGTACCAGTAGTTCTGATCTCTAAAAGAACCTCGCTACCTTTTGAGGATACTGGCCTCCTCATGGACCCCATGTCACGGATGGTGTTACAGAAAACTAGAAGACACAAATGAACTGACTTGATCCAAAACTAAGGAACAGGAGGGTAAGCCCTTTAAGAGCCCTAGCACTCTCCCTTACTGCTCAGCCTATGCAAAAATCTCAATGGTAGAAAATCGCATATCCTCGTTCCTCGACTGTATGCACCTGAACACCCTATAATAGTGAGGGGACACGACCACCGGCTCCCTACACTTAATACGGAGGGAGTCAGGGTCACCTAGGATCAAGCCCACAGGCAAACAGAAATAAAGAAAACAGATTTATCTTGTGGATGCAGTAGTAACAGCTTCTAGCATCAGCACACTCCAGGAAGTTGTATAAACCGCAAAGTGATGCAGTATGGGAAGGGATTTAAAGGGATGCAATCAGTGCAACTACATGACGGCTGAGAGAGGCTAACGAGATGAGAAAACGAAAGCAAAACGAAAGGAACTTCAAGCAGGAGGTTCTGGAGAACATCTGTCAGAGCTTCTCAGATGTCTGGTGGTGACACCCCATGGACAAAAAGTGCGAAAGCCTTTTAAAAAAATCATGGGAGACTAACACAGCTATGCTACGGCCAGGTATAGCTTCTACAAGTACTGCAAGAACACTTTCAGTTTGGCTGAACCAGCTAGAAAATTATCTGGCGGCTGGTACCCCACGACAAGAAATGCTGGCTATCCTGCCATATCTCAAGAAAGCGTCTCATTTTCTTGCTGATGCATCAGCGGACTTAGTGAAACTCTCTGCCAGATCGGCAGCCTTATCAAATGCCACAAGAAGAGCTGTCTCGCTCCCCACCTGGTCAGGGACGCGAGCTCAAAGAACCGCCTATGTTCCATCCCGTGTGAAGGCGATAGATTATTTGGTTCCGCCTTAGACAATATTCTGGACAAAGCTACGGACAAAAAGAAGGGTTTCACCATGTAGAACCGCTATTTTCAAAATCAAAGAAAGCCCAAAGGGGATCCTAATAAGAAAGAGTTCAAAGAGATGGCAGCCCTCCAGAGGTAGGGGTAGAGGGTTTCTCTTCAACCCTGAAAATGCCTTATCCTCAAAGCAATGACGCCAGAGGTCAGGTGGGGGGCAGACTAATCCGCTTTTCCTCAGTTTGGGAAAATATGGGAGCGTCGCCTTGGGTGGTAGACACCTTAAGTCAAGGCCTAAGGTTACAGTTTCTTTCAGTACTGACAGAACGTTTCATGATCAACAAAATACTGCCTCAACAAGAGAAACAATCTTGCCTAGAGTCAGAAATGATGTCTCTAATTCAGAAAGGCGTAATTTGTCAGGTTCCTGTGGAAGAACAGGGCAGGGGGTTCTACTCCCCTGTCTTCTTAATCCAGAAACCCAACGGAACCTATCGACTGATTGTAAACTTAAAAGGCCTAAACAAGTTTATTGTTTACAAGCGCTTCAAGATGGTAAGTGAAATCCGCCATAAATGTCCTGCCTCAAGACTGCTTCATGGCGACCACGTCCCAATTGTTATGACCCATCAGAAGTACTTAATAATTGCTGTCTTTATAAAAAAAACTGTCTGTGTCACTTTTAATTCACAGCCCTCCCATTCGGACTCTCCTCAGCTCAAAGGGTATTCTCAAAAATTATGGCAGAGGTCGTCAAAACCCTTCACCTAAGAGGCATTCAAATTATACCTTACCTGGACGATTTTCTGGTAGCCGCTCCCTTTGCAGAGACCCTTCTGTCCCACCTAGCAGACGTTCAGGAATGTTTTACCACTCTAGGGTGGATCATAAATTTCAAAAAAATCTGACTTAAATCCGGAACAAAGGAAGACCTTTTTGAGGGTATCATTAGATTCCCACCGATTAATGTCTTTTCTTCCACAGAACAAACAGATCGGGCTCCAGGAAAAAGTCTCGCTATTCTGCAGCCAAAAATTGACAACGGTGAGAAACCTCATGACCATCCCGGGTCTCCTTACATCAACAATCCAGTCAGTAAGGTGGGCCCAATACCACACAAGACCGCTTCAGGCGTTCCTCCTATCGTCCTGGGATGGCACCTCCTCGGCCCTGGAAAAGCGAGTGATAATCCCGAAGTCAGTAAATATATCTCTTATGTGGTGGAGAATCCGAAAACACCTTCAGACGGGAGTTTCCTGGAGATCAAATGATCATAACCAGATGCCAGCAGCACAGGTTGGGGAGGTCACTCAGACGGAAGTGTGGTCTAAGGCACCTGGGGAATGGATCTGCTAGAAGCCTCCTCCAACTTAAGGGAACTCAGCAGTATACAACGTCATGGTCGCTCTCTTTACGCCTACATCACCAAAAAGTATAAAAGTCTTCTCAGACAACACTACTGCGGTCGCCTATTAAAACAAACAAGGAACCAGGAGTCGCTCCCTAGCAGCTGTAAGCGAAAAAATCATCTTCTGGGCAGAGAGGAACCTTGTTTCCTTTATGGCCTTACATGTCAGAAGAGAAGAAAATTATTTGTCCGACTTCCTCAGCCGTCAGACTCTGAAAGAGGGAGAGTGGTCCCTAAATCCTCAATTATTTCATCAGTTGTGTGTGGATAGATGCCCTGTCCCGACCATGGCCAAGCTCCCTTCAGCCTAATATCGAAGACTCTGATCAAAGAAGCGGACAAAGATCCTACCATCACGTTCAAGAAAAAATTGGATCAGCTCCTTAAAAGGGCCTTTGACATGAGGATTATCATCAAGCAGGAACTTCAATTTTTTGAGGAATTAAAAGACATTGTTTTGCCGCCTGGCACCTTGATGGTTACATGTGATGTTGAGTCACTCTACTCCAATATCTCCCATAGCGATGGGATGGCTGCTGCCAAATCTTTTTTGTCCAACTCAGCCACTGGCGACCCAGCCCACCACACCTTCCTGGGATCAAGGGAGGTCTGTGAGCAATTTATTGGCTATTTCAATGAGACACAAAATCTCTGAATCAGAGGTTGATTTTCTGGATCTCCGAATTGGGTTGAAGGATTGCCATATTGTGACATCTCTTTTCCGAGAACGTACTGCAACCAACAGCATACCTCATTATGCAAGTTTTCACCCGACTCATCTGAAGAAATGACATATGTGGGCCAGACCATGCAGGAGTTGAGGAAGAGAGTACAACAGCACACATCCAACATTTGGTTGTCAGCACGAGATAGAAGCAGAGGGGACAAACCTCTCACATCGGTGGCGGCTCACTTCTTGGACTGGATTTAATTCAAGGCAAAATTAGGGGCACACAGGTCTCTCAGAGACTGCGCCGATCCGAATCTAGGTGGATATTTAATCTGGGTTTACAGGTTCCACGGGGCCTTAATGAGGAATTCACTTTCACTGGCTTCTATACGTAGATTCCTACTCTGAGACTAACCCAAGGGAGAGTAACAGATTAGATTCAGGAATCACTCATCACTAATCTTATTTGTTTTAGATTTAAAAGCCTGGAGACACTTGATTTGAGGACTTATACGTGTGATTGGACCTTATCACTTTTTGCACTGTCGCACTTTTTTGGCACTCAGCACTTTGGCACAACACATTTTTTAAGGGTCTTCATACCTTCTTTTGTATAGTTGATGCTTCACTAATTAGTATTGGTAAATTTGATTATCCTGGTGGATTTTTTGTTCCCCCTATATATGCTATATTATCTGTATTCCTCTTGTACAGTCCTGATCAAAAGTTTAAGACCACTTGAAAAATGGCAAAAAATCATATTTTACATTGTTGGATCTTAACCACTTAAGGACCACAGGTTTATACCCCCCTAGTGACCAGGCCCTTTTTTACAAATCGGCACTCCACAACTTTAGCGGTTTATTGCTCGGTCATGCAACTTACCACCCAAATGAATTTTACCTCCTTTTCTTCTCACTAATAGAGCTTTCATTTGGTGGTATTTGATTGCCGCTGACATTTTTACTTTTTTTGTTATTAATCGAAATTTAACGATTTTTAACGAATTCACTTTCAGCTGTAAAATTTTGCAAAAAAAACAACATCCATATATAAATTTTTCGCCAAATTTATTTTTCTACATGTCTTTGATAAAAAAAAAAATGTTTGGGCAAAAAAAAAAAATGGTTTGGGTAAAAGTTATAGCATTTACAAACTATGGTACAAAAATGTGAATTTCTGCTTTTTGAAACAGCTCTGACTTTCTGAGCACCTGTCATGATTCCTGAGGTTCTACAATGCCCAAACAGTAGAAAACCCCCACAAATGACCCCATTTCATTTCGGAAAGTAGACACCCTAAGGTATTCGCTGATGGGCATAGTGAGTTCATAGAACTTTTTTTTTTTTGTCACAAGTTAGCGGAAAATGATGATGATTTTTTTTATTTTTATTTTTTCTTACAAAGTCTCATATTCCACTAACTTGCGACAAAAAATAAAAAATTCTAGGAACTCGCCATGCCCCTCACGGAATACCTTGGGGTGTCTTCTTTCCAAAATGGGGTCACTTGTGGCGTAGTTATACTGCCCTGGCAATTTAGGGGCCCAAATGTGTGAGAAGTACTTTGCAATCAAAATCTGTAAAAAAAATGACCGGTGAAATCCGAAAGGTGCACTTTGGAATATGTGCCCCTTTGCCCACCTTGGCATCAAAAAAGTGTCACACATCTGGTATCGCCGTACTCAGGAGAAGTTGGGGAATGTGTTTTGGGGTGTCATTTTACATATACCCATGCTGGGTGAGAGAAATATCTTGGCAAAAGACAACTTTTCCCATTTTTTTATACAAAGTTGGCATTTGACCAAGATATTTTTCTCACCCAGCATGGGTATATGTAAAATGACACCCCAAAACACATTCCCCAACTTCTCCTGAGTACGGCGATACCAGATGTGTCACACTTTTTTGCTGCCAAGGTGGGCAAAGGGGCACATATTCCAAAGTGCACCTTTCGGATTTTGCAGGGCATTTTTTACACATTTTGATTGCAAAGTTCTTCTCACACATTTGGGCCCCTAAATTGCCAGGGCAGTATAACTACGCCACAAGTGACCCCATTTTGGAAAGAAGACACCCCAAGGTATTCCGTGAGGGGCATGGCGAGTTCCTAGAATTTTTTATTTTTTGTCGCAAGTTAGTGGAATATGAGACTTTGTAAGGAAAAAAGAAAAAAAAAGAAAAATCATCATTTTCCGCTAACTTGTGACAAAAAATAAAAAATTCTAGGAACTCGCCGTGCCCCTCACGGAATACCTTGGGGTGTCTTCTTTCCAAAATGGGGTCACTTGTGGCGTAGTTATACTGCCCTGGCAATTTAGGGGCCCAAATGTGTAAGAAGTACCTTGCAATCAAAATGTGTAAAAAATGGCCGGTGAAATCCGAAAGGTGCACTTTGGAATATGTGCCCCTTTGCCCACCTTGGCTGCAAAAAAGTGTCACACATCTGGTATCGTCGTACTCAGGAGAAGTTGGGCAATGTGTTTTGGGGTGTCATTTTACATATACCCATGCTGGGTGAGAGAAATATCTTGGCAAAAGACAACTTTTCCCATTTTTTTATACAAAGTTGGCATTTGACCAAGATATTTTTCTCACCCAGCATGGGTATATGTAAAATGACACCCCAAAACACATTCCCCAACTTCTCCTGAGTACGGCGATACCAGATGTGTGACACTTTTTTGCAGCCTAGATGCGCAAAGGGGCCCAAATTCCTTTTAGGAGGGCATTTTTAGACATTTGGATCCCAGACTTCTTCTCACACTTTCGGGACCCTAAAAAGCCAGGGCAGTATAAATACCCCACATGTGACCCCACTTTGGAAAGAAGACACCCCAAGGTATTCAATGAGGGGCATGGCGAGTTCCTAGAATTATTATTTTTTTTGCATAAGTTAGCGGATATTGATTTTTTTTTTTGTTTTTTACTCACAAAGTCTCACTTTCCGCTAACTTAGGACAAAAATTTCAATCTTTCATGGACTCAATATGCCCCTCACGGAATACCTTGGGGTGTCTTCTTTCCGAAATGGGGTCACATGTGGGGTATTTATACTGCCCTGGCTTTTTAGGGGCCCTAAAGCGTGAGAAGAAGTCTGGAATATAAATGTCTAAAAATGTTTACGCATTTGGATTCCGTGAGGGGTATGGTGCGTCCATGTGAGATTTTATTTTTTGACACAAGTTAGTGGAATATGAGACTTAGTAAGAAAAAACAAAAACAAACAAAAAATTTCCGCTAACTTGTGCCAAAAAAAATGTCTGAATGGAGCCTTACCAGGGGGGGGGGGGGGGGGGGGGGGGGTGATCAATGACAGGGGGGTGATCACCCATATAGACTCCCTGATCACCCCCCTGTCATTGATCACCCCCCCTGTAAGGCTCCATTCAGACATCCGCATGATTTTTTACGGATCCATGGATACATGGATCGGATCCACAGAACGCATGCGGACGTCTGAATGGAGCCTTACAGGGGGGTTATCAATGACAGGGGATGATCAGGGTAATCAGGGTGATCACCCCCCTGTCACTGATCACCCCCCCTGTAAGGCTCCATTCAGACATCCGCATGATTTTTTACGGATCCATGGATACATGTATCGGATCCACAGAACGCATGCGGACGTCTGAATGGAGCCTTACAGGGGGGTTATCAATGACAGGGGGTGATCAGGGTAATCAGGGTGATCACCCCCCTGTCACTGATCACCCCCCCTGTAAGGCTCCATTCAGACATCCGCATGATTTTTTACGGATCCATGGATACATGTATCGGATCCACAAAACGCATGCGGACGTCTGAATGGAGCCTTACAGGGGGGTTATCAATGACAGGGGGTGATCAGGGTAATCAGGGTGATCACCCCCCCTGTAAGGCTCCATTCAGACATCCGCATGATTTTTTACGGATCCATGGATACATGTATCGGATCCACAAAACGCATGCGGACGTCTGAATGGAGCCTTACAGGGGGGTTATCAATGACAGGGGGTGATCAGGGTAATCAGGGTGATCACCCCCCTGTCACTGATCACCCCCCCTGTAAGGCTCCATTCAGACATCCGCATGATTTTTTACGGATACATGGATCGGATCCACAAAACGCATGCGGACGTCTGAATGGAGCCTTACAGGGGGGTTATCAATGACAGGGGGTGATCAGGGTAATCAGGGTGATCACCCCCCTGTCACTGATCACCCCCCCTGTAAGGCTCCATTCAGACATCCGCATGATTTTTTACGGATCCATGGATACATGTATCGGATCCACAAAACGCATGCGGACGTCTGAATGGAGCCTTACAGGGGGGTTATCAATGACAGGGGGTGATCAGGGTAATCAGGGTGATCACCCCCCTGTCACTGATCACCCCCCCTGTAAGGCTCCATTCAGACATCTGCATGATTTTTTACGGATCCATGGATACATGTATCGGATCCACAAAACGCATGCGGACGTCTGAATGGAGCCTTACAGGGGGGTTATCAATGACAGGGGGTGATCATGGTAATCACCCCCCTGTCACTGATCACCCCCCCTGTAAGGCTCCATTCAGACATCCGCATGATTTTTTACGGATCCATGGATACATGGATCGGATCCACAAAACGCATGCTGGCGTCTGAATGGAGCCTTACAGGGGGGTTATCAATGACCATGTTGCTTCCTTTGCTGGCTGGATTCATTTTTCCATCACATTATACACTGCATGTTTCCATGGTTACGACCACCCTTCAATCCATCAGTGGTGGTCGTGCTTGCATACTATAGGAAAAAAAAAAAATATGCTGGCCTATGCTGCATGCGGACGTCTGAATGGAGCCTTACAGGGGGGTTATCAATGACAGGGGGTGATCAGGGTAATCAGGGTGATCACCCCCCTGTCACTGATCACCCCCCCTGTAAGGCTCCATTCAGACATCCGCATGATTTTTTACGGATACATGGATCCATGGATCGGATCCACAAAACGCATGCGGACGTCTGAATGGAGCCTTACAGGGGGTTATCAATGACAGGGGGTGATCAGGGTAATCAGGGTGATCACCCCCCTGTCACTGATCACCCCCCCTGTAAGGCTCCATTCAGACATCCGCATGATTTTTTACGGATCCATGGATACATGTATCGGATCCACAAAACGCATGCGGACGTCTGAATGGAGCCTTACAGGGGGGTTATCAATGACAGGGGGTGATCAGGGTAATCAGGGTGATCACCCCCCCCTGTAAGGCTCCATTCAGACATCCGCATGATTTTTTACGGATCCATGGATACATGTATCGGATCCACAAAACGCATGCGGACGTCTGAATGGAGCCTTACAGGGGGGTGATCAATGACAGGGGGGTGATCACCCATATAGACTCCCTGATCACCCCCCTGTCATTGATCACCCCCCCTGTAAGGCTCCATTCAGACATCCGCATGATTTTTTACGGATCCATGGATACATGGATCGGATCCACAGAACGCATGCGGACGTCTGAATGGAGCCTTACAGGGGGGTTATCAATGACAGGGGATGATCAGGGTAATCAGGGTGATCACCCCCCTGTCACTGATCACCCCCCCTGTAAGGCTCCATTCAGACATCCGCATGATTTTTTACGGATCCATGGATACATGTATCGGATCCACAGAACGCATGCGGACGTCTGAATGGAGCCTTACAGGGGGGTTATCAATGACAGGGGGTGATCAGGGTAATCAGGGTGATCACCCCCCTGTCACTGATCACCCCCCCTGTAAGGCTCCATTCAGACATCCGCATGATTTTTTACGGATCCATGGATACATGTATCGGATCCACAAAACGCATGCGGACGTCTGAATGGAGCCTTACAGGGGGGTTATCAATGACAGGGGGTGATCAGGGTAATCAGGGTGATCACCCCCCCTGTAAGGCTCCATTCAGACATCCGCATGATTTTTTACGGATCCATGGATACATGTATCGGATCCACAAAACGCATGCGGACGTCTGAATGGAGCCTTACAGGGGGGTTATCAATGACAGGGGGTGATCAGGGTAATCAGGGTGATCACCCCCCTGTCACTGATCACCCCCCCTGTAAGGCTCCATTCAGACATCCGCATGATTTTTTACGGATACATGGATCGGATCCACAAAACGCATGCGGACGTCTGAATGGAGCCTTACAGGGGGGTTATCAATGACAGGGGGTGATCAGGGTAATCAGGGTGATCACCCCCCTGTCACTGATCACCCCCCCTGTAAGGCTCCATTCAGACATCCGCATGATTTTTTACGGATCCATGGATACATGTATCGGATCCACAAAACGCATGCGGACGTCTGAATGGAGCCTTACAGGGGGGTTATCAATGACAGGGGGTGATCAGGGTAATCAGGGTGATCACCCCCCTGTCACTGATCACCCCCCCTGTAAGGCTCCATTCAGACATCTGCATGATTTTTTACGGATCCATGGATACATGTATCGGATCCACAAAACGCATGCGGACGTCTGAATGGAGCCTTACAGGGGGGTTATCAATGACAGGGGGTGATCATGGTAATCACCCCCCTGTCACTGATCACCCCCCCTGTAAGGCTCCATTCAGACATCCGCATGATTTTTTACGGATCCATGGATACATGGATCGGATCCACAAAACGCATGCTGGCGTCTGAATGGAGCCTTACAGGGGGGTTATCAATGACCATGTTGCTTCCTTTGCTGGCTGGATTCATTTTTCCATCACATTATACACTGCATGTTTCCATGGTTACGACCACCCTTCAATCCATCAGTGGTGGTCGTGCTTGCATACTATAGGAAAAAAAAAAATATGCTGGCCTATGCTGCATGCGGACGTCTGAATGGAGCCTTACAGGGGGGTTATCAATGACAGGGGGTGATCAGGGTAATCAGGGTGATCACCCCCCTGTCACTGATCACCCCCCCTGTAAGGCTCCATTCAGACATCCGCATGATTTTTTACGGATACATGGATCCATGGATCGGATCCACAAAACGCATGCGGACGTCTGAATGGAGCCTTACAGGGGGGTTATCAATGACAGGGGGTGATCAGGGTAATCAGGGTGATCACCCCCCTGTCACTGATCACCCCCCCTGTAAGGCTCCATTCAGACATCCGCATGATTTTTTACGGATCCATGGATACATGTATCGGATCCACAAAACGCATGCGGACGTCTGAATGGAGCCTTACAGGGGGGTTATCAATGACAGGGGGTGATCAGGGTAATCAGGGTGATCACCCCCCTGTCACTGATCACCCCCCCTGTAAGGCTCCATTCAGACATCTGCATGATTTTTTACGGATACATGGATACATGTATCGGATCCACAAAACGCATGCGGACGTCTGAATGGAGCCTTACAGGGGGGTTATCAATGACAGGGGGTGATCAGGGTAATCACCCCCCTGTCACTGATCACCCCCCCTGTAAGGCTCCATTCAGACATCCGCATGATTTTTTACGGATCCATGGATACATGGATCGGATCCACAAAACACATGCTGACGTCTGAATGGAGCCTTACAGGGGGGTTATCAATGACAGGGGGTGATCAGGGTGATCACCCCCCTGTCACTGATCACCCCCCCTGTAAGGCTCCATTCAGACATCCGCATGATTTTTTACGGATCCATGGATACATGGATCGGATCCACAAAACGCATGCGGACGTCTGAATGGAGCCTTACAGGGGGGTTATCAATGACAGGGGGGTGATCAGGGAGTGTATATGGGTGATCACCCGCCTGTCATTGATCACCCCCTGTAAGGCTCCATTCAGACGTCCGCATGTGTTTTGCGGATCCTATCCATGGATCCGTAAAAATCATGCGGACGTCTGAATGGAGCCTTACAGGGGGGTGATCAATGACAGGGGGGTGATCAATGACAGGGGGTGATCAGGGAGTGTATATGGGTGATCACCCGCCTGTCATTGATCACCCCCCTGTAAGGCTCCATTCAGACGTCCGTATGCTTTTTGCGGATCCGATCCATGTATCCGTGGATCCGTAAAAATCATACGGACGTCTGAACGGAGCCTGACAGGGGGGTGATCAATGACAGGGCGGTGATCAATGACAGGGGGGTGATCAGGGAGTTTATATGGGGTGATCATGGGTGATCAGGGGTTTATAAGGGGTTAATAAGTGACGGGGGGGGGGGGTGTAGTGTAGTGTAGTGTTTGGTGCGACTTTACTGACCTACCTGAGTCCTCTGGTGGTCGATCCTAACAAAAGGGACCACCAGAGGACCAGGTAGGAGGTATATTAGACGCTGTTATGAAAACAGCGTCTAATATACCTGTTAGGGGTTAAAAAATTCGGATCTCCAGCCTGCCAGCGAACGATCGCCGCTGGCATGCTGGAGATCCACTCGCTTACCTTCCGTTCCTGTGAGCGCGCGCGCCTGTGTGCGCGCGTTCACAGGAAATCTCGCGTCTCGCGAGATGACGCCTATTGGCGTTAGTGTGACCTGGGAGAGCCGCCGCGATGACGCCTTTCGGCGTTAGCGTGGCGGCAAGCGGTTAACATGGTTCCAAGTAGACCTATAACATGCAACAAGAAGAAATGAGAGTGAGACAAAACATTTTTTGAGCATTCAATTAATTGAAAATAACGATTAAACTGAAACAGGCTGTTTTTCAGCTGATCCAAATTTTAGGACCATATGCCTTTAAAAGGCCAAATCTGTGCAAAGATGTGGATTCATTGTCATTTTCTGTCAGGTAGTCACACTTTGTGATGGCAAAGGCAAAAAAAACTCTCCCTTTTTGAATGTGGTCGGGTTGTTAAACTGCATAAGCAGGGTCTCTCACAGCGCGCCATCGCTGCTGAGGTGGGACGCAGTAAGACAGTAATTTGGAATTTCTTAAATGATCCTGAGGGTTATGGAATAAATAAGTGGAAGACCCCAAAACATTTCATCAGCACTGAGCCGGAGGATCCAGTTGGCTGTCCGTCAAGACACTGGACGATCCTCGACCCAAATTAAGGCCCTTACTGGTGCTGACTGCAGCCCCGTAACCATCAGACGGCATCTGAGACTGAAGGGCTTTAAAAACAAAAAACGTCTTCAAAGACCTCGTCTTCTTGAATGCCACAGAACTGCTTCTTTGGACTTTGCAAGAGAGCACCAAACATGGGACATTCAAAGGTGGAAGAAAGTTTTATTCTCTGATGAGAATTTTTTTAACCTTGATGGTCCTGAGGGTTTCCAACGTTACTGGCATGACAATCAGATCCCACCTGAGATGTTTTCTACGTGCCACACTGGAGGGGGCGCCATAATGGTCTGGGGTGCTCTTTCCTTCAGTGGAACAATGGAGCTTCAGGAAGTGCAGGGGCGTCAAACGGCCGCTGGCTATGTCAAGATGTTGCAGAGAGCATTCCTCATGACTGAGGGCCCTCGTCTGTGTGGTAACAACTGGGTTTTTCAACAGGACAATGCTACAGTACACAATGCCCGCAGGACAAGGGACTTCTTCCTGGAGAATAACATCACTATTTTGGCCCATCCTGCGTGTTCCCCTGATCTAAATCCAATTGAGAACCTTTGGGGATGGATGACAAATGAAGTTTACAAAAATGGACAACAGTTCCAGACAGTAGATGGCCTTTGTGCGGCCGTCTTCACCACTTGGAGAAATGTTCCCACTGTTGTGGAAATTTTATTATGCGGACATTTTACTTTAGGATGTGTGTGAGTTTTTATAGATTGTCATCTGTCTCCCTGTGTCGGATTTAGCCAGAGAGCACTCTAGCAGAGGGTACTTTGGCTGAAACGGGACTAGTGGTAAAACCATCAGTATGAGAACCAGTAGAATGATTTTTATTAGATACTGATCACTTTGGAGCAGTATTGAATAAGGTCCATGCTGACAGTTATTGGGGAGGGGCGGCCACCTGGCTGGTCGTGTAATGGGCATGACTCCTTATATGAATCCTTCCTTATACAGGGTTGGTGTGTACATTGTCTGCCCAGCCACATTGATTGCCCCTCCCTGTCCTTTGATATGTCATCACTTCCTGTATCCTTGTCTTGGGCCAGCCCAAGACAGGATGCAGACTGGGCAAGGCGGGAGGAGTTGCTCAGAATTTCAATCAAGATGGTAGCAACTGGGTCTGTCTCTTACTGCAGCTGAGGGAAAATGGATTTACCTTTATCCTTACACAAACTTTGATGCGAGCTGATTACAACTATTAATATTTCTATAACAGATGTCGAGCTCAGGAAGGAAATCATTTTTTTCCCCGTTATCAGCAGAACTTAAAGGAGACACAATTTAATTTTCAAAAAGCAAAAAAGGCCGGCATAAGGTAATATCCTTTTCCTTACTCTCATTTTTGAGAAAGTTTTGCTCTTTGTGAACTGAAATCTGTGTACTCAAATCTGCTGGTATCAGAAAAAAAAATCTATTTAAACAACCTATGTGGTTGTTGTCTGCTGCGTCAAGGGGTGTAGGGATAAGGTAAACGTTTTTCCATTGTGTCGTTTTTGATGGATCTGAGTTGTATGATGAGCAGTACAGGGTATTGTGTTTTTTGTAACTTAACTTTTATGTTACTGTGATTTTGTAAGAGGCGATTTTATAGAGGCAGCAATTGGTTTTAGTGTGTGTATGACCATGTGCTTGTCGGCCATCTTTATGACCATGCTTGTCGGCCATCTTGGTTAGTTTGCTATGGAAAGCGATTTGATTGTTTTTGCCTGAAATGTTAGTTTTGTCGAAAAGTTATCTTGTCTTTTTGTAACCTTTCTATGTACAGTTTGATTTTGTTTTAATAAGTTTTGTGCTGGATATCAGTTGAGTGTACGGTTATGGTATAGCGCAGTGACCAGTCTGAAACGGGAATCATTGTGTGGTCATTAGTGGCAGTTTAGTGGTGAAATTGTCCTATAGATTATGATTCTGCTTAATGTTTGTATATCTGTGGCTGTTACACTGAATTGTAGACTTGTTTGGCATAATTAATACAGGTACTACAGTGTAGAAAGGTTATGTGCCAAAAGTATTGGGACAACTCCTAGAAATTGGTACTAGTGTGTTGTATTTTGTAGCAATCATTGTGGTGTTTGTTTTCTGGTGCAATGGAAAGTATTTTTAAAGAGGTAGCAAAGTTGAAGGAGACGGCGGCCATTCTTCAGGCTATGCAGGGATCTACTGATCCATGGCTGCAGGCCCAGAATTGTGTAGCAAACCTGATCGGTACCAAAAAATGGCGCAAAAGGAAAGGCAAGTATGCTCTGATTTTTGCTGCTGGGTGGATAGCGGATAAATATCAGGAGTCTTGTAGGCTGAAGCTGAGTTTGGAAGGAGAAGTGGAAGATTTAAAAGTGGAAATTCTTAAATTGAGAACTCTTGTCCAGCAGGCAGCTGAAGCTAGCCCTGAGTATGAATGTACTGTGAGGTGTAATACTGAGCTGTGCAAGGAAAATAAAAGTTTATCTGAAAGCCTGACGAAACAACTGACTCAGGGATGGAGATGGACAATGTGTCTGACCCTGGAGTTGGGCGTATTAACACAAGGCCAGAAGATTCCTCAGATGAGTCCGTGGTAAGTGGACTCAATACAGATAGTAGTGTGGGATCTACTCATGCTAGGATGGTTAATGTTGTGCGCCAAGTCAAATCGCCATTTGCCCAGACAAGTTATTGTTGAGGGAGGCAAGCTATTCTTTGTTTCGCATGCAGGGAATACGGGCACATTGCACGATATTGTGACGTTGCTAAAGGCAACAGACAGGTTTGTTAAGTACCCCAGAACCACACCTAGAAGTGAAGTGGTTTATTCAGCAAGGTGGGGTAATGGTCCCAGACATGCTTCTTTGCAAAGGCAGAAAACCCAGGGACAGCCAAGGTCATTTATCAATGAAGCGGATTTTAAATCACAATATGAACGGTGAAAATGTGAAGCTCAGAGAGGAAAGAAACCGGTTTTGGGACCTTGTGATGTTGAGTCCTGCTTCTCTGGTCAAATGAATCTAAAGCTGTTTGGGGCTGGGCAAATTAACATTTCAATTACTGGGTGGGTAGAAATTCTCCTGTACGGTTTCAGGGGAACCCTCCAAGACATTGATTTGTTAATTCAGTCCTATACAATTGTATGTGTTCCTAAGGTTTTAGTTTTTGTATGCGTTTTGGGTTTTAAGTTAAATAACTTTTTACTGAAGCCCAATGTATGTAATCAAGTGTTTTCTCCTTTTTTATTTTCAGTTATTTTTGACTATTTTTGTTTGGGTATTTCATTGATTAATTTACATTTTTCTTCTTTTACTAATTAATTTTTATTTTTTAGGTTTTTATTGAAGTTTCTTTCAGTTTTTCCTTATTTACCAACCCATTTTTATTTTTACTCCATTATTAATCTTTTCCTTTTTTAATATTTTGGTGCTTTTCTCTTTTTCTGTCTTTCTCTCTCGCTCCCTCTCTTTTCTCTGTAGATTTTGTTAGGATTACTGGGGGTCTCATAATATTGTGTGGGAACTACTGTCTGAATTTAAGGGTTGCTGCTGAGCGAGAGGTTTTTGATCAGTCACTGCAAAAAGGGCTTTGTGTGCTGTTCAGCTTGACTATATAGAATCATATCGGCAAAGGAAAGTGAGTTGATGAGCATTTTTTTTAAGGAGACAAGGTGATATATATCACCTGGGCATACCAATAGCTGTGCGAGTAACCCAATTTCCCACAGGAGTACTGTGTGTTTGTTTCCTGTGCACCCCTCGTCCCCACAGAAGGTACTGTGTGTTCTCTTTGTACCCCTCGTCCCCACAGAAGGTACCGTGTGTTCTCTGTGCACCCCTTTTTCCACTCCAGGTCAATTGGAAGCCTTATCCTGTGGTCAGGTCACTATTCAGAGCCAAAACCGAGGCTGGTATATCTCATTAGGAGACTCAGAGGGCCGTCGTGTGTCAGCGAGAGCCCTTTTCCTCACACTGATTACTCCTTTTCCTGAGGTCTAACTAGGGTGAACGGAGTCCGTGTGTCAAAGGGGATTAACAGCCGTCCGGCATAGGTCGCGGGAAAATTCCTTGCGTAGGTCGTGGGAAACTTTATGCTCGAGCATGGGTTTAGGGAAATTTAGGGATCAGAAGGGTACCACTTCTGACTATAGGACAGCCAAGCAGTACATGAAATCAATCTATGGAGGAGGAGTTGTTAAGCCCCTCAAAGATTGGCACCAAGGGACTGTAGGTTCAGAGTGGACCATCCCCAAAGAAGGGACCTTTGAGGTCTGGATTGGGAAAAAGTTTGTCTGTAAATTCCCCACTAGACTCCAAAGCCATGGTTCCCTCCAGAAAGCAGAACTGTGGCTGCACGAATCCATCGATCTCCAGCAACAGGGCATTCAAACGTCCCAGACAGTGCGAACTAACACTGTCATGTACTCCCGTCCCGCTAAGACTGCAGAGTCCAAGAGAAGTGCTTTTCTCTTTCTCTCTCTCTCTCATCCCTCCGTCATCTCTCCATCTAACCTTGAGATGATGCACCATGTTTAATCCAGCTTCTCTTCGTCCTGGTTTTAAGGACGATGAGAAGGGGGAAAGTGGTGCAGAAAACAACGATCTTCAAACTTTCTAACCTCTCAAATGTCAATCAATTTCTAAATCATCACAACTGCCTTTTCTTTGCTGGTACTTGGGTCAGATTTTTGTCCACCACCGGGTTCGGGAGTTTCTCCCGGACCCACACTGTCATATATCTTCTATATGAAAGAATCTTCATATAGAAGAGAGGATAGAAAAAATATATAAAAATTATATTATCCTTCAGGCGGACATTAAAAAAACGCCTCTAAGTTCTTTTTTTATCAAGTATCTTAATTTGATTTGTGCAAGCGGTGAAACAAAGGGACAATTGTATATGCAAAATATATAATTGTTTATTATAAAAACCAAGAATACAAAAGCAATACAACTGCAAAACAAATGATGAAGTTACAAAGTAACACCCAAAATGTACCACACGGTGGTGCTAATACACCCCTATCTGATCAGCACAGTATGATTTAATGATTTATGACAACCAGTGTCATATTTTTAACAAACTGACTCATATACCAAGTGAAACTTAGGATCTTCTGTTATCAAACAGGCTATAACAATAAAACACGGATTTACAGGAAAATAACTGTTATCCCTTGACTCTGTTTTCCTATGACCAATCAAAAATATATGATATTAATATGATACAATATTCAGCTCGGCAATCAGGCTAAGGAAAATAACTTTCCAAGGGTTTAGTCCTCTTTTCAAATAATGTCAGATCTTCCATTAACAATATGCATCTTTGCTAAGAGAATAATCAGCATTATGGAGGCACCTAAGACTATATATTCCCACAGTATGGGAACTCTTGGCCATGTACCGAGAGAAATATCTTATCAATATCATGAGTAGTAAACAAAATATACGTTACCGGGTCAAAGGTTAGACAGAGTTCAGATGGGACCAGTTCTGAAGAACTTTCCTAGTAATCCAAAAAGAATAATCCAAGTTTCTTCTGATAAAGGTTTTCTTTTTGATTGAATGAATGGATCAATGGATATATGGATCTTTTTTCCTCTCTCTCTAGTTCTCCCTTGCTACCCCGCACACGAGTAATTATTCCCCCCCTTATCTAAGAATCATCCCCTTTAGGTTAGGGATTCACAATCAGGTAAGGTGGGTGTACTTGCATGCTAATAACACCATGATGTCATATCAACTCCTGATATGGTAAAGAACAAATAATGAAATAATATAATATTGTCCATCTGCCTCCAGATGGCACTGCGGTATTGTAAATGAACATCACAACTTTAATCATTTAAAATTAAATATCTAATATGTTTTCAGGACCTTGTTGACCTTTCTATATAAATCATTGAGGAAGCTCTTTCCCTGACACTTTTAATTACCTATATCCTGGACTTGTTGGAGTTGACTGTCTTCTATCTTTTTGAAATATAGTTTGACTTTGGAACTTGTACATTTCACTTATCTACATCCATGAATAACTATTGTTTTGAAATAACATTTTCTCTTCTCAGAAAACTAATTAACATAAACTTACTTGTTTCTATACCTTCTACAATACCTTCTAAATGGTAAATACATGGTATGACATATATATAAATCGATACATTGTTACACATAGATAATACATTATATGAATTATTGATTAACATATATTGTAAACTAAATATACCATGCAGAGATATATATAATATAATTATGAATATATAAATTGAACTTCATATAGCAGGTGTGCCTCAAGGACATGAGACCTTATCAAGTAACCTTGTTCCCTCCAGACAGGCATGTCTTAGGGAGTTGACTTACTCCTTACAGATGGTCCCATATCTTTAGCAATAACTTTTAAACACAATGTCCGTTTATATTCACAATTATTTTTTATAAACTGAACTTGCCATGAACTCATCTTGGCTTCCTCAGCCACATAATAGAACTTTGGTTCAGGCTGATTTTATTCTTAAAGGCAATGAGATGAGCATACATTTTGATCATAATGTCATTAGATAATATTGTATACGTATGAAAATGTGTAAGACTCAATAACCAGTGTTCATTCTAGTCAACCAGGTGATTGGGTCGTGCTAAAGAAACATCCAAGGACGGGACTAGAGCTGAGATATCTTGGGCCATTCCAGGTGATGCTGATGACGCCAACCTCTCTGAAGTTCGAGGGACGAGACAACTAGATCCACACTGGTCACTGCAAGAAGCTGCTCAACTAAGTCAAAGAATGCAGAGTATCACTTTAGTTTATTTGTTACAAGGAGGCATTTGTTAATAGACTATATTAATATTAGCTCTGGCTCCTGCTCCTCGCTTGTTAATCCTGTATGGGTGTCCGGGTAGCTAGGCGACGCGTAGATGTGGGATCCTCCAGTTGTGAGGAAGGTATATGGTTATGCCTGGCTAGCAGACACCATTGACAAGGGTCAGGCCCCTACTGACAGGAACAGGGCAGGGGCGGAGCTATGACTAGTGAGAGTCAGAATCCTTTTTAAAACTTTGGGAGGTCTTGGGGCTCACTGGTTTTCCATTGGATCCGGGCAAAAGGAAATAGGACCTATACTTATGTTTTTTTGTTTCCATTCCTTCTATACGCCGGAGTGAGATGTTCCTGATGTCTAATCGACTGATATACCGAAGCCCGAACAGACAAGACGCCCTGAAGACCAAACCATGGACCATATGCAGAGGATCCCAAACCAGGCGGCGACCAACGCGAAACGCCACCTCCTAACTCCCCTCCCGAAGTAAAGAAGCTACGTGTCAAGATTGACATTCTGTTTTCCATCATCTGTTTTTTTTTTTATAGATTCAGGACTTTTCGTAGACAAGACTTTTTTTCAAAGAAGAAGATCAAGATTCGCCAAGGGGCACTGGGGAGCATATGACAAAGAGGAGGGACTGTTGTGGAAATTTTATTATGCGGACATTTTACTTTAGGATGTGTGTGAGTTTTTATAGATTGTCATCTGTCTCCCTGTGTCGGATTTAGCCAGAGAGCACTCTATAAGAGGGTACTTTGGCTGAAACGGTCAGTATGAGAACCAGTAGAATGATTTTTATTAGATACTGATCACTTCGGAGCAGTATTGAATAAGGTCCATGCTGACAGTGATGGGGGGAGGGCGGCCACCTGGCTGGTCGGGTAATGAGCATGACTCATCCTTCCTTATACAGGTGTGTCCATCGTCTGCCCAGCCACATTAATTGCCCCTCCCTGTCCTTTGATATGTCATCACTTCCTGTATCCTTGTCTTGGGCCAGCCCCTTTTACACTTTTTGTTAGTAAATAAAGGACACAGACTGGGCAAGGCGGGAGGAGTTGCTCAGAATTTCAATCAAGATGGTAGCAACTGGGTCTGTCTCTTACTGCAGCTGAGGGAAAATGGATTTACCTTTTTCCTTACACAAACTTTGATGCAAGCTGATTACAACTATTAATATTTCTATAACACCACTCACCTCATGGAAACGCTTGCATCAAGCATGCCGAAAACAAATTTTTGAAGTGATAAACAATAACGGCGGAGCTACTCATTACTGAGTTCATGTTTGGAAGTTGGATTTCTGTTTTGGGAGGGTTTATTTTTATTTTTGAGGTCCTAAACTTTTGATCAGCTGAAAAACAGCCTGTTTCAGTTTATTCGTTGTTTTTATTAAATTGAATGTTCAAAAAATGTTTTGTCTCACTCCCATTTCTTTTTGCTGCATGTTGAAGCTCTACTTCGAACCTTGTTAAGATCCAGCCATGCTAAATATGATTTTTTTTTGCCATTTTTTAAGTGGTCTTAAACTTTTGATCAGGACTGTATTATGTACTGATTTGCTTTCTCTCCAACCTGCGCTTGCTTTCTGGCCTTTGTTGTGCTTTCTCCCCGGTGCATGGCCCATCATCCCCATGGTGCATTTAGAAAACACATCTCACAAACAAATAGTGACAAATAGATTAACAATTAGATAATAAACTCAGTATGGGTACGGTTTATTAAGAAAGGAATGAGAAATAGACACTCAAAAATATGTTCTATGTTCCAATAGTTATAATAGTGAGTAATAATAATCAAAATGGAGTGTTCTAATTATGATGGTGAATTGTTGTCATTTTGTCTCTATATTTATTGATGTATTCAATGCACAAACTGTACATTTCCCTTATGTATTTTTTACCCTATATATGATGATGGATTGGCTTTAATTGTCTAGATTGTTAATTTTATTTTGTTATTATTTGAGTAACTAATTATGTTTTGGTATTACATGTATAGCACTATTGTGAATTCACATGCTATGTTAACATAATGGTATCACAGGCTTATGATTTTTATTATCTCTATATTATTCTTTTTGCACCGGAACCTACTTTGTCATGCTGGGTTTCGGTTATCCAATTGGGGATGTTATGTGTGCGGACTGGCGCTCTGTGGCTTTGGTGAGGCCGTGACATGTTTCCGCCTTTTGGAACGCATCGCGGCGTCAACTTCCGCCCTGACGCCATCTTGCGCATGCGCGTTTGCCTTTTCAACACGCCGGCTTTCACCGGCGCCTTCATCCACGCTTGGACCATGCACCAGGGAGAACCCAGGTATTACCCATGTATGCCTTCCCTATCCCCTCCCCTTCTTGACCGTTACATAGATTTGACCACAGTTGTGATTGATGATTAGTTTGATAAGATATATAATGCTGAAACACAAATGAACATTCATATGAACCTTTGAGGAAGCTAGCATATGCTCTGGCGATTTGCGTGAGGGTTTTCTTCCCTCACGTGTGCTTTCATTTTCCATGTACCACCGCTGTCTTTACTATAAGTATATTATTAGATGGATTTATGTATATGCATGCCACATTTGTTATACCTATTTATTTATATTTATTGCCAGGTGGTGGCATTGGATGTATTATGTACATGATTTTACCCACTAGTGGGTTTCTATCCATGATGAATTGATATGTTTTTAATCAGTGTGTTTCAATAAATTGATTTTTATCTCCAGAGGTGCGGCCTAGTTGTGTTTATGGTTGTCTTTTTTTATACCAAGGCCTGCACTCATTTACTAAATTCATAGGTGTGCTCCCTGTTTGTTTACATTTTTTACAGGAAGAGGGGATGCATGTATGCACATATGGATGCAAGTGCACGCATAGTTATGGGGTTTTCTTCCATTACATTTCTATTTGTATTTGTAATTATTTTTATCTTTATCTTTAGGAATGTGTTTAGTAGGCAAACATATACAAGTAGATTAAAAGGTGGATTTAAACATATTAATGTATTTTGGACAGTATTTACATATGTCTCTGGTCCCTATATAATATTTGTGCCTATATTAGGGAGAACATAAAGAAATTCTGTCCGTTTTTATTTTTTTATGGCATTGACCATGCAGGATTAGTAAACATGATCCTTTTATAGATCAGGTTGTTATGAATGTGGTGACATTTTATTTTTTTAATCAATTACATATAAATGAGCAAATATGGGAAAAGGCAATTTTTTTACTGTTTTTATTTTTACACTTTTTTTCCTTTTTTTGTTCATGAAGAGCCAGTGGGGCTGCTGGCTGTACTATACTCTGCTATACTCTTTTATGGCACTGACACTAAGTCTGACCAGACCCTGCAGGGTCTGTTAGGCTTAAATACATGGCAAGCCTAGATGCCTTTGAAAGGCATCCAGTTGCCATGGCAACCACCGGTCCCCTGCCATTGCAGCTCTGCAGCCAAATGGAGGAGAAGGAGCTATCCCTCCCTCTGTTAACCCCATTGATGCTGCAGGTGGCTACAGACCATGGCATCTAAGGGATTACACATTCAGGATCTGTGGCAGTGCAGCTAACACTTGCTGCTGAGGACGGCAGTTCTGTTCCTGAGTCGCCGCTATCGCAGACTAGCGGCATAGGTTGCGTCTGGGGCACAGAGGGAGTCATGCCTGATTTTAGGCTCTGATCTCCAGAGTGGAGATCAGAGCCTGAAACCAGAATTTTCCCCTTACCTCCATGACGGCACCTGAACCATGAGATCATTCTCCTCTTTCTAGCAGGGACAGGAAGCTTCAAAAGGGCCCACCTCCATACAATTCCCAGTGTCTTCCTGTTCGTGCCAGGCGGAGGAGCAGCAGGAGTTCCCGTGCCATGGTACAGGGTTTTTTCACTATGAGAAGCTCAGGACAAGTTGTGTCCGCATTTGCGGATGTCTAGGGCTTACCTTGGGCAAGTAAGTTGCGTACATGTGCATCAGTGTTTCCAGATTCTATTGGCTGCCCGGCGGGTAATGTCATTTGGGGTCCTGATGGAGCTGTCCTGGGTGAATGCCTGCTGGGTGACATTGGGAACAAGCTCCCATGATTGGCCATAAAAACTGTCGCGCTGGTCAAGGCGGATGTCGCCCTCTGACTAGCAGTTTCCTGCAGTCCTCAGTCCCAGCTCTCCTGGAAAGGATGGAACCGGGGGAATGTGTGGAGCAGCCTGTCAGCCTGACAGTGAGTGCATTAAAGGCAGCAGAGGTCGTGAGTGCTAGACTGCAGAAGTTATTTTAATGTGCCTTTTCTCTCTTTTTCTGTATGTTAAGAATGACAAGGATGTGACTGTTAGGCCCCTTTCACACGGGTGAGAATTCTGCGCGGGTGCAATGCGTGAGGTGAACGCATTGTACCCGCACTGAATCCGGACCCATTCACTTCAATGGGGCTGTTCAGATGAGCAGTGATTTTCATGCATCACTTGTGCATTTCGTGAAAATCGCAGCATGTTCTATAGTCAGTGTTTTTCACGCAACGCAGGCCCCAAACTTGTAAAAGAGCGGGATCTTGACATAGGGGCCACTTAATATGGTGGAGTTGGTAATCTCTGTAATGGGGACAGCCCTTTGTTCGGATTTTCTTCCTTTGAGGGATATCTGGCTATCACAGTGTTAAAGACCCATAACTGGGGCTCCACAACTATTTTGCATATTGCTGTTTCCCAGGGAGCTTTGCACTTTGGATTGCTGCGTCGAGACTCTTAAATGAGGCTCCACAGTGTTTTCTGTAGCTGGTCTCCCTAAGATTAGCCCTTGTTTTGTTTGAGACCTCTTAAGAAGCATATGTTGCAACATTGGGACCGGAGACAAGAGTCGTTGGACAAGTTGATAATAATTCCGGAGGATATCATTTTATTTTTGGGTTGGTGGGAAACAAGACACAATCTCTAAACTGGAGTTCCATGGGTTGTGAGGAATCCGTTAATTCTTACCTCGGATGCCAGCCTCTGGGGTTAAGGGGCTCATCTATGGGGTCTGTCAATCCAGGGGGAATGGTCACAGGCACTGAGGAAGCAGTCATCCAACTACAGAGAACTAAGGGCTGTTTGGGAATCCCTGACTTACTTCATGGAAGAGCTGAGGGGGTTCAATGTTCAAATCAGATCGGACAACAAGACAGTAATGGCATACATGAAACATCAGGGAGGTACAAGAGAGCAAAATTCTACAGTCCCTAACCAACAGGATTTTTTTTATGGGCAGAAAAAAAAAATGTCAACTCCCTGTCAGCAGTCTTCTTAAAGGGAACTCAAAATATGAAGCCAGATTTTTTTAAGCCAGAGAAAGCTGTATCCACGGGAGGGGCATCTGAAAGAGGAAAAATTCAACTCTCTATTCCAGAGATGGGGGTTACTACAAATAGATCTATTTGCAAACAAAAACAACGCAAAGGTACCAATCTATTACTCCTTGGATCTAAGGGACAAAGAGTGCATGAGAATTATGTGATAAGTGGTCAAAATTAAAACTTAACATTTAATTGAAATATTTAGAAAATTGGTCCCAAGATATAGAGATACATTAACATAAACAAGAAGCAACGCGGCGGGTTGCCAAACAGAAGAAACTGGTACCCAGAACCAAGTCATACACTAAAAAGAGATGCTCGGTGGCACCAGAATGATAACCGGTTGGTCCTACCACTCAGATGAAAGGCTTCTGGATCCACAATTGTCCGGCTGGTGTTGATAGATGTGCACACCGTTGCTATGGCAATTGCGTAACACAGGGTGGTCTGTAGTGCTGGCTGGCTCTAGTAATGCCCTAGAGCCCTACACTGGCCTATGTGACCGGATAGCGGTGACCCGCCACCAGTCACCTACAGGAACCTCACCCTGGAATTTGTGCGCCCTAGAAGGCCCTCGCTTACCTGATCCCTACATGCACGTTTCGCTGAAAAAGATGAGTAACAGGCTCCATCAGGGGAAACACGGTCTTCTTGGGCTGAACATGTGCAGGGTGCACTGACAGAGATGTCAAATGTGCGCTCTGCACAGAGACAAACTTTCACCACGATCCAGATATGGATCAACTTGGGCTGGTTAGCTATGAGGGAAGAGGGGGGTCAAGATGTAGAGCCCCTCTCCTAATAACTATCTGAGACGCCTGGGCTGATGTAGCCTGAGTAGCACCTAGAAATCGCTACCTTTTGAAAAGAGAGCCAGCCTCAGAATGAGGCTTGGCTAAGACACGCCTGCCTCATTCGGAGTAAGCGGTGCACGCCCGCGCATGCGCAGAGCAATACATCGCATAGAAGGAGGAAGGCAGGGGAGCGGACGTGAATAGCAGCGATGACGTCATTGCGTCCTATCACGCTGATACACGCGAGATCACATGACGGTTGCCAGGCGAACGGGACGCCATTCCCAGGCACCGTCGGACCACGCAGCTCCTGATATGCAGCTGCGCACAATATGAATACGGTATTTAATGGCACAAAATTAATATAAGAATCAAGACTATGTTGGCGTTACACGGACACATATAGGGGGCATAGGGAAGAATGGAAGTAAAAAAGAAGGGCAGGGGAACAGGGAGGGGACGGGAAAAGAATAATCATAGAAGATCATAAGAAAATCAATGCAGTTATAAATGTAAAAAAGACAGTGGACAAATCACCAGTGTGCTAGATAAAACAGCTATAATTGAGCTGTTCATTAAGGCCCGTGGGTGAGACTGTGGCCAGAGTGTAGATCCAGCGGGATTCTCTCTGTAATAACACGCGGTCCCAGTCTCCACCACGGGCCGAACGCGCAGCTTTCTCAATTCCAATAGCCCGAAGGCAGTTTGGATTCCCCTGGTGATGATCATGTACATGCTTAGACACTGTTGTGTCCCTGTTATTGGCAATGTCGCCAAGATGCTCGCCAAGGCGCCTGCGCAGCTCACATTTCGTTTTTCCCACATATTCCAGACCGCAATCGCAGGTGATCTTATAGATGACGCCCTGCATCTTGCAATTGATGAAATCCCTGATGGGGAAAGTTTTTGACAGATTCGAGCTGAAAAAGGTTTTACCAGGTTGGATGAAACAACAGGCTACACAACCACTACACCTGAAACAGCCCGTGGGCCTGCGATCGAGCCAGGTGCCTTGCCTAGGGACTGGTGTAAAGTGGCTGTGCACGAGAAGGTCCTTCAAATTGCTACCCCTTATGAACGTTATCTGGGGGTAGTCGTGCACGGCTTCCTTGATATCGGGGTCCATCATCAAGATGGGCCAGTGTTTATTGAGGATCCCTCGTATCCTGTCGGCACAACCATCAAAGGTGCCTAACAATCGGATCTTCTGGTCCTGAGGCAATCTTACCCTGGGCACCAGGAGGTCCGAACGAGCCGTGTCGGCCGCCCTATGATAGGCCTGCCTGAGTACATTGTCAGGATACCCCCTGTTGAGAAATCTGGTCCTTAGTTCATTAGCCCTTTTCTTAAATTCGGATCCCTCGGAGCAGTTGCGCCTAAGGCGCAGATACTGACCACACGGAATGCCCCTCTTCATTGGGGTAGGGTGGCTGCTGCTCCAGTGAAGGACCGAAATGGTGGAAGTAGGCTTCCTAAAGATTGTTGTAGAAAGTTCATCACTGCCCTTCCTAGATATAGAAATATCGAGGAACGGGAGGCTAACTGGATCCGATTTGTGTGTGAAGTTTTTCGACAAAATCACAGAAAGACAATTTGGAGTCATTCCAGATGAGGAAGACGTCGTCAATGTAACGGTACTTGACGACATCTCCTCAGAGAACACGCAGGTAGACTCCCACCAGCCCAGGAGCAGGTTGGCGTACGTCGGCGCACAGGAACAACCCATCGCCGTGCCCCTGAGCTGGTGGTAGAGTCTCGGCCCAAAATAGAAAAAAATTATGCGTCAAAAGATACTCCAGGAGTCTCAGGACGAAGGTGTTATGCTGAGAAAATTGACAGCCCCTCATACTCAAATAGTGTCCAACTGCCTGGAGACCGGCTTGATGGGGGATAGACGAGTACAAAGCCTCGACATCGATGCTACCCAGAATGGCCTGTGGTTCAATACTCACGCCATCACACCATCACTCTCTTCAGCAGGTCCATGGTGTCCCTGACATAAGATGGCAGGGACACCACGAAGGGCATAAGGACTTTATCAATATAAATACCCAGGTTTTGGCTCATACAGACAACACCCGAAACAATTGGCCTACCTTTGAGGGGAGTTGTCCCCTTATGCACCTTTGGTAGGCTATAAAAGGTAGCAATTACCGGATGTTTGGGATACAAAAAGTCCAGTTCTTCCGCGGAAATAAGTTTCTTGGTTTTAGCATCCTGCAAGATATCCAAAAGTTCAACTAAATATGAGTCTGTTGGATTATATGACAAGACTTCATAGCTTTTTTTTTTGTCCTGGAGGATCTGTTCGCACATACCCCTATAATCGGCCGTATCCAGGATCACCGTGTTACCCCCTTTATCCGAGGGTTTAACGGTGATCGTGTTCCTAGGGGCCTAAGGATTCTAATTACTCCTGTCAGTCGACAGAGAAGTCCCGACTTTAGTAACTGTTGGGAACAATTAGCCACCACCAGCTCCCTCCAGTTCATGGCATTGTTGTTGGAGGAGGAGAAGCTCAATCTTGAGAGTCTGGGGGAGAGATTAAAGGTTCAGATTGAAGTCACCAAAACCTTTACCCAGGATCCTGACTTTAATAACAAAGAAAAATTGCTGCAGTCTTCCATAGAGAAGAATCAGTTTTATCTCAGGGAAAGGAAGCACCGGCAATTCACCACGGACCTTGCCGAGTTTAAAGATAAAGTCACTCTCAGGGAGGTGGCCTCCAAATTATCTACCACGGAGACTGACCTCTCTGATAGCGAAGGAGAGCAAACCAGCACAGTGTCAAGGAGGAAGACTCAGTCTAGGAGGGGCAGGGGACGGGGAGGTAGGGGAAGGGGTCAACCCCAGAGTTTTTTAGATTAGGCAACCCCCTATCCATTGAGAAACAGGTCGAAGACTCGGGACCAGCAGGCCCCCAGGTAATAAATCTGTCTAAAAGAGTACTAAACAACACTGAAATGTCTGTTCTGAGTAAGGGTTTATCTTTCGTCCCAACACGCCGTTTTGACGCCTTTACCTGGACTAAGGATTTACATTTGTTCATTAGGAAACTTAGGTGGCGCAAATTTTTTAGACACAAGGATGAACGGCAGTGTCAGGAATTGGGGATTCCCTTAAATATTTAATCTGATGTTAGGCTGCTGTACAATTTGGATGAATTAGATGGAGGTTTTTCTGGTCTGGGTCCTTTTACGACCCTTAAGAACAAAAGTACCAGGATGCCCCCCTCTGGTGATATATCATGCTTGGATATTTTTCTCCAACTTGTGACAGCAGACCTCAAACACATTACATCTCTCCCCTCTTGCAACAATTGCACTAGGGAAGAATGGGAAGCCATTACTTCACTCAAGAACGATTCCACGATCACCGTTAAACCCTCGGATAAAGGGGGTAACACGGCGATCCTGGATACGGCCGATTATAGGGGTATGTGCGAACAGATCCTCCAGGACAAAAAAAAAGCTATGAAGTCTTGTCATATAATCCAACAGACTCATATTTAGTTGAACTTTTGGATATCTTGCAGGATGCTAAAACCAAGAAACTTATTTCCGCGGAAGAACTGGACTTTTTGTATCCCAAACATCCGGTAATTGCTACCTTTTATAGCCTACCAAAGGTGCATAAGGGGACAACTCCCCTCAAAGGTAGGCCAATTGTTTCGGGTGTTGGCTGTATCAGCCAAAACCTGGGTATTTATATTGATAAAGTCCTTATGCCCTTCGTGGTGTCCCTGCCATCTTATGTCAGGGACACCATGGACCTGCTGAAGAGACTTGATGGCGCGAGTATTGAACCACAGGCCATTCTGGGTAGCATCGATGTCGAGTCTTTGTACTCGTCTATCCCCCATCAAGCCGGTCTCCAGGCAGTTGGACACTATTTGAGTATGAGGGGCTGTCAATTTTCTCAGCATAACACCTTCATCCTGAGACTCCTGGAGTATCTGTTGACGCATAATTTTTTCTATTTTGGGCCGAGACTCTACCACCAGCTCAGGGGCACGGCGATGGGTTGTTCCTGTGCGCCGACGTACGCCAACCTGCTCCTGGGCTGGTGGGAGTCTACCTGCGTGTTCTCTGAGGAGATGTCGTCAAGAACCGTTACATTGAAGACGTCTTCCTCATCTGGAATGACTCCAAATTGTCTTTCTGTGATTTTGTCGAAAAACTTAATCGCAACGACATAGGCCTGAGGATCACACACGAATCGGATCCAGTTAGCCTCCCGTTCCTCGATATTTCTATATCTAGGAAGGGCAGTGATGAACTTTTTACAACTATGTTTAGGAAGCCTACTTCCACCAATTCGGTCCTTCACTGAAGCAGCAGCCACCCTACCCCCCTGAAGAGGGGCATTCCGTGTGGTCAGTATCTGCGCCTTAGGCGCAACTGCTCCGAGGGATCCGAATTTAAGAAAAGGGCTAATGAACTAAGGACCTGATTTTTCAACAGGGGGTATCCTGACAATGTACTCAGGCAGGCCTATCATAGGGCGGCCGACACGGCTCGTTCGGACCTCCTGGTGCCCAGGGTAAGATTGCCTCAGGACCAGAAGATCCGATTGTTAGGCACCTTTGATGGTTGTGCCGACAGGATACGAGGGATCCTCAATAAACACTGGCCCATCTTGATGATGGACCCCGATATCAAGGAAGCCGTGCACGACTACCCCCAGATAACGTTTATACGGGGTAGCAATTTGAAGGACCTTCTCGTGCACAGCCACTTTACACCAGTCCCTAGGCAAGGCACCTGGCTCGATCGCAGGCCCACGGGCTGTTTCAGGTGTAGTGGTTGTGTAGCCTGTCGTTTCATCCAACCTGGTAAAACCTTTTTCAGCTCGAATCTGTCAAAAACTTTCCCCAACAGGGATTTCATCAATTGCAAGATGCAGAGCGTCATCTATAAGATCACCTGCGATTGCGGTCTGGAATATGTGGGAAAAACGAAACGTGAGCTGCGCAGGCGCCTTGGCGAGCATCTTGGCGACATTGCCAATAACAGGGACACAACAGTGTCTAAGCATGTACATGATCATCACCAGGGGAATCCAAACTGCCTTCGGGATATTGGAATTGAGAAAGTTGCGCGTTCGGCCCGTGGTGGAGACTGGGACCGCGTGTTATTACAGAGAGAATCCCGCTGGATCTACACTCTGGCCACAGTCTCACCCACGGGCCTTAATGAACAGCTCAATTATAGCTGCTTTATCTAGCACACTGGTGATTTGTCCACTGTCTTTTTACATTATAACTGCATTGATTTTCTTATGATCTTCTATGATTATTCTTTTCCCGTCCCCTCCCTGTTCCCTGCCCTTCTTTTTTATTTCCATTCTTCCCTATGCCCCCTATATGTGTCCGTGTAACGCCAACATAGTCTTGATTCTTATATTAATTTTGTGCCATTAAATACCGTATTCATATTGTGCGCAGCTGCATATCAGGAGCTGCGTGGTCCGACGGTGCCTGGGAATGGCGTCCCGTTCACCTGGCAACCGTCATGTGATCTCGCGTGATAGGACGTGATGACGTCATCGCTGCTATTCACGTCCGCTCCCCTGCCTTCCTCCTTCTATGCGATGTATCGCTCTGCGCATGTGCGGGCGTGCACCGCTTACTCCGAATGAGGCAGGCGTGTCTTAGCCAAGCCTCATTCTGAGGCTGGCTCTCTTTTCAAAAGGTAGCGATTTCTAGGTGCTACTCAGGCTACATCAGCCCAGGCGTCTCAGATAGTTATTAGGAGAGGGGCTCTACATCTTGACCCCCCTCTTCCCTCATAGCTAACCAGCCCAAGTTGATCCATATCTGGATTGTGGTGAAAGTTTGTCTCTGTGCAGAGCGCACATTTGACATCTCTGTCAGTGCACCCTGCACATGTTCAGCCCAAGCAGACCGTGTTTCCCCTGATGGAGCCTGTTACTCATCTTTTTCAGTGAAACGTGCATGTAGGGATCAGGTAAGCGAGGGCCTTCTAGGGTGCACAAATTCCAGGGTGAGGTTCCTGTAGGTGACTGGTGGCGGGTCACCGCTATCCGGTCACATAGGCCAGTGTAGGGCTCTAGGGCATTTCTAGGGCCAGCCAGCACTACAGACCACCCTGTGTTACGCAATTGCCATAGCAACGGTGTGCACATCTATCAACACCAGCCGGACAATTGTGGATCCAGAAGCCTTTCATCTGAGTGGTAGGACCAACCGGTTATCATTCTGGTGCCACCGAGCATCTCTTTTTAGTGTATGACTTGGTTCTGGGTACCAGTTTCTTCTGTTTGGCAACCCGCCGCGTTGCTTCTTGTTTATGTTAATGTATCTCTATATCTTGGGACCAATTTTCTAAATATTTCAATTAAATGTTAAGTTTTAATTTTGACCACTTATCAAATAATTCTTCTGTTTGACTCAAGTGGTCGTCCATAATTATCTAAATTTGTTATTTGTGTACAAAGAGTGCAGGAACAGATGCCAGATGCACTAGCGATTCAGTGGAATTTCAATCTATCATATTGCTTTCCACTGCTGCCTCTAATACCGAGAGTCTTAAGAAAAATACGAGAAGACAGGGCAAACATTATTCTAATAGCACCAGACTGGCCGAGAAAGTCATGGTACCCGCTCCTGTCAAGAATGTCCAAAGAAGAACCCCTGGGTTTTGCCGTGGTCCCAGGACCTTCTAATGCAGGGCCCAGTTTCTCATCCAAAAGTGGCAAGTCTGGATCCTGAAAAGTTAATTCTTACATCCAAGGGCCTTTCAGATTCTGTGGTTAGCATTATGTTAGCCCTCATCAAAACCGATGACTGGGAAATGTTTATGCAAAATGTTGCAGACAAGGGGACATTCAGCACTATAATTTGTGACAAAATCACAGGTTCACTCAAATTTCGAACACAAAATCGATCAAATTTTCTTCTCTTATATATTTTTCTTATGGGTTTGCTTCATGAATGCTCTTGGTTTTGCGTAATCATTTCCCAGTCATCGATTTTAATGAGGGCTGGGGAGATATTGCAGAGGCAGGCATTAAATGCATAGCGAGGAAAGCACCGACTATTGGACAAAAAGTAAGTCCTAGCTTATTTTCGGAGAACGCTGTGAACCAGTTTGGCCGACTACAAAGGGCAATTTCAAATGTGGAAGCAAAAAGTGTATCTGCTGTTCTCATATGTCAGTTACTAAAAACATTGTATCTACTTCGAATGGCAGTACACATAAACTGCGACAATATATTAATTGCAATACAGAATATGTTGTGTATGTCATTGTTATGGACTATTGATACAAAATGGATACTTGCTTGTTATGCTAAGATGGCGGCCAGGCATTCAGCCTACACCTATAAACTAGAATCTTACTTTGTGTTTTTATCATCTGTTTCTTTGTGGTTTCCGTTCAGCTCAAGCAAGCAGCTACAAAGAAAGAAGTAGGTTTCACCCAGGAGCAAGGGGGGAGTGAGGAGGAATTTCCTCTGGCCGTCAAGGTTACAGAAAAGTAGAGAGTTCATAGCCAATAGAAAATATATACTTTATCTTTCACCCCCCTCCCACTCCTTCCTCTCATGAAACCCATGTTGTTTTCAGAAATAAACCAGAGATACTGATTAACTCCATGTAGTGAGTTGTCTGTCTGATCTCTCCGTGCACGTATCTTAATTAATTTGGAGCAGTACATCAAATCAAACTGGCAGTTTGGCCAGAACCAGAACAATTTTGGCGCCAATCGTGGGGCTCGAGGATTGGACCCTCTGTTCCCGTACCCCCAGAGACCAGACGAGGAGAGGCGCACTAACGGACACCGGGATCGCAACCCGTGATATGAGGTAGGAAAATTGAGTCATCTTGCCTATAAAGTGTCCCCTGGTGTAGCCTCTTGGTGTTCGTCTGAGGGAGGGGTGCGGAAGCAGTCTGGGACGTCCTCGAGGGCATGAAAGTAAGAACCCCATATGTTTTTTTAAAGTCTTGATGTACTGTGTTGTGCCTATAAGTTGTGAAGACCCTGTTGACAAGTATCACTGACTGGAGACACGGAGTTCTCCTATGTGCCTGTATCGGAGTTCAGCCCGGTGTCTGACTCGAATCTCCATAAAGGGGATGATCACAGATGGGTGGAGAGCGGTTCGCGGTAGCCCAGAGTGTGCTGACCGGGACTCAAAGGTCTTCACGTCCAGTGATTACTCTATGCAGAGGTCTTTAGGCGGCTTCAGTAGGTACGAGAGATAATGGGAAATGAGGAAAGTGTCCCGAAGGGTTACTGTTCACCTGAACAGTACGTGGCGGACAGGAGAGGCAAATGTTTCATAAAAGGATTAAGTAAGTTGGAGAAGAGTTAAAGGTGTCTGTAAAGGAGGCATCCTATGTAGTGCTACCTGGCAAGTGTTGTTAAACGAGAAGAGAGGGAAGTTAGAAGATGATAAATTGACAGACATGGTCCGTGTGTGGTTGGACTGTAGTAAAGAATTTGAACAGACTGGGGGGAACTAAATTTTGATGAGAAAAGACAGAGATATTTCTGTAAGCCTGGTGTTGCATTGATACATGAATTGCCACCACCCTATAATGGCGCCGGGAAGAAAGCAGGTGGGTGGACCTGCAAAACATGTGGTCAACAGAATCCCTCCTCCCGTGATACGTGCCTTCCCTGTGGGGTTCCCCACCCACAAAACCACACCTTGGTAACTACTCCCCGGCACGTCCCATCACTTCCAGTGTTAGCTACAGCGCCATCTTGTCCCCAGGCAACGCCCATGAACGGACCTTTAATATCATTCGGTCCGGACCCCCCCGTCACTCCTATGTCACCCTTGTCCCTTCCTACTACCTTGTACCCCATGGTTAACCCGGACGGTACATTCATGCTACCCCACTCACCTGCCACCCTTACTCCTATAATGGTAGGGGGGCAACCTGATGAAGCAGAACAGGGGGATGCAGACGGTGCTGCAGAATCCACAATGGGCATACAAAATGCACCGGGTAATATGCAGACTCCTTCGCGGGGTACCCCGACAGACTACGGTGATCAACCAACTTTACCCCTGGCACCACAGTGGACTGTACCCATGACCGTGCGCCCATCACGACGTTCACAAGATCAAATACTGCAGGGTCAGATTACAGAGTTACAAAAGAACTTACAGAAAATTGAGCAGGGAAACCTTGAGACACTGAAAGAAGCCCTAGCACTTAACCGGCCACAGGTACCACCAAAATATGTGTCTTTCACCCCACAACAGTTATTCACCATAGTGAATTTACTGCCTGACCCTGAGACGCATCCCATGCCCTTTTTCAGGAAACTGTCCCAAGTGCATCAAACCTATGGGTGCACATGGTCGGACCTGCAAAGTATAGTGGAAAACAAGACAGGTGAATACTCCACACTGATAATGGATCAAATCCACATCCCTGAACTTAAAGGTGCTAACTTTGACCCCCGGGATCATGAGTCTGGAGAATTCTTTATAGAACAACTACAGAAATGGACAAAAGCTAAAATAGCAGATCATTTCACCACATTGCAGGACAGCTGCGGGGGATCAGTTGACCCCCACCTTTTTTCTTTTCACAGAAATGTTAGTTTCTGCTGTGTTAGTTTAAGCTCCTCTTTCTGATAAGAAACTGTCTCGCTTCTTGGTCTTTGCGGTTTTCACTCAAATTATGTGACACCCACGGCTGCCGGATGTCTGACAATAAAATTCTGCACTGATTCATATGAGCAAGGGGATTCGCTGCAAACCATTTTGCACCTCATCCCCAATACTCTCTGGGCCAGAGGACCCCAGGATATTGGATACCTCAGTGTCCCACCAGTCACTGTGACCCTGAAGGACCCCAAAGTCCTACCATACAGAGAGACTGGACCCAGTAGCCAGAGAAGCCCCTTCCTGTGTCAGAGCTATCCATGCTGCCAGCTCTCTTCTAAACGTCACATCTGACGTTGTGCTGGGTCATCCCCTCACTATTCTGGCTCCCCATGACATTTCTGCCATCCTCCAGCAGACTCAACCTAAACACCTCACTGCACAGCGCCACCTCCGGCTTCAGTGTAGTTTGCTTCTGCCAGATAATGTCACCATTCAGAGGTGCCACATCCTCAATCCTGCTGCACTCCTTCCTCTTCCAAGGGGGGAGTATAATGGAGATTCTGAAGATTTTATTGATCTACAGGCACACTCGAGCTGACACCTACCTCTGAAGCCAGAGGAAAGACCCTAGCTGATCAAGCAGCAAAGCAAGTAGCAGTGAAAGAGGAAGAAGAACAGCCCTCACAAGTCTTGATAGCAACGGAGTCCACAACAGACCTAACACAGAAATCAAAAGAGGTCTCCTGGGACCTGCTAGTCCAGTTACAGAAACAGGCCACGCCACAAGAAAAATTGGATTGGCTAAAAGAGTCAGCCCAAGAAGAGAAAGAATCTGGACTGTGGACCCAAGGAAAGAGAGCATCTCTGCCCAAAGCTCTCTATCCTCTGATAGCTTCAATAGCTCATGGGCCCACCCACCAATCTAAGACCATCATGAAAGAACTAATAGACAATGGCCCCAGGTATAACCCCTGTCCTGGTGAGGCATACTCAGTCTTGCCTCATCTGTGCGCAGTGCAACCCGGGAAGACCTGAGCCTACACCAACCAAATGTCTCCCCAAAGCCCAGTACCCGTTCCAACGGATTCAAATTGACCACATCCAGATGCCAATGTGCCAAGGGTTTCAATATGTGCTAGTAGTGATAGACTTGTTCTCTGGGTGGCCAGAAGCCTACCCCGTCCGAAACCAGACAGCAACCACTACTGCAAAAAAACTGATGCAGGAGCTTGTCTGTAGGTTCGGAGTACCTGAGGTCATTGAGAGTGATCAGGGCCCAGCATTCACTGCTAGATTAACCCAAGAAGTCTGGAAGATGGTAGGGTCACACTTAGCCTATCACACACCCTACAGACCCCAAAGCAGCGACAAAGTCAAATGACTGAACGGGGTACTGAAGTCCAAGATGCTGAAAATGACTGGGGAGACAGGGCTCAGTTGGGTACAATGCCTGCCAATAGCACTATTTTCAGTTAGACACACCCCTAGGCCTCCACACCAAATTTTGTTTAGGACACGGCCTAGGATGGGACAGTACTTCCCACAGTAATTGCAAATGCATTATGAATCTATTGCTAAATATGTGATTGCCCTGAGTAAACAATTGTCTAACATACATGCACAAGTTTTCTCTTCCATTCCAGATCCTGACTCCCTAGAGGGAATACACACTCTCAAACCTGGAGAGTGGGTGGTGGTCAAGAAACACATCAGAAACACCCTCGAACCACGATACAAGGGGCCTTACCAGATGTTGCTGACTACCCCGACCTCTGTGAAACTCGGAGGGAGGCTTACCTGGATCCACGCCTCACATTGTAAAAGAGTAAAGGCTGTCCCGACGACCCTGGAACAATAAGCCATGAGGATTCACATACTGATCATGACTTTGACTGTAGGCATATCAGCAGTGTTCACATCACTGGGTGATGAATGGGACAATTCACTGACATGGCACCATCAAATTCTAGTCCAGGGGTTGAGACACTCAGAGATTGTTGGATCTGTACCCACAGTCCCTTGAGCTCAGCCAGTATGCCTTATGTTGCAATTCCCTTGGAACTTTCTGAACTGATTGACCTGTCTAATTCTACCATCTTTCTCACTAGCATACACCAAGTAAAATCCAGTACAAACAAGGACAGGGAAGTAGCCTTACCTGTTGCAGGGTGGGCAGATGCCCCATGGCTCATGATAAACAGATCAGGACCCTCGGTAGATTATAGCTCCACTCCTTGGCAAGAGGGACACTGGGCTAATGTCACATGTTTTCCTAGCTGGACGCACTGATATTGTCTCCAAGTACAAACCAAAGGTATGACATTTAGTCCACACATACACTCAGGTTGCAATGATTCAAAAACAGACAGCCACGTGCAGTGTATTGGTGTAGATGCTGAGAACGGAAAGGATCTGCCCTGTAACAACCGTACTGTACAGGATCTCCGGACAGGTATATTAGCTAACGACACCGAAAGTCAGTCAAAAGGATATGAGTTAGCGAAAGGGACACAATTAGCCAAACTAATTACCCGATTATTCAATGGCACAGCAGTGGCAGTTCCAGACGACATATACTTAGTTGGTGGACACAAAGCGTACAAATGGTTATCCCAGAATGTCACAGGACTGTGCACCATCGCCAGGCTTACTCCTGCCACCTTTATAGTACCACACTCTGAAATTGGCATAAATGCAGTACCTAAACACACCTTGTATCATAGGGCCAAAGATAACACACCCAGACCAAATGGCAAGCCACATGTAGTAGAGATGAGCATTACCAACAAAATTGTTAGTTCCATCTTCATATATCCCATGATAGTGCAGATGTGGGATCATCTGGTAGTAGCAACAGACTACCTGGATGACCAAATATGGGAAGTGATGAGACTTATGAATATCTCAAACATTGTGCAAAACCAGTTAATCATTGTCACCAACCAACACATATTAGTTCTAGATTATGTTACAGCTAAAGATGGAGGTATGTGCCAGGTTGTGGGACCCTCTTGTTGCCATTACATAGACCCGCAGGGTAATTTGCAAGTTAAGGTGGGTATAGAGGAAATGGCGGATTTAAGAGATAAATGGCTGGACGCACATAAAGCTGGTAAAGATACATGGTGGTCTGATACCTTCTCTTCCCTTAACCCCAATAACTGGTTCAAAGGTATTGGGGGTTGGCTCATGGGAATTGTCCAGGTAATATTGCAGGTAGCCCTAATAATATTGGTGATATATGTAGTGATTAAGCTCGTTCTTATTTGTGTGACCCGCTTTTCAAAAAGAATGAAGAAAACTGATGAACGACCTATTATGCTCCTCTACGATGAGGAAGGACAGAAGGAAACATCGCTCCACACAGCTCCCCCTCCTCACAATGATGCCTGGCTGAGATAGGGTGAGATGAATCCCAGGGTATTACCACAAGTCCGAGCAACCGGGAGCCTACCTATAAGGGGTAGGTTATCGCCACTGCGGGTGAAGAGGATACGAATGGTATGCCCAGGGGATTCGCTAGGCAAAGGGAAAGTCTACAATCAAGTCTCCAAGGGGGGACTGTTATGGACTATTGATACAAAATGGATACTTGCTTGTTGAGCTAAGATGGCGGCCAGGCATTCAGCCTACACCTATAAACTAGAATCTTACTTTGTGTTTTTATCATCTGTTTCTTTGTGGTTTCCGTTCAGCTCAAGCAAGCAGCTACAAAGAAAGAAGTAGGTTTCACCCAGGAGCAAGGGGGGAGTGAGGAGGAATTTCCTCTGGCCGTCAAGGTTACAGAAAAGTAGAGAGTTCATAGCCAATAGAAAATATATACTTTATCTTTCACCCCCCTCCCACTCCTTCCTCTCATGAAACCCATGTTGTTTTCAGAAATAAACCAGAGATACTGATTAACTCCATGTAGTGAGTTGTCTGTCTGATCTCTCCGTGCACGTATCTTAATTAATTTGGAGCAGTACATCAAATCAAACTGGCAGTTTGGCCAGAACCAGAACATCATTACTTGTCGAATTTGCGCGTTGCAATATGTAGGATGTACTATGAACCAGCTCAAGGTAAGAATTTGCAAACACTTGAGTGATATCCCGCATATTTCAACACGAAATGTATCAGCAGCCACCTCACACTTTGCGATAGTCCATAAATGCGATACAGCTGCGTTTTTTGTGCGGGGTATTAAATGAGTTACCACACCAATTAGAGGGGGAGATCGTAGACAGAAACTTTTTAGTAGAGAGACACATACTGGATGTTTAATCTTGGAACATGTATACCTAAGGGGTTGAATAGAAAGCATGACTTAACCCTACAATATAAATGATATATTTTTCATCAGGATTAAGTCTCCGTTCCACTTGACTGAATCTCCCCTTTGTCAAAGTTTGACCAGCCATCAGGAGCTGATTCGAGGTGGTGGTAATTATTCAATCAAGTGGGCATGTCTCATGCCTGTGTATAAAATGGAGGTTTTTAAGTCTATTTTTTTGTCTTGATGAAGGGCTAAGATGTTGTAAACGCGTCACAGCAAAGTGTCCTATTTGATGTCGGATTTTATGGAAGTCGAATAAAAGCATTTTTATTAAGAGGAGCTGGAATCCATAGTTTTTTCAAACCTTACACTATGTATCTGTATAGATGCATATACAGCTCTGCTCCATCTGTCTATTCCCTTCCCCATTAGAACTGTGTCTGAACAGCAGCGTATTCAGCTCTGCTAAATCAGTTTTTCTCTTCCACCAGCATTGATGCTGACCCGCCACATATACAACTCTGCTACATCTGTCTATTCCCTTCTCCTAGAACTATGGCTGAACAGCAGCATATTCAGCTCTGCTACATCCATCAGCCCCCATATGCCTCCATCAGCCCCCCATATGCCTCCATCAGCCCTCAAAGTGCCTCCATCAGCCCCCAATCGTTGGTAGAATTGGTGGTGCATGTAAAAATAATACTCACCCCTTATAAAGTAGGGTTCCGGTCCTCCGCTGGCTCTCCAACGCTGTCTGGACTTGTCTGAACTGTTCGGGTGGCCGCGCATGCGCAGGACTATCTTCCTTTGTGCTGCGTTGGAGCCAAGCATGCGGTTCTATTGTAGACGTGGCATGAAGGAAAATTGATCAGCGCATGCGCGGCCGCCCGATGTGCACGCTCACTGTAAGTAAGAGAGGCCGGCCACTGGATCACCAGGGTAAGCTCTGCGCAAGCGCGGCCCATGGATGCGGCCGGCGATCAGTGGCCGTATCCATGGGCAGTGAATGTAAACATTAGAATTGGATTTTTCGTTTTTTACAAGAAACCCAAAGGACTTTGAAAATACAATATATTTAGAGAAACTCTCACTGGGGGTTATAGAATTGAATAAAACATGATCAAGAAGATGGGAATACCCCTTTAAGTACTTTCTTTTATAAAAATCTGGCCTCTAACCCATGGATCATTAGATTCATGAAGGGTGCTGACAGACTTATACCCTAGACTAAGAACTATAGTTGCAGCTTGGAACCTGAACTTGGTTCTTTCAGGTCTGACTATTCGCCAAAGAAAAATTTATTATTAGATATACCAAGGGATAATTAGTGAGCCACGTAGAAAATTAGTTTAAGTATCTCAGAGTAAGCATGGTAATTAAAAGCTACCTTTATTATAAATCATAGACTGGTAAATGAGCAAATTGCCCGAGTGATAAGAAATATCAGGGGAGACTCACAACAAAATGAAAAAAAGAAGCAAACCTAGGAAGATAAAAATGGTATAGAAATCAGGAGATGGGGATAAGGGGAAACTATCCCTGTAACACCCTAAATGATCCTATGTCCAGGGACACCCCCTGATAGTAGAGGTTCCCTGTCCTCGTACCTAAATCTGATCCTTACCATATTTTGACCCTACATCAGTGTATGATAATAATAAATACGATACATATCGGATGGGGCACAGATGGCCCCTAGTAGGAGAAAGAGAAAACAAACAAAATAATATAAGAATGGAATAAGAATCCAACGTGTTTCACCTGCCGCTTCATCAGGGGGTGGTAAGGCAGAAATTATATAGAAAAATTGTAGGGAGGAACAAACGAATAGATAGACAACGATATGGGAACGATACTTAGCTCACAGGACAAATAGTGGGAAGGGAATATGCCCAAATATAGATATAACCCAGCCAGCAGATGTCAACCTGAAAATAAAACACCAAGAATGACCATCTCTGTAAACTGACTGAGAATAAATGCGGTCAGTATACAAGATACTGATTACTTACTGGTAGGTGAACCCACAACGTATGTCCGATGGATAAGGAGCTGATTCGGCTAGTTAGTGGATGCCAGCGCTCAGAATTTAAGAGCTAGGAAACACGTGGAACTTCCGCACGCCGAGAAAGTTACTTCCGGCGAGATGGAATGCAAGGATGGAGGGCAACATGTGACTTCCGGCAAATGGAACGTACGTGTGGAACGCACACGCCCAAAGCCATTAATACAAAGCGCACAGGCAAATAAGTGCTGGAGGGGCATATACGAAAGCGTTGAAGACAAATAGGTAGAATTCAACTATGTTTTAGAGGGAGACAGCAAATAATCTTAAGTATAAACAAGGATAAAATAAAGGGGTTAACTCAAAGGATAATGAGAAACCCAAAATAACAGTATCCAAGATACGATGACAGATGTATGTCACCGAAGGAAGGTGCTTCTCACACCAAAAGGTCCGGATAAGGACACTACATGATATCAGAGGCGGAGCAACATTATCAAAGAGACAAGAAGGCATCAGGAGAGTCGACATATCAGATAAAGCAAGTGAAAGTCGATCTTTGATTTAAGCCCCCGGGTGACTGGGAGCAAAAGCGATAAATCCATTCAGTCTCCCTCTGGAGAATCTTTCAATCCCAGTCGCCCTTCCTAGGGGGCAAAGGGACAGCCTCAAGTGCAGAGAACCTAATAGATTTGAGGTCAACATTATGGTATTCATTAATGTGATTGGCAACAGGTGTCTTATTAAGTTTGACAATATCATTAATGTGTTCGCAGACCCACTGTCTGAATTCCCAATAGTTTTTACCAATGTAATCCTTGGGGAATGTACATTGGCAGATGCATAACGCCCTTCGTTTTGCAGTTAATGAAATCTCTTATTGAGCAAGTACAACTGGTGACTGAGCAAGTTACAGTTTTTGTAGTGCAAATAAAGTTACAAGGCTTACAAGTTCCACATTTTAAGACCCCCAAAGGTTTTCTATCAAGCCAGGTGCCCTCTCTCTTAGGGCCGGTGTAATGGCTATGCACCAAGCGATCTTGTAAGCTCCTACCCATACGATAGGTAATCCGTGGTAAGGGGGAAACAGAGAGGTCACGATCCATAGTCAGGATGGGCCAATAGGTCTTTAACCTCTTGCCGTCACTGTAACGCCGATAGGCGTCCGGACGGAAGCGCTCTCAGGTCTCAGTGACGCCTATTGGTGTCATCTCGTGAGACCTGAGATTTCCTGTGAAGTGAACGGGCGCTCACAGGAGCGCGCGTTCAAAGTATTCAAGTTTAACTACAGCCTGCCAGCGCTGATCATTGGCTGGCAGGCTGTAGATTTTTAAAAGAACCAATCAAATAGGTATATCAGACGCTATTTTGTAAATAGCGTCTGATATACCTGCTACCTGCTCCTTTGGTGGTCCCTTTTGCTTGGATCGACCAGCAGAGGACACAGGCAGCTCTGTAAGTAGCACCAAGCACCACACACACATTAAACCCCCCCGTCACTTATTAACCCCTGATCACCCCATATAGACTCCCTGATCACCCCCCTGTCACCCCCTTGTCATTGATCACCCCCCTGTAAGAGTCCCTTATCACCGCCAGTTAGTTAGCTACTTGTTAGGTAGTTAGCGCCCAGCCCACCGCACCGCAGTCACTGATTGGTGTCATTGCTGTCGCTAATCAGCACTAGTACTATATAGTATCTGTAAGTGATCAAGACTGATCGCAATCAGCTCTATATCAGTACATTAGGGTCACCTTAGGCTCTACAAAAAATGCAGTGTTCGCCCGATCAGGCCTGATCTTGTGCCCACACTTGCATTCAGTCCGCCCCACCGCAGTGAGATTTTTATTATTTTATGATCACTGCAAAAACACCATAAAATCGCTGCGGTGATATAAAGATCACTTTTGAGGGGCATGGCGAGTTCATAGATGATTTTTTTTTGGGCACAAGTTAGCGGAAATTAATATTGTATTTTATTTTTTGTATTTTTATTATGTATTCCACTAACTTGTGACAAAAAATAAAATATTACTAAAGCGTGAGAAGTAGTTTGGAAACCAAATGCGTAAAAATGCCCTGTGAAATCCTAAAGGTACTGGATTGGAATTTGGTCCCCTTTGTGCACCTAGGCTGCAAAAAAGTGTCACGCATGTGGTATCGCCGTACAATGTGCTTTGGGGTGTATTTTTACATATACCTATACTGTGTGTGAGAAATATCTCTGTAAATGACAACTTAAAAAAAAAATAATTATACAAAGTTGTCAATTTACAGAGATATTTCTCTCACCCAGCATGGGTATATGTAAAAATACACCCCAAAACACATTGCCCTACTTCTTCTGAGTACGGCGATACCACATGTGTAACACTTTTTTGCAGCCTAGGTGCGTAAAGGGGCCGAAAGTCCAACGAGTACCTTTAGGCTTTACAGGGTTGCTCACAATTTAGCCCCGCCCAAAATGCCAGAACAGTAAACACACCCCACAAATGACACCATTTCGGAAAGTAGACACCCCAAGGTATTCACTGAGGGGCATAGTGAGTCCGTGGGAGATTTTTATTTATTTTTTTGCCAGAAGTTAGAAGAAATTGAAACTTAATTTTTTTTCCTCAGAAAGTGTCATTTTCCGCTAACTTGTGGTCGGATCGGCTATCAGAAAGGTGTACCTAACCTATCTAACTCTATCTACAACAAGCAGTAGAATTGTGCCATAACTGCTGCGGTAGGGCAGCCTAAAGGGGCCAAAAAGAGTAGACCTTAGTTTAGAGTAAAACATATACATACCATTACGACACCCGCTTTGAACGCAAAAGACACTATACGATGAAGGTGTGGAATATACCGTACATATCACAGAGACTTCTATGTACCTTACCTCTTTGTCACGTGCGACGGCACATTTTTCTTGGAGGTAGCTAAAGTTGATGCTTTTGAAAGAGTGGTCAGTAATCAGAAACAATTTACTCCTATGTTGACCAACATATGAACATATTACAAGAAGGTCTGAATCCCGAGAGCTGCAGACTGAAACAACAATGGTGAATCTGATGGAAGGGCTTAAATGAAGTCCAACCATTCGCTAAGGGCCCTGCTCGAACACCAACTGTTACTGGTAGCAAAATACTTCACCTATACTTATTCCCCAGGCCACCGCTTTAATTATTATTATTATTATTTTTTATAAAGGACCCAAAAAGTTAGAAGATGGCGTATGCCGTTTAACTCTAGTAATGGATCAAGTGAAATGTGTAGACTCACCAGGCCTTGGGAACCATAAGCACGAATACATGTCTGGTAGAAATTAACGAGTTAATGTTGCCTGTAATGAGGACAAAAAACGTACCCACTATACTAGCAGTTGTGACAGGAAATAAGCTTAAGGTCGTGATAAACTATGTATGCTGCGCCTGTAATAGTGATAAGACTTGTCGTGTCTGTAGATGTGACAGACTACATATAATGTGCCTTATTATTGTACCTCCCACTGGAAGATGGACCGGTACCAGGAACAAGGTGCGACACCAACACCCTCAGCCCGAGTTTGAAGATGAAGTAAGCATGCCTATAATGTATACATAATGTACACACAATGCCAACCGCTATGACAGGACGAGCTTAAGGTCATCATAGACTACGTATGCTGCGCCTGTAGTCGTGCTAGGACTTATCGTGTCAGTAAACATGACAGACTTCGTAAATCGCCTGTAGTCGTGACAGGACTTATTAGTCTGTAGTCGTGACAGACTTCGTAAATCGCCTGTAGTGGTGAGACAGGACTTATAAGTCTGTAGACGTGACAGACTTCGTAAATCGCCTGTAGTCGTGACAGGACTTATTAGTCTGTAGTCGTGACAGACTTCGTAAATCGCCTGTAGTCGTGACAGGACTTATTAGTCTGTAGTCGTGACAGACTTGGTAAATCGCCTGTAGTCGTGACAGACTTGGTAAATCGCCTGTAGTTGTGACAGACTTGGTAAATCGCCTGTAGTGGTGAGACAGGACATAGTCTGTAGACGTGACAGACTTCGAAAATCACTTGTAGTGGTGACCGGACTCCCTGTGGACGAACCTGATGCCATAGTATAGTTGTTTCCATTTTTTTTTCCTGTACAACCCCTTGAGTAGCGGAATTTGAGAAACGTGAAAAAAAAAATGAGACCACAGGGTCAGCTTCCTGGGATAATAGGTCTATAATGCAAGGACGGGCAAGAGAAAAGGAACAGTTGGGGAGTGAGGGAAGCAAGAACCTAGAGAGGGTAAATGGAGAAAATGCAAAAACCCAGGAGAAGGTGATGTCCGAAAGGAAGGCTTGGGATGACTGCTTGAAAAGAAAACAATGAAGACCCAACGACCTACAACAATAATGTGAGTGAGGTTCTAATGGCAAAGCCACGCATACGAGCCACCACAAGAAGAATTGTAATGCGAGCGGGCCTGAATGCAGAAAAGACATGAAACCCACGCAGCCGACCTCGAATGGCGAAGTTGTGTGTGTGAAATGTAAACTGAGAAGCCATGCGTGAGAGAATAATGGCGGAGCCAAGCGTGAGAGGGACTAATGGCGGAGCCAAGCGAGAGGGACTAATGGCGGAGCCAAGCACGAGACGGACTAATGGCGGAGCCAAGCGCGAAAGGGACTAATGGCGGAGCCAAGCGCGACAGGGACTAACTGTGGGTCCCGTGCCAACAAGTGCAATTCTACAGCGTTTTCTTTTTATCAACCATTGATACGCAAAACACAGCGTGCATAGCTTGAACCAACTAACCACCATCGCTCGACCATTTAGCGCCCGACTCTGCTACATCCCAGAGCGCTACATGTCGCGGACCACAGCGTTGGTCCCGTGCAAACCACTCCGATCCTACAATGAATACCAGCGCCCGCCTGAGACATTCTGCCATCGCCCAGCCGCAAGGAGCCTCCACACCATGGTGCTGTATCCTAGGGCTGTCCCCGAGGTAGTGAAATCAGTTGAATAGGCATCAGCCTGGGCCCACAGGTGCCTATAAATAGCCTAGTAACCAGCCAGCCTGGGCCCACAGGTGCATATAAGTAGCCTTGTAATCAGCCTCCCCTCCCACAAATACAGCAAAGGTCTTTGCTTAATACTTGTGAAAAAAAATTAAATCATACATGAACTCACCATGCCCCTCCGCGAATACTTTGGGGTGTCTTCTTTCTAAAATGGGGTCATTTGGGGGTTATTTATACTATCCTGGCATTCTAGCACCTCAAGAAACATGACAGGTGCTCAGAAAGTCAGAGCTGCTTCAAAATGCGGAAATTCACATTTTTGTACCATAGTTTGTAAACGCTATAACTTTTGCGCAAACCAATAAATGTACACTTATTGGATTTTTTTTTAATCAAAGATATGTAGCACAATAAATTCTGACACAAACTTGTATAGAAATGTAATTATATTTGAACTATTTTACCCGAAAAAGTTAAAAATACACTTTTTTTGAGAAAATTGCGGTCTTTTTTGATTAATATCAGAAAAACGAAAAATCTCAGCAGCAATTAAATGCCACCAAAAGAAAGCTGTATTTGTGAAAAGAAAAGGAGGTAAAATTCATTTGGGTGCCAAGTTGTATGACAGAGCAATAAATCATTAAAATTGTAAAGCGCCGATTTGTAAAAAAGGGCCTGGTCACTAGGGGGGTATAAACCTGTGGTCCTTAAGTGGTTAAAATGTTTCTGGTTTCTCTATTAGCTACATCAAATGTGGAAATCAGGCGGATCAAATTGCCTTCTTTATTATCTCTCATTCTAGGCACTAGGAGGTGGTCCCTGTTTCTTTGTTCCGCTAGCTGAAAGGCATCCCTTAGAATAGGTCGAGGGTATCCTCTCTGAAGGAGTCTATTTTGTAATTTTCTGGATTCTAGATGAAAATTTTCCTTATTGGAGCAGTTCCTGCGCATACGCAAGTATTATCCCTTAGGGATTCCTCTTTTAACTGCAGGGGGGTGATAACTACTCCAATGGAGAATGTTATTGGTGGCGGTGGGTTTGCGAAACACAGAAGTGACAAGATTGTCACCACATTTCTCAACCTCCACATCCAGAAACATGATACATTCAGTCTGAATTTCAGATGTGAAACTCAGAGCGAACAGTTCACGGCGAACATGGCATGTTCGCGTTCGCCGTGGCGGACGAACAAATGCAATGTTCGGTCCGCCCCCTATACATCATCATTGAGCAAACTTTGACCCTGTACCTCACAGTCAGCAGACACATTCCAGCCAATCAGCAGCAGACCCTCCCACCTCCTGGACAGCATCCATATTAGATTCATTCTTAGTGAGAGGAGGGATAGTGCTGCTGCTGCTGATCTAATAGGGAAAGCGTTAGCTAGGGCAGTGTTCTGAACTTCTGTGTCCACAGACTCATCTGCTGCAAAGACAGCATCCTGACAGCACCCCAAAACTGGTACATCAGTCTGCTTTTTTAATTTTTTGTTATATATATATATATATATATATATATATATATTGCAGTTGCCTGCCCGTGTGTGAGAGGCTGCAGGCTCAGTCACAGACAGTACTGTGTGCACACCATTCATACAGGGTGTCAAAGACAATACCTTGCAGATAGGGATGAGCGAACTCGAACTGTATAGTAATTTTGGGGTGTCCGTGACACGGACCCGAACCCGGACATTTTCGTAAAAGTCCGGGTTCGGGTTCGGTGTTCGTCGCTTTCTTGGCGCTTTTGTGACGCTTTCTTGGCGCTTTTTGAAAGGCTGCAAAGCAGCCAATCAACAAGCGTCATACTACTTGCCCCAAGAGGCCGTCACAGCCATGCCTACTATTGGCATGGCTGTGATTGGCCAGAGCACCATGTGACCCAGCCTCTATTTAAGCTGGAGTCACATAGCGCCGCCCGTCACTCTGCTCTGATTAGCGTAGGGAGAGGTTGCGGCTGCGACAGTAGGGCGAGATTAGGCAGATTAACTCCTCCAAAGGACTTGATTAATCGATCGATCTGCAGCTGTGCATCATTGAGCTGCTGATACTCAATTGCTCACTGTTTTTAGGCTGCCCAGACCGTTTGTCAGTCACATTTTTCTGGGGTGATCGGCGGCCATTTTGTGTCTTGTGGGGCGCCAGCACAAGCTGCGACCAAGTGCATTTAACCCTCAATGGTGTGGTTGTTTTTTGGCTAAAGCCTACATCAGGGTGAAGCTGTCACACCAAGTGCATTTAACCAGCAATAGTCTGTTTATTTTTTGGCCATATACTACATCAGGGGCAAGCTGCGCCCGTCACCAAGTGCATTTAACCCTCAGTAGTGTGGTTGGTCAAGCTATCACACCAAGTGCATTTAACCAGCAATAGTCTGTTCATTTTTTGGCCATATACTAAATCAGGGGCAAGCTGCGCCCGTCACCAAGTGCATTTAACCAGCAATAGTCTGTTCATTTTTTGGCCATATACTACATCAGGGGCAAGCTGCGCCCGTCACCAAGTGCATTTAACCCTCAGTAGTGTGGTTGGTCAAGCTGTGACACCAAGTGCATTTAACCAGCAATAGTCTGTTAATTTTTTGGCCATATACTACATCAGGGGCAAGCTGCGCCCGTCACCAAGTGCATTTAACCCTCAGTAGTGTGGTTGGTCAAGCTATCACACCAAGTGCATTTAACCAGCAATAGTCTGTTCATTTTTTGGCCATATACTACATCAGGGGCAAGCTGCGCCCGTCACCAAGTGCATTTAACCCTCAGTAGTGTGGTTGGTCAAGCTGTCACACCAAGTGCATTTAACCAGCAATAGTGTGGTTATTTTTTGGCCATATCCCAGTCTAATTCTGTCACTAAATCCATACCGGTCACCCAGCGCCTAAATACTAGGCCTCAAATTTATATCCCGCTAAATCTCTCGTTACCGCTGTCCTGTTGTGGCTGGGCAAGTTATTTAGTGTCCGTCAAAGCACATTTTTTGTTCTGGGTTGAAATACAATTCCCAATTTAGCAATTTCATAATTTAGTGGTTTCTGCTATATCAGAGCTATTTGAAATCTATCCCTAAAAGGGTATATAATATTCAAGGTGCACATAGGGTCATTCAGAATAACTTCACACACACGCTACTGTGCATTTCCAAGTCCAATTCTGTTAGTAAATCCATACCGGTCACCCAGCACCTAAATACTAGGCCTCAAATTTATATCCCGCTAAATCTCTCGTTACCGCTGTCCTGTTGTGGCTGGGAAAGTTATTTAGTGTCCGTCAAAGCACATTTTTTGTTCTGGGTTGAAATACAATTCCCAATTTAGCAATTTCATAATTTAGTGGTTTCTGCTATATCAGAGCTATTTGAAATCTATCCCTAAAAGGGTATATAATATTCAAGGTGCACATAGGGTCATTCAGAATAACTTCACACACACGCTACTGTGCATTTCCAAGTCTAATTCTGTCACTAAATCCATGCCGGTCACCCAGCGCCTAAATAGTAGGCCTCAAATTTATATCCCGCTAAATCTGTCGTTACCGCTGTCCTGTTGTGGATGGGCAAGTTATTTAGTGTCCGCCAAAGCACATTTTTTGTTCTGGGTTGAAATACAATTCCCAATTTAGCAATTTCATAATTTAGTGGTTTCTGCTATATCAGAGCTATTTGAAATCTATCCCTAAAAGGGTATATAATATTCAAGGTGCACATAGGGTCATTCAGAATAACTTCACACACACGCTACTGTGCATTTCCAAGTCTAATTCTGTCACTAAATCCATACCGGTCACCCAGCGCCTAAATAGTAGGCCTCAAATTTATATCCCGCTGAATTTGAATACAATACATTGGGCCAAATAATATTTTTGTTGTTGTGGTGAACCATAACAATGAGGAAAACATCTAGTAAGGGACGCGGACGTGGACATGGTCGTGGTGGTGTTAGTGGACCCTCTGGTGCTGGGAGAGGACGTGGCCGTTCTGCCACATCCACACGTCCTAGTGTACCAACTACCTCAGGTCCCAGTAGCCGCCAGAATTTACAGCGATATATGGTGGGGCCCAATGCCGTTCTAAGGATGGTAAGGCCTGAGCAGGTACAGGCATTAGTCAATTGGGTGGCCGACAGTGGATCCAGCACGTTCACATTATCTCCCACCCAGTCTTCTGCAGAAAGCGCACAGATGGCGCCTGAAAACCAACCCCATCAGTCTATCACATCACCCCCATGCATACCAGGGAAACTGTCTCAGCCTCAAGTTATGCAGCAGTCTCTTATGCTGTTTGAAGACCCCGCTGGCAGGGTTTCCCAAGGGCATCCACCTAGCCCTTCCCCAGCGGTGAAAGACATAGAATGCACTGACGCACAACCACTTATGTTTCCTGATGATGAGGACATGGGAATACCACCTCAGCATGTCTCTGATGATGACGAAACACAGGTGCCAACTGCTGCGTCTTTCTGCAGTGTGCAGACTGAACAGGAGGTCAGGGATCAAGACTGGGTGGAAGATGATGCAGGGGACGATGAGGTCCTAGACCCCACATGGAATGAAGGTCGTGCCACTGACTTTCACAGTTCGGAGGAAGAGGCAGTGGTGAGACCGAGCCAACAGCGTAGCAAAAGAGGGAGCAGTGGGCAAAAGCAGAACACCCGCCGCCAAGAGACTCCGCCTGCTACTGACCGCCGCCATCTGGGACCGAGCACCCCAAAGGCAGCTTCAAGGAGTTCCCTGGCATGGCACTTCTTCAAACAATGTGCTGACGACAAGACCCGAGTGGTTTGCACGCTGTGCCATCAGAGCCTGAAGCGAGGCATTAACGTTCTGAACCTGAGCACAACCTGCATGACCAGGCACCTGCATGCAAAGCATGAACTGCAGTGGAGTAAACACCTTAAAACCAAGGAAGTCACTCAGGCTCCCCCTGCTACCTCTTCTGCTGCTGCTGCCTCGGCCTCTTCCTCCGCCTCTGGAGGAACGTTGGCACCTGCCGCCCAGCAAACAGGGGATGTACCACCAACACCACCACCACCACCACCTCCGTCACCAAGCGTCTCAACCATGTCACACGGCAGCGTTCAGCTCTCCATCTCACAAACATTTGAGAGAAAGCGTAAATTCCCACCTAGCCACCCTCGATCCCTGGCCCTGAATGCCAGCATTTCTAAACTACTGGCCTATGAAATGCTGTCATTTAGGCTGGTGGACACAGACAGCTTCAAACAGCTCATGTCGCTTGCTGTCCCACAGTATGTTGTTCCCAGCCGCCACTACTTCTCCAAGAGAGCCGTGCCTTCCCTGCACAACCAAGTATCCGATAAAATCAAGTGTGCACTGCGCAACGCCATCTGTAGCAAGGTCCACCTAACCACAGATACATGGACCAGTAAGCACGGCCAGGGACGCTATATCTCCCTAACTGCACACTGGGTAAATGTAGTGGCAGCTGGGCCCCAGGCGGAGAGCTGTTTGGCGCACGTCCTTCCGCCGCCAAGGATCGCAGGGCAACATTCTTTGCCTCCTGTTGCCACCTCCTCCTTCTCGGCTTCCTCCTCCTCTTCTTCCACCTGCTCATCCAGTCAGCCACACACCTTCACCACCAACTTCAGCACAGCCCGGGGTCAGCAGGCCATTCTGAAACTCATATGTTTGGGGGACAGGCCCCACACCGCACAGGAGTTGTGGCGGGGTATAGAACAACAGACCGACGAGTGGTTGCTGCCGGTGAGCCTCAAGCCCGGCCTGGTGGTGTGTGATAATGGGCGAAATCTCGTTGCAGCTCTGGGACTAGCCAATTTGACGCACATCCCTTGCTTGGCGCATGTGCTGAATTTGGTGGTGCAGAAGTTCATACACAACTACCCCAACATGTCAGAGCTGCTGCATAAAGTGCGGGCCGTCTGTTCGCGCTTCCGGCGTTCACATCCTGCTGCTGCTCGCCTGTCTGCGCTACAGCGTAACTTCGGCCTTCCCGCTCACCGCCTCATATGCGACGTGCCCACCAGGTGGAACTCCACCTTGCACATGCTGGACAGACTGTGCGAGCAGCAGCAGGCCATAGTGGAGTTTCAGCTGCAGCACGCACGGGTCAGTCGCACTACAGAACAGCACCACTTCACCACCAATGACTGGGCCTCCATGCGAGACCTGTGTGCCCTGTTGCGCTGTTTCGAGTACTCCACCAACATGGCCAGTGGCGATGACGCCGTTATCAGCGTTACAATACCACTTCTATGTCTCCTTGAGAAAACACCTAGGGCGATGATGGAAGAGGAGGTGGCCCAGGAGGAGGAGGAGGAGGAGGAGGAAGAGGGGTCATTTTTAGCACTTTCAGGCCAGTCTCTTCGAAGTGACTCAGAGGGAGGTTTTTGGCAACAGCAGAGGCCAGGTACAAATGTGGCCAGCCAGGGCCCACTACTGGAGGACGAGGAGGACGAGGATGAGGAGGAGGTGGAGGAGGATGAGGATGAAGCATGGTCACAGCGGGGTGGCACCCAACGCAGCTCGGGTCCATCACTGGTGCGTGGCTGGGGGGAAAGGCAGGACAATGACGATACGCCTCCCACAGAGGACAGCTTGTCCTTACCCCTGGGCAGCCTGGCAAGCATGAGCGACTACATGCTGCAGTGCCTGCGCAACGACAGCAGAGTTGCCCACATTTTAACCTGTGCGGACTACTGGGTTGCCACCCTGCTGGATCCACGCTACAAAGACAATGTGCCCACCTTACTTCCTGCACTGGAGCGTGATAGGAAGATGCGCGAGTACAAGCGCACGTTGGTAGACGCGCTACTGAGAGCATTCCCAAATGTCACAGGGGAACAAGTGGAAGCCCAAGGCCAAGGCAGAGGAGGAGCAAGAGGTCGCCAAGGCAGCTGTGTCAATGCCAGCTCCTTTGAGGGCAGGGTTAGCATGGCAGAGATGTGGAAAACTTTTGTCAACACGCCACAGCTAACTGCACCACCACCTGATACGCAACGTGTTAGCAGGAGGCAACATTTCACTAACATGGTGGAACAGTACATGTGCACACCCCTCCACGTACTGACTGATGGTTCGGCCCCATTCAACTTCTGGGTCTCTAAATTGTCCACGTGGCCAGAGCTAGCCTTTTATGCCTTGGAGGTGCTGGCCTGCCCGGCGGCCAGCGTTTTGTCTGAACGTGTATTCAGCACGGCAGGGGGCGTCATTACAGACAAACGCAGCCGCCTGTCTACAGCCAATGTGGACAAGCTGACGTTCATAAAAATGAACCAGGCATGGATCCCACAGGATCTGTCCGTCCCTTGTCCAGATTATACATTAACTACCTCCCCTTAACCATATATTATTGGACTCCAGGGCACTTCCTCATTCAATCCTATTTTTATTTTCATTTTACCATTATATTGCGAGGCTACCCAAAGTTGAATGAACCTCTCCTCTGTCTGGGTGCCGGGGCCTAAATATATGCCAATGGACTGTTCCAATGCTGGGTGACGTGAAGCCTGATTCTCTGCTATGACATGCAGACTAATTCTCTGCTGACATGAAGCCAGATTCTGTTACGGGACCTCTCTCCTCAGCCTGGGTGCTGGGCCTAATATATGCCAATGGACTGTTGCAGTGGTGGCTGACGTGAAGCCTGATTCTCTGCTAGGACATGCAGAATGATTCTCTGCTGACATAAAGCCAGATCCTCTGTTACGGGACCTCTCTCCTCTGCCTGGGTGCTGGGCCTAAATTTATGAAAATGGACTCTTACAGTGGTGGGTGACGTGAAGCCTGATTCTCTGCTATGATATGAAGACTGATTCTCTGCTGACATGAAGCCAGATTGTCTGTTACGGGACCTCTCTCCTCTGCCTGTGTGCTGGGCCTAAATATATGCCAATGGACTGTTGCAGTGGTGGCTGACGTGAAGCCTGATTCTCTGCTATGACATGCAGACTAATTCTCTGCTGACATGAAGCCAGATTGTCTGTTACGGGACCTCTCTCCTCTGCCTGTGTGCTGGGCCTAAATATATGCCAATGGACTGTTGCAGTGGTGGCTGACGTGAAGCCTGATTCTCTGCTATGACATGCAGACTAATTCTCTGCTGACATGAAGCCAGATTGTCTGTTACGGGACCTCTCTCCTCTGCCTGTGTGCTGGGCCTAAATATATGCCAATGGACTGTTGCAGTGGTGGCTGACGTGAAGCCTCATTCTCTGCTATGACATGCAGACTGATTCTCTGCTGACATGAAGCCAGATTGTCTGTTACGGGACCTCTCTCCTCTGCCTGGGTGCTGGGCCTAAATATATGCCAATGGACTCTTACAGTGGTGGCTGACGTGAAGCCTCATTCTCTGCTATGACATGCAGACTAATTCTCTGCTGACATGAAGCCAGATTGTCTGTTACGGGACCTCTCTCCTCTGCCTGTGTGCTGGGCCTAAATATATGCCAATGGACTGTTGCAGTGGTGGCTGACGTGTAGCCTCATTCTCTGCTATGACATGCAGACTGATTCTCTGCTGACATGAAGCCAGATTGTCTGTTACGGGGCCTCTCTCCTCTGCCTGGGTGCTGGGCCTAAATATATGCCAATGGACTGTTGCAGTGGTGGGTGACGTGAAGCCTCATTCTCTGCTATGACATGCAGACTAATTCTCTGCTGACATGAAGCCAGATTGTCTGTTACGGGACCTCTCTCCTCTGCCTGGGTGCTGGGCCTAAACTTATGAAAATGGACTCTTACAGTGGTGGCTGACGTGAAGCCTCATTCTCTGCTATGACATGCAGACTAATTCTCTGCTGACATGAAGCCAGATTGTCTGTTACGGGACCTCTCTCCTCTGCCTGTGTGCTGGGCCTAAATATATGCCAATGGACTGTTGCAGTGGTGGCTGACGTGAAGCCTCATTCTCTGCTATGACATGCAGACTGATTCTCTGCTGACATGAAGCCAGATTGTCTGTTACGGGACCTCTCTCCTCTGCCTGGGTGCTGGGCCTAAATATATGCCAATGGACTGTTGCAGTGGTGGGTGACGTGAAGCCTCATTCTCTGCTATGACATGCAGACTAATTCTCTGCTGACATAAAGCCAGATTGTCTGTTACGGGACCTCTCTCCTCTGCCTGGGTGCTGGGCCTAAACTTATGAAAATGGACTCTTACAGTGGTGGCTGACGTGAAGCCTCATTCTCTGCTATGACATGCAGACTAATTCTCTGCTGACATGAACCAGATTGTCTGTTACGGGACCTCTCTCCTCTGCCTGTGTGCTGGGCCTAAATATATGCCAATGGACTGTTGCAGTGGTGGCTGACGTGAAGCCTCATTCTCTGCTATGACATGCAGACTGATTCTCTGCTGACATGAAGCCAGATTGTCTGTTACAGGACCTCTCTCCTCTGCCTGGGTGCTGGGCCTAAATATATGCCAATGGACTGTTGCAGTGGTGGGTGACGTGAAGCCTCATTCTCTGCTATGACATGCAGACTAATTCTCTGCTGACATGAAGCCAGATTGTCTGTTACGGGACCTCTCTCCTCTGCCTGGGTGCTGGGCCTAAACTTATGAAAATGGACTCTTACAGTGGTGGCTGACGTGAAGCCTCATTCTCTGCTATGACATGCAGACTAATTCTCTGCTGACATGAAGCCAGATTGTCTGTTACGGGACCTCTCTCCTCTGCCTGGGTGCTGGGCCTAAATATATGCCAATGGACTGTTGCAGTGGTGGGTGACGTGAAGCCTCATTCTCTGCTATGACATGCAGACTAATTTTCTGCTGACATGAAGCCAGATTGTCTGTTACGGGACCTCTCTCCTCTGCCTGGGTGCTGGGCCTAAACTTATGAAAATGGACTCTTACAGTGGTGGGTGACGTGAAGCCTGATTCTCTGCTATGACATGCAGACTAATTTTCTGCTGACATGAAGCCAGATTGTCTGTTACGGGACCTCTCTCCTCTGCCTGGGTGCTGGGCCTAAATATATGCCAATGGACTGTTGCAGTGGTGGCTGACGTGAAGCCTCATTCTCTGCTATGACATGCAGACTAATTCTCTGCTGACATGAAGCCAGATCCTCTGTTACGGGACCTCTCTCCTCTGCCTGGGTGCTGGGCCTAAATTTATGAAAATGGACTCTTACAGTGGTGGGTGACGTGAAGCCTGATTCTCTGCTATGACATGAAGACTGATTCTCTGCTGACATGAAGCCAGATTGTCTGTTACGGGACCTCTCTCCTGTGCCTGGGTGCTGGGCCTAAATATATGCCAATGGACTGTTTCAGTGGTGGCTGACGTGAAGCCTCATTCTCTGCTATGACTTGCAGACTAATTCTCTGCTGACATGAAGCCAGATCCTCTGTTACGGGACCTCTCTCCTCTGCCTGGGTGCTGGGCCTAAATTTATGAAAATGGACTCTTACAGTGGTGGGTGACGTGAAGCCTGATTCTCTGCTATGACATGAAGACTGATTCTCTGCTGACATGAAGCCAGATTGTCTGTTACGGGACCTCTCTCCTCTGCCTGGGTGCTGGGCCTAAATATATGCCAATGGACTGCTGCAGTGGTGGCTGACGTGAAGCCTCATTCTCTGCTATGACATGCAGACTAATTCTCTGCTGACATGAAGCCAGATTGTCTGTTACGGGACCTCTCTCCTCTGCCTGTGTGTTGGGCCTAAATATATGCCAATAGACTGTTGCAGTGGTGGCTGACGTGAAGCCTCATTCTCTGCTATGACATGCAGACTAATTCTCTGCTGACATGAAGCCAGATCCTCTGTTACGGGACCTCTCTCCTCTGCCTGGGTGCTGGGCCTAAATTTATGAAAATGGACTCTTACAGTGGTGGGTGACGTGAAGCCTGATTCTCTGCTGACATGAAGCCAGATTGTCTGTTACGGGACCTCTCTCCTCTGCCTGTGTGCTGGGCCTAAATATATGCCAATGGACTGTTGCAGTGGTGGCTGACGTGAAGCCTCATTCTCTGCTATGACATGCAGACTAATTCTCTGCTGACATGAAGCCAGATTCTCTGTTACGGGACCTCTCTCCTCTGCCTGGGTTCCGGGGCCTAAATATCTGAGAATGGACTGTTCCAGTGGTGGGTGACGGGAAGCCAGATTCTCTGCTATGGGACCTCTCTCCAATTGATTTTGGTTAATTTTTATTTATTTAATTTTTATTTTTATTAATTTCCCTATCCACATTTGTTTGCAGGGGATTTACCTACATGTTGCTGCCTTTTGCAGCCCTCTAGCCCTTTCCTGGGCTGTTTTACAGCCTTTTTAGTGCCGAAAAGTTCGGGTCCCCATTGACTTCAATGGGGTTCGGGTTCGGGACGAAGTTCGGATCGGGTTCGGATCCCGAACCCGAACATTTTCGGGAAGTTCGGCCGAACTTCTCGAACCCGAACATCCAGGTGTTCGCTTAACTCTACTTGCAGATAAAAAAAAGTAAATTTATATTATTTATCTGTGATATAATCGCAGTTGCAAGCCAGTGAGTGACTGTGTGGCCCAGAGACAGTACCTTGCAGATAAAGAAAATTCAATTTATTATTTGTCTGTGATATAATCCCAGTTGCAAGCCAGTGTGTGTCTGGCCCACAAACTGTACTGTGGCAACTGGCTAGGCCACCACTCATACCGTTACAGGGTGTCACTCACAAATACCTTGCAGATAAAAAAAATTCAATTTATTCTTTTTCTGTAATATAATCCCAGTTGCAAGCCAGTGTATGTCTGGCCCACAGTCTGTACTGTGGCAACTGGCTAGGCCACCACTCATACCATTACAGGGTGTCACTCACAAATACCTTGCAGATAAAAAAAAAATTAATGTATTATTTTTCTGTGATATAATCCCAGTTGCAAGCCAGTGTGTGTCAGGCCCACACAGACTGTACTGTGCCCACTGCCCACCACTTATATAGGGTGGCACAGTACCTTGCACGCATAGTACCACTTATCTAAAAAAATGACAGGCAGAGGCAGGCCACCCCGCAGGGGCCGTCGGGGTGCTGCAATTTCCACTGGCCCTGGAATAATGCCCAGTGTTCAGAGGCCACATACCCTGAACCCAAAAAATTCAGAGAAAATAGTTGACTGGCTTATACAGGACACCCAATCTTCAACAGCTTCCGCTAAGAACCTTGACGCACCATCCTCCTCCAGCTCAGCTTTGGTCACCTGCTCTCAAGTTACCACTCTCCCGCCCGCCGCCACCACCATTACTACCACCACAGCCACCACAGCCGCTTCACTTGATCCCTCAGAGGAGTTATTTACACATAAGTTGGATAAAATTAGTGATGCGCAACCATTATTGCCAGAGGATGTAGATAACAGGGATATGTCTCAGACAGGCAGCATTGCACACATGGACGTACAGTGTGGTGATGATGATGATGTTGTACCCGCTGCTGCTTCCTTTGCTGAGGTGTCAGATACAAGTGAAGTGGTTGATGATGACGATGTGTCCGTGGATGCCACGTGGGTGCCTTCTCAAAGAGAAGAAGAAGAGGGGAAAAGTTCAGAAGGGGAGACAGAGAGAAGGAGGAGACGAGTTGGAAGCAGGGGGAGGTCGTCGCAAGGAGCTAGTGGCACAGTCAGACAGCATGTATCGGCATCCGGGGTCAGCCAGACAGCACGCCAATCAACGCATGCTGTTGCCACCACCAGAATGCCGTCATTGCAAAGCTCAGCAGTGTGGCATTTTTTGTGTGTGTCTGCCTCTGATAACAGCAATGCCATTTGCTACCTGTGCCAAAAGAAACTGAGTCATGGGAAGTCCAACACCCACCTTGGTACAACTGCTTTGCGAAGGCACATGATCTCACATCACAAACACCAATGGGATTAACACATGAGTACAAGCAGCATACAAACTCAAAGTCACCATCCTCCTCCTGGTCCAGCATCTTAAGCCACGTCAACCACTGCTGTCCTCCTTGCCCCCTCTCAACCACCCGCCACTCCGCCTCTCACCTTCAGCAGTTCCATCTCATTTGCCCACAGTCAGATGTCTGTAAAGGAAATGTTTGAGTGTAAGAAGCCAATGTCAAAGAGTCACCCCCTTGCCCGGTGTCTGACAGCTGGCTTGACGGAACTCCTAGCCCGCCAGCTTTTACCATACCAGCTGGTGGAGTCTGAGGCCTTCAAAAAATTTGTCGCTATTGGGACACCACAGTGGAAGGTACCCGGACGAATTTCTTTTTCAAAAAAGGCAATCCCAAACCTCTACTCAGTGATTGAAATGGAAGTCATGGCATCTCTGGCATACATTGTTGGGGCAAGGGGCCATCTGACCACTGATACCTGGTCTGCAAAGCACGGTCAGGGCAGGTATATTACCTACACTGCGCATTGGGTCAACCTGCTGACGGCTGCCAAGCATGGAATGCGTGGCTCTGCAGCGGAGTTGGTGACACCGCCACGACTTGCAGGCAGGCCTACTGCCACCTCCTTTACTCCTCCTACTCCATCCTCTTCGATAACCTCTTCGGCTGAGTCCTCTTCTGCTGCGTCGTCTGGCTGCACATCAACTGAATCCCCCCAGCTCCCCAGGGGCTATTCCACATCCTAAATGCGACAGTGTCACGCTGTCTTGGGGTTGACTTGCCTGAAAGCAGAGAGCCACACCGGACCAGCACTCCTGTCCGCCCTAAACGCACAGGTGGATCAGTGGCTGACCCCGCACCAACTGGAGATCGGCAAAGTGGTGTGTGACAATGGAAGCAATTTGTTGGCGGCACTGAATTTGGGCAAGTTGTCACATGTGCCGTGCATGGCACATGTGTTGACTCTCATCGTACAGCGCTTTGTGTCTGAGTACCGGGTCTTAAAGGACGTCCTCAAGCAGCCCAGGAAGGTGTGTGGCCATTTCATGCGTTCCTACATGGCCATGGCGCACTTTTCAGACATTTAGCGCTGAAACAACATGCCAGTGAGGCGTTTGATTTGCGACAGCCCGACAAGTTAGAATTCAATACTCCTAATGTTCGACCGCCTGCTCCAACAAGAAAAAGCCGTCAACAAGTATTTGTATGATCGGGGTGCTAGGACAGCCTCTGCGGAGCTGGGATTTTTTTTTGCCACGTTACTGGACGCTCATGCGCAATGCCTGTAGGCTCATGCGTCTTTTTGAGGAGGTGAGAAACCTAGTCAGTCGCACCGAAGGCACCATCAGCGACCTCATCCCATTTGTTTTCTTCCTGGAGCGTGCCCTGTGAAGAGTGCTGGATCAGGCTGTAGATGAGTGTGAAGAGGAAGAGGAAGAGTTGTGGTCACCATCACCACCAGAAACAGCCTTGTCATCATCGCTTGCCGGACCTGCAGCAATGCTGCAAGAGGAGTATGAGGTAGAGGAGTCAGAGGAGGAATGTGGCTTTGAGGAGGACGAAGACCAACCACAGCAGGCATCCCAGGGTGCTCGTTGTTGTCACCTATCTGGCACCCGTGGTGTTGTACGTGGCTGAGGGAAAGAACAGACCGTCAATGACATCAGTGAGGACGAGGAACGGGAAATTAGTAGCTCGGCATCCAACCTTGTGCTAATGGGGTATTTCATGCTGTCATGTCTGTTGAGGGACCCTCGTATAAAAAGGATGAAGGAGAACGACCTGTACTGGGTGGCCATGCTACTAGACCCCCAGTATAAGCAGAAAGTCGCGGAAATGTTACCAAATTACCGACAGTCAGAAAGTATGCAGCAGTTCAAAACCAAACTAAAATATATGCTTTACACAGCTTATAAGGGGGATTTCACAGCACAATGGGAATCTAACTGGGGAAGAGGTGAAAGTAATCCTCTTCCTACCATAACCTTAGCAGCAAGGACAGGACGCTTTACAGATGCGTTGTTGATGGAGGATATGCAGAGCTTTTTAAGTTCTACGCATCGCCACAGCCCTTTGGGTCCACCCTCAGAGAACGACTCAACCGATAGGTAGCAGACTACCTTGCCTTAACTGCAGATATAGACACTCTGAGGAGCGATGAACCCCTTGACTACTGGGTGTGCAGGCTTGACCTGTGGCCTGAGCTATCCCGGCTTGCAATAGAACTTCTGGCCTGCTCCGCTTCAAGTGTCCTGTCAGAAAGGACCTTCAGTGCAGCAGGAGGCATTGTCACTGACAAAAGAAGTCGCCTCGGTCAAAAAAGTCTTGATTACCTCACCTTCATTAAGATGAATGAGGCATGGATCCCGAAGGGACTGACAGTGGAGGATAAGTTTGACTAACAAAAGGCCTGATGACATGCCTTGGCCTCAAAATGGTCCCTGCTGTATTTAATGTCTGCATACCGGGTGACTTTTGTGAATTCTCCACCACCAACTAGGGTTCAAGCCGCAATGTTTTAGTCACCTTTCTGCCTTGAAAACATCAATTTTTCCGGCCGCTGCTACAACATCGGCTGCAACAATAACATTATTTTTCAGGCATGTGTACATGCCTAATTTTTCTGGCCTCTGGTGCTGCACTGTGGCTGCAAAAACAAAACAAAAAAAAAGGCACATACAAGTGTCAATTCCCCTTTCGTGATTGTTACCTTGTTGTGGTGAAGGGGCTTGCGCAGACCCAGTGACCGTGGATTCAAACAAAGAGGAGGGAGCCAGCGTTTTTTTAACCATCTCCCTGTTTGAAAAATCTATTCAATAAATGGACCCCAGATTGGGGACGTAACAGGGATTAAACTAATGAGAAGAGAACTATAGAAAATACCACTCATATCGGGTGTCACAGTAAATTGCACGGCGCAGACGCAGTGACCATGGATTCAAACAAAGGGGAGGGAGCCAGCATTTTTTTTAACCATCTCCACGTTCGAAAAATCAATTCAATTCACCGGGGACCCTTGGTGTTGTACGTGGCTGGGTGGAGGAAGAAACCTTCAATTACATCAACGGGACACGGCTAGCTTGGTATCCAACCTTGTGCAAATGGTGAGTTTGCGGTTGGGCAAATGGACTGTTTGTGCATTAAAAGGGGAGTTTGGTCTGTCATGGTCTGTGAAGCGGGCGTAACTCTTACACTACCTGATCGATACAACATCATACCTGATCGTATACACACACTTGATGTTTTAAACCACGTTGTTCAAAATATTTTAGGATTGTTAGGTGATTTATGCCCTTTATGGATTAAAATCCAACTCTGCGTCAACTATGTAATTTTCAGTGGGAGTTTTGCCATGGATCCCCCTCCGGCATGCCACAGTCCAGGTGTTATTCCCCTTGAAACAACTTTTCCATCACTAATGTGGCTAGAAAGAGTCCCTGTGGGTTTTAAAATTCGCCTGCCTATTGAAGTCAATGGCGGTTCGCCCGTTCGCAAACATTTGCAGAAATTCGCGTTCGCCGTTCGTGAATGGAAAATTTTATGTTCGCAACATCTCTAATTATCATTGATGGTTCAATGACTCTGCCAAAGCAATCCCTACTCCCATTCCAGATTTTTTTTTAAATAGCATCAATATAACGGGTCCAGAAAAGAATATTATTACTCCACCAGACTTGATGGTCTGGGAACACATGTTTATCTTCCCACCAGCCCAGGAAGAGATAAGCATAGGTGGGGGCACATGGGCTCCCCATAGCTGCCCCCCTGAGCTGGTGGTATCCTTCCCATATCTTTGTCTATCTATTAGTTTGTTCCTCCCTACAATTTTTCTATATCATTTCTGCCTTACCTCCCCCTGATGAACCGCCAGGTGCAGGTGAAACGCATTGGAGTCTTCCATTTTTTTCAGTTTTTTTTCTCCTTCATACCTATTAGGGGCCATCTGTGCCCCATCTGATATGTATCATATTAATTATTATCATACATTGATGTAGGGTCAAAATAGGGTAAGGATCCGGTTTAGGTACGAGGACAAGGAACCTTTACCATGTGTCCCTGGGCATAGGACCATTTAGGGTGTTACAGGGATAGTTTCCCCTTATCCCCCTATCCTGATTTCTATACCATTTTTATCTTCCTATGTTTGCTTCTTTTTTCGTTTTGGTGGGGGTCTCCTCTGATATTTCTTATCACTGGGGCAATTTTTGCTCAGTTACCCGTCTATGATTTATAATAAAGGTAGCTTTTAATTACCACGCTTATTCTGAGCTACTCTGACTATTCTCCCTTTAAAACCTCTGGAGGAAAGAAACATAACATTTTTAACACTCAAAACAGTGTTCCTCGTCGCGATCACGTCAGCCCGTAGGATTAATTAAATTCAAGCTTTTTCTATTAAAAGGGAACTTGTCACCAGGATTTTGTGTATAGAGCTGACATGGGTTGCTAGATGGCCGCTAGCACATCTGCAATATCCAGTACCCATAGCTCTGTGTGCTTTTATTGTTAATAAAATTTAATAAAAAGTCATATGGATCCAAAAATGGTACCAATAAAAACTACAGCTCGTCTCGCAAAAAAACAAGCCCTCACACACCTACATTCATGGAAAAATAAAAATGGTATGGGTGTTATTATATGGCAATGCAAAATATAATTTATTTTTAATACAACAACTATTTTATGCTGAGAAAGTAGTAAAACATGAAAAAGGTATACATTTGATATCGCCATAACCTTATCGACCCACAGAATAAAATTATATTTGGAACCGCATAAAAATAAAAAACAAAACTGATTTGCAATTTTTGCCCACCTCACCTGCCAAAAAAATGGTATAAAAAGTCATTTGTACCACAAAATGGTACAAAAACCTACAGCTTGTCCTGCAACAAACAAGCCCCAACACAGCGCAGTCAACAAAAAATAAAAATGCTATGCCCCAAAAACTATTTCAGCAAATTCAATGAAAACTTTCTGAATGCACTGTATATATAAATCTTTCTCACTCTCTGTGCTAGTGCACTCCTTGTGAACCTCCCCCAAATTCTTAAATGTTTTTTTCTTGACAATCCATTCAAGGCTGCAATTATCCCTGTTGCTTATACGCCATTTTCCTTCCACTCAATGCTCCATTAATATGCTTGGATACAGCATTCTGTGAACAGCCAGCTTCTTTAGCAATGACCTTTTGTGACTTACATCCTTATGGAGGGTGTCAATGACTGTCTTCTGAACAACTGTCAAGTCAGCAGTCTGAACCATACTGAGGGACCACTTAAAGGCTTAGGAAACGTTTGCAGGTATTTTGTGTTGATTAGCTGATTAGAGTGTTACACTATGGGGATCAAGTCCGGTGTTTTAATTAACACTGACAGTCTTAGTCCAGTTGCTATAGAGATGAGCTGGTTGAGCTCCAAGTTTTGAAGTCTGCTAAGTCAGGCTAGACATAACATGTGCATGTGTAAGTGCCTGTTTCGGAAAGCTGCCAAAGATTAAACCATTCATGCATTTGGACGTAATGCATTGTACAGTCACATCCAAACTGCTTACTGCTTAGTACTGCTACTATATAGTGTCACAGTCCCAAAAAGCAGAGACACAGGAGAAGCCGGCAAGGGACCAATCAGAGTAGTACCTTACCGGGGAGCACTCCAATTGGTTAGTCTGTGCAGACTAACCAACCAGAGGGTTTTAAAATGTCGGTTTCAGGCTCTGATCTCCACTCTTACACAAATGACGCCTGATGCTCCCTGTGCCCTAGGTGCGGTCCCCCAGTATCTGATGTCTGCAGCTCCGTTCCTGAGCCGCTGCCATCTGCAGCCAGTGTCAGCTTTAACATACAATCTTCTGCGACAGCAGAGATTGGTGCTGGCACTCGACAGTTACCATTGCAACCAGACGCCTTTCAAAGGCATTCAGACTTGCCATGTGTACAGAACATTGTAATAGTACAGCAATCAGGCCCACTGGATCTTCAAGAAAGTGAGTCTTGATAAAATAAATAAAAGTAAAAAAATAAAAATAAAATAAAAAGGTAGGTAAAAATAAAATAAATTGTCTTTTCCCATATTTGCTCAATTATAATCCCACACAGTGAACGCTGTAAAAAAATCTTTTAAAAAAATGATGGAAATGCTGTTTCTGCAAGAAAATTTAGACTAGAACCTTCAGAATCACAGGTGCATACCCATGAAGCAAACATAATTGCATAAAACAAAATGGCTGCACACTGTTATATATACAAACAATAGAGCTAAGAAATGGGGGTCATTTTAAATAAAAGTGGTACAATACCGACTATAAATTAATAATGGAAGCTCTTAGCGCACATATGTGTCGGGCCCATCTACCAGGCGTCAAGGTGGCTTCCGCAGATGGGTCCCTATCACTAAATATACTGCCTCACTTTGGACTTACTTAAGCCTACAATATTCAGGGCAATGTAGGAACCAGCTACAAACATACTCTGCTCAGAAGTCCCAGGTAGATGGGCGTGTTCAGTCTAAAAGAGGTGCTATCCTCAATATATTGCAAGAAAATTTAGACTAGAACCTTCAGAATCACAGGCGCATATCCATGAAGCAAACATATTTACAAAAAACAAAATGGCTGCACACTGTTATATATACAAACAATAGAGCTAAGAAATGGGGGTCATTTTAGATAAAAGTGGCACAACACCGACTATAAATGAATAATGGAAGCTCTAGTCATATGTCCTTTTAAACACAAAAGTGATTTTATGCTGAAAAAGCAAAAGTAAAACATAAAAAACTATATAAATGTGGTATTGCCATAAACGTATCAACTCACAGAATAAAATGATCATGTATACCACATGAGGAACCCCATATAAAAATATAAAACACTGCCATTTTGTCCACCTTACCTCCACATAAAATAGTATAAAAAGTGATCAAAAATATATCTGTAACCTAAAATGATACATATAAAAGTTACAACCCGTCCTGCAAAAAAACAAGCCCCCATACAGCTACATTGGTGAAAAAATAAAAAATAAATGCTATGGCCCCTAAAAACTATTTCAGCAAATGTCATATTAGAAAATCCTGATGCTGCTTCTTCCTTTCTGAATGCTGCTGTGCCCCAAAACAGCAGTTTACGACCACATATATGGTGTTGCCATATCCATGAAAAAATGCATAATAAATTGTGGAGTTACCCTGTTACCCCTTGTAAAAATGAAAAATTTGCTAAAGCAACATTATATTGAAAATAAAAGCTAATTTTTCATTTTCACAGCCAAGTGTTCTAAATTCTATGAAAAGCTTGTTAGGTTAAAGCATTCACTTTACCCCTAGTTCTATTCCTTTAAGGTTGTAGTTTAAAAATGAGGTCACTTTTGGGGGTTTTCTTTCTAGAGGTACCTGATGGTCTCTTCTAATGTGACACGGCACCTGAAAACCATTCCAGCAAAATCTGCCCTCCAAAAACAATATTGTGCTCCTTTTCTTTCTGCACCCTGCCATGTGCCCATACAGTAGGTTCCAACCACATATAGGGTGTTCCTGTAAACTGCATAATCAGGGTAATAAATATTGAGGTTTTTTTGGCTGTTAACCCTTGCTGTGGTACAGGAAAATTTTTATCAAATTAAAAATCTGCACAAAAAAATTAAATGTTAAAATTTCCCCTCCATTTGCTTTAATTCTTGTGGAACACCTAAAGGATTAACAAAGTTTGTAAAATCAGTTATGAATAATTAGAGAAGCCTAGTTTTTAAAATGGGGTCATTTATGTGTGGTTTCTACTATGTAAGGCCCACAAAGTGACTTCATAACTGAACTGAATTGGGTTTTGGAAATTTTCTAAAAATGTTAAATTTGCTTCTAAACTTCTAAGCCCTCTAACGTCCTAAAAAAATAAAATGACATTAACAAAATTATGCTAATAAAGTAGACATATGGGGACTAGCCCAAAATCAAACCGACTGGTTGGCGTAGCGGCTCCACTGTCCGTAACAGTATATATACAGTGTATATATGGATACAGAACCACTTCTATACTATAGAACTGTATACCTAAATGTTGGGTGTAATTCTTAATATGTGCTAGTATCATATATATATATATATATATATATATATATATATATACAGGGAGTGCAGAATTATTAGGCAAGTTGTATTTTTGAGGATTAATTTTATTATTGAACAATAACCATGTTCTAAATTAACCCAAAAAACTCATTAATATCAAAGCTGAATATTTATGGAAGTAGTTTTTAGTTTGTTTTTAGTTGTAGCTATTTTAGGGGGATATCTGTGTGTGCAGGTGACTATTACTGTGCATAATTATTAGGCAACTTAACAAAAAACAAATATATACCCATTTCAATTATTTATTTTTACCAGTGAAACCAATATAACATCTCAACATTCACAAATATACATTTCTGACATTCAAAAACAAAACAAAAACAAATCAGTGACCAATATAGCCACCTTTCTTTTGACACTCAAAAGCCTGCCATCCATGGATTCTGTCAGTGTTTTGATCTGTTCACCATCAACATTGCGTGCAGCAGCAACCACAGCCTCCCAGACACTGTTCAGAGAGGTGTACTGTTTTCCCTCCTTGTAAATCTCACATTTGATGATGGACCACAGGTTCTCAATGGGGTTCAGATCAGGTGAACAAGGAGGCCATGTCATTAGATTTTCTTCTTTTATATCCTTTCTTGCCAGCCACGCTGTGGAGTACTTGGACGCATGTGATGGAGCATTGTCCTGCATGAAAATCATGTTTTTCTTGAAGGATGCAGACTTCTTCCTGTACCACTGCTTGAAGAAGGTGTCTTCCAGAAACTGGCAGTAGGACTGGGAGTTGAGCTTGACTCCATCCTCAACCCGAAAAGGCCCCACAAGCTCATCTTTGATGATACCAGCCCAAACCAGTACTCCACCTCCACCTTGCTGGCGTCTGAGTCGGACTGGAGCTCTCTGCCCTTTACCAATCCAGCCACGGGCCCATCCATCTGGCCCATCAAGACTCACTCTCATTTCATCAGTCCATAAAACCTTAGAAAAATCAGTCTTGAGATATTTCTTGGCCCAGTCTTGACGTTTCAGCTTGTGTGTCTTGTTCAGTGGTGGTCGTCTTTCAGCCTTTCTTACCTTGGCCATGTCTCTGAGTATTGCACACCTTGTGCTTTTGGGCACTCCAGTGATGTTGCAGTGAAATATGGCCAAACTGGTGGCAAGTGGCATCTTGGTAGCTGCACGCTTGACTTTTCTCAGTTCATGGGCAGTTATTTTGCGCCTTGGTTTTTCCACACGCTTCTTGCGACTATTTTGAATGAAACGCTTGATTGTTCGATGATCACGCTTCAGAAGCTTTGCAATTTTAAGAGTGCTGCATCCCTCTGCAAGATATCTCACTATTTTTGACTTTTCTGAGCCTGTCAAGTCCTTCTTTTGACCCATTTTGCCAAAGGAAAGGTAGTTGCCTAATAATTATGTACACCTGATATAGGGTGTTGATGTCATTAGACCACACCCCTTTTCATTACAGAGATGCACATCACCTAATATGCTTAATTGGTAGTAGGCTCTCGAGCCTATACAGCTTGGAGTAAGACAACATGCATAAAGAGGATGATGTGGTCAAAATACTAATTTGCCTAATAATTCTGCACTCCCTGTATATATATATATATATATATATATTCAACGAATGAAGAGGCAGCACTTCCAGTTTTTGGTGAGAGGGTGACGACCCCAAACTTTATTCCCAGCAATGTTTCAGCCTTCTCAATGAGGCCTTTGTCAAGCTACAACAGTGCTAAAATGTGGGGTCTATATACCCACAATTCATTACAAATTCAGTGCAATCAGTGTAACCACATGTTAACAATAAAATCACATGACCATCAGACATCACATTATCACATGACTTTCTGTGTACATTCAGTATTCGTATCAAAAAAATAAAACTATCATAAAACCCCTTATGACATCAATCAATAGTGTGGATCATACATCCTAGACATTATACAATTTATATAAAGTGATCTGATATACTGTGCTCTAGTCCCTTATGTCCGACATCCAATCTGACATATATGAACATAAAAGTGCTCACTACACTAAGGGTTAAAATCACCAGTTCATAATACAGCTGTATCTTGTTACACTTTAAAAACTCATGGGACTAACCGTCATAGAACAGCCGAGTGCGCCTGCTTCAGCGTCTCCCCGTCTGCCAAGCGCATGCGTCGCGCAGTACATCCCTCGTCCACCTCCCCACATGGCCGCGTCATCACACACGTACCCTGGACCACAACGTCGCCCAGTGGAACGCATCGCGAGTACAGCATCCCCGGGGGGAGGGAAAGAGTAGACACACGCCCGGACCGTGCCCGTACACTTCCTCAACGGTAACATATGTGCATCCTCGTCTTCACGTCACAAGTAGTCTCCCCGACATACAGGAGACTACAGGGGCATGACAATAGATAGACGACGAATGAACTATCACAGGTCAGGAAGTGTCTAATTTCAAACACCTTGTTGGTAACTGGGTGTACAAATGTGTCTCCCTTCAACATATAACTGCAATTTACACAGTTCAGACATGGATAGCATCCATATTTTTTACGGCCTATATATGTCTGAACTGTGGTTTTATGACCTGCCACCTCTGCTCTGACCAGTTTGTCTCTCAGACTATCCGTTCTCCTGTAAGACATCAGGGGGGGTATAGTGAATTCTTTCACATGACCAAAGTTGCTATTTAGTATAGGCCAATGCTTCTTGATGACCTTCGCTACTTGGTCGCTGCCCTCTGTATAGGTAGAAATAAATGGTATTCTGGCTTGGTCAGTCACTTTCTTGGGGCTCCTAGACTCTAAATCCTCCACGTGTTTCTGGACTAATTTCTTTGGGTACCCTATATTCAAAAATGTATCAGCCATCTCTGACAATCTCTTGTTCTTTAGGTCTGGATCTTTCACTATACGTTGGATACGGAGAAACTGACTCCGTGGTAATGACTTTACCATAGGCCGCGGATGGCAGCTTTCAAATCTTAAAAGCTTGTTGCAATCCGTCGGCTTAATGAACAAGTCTGTCACCAACCCAGTATCCTGTTTCCTCACCATACTGTCCAAAAATTGGACCTGCTCGGTGGAGTGCGTCAGAGTTAACTGGATTTCAGGATCCATGCTGTTCAGGAATCCATGGAACTGGGCCAACTAATCTTCAGTGCCCTTCCAGATGACGAACACGTCATCTATGTATCTCCACCACCCCAGCACATGGCTGAAGTGGTGGGACACATAGATGTGCTCAGCCTCCAGGCCCGCCATGAAAATGTTGGCATAGGTTGGCCCCATATTGGACCCCATTGCGGTTCCACGCAGTTGAAGGTAGTAGCCATTCTGAAAAGCAAAATAATTGTATCTGAGCACTACACCGAGCAGGTCAACTATGAACTCTTTACATTCATCTGTATAGTGTGTTGAGACCAAACACCTTCTGACAGCCTCCACACCCCTATCATGATTGATAGAGGTGTAGAGGCTGACCACATCAAAAGACACCAATATGGTCATAGGCGTTATGACCACACCAGCAATTTTGTCCAGAAAGTGAGCTGTGTCTTGTATGGAGGATTTAGCTGAACTGGCAAACCGCCGAATAATTTTATCAAGGAAAATCGCCATATTAGAGAACACAGACTCCCTCCCGGACACTATCGGTCTCCCCGGGGGGTTACACATGCTCTTATGAATTTTTGGTAACACGTACATCAACAGTGTCTTAGGGTGTGTGACCAATAAAATATTGTATAGAGACTCATCAATCAGACCTCCTGTCTTAGCTCCATCCAATACCCTGGTGATGATTTTAATCACCTCAAATTTAGGGCCATGATTCAGCCGTCTGTATACAAGAGTGTCCCCCAGTTGTCTCTGTATCTCTGAGGTATACCATGTGGTGTCCATTACAACAACGGCTCCCCCCTTATCAGCGGGTTTCACTGTGAGGGAGCTGTTGTTGCATAGCTCACCCAGGGCTTGTATCTCAGCAGATGTCATATTTGAGTGCTTGAGGCTACCAGTCTGTAGGGTATTTTTTAACCCCTCAATCTCAGCCTTCACTGCATTGATGTACATGTCAATAGCTGGACATTTAATCTGTGGCGTGAAGTCGCTCTTCACGTGTAATCCAACACTGTGAAGAGAGAGTTCACAACCCTGTGCATCATTCCTATTAATCAACTGTTTGTCAGCAAACCACACCTTCAACTTAATGTTCCTAAAAAAAAATTGTAAGTCGACCTCAAGCTGGAACCAGTCTATACCCACTGAAGGGCAATATGATAAACCTTTAGCTAAAAGTTCAGTCTGTGCAACTGTCAAGACATGAGAAGATATATTTACCACCACTGATTTATTTTCCTCGTGGACCGGTTTTTTACTGTGCGTTGATCTTTTTCTTCATCTATATTGCCTTTGTCCCCCACGTCTGGTCCTTTTGGGTCTGGAGTGGGGCCTAAAAAACGATCATCCCGCTGTTGTTCCGTCTGCATGGATCCCATTTCTGTAGTAGGTGTCGTTCTGTGGGTAGGATTATTACTACTTTTCCTATTATTGGTGGCATTACCATAAGGAGGTGGTCGTCGCTGGTTTCTCTGTTCTTGCCATGCATACACATTACCCCGTTTGTAGACCTCCTCATCTCGTAACCATTTGCGTCTTTTAATCATTTCTTGCTCTTTCCTATATTTCTCTAGATAGGCAGAGCAGTTGGTAAGGTAAGTGTCATAGTCCTGTACAGGGAGGACATCTTTCAATTTGCTATCAGCTTTTTCAAACTGTTCACGTGTTGCTCCTAATTCATATTGTAGGTACTCCAAATTTAGCAATATCACATCCAAGGCGTATTTGTTGGAGATTTGTGTGAATTTATGTGCAAATCTACTATCAGCTGGGAACAAACTCGGCTTCAGTTGGGAACGCATACCCCTTGGGATTCTATGTGACCTGTAGTATTCAGCTAAGGTCGCTAAATGCAGCTCCATTGAAGCCAACCGTTTTCCATCAGCTTCATAGCCCTTCTTAAGTTCTGTGACAGACGGTGTGGAAAGGAATGTGCAGTCACTCACCAGATCATGGAGGATCCTCTCCTCATCCTGCCTCGTGTAGGAGAATATTGTATCAGGCATATTCAATCAGTTCAGTGCTAGGCCGCTAAGTCCTTATACAATACCACGAATAGTGCAGCAGCACAGTCAGATGTTGTGCACAAGGCTGGCTTCTCCTCCAAGAAGAAGCCAAGAAGTTAGGAACATTAAGTTGAAGGTGTGGTTTGCTGACAAACAGTTGATTAATAGGAATGATGCACGGGGTTGTGAACGCTCTCTTCACAGTGTTGGATTACACGTGAAGAGCGACTTCACGCCACAGATTAAATGTCCAGCTATTGACACGTACATCAATGCAGCGAAGGCTGAGATTGAGGGGTTAAAAAATACCCTACAGACTGGTGGCCTCAAGCACCCAAATATGACATCTGCTGAGATACAAGCCCTGGGTGAGCTATGCAACAACGGCTCCCTCACAGTGAAACCCGCTGATAAGGGGGGAGCCGTTGTTGTAATGAACACCACATGGTATATCTCAGAGATACAGAGACAACTGGGGGACACACTTGTATACAGACAGCTGAATTATGACCCTAAATTTGAGGTGATTAAAATCATCACCAGGGTATTGGATGGAGCTAAGACAGGAGGTCTGATTGATGAGTCTCTATACATTTTTTTATTGGTCACACACCCTAAGACACTGTTGATGTACGTGTTACCAAAAATTCATAAGAGCATGTGTAACCCCCCGGGGAGACCGATAGTGTCCGGGAGGGAGTCTGTGTTCTCTAATATGGCGATTTTCCTTGATAAAATTCTTTGGCGGTTTGCCAGTTCAGCTAAATCCTCCATACAAGACACAGCTCACTTTCTGGACAAAATTGCTGGTGTGGTCATAACGCCTATGACCATATTGGCGTCTTTTGATGTGGTCAGCCTCTACACCTCTATCAATCATGATAGGGGTGTGGAGGCTGTCAGAAGGTGTTTGGTCTGAACACACTATACAGATGAATGTAAAGAGTTCATAGTTGACCTGCTCGGTGTAGTGCTCAGATGCAATTATTTTGCTTTTCAAAATGGCTACTACCTTCAACTGCGTGGAACCGCAATGGGGTTCAATATGGCGCCAACCTATGCCAACATTTTCATGGCGGGCCTGGAGGCTGAGCATGTCTATGTGTCCCACCACTTCAGCCATGTGCTGGGGTGGTGGAGATACATAGATGACGTGTTCGTCATCTGGAAGGGCACTGAAGATTAGTTGGCCCAGTTCCATGGATTCCTGAACAGCATGGATCCTGAAATCCAGTTAACTCTGACGCACTCCACCGAGCAGGTCCAATTTTTGGACAGTATGGTGAGGAAACAGGATACTGGGTTGGTGACAGACTTGTTTATTAAGCCGACGGATTGCAACAAGCTTTTAAGATTTGAAAGCTGCCATCCGCGGCCTATGGTAAAGTCATTACCACGGAGTCAGTTTCTCCGTATCCAACGTATAGTGAAAGATCCAGACCTAAAGAACAAGAGATTGTCAGAGATGGCTGATACATTTTTGAATATAGGGTACCCAAAGAAATTAGTCCAGAAACACGTGGAGGATTTAGAGTCTAGGAGCCCCAAGAAAGTGACTGACCAAGCCAGAATACCATTTATTTCTACCTATACAGAGGGCAGCGACCAAGTAGCGAAGGTCATCAAGAAGCATTGGCCTATACTAAATAGCAACTTTGGTCATGTGAAAGAATTCACTATACCCCCCCCCCCCCCCCTGATGTCTTACAGGAGAACGGATAGTCTGAGAGACAAACTGGTCAGAGCAGAGGTGGCAGGTCATAAAACCACAGTTCAGACATATATAGGCCGTAAAAAATATGGATGCTATCCATGTCTGAACTGTGTAAATTGCAGTTATATGTTGAAGGGATAATATAAAAGAATCCGCAACACTCGTCAATAAATGGTGAAATAGAATGGATTTATTCCATAATGCAGCAAGGAAATGCGACGTTTCGACTGTTCCCGGTCTTTTTCAAGCAAAAAAGACGGGGAATGGTCGAAACGTCGCATTTCCTTGCTGCATTATGGAATAAATCCATTCTATTTCACCATTTATTGACGAGTGCTGCGGATTCTTTTATATTACTATTTGATGGTGGATCAACAGCCAGGATCCCAATCTGCTGGCACCAACACTACCGTGACTAAGGTATAGTGCATGGACTTTCCAAATTGGTTGTTTTTTGGACATAGGAGTGCTGCCGGACCTATCTATATGTTGAAGGGAGACACATTCGTACACCCAGTTACCAACAAGGTGTTTGAAATTAGACACTTCCTGACCTGTGATAGTTCATTCGTCGTCTATCTATTGTCATGCCCCTGTAGTCTCCTGTATGTCGGGGAGACTACTTGTGACGTGAAGACGAGGATGAACTATCACAGGTATTCCATCCGCCAAAAACGGAGGGACCTCCCGGTGCCTAAACATTTTGTGGAAGCTGGGCACAAGGAAAAGGACCTTAAGTTTAGGGTGATAGATCATACCTCCCCTTTTGAGTGGGGGGATAACAGGGAGAAGAAGTTGAAACAACGTGAGATTATGTGGATACACAAGTTATGTACACTTAGGCCTGAAGGTCTTAATGCTGAATGTAGATGGGAATTATGTGGATAGGTAATGTGCTACTTGCTCATCAGATGTGGAGGTGATAATACATGTCTAGCTAAGTGGGGAGGATATACAACAGTGCTAATTTGAATTGATTGTAGTATGAGTTTATTTATATACTCTCTTTTGTATTTACAGATAGAAACATAAAAACCTAATGATCCTTTGTCTTATGGATGGACTATACCGTTTATGGAGCACCCCGGTGCGCGTGCGTGATGGTGACCATTGGTTGATGTGAAGGAGGGGCATTATTGACAAGCCACACACTGCACGCTATGGAAATCCGACCGACACCAATTTATTTTTGAGATGATATTAGATGCGAATTCTGGCCTGGAATCTATATGCCAGACGGCATTTCTATGTATATCAAACTATTAGTGCATGGAGATGGGAAAGATTCCCCCCATTGTAACTGCACATATGTTACCGTTGAGGAAGTGTTTATGGACCTAGGGGGCGACACCACTTCGGTTTTTTACCGATGCTTTGGTGGGCGCTACTCCTGGGTACATTTACACATCTTGATAAAGGTCGGCCTGATAATTGTGCGATGTGTGGCTACTTCGCTGTCTCCGCTTTCCCCTTTACTATTGTACTACACTGCGATACCATGATCACTTACACGCCCCCTTGACTCCTTGGTGATGCGGTCCGGGCGTGTGTCTACTCTTTCCCTCCCCCCGGGGCCGCTGTACTCGCGATGCGTTCCACTGGGCGACGTTGCGGTCCACGGTACGTGCGTGATGACGCGGCCATGTGGGGAGGTGGACGAGGGACGCACTGCACGACGCATGCGCTTGGCAGGCGGGGAGGCGCTGAAGCAGGCGCACTCGGCTGTTCCATGATGGTTAGTCCCATGAGTTTTTAAAGTGTAACAAGATACAGCTGTATTATGAACTGGTGATTTTAACCCTTAGTGTAGTGAGCACTTTTATGTTTATATATGTCAGATTCAGACATCCCAACCTGCAAAAACTCATTTCAGGGAGGTGCACTTCTCATTTCAGGGAGGTTTTTTTCCACGAACTTTTTATTACATTTTCCAAACATATGAAGTATCTGCACACTTTTCTCTATGGTGTGGAGGACCGGGCTCATTACCCTGCCCCAAATTATCATATTTATATATATGATTAAAGCATCCAGGGGGTGTGAATTTAACACTGGGGTAAATAATATAATTAAAATGGAGGGTTAAATGTGTAAATGTATTTTTTTTAAAAATGCATCTCTTTCAATAGTTATATAGCTACTGAATGAGACAGAAGGGATGCCTTTAACATATACAGTATATCTCCTTGAGAAGCCAATTTGACCCTAAAGGGTTAATTCAACCTGTAATCTAAACTCTGTCCTGTCACTTCTCTTATCTCTCTGCTCTGCTATCTGACTGAGATAAACCTTTCCGGAGATATGGGTGTCAGGGAGCTGCTATCTAATAGCGGGAGACTCCCGGAGAGTTGAGATCCCTGCAGATTGGATGTCGGAGATAGGGACTAGAGCACAGTATATCAGATCACTTTATATAAATTGTATAATGTCTAGGATGTATGATCCACACTATTGATTGATGTCATAAGGGGTTTTATGATAGTTTTATCTTTTTGATACAAATACTGAATGTACACAGAAAGTCATGTGATAATGTGATGTCTGATGGTCATGTGATTTTATTGTTAACATGTGGTTTCACTGATTGCACTGAATTTGTAATGAATTGTGGGTATATAGACCCCACATTTTAGCACTGTTGTAGCTTGACAAAGGCCTCATTGAGAAGGCTGAAACATTGCTGGGAATAAAGTTTGGGGTCGTCACCCTCTCACCAAAAACTGGAAGTGCTGCCTCTTCATTCGTTGAATATATATCTTGGAGGAGAAGCCTGCCTCTCTGAGGAAATTTTGCACCCAGTGCACAACATCTGACTGTGCTGCTGCACTATTCGTGGTATTATATATATATATATATATATATATAAAAATCCTTTAAGATATTAAGATTTACACTCAGTATACAGGTATGAAGGATATAAGAAGTGGTTTTATGCAGTGGCCATATGTATATATTCTGCATGTACCAACATTGCAGAGTATATAGAGCATGAGGAGTGCTAGAGTATCCAGAACAAGAGCAGATGGTGAGACTTAGACACACAGACAGATAAACATACAAACTCAGACACACAGAGACAGATGCACAGACACATATACACTGAATAAAATATAAACGCAACACTTTTGGTTTTGCTCCCATTTTGCATGAACTGAACTCAAAGATCTGAAACATTTTCTACATACACAAAAGACCCATTACTCTCAAATATTGTTCACAAATCTGTCTAAATCTGTGTTAGTGAGCACTTCTCCTTTGCTGAGATAATCTATCCCACCTCCCATATCTAGGTGCTGATTAGACAGCATGAATATTGCACAGGTGTGCCTTGGAATGCCCACAATAAAGAGCCACTCTGAAATGTGCAGTTTGATCACACAGCACAATGCCACAGATGTCGCAACGTTTGAGGGAGCGTGCAATTGGCATGCTGACTGCAGGAATGTCTACCAGAGCTGTTGCCCATGCAATGAATGTTCATTTCTCTACCATAAGCCATCTCCAAAGGCATTTCAGAGAATTTGGCAGTACATCTAAACGGCCTCACAACTGCACCCCAGCCCAGGACCTCCACATCCAGCATGTTCACCTCCATGATTGTCTGAGACCAGCCACCCGGACAGCTGCAACAACAATCGGTTTGCATAACCAAAGAATTTCTGCACAAACTGTCAGAAAGCATCCCAGGGAAGCTCATCTACATGCTTGTCAGTCCTCATCGGGGTCTGAACCTGACTGCTCACATTCGATGGCATCTGACACGTTGAAGAGGCGCTCTGTTCACGGATGAGTTCCGGTGTGTGTGGCATCGTGTGGGTGAGTGGTTTGCTGACGTCAACGTTGTAAATAGAGTGGCCCATCGTGGCGGTGGGGTTATGGTATGGGCAGGCGTATGTTATGATCAACGAACGCAGGTGCATTTTATTGATGGTATTTTGAATGCACAGAGATACCGTGACAAAATCCTGAGGCCCATTGTTGTGCCATTTATCCATGACCATCACCTCATGTTGCAGCATGATATTGCACGGTCCCGTATTGCAAGGATCTGTACACAATTCCTGGAAGCTGAAAACATCCCAGTTCTTGTGTGGCCAACATACTCACCAGACATTGAGCATGTTTGGGATGCTCTGGATCGGTGTTCCAGTTCCTGCCAATATTCTGCAACTTCGCACAGCTATTAAAGAGGAGTGGACCAATATTCCACAGGCTACAATCAACAACCTGATCAACTCTATGCAACGGAGATGTGTTGCACTGCATGAGGCAAATGGTGGCCACACCAGATACTGACTGGTTTTCTGACCCCCCCCCAGGGTTGGGCGATATACCGGTATCACGATATACCGCGGTATTAAAAAAAAACCCGGCTATATGGCGATATAGATGTTTTATAAATACCACGGTATTTAGTGACGTCGTAGAAGCGGTCATGTGCGCTGACCGCTTCTAAATCTGCATCCACCCACCCCAGCATGAACCCGATGCTGGACATTTGCAGAGTACTTGTACTCGTGCAAATGTCCCCGATACTTGCTGGCCGCTTGCGGCGGCGCTCTTAGCAGTTCGGCCGGCGTGGGGGAAGGAATTCTGTGACTCTCATTCCCGGTGTGGCACCTGAGGGGTTAATTGGGCGGATCACAGCGTCCTCTCAGAGGTCGGGTGCCGGGAATGTTCTTCAGTCTCTGCATTGGTGGCACTGTGGCAGTGGGCAGTGCGCCCCCCTCCCTCCCCAGTATTAATCATTGGAGGCCACAGGATCGTCGTCCCATCATTGGTGGCAGGGGGCAGTTCCGATCGGAGTCCCAGCAGTGTAATGCTGGGGCTCCGATCGGTTACCATGGCAGCCAGGAGTCACGCTACTGAAGTCCTGGCTGCCATGGTATGTTAGTGAGTAGCATTATACTCACGTGCGCCGTGGCCACCGGGCGCTGCTTCTTCTCATAGGTCTGTGCAGCGCATTGCTAATGCTATAAGCATTAGCAATGCGCCACACAGACAGAAGAAGGAGCACCCGGCGGCCACTGCTCACTAACATACCATGGCAGCCAGGACTTCAGCAGCGTGACTCCTGGCTACCATGGTAACCGATCAGAACTGCCCACTGCCACCAATGATGGGAGGGGGGACCCTGTGGCCACTGCCACCAATGATTAATACTGGGGGGGTGCACTGCCCACTGCCACCAATGATGGGGGGGGACCCTGTGGCCACTGCAACCAATGATTAATACTGGGGGGGGCACACTGCCACCAATGATGGGGGGGAGGGGGACCCTGTGGCGACTGCCACCAATGATTAATACTAGGGGGGGTTGAGTTACCAGAGGGGGCTTATAAGAGGGAGAGGCTGGGAGGTACATGAGAGGCTGAGGGGCTGATTAGAGGCTGGGGGGGCTGATCAGAGGTGGGGGGGCTGATCAGAGGCTGGGGGCTGTTTTTGGGACTTTTGGTTGGTCAGTAGTCACAAAATAAATGTGTTATTTATTTAATTGTTATAATTGGTATCAGTAATTGGTATCAGTGAGTACTTAGATAAGAGTATCGGTACTCGTACCCGGTCTAAAAAAAATGGTATCGTGACATCCCTACTATAAACCACTCGTTCTGGTACAGAATTAACCCTGTAATGTTTTTGTTATTACTAGTTACAGATACTCAATTGACTAGTTACAGATACTCAAAATGGTGAAAAATGACATATAAAAGTATAACAATTAACGTCTCCTTGTGGCTGCCTGGCTGCACCCATACAGTATAACGTCTCCTTGTGGCCGCCCCATACAGTATAACGTCTCCTTGTGGCTGCCTGGCTGCCCCCATACAGTGTAATGTCTCCTTGTGGCTGCCCCCATACAGTTTAACGCCTACTTCTGACTGCCCCCATACAGTGTAACGCCTCCTTGTGGCTGCCCCATACAGTGTAACATCTCCTTGTGGCTGCCACATACAGTGTAACATCTCCTTGTGGCTGCCCCCATACAGTATAACGCCTCCTTGTAACTGCCCCCATACAGTGTAACGTCTACTTGTGGCTGCCCCCATACAGTATAATGTCTCCTTGTGGCCTCAAGTGTCTTTTTCTTCTAAATGGGCATTTATCGCAATATATATCATTATCTCGATAAATTTCTTAATATCGTTATTGTGGGAATATTTTTGATATTGTCCAACCCTACCCCCCCCCCCCCCCCATCTGATTATCTCAGCAAAGGAGAATGCTCACTAAGATTTAGATGGATTTGTGAACAATATTTGAGAGTAATGGGTCTTTTGTGTATGTAGAAAATGTTTCACATCTTTGAGTTCAGCACATGCAAAATGGGAGCAAAACCGAAAGTGTTGCGTTTATATTTTTGTTTAGTGTACTTACGTGCTGCTGCTTCTCCATGCTCTCCTTTATCAATCTATGGAATCTGTTAGGAGCACAAGGAATTTTGAGGTAGACATTTGACTTGCATATGTGATGCCAAAGGTCCTTTTCCCTTCCTGCACACATGTATGTCTAGGATTTATGGCAGCTTTTGCTGAAAATCGTGGCAAAAACTGCAACAAAACTTCAATGTTCAATTATCCTCAAAGGCATACATCAGGGATGGAGGCTAAATTGCTGCCCCCTGCAGTCCTAGCAGAGCACAGCTTGAGGCAAGAGGCTCAAATTTCCTCATGGATGGTGTACCCCTGGTTAGGCCACATTCACATTACTGTTATTATTTCTATTCTGTTCTAGGAGCACAGAAGCACTAGTCTCACATGATGGACACGAATGGCACCCACTGGGCACGATTGATTGTAATGGAGTACGTCAGGTTTCCATAATTCATTTAGCCATAAAAAATAGCTCACCATTCAAAATAAAATGAAAACAATCTCCGATACGTTGCCTGTAATATTAGCGCTGCAGGTCCCAAGAGGGAAGCGGGTAAGATTCACATTCAGTCAATGCATTTTTGTTGGACCGCCCTGCTTCAATTATCCAGGAAATAGTACTTCAAATTCAGAGCCATCCACATATCTGAGCTTAGGAAAACATGGATTTCCACATGTATCCTCCTTTCCCTCAACCCAGTGGCGTAGCTATCAGGGAAGCAGCTGCTTCAGGGCCCGAGCTCAGAAGGGACCCGGGAGTAGGGTGACCACATTTCCTAACTGCCATTCAGGGACACTTACTTTCACAAGTGCATTTCATCAAACTTATACTTGAGACTGGCAAAAACATATCTGCCTATGCATTTTTCAGTATTTCTGCACACATTAACTGGCTACTTAGACATCTCTTCCCCTTATGTGCCAGCAGCCCCCCTTATGTGCCATTAGTCCCCCTTATGTCTGTGCCAGCAGCCCCCCTTATGTGCCAGTATTGTAATTTGTACATATATATATTAAAAAAAACGTATACTTACCTCATCCAGGATGCGATGCAGGCCTCTTCCGGCCTGTGTCCCTCGCTGGCTCAGGTGGCGCGATTACGCCATCGCGCCGCCTGCACCGGCCTCTGATAGGCTGCCTGCCTAGTGCTCGCAGCCTATCAGAGGAACAGGGAGGGGACACACCTCTCCCTCCCCTGCCGGCTGCCGCAGGGGAGGGAGAGGTATTGCGATACAGATGACTATAGAGATGAGTGAGTGCTTCCACAATGGAAGTGCAGCGCTCATCTCCTGCTGTGCCCTGCTGGCGCCCCCCTTCTGACAGCGCCCCGGGTGGTCACAGCAGCGGTCGGCGGCTCAGGTCATTCCAGGACACTGCATTGTCCCAGAATGAGGGTGACCGGGACCCGGGACAGACTCTCCAAATGCGGGACTGTCCCAGGTGATCCGGGACACGTGGTCACCCTAACCGGGAGCAGTCACTGTACTTCGTCACCCCGGGCCCCTGTCAGAGCAGCTGACTTCTTCTTCCTACCCGCGATTCCTGCAGCCTGAACCTTCCATGCCCAGCATGCTGAACATGTGCATTGCCACAACTGCACCAGTGATGTGAGTAGCAGTGGAACTGTGGTTATATTAAGCTTTCCCAGACTGTGCACATGTGACCTGCAGTACAGTAGGAAAGCTGGGTGAATTATATCATAAAATGTCATCCAGCTTCCCTGCTATCCTGCATGGCACAAGTGCAGAGGCATTAGAGTATGGGGGAGAGGCACAGTAGGAAAGCCGGGTGTCTATATATGTGAAATGTATATGTGTGCGTCCATGTATGGGGAGAGTGTGTGTATGAGTGTGTCCATGTATGTGGAGAGTGTGTGTATGAGTGCATCCATGTATGTGGAGAGTGTGTATATGAGTGTGTCCATGTATGTGGAGAGTGTGTGTATGAGTGTGTCCATGTATGTGGAGAGTGTGTGTATCATTACCTCCATGTATGTGGAGAGTGCGTGTATGACTGCATCCATGTATGTGGAAAGTGCGTGTATGACTGCATCCATGTATGTGGAGAGTGCGTGTATGACTGCATCCATGTATGTGGAGAGTGCGTGTATGACTGCATCCATGTATGTGGAGAGTGCGTGTATGACTGCATCCATGTATGTGGAGAGTGCGTGTATGACTGCATCCATGTATGTGGAGAGTGCGTGTATGACTGCATCCATGTATGTGGAGAGTGCATGTATGACTGCTTCCATGTACGTGGAGAGTGCGTGTATGACTGCGTCTATGTATGTGGAGAGTGCGTGTATGACTGCATCCATGTATGTGGAGAGTGCGTGTATGACTGCATCCATGTATGTGGAGAGTGCGTGTATGACTGCATCCATGTATGTGGAGAGTGCGTGTATGACTGCATCCATGTATGTGGAGAGTGCGTGTATGACTGCACCCATGTACGTGGAGAGTGCGTGTATGACTGCGTCCATGTACGTGGAGAGTGCGTGTATGACTGCGTCCATGTGCGTGTATGACTGCGTCCATGTATGTGGAGAGAGCGTCTATGACTGCGTCTATGTACGTGAAGAGTGTGTGTATGACTGCAGTATGAGGCTAAATACTTGTGGATATGTAGAGGTAAATCAGACATGTCAATTACAATTGCAGCGCAGGTTTAAAGGGGTTGAGTTGAATATAAACTCTGTCAGCAACTGTGAATAAAAAAATAAAGTTGTGCTAAAAATGACAGGCAAATAGATAAATACAGTAAATAAAAAGTCACGAAATAGCCATATAAGAGGGGTTTGCACAGTAGGAGGAGGTTTGTGAAGAAGTGTGTAAGTGTGTGTGGGGGACCCTGTACAAAAATTTGCTGTGGGGCCCAGTCAGTTCTAGCTACGCCTCTGCCTCAACCATTGAGGGAAAGGAGGATACTTGTGGAAATCGATGTTTTCCTATGCTCATATATGTGGATAGCAGAAGTACCTGTACTACTTCCTGGACAATTGAAGCAGTGCGGTCCAACAAAAACGTATATAAAATAGCTCAGCATGTTCCACTATTTTGTCCCACATTTTCCATCTGAGATACAGAACCTTATAATGGAGCCTCCAAAGCATGTGACTGTGGCCTTACTCTTCGCATTAGATGTGAATGCAAAAGAAAACATGAACTCACTACAAAAAAAGCTTTTGTCTAGGTTTACAATGACTTTAAGATGACACTATCACTTTATGTAATATCATTTTAAATATTTTTATCACTTTTTGCATTGAGTTCACATTTTACATTATTATTTAGCTATGAACTAAAGCTAGGGATCAGACAATGGAGTAGAGGTGTGTCTTAATATAAAACCAGTCCTTACCTTAATAACAGGTGCTTAAGCTCTCTGCTGCATGTCACCTTTCCCCTAATTACTTTTCAAGCAGACAGGTGTTCGCTTGAGAAAGCAAATCAACAGCTGCAGCAACTCTATTATTTCAGCCTCAGAATGCTCGCAAAAAAGTTTTAATGAAAAGCAAAAGTTGTCTTTTTACAAAGAGAGCTTGCATTGAATGGAGACATGCAAAGAGTTAATAACAAAAGGCATAGATAGATTTGTGAGCCTTTTAATAATGTATATTGTAATAGGGTTGTGCAAGTTTCTAGATGCCTGACAGCTGTTAAAACTCTCACTGCAGTGCCTTATTGACACGTGTGAGCAGAACAATGAAGCTCCTGGTTGCTGTAATGTACATGAATAGTTCTGACCATGACATTATAAGCATCTGTGGAGCTGTAATATGTAAGGACAATATGTTACTCCTTCTATGTTATACTTTAACAAAAAAAATATATATCTGACATTACACTACGTGACATGTAGTGTTTATGAGAGGTGTGTGATACATTTTATTTCTACACTGTGACAATGGTCTTTAGTGGGACCTACTAAAAAGGAATGACACAAAGGAATGGCCATAGACTTTAAGGCTAGGTCTACACGATGACATTTGTCGCGCAACATTTTGTTGCACTAATGTCGCGCGACAATTTTTATAATGGCAGTCTATGGTGTCGCACTGCAACATTCGAGATGGATTTTTCTGCGACTGTCGCAGTCGCAGCATGTCGCATGTTGCAGTGCGACACCATAGACTGCTATTATAAAAATTGTCGTGCAACAAAATGTTGCGCCCTATTTGTCGCGCGACAAATGTCGTCGTGTAGACCTAGCCTAACAGGAAAGTGGAATACCCATAGAGAATAATGGACCAGAGTGGAATGCCCATAGAGAATAATGGAAATGTAATATTTGAATTAGAGACAAAACCTTTTGATATATCTAATAAATATTTAGCAGACACACTCTCCAAACTCGGTGGGATTATTTTAAATTAAGATTAATTGGTTCCTATGGAATGGCAAGAGGAATGACACAATGGAATGCCCATAGACTATAATGGGAAGTAAACTCTGAGCTCATTTGCAGGTAAATCTGTGTTATGTAGGACTTTAACATGGTAATCCCACTTAATCTCAATTTTAAATAATCCCACTGAATTTAAAGAGTAAGGCCTCTTTCACACGGCCGTTGCGGGAACACCCGCGATTTTTCCGTGCAAGTGCAAAACATTGTCATGCGTTTTGCACTCGCGTGAGAAAAATCGCGCATGTTTGGTACCCAAAGCTGAACTTCTTCACAGAAGTTCAGGCTTGGGATCAGTTTTCTGTAGATTGTATTATTTTCCCTTATAACATGGCTATAAGGGAAAATAATAGCATTCTGAATACAGAATGCATTGTTAAATAGCGCTGGAGGGGTTAAAATTTTTTAAAAAATAATGTAACTCACCTTAGTCCACTTGCTCGCATAGCCCGGCATCTCCTTCTGTCTTCATCTTAGCTTTTTGTAGCAACAAGGACCTTTGGTGACGTCGCAGTCATCACATGATCTTTTACCATGGTGATGGATCATGTGATGACTGTGACATCACCAAAGGTCCTTGTTGTCACCAAAGGTCTCCATCCCGATTGTCTCCTAGCAACCGTGCGTGAAAATCGCACCGCATCCGCACTTGCTTGCGGATGCTTGCGATTTTTCACGCAACCCCATTCACTTCTATGGGGCCTGCGTTGCGTGGATTATCGCAACGCACAAAGAGAAGCATGCTGCGATTTTCACACAACGCATAAGTGATGCGTGAAAATCACCGCTCATGTGAACAGCCCCATAGAAATGAATGGGTTGGTATTCAGTGCGGGTGCAATGCGTTCAACTCGGGCATCGCATCCGCACGGAATACTCGCCCGTGTGAAAGGGGCCTAAGGCCTCCTGCACACGACTGTATGGCTTTTTCAGTGTTTTGCGGTCCATTTTTCACGGATCCATTGTTCCATTTTTTGTTTCCATTTTTCCGTATGGCATATACAGTATACAGTAATTACATAGATAGAATTGAGCTGGGCATAACATTTTCAATAGATGGTTCCGCAAAAAACGAAACGGAAGACATACGGATGCATTTCCGTATGTGTTCCGTTTTATGCAGACCCATTGATTTGAATGTAGCCACAGAACGTGATTTGTGGGAAATAATAGGACATGTTCTATCTTTAAACGGAAATCCGGAAACGGAATGCATACAGAGTACATTCTTTTTTTTTTGGGCGGAACCATTGAAATGAATGGTTCCGTATATGGACCGTATACGGAACGCAAAAAACAGCCAGTAAACGGGGGGAAAAAAACGGTTGTGTGCAGGAGGCCTAAGCCTGCTACAGATTTATTTGATATGTCGAATGGTTCAGGCACCAAGTCATTAAGTTTTACTTCCCATTATAGCCTATGGGCATTGCATCACCTTTGCATTCTATAGAAAACAGTTATAATTCAAGGTAATTTTCATTTTACAATATGCTACTCTACCCAGGGAACACTTGCGGTAAAGGTTAATGTCCTACATAACACAGATTTACCTGCAAATGAGCTCATAGTTTACTTTCCATTATAGTCTATGGGCATTCCTTTGTGTCATTCACCCTAGTCATTCTGCAGAAAACTGTGATAATTCCACTTAATCTGAACATTAAATAATCCTACTGAACTTGGAGAGTAATCCTGCTAAATAATTATTAGATATGTCAAATGGTTTTGTCTCTAATTCAAATATTACATTTTCATTATTCTCTATGGGCATTCCACTCTGTTCCATTATTCTCTAAGGGCATTCCATTCTGTCATTCCTTTTAGTAGGTCCCCTTTATTTATTAAAATTGTAGTACCCTTTAATTTTCTAAACTGCTGTACAAAAATTTATATTATATATAATTTATATTTTGCAGCATTTTTCAGTTGCCCTAAGGCTGGGTTCACACATGAGCGTTTTACAGCGCGTTCCTACGCGCTGTAAAACGCACAACAGGCAAGAACCAATGATTCCCTATGGGAATGGTTCTCACCTGGGCGTTTTACAGCGCGTACGATCGCGCTGTAAAACGCCCGACGCTCAAACAAGTGCTTGAGCTTTTTTTGGGGCGTTTGTCGCGCGTTCCCGCACATAGAAATTCGGGAACGCGCGACAATGTGTGAACGCCAGTCTCTGTATGCGCGATTGTAAACGCCCGTACAATCGCGCATACAGAGCGCTCGTTTCAGAACGCTCAGGTCTGAACCCAGCGTAAGGGTACTGTCACATCAGCATTCTGAAATCCGACAGAGGAACAGCTTTCTAAAGTTCACCCTAATCGGCACAGCAGAATAATTTCGGAAACCACCAAATCCCTATTGACTGCAATGGGATCCAACAGCTTTCGGCTGGACAAAAAAAATCTTGCATGCCCGCCTTTTTGTCCATCCGAAACCTGGCATTATGCTGGCAAGCAGCTGGACCCGGTTGGATCCCTTTGTAGCCTGGTGGTTCCCAGCATTATCAGGATACAATGAACTCCTGGCAACAGCCTGCTGCATTTCAAAATGCTGATGTAAGTTGCATTCGCCGCAAAAAATAATTAATAAAAATCTGCCTGGGGTATATACACAAATCTGCAACAATTCTTGTCAGGTTTGAACAAGGCTGGGGTCTTCTAACGTAGCATATTTTGTTGCAGAAATTTGCTGCGACTTAAAATCTGTTCTATTCACTTAAAATCCATTAAATCCATGTACTTTCTATGGAAATAATCTGCAGTTCGGACTTCTCTGAGTTAGTTCTGGCAATCAGTCTGAAACTCTATTGCAATGACTAAAGAAAAAGCATGTAAATACCAAAAAAAGAAACAATGGAACTAGCATACCCAAAATTTTTTATAATAAATCCACTTGTCCAATGGGGTGTTTGCATCACCTACAGCCCTGTCTGCCAATGCCATGCCTTGCTAACTTGTATACAGAACCATTCATTTCAATGGATCCGCAAAAAAGGAAGGTACTCCGTATGCCTCACGTTTCCGTTCCGTTCAAAGATAGAACATGTCCTATTACTGTCCGCATAACGGACAAGGATAGTACTGTTCTATCAGGGGCCAGCTGTTCCGTTCGGCAAAAAACGGAATGCACACGGACGTCATCCATATTTTTTGTTGACCGCAAAATACTGAAAAAGCCATACAGTTGTGTGCAAGAGGCTTTATGAAGGGGCTCATTTTTTTCAGTATGAGATGACGGTTTTATTAGTACTATTTTAGGGTGCATATGACTTTTTGATCGCTTGGTATTGCACTTTGTCACACTTTTATTTTATTTTTACGATGTTTACCTGAGGGTTAGGTCAATTTTGTGGGATGAGATGACTGTTTGATTTGTATGATTTTGGGGTGTGTATGACTTTTTAATCGCTTGGTATTACACTTTTTGTGATGTAAGGTAACAAAAAAATGGTTTTTATTTTATATTTTTTACGGTGTTCACCTGAGAGGTTAGGTCATGTGGTATTTTTATAGATCAGGTTGTTACGGACACGGCAATACCCAATATGTCAACTTTTTTATTTTTTACACAATAAAAGCATTTTTGAAACAAAACAAAAAAATCATGTTTTAGTGTCTCCATAGTCTGAGAGCCAGAGTTTATTTTTTATTTTTTGGGAGATTGTCTTAGGTAGGGGCTCATTTATTATTATTTTTGGGCAGAATGAGGTGTCGGTTAGATTGGTACTATTTTGGGGGGCATACACCTTTTTTTATTGCTTCTTGTTGCACTTTATAGTGATGTAAGGTGACAAAAAAAAAAGTTTTTTTTAGCACAGTTCTTATTTTATTTATTTTATCGTGTTCACATGTTAGGTCATGTGATATTTTTATAGAGCAAGTTGATACGGATGTGGCAATACATATTATGTCTACTTTTCTTTTTTTCCCCTATTTTAAATTATTAATTTTTTTTACTTTTGGGAAAAGGACGCTTTTTATTGTTGAAACTTAAAAAAAAAATTTAAAACTTAATTTCTTTTAACTTCTTTTCTCACTTTCTTTTTTGTCCCACTATGGGACTTCAACTTTTGGGGTCTGATTCTCCTTTAGAAATCATTACAATACTTCTGTAGGGGGCTGGATCTCACAGGCTGTCCACAAAAGGCAACCACGATGCCTAAGGACTGCCATCGTGTCCCCGTCACAGCAGTGTAGGGACCCGATGACCACTCAGCACCCGACATGATCCTGCACATGCTGTGGTCAGCGCTGACATGTGTCGGCGCATGCAGCAGGACTCCGGCTATCAGTGACTGCCGGACCCCTGCCGCTGATCAGTTGGGCGCAGCTCCTGCACTCGCCCGATCAGCATGATGTGTATGCATGTCACTGGTCTTTAAGTCCCGGCCAGATATGACGTACATATTCTACAGTTTTTAAACCAGTACCTGGATCTGAATACTTTTTTAATAAAAATTTTTGCATAGCCACTAAGTTATTCAATAAAATGAATATGTATAGCGCCACCTGCTGTTTATTTTTTTCTTATTTCTTTTACCTGCTCATTAAGAAGGCCGCACATACTGAGTTTCATCCTTCAACTTCCTCCTGACCTGAGACTCACCCCTTTTAGCTGCAGCAGATAAGACACTCCCATTGAGCTTTCAGCGTGATATAAATCTAGCAGAGCAATGCATGAGGAGATCTCTGGATCCATGTGAGGTACAGGGCTGGTTCTAGCTTTGTTAGAAAGAGTTTATCATGTACTATACGTTCTATATTTTCTATATGTACTAATATGATGTCTCATTTTATACATTAGTCATGGGATAACCCAATTAGGCCTCTTTCACACGGGCAGATCCGCAATACAAGGGTTGCGTTCTGTGGGCATTTCGCATCACGGATGTGGACCCATTCATGGAATGGTGCGGAACGGAAGCACGGAACAGAACCCTACGGAAGCACTACAGAGTGCTTCCGTGGGGTTTCGACCCGTACTTCCGTTCCGCAAAAAGATAGAACATGTCTTATCTTTTTGCGGAATGGCCGGATCACGGACCCTTTCAAGTGAATGGGTCCGCGATTTGATGCTGCTGCCCCACGGACTGTGCTCATGCACGACCATGGGGCGCACACACCCGTGTGAAAGAGGCCTTAAAGTGAGAATGAGAGACACCTGGAGCCTGCGGCCTCTGATAAAAATTGGATTTGTTTACTGTTAAAAGGATGGATGTAAAAGTGTAGTTTGATGCAGAGCAGGAGGTTTTTGGAGTCGCAACTGCAGACAGAAAGGTTTCCACGCTAAGGGCTCATTGCACACGACTGTTTCCTGTTTTGAAGTCTGCAAATTAGGCTACATGCACACTACCGTATGTGTTTTGCAGTTCACAAATTACAGATCTGCCCAAAAAAAATAAAAAAATGGGATGACATCCGTATGCCATTCATTTTTTTTTTTTATATTGTTTTTTGCTGATCCATTGTAACAATGCCTAAGGCTAGGTCTACACGACGACATTTGTTGTGCGACAAAAAGTCGCGCGACAATTTTTATAATGGCAGTCTATGGTGTCGCACTGCAACATGCGCCAACAGTCTGGGGCTGAGATAATATTTCTACAGTTTACAGCAGATGTGGTTACTGGAAAAATTTTAGATGAGGGGATTAGCTCAAGTGTGGTCATGGTTGATAATGACAACCGTTTGCATGTGATGTTTCTGCTGTGACCAACAGTAACACAGAGATTGATATTACCATGCCAGGTTGCTGGTGGAGTATGCTGCACATATAGGTAACAACATTGTACCCGATGTGAATAGTGTCAGGTTTGTGAGCTTGATGTGCAAAATAAATATGTCTTGTAGTGAGCATATGCTGGAACTGTGTATGATCAGCAATTGCTACAGGGCCCAAACTAAGAGGGGGCCCACTCAGGAGGAGTACTAAAAGTATTATACAATGATATTATATACCGTGACATATACAGTATATACGTGTAGCAAACGGACAGAGTGGATTCCAGATATAGGGCTAACAAAGTCTGTGAGCTTAATGCGATGTATAGCTAGTGTTCACTATGAGATGTGGAATGAATGGGGGGGGGGGGGGAGTAGGGGAGTCAGTGAGGAGGGGTACATAAGAACAGGTGGGTACTAAAGGAGGGAAAGAGAGAAGATAGAAGATGTATTGGACAGTAGAGAGAGTTGAGGTAAAGATGACTAGCGAGTCAATGCAAAGTATATTGGCCTATAAAGGTCAAGTTGGTGATATGAAGGTTGTATATGTTGGGGGGTCGGTCAGATTAAATGGTGTGCCTTGACCTGTGGCACACACTCATATAGCGCTCCAACAAAAAGCAAGCGCCTCGTAAAATAGGGTCTATAGCATGTAACATAAGAAGGATGAGGGGGGGGGGGAGTTTCCCCTTTAAGGGCTGTTGACAGGGCAGTTTGGGGGGGCAGCCCTTAACCAGCAGATTCGCTTGGTGTGGATCTTGTAATCCAATGGTATCATTACCAAAGAACCAAATCTACCTGATAGGTGAGCCCACCTTTCAAACTGACCCTCGCGAGCTAAACATTTTAAATCCTAACTGCACACTTTAACAGGGTAAGCAAAACTGAGCCGGTCAGTCTCTGTCAGCGTAGAACCTCTGCCAGATTTGGCCGAAGACCATCAGGACATTTATTTTACAGTGACTGGTGAGATTAAGCAAGAGGATAGAAAAAAAGGATAAGGAAAGGGGAGTGAGAAGAGGGTAGGCATACGCAAGATCTTCTCTTATGCGAAGTCCATCATGGAATTACATTCGAATACATTAAATTTTAACAACTTCGAATAACTACCCTCTATAAATCGAACGGGAACTGCGCAAGTTAGAACATCTCATGTCGTCATGTATTAACCTTACGATTAACATTATAATCTCCACAGGGGAAAACAAGGGGGGGGGGGGGGATGCGTAGAGTGGGGACAATGTATAGGCTACATAACAGCATAACATTTATGATACTGTACGTGTCCCGGACGCGAGATGAAGGCTGAATCTGTGTCTTCACATAGCCATCCTCAAGCTATGTTCTGGCAGGAGATCAGTTCAGATCAACGTTCAGGCTTTAGCTCGAGGAGAGAGTGTCCCTCTCAGGTATGAAGAAAGAAAGCGCCTTCTCGGAACACTGTCAGCGATGTGGTGTAGTTGGAGCACCTGTGTATGGTCTGGATCTCTGAGGTTTAGGACTGGTCACGGTGGTCCACTCCTCCCTGGCTGGCAGTTGGGGAAAGGCAGCTCCTTCCATCTCTAGCAACCAGGAGGGTATGTCCATCGGATCCATCTCCAGCTTCTGCCATGCTTCCTCGAGGTCTGAGGAGGGTCTTTATTATATTGCACATATTACCTTTAAGCACAGATAGCCCAAAGGGGAATAGCCATGAGTTCTGCAAGTCTTTTGCTCTCAGCTGGTCTAGCAGTTGTTTTAGCATCCTGCGTTTCCGCAGCATCAATGGTGCTATGTCTTGGCACAGAGCCACTTCCGAATCGTCATAATGTATGGGTGATTGTTCTCTAGCACTTTGTAAAATCAGTGCAGTGTTCACATAAGACAGTAAACCGCATATGACATCTTTGGGTGCCTCGTTGAGTTTGGGTCTAGGTCGGAGAGACGTATGTATGCGTTCGATGACAATTCTGTCTGCGCGTTCTTGGCCTAGCAGGCTGGAAAATATTTCTTGCCCCACTTTGGGGAGAGCGTCCCTGGCCCAGGACTCGTGTATCCCCTTAAATTGGATGTTTCTCCTGCGGCTTCTGTTCTCCTGATCTTCGATCAGGGTGAGAGCAGTATTAACGTGTACCTCCAACTGTTTAGATCTAGCAGCTAGTGACTCTGCATGTGAGGTGAGGCTGAGGCACGTATTCTCCAAGGCCTCTGTTCGAGTGCTTATGGCCTGGGGATCTGCTTTAATGTCAGCGAGGTCGTCTCTTACCGGCTTAAGAGCCTGCAGTAGGGTTTCTTTTAGCACGGCTGCCGTAAGTGTCTTTTCTCGGCTTTAGTCCTCCTCATCTCCCGAGGCTCTCTCCTCTTCCCGCTCTAACTGCGAGCTGAAGTCCTGTGCCATCTTGGAAGGAGGCGCGGTGGTTTGTTTGTGGCGCTTTTCAAAGAATTCAGCGACGTCTGCCTGATTTACTGTTGGTTTACCAGGAGCTCTGGCTTCTCCCTGTTGATATCGGCCGACCTTGCCCATTTTCAGACAAAAAAAAAGAGGTATTCCAGGCTATAGGAGTGTATGTGAGGCGGGAGAGTTTAGACTCACACAGCCATACCAGTCCGCGGCCAGGCTCCGCCCCCTCCCAGCAGCATATATTTCACAGCATACACTAGGCAACTGCACCTTTTTTCCAAAAATGTTTTACAATTTCTCTACTTTGTAGAAGTGCATTTTAGTGCATCAATACCAGTGTATACTGTGGTCACAGACTGGTCAACCTTCAGTTAGGGCTGTATTTTATTCCCAAAAACCTGTTACAAATTTCCCATATTTATTAATAAACCTGTGACTTGTCATTATTTAAATAAGCTTCATAATAAAATGTCTGGTAAATGGCAAGTGGAAAAATAAAGACCCATGGCTTATCATCCGTGAGTGAGAATAATAGCAACGGAGCGAGGCGCAGACATAGCGCAGGGCGTACTGACTTAGGGGGAAGACCGTAGGCGAGTAAGGGGTTAATTATGCTGGGTAGGTGCGTGGTTGGGGGGCTGGGTTGCTGTACGGAGTGGGGGGAGCTGGTATTTTCGCGGGCTGTATATAAGGAACTGAGGGAGGGGCTACTGGTCAGTTGCCAGCTTGAGCCAGCAAGTTTTTCGTGGTCATGGCCTCCATGGAGGAACTTTTGGCGTCGGTGCGGGCTGCGGTGGAGTTACATGGTATGGAATTTCTTCAGGAGACCATACAGGCTGCTCTTAACCCCCCCCCCGCCGCCTCCGGTTGTGTCCGCTCGCGGTGTCAGGGCCAGGAGATCCGTCCCCCCGGAGCGTTTGAGCCCTGAATCCACCCCTCGGGTCCGCCGACGCATAGGGAGCCCCGCCAGGGACCCTCCGCTGCGGTCTGAGGTGTCTGTGGTCGGTCGGGCCCTCAGACGCAGTGGGAGGAATCCAGGATCGCGTGGCGGGCCGGCGGGAGAGGGCCGGGTTCCCCCCAGGCCTGTTTCCCACACTGCACGAAGGAGGGGGAGATCGCCGGCGGCTGCGTCCCCGCGAGATGTCCCGCGCGGGGAGCGAGCCAGGAGGTACTCACCGGAGCCTGGAGGGTGCAGTGCGGCCGGGCCGTCTTCCGGTTCGGGCCTCGGGGCGGCTGAAGTGGCTGGTGTGTCGGCGCTGCGGCGGAGGGATACAGGCCGGCAGCTGAGGAGTGAGGTGGCCGGGGAGAGCGCAGGAGCTGGTGATAAAGTGGATGCGGGGCGGCCCCTAGTGGTGGGCCGGCGTCATTGCACCCAGAGGTTTGAGGAATGTATTAATGTGGCTCTGCCCCCTGTTCTGGGGCATGGAGAGGCGGCTTGCAGTGCAGCCTGCTGCAGAGCCTCTTCAGTTGGGGACGGGAGGACTGGACAGCCTGCGGCCGAGTGTTCGGGCCCACACGTCGAGGAGTAGGAGTATTACCCTCCCCTCTCGCCATCCGCAGGAGGGGGAGGCATCGCGGTTGGAGGAGGGAGAACTGGATTCGGGAGCGGACGTCACGGCGGGCGGAGGAGATGTTTCCATTCTGGAGGTCGCCGTGCCCTGCGGAGCAAGCACGCCGGTGGGAGTGTCTGGGAGCGGATCCGCGGCTGCCGGAGGTTCCATCCGGGGACGGCCAGGTGAGACGACGTCGTGTCAGATGCTGGTTGGGGGTCCGGTACAGCATAGTGGGGGGGGGGGCGGATGTTTTAGCTCGGGAGGTACTGTCTGGTATGCTGTCGTTGCTTTCACGGCTGGGGACTGGGGCGCCTGTCTCTCCGGCGTCGGTTTGGGGGTCGGCTCAGGCGTTGGATCCGGGGATGGTGCAGGGTAATGGTGGTTCTGGGGTGAGTGTCTCCGCTGTTGGTTCGCAGGCCTCAGGTTCAAGGGCGGTGGCGGGTGTTAGTAGTGATGTGGGGGATGGAGTTCGGTTGGCGGATGCTGCGAAGGGGGAGATCTATGTGTGTTTTGAGGGGCCGCTGGGGGCTCACTTGAAGCAGGACGTTAGGGACAAGATATGGAAGGATGAGTATGTGGAGATATTCTCATTGCTTCCGTTGGAAAAATTTAATTTAGATAGGGGTAAACCTGATGAGAGTAAGAAGGAGGAGGAAGAACGGAGGCGATATAGATTGATCCCGCGTACGTTTCAGAATTGGCTTCAGGCCTTTGCGATTCTGGCCAGTGTGGTTGGGGAGAAATCGCCTGAACATTGCTCTGCACTGTTCTGCTATATGGACGCGATAGGGGAGGCTCATCGGACGTACGGGGGTGTGGCGTGGCTTAGGTATGATGAGCAGTTCCGGCAGCGGAAGGCGGTCAGGCCCAGCATACGATGGGATCATAAGGACATTGGTCTCTGGATGCGGCTGATGGCGGCGCCTAGGGGAGGTTCTCAGCCCTTTCGGGGAGCGGCCGGGGGTCCCTCGGCCTCGGATTTTCAAGGAGGGAGCAGAAAGGGTTGTTGCTGGCAGTTTAATGAAGGGCATTGCAGGTTCTTGTCAGACTGCCGGTACAAGCACGAGTGCTCCGGTTGCGGTGGCTCCCACAGTTTGTCGCGGTGTTTCCGGCGTGGGAGGGGTAAGGGACCCGAGGTTACGCAGAAGAGGGGTGACGCCGGTGAGGGTGGAAGAGATGGTCCCCTATTTAAGGAAGTATCCAAATAGGGAGGTGGCTCAGTTGTTGTTGGCGGGGTTTACTGAGGGTTTCGTGATTCCGTGTAGTTTAGTTGTGCCGAGTGTGTCGGCTAGGAATTTGAACTCTGCATTGCGCCGTCCGGGGGTGGTAAAGGAGAAGATTGAGAAGGAGGTTGCAGCGGGCAGGGTTGTGGGCCCCTTTAAGGAGTGTCCTTTGCCTGATTTGTGGGTCTCCCCGTTGGGTTTGGTGCCTAAGAAGGAGCCCAATAAGTTTAGGTTGATTCATCATTTGTCCTATCCTCAAGGGGGGTCGGTGAATGATGGCATTGCGGATGAGTTGTGTTCTGTGTCCTACACGTCATTTGATGCGGCGGTGCGTTGGGTGCGGCGTTTCGGGCAGGGCGCCCTGCTCGCTAAAACGGACATTGAGGCGGCTTTTCGGTTGTTGCCCATCCACCCGGACAGCTTGCATTTACTGGGTTTCCAATGGGAGGGTTGTTTTTACGTTGATTGTTGTTTGCCGATGGGCTGCGCAATTTCTTGTTCATTGTTTGAATCGTTCAGTTCGTTTTTGGAATGGGTAGTGAAACAGGAGTCGGGGTGGAATTCGGTATTGCATTATCTGGACGATTTTTTGTTCTTGGGTCCGGCTGAATCCAGGGTGTGTGCTGTTCTGTTGCATACAATGGAGCGTGTGGCGGCTTGGTTTGGGATCCCTTTGGCGGGTGAAAAGACGGAAGGTCCTTCCACCGTGTTGACATTTTTGGGGATTGAGATTGACAGCGTGGCCATGGAATGCCGGCTACCTGACAACAAGGTGTCTGATTTGTTGGCTGAGGTTGTCTTCCTACGTAGGGCCCGGAAGGTCCAGCTCAAGCGGGTTCAGTCGGTTTTGGGCAAACTGAATTTCGCTTGTCGTATTTTGCCGATGGGACGGGTTTTTTGTCGGCGTTTGGCGTTGGCTACTGCGGGTGTTATGGCACCGTTTCACTATCTGCGGTTACCAGCTGAGGTAAAGGAGGACTTGGCGGTTTGGGAGAGCTTTCTTGGGGAGTATAATGGGCGGTCTATGTGGATGGAAGAGGCGATTAGTAGTGTGGATTTGGAATTATTTTCGGATGCGGCAGGTTCGTGTGGATATGGTGTTTTTTGTCGGGGTCAATGGAGTGCAGAGGCATGGCCGGAGGAGTGGAGACGGGCCGGGGTCCTCGGCAACTTGGTGTTGTTGGAGCTCTTCCCTATTGTTTTGGCTACGGAGTTGTGGGGGGAATGGCTTAGGAATCGGCGGGTGCGTTTCTACTGTGATAATTTGGGCGTGGTGCAGGCGATTAATAGTCAGACGGCCAACTCTCCGCCGGTGTTGAATTTATTGAGGCATCTGGTGTTGAGGGGTTTGCGGCTGAATGCTTGTTTTGTTGCGGTGCATGTTCCTGGGGTAGACAACTCACTTGCTGATTCCCTTTCTCGTTTCCAGTGGGATCGCTTTCGCAGCTTGGCTCCGGGTGCCGAAGTACGGGGGTTACCCTGTCCCCAGTGGCTCTGGAGCGTGGCCTTGGGGTGTCAGCTGATCTGATTCGGCAGTCGCTTAGTAGAGGTACGTGGTTGGCCTACTCTGCAGTGTGGGCTTTGTGGGAGGAATTGATTGAGCAGGTGGGTGGTTGTAGTTCGGTTGATGATTTCCAGACCTTATTGGTTTTTTGGGTGGGGTCGTGTTATGCGGCAGGTGTGTCTTTCTCGGTGGTGTCAAAGAGGGTCGCGGCTGTGGCTTTCTGGTTGCGCTGGCGGGGTCTGGCGGATGTTTCTAAGTGTTTTGGGGTTCGGCAGGCGTTGAAGGGTTACCGTCGTGGGGTGATTCGGAGGGACACTAGGAGGCCGGTGTCTTTCGCGGTGTTGCAGTTGTTGTGGGTGAGTGCGGAGTCGGTTTGTGTGTCGGCATTTGAGGTGTTTTTGTTTAGGGCTGCATTTTCGCTAGCCTTTTTTGGGGCATTTCGTATTTCGGAATTGGTAGCAGCTAGTCGCTCGGGTGGTGGAGGTTTGTTGTTGGAAGATGTACTGTTGTGTGACGGCGGTTTGAGGTGCGTGATACGCAAGTCTAAAACTGATCAGGAAGGTAGGGGTGTGGTTTTGTGGCTTCGGCAATTGGTGGGGTCGGTACTCTGTCCAGTGCGTTGCGTTGAGGAATATTTGGGAGTGAGGCCTGATGGATCGGGTGCATTGTTGGTTCACCAGGACGGGTCGCGGTTGTCTCGGTTCCAATTCATATCTGTTTTTAGGAAGTGTTTGTTGGCGGCGGGTTTGCCTGTTGATGAGTATGCATCCCACTCCTTTCGGATCGGGGCAGCAACTGAAGCGGCCAGGTGGGGGCTGGGTGAAGATGTTATCAAGCGTATTGGGCGCTGGGAGTCAGCTTGTTTCCACTCGTATATTCGGCCTCATCTTTTGTGAATGATTGTTGGGCGGGGCTGCTGTGAATGGAGCGTGTTGGTGTTCGGGTTCTGTTGTGAATATGTTTATTTGTTTTTGTTACAGGGGCGGCGCCTTGTCTGGCATGGATTTTCGGGCACTCGTACGTCCATTGGGGGGCCTTGCGTGCGGATGTCAGGCGGAACGGACGCCAATTGGGTTTCCCGACGGATGAGTTGGTAATCAGGTGGATTGGGTTGAGGGGGCTCCTTTGGGGTCGGGTGTTGCCTGAAATTCATGTTAATGCCACTTTGGATCGGCCACCTGATATCTTAGTGCTCCATGTTGGGGGCAACGATCTGGGTGTGCGGCGGTCTCGGGATGTAATCCGGGACATTAAGTTGGATGTGCTGCGCTTATTGTCGGATTTTCCAGATTTATTGATTGTGTGGTCAGAGGTGGTTGCAAGACGTTGCTGGCGGTTCGCCAGGTCGGTGGAGCGTATCAATAAAGCCCGGGCAAAATTGAATAAGGAGGTGGGGCGTTTTGTTCGCAGGCAGGGTGGTTTGGTGGTGCGTCACCGGGAATTGGAGGCGGCATCGCCTCAATTCTTGAGAGAGGATGGTGTGCACCTTAATGATGTTGGCATAGACATGTGGGCATTGGGTATTCAGGAGGGTTTGGAGACTGCCCTTAAGGTTTGGCGGGACGCCCACAGGTGAGGTGTCACCGGTGGTCGTTTGGTGGCTGCTTGATATGGGATCCTGGGGGAGCAATTCAATGGTTAAGAGATGCAGGACATGTTAGAGCCTGCATCTCATATGGTTTGTTAATACCGAGGATGGGGCTCCTGTTTGGGCTACAAGGCCTACAGGAGGGAGACTGGTATACTTCAAGGAGTTGGTGCCCTTGGGTCGGTGAGTGCGGCCAAGGGTAAGCTTGAAGTACGAGGTGAGGCGGTGAAGGAGGATACTGCTAGTTTGGGTTGCCCTCCAGGATCCTTGTTACGGGGCAGTAGGTGATAATGTTGAGGGATGTTAAAAAGTGCCTGCTGTTGTTATTGTTATTATTATTCATGTTATATGGTGAAAGATGTTGCTTTAATGTGTGGAATAATAAAGTTTGGCCGTCACGGTCATTTTACCAAAGCAAGTAAGTGTTGGTGTGATTATTAAAGGGGATCTGGGTAGGTATCAGTGGACGGAGGAAATTCTTCCATCCTATTAAGTCATAATAGCAACGGAGCGAGGCGCAGACATAGCGCAGGGCGTACTGACTTAGGGGGAAGACCGTAGGCGAGTAAGGGGTTAATTATGCTGGGTAGGTGCGTGGTTGGGGGGCTGGGTTGCTGTACGGAGTGGGGGGAGCTGGTATTTTCGCGGGCTGTATATAAGGAACTGAGGGAGGGGCTACTGGTCAGTTGCCAGCTTGAGCCAGCAAGTTTTTCCCGCCCTCCCGCCCTTGTATTGGTTGTAGCTCTGTGGCAGTTTAGGGGGGGGGGGCTGCTTGATATGGGATCCTGGGGGAGCAATTCAATGGTTAAGAGATGCAGGACATGTTAGAGCCTGCATCTCATATGGTTTGTTAATACCGAGGATGGGGCTCCTGTTTGGGCTACAAGGCCTACAGGAGGGAGACTGGTATACTTCAAGGAGTTGGTGCCCTTGGGTCGGTGAGTGCGGCCAAGGGTAAGCTTGAAGTACGAGGTGAGGCGGTGAAGGAGGATACTGCTAGTTTGGGTTGCCCTCCAGGATCCTTGTTACGGGGCAGTAGGTGATAATGTTGAGGGATGTTAAAAAGTGCCTGCTGTTGTTATTGTTATTATTATTCATGTTATATGGTGAAAGATGTTGCTTTAATGTGTGGAATAATAAAGTTTGGCCGTCACGGTCATTTTACCAAAGCAAGTAAGTGTTGGTGTGATTATTAAAGGGGATCTGGGTAGGTATCAGTGGACGGAGGAAATTCTTCCATCCTATTAAGTCATGTGAATGGCTGGCTGTGTTAGTACATACATGAGTAGCAGCTCACTCATCCTCTGTCACAGCAGGATGATGTTGATGTCATGGCCGAGACAAGGTATTTTGGTGCACTAGGTGGAGCAGACAAATTGAATCAATTTAAAGGGACCCGACTATTTAACCCCTTCAGGACACAGCCTTCTTTCACCTTAAGGACCAGGCCATTTTTTGCTAATCTGACCAGTGTCACTTTATGTGGTGATAACTTTTAAAACGCTTTGACTTATCCAGGCCATTCTGAGACAGTTTTTTCATCCCACATATTGTACTACATGACCCAGGTAAAATTGAGTAAAAAAAAAATGCGTTTTTATTTGTAAAAAAAATACCAAATTTGCCCAAGTTTTGGAAAAATTAGCACATTTCTAACTTTCAATTTCTCTACTTCTACAATGCATAGTAATAACTCCAAAAATAGTTATTAATGTACATACCCCATATGTCTACTTCATGTTTGGATAATTTTGGGAAGGATATTTTATTTTTTGCTTTACAAGGCTTAGGCCTCTTTCACACGGGCGTTGCGGGAAAAGGTGCGGGTGCGTTGCGGGAACATGCACAATTTTTCAGCGCAAGCGTTTTGCACGCACGTGAGAAAAAACTGCATGTTTGGTACCCAAACTTCTACACAGAAGTTCGGGCTTGGGATCGTTGTTCTGTAGATTGTATTATTTTCCCTTATAACATGGTTATAATGGAAAATAATAGCATTCTGAATACAGAATGCATAGTACAATAGCGCTGAAGGGGTTAAAAAAAATTTGAAAAAAATTAACTCCCCTTAATCCACTTGATCGGGCAGCCCCGCTTCTCTTCTGTGCTGTGTACAGGAAAAGGACCTGTGGTGACGTCACTCCGGTCATTACATGGTCCATCACATGATCCATCGCCATGGTAAAATATCATATCATGTGATAGACCATGTGATGACCGGAGTGACATCACATGATATTTTACCATGGCCATGGATCATGTGATGGACCATTTAATGACGGGAGTGACGTCACCACAGGTCCTTTTCCTGCACACAGCAAATAAGAAGGCAGAAGAGAAGCCGGGCTGCGCGATCAAGTGGATTAAGGCGAGTTAATTTATTTTCTTTTTTAACCCCTCCAGCGCTATTGTACTATTGTACTATGCATTCTGTATTCAGAATGCTATTATTTTCCCTTATAACCATGTTATAAGGGAAAATAATAATGATCGGGTCTCAATCCTGATCGTCTCCTAGCAACCGTGCGTGAAAATCGTACTGCATCCGCACTTTCACTTCTATGGGGCCTGCTTTGCGTGAAAAACACACAAAATAGAGCTTCCTGCGATTTTCACGCAACGTACAAGTGATGTGTGAAAATCACCGCTCATGTGAACAGCCCATAGAAATGAATGGGTTCTGATTCAGTGCGGGTGCAACTCCCACATTGCACCCGCGCAGAAAACTTCCCCGTGTGAAAGGGGCCTTAGAAGTTTCGAAGCAAATCTTGAAATTTTTCAGAAATTTTCAAAAACCAAATTTTTAGGGACCAGTTCAGGTCTGAAGTCACTTTGTGAGGCTTATATAATATTAACCACCCAAAAATGACCCCATTCTAGAAACTACACCCTCAAAGTATTCAAAACAGATTTTACAAACGTCGTTAACCCTTTAGGTGTTCCACAAGAATTAATGGAAAATAGAGATACAATTTGAAAATTTCACTTTTTTGGCAGATTTTCCATTTTAATAATTTTTTTCCAGTTACAAAGCAAAGGTTAACAGCCAAACAAAACTCAATATTTATGGCCCTGATTTTAAGTTTACAGAAACACCCCATATGTGGTCGTAAACCGCTGTACGGGCACATGGCAGGGCGCAGAAGGAAAGGAATGCCATACGGTTTTTGGAAGGCGGGTTTTGCTGGACTGGTTCTTTTGACACCATGTCTCATTTGAAGCCCCCCTGATGCACCCCTAGAGTAGAAACTCCAAAAAAGTGACCCCATTTTAGAAACTATAGGATAGGGTGGCAGTTTTGTTGGTACTAGTTTAGGGTACATATGATTTTTGGTTGTTCTATATTACACTTTTTGTAAGGCAAGGTAACAAGAAATCATTGGTCAGCGCCGAATCATAAGCTTCCGGTTCGAGCAGTAGGAGGGGGCATGCCTAAGGCCGGAAAGGGGGGGGGGGGGGGGGCGGTACGCGCCCGGCAAAGTTAAAATCCAGCCAGCTCTCTGGTGTTGTGGTCTCCATGGAGGGAAGCCAAGGGCAGAAAATGGAGTCCACACAGCGCGTTGAACCCACTGAAACCACCAACAAATCTTTGGTACTGGTGGGGGTAAGAGGGGTGAATACCCTGCAATTTTCATATATTACATTTATCCTGATGGGAGTTTTTCATTCTGTGTGCCTAGACTTCCAAAGAGAGAAGGGTGTCAAGATCCAAGGAGCGGGGCTGCGCAATTTGTAAGAGAAGGCTACCGTCCGGTTGGGGTAAACCTGCCTGCCAGGCCTGCGTGGGCAAATTATTGGAGGATGAGGCCCCTTCTCTCTTATCAAGCCTAAAACTAATTATCAAGGACGAGGTCAAGGAGTCAGTGAAAGAGTCCTTGAGTAACCTGCTTGAAAATCGCCCCAGCACTTCTGCTGCTGCCTCCATTCCCCTTTCAAGCGATCAAGAGTTGTTATCGGGGTTAGAGGAGGAGGGAGAGCTACCGTCCTCGGATCACTCCAAGGTGGCGGGGAGACCTCTGTTCCTATCAGAAAACATTAATTCCCTAGTCAGGATCGTCGGGGCGACCATGGGACTTGATGACCAGTCAGAGCCTCAGTCTATGAGGGATACTATGTTTGAGGGCCTGGGTCCTAGGAGGTTGATGTGATTTGATGTTCACGAGAATATAACTTCTGTAATTAAAAATGAATGGAGTAGGCCAGACAGAAAGTTTTTTTGTACCATCTGCCCTAAATAGGAAGTATCCCTTTGAAGATGCGGCTTCAGCGTACTGGGATAGAGCTCCAAAGCTGGACGCCCCAGTAGCAAAAATCTCTAAAAAGGCAGCCATTCCGTTTGAAGACTTAGGAACACTTAAGGATCCGATGGACAGAAGGGCCGAAGTGTATTTGAAAAAGAATTGGGAAGCGACGGCTTCATTCAGACCCGCCATAGCCGCCACCTCAGTGGCCAGATCATCAAGAGTCTGGATGAACGAATTGGAGGAGTAGATAAAGAAAGGGGCACCTTTGGAGCAGTTGCTTGCCTCATTTCCAACCCTTTATAGTGCCATCGATTTTCTAGCGAATGCCTCAGTAGATTCTCTGAAGCTATCGGCGAGAGCCGCTGCTCTTTCAAATTTGGCTTAAGGATTGGAGAGGAGATTCGGTTTCTAAAGCGAAGTTATGTGCCATTCCCTGTCAGGGTGAATTCCTCTTTGGGCCAACATTAGATGATTTACTGGAGAAAGCTTCTGACAGAAAAAAGGGGTTTCCCTCTACCTATCAGCAGCCCCCTAAGAAACCTTTTCGCTCTCAGACGCCTCAAAAAAGCCTCAACAATGACGCCAGATCCCCAGTAGGAGGTCGGCTCTCCCTCTTCGCAGAGCAATGGCAGAAGATCTCGAACAGCCTCTGGATTCTTTCAATTATTTCAGAAGGCTATTGCTTAAACTTCCTGAAAACTCCTCCAGAAAGGTTTGTCTTGACAGACTATCGCTCCAGCCCAGAGAAGCTGGAAGTGTTATGTCTGGAGATTTCGGATTTGTTGAAGAAGGTCCTGTGGGAGGTTCCAGCTCGAGAGGGGGAGGGGCTATTACTCAACGCTTTTTCTTGTAAAAAAGCCAAACGGCACCTACCGTACCATAATAAACATGAAACTGCTCAACAAATACCTGGTGTACGAGAAATTTCGTATGGAGACCATCAGTTCTATAATTCCAAATCTATTCCCAGGCTGCTGCATGGCAACCCTGGATCTCAGGGACGCTTACTACCATGTACCAATCCATCCCAATCACCAGAAATGCTTAAGAGTAGCAGTTCAGTTTCCAGACAGACTCCTACATGTACAGTTTCAGGCCCTGCCGTTTGGGTTATCCCAGGCGCCCAAACTTTTCACAAAAATAATAGCGGAAATGATGGCTCATCTGAGAGAGAAGGATTTGGTTGTCATTCCCTATCTAGATGATTTTCTCCTTCTCTCTCAGGAACCAGACCAGTTAATCAGTCAGATTTCCTGGTTCAGGGAGGTTCTAGAAAAACTGGGTTAGGAATTAAATCTCCAGAAATCCAGTCTTGTGCCAAGCCAGTTATGCACCTTTCTGGGACTACTCCTGGACTCGCAGAAACAAATGTGTTTTCTTCCACCACAAAAAATATCTCTGCTAGTCTCCAGGGTTCAAGACATTATAGCTCGCCACTCTATCTCCTTAAGAGAAGCGATGTCAGTTCTAGGCATGATGACGGCCGCAATCCCGGGAGTAGAATGGGCCCACTTCCACTCAAGGTCACTACAGTTGCAGATCCTGGAGGTTTGGGAGAAAGATCCCCAATCCTTGAATTCTCTCTTTTTCTTTTCACCTCAAACGTTAAAAGACAGAATGGTGGACTGTGCCTTCCAACCTTCATAGCCCCCTTTTGGCCCAGGGGGGTCTGGTTTTCATGGCTAAGGAAGATGTCGGTGGCAGATCCCTGGGTACTTCCTGTCTTCCCGGGGCTACTAGTGCAGGGGTCGGTACTTCATCCACAATTAGAGAGCCTGCACTTGACAGCCTGGCTGTTGAGAGGCATATCCTAGAAATGAAGTGTCTTTCTGGGGAGGTAATAAACACCCTTTTGTCCAGCAGAAAGGCTGTTATTTCAAAAATGTATTTAAGGGTTTGGAGGGCCTTCCTTAGGTTTGCAAATAAGCCTGTTAATGCCCTAGAACCCCCGGAATTACCAGTAGTTCTTAGCTTCCTCCAGGAGGGTTGGAATAAAAAACTTAGACCTAGTACTTTGAAGGTCCATATCTCTGCCTTAAGCGCTCTCTTTGAGTATAAATTAGCAGACCACCCCTGGATAAAAAGATTTGGCATTGCAATTTCTAAACTTGCACCAGTCAAGAGTTCCTCCCTGGGATTGAAATCTAGTTTTGTCTGTCTTAACTGGGGATCCCTTTGAGCCCATTGAAGATATCCCAATAAAAATCTTAACCTATAAATTAACTTTTTTGCTAGCCATTACATCTGCTAGAAGAGTAAGCGAGATATCGGCCTTCTCAATTGAAAGACCGTATCTTAGCATTCTAGAAGATTGGGTTATTTTATCTCCTGACCCTGCCTTCCTTCCAAAGGTTTCGTCATCCTTTCACTGATCACAGGATGTAGTTTTACCTTCCTTTTGCCCTTAACAAAAAAATCAGAAGGAAAGGGAATTCCATTGCCTTGATGTTAGAAGGTGCCTAATTTGGTACCTTTCTGCCACTCAGGACTGGAGGTCATCCTCTAAGCTTGTGGTTTCCTTTCAGGGACAGAAGAAGGGCTCCCCTGCTTCCTCACAATCTATTGCCAGATATATTAAACAGGCCATTTACCTTGCATATTCCTCTAAAGGGGTTCTTCCTCCTGCCGGGTTTGGAGCACACTCAACTAGAGCGGTGTCTACATCCTGGGCAGAAAGAGCTTCTGCTTCTATTGACCAGATTTGCAGAGCTGCTACGTGGAGTTCTTTGCATACCTTTTTTAAGCACTATAGACTGCAGCTTCCTTCACAGGAGGGTTTAGGGTTTGGGCGTAAAGTCCTCCAAACAGTTTTCCCACCCTAGATGATCTCGCCTAGATATGTCATAGGCGAGGGGGGAAATATGTGATTACACTTACTGGTAATCGTTTTTCCTTGAGCCTATGACAGCACCCGCCTAGGAGAAAAATGAGGATTTTTGATAAAGATATAGTATAAATACTCTTATTTATAATTAGAGTAATACAAAAAAATTATAATATTTATAGATATATTGTGTCCTGTGGTGTAGTCTTTTCTGTTTCCTTAGTTCTTGGAATAGGACTGGCATGATGGGGGTAGTACTTCCCTTTTAAAGAGGCTGTGCTTCCTGTTTCCTGTCCTGAAGAGAGGGGCGGATGCTATCCATGGGTGCTGTCATAGGCTCAAGGAAAAGCGATTACCGGTAAGTGTAATCACATATTTTTTGTTATTTACAACATTCATCTGACAGATTAGATCATGTGATATTTTTATAGACCAGGTTGTCACGGATGCGGCGATACCTAATATGTATACTTTTTTTTTTTATTTATGTAAGTTTTACACAATGATTTCATTTTTGAAGCAAAAAAAATCATGTTTTAGTGTTTCCATAGTCTGAGAGCCATTATTTTTTTAGTTTTTGGGGTGCGTGTGACTTTTTGATCGCTTGCTATTACACTTTTTGTGATGTAAGGTGACAAAATTGTTTATTTAGCAGTTTTTATTTTTAATTTTTCACGGCCTTCATCTGAGGGGTTAGGTCATGCGATATTTTTATAGAGTCGGTCGATATGGACGCGGCGATACCTAATATGTATACTTTTTTATTTTTTATTTAACCGCTTACCGCACACCTAACGCCGAAAGGCGTCATCTCTGCGGCGCTCCCAGGCTACGCTAACGCCGATTGGCGTCATCTCGCGTGAGCCGAGATTTCCTGTGAACGCGCGCACACAGGAGCGCGCGTTCACAGGAACGCATAGTTCACAAGTTCATCTGCAGCCTGCCGGCCGCGATCATTGGCTGGCAGGCTGTAGATTTTTGAATCGTCCAATGAAATGGTTATGTCAGACGCTATTTTGAAAATAGCGTCTGATATAACTGCTGCCTCGTCCTCTGGTGGTCCCTTTCGCTTGGATCGACCACCAGAGGACACAGGCAGCTCAGTAAGTAGCACCAAACACCACACTACACATTACATATTACCCTGTCATTTATTTAACCCCTTATTTAGCACCTGATCACCCATATTAGACTCCCTGATCACCCTGATCACCCCCTTGTCCACCCCCCTGTCATTGATCACCCCCCCTGTAAGGGTCCCTCACCCCTGCCAGGTAGTTAGCTACTTGCTAGGTAGTTTAGCGCCCACCGCACCGCACCGCAGTCACCGATTAGTCGCTGATTAGCGTCATCGCTGTCGCTAATCAGCACTAGTACTATATAGTATCTGTAAGTGATCAATACTGATCGCAATCAGATCTATATAAGTACATTAGGGTCACCTTAGGTTCTACAAAAAACGCAGTGTTCGCCCGATCAGGCCTGATCTTGTGCGCACACTTGCGTTCAGTCCGCCCCACCGCAGTGACAGAATTTTTTTTTTCTGATCACTGCAAAAAACGTAAAATCGCTGCGCCGCTATAAAAGATCACTTTTGAGCTTTTTGGATCTTTATTAGCGATCGCAGCTTTACTTCGCAAGCACTCCTTTTTACTAAGCAGGTTTGCTCTTTTTCCTGGGTAGTCTCAGAGGAATACCCCCTAAATTTAGTGAACCCAAAATGTCAAACAAGGGGTATTCCGCTGAAGAGGCCTACAGGATTCTGACCGTGATGGATGAAAGCGATAGGGACGCCTTATCCGCTGAATCCAGTGGTTCAGAATATGAACCTGTGGACAGCAGTGGCACTCTAACGGCTAGTGAGGATGACGAGGTAGAGGTCCCTGCTACGGCCAGACGTACCCGATCCCATGTAAGAGTTCTGCCTACCCTGCATGATGATCCTCATTTGCAGCAGAGTGGTGCTAGCGCTGATCTTGTTTATGGTGCGGCATACACCAGCAGCGCAGCACAGCCTGGACCTTCTACCAGCACTGCCGTATTCCCTGGTGAAGTGGCGAGCACCAGAAGGGCAGTTCCAGCTGGTACGGTGGCACGTGCAATAACTCCCCCGTCGCAGCCACCGCGTTCACAGGCCCGTAGAACCCTTAGTCTCCCAGAGGTGCTGGCAAATCCTAATTGGCAATCCCCTGATTCCGCCGCACCCGTATTGCCCCCTTTCACCGCCCAGTCTGGAGTTCGCGTGGAGACGGCTCATTTAGGATCGGCCCTTCAGTTTTTTGAGCTGTTCTTCACCGCGGATCTCTATGACCTAGTTGTGGCAGAAACCAACCGCTACGCCACACAGTTTATTACCGCCAATCCGGAAAGCTTCTATGCCCAGCCTTTCCGGTGGAAACCAGTCACTGTTTCCGAGTTTAAAATTTTTTTGGGCCTTATCCTCAGCATGGGTCTAACTAAAAAAAATGTATTGCGGTCATATTGGTCTAAAGACCCAATACATTACATGCCCATGTTCTCTGTTGCAATGTCTAGGGCACGTTTTGAGGCTATCATGTGCTTTATGCATTTTACGGACAATAGCACCTGTCATCCAAGAGGCCACCCTGCTTATGACCGGCTCCATAAAATTCGGCCCCTCATAGACCATTTGTCATCCAGATTTGCAGATGCGTATACCCCTAATCAAAACATCTGCATAGACGAGTCCCTAGTACATTTTACCGGGCGCCTTGGCATAAAACAGTACATCCCCAGCAAGCGCGCCCGGTATGGGGTCAAACTGTATAAGCTCTGTGAAAGGGCCACAGGCTATACATATCGTTTTAGGGTCTATGAGGGAAAAGACTCAAAACTGGAGCCGGTCGGATGTCCTGACTACCTGGGGAGCAGTGGCAAGATTGTCTGGGACTTGGTGTCACCCTTATTCCACAAGGGGTACCACTTATACGTGGACAATTTTTACTCAAGCGTGGCCCTCTTTCGGCACTTACATATAGTCGGAATTCAATGCTGTGGTACCGCGCGACCTAGTCGCCGGGGCTTCCCCCAACGGCTCGTTAGTACCCGACTTGCACGGGGGGAGAGGGCTGCCTTGTGTGACCAAGAACTGCTCGCGGTGAAGTGGAGGGACAAGAGGGACGTTTACCTTCTGTCCACCATTCACGCAGACACGACTGTCCAAATTGAACGGGCAACTGGAGTCATTGTGAAACCCCTCTCTGTCCACGACTATAACCTTCAGATGGGAGGGGTGGACTTCAATGACCAGATGTTGGCTCCCTATTTAGTGTCCCGACGCACCAGACGCTGGTATAAGAAGGTGTCTGTTTATTTGATCCAATTGGCGATGTACAATAGTTTTGTTCTCTACAGTAAGGCTGGGAGAACAGGATCCTTCCTAAAATTCCAGGAAGAGATCATTTCGGAAATCCTGTATCCAGGAGGGTCCGTGCCCCAAGGCCCTGATGTAGTGAGCCGGCTACATGGCAGACACTTCCCGTCTGTCTATCCTGGTACCCCAACTCAACGTTCCACAAGAAAAAGATGTCGTGTCTGTAGCAGGGGTGGAATAAGGCGTGACACCACCTTTTTTTGTCCTGACTGTCCTGACCAGCCTGCCCTATGCATAGGGGAGTGTTTTCGCAAGTTCCACACTCAGGTACACTATTAGCATAGGGATTGCGTACACAGGACAGGCACACAGGGGTCTTAGGGCCCTTTCACACAGAGCTGCCACAAACCTCTCCTTTCACCTGGGACAAAGTGCATAATGTACTTCGCCGCATCTCTGGGCGATTTGCGCTTTGCACATTGTCCCATGGGGAAGGAGAGGTTTGTTCAATAAAGGTAAAAAAAAAAAAACAAAAAAAAAATCACCGGTAAGCAAAAAAGTTATTGTTCTGTTTCAAAAGTTTATAAAAGTTAATGTTAATAAATTTATTGCGTTGCGGCCTGGTTTTTTTTTTTTTTTTTTTTTTTTTTTTTACCTTCTAGGTGGACCAAGCGATCAAGCAGCTGCAGCACTGATGTGCATTCTGACAGAAGCATTGCGCTGCTGTCAGATTACACAAAAGTCGGTGTATGCGGCGCTGCAAGACGGGATTTTCTCCTCTGCAGTGACAGATACGTTTGCCGAGGCATACGAGCTGAGGAGGAGGCGGCGTTCCTATGCTTTGGCAAACACTTTGTATATATATAAAAAAAATATAAAAAATCCCGGCAATGATTTATTCATCCACATCGATTGATGTGAATGGAGAAATCGGGTTTGCCAGGGCATACGAGCTAAGTGGGTATGGATGTTGGGCGGAGCTCCTATGTCCTGGCAGACGCCTTTCCCCTCCTTTTTTTTTTTTGGGCAGAGATTTTTTCATCCACATTGATCGATGCGAATGAAGAAATCTGTGCCGTTCATTTTTTTCTTTCAGCCCAGAGGCTGAACGGGAAAAAAAAATCTCATTACCTGTATGCTCAATACAAGGAGAATAGCAGAAAATCCTAATGCTGGCCATACATGTAATGATTGCGGAGACCCTCAAATGCCAGGGCAGTACAAACACCCCACAACTGACCCCATTTTGGAAAGAAGACACCCCCAGGTATTCCATGAGGGGCATATTGAGTCCATGAAAGTTTTAAATTTTTGACCCAAGTTAGCGGAAATTGAGACTTTGTGAGAAAAAAAAAAAAAAAAATCAATTTCCGCTAACTTATGCCAAAAATGTTTTTTTCTATGAACTCGCCATGCCCCTCATTGAATACCTTGGGGTGTCTTCTTTCCAAAATGGGGTCACATGTGGGGTATTTATACTGCCCTGGCTTTTTAGGGGCCCTAAAGCGTGAGAAGAAGTCTGGGACCGAAATGTCTAAAAATGCCCTCCTAAAAGGAATTTGGGCACCTTTGCGCATCTAGGCTGCAAAAAAGTGTCACACATGTGGTATCGCCGTACTCAGGAGAAGTTGGGCAATGTGTTTTGGGGTGTCATTTTACATATACCCATGCTGGGTGGGATAAATATCTTGGTCAAATGCCAACTTTGTATAAAAAAATGGGAAATGTTGTCTTTTGCCAAGATATTTCTCTCACCCAGCATGGGTATATGTAAAATGACACCCCAAAACACATTCCCCAACTTCTCCTGAGTACGGCGATACCAGATGTGTGACACTTTTTTGCAGCCAAGGTGGGCAAAGGGGCACACATTCCAAAGAGCACCTTTAGGATTTCACCAGCCATTTTTTACACATTTTGATTGCAAGGTACTTCTCACGCATATGGTCCCCTAAATTGCCAGGGCAGTATAACTACGCCACAAGTGACCCCATTTTGGAAAGAAGACACCCCAAGGTATTCCGTGAGGGGCACGGCGAGTTCCTAGAATTTTTTATTTTTTGTCACAAGTTAGCGGAAAATGATGATTTTTTTATTTTTATTTTTTTCCTTACAAAGTCTCATATTCCACTAACTTGCGACAAAAAATAAAAAATTCTAGGAACTCGCCGTGCCCCTCACGGAATACCTTGGGGTGTCTTCTTTCCAAAATGGGGTCACTTGTGGGGTAGTTATACTGCCCTGGCAATTTAGGGGCCCATATGTGTGAGAAGTACTTTGCAATCAAAATGTGTAAAAAATGACCGGTGAAATCCGAAAGGTGCACTTTGGAATGTGGGCCCCTTTGCCCACCTTGGCAGCAAAAAAGTGTCACACATGTGGTATCGCCGTACTCAGGAGAAGTTGGGGAATGTGTTTTGGGGTGTCATTTTACATATACCCATGCTGGGTGAGAGAAATATCTTGGCAAAAGACAACATTTCCCATTTTTTTATACAAAGTTGGCATTTGACCAAGATATTTTTCTCACCCAGCATGGGTATATGTAAAATGACACCCCAAAACACATTCCCCAACTTCTCCTGAGTACGGCGATACCAGATGTGTGACACTTTTTTGCAGCCAAGGTGGGCAAAAGGGCACATATTCCAAATTGCACCTTTCGGATTTCACCAGCCATTTTTTACACATTTTGATTGCAAGGTACTTCTCATACATTTGGGCCCCTAAATTGCCAGGGCAGTATAACTACCCCACAAGTGACCCCATTTTGGAAAGAAGACATCCCAAGGTATTCCGTGAGGGGCACTGCGAGTTCCTAGAATTTTTTATTTTTTGTCACAAGTTAGCGGAAAATGATGATTTTTTTTATTTTTATTTTTTTCCTTACAAAGTCTCATATTCCACTAACTTGCGACAAAAAATAAAAAATTCGAGGAACTCGCCATGCCCCTCATGGAATACCTTGGGGTGTCTTCTTTCCAAAATGGGGTCACTTGTGGGGTAGTTATACTGCCCTGGCAATTTAGGGGCCCAAATGTGTGAGAAGTACTTTGCAATCAAAATGTGTAAAAAATGACCGGTGAAATCCGAAAGGTGCACTTTGGAATGTGGGCCCCTTTGCCCACCTTGGCAGCAAAAAAGTGTCACACATGTGGTATCGCCGTACTCAGGAGAAGTTGGGGAATGTGTTTTGGGGTGTCATTTTACATATACCCATGCTGGGTGAGAGAAATATCTTGGCAAAAGACAACATTTCCCATTTTTTTATACAAAGTTGGCATTTGACCAAGATATTTTTCTCACCCAGCATGGGTATATGTAAAATGACACCCCAAAACACATTCCCCAACTTCTCCTGAGTACGGCGATACCAGATGTGTGACACTTTTTTGCAGCCAAGGTGGGCAAAAGGGCACATATTCCAAATTGCACCTTTCGGATTTCACCAGCCATTTTTTACAGATTTTGATTGCAAGGTACTTCTCACGCATTTGGGCCCCTAAATTGCCAGGGCAGTATAACTACCCCACAAGTGACCCCATTTTGGAAAGAAGACACCCCAAGGTATTCCATGAGGGGCATGGCGAGTTCCTAGAATTTTTTATTTTTTGTCGCAAGTTAGTGGAATATGAGACCTTGTAAGAAAAAAATAAAATAAAAAATAAATCATCATTTTCCGCTAACTTGTGACAAAAAATAAAAAGTTCTATGAACTCACTATGCCCATCAGCGAATACCTTAGGGTGTCTACTTTCCGAAATGGGGTCATTTGTGGGGGTTTTCTACTGTTTGGGCATTGTAGAACCTCAGGAAACATGACAGGTGCTCAGAAAGTCAGAGCTGCTTCAAAAAGCGGAAATTCACATTTTTGTACCATAGTTTGTAAACGCTATAACTTTTACCCAAACCATTTTTTTTTTACCCAAACATTTTTTTTTTATCAAAGACATGTAGAACAATAAATTTAGCGAAAAATTATATATTGGATGTGGTTTTTTTTGCAAAATTTTACAACTGAAAGTGAAAAATGTCATTTTTTTGCAAAAAAATCGTTAAATTTCAATTAATAACAAAAAAAGTAAAAATGTCAGCAGCAATGAAATACCACCAAATGAAAGCTCTATTAGTGAGAAGAAAAGGAGGTAAAATTCATTTGGGTGGTAAGTTGCATGACCGAGCGATAAACTGCTAAAGTTGTGGAGTGCCGATTTGTAAAAAAGGGCCTGGTCACTAGGGGGGTATAAACCTGTGGTCCTTAAGTGGTTAATTAAGTTTTACACTAATATTTTTGAAACAAAAAAAAAAACATGTTTTAGTGTCTCCATATTCTAAGAGCCATAGCTTTTTCAGTTTTTGGGAGATTGTCTCAGGGGCTAATTTTTTGCGGGATGAGGTGACTGTTAGATTGGTACCATTTTGGGGGGCAAACGCCTTTTTGATCGCTTGCTGTTGCACTTTTTGTGATGTAAGGTGACAAAAAAATTATTTATTTAGCACAGTTTTTATTTTTAATTTTTTACGGTGTTTATCTGAGGGGTTAGTGTGAGTATTACTCATACAGCTTCCGGCCTGTGAGATCCAGGGGGCTGGATCTCACAGGCTCGTCACCAGAAGACCTAAGGAAGGCATTGCGCTGCTTTCCATGCCATCGGGTCCCCCCTACAGCCGCATGGGGACCCGATGGCGATTGCCGACACAGGGGGGTCACAGGACCCACCGCACATTTAGCCAAGGTGCCTGCTCAATGATTTGAGCAGGCACCTTGTTCCGATCACCGGGCGGCGGTGATCGGAAATACACAGGATGTACCCGTACGCCCTGTGTCCTTAAGTACCAGGACATCAGAGCGTACCGGTACGCCCTGTGTCCTGAAGAGGTTAATAAAGAGATTAAAACACATTTGAAAAGAAGCAGTTAAGAGGCAGATCCAGTGACTTACAGGTGACGTCTCCTGGATCGAAGTTGTTCACTTTCCTTTTCTTCACCATTTGGTCCAGGCCATCATGGGCAGACGTCTTTAGTCAGTGGTGTGCAGCCCCCTCTGCCACATAAGAAGAAGACACCAGTATTACTATATGGCACATGGTAGATGTGAGAGTTTTGCAGATTTTGCAACTCAGAGCCCATATCAGCCCCCAAATTTATACAAGGCAATATTATTCAGCTGCTGCTCCCAATACTTTGCACACTGTGCTCCCCCATGCCCACAAACACTATACTGTCAGAAATAAGTGTCATGCAGATCCCTCTCATTGTAATAGTGCTCAAAGACTACCTTCATGAGTAATAGTGCCCCAAAAGTGATAATACCCCTCAAGAATGCCCCATTAGTAGCAATGCCCTCCATATTTATGCCCAATAATAATGCCTTTACAGTACAGTACCCAGTATTTATAAAGCCTCTACTAGAGTGCCCCTGTAGTTTTAACGTTGCAATTATAAATCATCTGTACTGCCCCCTGTATTATAATGCCCAGTGTAGTGCAATTATATAATACCCCCCCATATTTCCATTATATCAGAGACCTACACCTTCCCCTATAGCAGTGTTTCCCAACCAGAGGCACACTGGTTGGGAAACACTGCCCTATAGTATCTATCCTCCGTCCCCCCATATTCTAGATCAAAAATATGTGTAGCAGTAATGTAGTTCATGTTTTCTATGTTTGTATGTGTCTTTGTGCATAAAGAAATATGCTGCTACTTATAGTCCTTATTTATTTTTGCATTGCCACCATGGTAAGCGTGCACCTGAATTTCATTTAGGCCGAATGCACATGGCTGTGAGTGGTCCGTGGAACCACGGGCTGGATTCCTGCTCTCAGCAGGAATCCAGCCCGTGGTTCCACGGACCGCTCACGGCAGTGAAACACGACCGTGTGCATTCGGCCTTATACATAGTTTGGTGCTGCTGATCTAACTTTTTTGCGGTCCCCCCATAGTGCCAGTATACATATGCCCCCTGTAGTGCCAGTATGCAGTACTTTTCCATGCCTCTGTAGTGCCAGTGTGTGTGTGTGTGTATATATGTATATGTATGTGTGTATAATATAATATAATATATATATATATATATATATATATATATATATATACACACACACACACACACACACACACACACACACACACACACACACACACACAATCTCGGTACAGATCAAAAGTTTGGGCACACCTTCTCATTCAAAGAGTTTTCTTTATTTTAATGACTATGAAAATTGTAGATTCACACTGAAGGCATCAAAACTATAAATTAACACATGTGGAATTATATACTTAACAAAAAAGTGTGAAACAACTGAAAAATGTCATATTCTAGGTTCTTCTTTGCTTTGATTACTGCTTTGCACACTCTTGGCATTCTCTTGATGGGCTTCAAGAGGTAGTCACCTGAAATGGTCTTCCAACAGTCTTGAAGGAGTTCCCAGAGATGCTTAGCACTTGTTGGACCTTTTGCCTTCACTCTGCGGTCCAGCTCACCCCAAACCATCTCGATTGGGTTCAGGTCCGGTGACTGTGGAGGCCAGGTCATATGGTGCAGAACCCCATCACTCTCCTTCATGGTCAAATAGCCCTTACACAGCCTTGAGGTGTGTTTGGGGTCATTGTCCTGTTGAAAAATAAATGTTGGTCCAACTAAACGCAAACCGTATAGCATAGCATGCTGCTGCAAGATGCTGTGGTAGCCATGCTGGTTCAGTATGCCTTCAATTTTGAATAAATCCCCAACAGTGTCACCAGCAAAGCGTCCCCACACCATTACACCTCCTTCTACCATCACGGTGGGAACCAGGCATGTAGAGTCCATCCGTTCACCTTTTCTGCGTCGCACAAAGACACGGTGGTTGGAACCAAAGATCTCAAATTTGGACTCATCAGACCAAAGCACAGATTTCCACTGGTCTAATGTCCATTCCTTGTGTTCTTTAGCCCAAACAAGTCTCTTCTGCTTGTTGCCTGTCATTAGCAGGGGTTTCATAGCAAATATTCTACCATGAAGGCCTGATTCACACAGTCTCCTCTTAACAGTTGTTCTAGAGATGTGTCTGCTGCTAGAACTCTGTGTGGCATTGACCTGGTCTCTAATCTGAACTGCTGTTAACCTGCGATTTCTGAGGCTGGTGACTCGGATGAACTTATCCTCCGCAGCAGAGGTGACTCTTGATATTCCTTTCCTGGGGTGGTCCGCATGTGAGCCAGTTTCTGTGTAGTGCTTGATGGTTTTTGTGACTGCAATTGGGGACACTTTTAATTTTTCGGACTGACTGGCCTTCATTTCTTAAAGTAATGATGGCCACTTGTTTTTCTTTACTTAGCTGCTTTTTTCTTGCCATATTTCAAATTCTAACAGTCTATTCAGTAGGACTATTAGCTGTGTATCCACCTGACTTCTCCACAACGCAACTGATGGTCTCAACCCCATTTATAAGGCAAGAAATCCAACTTATTAAACCTGACAGGGCACACCTGTGAAGTGAAAACCATTTCAGGTGTGCAAAGCAGTAATCAAAGAACCTAGAATATGACATATTGCACAGTACGCGCATGGCTGGATAATCGCGTCACATCGGTGTCATCACAAAGCCTCGCGATGATTCGCAAGCGCCCAGTACTCCTGCACAATACACCATATTGGAAAAGGTAAAGCCAGTTCAGGCACTAAAGTGACCTCGTCATGACCTGTGCCGACCATTAACCAATATACTGTGCACACACAACACAAACAACTCGTTACTTTTTGGTCCACCGCGTCCAAATCCAAGCGCCGTCAGGCACCACAGCTGGACACATATACAGGGGACATTACATGGGCAAGACCGCGGTAGCAGCTTCCCCATATGTTATCCATCCCATGGACCTCGTAATAATGAGGGATCTCCTCAACACATCCATACTCAGGAGACTGTAATTATGTAGCACTGTAGGCGATGTACTGTTGACACTGGTGATAGACATATAGTTGAGTTCGGGGATTGTAGTTAGAATGACTGCGCAAGTCCATGCTCATTTCACGCAACCTTCAGCCATCGACCATGATGTAACTGTGTGAGTAAAAGAAAAAGAGAATGAGCTTAATCTGTATATTTATATAAATAACAGGAAAAAAATTACATTTCTACCCAACACAGGAATTGAGCATAGAGTGAATAAAAAATGGGTCAGGGCAAGCTATCAACCAAATACCTGTCCTAAATTGAGATCAACATTGAGGCCACATGGTTTTATGGAGTTTAAAGTGAAAATCCAATGGATTTCTTTCTTTTTGAGAAGTGCAATTCTGTTAGCACCCCTCTTCGGCATTGGTACATAATCCACAATCCAACACTTGAGATCCCTTTCCTTGTGTTTCAGATCCGTAAAGTGCTTGGAAACTGGAAGATCCAATCTTTTTTGTCTGATACTTAAAGGGGTTGTCCAGGTTCAGAGCTGAACCTGGACATACCTCCATTTTCACCCCGGCAGCCCCCCTGACATGAGCATCGGAGCAGTTCATGCTCCGATGCTCTCCTTTGCCCTGCGCTAAATCGCGCAGGGCAAAGGCATTTTTCTGAGTTCCGGTGACGTACCGGGGCTCTCTATGGGGCTGACAAGAACCCCGGTGACGTCACCGGCACTGATGGGCGGGATTTGGCTCTGCCCTAGCCAGTAAAACGGCTAGGGCAGAGCTAAAGCCCGCCCCTCAGAGCCGGTGACGTCACCGAACACACTGCTGGGCGGAAGTTACCGCCCGGCAGTGTGTTATTGTAAACACAAGAGCCTGTGCCCTGCGCGATCTAGCGCAGGGCACGGGAGCGCATCGGAGCATGAGATGCTCCGATGCCAGGCTCAGGAGGGCTGCCGGGGTGAAAATAAGGGTATGTCCGGGTTCAGCTCTGAACCCGGACAACCCCTTTAAGCGGTGGTTATTCAGTCTAGACTTGAACTCTGTAGATGTTTCCCCAACATATAAAATATTGCAGGGACAGGACAATACATATACCACATGATCGGAAATACATGTCAGGTGAAAACGAATGGGAAACCGTATTTTTCGCCATATAAGACGCACCGGCTCATAAGACGCACCTAGGTTTTTGAGGAGGAAAATAAGAAAAAAAATATTTTGAACCAAAAGGTGCGCTTTTGGTGGGTTTTGAACTAATTGTGGTCTGTGGGTAACGCACTGTTATGGAGGATCTGTGGATGACACACTGTTATGGGGGATCTGTTGTTATGGGGGATCTGTGGGTGACGCACTGTTATGGGGGATCTGTGAGTGACGCACTGTTATGGGGGATCTGTGAGTGACGCACTGTTATGGGGGATCTATAGGTGACGCACTGTTATGGGGGATCTGTGGGTGACGCACTGTTATGGGGGATCTGTGGGTGACGCACTGTTATGGGGGATCTGTGAGTGACGCACTGTTATGGGGGATCTGTGAGTGACGCACTGTTATGGGGGATCTGTGGGTGACACTTATGGGGGATCCTCTGTGGATGACACATATATAGCATCTTATGCTATGTGTCATCCACAGATCCCCTCCATAAGTGTGGGGGTCGCATCTGCTTTTATAATGACAGCGGGGCCCGTGCAGTGACTGTATTCTACTACACGGGCCCTGCTTACTGTATAATCATATCCCTAATAGTTAATTGTTGTATGCATGTAATCGCATAATGAGCGGTCTTATAATGGGTATTACAATCATATAAGTATCCCCCCTGTCCACATTATACATACAGTAAACTTTAAGTTTTATAACCTGCTCCAACGGTCTTCAATCTGCCCAAGGTGCGGCGTTTCACCGCTCTTGCGCCCAGCCAGCCTCCCCAACTGCCGCTATGAAGCGCCGCCCAGCTCATGAATATTCAGTTTGCTGGGCGGCTTCTGCGGTCCCCGCTCTGAAGCGCTTCACTTAACAGTGCCCGGCGCATGCGCCGGATCTTGTGAAGTCCGGTAAAGTAAGCGCCGCCCAGCTCATCAATATTCACTTCGCTGGGCGGCGCTTACTGTCCCCGACTTCACAAGATCCGGCGCATGCGCAGGGCACTGTTCAGCGCAGCGCTTCAGAGCGTTGGAGCAGGTTATAAAACTTAAAGTTTACTGTATGTATAATGTGGACAGGGGGGATACTTATATGATTGGAATACCCATTGTTGCTGTTCATTTTGGCAACATCATCAGCGTTTCTATATATATATATATATACACTTGTGTTGTACCGACCACACCTCCATCCTCTTTATTTCAATGGTTTGTCGCCGCCTGTAAGCAATACCTGCCTCTCTAAGTCTCCTCCAATGCCCGAGGGATGCGCACACTCCTTTTGGAGTAACCGCCCCTTTTTAGTCACGCGCCGCTTGGCCATACCTAATAAGGCATCACCGGCACGTTAGCCGTGCCCCCACACACGCCCTCTCTATCTAGGTTGGTGACGCGATCATCAGTTTAGCATATTCCACGCCCCTGGGGGGCGGGGCCCGCGCGCGTCAGGACGCACATTTAAATCGTGGACGGCAATACAAGCCGGTTGCCGCCACACGCGTACAGGGAGTCGCTATACGCTACCCCTTACCCACAGCTACTAGGACAGAGGGACCCCTATCATTAGGGAATAGGGCCTGAATCTCACCAGCGACCCGCTATTCAGTAGCTCTGACCAAGTCTCCTCCCCTATACTCTAGTTCCTTGCTGATAGACTGTGTCTGTTTGTGACAGCAGTCAATAAGGACACACTCCTTTACATGTTAGCCCCTTATCCCCTGATGAGTCTGGGGCTTTAACCTTTAGACGAAACGCGTAGGGATCTTACGCACCGCAGTGATTCTGTCACTGTATACCCGTAGTTAGGGTTGTCTTGGGATTTCTATACTTTTGTTTAGTTTCCTTATGTGCGGCCCCTGACCAGGTCATAGGGCTCTATAGGCCTGGTAGGGCTTTCTAGGGACAGTTCGCCTCATCTGGGACCCTGTTCCTTAGGTAACACTGTCTTCTGGGACTTCGCTACCATACCCAGATGACCGTCATCCACTGGTAAGACTGTTCCAGTTTATATATATTTTTCTGTGGAACGTATACCTGATTTTGAGTATGGTGTTACCTTGTTTCACATGGGTTTTACCATATAAATGTGGTTTCCTATTGTGACCTTGTACATTGTTGTTTGTGACACGTTGTTGGTGTGCACATTATTTCGATATTTTGTGTTATGTCCGTCTTTTTTAACTGTATATCTATTAAACGTTAAGTCTTAGATTACGCTACCTCCTCCTTCTATATATTTCATTACCGTGGTAGCTGCCGAGCGTTATTCATTTACTCTCGCCGGTTGGGCAACTTTATTTATTTCCATTATAAGACCTGTAGTGCCATATATATACCTCAATATGCTTATTGGCCCTATCAGTGTCCCTTTAAGCTAATTCTCTTTTTCTTTTACTCACACAGTTACATCATGGTCGATGGCTGAAGGTTGCGTGAAATGAGCATGGACTTGCGCAGTCATTCTAACTACAGTCCCCGAACTCCACTATATGTCTATCACCAGTGTCAACAGTACATCGCCTACAGTGCTACATAATTACAGTCTCCTGAGTATGGATGTGTTGAGGAGATCCCTCATTGTTACGAGGTCCATTGAATAGATAACATATGGGGAAGCTGCTACCGCGGTCTTGCCCATGTGATGTCCCCTGTATATGTGTCAACCTGTGGTGCCTGACGGCGCTTGGATTTGGACGCGGTGGACCAAAAAGTAACGAGTTGTTTGTGTTGTGTGTGCACAGTATATTGGTGAATGGTCGGCACAGGTCATGACGCGGTCACTTTAGCGCCTGAACTGGCTTTACCTTTTCCAATATGGTGGATTGTGCAGGAGTACTGGGCGCTTGCGAATCATCGCGAGGCTTTGTGATGACACTGATGTGACGCGATTATCCAGCATGTGCGTACTGTGCATTTCGGATGACGCATATGCGTCCGGGTCCTGCCGGATGCACACTCAATCGCACACGTGCTGGTCCAACGGCCGCACGCGCTTCCGAGATTCTCAGACGCTGAATTTGGTAATGGAGCCACATCTGGTATTGTTAAGATGTTTGATTGTATGCATGTATCCCATGTCCATAGTCATCTGACCTGACCACTCCCCATGATGAATGTGTGGTAACAGCTCCTTATTTTAACCAATTGTTTCCTGGGTCATTGCACAAGTGCACTTTATACACTAATTTTGCATTTATTTTAAATAATGTATTACAATATGCAATCGTATCACGGTTCTATTTCATGTCGAAGCACTGTGTTCACCTGATGTACAAATGTATACACATGTATTATCATTATTATTTATCACCTGTATAGGCATGGGTTAATGCTAATTATGTTTGATGTCACTTCCTCACACTATAAGTATGTTCAGTTTGTATTGCCACATTGCTTGAGAAAGGCTTCATGTTGGAGCCGAAACATCGCGTCACCACTGGGTGAATAAACAGCTTTCTTTTTTTTCACCTTACTGGAGTGCTGCTCTGTTTTTCATTGAGATATATATATAAAATGTTGGTAAGGCTGATTAGTCAGCCTGCATTTGTGGGAGGGGCGGAGGCTCTTCATATACGAGCCACACCCTCACTCACAGGTGTGCGTTTTCAGGTGCCCAGCTGCCGCTGGGTGTCATTAGCAGACTAGCTTCTCTGGTGGTAGGAGTCTTTCTTTCCAGCATGGAGCTGGTTATTTTGCTCTCTGCTACCCTAGCATGCACGCACCATACTACATAAGTAGGTTGGGCCGGGGCCGTCTCTCCAGGCCGGTCGGATCCGACTTTGCTAGAGAACGGGAGGCTTCGCCTCAGAATCTGCTACCTCAGGTTTGCTCGTTTGGGCCTAAATACTTCCATTTGCTTTTCATTTTTGGTTGTTGGTAATAAGAGTTGGTTCCTATAAATCTTACAAGTTTCACTTTGCTTCGTTCGTCTCGCATGAAAAGTTTCTTTACAGAAATCCGGCTGAAGTAAGAGTTACCCGGGTTGCACGTGACGTCGCATTTGGAGATCGGACGCAGTGTTTATTGTTTAGGCCTTTTGCTGTAGCTGTTCCTTGCCATGTGTCTCCCTCCCCCCCCCTTTTACCCCCGCTACCACCATCTTTAAACTTCATGTATTTCACTTTCGTAATCCGTGTACCGGGGTGGGCTCCCCAGGATACAGCAAAGTCACAGACATGGAAGCAACACTGACACCAGCTTTATATGCAAGAATATAAACTTTACTTTGGAAACCGTATTAACACAAGTACAAACAGTATAAGTAATACCCCAGGCCCACAGTCACCGTCCCTGTCCGGGGGACAGGCCTAGCCTGCTGGCGTACACAGCAGAGCCTACAAGTCGTACTGTGCCGCTATAGAAGACACACCTAACCGGTGGCAGACGCAGCAGAGCCTGCAAGTCAATTACTGCGCTGCAGTCCAGTACAGTAAGGCCTAACAAAGCTATAACCCTATCTAACTAGCGCATACAAGGCCTAGGCTAGTCTCTGTTACTTTAGGCGCCAAACAGTGAAGTACAATTGGTAATCAGGTGTACTGACCTGCGTCCGTTCTGGTCCCTAGGATGCCGCTTACCCGGGATGGCCACCAAGCTCTCAGCACCTGTGCGGCCTTGCTTCATGCTAAGGTTTTCTGTCCATACACTGGAACTGGTCTTCCTGGGACAACCTCTCTTTCAAAGTGCTGGATCCAGACAGGGGACAGCAGATGCTCTCCTTCCTTTGAGTATCCATTCACTGCCGGACATCTGCAAGCCAGGATGGAATCGGATTCAGCCCCTCACAGCACAATCCTTCCACCATGTCAGATCAACACTTACTAGTTCACCCAGAAGCATGCTGACTGTGCTGCAAAACAGCGGCCTCTAGTGCCCGGAATGCCAAATGACAGCTCCAGTACAATTTAAACATACACATACAGGCAGAGCTTATCCACAATCTCATACTTTCATGCTCCGCTGTTATCCTGAGCGGCATTTACACTTTCGTTTTATATTTAATAGTCTTATGCTGCATCCGCACGTCTTCACTGTACTGCACTTTTCTACTCTTGGTTAGTATTCACTCAGATTGGTCTCACATTCAAGCTGCGCTCACCTGTTGGCTGTTACATCTCATTCCGTCCCCAGCCGACAGCCGGATCCGTATTACATGCCTGTTATTACATGTTGTATACTCGGCTTACAGCCATAGCTGCTACTGTTACTCCGTTTTCATGCTCTGGACGCACCACCCTTGTGTTCCCACCTTGCTCCACTCACAACCAGAGCTGCGTTTATACCAATTTTCATGCTCTGCTTATACCCAAAGTTGTGTTCACACTTCTACTGCTACACCAGGTTGTATACCCCACTCACCAAAGCCGCTTTTCATGTCTGCGGTCACATCAAGTTAATATTCCGTTCACATCCAAAGCTGCGTCCGCGTGTCTGCTTTTTACATCTTGTCCTATACTCCTTTCACTACTAGAGCTGCGTCCACATGTCTGCTTTCGCATCACGTCAATACTCTGCTCACTTTCAGGTTGCATTTATACGTCTGCTTTATACCATGCTTTTCAGGTGCTACCCATACTCAGAGCTGCGCCTATACCATGTTTTTAGGTACCACTGACATCCAAAGCTGCATTCACCCATTTGTTGTTACATCATGTGTTGTACTCTGCTCCCACTCAAAGCTGCATTCTCCTGTTTATTGCTACATCATGGTTTTGCTCAATCTCACCGGGGCAGTCTGCACCCACCGCTCTGGTACCTCTCTCCTGACTGCGTTTTTTTTCAGGCTTACATTCCCTTCCTCGGTGGTCTGTCACATTCCATAGGCCTAGTTTCTGTTTAATCCTGGTTCGTATTTACTCAGACTGGTCTCCTTTTACTTCTGGTTCATATTCACTCAGATTGGTCTCCCACCCCAGTTCACCAAACAGCTCCTCAGCGGAGGTCAGTGGGCCGATAGGAGTACGTTTCCTGCTATGTTTTCACAAGCTGTTCATTTGTTTGCCACGATAAGAGACTTCTCTTAGCGAACTTGCAATGCCCCAGGCATTTCATGTTTACGTTTATGGTTCGCGGTGGTTAGTGTTTTATGTATGCACGTGCTTCGGATTACTAATGTCTATATTTTTAACGCCTGTTGGCAGTCATTTTCCTTAGGCCACCTTCTAGCCAATCCAATCATTCAAGTCGCTTAATATGCCATCAGGTCCGGCTTACGTTTTAATTACTTATCGTCACCGCAACGTCATCCCTCTGGCTTCGGGGGCCCTATGACCGATCTGGCCTCATGGCTCCGGGGGCCCCTTGACCGCTTTTCATGTTTTGTTAAGGGTATGACATGGTTTTAGGCTGGTTAGTGTCCCAGGTTTCTGTTGGAGGTTATGCGAGTCCATGTCTTTGTCTTTCTAGGTTATCGAGTCCCAGTTGCTTACTAAACCCATTGGGTTAAGGCCCAATCTTTTCCCCAGCCGTCCTTAATTCTAAGGTTCGCATCCCGGCGGCTGCCTGGCCCCATGGGCCCCTGGTGGTTGCTTCAGCCCCATGGCTTCAGGGGTCTGACCAATGGTTGTCTGTCCACCTGTGCAGCTATGCTTTTGAATGACTCATATCTTTACCTGCTTGCCAGCTTATGTTATTAATTTTAGTTAATGTCCGTTATTATCTCCATTTTCTGTCACGTTTCCCTTCGTCTTTTCAGGTCATGCAGTTGAACTATTGGGGTCACCTTCCACGTCGGTCAGGTCTCGTTCCTAACGATATTTCGCCTTGCATGTTATTCAGGCCACGTAGTTTATCTTGGGTATCGCCTGCCACATCGGTCAGGCTCATGGTTTAATTCACGTGCACCTTATTCATGTCACTTTTCATAGTTATAATTCTATAAAAAAATAAAATAAAAAATAAACTCGTCCCCATGGCTTCGGGGGCCCGACGACCTGCTTCGGCCCCATGGCTTCGGGGGCCCGACGACCTGCTTCGGCCCCATGGCTTCGGGGGCCCGACGACCTGCTTCGGCCCCATGGCTTCGAGGGCCCGACGACCTGCTTCGGCCCCATGGCTTCGGGGGCCCGACGACCTGCTTCGGCCCCATGGCTTCGGGGGCCCGACGACCTGCTTCGGCCCCATGGCTTCGGGGGCCCGACGACCTGCTTCGGCCCCATGGCTTCGGGGGCCCGATGACTGCTTCGGCCCCATGTCCCCTATGTATCGCATACATACCTGCTTCCCTAATAATCCATGTTGATTGCTCATTTTATGTTTTGACCGCAAACTGCTCCGGTTTGCCCTACAGCATTATTGTCATGTCTTACGCAGATATTTAGTCTTTCTTTAATTGTTCATGCTTTCGTTCAGGTCCTGCCAGAGGAAGAACAAGTAGGGCAATTCGCTCTAGCATTTCAGTCTCTGATTGTAGTCGATCATATCTTGTCAACCAGGTCCCCACGCAAAGTCTTTGCCTTTTTACCACGACCAGGAATTCATTTTCGCCAGTAGCTTCATTGCATTGCATTCCCTCACTCATGGGAGGGCATAGACAGAATCTTGTATATTATGGCTTCATAGCTTCTTGCCGCACTAACCTCCGACTCCCTACAACCACGTTGAACCGGATTTTGGACAAGGTCCAGCATTTTCTCATGGTAGAAGATTCAGATAGTAGGTCGGTCTTCACGTCTCAAGCGTAAAAACAATTCTCAGGGGCGCACAGTAGAACAAAGCACGGATAGCTGTTGTCTGGGTAACTATTCAAGGATTCTCTTCCTATCTACATGGTTCTTTTTGGCCCTCATTCCTGCATAGTCTAGGCAGTTAGGTTTCGGTCCCACGATCTCCTGGCGCTAGGGCATTGCCAGTACTCGCACTAGAACCAAACTTTACAAGTTTCAGTTGGTTTTTATGATCCATTTCACAACGTTTTCTCGGTCCTCCATTCCGCTTTGGTGCAGTATCCGCAATATTGAGCATCATGTCTCTGGCCTTGTCATCCACAAGATGGGTTGTAGGTTTCCTACTGGTCTTGCCTCGCATACCCCGAATTTTCGCTCTAGATCCCGGATGCCTTGCAGTTGGCTTGGGGATTAGTTTGTACATGCCATTCAAATTACTTTTCTACCCTACTTGGCTTGTTTTTTGCCCACTTATAGGCCTACCCACGATCATGGCTTAGGGCACACAACAAGCCATTTAGTCAGGTCAGCTAAGACACGCCTAGCTGGGTTAGGTTGTTCCCGTTGTTTTCTCCCTAGGGTTCTTCGGATACCTCTTGGCCGTAGCCATGACCACAAATATAAATTGATTATATATATATATATATATATATATATATATATATATATATATATAAAATCAATGTTATTCCCCCCCGTAGGGTCACTAATGCTCCTCCAAGCTGCCAGTATATATAATGTCCCATGTAGTGTTACTATATATACAGTATACAGGTCATTCTCAAAAAATTAGCATATTGTGATAAAGTTCATTATTTTCTGTAATGTACTGATAAACATTAGACTTTCATATATTTTAGATTCATTACACACCAACTGAAGTAGTTCAAGCCTTTTATTGTTTTAATATTGATGATTTTGGCATACAGCTCATGAAAACCCAAATTTCCTATCTCAAAAAATTAGCATATTTCATCCGACCAATAAAATAAAAGTGTTTTTAATACAAAAAAAGTCAACCTTCAAATAATTATGTTCAGTTATGCACTCAATACTTGGTCGGGAATCCTTTTGCAGAAATGACTGCTTCAATGCGGCGTGGCATGGAGGCAATCAGCCTGTGGCACTGCTGAGGTGTTATGGAGGCCCAGGATGCTTCGATAGTGGCCTTAAGCTCATCCAGAGTGTTGGGTCTTGCGTCTCTCAACTTTCTCTTCCCAATATCCCACAGATTCTCTATGGGGTTCAGGTCAGGAGAGTTGGCAGGCCAATTGAGCACAGTAATACCATGGTCAGTAAACCATTTACCAGTGGTTTTGGCACTGTGAGCAGGTGCCAGGTCGTGCTGAAAAATGAAATCTTCATCTCCATAAAGGTTTTCAGCAGATGGAAGCATAAAGTGCTCCAAAATCTCCTGATAGCTAGCTGCATTGACCCTGCCCTTGATAAAACACAGTGGACCAACACCAGCAGCTGACATGGCACCCCAGACCATCACTGACTGTGGGTACTTGACACTGGACTTCAGGCATTTTGGCATTTCCCTCTCCCCAGTCTTCCTACAGACTCTGGCACCTTGATTTCCGAATGACATGCAACAGTCCAGTGCTGCTTCTCTGTAGCCCAGGTCAGGCGCTTCTGCCACTGTTTCTGGTTCAAAAGTGGCTTGACCTAGGGAATGCGGCACCTGTAGCCCATTTCCTGCACACGCCTGTACACGGTGGCTCTGGATGTTTCTACTCCAGACTCAGTCCACTGCTTCCGCAGGTCCCCCAAGGTCTGGAATCGGTCCTTCTCCACAATCTTCCTCAGGGTCCGGTCACCTCTTCTCGTTGTGCAGCGTTTTCTGCCACACTTTTTCCTTCCCACAGACTTCCCACTGAGGTGCCTTGATACAGCACTCTGGGAACAGCCTATTCATTCAGAAATTTATTTCTGTGTCTTACCCTCTTGCTTGAGGGTGTCAATGATGGCCTTCTGGACAGCAGTCAGGACGGCAGTCTTACCCATGATTGCGGTTTTGAGTAATGAACCAGGCTGGGAGTTTTTAAAAGCCTCAGGAATCTTTTGCAGGTGTTTAGAGTTAATTAGTTGATTCAGATGATTAGGTTAATAGCTCGTTTAGAGAACCTTTTCATGATATGCTAATTTTTTTAGATAGGAATTTTGGGTTTTCATGAGCTGTATGCCAAAATCATCAATATTAAAACAATAAAAGGCTTGAACTACTTCAGTTGGTGTGTAATGAATCTAAAATATATGAAAGTCTAATGTTTATCAGTACATTACAGAAAATAATGAACTTTATCACAATATGCTAATAAAGGACCTGTATATAACACTAAGATCACTAATGCTGTCTTAGCATCTCAGAGTTTGAAAAGTACCTCGGAAAACCCTAGGGCAAACTGAGCAGTTTCAATTCAGCTTGAATTTTTTGTGATATATTGCCTCCTTTCCTGGCTTGATTCATTTTTTCCATCACATTGTAGTCTATAGCACTTCGACACTCCAGCTGTTGTGAAGTGTCGAAGGTTGCTGGTGTTTGATTCCAGCAGTACCCTTAGGCCTCTTTCACACGAGCGTGACGGATTGGCTCTGGATGCATTCAGTGAAACTCGCACCATTTTGCAAGCAAGTTTAGTTGGTTAGTTTTGTCTGCGATTGTGTTCAGTTGTTCAGTTTTTTCTGCATGGGTGCAATGCGTTTTGATGCGTTTCACGCGCGTGATAAAAAAACTGAAGGTTTACAAACAACATCTCTTAGCAACCATCAGTGAAAAACGCATTGCATCTGCATTTGCTTCCGGATGCAATGTGTTTTTCACTGAAGCCCCATTCACTTCTATGGGGCCAGGGCTGCATGAAAAACGCAAAATATAGAACATGCGTTTTTCACGCAACGCAGAATTGATGCGTGAATAAAAAACCTCATGTACACACACCCATTGAAATGAGTGCGCAAAGCATTCACGTCACGCATTGCACCCGCGTGGAAAACTTGCTCGTCTGAAAGGGGCCTTAATCCCTGGAAATGACCAGTATACACTGTAATGTGATAGAAAAATTGATCAATTCAACAAAGCAAGACCATATGGATAATGGCAATACGTGCCTTGCAGTAACTTTGTGTAGATGATAAATGTAATTTGCTGAAGTGAGACAGCCCCTCTAACCAAATGAAGCAACGGACAAAAATTTAAGAGCTATGATTAAGGAAGAGAGAACACTGATGTTACATCCTGGATCCGGCTCCCTTTTCTATTTAATATTTTCTTTATCTAAATATACTGTATGTTGCCAAGGCAAACAGACACATGTGAAGCCTCGAGCACAAGTACAGTCATATGAAACTTGCACCAGAATGCTAAATATTGTAAGCTAATATAAGAAGCCACAGATTTTGCACACAATGCATGAAACATTGCAAAATGATTTTTTTTTTTCGCCATGTAAGACTTGCAGCTTATTTCAAATACAATGATGTACATTTTCTTCAAACTGTTTCATAAGTATATGATAATCGTGGTAGTTCTGTGACACATGGGTAAGCACAGCAAAAATGGGAGACTTTGAATAGTTATTTAAATTAGATCTGTCAGCTAAATATGCTGCCCTATGTAAAGGAAATTATATTACAGCTAGACTTCTGTACTCAAAAATGGCGCAAAAAACGTATTTTCATCCCTCCTATTAGCTAAACAGCAAAGAAAATAATGTTTGGGCATTTTTAATATTTTTTTTATTTTATGCATTTTTTTTTTTTTGGTGTGTTTCCTTTTTGTGGGAAAATGACAACTCCAGATGATGGCTGAAAGTCTATTAGAATCTTCAAATGCAAGAAACACTTTATTTTGCTTGTGGTGTGTTTTTTTTTTTTTGTTTTTTTTTGTGTACCCATGGCATATTTGCTTTTTTAAAGTGCAGTATGCTGTAGCAATGACGTTCATTTATTTGTTTTTATTATTTTTTTTCAAGCATTTTTAAATACATTTTTCTAGGGAAAAACACCCACTTTACATGTGTGAAAAGTAAAAGGCCATACAAATGCATGTTGCATAAAAAAGTATTCCTTTTTACCACCTTTTTTTTGGGGGCAAAAGAATGATAGGCAAAATTCACATCACCGTTTTGTTTTCCGTTCTTCTGATCCATTAGAACAGCAAAAAACAAAAAAGCATGGATCCTTATTTTGAGCATCCATTCATGCAGGACTTTTTCTCTTCTCTAAAATTATGAATCTCTGACAGAATTGACAAAAATGGATGCAAAATTAGCACAACAGATGTGCAAAATAGAGGTTCTATTTATTTTTATTTTTTTCCAAAGTGGTGATGTGAATGTGGCCTAAGTCAGTATAAACCTATAAGTCCCCTTTTACACGAGCGAGTTTTCCGCGCGGGTGCAATGCGGGAGTTGAGCCCATTGTGACCCATTAATTTCAATAGGTCTGTGCACATGGACTTTTTTTTTCACACATCATTTCTGCGTTGTGTGAGAATCGCAACATGTTGTATATTCAGCATCTTTCAAGCAGCCCTGGCCCCATATAAGTGAATGGGGCTTCCGTGAAAAACGCATTGCATCCGCAAGCAAGTGCGGGTGCGATGCGTTTTTCACTGATGGTTGCTAAGAGATGTTGTTTATAAGCATTCAGTTTTTTTATCACGCGTGTGAAAAACGCATCAAAACGCATTGCACCCGCGTGGAAAAAACTGAACAACTAAACGCAATCGCAGACAAAACTGGCTGAACTTGCTTGCAAAATAGTGTGAGTTTCACTGAACGCACTCTGAACGCATCCGGCCCCAATCCGCAATGCCTGTGTGAAACCAGCCTAACATGGAGTGTCTAGCTCCATTGTTACTCTGATTAAAAACACCAAGGGGTGGGTGATGGGCGGGGAGTTCCTAAGTTCCAAAGAGGATGCCTAGTCCTCTATAATATACATATAACCAAAAAACGGAACAGCACCTCCAGAGACAAATCGCAGGTGCAAGCTACCTGGCAATAATACAGCAAACAAATAAAGTAGCAGAACACCACTAAATGCACTAAGACTGAGTGAACAGGTGAATGTGTGAACAGGGTCCAATACATGACGCCAATACTTTCTACTAAGCAATATACAGTACAGACCAAAAGTTTGGACACCCCTTCTCATTTAAAGAGTTTTCTTTATTTTCATGACTATGAAAATTGTAGATTCACACTGAAGGCATCAAAACTATGAATTAACACGTGGAATTATATACATAACAAAAAAGTGTGAAACAACTGAAAATATGTAATATTCTAGGTTCTTCAAAGTAGCCACCTTTTTGCTTTGATTACTGCTTTGCACACTCTTGGCATTCTCTTGATGAGCTTCAAGAGGTAGTCACCTGAAATGGTTTTCACTTCACAGGTGTGCCCTGTCAGGTTAAATAAGTGGGATTTCTTGCCTTATAAATGGGGTTGGGACCATCAGTTGCGTTGTGGAGAAGTCAGGTGGATACACAGCTGATAGTCCTACTGGATAGACTGTTAGAATTTGTATTATGGCAAGAAAAAAACTGCTAAGTAAAGAAAAACGGGTGGCCATCATTACTTTAAGAAATGAAGGTCAGTCAGTCCGAAAAATTGGGAAAACTGTCCCCAAGTGCAGTCACAAAAACCATCAAGCGCTACAAAGAAGCTGGCTCACATGCGGACCGCCCCAGGAAAGGAAGACCAAGAGTCACCTCTGCTGCGGAGGATAAGTTCATCCGAGTCACCAGCCTCAGGAATCGCAGGTTAACAGCAGCTCAGATTAGAGACCAGGTCAATGCCACACAGAGTTCTAGCAGCAGACCCATCTCTAGAACAACTGTTAAGAGGAGACTCTGTGAATCAGGCCTTCATGGTAGAATATCTGCTAGGAAACCACTGCTAAGGACAGGCAACAAGCAGAAGAGACTTGTTTGGGCTAAAGAACACAAGGAATTAGACCAGTGGAAATCTGTGCTTTGGTCTGAGTCCAAATTTGAGATCTTTGGTTCCAACCACTGTGTCTTTATGCGAAGCAGAAGGTGAACGGATGGACTCTACATGCTTGGTTCCCACCGTGAAGCATGGAGGAGGAGGTGTGATGGTGTGGGGGTGCTTTGCTGGTGACACTGTTGGGGATTTATTCAAAATTGAAGGCATACTGAACCAGCATGGCTACCACAGCATCTTGCAGCGGCATGCTATGCCATCCGGTTTGCGTTTAGTTGGACCATCATTTATTTTTCAACAGGACAATGACCCCAAACACACCTCCAGGCTGTGTAAGGGCTATTTGACCATGAAGGAGAGTGATGGGGTGCTGCGCCAGATGACCTGGCCTCCACAGTCACCGGACCTGAACCCAATCGAGATGGTTTGGGGTGAGCTGGACTGCAGAGTGAAGGCAAAGGGGCCAACAAGTGCTAAGCATCTCTGGGAACTCCTTCAAGACTGTTGGAAGACCATTTCAGGTGACTACCTCTTGAAGCTCATCAAGAGAATGCCAAGAGTGTGCAAAGCAGTAATCAAAGCAGGTGGCTACTTTGAAGAACCTAGAATATGACATATTTTCAGTTGTTTCACACTTTTTTGTTATGTATATAATTCCACATGTGTTAATTCATAGTTTTGATGCCTTCAGTGTGAATCGACAATTTTCATAGTCATGAAAATAAAGAAAACTCTTTAAATGAGAAGGGGTGTCCAAACTTTTGGTCTGTACTGTATACAGTATTCACCTAAAGAATTATTAGGAACACCTGTTCTATTTCGCATTAATGCGATTGTCTAGTCAACCAATCACATGTTAGTTGCTTCAATGCATGTAGGGTTGTGGTCCTGGTCAAGACAATCTCCTGAACTCCAAACTGAATGTCAGAATGGGAAAGAAAGGCGATCTAAGCAATTTTGAGCGTGGCATGGTTGTTGGTGCCAGACGGGTCGGTCTGAGTATTTCACAATCTGCTCAGTTACTGGGATTTTCACGCACAACCATTTCTAGGGTTTACAAAGAATGGTGTGAAAAGGGAAAAACATCCAGTATGCGGCAGTCCTGTGGGCGAAAATGCCTTGTTGATGCTAGAGGTCAGAGGAGAATGGGCCGACTGGTTCAAGCTGATAGAAGAGCAACGTTGACTAAAATAACCACTTGTTACAACCGAGGTATGCAGCAAAGCATTTGTGAAGCCACAACACGCACAACCATGAGGCAGATGGGCTACAACAGCAGAAGACCCCACCGGGTACCACTCATCTCCACTACAAATAGGAAAAAGAGGCTACAATTTGCACGAGCTCACCAAAATTGGACTGTTGAAGACTGGAAAAATGTTGCCTTGTCTGAGTCTCGATTTCTGTTGAGACATTCAAATGGTAGAGTCTGAATGAGAACATGTATCCATCATGCCTTGTTACCACTGTGCAGGCTGGTGGTGGTGGTGTAATGGTGTGGGGGATGTTTTCTGGGCACACTTTAGGTCCCTTAGTGCCAATTGGCCATCGTTTAAATGCCACGAGCTACCTGAGCATTGTTTCTGACATGTCCATCCCTTCATGACCACCATGTAACCATTCTCTGATGGCTACTTCCAGCAGGATAATGCACCATGTCACAAAGCTCGAATCATTTTAAATTGGTTTCTTGAACATGACAATGAGTTCACTGTACTCAAATGGCCCCCCCAGTCACCAGATCTCAACCCAATAGAGCATCTTTGGGATGTGGTGGAACGGGAGCTTCGTTCCCTGGATGTGCATCCACTAAAATCTCCATTAACTGCAAGGTGCTATCCTATCAATATGGGCCAACATTTCTAAAGAATGCTATCAGCACCTTTTTGAATCAATGCCACGTAGAATTAAGGCAGTTCTGAAGGCAAAAGGGGGTCCAACACCGTATTAGTATGGTGTTCCTAATAATCCTTGAGGTGAGTGTATTTGTTCCCACGAAGAGTTTACTTCCCGCATTGTACCCGCCCGGAAAACCCGCTCATGTGAAAGGGGCCTTATAGGTTTATACTGACTTAGGCCACGTTCACATCACCACTTTAAAAAAAATAGAACCTCTATTTTGCGCATCTGTTGTGCTCATTTTGCATCCATTTTTGTCAATTCTGTCAGAGATTCATAATTTTAGAGAGGAGAAAAATTCCTGCATGAATGGATGCTCAAAATAAAGATCCATGCTTTTGTTTTTTTTTGTCACATATACAGTCATGTGAAAAAAATAGGACACCCTTTGAAAGCATGTGGTTTTTTGTAACATTTTTAATAAAAGGTTATTTCATCTCCGTTTCAACAATACAGAGAGATTAAAGTAATCCAACTAAACAAAGAAAACTGAAGAAAAGTCTTTTCAAGATCTTCTGTAAATGTCATTCTACAAAAATGCCTATTCTAACTGAGGAAAAAGATAGGACACCCTCACATGTATTCCCTCTTAAATTGGCTCAGATCTCACACAGGTATATCACACCAGGTGCACATAATTAGTAGATCGTTACTCTGCATGTTGAATGAGGCTTGCCCTATTTAAACCTCAGACATTTAGTTTGGTGTGCTCCTGACTGTTGAAGTGAGAGTGAGCACCATGGTGAGAGCAAAAGAGCTGTCAGAGGACTTCAGAAAAAAGATTGTAGCAGCCTATGAGTCTGGGAAGGGATTTAAAAAGATCTCAAAAGATTTTGAAATCAGCCATTCCACTGTCCGGAAGATAGTCTACAAGTGGAGGGCTTTCAAAACAACTGCCAACATGCCCAGGACTGGTCGCCCCAGCAAGTTCACCCCAAGAGCAGACCGCAAGATGCTAAAAGCGGTCTCCAAAAACCCTAAAGTGTCATCTCGAGAACTACAGCAGGCTCTGGCTACTGTTGATGTAGAAGTACATGCCTCTACAATCAGAAAGAGACTGTACAAGTTTAACTTGCATGGGAGGTGTGCAAGGAGGAAACCTTTGCTTTCCAAGAGAAACATCGAGGCCAGACTGACATTTGCCCGAGATAAAGTTGACAAAGACCAGGACTTCTGGAATAATGTTCTTTGGACAGATGAGTCCAAAATTGAATTATTTGGACACAACAGCAGAGGACATGTTTGGCGTAAACCAAACACAGCATTCCAAGAAAAGAACCTCATACCAACTGTGAAGCATGGAGGTGGAAGTGTCATGGTTTGGGGCTGCTTTGCTGCAGCAGGACCTGGTCAGCTCACCATCATAGAATCCACAATGAATTCTACTGTGTATCAGAAGGTGCTTGAAGAACATGTGAGACCATCAGTTAGAAAATTAAAGCTGAAGCGGAACTGGACCATGCAACATGACAATGACCCAAAACATACTAGTAAATCAACCAAAGATTGGCTGAAAAAGAAGAAATGGAGAGTCCTGGAATGGCCAAGTCAAAGTCCAGATTTGAATCCCATTGAGATGCTGTGGGGTGACTTGAAAAGGGCTGTACGTGCAAGAAACCCCTCAAACATCTCACAGCTGAAAAAGTTCTGCATTGAGGAGTGGGGTAAAATTTCCTCAGACCGATGTCGAAGACTGGTAGATGGCTACAAGAACCGTCTCACTGCAGTTATTTCAGCCAAAGGAGGTAACACTCTGTTACGGTTACTCCCCGGCTAGCTGGGAGCTGGACCGCTTGGATAGTCTGGATCTCTGTTTAGGGAGAGAGAGAGGAGCCGCTTCGTCTCGGTATCCAGAAGGATCCTGTAAATGTAGAACAATCCCGGTAATGATCTTTCAGCTAGGATAATCCTTCCCCCCTCCACAAACGAGTCGAGGCTGCGATTTGAAGGTTAAGCAAGACTAAAGTTTATTGACCCGGGGCCTTCTTTTATGCCATCCTGCCCTGGGAAGGGCTACATTTACATGATTACCACAATACACAATTACATGTCTGGGACAGCCCCCACGTCTCCTCCCCTCAGATAAGCCTTTAACATAATCAACCCACACACAATGTTACCCAAGTTCTGGATGTACCCCAAAACCAGGGGGTACATCTTTACATTCGGTATCCTCAGACAGTCCTGGTGTAGGGGAACAACATATCCAAAATCCGGCTCCGTCGGTCCAAGGGTTCGGGAGTTACGGGTCCCTGAAGTCCTGACCGACCGCACACAGTGTAATTAACAGTTTTGTAACAGTGTAACTAACAGTTTTGTAACAGTGCTCCCTTTTTGTGGAACACTCTGGCAGACACTGTCTGACCCCTTTTCGGGGCAGACTAAGGCTGTCCAGACCGCTGGTTATGCTGGGCTGAGGTCTGCTTGTCTGGACAACCCGTCAGCGTTGCCATTCTGTTTCCCAGGTCTGTAGGTAATGGTGAAGTTGAAGGGTTGTAATGACAGACTCCAACGTAAAAGTCTGCCGTTATCCCCCGAGACCCGGTTTAGCCACACCAACGGGTTATGGTCGGTAACCAGAGTGAACTCTTGTCCATACAAATAGGGAGTCAATTTCTTTAGTGCCCACACCAAAGCCAAACACTCTTTTTCTACCGCTGCATAGCTGACTTCGCGTGGCAGGAGCTTACGGCTGATGTAGACAACTGGGTGCTCCCCTCCGTCTTCGCCTACTTGGCTGAGGACAGCTCCCAGCCCGAACATGGAAGCGTCTGTATGGACGATAAAACGTTTGTTAAGGGCTGGGGCCGCCAAGACGGGAGCGTTGACAAGAGCAAGTTTGAGAGCTTGGAAAGCCGTTTCACAGTGGGGAGACCACAGGACCTGTCGAGGTAAGTTTTTCTTGGTCAGGTCAGTCAGGGGTTTGGCAAGTGTGCTGTAGTCTGGTACAAACCGTCTGTAGTACCCTGCTGTGCCCAGGAATGCTAGGACCTGAGTCTTAGTGGTGGGGGTGGGCCAATTGGCAACAGCTTCTATCTTGGCCGGCTCTGGTCGCTGTTTCCCACACCCCACCCGGTGACCCAGGTACTGTACCTCGGCCATCCCAAAGTGGCATTTTTCTGGCTTCAGAGTCAGGCCCGCAGTCCGGATCTGATCCAGAACCATTCCTACGTGAGCCAAGTGGTCCCCCCAGGACTCACTGTGGATCGCTATGTCGTCCAGGTATGCGCAAGCAAAACTCTGGAAGCCATCCAGGAGCCTATCAACCAAGCGCTGGAATGTAGCTGGGGCATTCTTCATCCCAAACGGCATTACCTTAAAATGATATAAGCCGAACGGGGTGACGAATGCTGACTTGGGGACAGCCTCCTGGGCCAGGGGAATCTGCCAGTAACCCTTGCAGAGGTCGATGGTGGTCAGATAATTTCCCCTGGCTATACGATCGAGTAGCTCGTCTACCCTGGGCATAGGGTAAGCGTCCGTCACTGTCTTTTCATTGAGCCTCCGATAGTCTACGCAAAACCGGGTTGTACCATCTTTCTTGGGCACCAGGACCACTGGAGAAGCCCAGGGACTATCGGAGGGCTCAATTACCTTGAGTTGGAGCATCTCATCGATCTCCTTCTTCATCTCTGCCCTAACTGCCTCGGGGATTCGGTAAGAAGCCTGGCGTAAAGGAGCTTGTCCCGGGGTAGCTACCTGGTGGGTGGTTAAGGTAGTGTACCCTGGCTTCTGGGAGAAAGTGGGGCTTTTGGACTGCAGGAGTTGGTTAAGCTGCTCCCTTTCAGTGGGGCTAAGTCGGTCCCCTATCTTGACCTGAGCTACTATATCTGCGTGGGGACTTTTTTCTAACAGATCTGGAATGGGTAGACTGTCGGGGTCTTCCTGAGGGGGACAGCATATGGCCGTCACGTTCTCCGGCCGCTCAAGATATTCCTTGAGCATGTTCACATGGAATGTCTTTCTAAGATTGCTGTCATGGCAGCTAGCTATTACGTAGGTGGTGTCTCCCCTTTTCTCCACTATCTGATAGGGGCCCTGCCAGGACGCCTGTAATTTGTCTGTCTTAACTGGCTTAAGCACTAACACCTTTTGTCCTAGGGTAAAGATTCTCTTTCGGGCCCCCCGATCGTACCACACCTTCTGTCTTCTCTGGGCCGACTGGAGGTTAGCCTGCACTGATTTAGCTAATTGCTCCATTCGGTCCCTGAGTTCCAGCACGTACGGCACAATGGGGACACCGTCAGTCTCCATCTCTCCCTCCCAGTGCTCCCGGATCAGGTTTAGGGGTCCCCGTACTTTTCTTCCGTAGAGCAACTCGAAGGGTGAAAACCCGGTCGTTTCCTGGGGCACCTCCCGATAAGCAAATAGGAGGTGTGGCAGAAAACGCTCCCAGTCTCGGTATTCCTGAGTAAATGTTTTGAGCATTTGTTTGAGGGTCCCGTTGAACCTCTCACAAAGTCCGTTTGTCTGGGGGTGGTATGGAGAGCTCAGGAGGGACTTAATTTTGCAAACCTGCCAGAGTTGCTGAGTCAATTCGGCCGTAAATTGGGTGCCTCGGTCGGACAGGATTTCTTTCGGAAATCCTACCCGGGAAAACACCTGCACCAGCGCATTCGCTACCGTATCCGCTTGGATGTTGGATAGGGCGACAGCTTCCGGGTACCTGGTAGCGTAGTCCACTACGGTAAGAATGTAGCGCTTACCGGAGGGACTAGGGGTAGCCAGCGGTCCCACTAGGTCAATAGCAACCCTGCTGAAGGGTTCCTCCACAATGGGCATATTTACTAAATGAGCTTTAGGGTGATCGCCTCTCCTCCCTACTCGTTGGCACACATCGCAGGTCTTACAATAAGTCCTAACATCAGCGTGTACCCCTGGCCAAAAGAATGTGTGAGTAATGCGGTGTAGTGTGCGGGTTACAGCTAGGTGGCCTGCCAAGGGAATGTCATGTCCTATCTTGAGTATTTCTCGACGGTATTTGTGGGGCACTACCAGCTGTCGCCTCTGCTGCTCCCTTTTCTCCGTCAAGCGATACAGCTTTCCCTTTTCCCATAAAAAGGTTTCGTTATCTGACCCGCTCCCTCCGGTCTCTGCTCGTTCCCGGTACTTTTGTAATGTCGGGTCAGTCTTAGACTCTGTCTCGAAAGCATCTGGGGTGTCCCAGGGTATGGGACCTAACGGGTCAGTCGAGGTCGGGGTAGGTCTTACCTGTGTCTCCCGCACCGGTGATAGTTCTTGCTCCGTTCGGGCTTGGGCTCTGGTAGTCACTGGGTTTGCCTCGTTGTTGTACACTGGAGCATAGGCAGAAGTCATGGGGCCCAAATCGTTGCCCAGTAGTACTTCGGCAGGTAAATTATCCATTATGCCCACGTTTACGGACCCCTTTCCCACTCCCCAATCAAGATGTACTTTAGCGGTCGGAATTTTGTACACATCCCCTCCCGCCACTCTAACGGCCACAGTCTGCCCTGATCGCTTGTGCTCCGGCACCAAATGGCTCTGGACTAGTGTAATGGTAGCCCCCGTGTCTCTTAACCCCTCGGTAGATCGTCCCTCGAGCCATACCTTCTGCCGATGGTGCTGGCGGTTATCCGAAGCAGCATATACCGGATCTGCTTCGTGAAGTGGTCCCAAATATTCCTCCATAGGGGCTTCTTGGTTAACACAGAGCGCCCGGGCAGGACGAGATGACCCAGGGGGGTAATTATAATTCCGGGGGGTCTGGTGTGCATTAAGGGGGCAGCTAGCCATGAGGTGCCCTGGTTGCTTGCATCGGTAGCAGGTCGGTCTGGGGCGATCAGAGTTGTTACTCGGTGGTCCTGAGTACCGTGCGGGGCCTGCGGGCACCGAGGCTCGGAATTCAGTACGTGGTGGCGTGCGGTAAACATCTTTGTGTTCGACCCGTGCTGGGGCTCGGTAGTTCGTGGGTTCGTGTAGACGGGAGTCGTAATGTTCATCGGCCAATTTGGCTGCTTCTTCTAAGGTAGAGGGTCGTCTGTCTCGCAGCCATTCCTTCCCCTGCTGCTCCATGCCGTTATAAAAATGTTCTAAGAGAAATAATTGTAAAATTTCCTCACCAGTCACAGCTTTACTTCCGCTCATCCAGTGATTTGCCGCTCTCCGCATTCGGTGCGCCCATTCCATATGTGTGTCGTTAGGCTTCTTTCTCGTGCTACGAAATTGTCGGCGATACGTGTCAGGAGTTACAGCGTACCGCCGCAACAGTGTCTCTTTGACCAGCGCATACTGTGTCACTTCCTCAGCGCCCAGAGTCCGAAATGCTTCCAGAGCTCGCCCGGATAGTTTTCCAGACAATATCGTGGGCCACTCTCTGTTGGGAATCTGGTGCAGGGCACATTGCCTCTCGAAGTCCGCTAAATATTCATCAATTCCTGTCTCGCTCTCTAGGAAGGGTCTAAAAGCCGCATAGGGTATCTTTGGCCTCCCGGCGTTTCCGACAGGAACGATTACCTGAGGTGCTTCGGCATTGCGGTGTGCGGTCACTAGGCTGAGTTCGTGGGCTCGAGCCTTCCGTATATCCTCGTCCGCTTCTGCCATCAACTGCTGTACCAGTTCCATAGGTGGGTTCGGCCCGTATAGAGAGAGCCTCTCCCGAACAATCCTGGTCTTTTCGTCACTACTCGTGGTCGGGGTTTCTGCCATCGTGAAGCCCTGATCCAGTTCGGTTAGTTCTGCGATCAGTTCCCTTCTCGGACGGTTGCTGGCGTTCCCCCCTCTGCTTTCGAGTAAATCCTTCAGGGTCGCACGTTTCAATTTTTCGTAAGCGCTCTCCATCCGTTCAGTACCTCTCCTAGGAAATCCAGGACAATCCCACCGCTGCCATCCAAATGTTACGGTTACTCCCCGGCTAGCTGGGAGCTGGACCGCTTGGATAGTCTGGATCTCTGTTTAGGGAGAGAGAGAGGAGCCGCTTCGTCTCGGTATCCAGAAGGATCCTGTAAATGTAGAACAATCCCGGTAATGATCTTTCAGCTAGGATAATCCTTCCCCCCTCCACAAACGAGTCGAGGCTGCGATTTGAAGGTTAAGCAAGACTGATGTTTATTGACCCGGGGCCTTCCTTTTATGCCATCCTGCCCTGGGAAGGGCTACATTTACATGATTACCACAATACACAATTACATGTCTGGGACAGCCCCCACGTCTCCTCCCCTCAGATAAGCCTTTAACATAATCAACCCACACACAATGTTACCCAAGTTCTGGATGTACCCCAAAACCAGGGGGTACATCTTTACATTCGGTATCCTCAGACAGTCCTGGTGTAGGGAAACAACATATCCAAAATCCGGCTCCGTCGGTCCAAGGGTTCGGGAGTTACGGGTCCCTGAAGTCCTGACCGACCGCACACAGTGTAATTAACAGTTTTGTAACAGTGTAACTAACAGTTTTGTAACACACTCGCTATTAGGGGCAAGGGTGTCCTATCTTTTTCCTCAGTTAGAATAGGCATTTTTGTAGAATGACATTTACAGAAGATCTTGAAAAGACTTTTCTTCAGTTTTCTTTGTTTAGTTGGATTACTTTAATCTCTCTGTATTGTTGAAACGGAGATGAAATAACCTTTTATTAAAAATGTTACAAAAAACCACATGCTTTCAAAGGGTGTCCTAATTTTTTCACATGACTGTATGTGGCTTTTTACCCAAAACAGCACCACAAAAGCTGGCTTAATTGTCTGCAACAATTTTAGCCATTTCTGCAGATAAGAGGATAATAAATGAGGTGAAATATGCGCCAATTTGATAGCCCAATTCACTTTGACATTTATAATTCATTTTTGGCATGATGCATTCTTTATGGGGAAAATTCTGGAGAAAACAGTTGATGTATTTGGCGCAAATCAAAACCCCATTTTGGTGCATTTTATGCCATGATTCTGGTGCAACATGCTTAACCGCCTCCCGACTGCTGTACAAGAGGCGAGGCGCGCGCGTTTTGATAACAGTGTCTAATATACCTGCTACCTGGTCCTCTGGTGGTCCCTTTTGCTTGGATCGACCACCAGAGGACACAGCTCGGTAAAGTACCACAAAACACCACTACACTACACTACACCCCCCTGTCACTTATTAACCTCTTATGAACCCCTGATCACCCATGATCACCCCATATAGACTCCCTGATCACCCCCCTGTCATTGATCACCCCCCTAAAAGGCTCCATTCAGACGTCCGTATGATTTTTACGGATCCACGGATCGGATCTGCAAAACACATACGGACGTCTGAATGGAGCCTTACAGGGGGTGATCACCCATATAGACTCCCTGATCACCCCCCTGTCATTGATCACCCCCCTGTAAGGCTCCATTCAGACGTCCGTGTGATTTTTACGGATCCACGGATACATGGATCAGATCCACAAAACACATACGGACGTCTGAATGGAGCCTTACAGGGGGTGATCACCCATATAGACTCCCTGATCACCCCCCTGTCATTGATCACCCCCCTGTAAGGCTCCATTCAGACGTCCGTGTGATTTTTACGGATCCACGGATCAGATCCGCAAAACACATACGGACGTCTGAATGGAGCCTTACAGGATGGTGATCAATGACAGAGGGGTGATCACCCCATATAGACTTATATTAAACATATTTTTAAGAATTTGTGTTGGTTATTTTTAATTTCTCATGTTACAATCTCCATTTTAAAACAAATTCCTAAAATCCAGCACTCTGGCCACTAAGCTTAAAGGGGTTATCCCATCTTAGAGAATGGGAGCATATCGCTAAGATGTGTTCCTATTGTCTGATAGGTGGGTTACCGGCACCTAACAAGGAGAATTGAGGTGGGGAGAGTTGTGGCTGGATGTCCCGGGGTCCGTCCACCACCAGGTGCAACTCCCCGCCTCTCCCATTGAAGTGAATGGGAGCGCACCGCGCATGCGCAGCCACCACTCCCATTAATTTCAATAGGGCCAACGGAAATAGCTGAGCCAGAGCTCGGTTATTTTAGGCGGCTCCATAGAAATGAATGGAGGGCGGCTGCGCATGCGCAGTGCGCCCGTCTCAACTTTCTCCGCTCCGTTCTCCTTCTAGGTGCGGGTCCCAGAGGTGGGACTCGCACCTATAAGACAATGGGGGCATATCCTAGTGATATGCCCCCATTGTCTAAGATGGGATAACCCCTTTAATAATAGGCCAGCATTTCCTGTCCTGTGGATAACACTTTTCAGTAGTCATCCCATTATCATCAAAGGCAGCTTTAGGGTGTGGTCACATGAAGTGAGGAAATACCACATCAGATACAGTGGATATAGAAAGTCTACACACCCCTGTTAAAATATCAGGTTTCTGTGATGTAACTAAATGAGACAGAAATAATTTCAGAACTTTTTCCACTTTTAATGTGACCTATAAACTGTACAACGCAATTAAAAAAAAAAAAGCAAACTGAAATCTTTTAGGTGGAGGGAAGAAAAACTAAAATAATGTGGTTGCATAAGGCCCCTTTCACACGAGTGAGTTTTCTGCGCGGGTGCAATGTGTGACGTCAACGCATAGCACTCGCACTAAATCTTGACCCATTCATTTCAATGGGTCTGTGTACATGAGTGTTGTTTTTCACGCCTCAGTTCTGCGTTGTGTAAAAATCACAGCATGTTCTATATTCAGCTTTTTTCACGCAGCCCTGGCCCCATAGAAGTAAATGGGGCTGCGTGAAAAAAAGCATTGCATCCGCAAGCAAGTGCGGGTGCGATGCATTTTTCACTGATGGTTGCTAAGAGATCTGGTTTGTAAACCTTCAGTTTTTATCACGCGCATGAAAAACGCATCTGCACCTGCGTGGAAAAAACTGAACAACTGAATGCAATCGCAGACAAAACTGACTGAACTTGCTTGCAAAATAGTGCGAGTTTCACTGAACGCATCCGGACCTAATCAGTCACGCTTGTGTGAAAGGGGCCTAAGTGTGCACACCCTCTAAATAGCTGGGGATGTAGCTGTGTTCAGAATTAAGCAATCACATTCCAAATCATGTTAAATAGGAGTCAGCATACACCTGCCATCATTTAAAGTGCCTCCGATTAACCCCAAATAAAGTTCTGCTACTCTGGTTGGTCTTTCCTGAAATTTTCTTAGTCGCATCCCACAGCAAAAGCCATGGTCCACAGAGAGCTTCCAAAGCTTCAGAGGGATCTCATTGTTAAAAGGTATCAGTCCGGAGAAGGGTACAAAAGAATTGTCAAGGCATTAGCTATACCATGGAACACAGTGAAGACAGTCATCATCAAGTGGAGAAAATATGGCACTACAGCAACATTAAAGGAGCTGCAGGAATATCTGGCAAGTACTGGCTGTGTGGTACATGTGACAACAATCTCTCCCGTATTCTTCATATGTCTGGGCTATGGGGTGGAGTGGCAAGACGAAAGCCTTTTCTTATGAAGAAAAACATCAAGCCAGGCTACATTTTGCAAAAAACACATCTGAAGTCTCCCAAAAGCATGTGGGAAAAGGTGTTGTGGTCTGATGAAACCAAGGTTGAACTTTTTGGCCATAATTCCAAAAGATATGTTTGGTGCAAAAACAACACTGCACATCACCAAAAGAACACCATACCCACAGTGAAGCATGGTGGTGGCAGCATCATGCTTTGGGGTTGTTTTTCTTCAGCTGGAACTGGGGCCTTAGTTAAGCTAGAGGGAATTATTAACAGTTCCAAATACCAGTCAATATTGGCACAAAACCTTCAGGTTTCTGCTAGAAAGCTGAACATGAAGAGGAACTAAAGCTTTCAGCATGACAACAACCCAAAGCATACATCCAAACCAACAAAGGAATGGCTTCACCAGAAGAAGATTAAAGTTTTGGAATGGCCCAGCTAGAGCCCAGACCTGAATCCGATTGATAATCTGTGTGGTGATCTGAAGAGGGCTGTCCACAGGAGATGCCCTTGCAATCTGACAGATTTGGAGTGTTTTTGCAAAGTAAAAATGTGCCATGTGTAGTGTCCCACTAGGTAAAGGTGGGCACTGCACAGGTTAATGTGTTGCATTGCATTAAATGTCATGTGCATGTTTTTCCCTGTATTATCTGGGTGTCAGGCCTGTCAGGGTGTAGTTTAGCCTCCCAGACGTTAGAGGGAGCTGGAGAGCCCTAGTTACATATAGGAAGGCCCAGACAGGGAAGAGTTAGTGTATTCCAGGGGACTAGAGGAGTCACCTCATCCACCTGAAGCTCCTGAAGCTAGGATCAGCTCAGTAGAGATACCCCAGTTGCAGGATCCAACCTCCTGGGAGAAACCTACAGTTATCCACCTGATAGGAGGAGGCGACCCAGGGTAAGCAAAGTGACCCTGATGGGCACAGGACCTTTAGAAAGCATAGCAAGGAATCTAATACCTGAGGAAGAAAGTAACCAAGGATTTAAGCCACCCTTTTAGGCATCCGGGCCTTGGGAGATGTAAAGCCAGAGCAGGAGTTCTAGAAGGGACACTGTACATTGATTCTGAGAAAGGTACAACCTGCTGCTGAGTGTTTGTGGAATTTACCCTCAGCGTATCTTGCATGACTATTGCCTGCCATATTGTGAATGAGCCCCCTTGTGGAACTGTAATATCAAGACTGTACTACACCTGCTGTACAAAGTTGGATTGTCCAGTAAAGTTTACGTTTGGTTCACTGCATGCTTGTGTACCTTCATCATTCCAACCACCAACCGGCGTACCACCGTCCAAAGGCACTGGCGTCACGAATACCACAGGGACCTTGCCCCAGGCACACAAAATACCTGTAACATCCAGGGCACCTCAACCACCATCAGGCCTGGTCCCTATCTACAGAGCGTGCCCCAGAGGAACTGTGTCTACCTCTCCTTCACTGCCACGCGCCTGCCCAGGGTTCTTCAAATATAGTGAGTACCCTCGATTGCCCATAACTGTGACCTCACTTCGTCTATACCCTGCAGGTCTGGCGTGTTGCACATGCTGATAGACTCATACCCAAAAAGACTGAGTGCTGTAATAAAATCAAAAGGTGCTTCAACAAAGTATTAGTTTAAGGGTGTGCACACTGCAACCATATTATTTTATTTTTATATTTTTTCTTCCCTCTACCTTGTTTTTTAATTGAGTGGTACAGTTTATAGGCCACATTAAAGGTGGAATGATTTGTCTTTGTCTCATTTTTTACATCACAGAAACCTGACATTTTAACAGGGGTGTGTAGACTTTATGTCCACTGTATATTGCAGGGGTGGCCAACCTTACAGACCCAAAGAGCCAAAAAAAAAAGTGTATGACTACCAGGAGCCACAAGCTATACATTTACACATGAGTCACTGTATTTTTCACCCTACAAGATGCACCTAGGTTTTAACAAAGAAAAATAAGTTAAAACATTTTTTCATCTGATCTGAGCTCCTATAAAAATATTTTTTTCTTATTTTTCATTAGCAGAGAAAAAAAATAAAAAATATATTTTTCATAAGACCTCATATCAGACTCCTAAATCAGATCCCCGATCCTCATCTGACCTAAAATAAGATCCCCAAACTTCATTAGGCCTCCAAATCAGACCCCCAATGCTCGGATCCAACAACACAAATCAGACTCCCAGTGTCAGACCCTCAGTGCTCAGATCTCCCCCCTTCTCAGATTTGACCCCCATGCTCAAACAAGCCCCCCATCCTCAGATCTGCCCCCCATGCTCAGATCAGACCCCCATTGCCCAGATCAGGACCCCCCCCCCATGCTCAGATCAGAACCTCCCATCCTAAGATCAGACCCCCATGCTCAGCTCTATCATTTAAAAAAATATCTTCCCTCTCCTGATCAGGAACTGGGCTCCTTCTCGGGCACCTAATACTCTGCAGGTCTGACACGCTCTCCACTGTGACCTGATGAGCACAACATCAGGTCATAGCGTGTGTCTCCATGTACTACATTCTCACACTGTGTGCATCAGGACCTAGTGTAGAGTGAGCTGGATCTGCAAAGTAGTAACAGTGCCCAATCAGGAAAAGAGATCTGAAAATGGAGTGGAGAGTGAGCCGTCCTGACTGCTTCCTGGCTCCACGCCTCACTTGAAGAAGCAAAGAGCCGCATGTGGCTCAAGAGCCACAGGTTGGCCACCCCTGGTATATTGATAATTTCGACGTGAGTTTTTGTATGGGAATGTCTTGGGTTTGCTTAGGATTTGATGCTCTGCACTGCAGTTGGTGAAATCTGCAGCAGATATCCCCAAAACTAAATTGACAAGCTGCGGATTTAAAATCCGTACTATATTATGAGATGTGCAGACTTGACTGGTGGCACTCCACATCTCTGCTTCTGTGGATTTTCAGCACACAAATTTGCAGTAGAAAATCAGCAGCATTTATACTATGTAAATGTTGTGACTCTGCAGAGCTTCACAGCAATCTTTGATGCAGTGCTGTGTAGCCCCAGCCTAAGGCTTCATGCACACGACCGTAAGTGGGGTTTTTCGGTCCGTATATCGCAGATCCGTAAAACATGGATATCGTCCAGCTGCATGCCAACATATATTTTTTTTTAACTCCTGCAAAAATGTCTTATCCTTATCCACAAAACGGACAAGAATAACAAATGTTCTATTTTTATGCGGGGCCACGGAACAGACTTACGGATGTGGACAGCACAGGGATGTCTTATGTGCATCTTTTGCGGCACCATTGAGATGAATGGGTCCACATCTGATTGACATGTGGATCGAATGTGGACCAAAACTACGGCCGTGTACATCAGCTCCAAAGGGCATGCTATTCCTCCATCCACAGGTTGGGAGGCAGATAAGAATACCTTTTTATAATAACTAGCAGAAGGACCCGGCTTCCCTTGGATATATTTAATCTATTTCCGTTAATGTTTGTGTGTGTCGTTAAAAGATATTAACAGTATCCACCCATAAGTGACATCTACAGTACCCCGCCTCCTTAACAGTGACCTCCAGTGATTTAGGTTGAACAGTCCGACTTTCAGACTCCCTGTCCTCAGTCTAGCGCAGCATCTGGACGGTCACAGGGATGTTCTTTTGAACAGCTCACTCTCTGACAGCAGCACTGTGCTGTCTGAGCGTAAACTGCAGGGGGAAAGTCACCCTCACTCCCACCCCTGCAGCTGACAGAAGTTGATTTTTAACTTCATTTTTCAATCCCTGTCGGCTGGTATGACCTAACCAGATTGGGAGCGTGTCCTTTTGAACAACTCACTAAGGCCTCTTTCACATGGGCGAGATTTCTGCGCAGATGCAATGCGTGAGGTTAACGCATTGCACCCGCACTGAATCCGGACCCATTCATTTCTATGGGGCTGTCCACATGACTGGTGATTTTCACGCATCACTTGTGCGTTGCATGAAAATTGCAGAATACTCTATATGGTGCATTTTTCACATCAACGCAGGACCCATAGAAGTGAATAGGGCTGTGTGAAAATCGCAAGCAAGTGCAGATGTGGTGCGATTTTCACGCATGGTTGCTAGGAGAGGATTGGGAGCCCATCATTATTATTTTCCCCTTATAACAAGGTTATAAGGGAAAATAATAGCATTCTTAATACAGAATGCTTAGTAAAATAGTGATGGAGGGGTTAAAGAAGTTAAAATTTAAACTCTCCTTAATCCACTTGTTCGCGCAGCCCGGCTTCTCTTTCTTTTTCTTTGAGGAAAAGGACCTGTGGTCATGTCACTGCACTCATCACATTGTCCATCACTTGATCCATCACCATGATAATGGATCATGTGACGGACCATGTGATGAGCGCAGTGACGTCACTACAGGTCCTTTTCCTCAAAGAAGAAGAAAGAAGAGAAGGTGGGCTGCGCGAACAAGTGGATTAAGGAGAGTTTAACTATTATAATTTTTTAATCCCTCCATCACTATTTTACTTTGCATTCTGTATTAAGAATGTTATTATTTTCCCTTATAACCATGTTATAAGGGAAAATAATAAAATCTACACTCTAAAGAGGTGACGTGAGAGAGTGCTGAGGAAGCGAGCGTCCTTCTCTCAGTGCGCCTGCGCCGAATGAGGGGGGATTTGAATTGCAGACAGGGCCAGTCGGAGGAGGAGAGTGCTCGCCAGCCCTGTCAATCAGCAGGAGGAGGGGGGCGTTTTTTTTTTTTTTTTAAGGAGGATACGGCGGCTACCAGCAAGTAGACTAACAAGCCAAGCCACATAAGGTAAGAGCCATATATAAGGAATAGTCGTCCAATAAGGATTTTAATATGCCCAAAAATTAAAAATGAGTTTTGGGGGGTGACAGAAGCCCTTTAACCACCTCTGGAATGCCTAACGCACGGATGCGTCCGGAAGGTGGTTGATTCATTCCTCCTGGACGCATCCGTGCGTCATCTCGCGATAGCCGAGATTTCCTGTGAACGCGCGCACACAGGAACGGAAGGTAAGCGAGTGGATCTCCAGCCTGCCAGCGGCGATCGTTCGCTGGCAGGCTGGAGATGTGATTTTTTTAACCCCTAACAGGTATATTAGACGCTGTTTTGATAACAGCGTCTAATATACCTGCTACCTGGTCCTCTGGTGGTCCCTTTTGTTTGGATCGACCACCAGAGGACACAGGCAGCTAAGTAAAGTACCACCAAACACCACTACACTACACTACACCCCGCCGTCACTTATTAACCCCTTATGAACCCGTGATCACCCGATATAGACTCCCTGATCACCCCCCTGTCATTGATCACCCCCCTGTCATTGATCACCCCCCTGTAAGGCTCCATTCAGAGGTCCGTATGATTTTTACGGATCCACGGATACATGGATCGGATCCGCAAAACGCATACGGACGTCTGAATGGAGCCTTACAGGGGGGTGATCACCCATATAGACTCCCTGATCACCACCTGTCATTGATCACCCCCCTGTAAGGCTCCATTCAGACGTCCGTATGTGTTTTGCGGATCCGATCCATGTATCCGTGGATCCGTACAAATCATACGGACGTCTGAATGGAGCCTTACAGGGGGGTGATCAGGGAGTCTATATGGGTGATCACCCCCCTGTCATTGATCACCCCCCTGTAAGGCTCCGTTCAGACGTCCGTATGTGTTTAGCAGATCCGATCTATGTATCCGTGGATCCGTACAAATCATACAGACGTCTGAATGGAGCCTTACAGGGGCGTGATCAATGACAGGGGGGTGATCAGGGAGTCTATATGGGTGATCACCCCCCTGTCATTGATCACCCCCATGTAAGGCTCCATTCAGACATTTTTTTGGGCCCAAGTTAGCGGAAATTTTTATTTTTTTATTTTTTATTTTTTTCTTACAAAGTCTCATATTCCACTAACTTGTGTCAAAAAATAGAATCTCACATGAACTCACCATACCCCTCACGGAATCCAAATGCGTAATTTTTTTTTATACATTTAGATTCCAGACTTCTTCTCACGCTTTAGTTCCCCTAAAATGCCAGGGCAGTATAAATACCCCACATGTGACCCCATTTCGGAAAGAAGACACCCCAAGGTATTCCATGAGGGGCATATTGAGTCCATGAAAGATTGAAATTTTTGTCCCAAGTTAGCGGAAAGGGAGACTTTGTGAGAAAATACAAACAAAAATCAATTTCCGCTAACTTGTGCCAAAAAAAATAAAAAATTCTATGAACTCGCCATGCCCCTCATTGAATACCTTGGGGTGTCTTCTTTCCAAAATGGGGTCACATGTGGGGTATTTATACTGCCCTGGCATTTTAGGGGCCCGAAAGCGTGAGAAGAAGTCTGGGATCCAAATGATTAAAAATGCCCTTCAAAAAGGAATTTGGGCCGCTTTGCGCATCTAGGCTGCAAAAAAGTGTCACACATGTGGTATCGCCATACTCAGGAGAAGTTGGAGAATGTGTTTTGGGGTGTCATTTTACATATACCCATGCTGGGTGAGATAAATATCTTGGTCAAATGCCAACTTTGTATTAAAAAAATGGGAAAAGTTGTCTTTTGCCAAGATATTTCTCTCACCTAGCATGGGTATATGTAAAATGACACCCCACAACACATTTCCCAACTTCTCCTGAGTACGGCGATACCAGATGTGTGACACTTTTTTGCCGCCTAGGTGGGCAAAGGGGCACACATTCCAAAGAGCACCTTTAGGATTTTACAGGTCATTTTTTACACATTTTGATTTCAAACTACTTAACACACATTAGGGCCCCTAGAATGCCAGGGCAGTTTTGCTACCCCACAAGTGACCCCATTTTGGAAAGAAGACACCCCAAGGTATTCCGTGAGGGGCATGGCGAGTTCCTCGAATTTTTTATTTTTTGTCACAAGTTAGCGGAAAATGATAAAAAAAAAAAATTTTTCTTACAAAGTCTCATATTCCACTAACTTGTGACAAAAAATAAAAAATTCTAGGAACTTGCCATGCCCCTCACAGAACATCCTGGGGTGTCTTCTTTCAAAATGGGGTCACTTGTGGGGTAGTTATACTGCCCTGGCATTCTAGGGGCCCATATGCGTGAGAAGTAGTTTGCAATCAAAATCTGTAAAAAATGACCAGTGAAATCCGAAAGGTGCTCTTTGGAATGTGTGCCCCTTTGCCCACCTTGGCTGCAAAAAAGTGTCACACATCTGGTATCGCCGTACTCGGGAGAAGTTGGGGAATGTGTTTTGGGGTGTCATTTTACATATACCCATGCTGGGTGAAAGAAATATCTTGTTATAAGACAACATTTCCCATTTTTTATACAAAGTTGGCATTTGACCAAGATATTTATCTCACCCAGCATGGGTATATGTAAAATGACACCCCAAAACGCATTCCCCAACTTCTCCTGAGTACGGCGATACCAGATGTGTGACACTTTTTTGCAGCCTAGGTGGGCAAAAGGGCACACATTCCAAAGAGCACCTTTTGGATTTCACCGGTCATTTTTTACAGATTTTGATTGCAAACTACTTCTCACGCATATGGGCCCCTAAAATGCCAGGGCAGTATAACTACCCCACAAGTGACCCCATTTTAGAAAGAAGACACTTCAGGGTATTCCGTGAGGGGCATGGCGAGTTCCTAGAATTCTGTATTTTTTGTCACAAGTTAGTGGAATATGAGACTTTGTAAGAAAAAAATAAAATAAAAAATAAATCATCATTTTCCGCTAACTTGTGACAAAAAATAAAAAGTTCTATGAACTCACTATGCCCATCAGTGAATACCTTAGGGTGTCTACTTTCCGAAATTGGGTCATTTGTGGGGTTTTTCTACTGTCTGGGCATTGTAGAACCTCAGGAAACATGACAGGTGCTCAGAAAGTCAGAGCTGTTTCAAAAAGTGGAAATTCAAATTTTTGTACCATAGTTTGTAAACGCTATAACTTTTACCCAAACCATTTTTTTTTTTACCCAAACATTTTTTTTTATCAAAGACATGTAGAACAATAAATTTTGTGAAAAATGTATATATGGATGTCGGTTTTTTTTTGCAAAATTTTACAATTGAAAGTAAAAAATTTCATTTTTTTGCAAAAAAATCGTTAATTTCGACTAATAACAAAAAAAAAAAAATGTCAGCAGCAATGAAATACCACCAAATGAAAGCTCTATTAGTGAGAAGAAAAGGAGGTAAAATTCATTTGGGTGGTAAGTTGCATGACCGAGCAATAAACTGTGAAAGTAGTGTAGTGCAGAAGTGTAAAAAGTGGCCTGGTCATTAAGGGGGTTTCAGCTAGCGGGGTTGAAGTGGTTAACAGTGTCATCCACAGCTCCCTGCCCCTTTAAAGCTGACCTGCAGAAGTGAAGAAAATGGCTGGGTTGTTATGGAAACCTGGTGTTAAACTGTGTGCATGTTTAGGACCTGCAAGCGTCTATTGGCTAATTTAGGTCATGTAATGTGCCATATTTGCATTTTTGGGGAATATCACAGGAATGGTAAGTCCTAGATTGTAAATTCGACAGTGCAGATTCCTTTAGCGAACATACACACAAACACTCAGCTTTATATATTAGATGATAATTTACATAGTATACATAGGGTTTCATGCTCTAACTGAGTCACCTACCCCCACTCTTCCCTGACTGGAACTTCTGGTCTACCAGGGAATGTAAAGTTAATCTTTGATCTTGTTAGTATCTGATTAAGGCCTCATGCACACGGCCGTTGTACGGCTGTTCCATGCATTGGGGACTGCAATTTGCGGTCCCCAATGCACTGGCAATGTCCGTGCGGCGGCCAGGACTGATCGAGACCCATTCAACTTGAATGGGTCTGTGATCTGTCCGTACCACAAAAAAAAAAAAAAAGAATAGAACACTACACTCCGTAGTGCTTCTGTGGGGTTCCGTGCGTCCGTTACACACTGCAGCTCCAGATTGCGGACCCATTCAAGTGAATGGGTCCGCATCCTTGATGCGGGGAGCACACCGCCGGTGCCCGCATATTGCGGACCCGCTGTTTGCGGGCTGCATTATGGCAACAGCCAGGTAACTGCTGTGTGCATAAGGTCTAAGGCTACTTTCACACTAGCGTTTTTGCTGAATCCGGCAGGGCTCAGCAAAAAACGCTTCAGTTACTGATAATACAACCATCTACATCCGTTATGAACGTATAGGGTTGTATTATCTTTAACATAGCCAAGACAGATCCGTCATGAACTCCATTGAAAGTCAATGGGGGACAGATCTGTTGTGTCAGAGAAAACTGATCCGTCCCCATTGACTTGCATTGTGTGTCATGACTGATCCGTCTTGCTCCGCATCCCATGATGGAAGGAAAACCACAGCTTGCAGTGTCGGACCCCCGCCGATCAGATGCTGATGCTCTATCCAGAGGATAGATCATGAGTTTAAAAGAACTACAGAACCCCTTTAACCACCTCCCGACCGCCTAACGCAGATATGCGTCCGGGAGGTGGTTGCTTTACTCCTCCTGGACGCATATACGCATCATCTCGCGAGACGCGAGATCTCCTGTGAACGCGCGCACACAGGCGCGCGCGCTCACAGGAACGGAAGGTAAGCGAGTGGATCTCCAGCCTGCCAGCGGCGATCGCTCGCTGGCAGGCTGGAGATCCGAATTTTTTAACCCCTAACAGGTATATTAGACGCTGTTTTCATAACAGCGTCTAATATACCTCCTACCTGGTCCTCTGGTGGTCCCTTTTGTTAGGATCGACCACCAGAGGACACAGGTAGGTCAGTAAAGTCGCACCAAACACTACACTACACTACACTACACCCCCGTCACTTATTAACCCTTTATGAACCCCTGATCACCCATGATCACCCCATATAAACTCCCTGATCACCCCCCTGTCATTGATCACCCCCCTGTAAAGCTCCATTCAGACGTCCGCATGATTTTTACGGATACATGGATACATGGATCGGATCCGCAAAACACATGCGGACGTCTGAATGGAGCCTTAAAAGGGGGGGGATCAATGACAGGCGGGTGATCACCCATATACACTCCCTGATCACCCCCCTGTCATTGATCACCCCCCTGTAAGGCTCCATTCAGACGTCCGCATGTGTTTTGTGGATCCGATCCATGGATCCGTAAAAATCATGCGGACATCTGAATGGCGCCTTTAAGGGGGGTTGATCAGTGACAGGGGGGTGATCACCCTGATCACCCCCTGTCATTGATCACCCCCCTGTAAGGCTCCATTCAGACGTCCGCATGTGTTTTGTGGATCCGATCCATGTATCCATGGATCCGTAAAAATCATGCGGACATCTGAATGGAGCCTTACAGGGGGGGGTGATCAGTGACAGGGGGGTGATCACCCTGATCACCCCCTGTCATTGATCACCCCCCTGTAAGGGTGATCACCCCCCTGTCATTGATCACCCCCCTGTCATTGATCAACCCCCTGTAAGGCTCCATTCAGACGTCCGCATGTGTTTTGCGGATCCGATCCATGTATCCATGGATCCGTAAAAATCATGCAGACGTCTGAATGGAGCCTTACAGGGGGGGTGATCAGTGACAGGGGGGTGATCACCCCCTGTCATTGATCACCCCCCTGTAAGGCTCCATTCAGACGTCCGCATGTGTTTTGTGGATCTGATCCATGTATCCATGTATCCGTAAAAATCATGCGGACGTCTGAATGGAGCCTTTCAGGGGGGGTGATCAGTGACAGGGGGGTGATCAGGGAGTCTATATGGGTGATCACCCCCCCTTCATTGATCACCCCCCTGTCATTGATCAACCCCCTGTAAGGCTCCATTCAGACGTCCGCATGTGTTTTGCGGATCCGATCCATGGATCCGTAAAAATTATACGGACGTCTGAATGAAGCCTTACCAGGGGGGTGATCAATGACAGGGGGGTGATCAGGGAGTCTATATGGGTGATCATATGGGTGATTCATTGATCACCCCCCTGTCATTGATCACCCCCCCTGTAAGGCTCCATTCAGACATTTTTTTGGCCCAAGTTAGCGGAAATTTTTTGTTTGTTTTTGTTTTTTCTTACTAACTTGTGTCAAAAAATAAAATCTCACATGAACTCACCATACCCCTCACGGAATCCAAATGCGTAAACATTTTTAGACATTTATATTCCAGACTTCTTCTCACGCTTTAGGGCCCCTAAAAAACCAGAGCAGTATAAATACCCCACATGTGACCCCATTTCGGAAAGAAGACACCCCAAGGTATTCCGTGAGGGGCATATTGAGTCCATGAAAGATTGAAATTTTTGTCCTAAGTTAGCGGAAAGTGAGACTTTGTGAGAAAAAAACTAAAAAAATCAATATCTGCTAACTTATGCAAAAAAAAAAAAATTTCTAGGAACTCGCCAGGCCCCTCATTGAATACCTTGGGGTGTCTTCTTTCCAAAGTGGGGTCACATGTGAGGTATTTATACTGCCCTGGCTTTTTAGGGGCCCGAAAGTGTGAGAAGAAGTCTGGGATCCAAATGTCTAAAAATGCCCTCCTAAAAGGAATTTGGGCCCCTTTGCGCATCTAGGCTGCAAAAAAGTGTCACACATGTGGTATCGCCGTACTCAGGAGAAGTTGGGGAATGTGTTTTGGGGTGTCATTTTACATATACCCATGCTGGGTGAGAAAAATATCTTGGTCAAATGCCAACTTTGTATAAAAAAATTGGAAAAGTTATCTTTTGCCAAGATATTTCTCTCACCCAGCATGGTTATATGTAAAATGGCACCCCAAAACACATTCCCCAACTTCTCCTGAGTACGGCGATACCAGATGTGTGACACTTTTTTGCAGCCAAGGTGGGCAAAGGGGCACATATTCCAAAGTGCACCTTTCGGATTTCACAGGCCATTTTTTACAGATTTTGATTGCAAGGTACTTCTTACACATTTGGGACCCTAAATTGCCAGGGCAGTATAACTACCCCACAAGTGACCCCATTTTGGAAAGAACAAAGGTATTCCGTGCGGGGCACGGCGAGTTCCTAGAATTTTTTATTTTTTGTCACAAGTTAGCGGAAAATTATGATTTTTCTTTTTTTTTCTTTTTTCCTTACAAAGTCTCATATTCCACTAACTTGCGACAAAAAATAAAAAATTCTAGGAACTCGCCGTGCCCCTCACGGAATACCTTGGGGTGTCTTCTTTCCAAAATGGGGTCACTTGTGGGGTAGTTATACTGCCCTGGCAATTTAGGGGCCCAAATGTGTGAGAAGAACTTTGCAATCGAAATGTGTAAAAAATGACCGGTGAAATCCGAAAGGTGCACTTTGGAATAGTCACACATGTGGTATCGCCGTACTCAGGAGAAGTTGGGGAATGTGTTTTGGGGTGTCATTTTACATATACCCATGCTGGGTGAGAGAAATATCTTGGCAAAAGACAACTTTTCCAATTTTTTTATACAAAGTTGGCATTTGACCAAGATATTTCTCTCACCCAGCATGGGTATATGTAAAATGACACCCCAAAACACATTCCCCAACTTCTCCTGAGTACGGCGATACCAGATGTGTGACACTTTTTTGCAGCCAAGGTGGGCAAAGGGGCACATATTCCAAAGTGCACCTTTCGGATTTCACCGGTCATTTTTTAGACATTTTGATTGCAAAGTTCTTCTCACACATTTGGGCCCCTAAATTGCCAGGGCAGTATAACTTCCCCACAAGTGACCCCATTTTGGAAAGAAGACACCCCAAGGTATTCCGTGAGGGGCATGGCGAGTTCCTAGAATTTTTTATTTTTTGTCGCAAGTTAGTGGAATATGAGACTTTGTAAGAAAAAAATAAAAAATAATCATCATTTTCCGCTAACTTGTGACAAAAAATAAAAAGTTCTATGAACTCACTATGCCCATCAGCGAATACCTTAGGGTGTCTACTCTCCGAAATGGGGTCATTTGTGGGGTTTTTCTACTGTCTGGGCATTGTAGAACCTCAGGAATCATGACAGGTGCTCAGAAAGTCAGAGCTGCTTCAAAAAGCGGAAATTCACATTTTTGTACCATAGTTTGTAAACGCTATAACTTTTACCCAAACCATTTTTTTTTTTTGCCCAAACATTTTTTTTTTATCAAAGACATGTAGAACTATAAAGTTAGCGAAAAATTTATATATGGATGTCGTTTTTTTTGCAAAATTTTACAGCTGAAAGTGAAAAATGTCATTTTTTTGCAAAAAAATCGTTACATTTCGATTAATAACCAAAAAGGTAAAAATGTCAGCAGCAATAAAATACCACCCAATGAAAGCTCTATTAGTGAGAAGAAAAGGAGGTAAAATTCATTTGGGTGGTAAGTTGCATGACCGAGCGATAAACGGTGAAAGTAGTGTAGTGCCGAAAAAGTGTAAAAGTGTAAAAAGTGCTCTGGTCATGAAAGGGGTTTCAGTTAGCGGGGCTGAAGTGGTTAAAGTCAAAGGATAAGAAGTCCGGAGTACCCTGAGACACAAAATTCATGATGTCTGGATTTTTCTGTGACTATCATGTGGCAGTCACAGCACGTCACATGAAATATACTGTGTAGCCGTACCCTAAATTGATGACAGGGTAAGAAAGCGTCTACATTTCCACAATGCAATTTTATTGTGGTTTTGCCACGATTCTTGCAAAAATGGTCACATATTTTGCAAAACTGCAACATTGTTACATGTCTCTACACCATAAACAATTCAACAGGTACAGTTAATATGCGAGTTGTCAGCATCCATCATATTGGGGGGGGGAAAAAAAATCAAAAAAAAATAAAAAAAAAATCGGTAGAACCTGTCAAGATGATGTTTGTCTTAATATAGTTTTTGACATTGTCTCACATTTTTCTTCCAGTCTGGAAGGAGTGTGAAAACCCTCACAGATCCAAGCCTTGTTCATTTTGACAAGCGTTGTTTTTTACACTGGCAGAGGACAACTTTGTCCATTTGGGTGTCACAATACCCCCTGCTGTGCCGAAAAACCCTCTCTAAGATGACACTAGAGGCTGGACAAGAGAGAACAAAGAGAGTATACGGACCAATTATAGGTCACTGTCTGCCTGCCCAGAAGTCAATGGGGTCAAGAAACACGTTATGTGTTGGGGAAGGGCTAGAGTCCAGGTAGAACTGAAACTGCATGTTGAAGAGGTAGGTATCTGTTTGCTGATTTGCCTCGGCCTGGGTTGGCTTATGAAAAAAAAATTGCTCATGTTGATGATACTGAACTGACCACTGCTGCAAGTTCTGTTGCTTGTGGTAGTGGAGACAGTAGGAGGTAGGTTACTCAATTTTGATTTGATAGAGAAGGTCTAAAAGCGTGGCTATCCAGTAATGATTAGGTTCATGTGACTGATATCCCTGTCATTATGTAAGCACACCATTCTGTTACTGTAAGGGCCCTTTCACACCTGCGTTATAGTCTTCCGGCATAGAGTTCCGTCGTCGGGGCTCTATGCCGGAAGAATACTGATCAGGATTTTCCTAATGCATTCTGAATGGACAGTCCGTCCTTCAGGATGCATCAGGATGTCTTCAGTTCCGGAACGGAACGTTTTTTGGCCGCAGCAAATAGCGCAGCATGCTGCGCTTTTTGCTCCGGCCAAAAATCCGGAACACTTGCCGCAAGGCCGGATCCGGAATGAATGCCCATTGAAAGGCATTGATCCGGATCCGGCCTTAAGCTAAACGTCGTTTCGGCGCATTGCCGGATGCGACGTTTAGCTTTTTCTCAATGGTTACCATGGCTGCCGGGACGCTAAAGTCCTGGCAGCCATGGTAAACTGTAGTGGGGAGCGGGGAGCAGCATACTTACCATCCGTGCGGCTCCCGGGGCGCTCCAGAGTGACGTCAGGGCGCCCCAGGCGCATGGATGACGTGATCGCATGGATCACATGATCCATGCGCATGGGGCGCTCTGACGTCATTCTGGAGCGCCCCGGGAGCCGCACGGATGGTAAGTATGCTGCTCCCCCGCTCCCCACTACTACTATGGCAACCAGGACTTTAATAGCGTCCTGGGTGCCATAGTAACACTGAAAGCATTTTGAAGACGGATCCGTCTTCAAATGCTTTCAGTACACTTGCGTTTTTCCGGATCCGGCGTGTAATTCCGGCAAGTGGAGTACACGCCGGATCCGGACAACGCAAGTGTGAAAGAGGCCTTAGTCCAGGAGGGAGTTCCTTGCCAAATAAGAATGGCTGAAATGCTAAGACAGTCTCCTGAACATAGATGCAGCGTCCCACTAAGTTTGTGTGGGCACTGCTTAAAAGCACTTTTTATATTATTATAAGCACTAGGTTGTCATGTATAATTTAGCATTTGTGTAACTGCAAAATCTCTGTTAACAGGCCTATTAGGTGCAATTTATACATCACACCACTAGATGGGGATAAAGCTCGGGTCCTATATATACCTAGGTCAGGCCTAGTTAGTCAATTGAGACCAGGAGGGAGTTGAGATTAGTCAGAAGGGAAAATGTAGTTCAGAAGAGAGCAGATCTGAGGTAGTCAGATCAACTTAGTGGGAGGAAAGATAGAGTGGAGCCAACTTCGCTAATAGGTGGACTCAGATGATGCTGGTGCTTTGGAGGAGGCTAATGACCTTACGCATGCGCATCGGAACTTGACATGATGCGACGAGAGTACCTTTGAAAAATTTAAGATCTTGCTCATGCGCAAACACATACCATCAGAAAAAGTTAAAGACCTCACGCATGCGCGCTCTCCCCCATATCGGAGCTCAATGCGGTGCGAAAGTGAGAGCACAAAGTTAAAGATCTCGCACATGCGCATGCCCTTATATGTGATTTTGGTGCTTGGATTTAGAAGTCAAAGACTTTGCGCATGCGTGAAAATATTATACTGGAGAAGGTTGAGGACCTTGCGCACGCGCACCGGAGATTGATAAAATGCGATGAGAGTATCTGGAGAACTAAGGACCTTGCGCATGCGCAGAATATATGCCATCGGGAAAAGTTTAAAGACTTTTTTTCCCCCAGACCGGAGCTTAATGCGGTGCGAAAGATAAGGTGCAAAGTTAAAGATCTTGCGCATGCGCATGACTTCATCTCCTTCCGGATCGGAGGTTAAAGTCCCTTTGCAGACGTAGAATTAACGAGTAAGTAAGGAAGTGATCGGATGACGGAGAAATACTAGGAAGACATTATGATTGGGTTACTAACCTGTCACACAGGAAAGCTTTGGCAGTGACTGGCCACATAATAAGTAACTATCCTCCCCTAATGTTTAAAAGGGTGCAGCAGTAAAGCATTCTTGTTGACAGTAGCTCCATCCCCTGAAGAAGCCACATCTATTGGTGAAACATGTTGGGGGAGCTCGTGTGTTAGTTTTTAGATTAGGAGCGGTGGGGACCGAGTGTTATAGCACGGAGTAACTGCAGACTCAATCGTGCTTCAACACCAGTGATTGAGAATTACCTAAGAGAAAGAGATTGCAAATGCAATGATTTAGGATGAAGGACTAAGTATCTCCAGCATTTGTTCAAATAGACAAATAAAGTAAGCTCACTGCTGACAAAGCAAGCGTGGGATGAGCGAATGCTAGGAGGTAGTATATAAGTGTGAAGCAACCCTTATCTCAACCACCAGAGTCCTACCGCACCTATAGTTTTAAACTATTCTTTGTTCTCCCGCCATTATATATTTATATAAATAAAATGAAATAAATGCTATGTTTTAACAGACCAGAAACGGGAGTTTATTAGTCTAGGCAACTAGGCTATTTGAATTAAATTAGACTCAGATGTTAGGCGCAGAAGACCGTTTTCCTTCTGTAGCTGGACTATAGACTTGCATCCCTGACCATAGGAGAAGAGTTTGCCTCCCTGGAAAAGAAACAAGCATTCCTAGGAATTCTTCGGTGATGAGAGCCATTATTGAGGGCCACGAACACCTTTGCATGGTGGAGGTTTATTAGCTTCAGGCAGCCAAACCAAACTTCTAAGGGACAGTTGATTTTTCCTGTCTACACATATTCAGCTTGTAGGGAAAGTCAAGGAATAGGATCCACAGCATCTAAAGGATCCAGGTACACCTAACCCACTGCTCCAAAGCCAAGAAACCTGACAAGCCTAAAATAGTGGATTTGCAGAATTGCCTCTATCATCTAGAGACTACATAATTGTACTACTGCAACTAAAAGACATCCAAAGTAAAAGTTGTGAGTTGCATCTTACCACTGTCTACTTCATTATTGCTACCTATGGTTGTACCACCATTAACGGTACTGGCGTCGCAACAAAAACCATCAAGGGACTCGTCGCAACAAGCACCCTAAGGACCCTTAACATCAAGGGCACCTCAACCACCATCTTGGCTGATGCTTCCTACCCCGGAGGATTTTGTGCTGTCCACCTCACTGTGCTGGCAGCCCAGGGAAGCTATCTGCTAACCGTGAGTAAACTGATGAACTGTGTGTTATATCATTTGACCCTTCTTCGGTCCACCATAAGCCTCACGTGTTCCCCCTGCGACTGGCTGGCTGCATATAGCCCCGTGCAAGCCAGTGTACTTTTTGAGAAAAATGTAGGAAGCATGTTATTTCCTCCAAATGCAGCACGGTCATGAAGTTCCTGCCATTTTCATTGACCACCTTGATCAGTTTGAGTTTGCGGGGAGACTGGTGCCAACTCTGCACTTTCAGCAGGGGACCGGGTAGAAGATAATGGGAAGGAACTTGAGGCACTGTCAGCCATCCAATCTACTACCGCCTCTATTTGCTCTGGCCTCACCATTAGAGATGAGCGAATCGAAGGGGACGAAGTGGAATTCGATCCGAGTTTCAGGAAAAATTTGATTGACACAGAAGCTGAATTTCCTCACACTTCGTGGTAATGAATCACATTTTTTCCTAAAATGGCTGCTGCATGTGTTAGTACATGAAGCAAAGAACTCTGGGAACGAGGGATCACCCACAATGCCATGCATGCAACCAATCAGCAGCCAGCCCCTGTGATATCACAGCCCTATAAATAGCCTCAGCCATTTTGGATTCTGCCATTTTCCAGTGTGTTTAGTGCAGGGAGAGACGTCAGCAGGCGCTAAGGACAGTTTTAGGAAAGACTTCATTGTGCTGAAAAAAACTATTTACAAGTTCAGGGAAAGATTATTCAAGGTGTAGGGAAAGGATAGGGAGGCATCATCTACACTATAAAAGGAGAACTGGGTGCAATAGGAGAGTGTACAGCCTGGGTAATAGGAGTGATTCTATTATACCTTGCTGCACTTATTGGGGAAACAAATTGCAGTTATACTGCTGCTTTTAGGTTGTTTGCACTATATGATACATCAGTAATTCCAGCAAACCTTGCTTGTTATTGGGATACAAGTTCTATGTGATACAGCCATTTACGAGGTGTATTGAAGAGAAATAAATCTACTTCCTATTATCCGTTCTGCCGTGAATTTTTTGGAATTTTTTTTTTGGGGCTTGGGGGGAGAACAGGAGAACAATACAGTAGATGGAGAATGTTTAGGTGGGGGAGGGTTTAGTCACAGCTGGTGACTATGGCAATGCTCTGTTTTATGATTTTTTTTTTTTTTTTTTTATTCTGTGTTGATACATCACGATACCATGTATATACTTTAATGTTTTACTACTCTTTCATCATGAAATCTGTTTTGTGCTGAACAAATTTATATTTTGAATCGCCATAGACTAAATTCCACAACATTTGTATTTTTTTTGGCAATGTAGGCTTTCATACTCTCGTTTCGCGGAACAGATGACATCCTGATGCAAACTGGATAGATTTATTTCCATTCAGAATACATTGGGATATGCCTGATCAGTTATTTTCCAGCATAGAGCCTTGTGACACCAGAGTCCATGTGACATAGGCCAAAACGAGGGGATGCATGTCCGCGTGACACCAGAGTCCATGTGACATAGGCCAAAACGCGGACATGCATCCCCTCCTTGTAGGACATAAGACTATGTATCCAATAGATGGCACTGTTCATGATGGAAAGCAGGCTAATATGCATATTTATGCAAATTAGTTTACATAACAAAACAGCATAGATGGGTTATTAAATATACAGACGTGGACAAAATTGTTGGTACCCTTTGGTCAATGAAAGAAAAAGTCACAATGGTCACAGAAATAACTTTAATCTGACAAAAGTAATAATAAATTAAAATTCTATAAATGTTAACCAATGAAAGTCAGACATTGTTTTTCAACCATGCTTCAACAGAATTATGTAAAAAAATAAACTCATGAAACAGGCATGGACAAAAATGATGGTACCCCTATAAAACACAGAACATAATGTGACCAAAGGGACATGTTAATTCAAGGTGTGTCCACTAATTAGCATCACAGGTGTCTACAACCTTGTAATCAGCCATTGGGCCTATATATATGGCTCCAGGTAATCACTGTGTTGTTTGGTGATATGGTGTGTACCACACTCGACATGGACCAGAGGAAGCAAAGGAAAGAGCTGTCTCAAGAGATCAGAAAGAAAATTATAGACAAGCATGTTAAAGGTAAAGGCTATAAGACCATCTCCAAGCAACTAGATGTTCCTGTGAGTACAGTTGCACATATTATTCATAAGTTTAAGATCCATGGGACTGTAGCCAACCTCCCTGGACGTGGCCGCAGGAGGAAAATTGATGACAAATCTAAGAGACGGATAATCCGAATGGTAACAAAAGAGCCTAGAAAGACTTCTAAAGAGATTCAAGGTGAACTTCATGCTCAAGGAACATCAGTGTCAGATCGCACCATCCGTCGTTGTTTGAGCCAAAGTGGACTACATGGGAGACGACCAAGGAGGACACCATTGTTGAAAACGAATCATAAAAAAGCAAGACTGGAATATGCCAAACTACATGTTGACAAGCCACAAAGCTTCTGGGAGAATGTCCTGTGGACAGATGAGACAAAAATCGAAGTTTTTGCCAAGGCACATCAGCTGTATGTTCACAGACGAAAAAATGAAGCATATCAAGAAAAGAACACTGTCCCTACTGTGAAACATGGAGGAGGCTCTGTTATGTTCTGGGGCTGCTTTGCTGCGTCTGGCACAGGGTGTCTTGAATCTGTGCAGGGTACAATGAAATCTCAAGACTATCAAGGAATTCTAGAGAGAAATGTACTAGCCAGTGTCAGAAAGCTTGGTCTCAGTCGCAGGTCATGGGTCTTGCAACAGGACAATGACCCAAAACACACCGCTAAAAACACCCAAGAATGGCTAAGAGGAAAAAATTGGACTATTCTAAAGTGGCCTTCTATGAGCCCTGACCTCAATCCTATTGAGCATCTTTGGAAGGAGCTGAAACATGCAGTCTGGAAAAGGCACCCTTCAAACCGGACACAACTGGAGCAGTTTGCTCATGAGGAGTGGGCCAAAATACCTGCTGAGAGGTGCAGATGTCTCATTGACAGTTACAGGAAGCGTTTGATTGCAGTGATTGCCTCAAAAGGTTGCGCAACAAAATATTAAGTTAGGGGTACCATCATTTTTGTCCATGCCTGTTTCATGAGTTTATTTTTTTACATAATTCTGTTGAAGCATGGTTGAAAAACAATGTCTGACTTTCATTGGTTAACATTTATAGAATTTTAATTTATTATTACTTTTGTCAGATTAAAGTTATTTCTGTGACCATTGTGACTTTTTCTTTCATTGACCAAAGGGTACCAACAATTTTGTCCACGTCTGTATATTAGAACAATTAGAAAGCTTCAAATTTTTATGCAGCCTTCCTAAGCAGTTAGAGAAGAATTAGCTAGCAATAAAAAAATATTTTTAAAAAAATAAAAAATGATCATTTTGTCACCCTAATGATAAAGATTTAGGTGCATGGTCCCCCAAGCTATCAAAGAGCTCTCAGGCAACTTTGAGATTTACTGACTCTCTAATATATAACTATTAAAAAATCCTTTAAGATATAACTTAATGTGTTAAAAAGAGGTAGATGTAATTTAGTTAAAACTGTTACTGTGGTTTTAATTAAGAATGCTGCCATCTAATGGCTTTTGTTATGTGAAAAAAGGGATCGCTAATGTTGCTACATCTGTACAACCATTTACGGGGTGTATTGAAGGGAAATAAACCTACTTCCTATTATCTGTTCTGCTGTGAATTGTGATTGTCGGAGGCTCCAGATGACATGTCGGCAGACAGGGGAGAAAAAAAAAATTAAAAGAATTAAATGTCATTTAAATTCTTTTTCCTCATATTCTCCAGTTATTCAGTAGCCAGTCTCACGCAAACCGCCTACCGGATATTCAGCCTTTCAAACCTCTGCCAAGCGAATTTTAGGCCTGTAACTCACCACTCTATCCCAGGTCCGTATGTGAGTGGTTAGCATCATCATTGTTTTATGTCACGGACAGAATACGGAGGAAGAGGGAGAAGGGAAAAAGGAAAAAAAAAATATATAAAATTGTTTATGTAACTAGGCAATTCAGCACTTCCGGTACCCAGCGGCGTTACCCGGGCTATCATCTTCTCCGTCGATTCCTCCATCAGCCACGGTAAGTCGCTTATCTCTGATTCGCAGCATCATCTCCACGTGTACCGCACAGCGTTTGTCTCATGTAGGCCTTCGGTCCACGTTCCGTTTCTGTCACCTTCCAGTCTGTGTATCGCGTCGTCCATCTGTCTACTTTTCTCAGCCGCTCCATTGTCCTTGTTCCACACCTGTCCAGCTGTCAGGTCCCCTGTTTCCTTTCACGTCTGTCTTGTCATCCTGCCTCCCAGTCCACGTTCACGTCCGGTTACATTACTCTGGCTTAGTCTCCACTTTCACTCTCTTACTTCCTTCATGCCTCCTGGCCTCCATTCTTCCGTGCCCGTCCACGTTTTCTCAGACCCCGCCACCTTCTACATTCCACGTCTGTCTTCATTTTCTCTCGTTCATTTTCCTCTTACATTCCACGCCGACCTACGTTCCTCTGTCCTCTTTGCCTTCCATGTTCCTTTCCGTTCACTTTTCATGTCTGTTTACGTCACGCAGACCCCCTTTTCGTTCATGTTTTACGCCTGTTACGTTACTCAGGCCTCCTTTCCTTTCATGTTACTCGCCTGTTTACGTTACTCAGGCCTCCTTTCCGTTTATGTTGCACACCTGTTTACGTTACCCAGGCCTCCTTTTCGTACATGTTTCATGCCTGTCACGTCACCCAGGCTCCATGTCTTCCACGTGCACTGAACGCCTGTTTACGTTACTCAAGCCTCCCCGTTCCACGTACCTTGCCTGTCACGTCATCCAGGCCTCGCCTTTCATGCTCCACACCTGTTTTCGTTATTCAGTCACTCAGGTCTCCTTGTCTAGGTTGTCCTTCCGGTCCACGGCCCAGGTCTCGCCCGGTCATGTCACGCAGGCCCTGCGTCTCTCCTTTCTTTTTTCCATAGGATACAGGTTCGTCCTGTTCACGCTTTTAGGGGAAGCCTCTCCAACAGGGCACGACACTCTCACCCTATTTACTTTGCTTCTACCTTCGGCCCAGCCGATTTACTTGTCATGATTTCTTCAAGCTCGATAATGGTCCATTTCTACGGAACTGGAATTTCCAGAGTCGGTTCACAAATCCCAGGGGCTCCAAACCATCAGGTACGTTAGTCTCTTAAACCTCCGGGCACAAGCGGTGACATAGCTCCATCACACCTTCCTTTCTTCTTCTGGGTGGTTTTCCCTTCACGATCATCAGCTCCACAGTACTCGCACGGTTCCCGGGTAGAATCCTTCATCCAGTAACTGTCAATCCTTCCAATTCTAGCATGTCTCATCTGGACAACATGGGGGGAGACCTCTTCAATTCCGGAGACCCTTGCCTCAGAGCATGCCAGCGCTACTTCTCTCAGGAGTTGGACCGTGCCTAAACTGATTGCCGAGCTCAATAGAAGAGGAATACCTTATCCAGCCTCCGCCAGGAAGGCAGAATTATTCAGACTGTTAATGTCCAGCTCGTCCTCCCAACCCAGGGGTCATGTGTCAATGTCCACCATACAACTGTCATTGACCCAGTTACATGCCACCATCTACAGCCTGTCTTTTTCGGTACTGTACGTTCAAAACAGGCTGTCAGCGGTGGAATCCAGGCACTCGGCAGTTGACCCACCCAAGCGTCCTTCCGTTCCAGCTCCTTCACCTAAGCCAACCTCCCCAGGTAGGGTCTCCAACCTCCCCGAGATAGCCCCAGCTCATTTCATCACAGATAGCATCAAGAAAGACCTTTTGGAGGGCAAAGATGTCAATTTAGCCGCTATCTTGATAGCTACCCACGACACTGTAGAGAACAAGACAATAGCTTGCGAAAACATCTCCATCGTTCTAAAATCCAGGGACGCCCGGTTGAACAAAAAACTAACCGTTCCCGAGTTTGTCCTGGCTTTTAGCCTCTTCAGGGACATAGTCTGCACCGTCCACCCAGAAAGAAGAGAGGAGTTGGATTTGTACATGTACAGAGTCACCGACCTGGGTTATAAATACGGCGGATTTGGCTTTTATGATTACCACAGCTCCTTCTCGGCCAAAGCTGCCGCAGCGCTGGCTCAGTTCCATCGGGTTACCAACTGGGCTTGTCTAGACATGGAACTTTTCTGCCGGCATTTCGCCAGTTTAAAGGCTCCAGCTTGCAGCTCTTGCCAGTCCATTCTCCACACCTCCGATTGGTGTCCCTCCGTTGGTCAACCGATGGCTCCTATAAGGCCTTTGGCCGGCCCCACCGGCACTCAGCTAAGGCACAGCAACACTGACAAATTGGGTCGCCCCATCATTTTCTTAGGCAATAGTCAAATCTGCAACAACTACAACCTAGCCTCCTGCAACTATGATCAGTGCAGGGCACTACACGTCTGCTCCTCCTGCTTCCGGGCTCACCCCATCTCAGTCTACCCGCAGAGAACGGCCAAGCACAAATGACTAAGCGGGGTCAATGTGGAGCTTCTGGGCAGGCTGCTCCAGGATCACCACAGCCCCGACCTGGTCGAATTCTTGCTCACAGGTTTCAGTAAGGGCTTTCACACGGGTCTCATAGCCCTTCCTCAGTCCACCTGGGAGGGTTCCAATTTACTGTCTGCCGTCCAGGATGCCGACGTGGTGGATTCCCTCATCCAGTCGGAAGTAGAGAAGGGTTTCCTTATCGGCCCCTTCCCACACGTTCCTTTCGACTCCTGGAGGATCAACCCTGTCGGCATTGTAACCAAAAAATTCACAAATAAAAAACGACTGATTTACGATCTGTCAGCGCCTCATGGTTCGCATATTCCCAGCCTAAACTCCTTGATTCCCTCGGAAGAATTCACCATGAAATATTCTTCACTCCAGGAGGCCATTTCTCTCATTCTGTTAGCGGGCAAAGGAGAATGGTTGTCTAAGGCAGACACAGACATCGCTGACGCGTTTAACCGCCTCCGGACAGCCTAACGCAGGATCGCGGTCCGGAGGCGGCAGCTCTGCGCTCAGCGACGCATATACGCGTCATCTCGCGTGAGCCGAGATTTCCTGTGAACGCGCGCACACAGGATCGGAAGGTAAGAGAGTGGTTCTCCAGCCTGCCAGCGGCGATCGTTCGCTGGCAGGCTGGAGATGCGATTTTTTTTTTAACCCCTAACAGGTATATTAGACGCTGTTTTGATAACAGCGTCTAATATACCTGCTTACCTGGTCCTCTGGTGGTCCCTTTTGCTTGGATCGACCACCAGAGGACACAGGTAGCTCAGTAATAAGTAGCACCAAGCACCACACTACACTACACCCCCCCTGTCACTTATTAACCCCTGATCACCCCATATAGACTCCCTGATCACCCCCCTGTCATTGATCACCCCCCTGTAAGGCTCCATTCAGATGTCCGTATGATTTTTACGGATCCACGGATACATGGATCGGATCCACAAAACACATACGGACGTCTGAATGGAGCCTTACAGCGGGGTGATCACCCATATAGACTCCCTGATCACCTGTCACTACCAGAGCTTTGAGACGTTCTCACAGCTCTGTTTCTCCACCCCTGTGATGATGTCACTACTAGAGCTTGGAGGAGTTCCCTCTGCCCTGTTTCTCCGCCCTTGTGATGAGGTCTTCACTTTCTGTTTCCTTCCTCCCAGCTGTCTCTCCTGTGTTTGATTTTGCTGCCTTTAAATCACCCCTCCTCCTTTGTAGAGGTGCGGATTATACTTTTCATTTGAGCTGTATCTCTCGTTTGAGTATCTTCACCTGTGTGATATCTTTTCACTGGATCTGTGTTCTGCTGAAGCAAGTACTTCGGATATTGTCTGCTGACTTCGGATCTGTTTTCACTGCAGCCGCACCTCCTTCAGTTAAGTGTTCAGACATTGTGTGTTTCTGTTTCTTTGCTGACCGGATCCGAGGCGACCCCGGTTCCGTCCATATACTGAGCAGGGCACCGGTGGCCGTGCCTCTTCCACTATTGCAGGGGTTTCAGTGGTCATCAGTCTAAGGTAAGCGGGCATGTCTCGATCCACCATATGGATCCGGACATGTGCATAGCAGCTTAGGGAGAGCTTTTAGGGTCTGACAGGGGTCACCCTTTATCCTCCCTAGTTTGGGTCCGGTCAGTTGCTATTCACTGTGTGTTGCTCACTTACAGCCGTGACATCACCCCCCCCTATCATTCATCACCCCTCTGTAAGGCTCCATTCAGACGTCCGTATGTTTTTTACGGATCCACGGATCCATGGATCGGATCCGCAAAACGCATACGGACGTCTGAATGGAGCCTTACAGGGGTGTGATCAATGACAGGGTGGTGATCACCCCATACAGACTCCCTGATCACCCCCCTGTCATTCATCACCCCCCTGTAAGGCTCCATTTAGACATTTTTTTGGCACAAGTTATTTTTCTTACAAAGTCTCATATTCCACTAACTTGTGTCAAAAAATAAAATCTCACATGAACTCACCATACCCCTCACGGAATCCAAATGCGTAAAATTCTTTAGACATTTATATTCCAGACTTCTTCTCACGCTTTAGGGCCAGGGCAGTATAAATACCCCACGTGACCCCATTTTGGAAAGAAGACACCCCAAGGTATTCCGCGAGGGGCATATTGAGTCCATGAAAGATTTAAATTTTTGTCTCAAGTTAGTGGAAAGGGAGACTTTGTGAGAAAAAAAAAAAATCTATTTCCGCTAACTTGTGCCCCCCAAAAAAAAAAAATTTCTATGAACTCGCCATGCCCCTCATTGAATACCTTGGGGTGTCTTCTTTCCAAAATGGGGTCACATGTGGGGTATTTATACTGCCCTGGCATTTTAGGGGCCCGAAAGCGTTATAAAGAGGAAGTAGCAGGTGCAAGGAATCACAGAGATTAACAAGGCAAGGATGGAACAAGGTAGATCAAAGAATTCAGTAGAAGGAAAAGTCCAGAAGGGTTGGTAGTCTAGTGGCTAGAGCTACCACCTGGGACATGGCCGGTCATGGGTTCGAATCCTGTCTATGTAGCAGCTGTAAGGCCTATATGACATGATCGTTACAGTATTTTGCATCAAAATTGGCTTATGATTTGGTAGCTAAAAGCAGGAGTGGGTACAAAACACATGCATATATTCCATATTTTTTCAGCTTTAGCAATACTGATGTACTACTGACCAAATGCTGACCAAGTGAAGGCGGATGTTCAGACAGGATCCGTTTTTGGGGGGTTATTGTTCTGATGGATCAGAAGAAGGGCAAAATAATCAGTGATGTCAACACAAACTTACTGCTGACACCCTCTCCACTCTGTCAGGGGGGTTCTACTTGTGTAAGCGTTTAATAGAACCGTTTCTGTAGACATCTATGTGGAATCAGCTGATGGTGTAAAAGGCGTGCGCTCTTTCACGCTATAGGATGCCATATGATCTTGGGTCTCTGCACGGTTCTTTTTACCTGGCGCTGACATTGACCTGTAAGGTCACACTTGAGTTATTTGGTTAGTTTTGGCCCCATAACTGCCCAAATAAGTAAAGTGTGCAGTGATTCTAAGAGCGTTGCCTGTCATCTGCGTGTCATACTGACTTACAGTGTTACTGCAAGGCAAAGTGTTCTACACCACTATGCAGGCTCTCTGCAGCCAGGAAATAGCTGTTTTTTAATGCGATTCGCCACAAATAAATTCAGATCGAATCAAATCTTTTCAGAAAATTCTACAAACCGACCGAATCTAATTTGAGAAATTCAATCATTTCTACTCACCTTTCGTAGAGTGTTAATAGGGCCTACAAAATGACGCAAAACCTCCTGTTACCTGCGTGCACCAAAAGAAGGTGTTTTAGTTGGGCGAGTAGCTGGCACAGATCGACAACATCCTCTCCCTACAGCAGGAGCTCCACCAGCAGCACCACGACCAATTAACAGACTGATTATCTTTGCTATTACAGTAAGACAGAGACCACGACCAATTAACAGACTGATTATCTTTGCTATTACAGTAAGACAGATGTAACGGTGGACTTTGAAATGCCAAAAAATGGCTTTATGTCACCAACAAAATTAACAGACTAATTAGCTCTCCTATTACAGTAAGACTGGTGAAAATGTGGTGTTATTTAAAAAAAGAAATAACTTGGTGTCACCAACATAATTAACAGACTGATTTACTCTGCTATTACATTAAGACAGATGCAACAGTGGACTTTTGAACCCCAAAAAATGGCTTTGTGTCAATGACACAAATAACAGACTTATTTACTCTTCTATTACAGTAAGATGGATGAAAATGCGGTGTTATAAAAACAAAACAGCTTTATGTCACCAACACAATTAACACTGATTTACTAAACTATTACAATAAAACGTATGCAATCGTGGACTTTGGAACCCCCAAAAATGGCTTTATGTCACCGACAAAATTAACAGACTGATTAAAGTGTAATTGCTATTTCACTACCAAAATTGAAATTCCTAATATATGTGATGCTGAAGGGAAGATATTCATGAAGCTGCATTTTTTTCCAGCTAATTTTACCTTTCTGATATCTGTATTCAGCCCATAGCAACCATATTTCTCTGTGCCTCTATTTCAGCAACTTCCTAAGATGGCCTCTGCTGCTCTTCCTGTGATGATCTTTGCTGTTCCTTGAAGCCATCCTGTATTTCCCCAACTTCCCATAAGTCCTTGCTCTCCTCACATGAACTAGCAGGACCAATCAAAACGCAGATAACGTCCCACAGTACCCAGAGCAGTGTGTATCCTCACATACAGATAACCAGAGACAAGCCCTGCAATGTACAATAAATCAGTAAGCATTTCTTGTAGCCTCTTAATAGCCAGCTGTCCCTCATTCTCTTCCAGACTGACAGGGAGGGGGAGCTACTTTAGCTGCTTATATCTCTGGTTTGGTACCAGCTAGAAATATGAAAGCTTTCAGACAATACCCGAATGACTGACTTAAATCTGTTCAGTACAGGGGAAGATATCAATGATAGAAATAGGGATGCTGTGAATGAAGCTGAAAGTGAAAGTAAAAGCAGATTTTACCAGTGATTATTCCCGACTGTCAGCTTTAAAACAAGACCAGTTGCATATTTCTAGCTGCTACCATTGAGAAGATAGCACCATCGATGAGAGCTGCTGAATAGGAAAGTAGAATGCATTTGTGGGAGTATTAGCAGAAGAAGTGATCTGTAATTTTTAATTGATAAAGCTTAGCTTTTAATATTCCTATCAAAGGGAATCTGTCACCTATTTTGACCATATAAAACCGTTAACATAGCAATGTGCAATGAAGTACCTTCCTTCCAGCATGTCCTCTTTCTTTTATTCAACTTTTTCATTCAGATGAAAAAGTGATTTTTCTGATATGCAAATTAAGTCTCAAGGTGCCTAGAGCAGCATTTTTACTCTGTTCTAGTGCCCAGTAACGCCCCCCTGCAGTGCCCAGCCCGCCTCCTAAGAAATAAATGTACTCCCACATACTTGCCGAACGGCACTGCCCCCTCCACTACGTCATTTCATTTATTCACTGCACCGTCCTTGCTTCCTCCTCTCTTGGCCTACGGCGCCGCCCCTCCACTACGTAATTTTATTTATTCACCGCACTGTCCTTGCTTCCTCCTCTCTTGGCCTCCGAAATCCTGCAAACACAATGATATTAACTGTGCACCTTGGATAACCAGGTTATGAGTGCTGAGAGCAGATGTAGCTCAGGAGGCAAATAACTGGTTAAAAGGAGAGGAGGAGAGGATAATAGATAAATAACCCCCTTCCTCCCTTTAAGAGAGTTATGGTCATTCTTCTTTCTGGGTAGCCTGTAGCCTGTAGTGTACACCTGAAATATGGCCAAACTGGTGGCAAGTGGCATCTTGGCAGCTGCACGCTTGACTTTTCTCAGTTCATGGGCAGTTATTTTGCGCCTTGGTTTTTCCACACGCTTCTTGCGACCCTGTTGACTATTTTGAATGAAACGCTTGATTGTTCGATGATCACGCTTCAGAAGCTTTGCAATTTTAAGAGTGCTGCATCCCTCTGCAAGATATCTCACTATTTTTGACTTTTCTGAGCCTGTCAAGTCCTTCTTTTGACCCATTTTGCCAAAGGAAAGGAAGTTGCCTAATAATTATGCACACCTGATATAGGGTGTTGATGTCATTAGACCACACCCCTTCTCATTACAGAGATGCACATCACCTAATATGCTTAATTGGTAGTAGGCTTTCGAGCCTATACAGCTTGGAGTAAGACAACATGCATAAAGAGGATGATGTGGTCAAAATACTCATTTGCCTAATAATTCTGCACGTAGTGTATATCTAGCCCACATTGATATAGGCACGGTATCCGGCAACATGCTGTCAAAGACAATAGTTGATTCCCACCAGCTCAGGAGCAAATTTGTGTAGGCTGGCACACATGAACAGCTCATCGCTGTGCCCCTGAGCTGGTGATACATCTTGTTACAAAACAGGAAGAAGTTGTGGGTAAGTAAGTATTCGAGGAGTCTTAAAACAAAATCATTATGTGTGATATATTGACATCCCCTCATACTAAGGTAATATTGCACTGCCCTAAGTCCCACCTCATGGGGAATGGAAGAGTAGAGAGCCTCCACATCTATACTCCCCAAGATGGATCCTCTATCAATGGTGACACCTTCCAGACTTTTGAGAAGATCCATGGTATCCCTGATGTAAGATGGGAGGGACACTACAAATGGCATAAGGATTTTATCTATATAAACCCCAATGTTTTGGCTGATACTACCAATTCCAGAAACAATAGGCCTCCCTTTCAGTGGGCTAGTGCCCTTGTGGATCTTAGGTAGACTGTAAAAGGTTGCGACTACCGGAGATTTCGGTTAAAGGAAGCCATATTCCTCCTGAGAAATCCTTTTTTTTAATTCTGGATGTATTTAAGTTTAAGCAGGTATGACTAAGTCGGGTTGGAAGACAGTATCTCATAACCCTTTCTGTCTTTCAATAGCTGCTCGCACATCTTTTTATAATCTTAAGAATTCATGATTACCGTGTTGCCCCCTTTATCGGAGGGCTTCACGGTAATTGAAGAGTCGTTTCTCAAGGTAGTAATTGCTTCCCACTCTTCCTTGGTACAGTTTGATGCTGAAATGGATGAGGATATTTTAGAAAGATCTGCTGTTACAAGTTGGGAGAAGACATCTACACAAGATATATAGCTGTGGGGGTGGCATTTTCATACTCTTATTTCTGAGTGCCGTAAATGGCCCCTCACCCTCCTGACTAGTGTCCCCTACTCCCAAACTAGCTAATAGTCTGACATCGGATAGCATGTCTAAGGGGATCCCAAATTCCATACACTGTCGCTTGTCTTTGTTTTTAAAAAATGTGTGCCATCTCAACTTACGAATGAATAGTTGTAAGTCCTTGGTCCAAGAGAAGGCATCAAAGCGACGTGTCTAAACTAAGGAAAGACCCTTACTAAGAACGGTCATTTCAGTAGCATTAAGTAATTTCTGAGATAAGTTAATTATTTTGGGCCCTGTTGATCCTGTGTTTTGGATTGATTCCTCAGTGGGTATGTTATCCCCGGTCTAAAAAATGAGATGGTTGACCTCTACCTCCTCTCCCCCTACCCCTCCTATGCTGGTTCCTATTTTTAGCCCTACCAGGTGTCCCTGTTTGTTCCCATTTACCGTCAGAGAGATCCGTTCTCTTTGGTGGAATATTCAGATCCGGTCTCCCTGACAGTTGACTTTTCTTTGAGGACCGTATAAGCCTTATTTTCTTTAAACTCTGCAATATCTCTCTCTCAGCTAATACTGATACTTTTCAACAAAGGTCTGTAACAGTTTTTATTTTCACTAAAACAGTTAAGGGATTTGATTATCAAATCACTTACTTTCTTTAGGGAACATCATCTTCCATGAATTGATCATCTCGCTTAGGGATTTGATCAAATCTCCATTTTCATCATTTCCCTGTGACATATATATATATATATATCTATCCATAAAAAAGGTCAGGCAGCACTTCTCAATATGCAGCTGTAGCTGTAGCGGTGCCCGCAGTGATCCCTCGATACAGGACCGGATAAACAACACAGAAAATCCGCGGCACTCCTTGAAGTAAAAAAATTCGGTTCTCTCACAGAACCTTTTTCAAGTCAGGTAAAACATAAAGTGCATACGTGCATATATAAATACATCATCACATCGTGACCAGTTAATTCATCAGCCAATACAATAGCAGTGCACTCCCCTTAGGGGTAAGCTACAATTCATGTAATCAATTTTAAAATGTTAACATGGATACCAATCAATCCTAAATGCATATACAGTCATGTGAAAAAATTAGGACACCCTTTGAAAGCATGTGGTTTTTTGTAACATTTTTAATAAAAGGTTATTTCATCTCCGTTTCAACAATACAGAGAGATTAAAGTAATCCAACTAAACAAAGAAAACTGAAGAAAAGTCTTTTCAAGATCTTCTGTAAATGTCATTCTACAAAAATGCCTATTCTAACTGAGGAAAAAGATAGGACACCCTCACATGTATTCCCTCTTAAATTGGCTCAGATCTCACACAGGTATATCACACCAGGTGCACATAATTAGTAGATCGTTACTCTGCATGTTGAATGAGGCTTGCCCTATTTAAACCTCAGACATTTAGTTTGGTGTGCTCCTGACTGTTGAAGTGAGAGTGAGCACCATGGTGAGAGCAAAAGAGCTGTCAGAGGACTTCAGAAAAAAGATTGTAGCAGCCTATGAGTCTGGGAAGGGATTTAAAAAGATCTCAAAAGATTTTGAAATCAGCCATTCCACTGTCCGGAAGATAGTCTACAAGTGGAGGGCTTTCAAAACAACTGCCAACATGCCCAGGACTGGTCGCCCCAGCAAGTTCACCCCAAGAGCAGACCGCAAGATGCTAAAAGAGGTCTCCAAAAACCCTAAAGTGTCATCTCGAGAACTACAGCAGGCTCTGGCTACTGTTGATGTAGAAGTACATGCCTCTACAATCAGAAAGAGACTGTACAAGTTTAACTTGCATGGGAGGTGTGCAAGGAGGAAACCTTTGTTTTCCAAGAGAAACATCGAGGCCAGACTGACATTTGCCCGAGATAAAGTTGACAAAGACCAGGACTTCTGGAATAATGTTCTTTGGACAGATGAGTCCAAAATTGAATTATTTGGACACAACAGCAGAGGACATGTTTGGCGTAAACCAAACACAGCATTCCAAGAAAAGAACCTCATACCAACTGTGAAGCATGGAGGTGGAAGTGTCATGGTTTGGGGCTGCTTTGCTGCAGCAGGACCTGGTCAGCTCACCATCATAGAATCCACGATGAATTCTACTGTGTATCAGAAGGTGCTTGAAGAACATGTGAGACCATCAGTTAGAAAATTAAAGCTGAAGCGGAACTGGACCATGCAACATGACAATGACCCAAAACATACTAGTAAATCAACCAAAGATTGGCTGAAAAAGAAGAAATGGAGAGTCCTGGAATGGCCAAGTCAAAGTCCAGATTTGAATCCCATTGAGATGCTGTGGGGTGACTTGAAAAGGGCTGTACGTGCAAGAAACCCCTCAAACATCTCACAGCTGAAAAAGTTCTGCATTGAGGAGTGGGGTAAAATTTCCTCAGACCGATGTCGAAGACTGGTAGATGGCTACAAGAACCGTCTCACTGCAGTTATTTCAGCCAAAGGAGGTAACACTCGCTATTAGGGGCAAGGGTGTCCTATCTTTTTCCTCAGTTAGAATAGGCATTTTTGTAGAATGACATTTACAGAAGATCTTGAAAAGACTTTTCTTCGGTTTTCTTTGTTTAGTTGGATTACTTTAATCTCTCTGTATTGTTGAAACGGAGATTAAATAACCTTTTATTAAAAATGTTACAAAAAACCACATGCTTTCAAAGGGTGTCCTAATTTTTTCACATGACTGTAGGTGAAATTTCCAAAAGTAGTGATTGATTGAAATCGTCATCAATGTGCACAAGTGCATATAATAAAGTGAATAGTGCTATTAAAAACATGACTCTAATACCTTATCAGGACAAGTTATGGAGAGAAGTATAGGGAGAAGGCGTCTTCACTTGTATGGAGGCTCGCGCCACTCTTCCGCGTCTGCTACTCCCCAGTGCGCATGTGTCAATCCTTCTTCCCTTGTGACGCCGTACATAACCACCATGCGTCACCCCTGGGCGGAGTCCCAGCGTGATGACGCTCGATCGACCGCGTCAGCGCTCTCCCCGCACATCATGCATGCGACAGTGCGCTGCGCTAGTCGTCCGCGCCCCATCACCGGTCTATAACCGCCATTTTAAATTAGGGCACTCATTTGGGCACAATATTACACCTCTGTTTGTCCTGTAATTCATCTCCATACTTATTGTCCGACATGGGCAACAGTCAAGATAACAATTTAAACAGTACCTACAAGCAGTTAAGCCACATATTTAGCATGAACATATCCCAGTAGCTTCTATTAAATCCACTATATACAGTATGCAATATACAACAAATCACAGGCCCTCTGAACATGAGACTAACTGACCATTTCTCCCGTCACCCTGAATTCGACATTTAACCCTTTTGGTTTCAAAGTATCTAACCGAAAAATCCACCTAAGCTCAGTTTTCTTTAATATATTTAATTGATCCCCTCCTCTAACCAAAGGTTTAACATGATCAATGACCATGAATCTCAGGTCACTTTCCTTGTGATTTCTTTTTCCACAAAATGTTTCGACACGGGCAAATCACTTCTTTTACTCCTAATGGACTGTCTATGGTTGTCTAACGTTGTCTTTTCTGACATGTGTGAATAAATTGCAAATTTTTTTACTTCAAGGAGTGCCGCGGATTTTCTGTGTGTTTATATATATATATATATATATATATACATATATATATATATATATATATATATATATATACACAGTACAGACCAAAAGTTTGGACACACCTTCTCATTCAAAGAGTTTTCTTTATTTTCATGACTATGAAAATTGTAGATTCACACTACAGGCATCAAAACTATGGCATCAAAACTATGAATTAAAACATGTGGAATTATATACATAACAAAATAGTGTGAAACAACTGAAAATATGTCATATTCTAGGTTCTTCAAAGTAGCCACCTTTTGCTTTGATTACTGCTTTGCACACTCTTGGCATTCTCTTGATGCGCTTCAAGAGGTAGTCACCTGAAATGGGTTTTCACTTCATAGGTGTGCCCTGTCAGGTTTAATAAGTGGGATTTCTTGCCTTATAAATGGGGTTGAGACCATCAGTTGCATTGTGGAGAAGTCGGGTGGATACACAGCTACTAGTCCAACTGAATAGACTGTTAGAATTTGTATTATGGCAAGAAAAAAGCAGCTAAGGCCTCTTTCACACTTGCGTTGTCCGGATCCGGCGTGTACTCCACTTGCCGGAATTACACGCCGGATCCGGAAAAACACAAGTGAACTGAAAGCATTTGAAGACGTCTTCAAAATGCGTTCAGTGTTACTATGGCAGCCAGGAACGTCAACCCTGTTACAAATCTTTGTGTCATCAGCAAAAAGACACACCTTAAAATTGAGACCTTCTGCAATTTTGCTGATAAAGATATTAAACAATATGGGTCCCAGAACAGATCCCTGAGGTACCCCACTGGTAACAAGACCTTGGTCTGAATATACTCCATTGACTACAACCCTCTGTTGCCTGTCCCTCAGCCATTGCCTAATCAATTCAACAATATGGGAGTCCAAGCCCAAAGACTGCACTTTATTGATAAGCCTTCTATGTGGGACAGTATCAAAAGCCTTACTAAAGTATAGATAAGCAATGTCTACTGCACCTCCTCCATCTATTATTTTAGTCACCCAATCAAAAAAATCAATAAGATTAGTTTGACATGATCTCCCTGAAGTTGTCACGCCGGACGGGATCTCAGACATACAGATAAACCAGCAAACCAGGCTCTAGGAGAGAAGCAGGGGAAGGGTCACCTCCTAGCAAATCCCTGACTTCTCTCCCTGCTCTGCTCAGCCCACATTCAAACCTTGATGGTAGGAATGAAGTGTCCTCATGCCTGGGCTAAAACACCCTAGATTCCCTGAGATGGTGAAAAGGGGAATAGGAGCAGCCTGCTCGCACAGAACCTGGATGGGAGAGATGACACCAACACAACCAAGATAGCAAGCAACAAAAAATGAAAACCACACTTATCTTTTCTGAGCTGGAACAGACAACCTTCCCTTCTTGCTTCCAAGGCCAGAATGATTTCTATAACCCGCTCAGAGCACTGGGATAGAGTGCTATTTAAACTAATGACCCCACCCAGTGCACCTCATGGGAGGCGGATCCAGCATGGCTCCAAAACAGAACACTAAACACGTGCTGCTATTCTGGCTGACCTCCGTACATAGCCAGAGCAGGACATGACAGAAGTAAACCCATGCTGTTTTTCATCTTTTAATCCATGGGATTTTAGATGTTCTACAATCCTCTCCTTAAGTATGGTTTCCATATTTCTTATCGCTTTTTTTTCCTGACTGAGCTAATTTCTCTTCTGCCTGTGCTTTAGAAGTTCTTATAACTTGTTTGGCCTCTCTCTGCCTAATCTTATAAATTTGTCTGTCATCCTCGTTTTATTTTTTTTATAATTCCTAAATGCTATCTTTTTGTTTTTGTTTTTATGATTTTGGCCACTTCTGCTAAATACCACAGTGGTCTCTTCCTTTTTTTGCTTTTACTGACAAGCCTAATGCAATTTTCTGTTGCCTTTTAATAGTGCCACTTTTAAGTAGTCCCATCTCTCCTGGACTCCAATGAAACTGTTCCAGTCTGATAGGGACTCGTATACCACTAATCTAATTTTTTGTTTTTGTGTGGTGTGACTCAGTCACTGTACTTATAGTAAGCCACACTGACTGGTGATCACTAGATCCCAAGCTTTCCCCTACAGTAATATCAGATACCAAATTCCCATTTGTGAATACTAAATCTAAAATGGCCTCCTTCCGGGGTTGGCTCCTCCACTACTTGCTGTAGAGATAATCCCAGTAGGGAATTTAGAATATCTGTACTCCTGGCAGAACTAGCTATTTTGGTTTTCCAGTTTACATCTGGAAGATTGAAGTCTCCCATAATGATAACGTCCCCCTTCAATGTCATTTTAGCTATTTCCTCAACTAGTAGATAATCTAATTCTTTGACTTGGCTAGGTGGTCTATATATCACACCTACACAAGTTACCTTATGATCATCAAGCTGCAAGGTAACCCAAACTGACTCTAAATTGTTCTCGCTAACTTGTATCAAATTAGATTTTATGCTATCACCCCACCCCTCCCCTCCCCCTTTTTGCCTTCTCTGTCTTTCCTGTATAGAGAGAACCCTGGTATTGATATATCCCAGTCATTACTCCCCTTGAACCACGTCTCAACTCTCTCAAGAAGAGACTTGTTTGGGCTAAAGAACACAAAGAATGGACATTAGACCAGTGGAAATCTGTGCTTTGGTCTGATGAGTCCAAATTTGAGATCTTTGGTTCCAACCACTGTGTCTTTGTGCGACGCAGAAAACGTGAACGGATGGACTCTACATGCCTGGTTCCCACCGTGAAGCATGGAGGAGGAGGTGTGATGGTGTGGGGGTGCTTTGCTGGTGACACTGTTGGGGATTTATTCAAAATTGAAGGCATACTGAACCAGCATGGCTTCCACAGCATCTTGCAGCGGCATGCTATTCCATCCGGTTTGTGTAATGTTGGACCATCATTTATTTTTCAACAGGAAAATGACCCCAAACACACCTCCAGGCTGTGTAAGGGCTATTTGACCATGAAGCAGAGTTTATGGGGTGCTGCGCCATATGACCTGGCCTCCACAGTCACCGGACCTGAACCCAATCGAGATGTTTGGGGTGAGCTGGACTGCAGAGTGAAGGCAAAAGGGCCAACAAGTGCTGAGCATCTCTGGGAACTCCTTAAAGACTGTTGGAAGACCATTTCAGGTGACTACCTCTTGAAGCTCATCAAGACAATGCCAAGAGTGTGCAAAGCAGTAATCAAGCAAAAGGTGGCTACTTTGAAGAACCTAAAATATGACATATTTTCAGTTGTTTCACACTTTTTTGTTATGTATATAATTCCACGTGTTAATTCATAGTTTTGATGCCTTCAGTGTGAATCGACAATTTTCATAGTCATGAAAATAAAGAAAACTCTTTGAATGAGAAGGTGTGTCCAAACTTTTGGTCTGTACTGTGTATATTTATGTATATAAATATATAACTGAATGTCAGAATGGGAAAGAAAGGCGATTTTAAGCAATTTTGAGCGTGGCATGGTTGTTGGTGCCAGACGGGCCGGTCTGAGTATTTCACAATCTGCTCAGTTACTGGGATTTTCACGCACAACCATTTCTAGGGTTTACAAAGAATGGTGTGAAAAGGGAAAAACATCCAGCATGCGGCAGTCCTGTGGGTGAAAATGCCTTGTTGATGCTAGAGGTCAGAGGAGAATGGGCTGACTGATTCAAGCTGATAGAAGAGCAACGTTGACTAAAATAACCACTCGTTACAACCGAGGTGTGCAGCAAAGCATTTGTGAAGCCACAACACGCACAACCTTGAGGTGGATTGGCTACAACAGCAGAAGACCCCACCGGGTACCGCTCATCTCCACTACAAATAGGAAAAAAGAGGCTACAATTTGTACAAGCTCACCAAAATTGGACTGTTGAAGACTGGAAAAATGTTGCCTGGTCTGATGAGTCTCTATTTCTGTTGAGACATTCAAATGGTAGAGTCCGAATTCGGCGCAAACAGAATGAGAACATGTATCCATCATGCCTTGTTACCACTGTGCAGGCTGGTGGTGTAATGGTGTGGGGGATGTTTTCTGGGCACACTTTAGGCCCCTTAGTGCCAATTGGCCATCGTTTAAATGCCACGGGCTACCTGAGCATTGTTTCTGACCATGTCCATCCCTTCATGACCACCATGTACCCATCATCTGATGGCTACTTCCAGCAGGATAATGCACCATGTCACAAAGCTCAAATCATTTCAAATTGGTTTCTTGAACATGACAATGAGTTCACTGTACTAAAATGGCCTCCACAGTCACCAGATCTCAACCCAATAGAGCATCTTTGGGATGTGGTGGAACGGGAGCTTCGTGCCCTGGATGTGCATCCCTCAAATTTTCTCCATCAACTGCAAGATGCTATCCTATCAATATGGGCCAACATTTCTAAAGAATGCTATCAGCACCTTGTTGAATCAATGCCACGTAGAATTAAGGCAGTTCTGAAGGCAAAAGGGGGTCCAACACCGTATTAGTATGGTGTTCCTAATAATTATTTAGGGGAGCGTGTGTGTGTGTGTGGGTGTATATATAATATATATAATTATAGCTTACAGTGAATTACTGTTAAAACTTACAGTTCTGAAGACTCCAGTAGGGTCAGGATCAGGGCTCTGGGAAGCTAGGCTCAGGGCTGGAAGTGGGCAGTTCGGGAAGGAGACCGGGGCTTGGCTCACTCTAGTGTTGCAGTGTCTCCGCGTAACGTCACATCGTACGCAAAGGTCAGGGGAGGTTGGTAGGAGGAGCAAGCAAGTACTATATTTTTTGCCCCATAAGACACACCGGCCCATAAGAAGCACCTAGGTTTTAGAGGAGGAAAATAAGAATAAAATTTTTTTTTTCATTACAGAACAGGTCAGATCACCAATCAGACCCCCAATGTTAATCAGACTTCAGATCAGAGCCCATTATAAAGAAGATCCCATTCAGACCTCAGATGAGACCCCCATGCCTCATATCAGTCCTTCATGCCTCATATCAGCCCCCAGCCATATATAAATCAGCCCCCAGCCTCAGATCACCCCCCCAAAAAAAGCACTTGCCTCTCCTGCTCCTGGACGCTGCCGCTCCTCACCGCCTGCAATCTTTTGGTGTGCACAGCGTGAGGTCACAGAGCGCCCTCACGCTGTGTGTAGACTTCACAGCCGACAGCAGAGGACCAGGAAGCAGTGACTACATCTTATGGGGCAGAGGTCAGCAGGAATCAAGAGGCAGCTGCCTTGGGCCCCCAGGAGCAACTGGGCCCAGGGCAGCTGCCCCTTTGCCTCGCATTAAAGACGGCCTCGATTTTGATGTTATCCCTTGCCGTCTTACAGCAAAAAATGGATTATATTGGAAAATCTGCACAAAATTTATTTGTTTTAATTCCTGTGGCATACCTAAAGGGTTAACACATTTTCTAAAAATGTTTTTAATTTAGTTTCTAAAATGGAGTCATTTATGGGTGGTTACTCTTACGTCAGCCGTTCAAAGTCATTTTAATACTGAATTGGTCCTTAAAAAAGTCGGTTTGCTTTTCGGAGTGCTACTGCTCCCTGTCCTGAATGAACTTGCCCAGAGAAAGATCTTCAAAGACCAATTGATCCAAACTTACCATTAACATGTAGTACAGTGAAAATGATCTAAGAATCAATTAGATATGTAAAAGCACTCCAAGGGTATTGCCACTTAAAATATGATACGTCAGATTAGCCAAATTTGGCTCTGTCCTTAAGGGGAATCTGTCACCGGGATTTTGTGTATAGAGCTGAGGACTTGGTTTGCTAGATCGCTGCTAGCACATTCGCAATGCCCAGTCCCCATAGCTCTGTGTGCTTTTATTGTGTAAAAAGAAGATTTGATACATATGCAAATTAACCTGAGATGAGTCCTGTACGTGAGACGAGTCAGGGACAGGACTCATCTAAGGTTAATTTGCATATGTATCAAATCATGTTTTTTTTTACACAATGAAAGCACACAGAACTATGGGGACTGGGTATTGCGGATGTGCTAGCGGCCATCTAGCAACTCATGTCCTCAGCTCTATACACAAAATCACGGTGACAGGTTCCCTTTAAAGTGAAAACTGGCTATGTCCTTAAGAGGCTAAATACTCTCATATAGATTTTTTTTTTAAATGTATTTATGTGGATCGGATGCGGGGCTGCAAAAGATGCGGACAGCATACTGTGTGCTGTCCACGTCTGTATGTACGTTCCGCGGCACCCCCCAAAAACAAATAAATAGAACATGTCCTATTCACATCACAGTTATTTTTCCATTCTTCTTATCTGTTAGTAAAAAAAAAAAAAAAAACACAGGATCCTGTAAGAAAACAGATTCTGTGCATCAGTTGTGCACATTTGGTATCCGATTGAGCCATTTCCATCTGGAATCAATTTTCTATCTGTCTGTTGCACAGGATTTTTTTTTTCTCTTTATTTTTCTGTTCTGAGAGATCAGAAAAATATTGGTTAAGTGAACTCTTCATTATTTGGTCAGTTATTTCCATCAGTGATTGTGAGCTGAAACCAGTAGTGAAGCCTACACAGAGATAAGATATAATGGAAAGATATTCTCTGTTCTGTGTTTTTGACCCAGACTTAGTTTTGGTTCACAATAAGTGTACATTCACATGACCGTATGAATGGGTCCGTATCTGTTCCACAATTTTGCGGTATGGATGTGGACCTATTCATTTCAATTGGGCTGCAAAAGCTGCAAAAGAGTCAGACAGCACACCAAGTGCTGTTCGCATCAGTATTTTCTTTCTGTGGCCCCACCAAAATATCGAGCATGTCCTATTCTTGTCCGAAATCACAGAAAATAGGCATTTTCTATATAGCACCAGCCATGTGCTGTCCCGTTTGCAATATGGTATAAATATTTTTATATTTTGACAGTATGGGTGTTTTCGCACGAGGCGATACCCATGATGTGTATTTTTTTTTTATTGTTCTGCATTTTTATTTTCATTCTGGGGAGATTTGAAATTTTTTTTTTTCATTTTTAAAAACTTTTTTTTTTTTTTTTGTTCCAATCAGGAACTATAACAAGCAATCATCAAATTCTTTCTCTCATAGACTCCAATGCATTAGGGGACGCTCGCCTCAGATCAGTGGTTACATTTAGCTCATACATCAAAGTGCTGGCAGGAGGGGGAAAAAGGCTGCATCATGCAATCACACTGCACTGTACCCTGTTCTTAGCACTTTGTAAGAGGGTTATACATGTCTGTGGTATATACTGCAGTCTGTCCTATTATTTGTATATCCGATGTTTCACCGTTTTTTAAAATATGTTTGCTATGTAACGGAGATAGATGCATGACTTAAAACCTATCTATGTAGAATGAAAATATTATTATATGTGACTGAATGTACTGAGCACGCTCAGAGTCAGATATTGTAGGAAGGGCTAGAAGGGAGAGTCCGGAGCTTGGTGCTGACCGGATGTAGGGCTTTGAGGAACTGTTATGGAGAGGGATAAGAGGAGAGTCCGAAAGGATTGTAGAGAGACCCCTGAGAGGAGAGTCGTCAGGGAGAACAGAATCTAGAGAGAGATGAGACAACTGAGGCTAGGGTTACAGACAACACAGCTATAGGAGAGCGTCTGGGACTGCTACCACTGAGAGGGGCAGTTGGAGACTGAGGGTAGACTGGTATCAGTGGTTTGTGGACATCTGCTGAGACTGTGTAAAATGTGCCACCTACCTGGTTCCTATGCTCATATACTACTGTGGTTGTGCCACGCTTACAACTGTAGCAGAGAGCACCTCCTACTACACTGAACTCCTGCTTTGACTGAGCTGCTTCTGCTGCACTCAGCACCCACATTGTATCACTAACTGTTAGACTTCATTCACAGGACCGTATTGTTTACGGATCCGCAAAACACAGATACCTCCCCACGTGCGTTCCACAATTTGCGGAATGCACATACCGCCGCTTTGATAGAAAACGCCTATTCTTGTTCGTGTACAGGAATAGGACATTTTTTTTCTGCAGGGCCGCGGAATGGAACTATGGATGTAGACAGCATCTTTTGCTGCCCCATTGAAATGAATGGGTCCACACCCGTTCCTCATAATTTGCGGAACGGATGCGGACTCATTCATACGGGTGTGAATGTAGCCTTACAGTGTATATAAACCGTTATAGGATAATATAGTCCGCAGGTGCCACGATTGCCCTTCCCGCACCCCTTTGTCTATACTGCATTGAAGTTCAGTGAGGATTATACATTTTCTGTGTAAGCAGGTGAACCGTAAGTGGAGGAGCGCAATAAAGTCTGCAAGTGCACTGCCCTTATGTAATTGCATAATATATTACAGTCACTCCAGTGAAACACTCTTTCTGAATTAAACACACAAGCTTTAACATCCACAACCACCCTTTCAAGAAGTAGAAAATAGAAATCTTGATTTAACAACGTTAAAACTTTAGTCCAGTAAAATCATGGGATGTCCTCGACCATAAAATAGAAAGAGGACTACTGACCTGTGAAAGCAGAGCAAAAGAGAATGCGAACAGGCAAAGATAGTGAAGTTAAGCTGAGATACAAAGAAAAAGAAAATGATGAGCAATGAGCAGTAAGACAGCAGAGAGATGCTGAGAAAAAGCGTATACATGTACAAAATGAAATAAAAGAGCATGAAGCTTCTGGACTGCAAGCGAAGCTGAGGCAGAATGTGCATGTTACCAGAACCAACACAAATCAACACCAGCATGTAGCAAAGCTGCAACAAAAGGTTGAAAGAAGGAAAAATGTTCGACAAAGTGAAACAATTAGAGATGAGTGAATTTTAAAAATTCGATTAGTATGCCTCACCAAATTTTTCACAAAAATTTGATCTAATCCGAATTAATTAATTATGAAGCATGTTATAAACAGCTATTTCCTGAACATTGCAGAAGCATGCATACCTAGTCTGTTGTGGTAGTGAAACAGTTACTGTGCATTAGTATGATAGGCAGGTGACAGGTGTTACTCTTAGGACTCATTCAGACGTCCGTATGCTGTCCGCAAAAATGTAGATCCGTTTTTTACAGACAGTTCAGCATGGCCGCAAAAAACTGATTGGATTCTGTTTTTCTGCTGACCCCTAGACTTCAATGGGGCCACATCCTGATTTTCACTGACAAGTATAGGACATGTTTAATTTGTTATGTAGAGCCGTGAAATTGAAGAAAAGGGCCCCATAGAAGTGAATGGGTCAGCATCTATTCCGCAAAAAAATGGATCCGCATTTTTGTGGAGAGCATACGGCCATCTTAGACTCAGTTCACATTTCACTTTTTTGGTCCGTTACAGGTTAAAAACTGACCAAATAACTAATGTGTGAACTCGGCCTTACAGGTCAATGTTGGCGTCAGTTATATTGGACTTAACCGTGCAGTGGCCCAAGATTCTACTACAGAGTGAAAGAGCATATTCTGTTACACACGGATACAAGTAGTGGTCCCGTTGACAGAGTTGAGAGGGTGTCAGCAGTAAGGCTACTTTCACACTAGCGTTTCACGGATCCGCTTGAACGGCATTTCAAACGGATCCGTCAATAAACTGACTAAACGGAGCCAAACGGAAGCAATTCAGACGGATCCGTTTGTACGGATCCGTCTGTATTACGGATCCGTTTGTCACGTTGGTTTCCGTTTTGTCATCCGTTTAGCGGATCCGTTTTGAAATGAAAAGCATCTCTAGGTTCCATCTTCATGTATTGAGATCTATAGGGTTGTAATGCTCCTATATTTCTCCATGGCTATCTTGTTGAAGTTCCAAAGCTGGTCCGACTTTGATAATGGACCACACCTTTCGGACTCTTGCACACGACTACATGCACTTATAAAGATGTATAGTGTTCGTTAGCGGGCCATATGTCCCTGATCGTCGTACAGGAGTACAGAGCATCATGATGCTGACCATGTTGTGCCGCAAACTGGGCTATTGTCCTGCACTCATATGATCTATTAGTGCAAGACTATATCCCCGCGGGCAACTCAACTTGCACAGGATGATTGTATACTATGATGCTGTGTACTCTCGTGTGCACGATCAATGCCACTATGGGACATATGGCCCGCTCACGGACCATATGTTTCTTGTGGCATACAGTCGCGTGCAAGGGGCCTTAAAGGGGTTTTCTCATCTCATACAATGGGGGCATACCACTTTAATGATATACCTACATTGTCTTATAGGCGCGGGTCCCACGGCTGGTACCCTCACATATATTGAGAACGAAGCTAAGAAAGTAGATGAGGTCGCACTGCGCTGCCGCCCTCCATCCATTTCTATAGTTGAGGCGGGGATTAGCGTTTGGCGGTGGACATACCATGGGAAATGTGTCCTACAGCAACTGTGCTCCCCGCTCCGTTCTCAATATAGGTGTGGGTCCTACCAATGTTACCACACCTATCAGACAATGGGGGCATATTCAAGTGAAATCCCCCCATTGTCTATGTGAATACCCCTTTAAAAACTCTATGTCCCTTGCGTGTCCCTTGTGGTAATCACACTAGTTATTTTAGCGTCATCGGGAAATCATTAAACGTTAAAATCACAATTAATGAATTCCTGATGATGCTGACGGACCGTGACTCCCACAAGGGCTCATATGAAAGGGCACAAGATTGAACAATGAACAAGCATTTGCTTGTTCATGTTCCAATCATAGGTTCTACGATCAATAAAGAGCCAAAATTTAGCTCATTATTGATGGGCAGGTTTTAATGGATCTTACGACATTGGCACTAATGCTGTTTTGATATAAAAACTACCAAGGGTGTTGTAATAAACGCACAGTAGTGAGACTAGGGTAGTTTTTATTTCAACACAGCTAGAGTGCCAATGTTCCCTGTACAGGACAATAAAAAGACAGACACAGTGCAGTAAAGTATAATTTTTTTTTTTTTTTTATGTCAATCAATAAATAAATAAATAAATAAAATATAAACTTTTTTTATTTTTTTCACAACTGTTCATAATAGGTAGGGGAGGTGGACTGTCGTGGACTTGCGCTGGGGCTGGCAATGGTAGCCCCCCTGTCCTGGCGAGCCACTGAGGTTAAACTACGGGCCATAGGAAAGGATGCAGGGCGTAATTGAGGGGTGTGGAGAAAGGAAGGGTCTGAGGAGGAGGAGGAGGAGGGGACCCGAGCATGTGTAGAGGTGGAGGGAGTTTGAAAAGAAGTAGGAGGAAAAGGGGCAGGAGAAGAAAAAGAAGAAGAAGGAAACACATGCTCGGGGGGGTGGGAAGGGAAAGGTTGGCGGTACTGGCCACTGCTGTGGGATGGGGGGTAGGTGTGGGATGGGGGTGGGGGTGGGGGTTGGGGGCGGTGCATGATTTCCCATGACCCGTTCTCTACCATGATTTTAAACTGATGTAACTGCTCGGGCGTCATTGAGTCCATCAAACCGATCATGTTTAGCCCATAATGGTAGTTTGGGCTGCGTTGATGCGCCGACTCCGCCCCTTCCCAGCGGCGAATCAAGTCAGCACCAAACTCCATTTGATGTCGGGCAAAACCTTCTAGAGCGTCGGAAACGACCTCTACAAGGTTTGCATAATCGGCTCGACTTGGCCTACCAGATCTCTGCCCGCTCACCAGGGCTCTTAAATTTTGACGGAAACCTAAGAGCCTCTGTTGAGCGGAGGGACCCGGTAGGGGACCCGGATTATCCTGAGCCGATGCATCAGGGACAGGAGGGCTGGCGCTGGTGATCTGTTCCGGTTCCGCCTCAGGAGGTTGGTCAGGCTCCCGAGTGAGGCTGGCACTTCTGTAGGAAAAAAAAAAGGAAAGTTAGGAATTGTTCTTTAAATAAAACATCTATGTTCTATGCTATGTCTACCGTATAGCATAGGGGGCTGTCCAAAACAGGGGAGCCAAATGCTCCACTGTCTCAGACAGCCCCTTACACTCAGACGGAGAGAACAGTTGTCCATCTGACTGTGGGGGGCTGTCTAAAACAGGGGAGCCAAACGCTACCCTGTCTCAGACAGCCCCTTACACTCAGACGGAGAGAACAGTTGTCCATCTGACTGTGGGGGGCTGTCTAAAACAGGGGAGCCAAACGCTACCCTGTCTCAGACAGCCCCTTACACTCAGACGGAGAGAACAGTGGTCCATCTGACTGTGGGGGGCTGTCCAAAACAGGGGAGCCAAACGCTCCACTGTCTCAGACAGCCCCTTACACTCAGACGGAGAGAACAGTTGTCCATCTGACTGTGGGGGGCTGTCTAAAACAGGGGAGCCAAACGCTACCCTGTCTCAGACAGCCCCTTACACTCAGACAGAGAGAACAGTTGTCCATCTGACTGTGGGGGGCTGTCTAAAACAGGGGAGCCAAACGCTACCCTGTCTCAGACAGCCCCTTACACTCAGACGGAGAGAACAGTGGTCCATCTGACTGTGGGGGGCTGTCCAAAACAGGGATGCCAAACGCTCCACTGTCTCAGACAGCCCCTTACACTCAGACGGAGAGAACAGTTGTCCATCTGACTGTGGGGGGCTGTCTAAAACAGGGGAGCCAAACGCTACCCTGTCTCGGACAGCCCCTTTACAATTTATTTTTTAAACAGTTGTTATAAATATTTACCTTTTTGGTGCCATGGCCTTTCGTAGGAACCCCAGGGCCGCCGTATGGATGTATGTGGCCCCTGAGGTTCCTCCGGAGCCACTCGGGGCCTGACCCTCCTTGTTATAATCCCTCCTGAAGCGGTCCCGGATAGATCGCCAACGCGTTATAACCAGTTTGACTATGGAAAAAAACAATAAAAACTAAAATCAGCATGATGAAAGGAAAACAAGAATATTTTAATTTATTAAAATGCATATTGTTTTACTTACCATATTTCTCCTGAGCCGCCGCATCTAGATCCCCCCAGGTCTCTAAAAGTTCTGCAGAGATGTCCCTCCAGAGCCGCTGGGTATGGCGATAATCGGCGTGGTGGCGGTCGGCGTGGTCCCATAACGCTGGACGCGCCTCCACCAGTCGGATGAGGAGCAGGTTATCGATGCTCGGAAACCCGAACTCCTCATCCTCCCTGGTGGAGCCTAGGGAACCCTGAAAAAAAAGGAAATACAAAATTTAATGTAAATCCTAATACAAAATGCTAATTAAACTACTAAATTCAATACTTACACGTCTACGACCGCCACGCTCATTCCCGCGGACTCTGGAGGCGACTGGGGGATCCTCGCTGGCGGCTCTAGGTGCAGATTGCTAATACAAATAAAAAAATTTTAGAAGACCGTACTTAAACCAATTTTTAAGAAATCTATATATATATATATATATATATAATGAAGAAAGTCCGCAGCACTCCTTAAGGTGTAGAAAAAATGTGTAATTTTATTCACACATGTCAAATAAGACTTATTAAGGTCTTATTTGACATGTGTGAATAAAATTACACATTTTTTCTACACCTTAAGGAGTGCTGCGGACTTTCTTCATTGTTTTACGTCTCGAATCGAGGGACCACCGCCGGCACCACACAGCTACGGCTGAATAAAACGACAGGAGTGCTGCCTGAAACTTCTTTTATGTATATATATATATATATATATATATATATATACTTACTTCTTGACAGCCCCGGTCCGGGCTTGGTCCACCTCCCCTGGACGCTGGTGAGCTGGCCCCGGCAGCCACTTCCGGAGAGCCCTCCTCTGAAGATGATGAAGAAATCTATAATAAGAGCACATACTGATTAATGCAACGAATCAAACAGTAAAAAGTCCAAGTGTTGATTTTATACTTACGGGCCACTGGATATGGCGGCGCCTTCTGGGTGGGTTACGCCAGTCGATGGCTGATGTCTTCTTAGATGACATCTGTACGCAACAAAATACCAGACAAAATGCAGATACCGTTAAAGGAACTTGTAGAGCACTATTTCCTCATATATCAACATTTTTTTTAGTTTTTTTTAATACTTACTTTTTAAAATATGGATATGGGCTTCCCCACCGCAGATGTCTTTCTTTTTCTTTTTTGGTACGACCCTAATAATAAAATAATTAAAAAAAATTAATCCGACAGAAGCCATAATCCCCCCAAGTTACATAAACACCCCGAGAGACAGCAGCCCCGCATAGTGCCAGCAGCCCCCCACAATGACATCAGGCTCCCAGTTCCAAACAACTCTCCCACAGTGCCCAGAGCCCCCCCAATGCCAGCAGCCCCCACAGTTCCAGCCACAAACACCCCCGCACTGCCAGAAGCACCGCACAGTTCCAGCCACAAAAAACCCTGCAGTTCCATCCAGAAGCACCGCACAGTTCCAGCCACAAACACCCCCGCAGTGCCAGCAAACCGCACAGTTCCAGCCACAAACACCCCCGCAGTGCCAGCAAACCGCACAGTTCCAGCCACAAACACCCCCGCAGTGGCAGCAAACCGCACAGTTCCAGCCACAAACACCCCCGCAGTGCCAGCAGCAAAGTTCTAGCCACAAACACCCCCGCAGTGCCAGCAAACCGCACAGTTCCAGCCACAAACACCCCCGCAGTGCCAGCAAACCGCACAGTTCCAGCCACAAACACCCCCGCAGTGCCAGCAAACCGCACTGTTCCAGCCACAAACACCCCCGCAGTGCCAGCAGCAACCACAGTTCCAGCCACACGCGCCCTCCCCCCCGGTGCCAGAAGCCCCCCCATAAAGGCAGCTGTAGTGTCCCACTAGGTAAAGGTGGGCACTGCACAGGTTAATGTGTTGCATTGCATTAAATGTCATGTGCATGTTTTTCCCTGTATTATCTGGGTGTCAGGCCTGTCAGGGTGTAGTTTAGCCTCCCAGACGTTAGAGGGAGCTGGAGAGCCCTAGTTACATATAGGAAGGCCCAGACAGGGGAGAGGCAGTTCATTCCAGGGGATTAGAGGAGTCAACTCGTCCACCTGAAGCTCCTGAGGCTAGGATTAGCTCAGTCGAGATACCCCAGTTGCAGGATCCAACCTCCTGGGAGAAACCGACAGTGATCCACCTGATAGGAGGAGGCGTCCCAGGGTAAGCCATGTGCCCCTGATAGGCAGAGGAACTTAGGAATCATTGCAAGCAATATAATACCTGAGGAAGGAAGTAACCAAGGATATAAGCCACCCTTTTAGGCATCCGGGCCTTGGGAATTATCAAGCCAGAGTAGGAGTTCTATAAAGAACAGAGTAAGAATACAACCTGCTGCTGAGTGCTTGTGGAGTTTACCCTCAGTGTAACTTGCATGTCTATTGCCTGCCATACTTGTGAATAAGCCCCTTTTTGTGGAACTGTCATAATACAGAGACTGTACTACTCCCTGCTGTACAAAGTTGGATTGTCCAGTAAAGTTTACGTTTTGGTTCACCATATACTTGTGTTCCTTCATCATTCCAACCACCAACCGGCGTGCCACCGTCCAAAGGCACTGGCGTCACGAATACCACAGGGACCTTGCCCCAGGCACACAAAATACCTGTAACATCCAGGGCACCTCAACTACCATCAGGCCTGGTCCCTATCTACAGAGCGTGCCCCAGAGGAACTGTGTCTACCTCTCCATCACTGCCACGCGCCTGCCCAGGGTTCTTCAAATATAGTGAGTACCCTCGATTGCCCATAACTGTGACCTCACTTCGTCATACCCTGCAGGTCTGGCGTGTTGCATAAATTGGCGTCACGAACAGGATCCGAATATTCCTGCGCCATAGCGGATTTAAAAACTGTGTGCTGAAGTTTATCTTAAAGTGACATGCCCCAATTGTTTTATTGAAAATTGCTGGGCCAAAGTGAACTGTAATATTTGCGGTGTGAAGATTGCATTGTATGGACTATTTTCTGCCGATTCGAGTCACCGCTTGCTGTCAGTGAATAGACAGCCATATTGCCCATTTAACCTGATCGGATTACAAGTGCGCCTCGTGGAGTTGTTTGGCGCGAAAAGAATCAGGCGGAGCCATCGCCCAACCAACCAGGAAGAAGAGGCCGCGCCCACCTGCTGAGGCGGTACACAGGACGTCCAGACACCCGGAGCTGCGCATCTCGCGAGACTTGGAGCGAGCACCACCGGAGTGAGTACCAACTTTAAAAACTGTTACCGGCTTCTCCGCTTACCTGTCCGGAAGCTCCCCGACCCCTGCCAGGGCACCGGAGGGATCCCCGCTAGTCGTGAAAGACTTATCTGAAAAAAAGTTAAAGTTACTGCCATAGCCGCTCCGGTCCGCCCCGCTACATTTAAAGGGCCATACCCACCTAGCAACGCCATGTCCGCGGTTGAGGAAATCGCACAGGCAGCCCCAGTCGTGCCTGCCGAAGTACCCGCAGCCGACTCTGGGCCCCCTGCCACCGCGGCACCGCCAAGCCTGATGCCGCTAACCATGCCGTACTATTTCGGGGCCCCCTGGTTCCCACATTATTCAGGGGAAGCCCACAAGTTAAAAGACTTTAGGGAACAGATACTGGCTCTGTTCCGGCTTTATCCCATCAATGCTGAGCAGCAAATGGAGATCCTCTTAGCTCAGTTAGAAGGGGCCGCCCGCAGGGAAGTAATGTCATGGCCCCGTTCTGAGAAAAATAGCCTGGAACAGATCTTTGAACGTTTGGGCACCACATTTGAAGCCAGGACGGTGTCAGAAGTAAAAATGCGTTTCTTCAGCAGAAAACAGCAGCCTGGAGAGTCGCTCCGTGATTTTGCCCTGTCCTTACAGGAGACGCTGAGAGCTGTAGTCCAAGTGGATCCTAAAGAAGCTGAGGACCAGGACCGGACTCTTAGAGAACAATTCATTGCAGGCATAAGTACTGAACATTTAAAGGGCCAGCTGCGGATGTTGTCAGCTCAACACCCTCACTGTACATTCTTGGATTTTAAAGAGTTGGCCATCAGCATACTGGGCCAGAACCCTGCTCCAGGGCCAGCAACCTTCCCTGAACCCCAGGCTTGTCAGCCAAAGACTATTAATGTGGGGTCTGCAGGAGTCAGTCAAGCCACCCAAGCTCCAGTCACGGATGTAGTGGCAGCGTTAATGGAGCAAGTGAACTATCTTACTCTGAGTCTAGAGAAGGTGTGCAAGAAGATAGAGGAGTGGGAGAGACCATTGTTACTAGAAGATAAGGATCCTCGTCCTCCCAGGCTCCCACCTGCATATGGAGATATGTATCCAAAAGAGCCTGATGGGCGACTGAAGTACCGGCCCAGAAGTAGAAAACAGCCTGTCTGCCAGCATTGCAAGAAATATGGACATACCGAATCCATGTGCTGGCAGTTAAACGACTAACCCCTGAGGCAGAGGACCGCCCCTCGGGAGGTAGAACAGAAGGTCCAAAGGATCCAAACTGGATGCCTAAGTATGTCGGATCCCGTCCGAAAATTAATATATGTATCAACGGGATACCCTTTGAAGCCCTGTTGGACACCGGGTCACAGGTCACCACCATTCAACGGCCTGCCTTTGACAAGTTCTGGGATCCAAGTCTCCTCACCCAGCCACCAGAGTCCTGGCTAGATATTATCGCTAGCAACGGTAAGCCAGTGAAAGTGCATGGGTATTGGGAACCTACTCTTCAGGTGGGAGAAGCCACCCTGCCACAGCAAGGCGTGATTGTGGTACAAGCCGGAGGTAAAGGAGGACACCCCGTGATCTTAGGGACTAATGTTCTTAAAAATTGTTACTCCGAAGTGCTTGAAGCATTGACCCAAACCATATCATCCGCCTCACCTGCTTCCAGAAGAGTTATTCAGAAAACTATTAGTGTGCTGTGCGCTCAACAAAGGTTCGCCAACAAGAAAGGAGAAATTTGCACTGTCCGGATCCGGGATAACTGGCCGGTGATTTTGCCTCCAAATTTCCAGATCATCCTGTGGTGCCGTGCTGTATTAGGGATCCAGGGCCAGGACTATCAAGCCCTAGTGGAACCTCTTCCTATTAAGGATCATCCTTTCGTACGGACAGCCAAGAGCATGGTGACCGTGTCTCAAGGTAAAGTGCCTGTTCGTTTAATCAACTTTGGTGATCATCCCGTTACCCTCTTGAAACATTGCCCCGTTGCTCAGCTTTTACAGGTGTCTTTCCAGGATGTGATCCGTCTGCCTGCAGTGGAGGCGTTCCAGACCGCGCAGAACAGCAGCACCCCTACGGCATCCTGGTGGGGAGAACTACATGTGGGGAACGAATCCACCCCAAAGGAGCAAATAGAGGGGGTCCTGAAGCTGGTGAAGGAGCACCACCAGGCTTTCAGCAAACACTCTACAGACTATGGAGAGGTCAGTGTGATCAAACATACCATACCCACTGGCTCTCACCCTCCTATTAAGGAGAGGCACAGACCCATACCACCTACTACCTATCAGTCTGTGAAAGAGATGATACAGGAGATGAAAGACTCAAATATAATCCGGGACAGCCATAGCCCCTGGGCTGCGCCCCTAGTACTTGTTCGAAAAAAAGATGGCGGCATAAGGTTCTGCGTGGATTACAGGAAAATTAATCAAATCACCCACAAGGATGCATATCCATTGCCACGCATTGAGGAGTCTTTGACTGCCCTGGGGTCATCAGCCTATTTCTCCACCTTGGACTTAACCAGCGGGTACTGGCAGGTACCCATGGCCCCAGAAGATCGAGAAAAGACTGCTTTCACTACACCTATGGGCCTGTTTGAATTTAATTATATGCCATTTGGACTGTGTAATGCTCCAGGAACGTTCCAGAGGCTGATGGAACGTTGTTTAGGCCATAGGAATTTTGAGACGGTGCTATTATACCTGGATGACGTCATTATATACTCCAAGACGTATGAGGACCATCTAAAGCACCTGGGTGAGGTGTTTCAAGTTCTTTCTAAATATGGCCTCAAAATCAAGCCATCCAAGTGCCACCTGCTGAAACCAGCCGTCAGATATCTCGGGCACATTGTCAGTGCCGAAGGAGTACAGCCTGACCCTGACAAACTTGCTGCTGTCCGTAACTGGCCTACTCCTACGACCGTGAAAGAGGTGAGAAGCTTTCTCAGTTTTGCAGGGTACTATAGGCGATTCATCCCGCATTTCGCACAAATTGCGGATCCCATCCAGGAACTCTTGAGGGGACATCCAAAAAAGAGCCCAAAGACTCCTATTCCTGTTGAATGGAATGAAGAGCGGGAAATTGCCTTCCAACTCCTAAAGAAGAAGTTGACTGAACCCCCTGTTCTGGGTTACCCAGATTATCAGAAGCCATTCCACCTCTACACAGATGCCAGTAAAAGAGGCCTGGGGGCCGTGTTGGCTCAAGTGCAAGATAACAAAGAAAGGGTGATTGCCTATGCCAGCAGATCCCTGAAGGGAGCTGAGAAGAACGATCAGAATTACAGTTCTTTCAAGCTGGAGTTTCTTGCCTTAGTGTGGGCTGTGACCGAAAAGTTTAAGGACTATCTCGCTGCCACACCGTTTGTTGCCTTCACAGATAATAATCCCCTGGCACATCTGAATACGGCCAAATTAGGGGCACTGGAGCAAAGGTGGGCCTCCCGCCTGGCCAACTATGATTTTACCGTGAAGTACCGGGCAGGCCGCTCCAATGAGAACGCTGATGCTCTGTCGCGACTCCCCACTACAGAAGCCCCAGATGAACCGACAGATGCCTGGGAAGAGGTGGAGATGCCAGCGTTCTATAATAAATTTACCCAGCAGGATAATATACGTGCTGGAGATTCCCCTGCTGCTGATCCTTCCTCATCAGATGGTCCTGAGTCCAGAGGCGATCAAGAAAGATGGATTAAACTCCAGTCCGAAAGTAGAGTCCTCGGTGAACTGCTCGACTTCCTTACTAGTGGAAAAGTCCCTGAGAGGATCCGCAGGAAGAGTGCAGACCCAGAGCTAGTGAGACTGTGGAGACATCGCCATCAACTATTCCTTCAAAAGGGCCTGTTGCTCAGAAGGAGTCTGGATCCAGTGTCCTATGATAGAGTGTATCAAATTCTCCTGCCACGTCGGGATGCCAGCCTGGTGCTGGATATGTACCACAACCAGTCCGGACACTTCGGTGTGCAAAAGACTGAGGCCACCATTCGCAGAAGATTCTATTGGATCGGGATGAGAGAAGATATCGAGAAATGGTGCCGAGAATGCACTGCCTGTGCTGTGGGGCGAACTGAACGCCATGACCAGAGGGCGCCTCTCCATCCCATCGTAAGTAAGGCTCCTCTAGAACTTGTTGCCATTGATCATGTAAAGTTAGAGCCGAGTCGCTCAGGGTATACATATGCCATGACTATAATTGATCACTTCACTAAGTTTGTCGTAGCAGTGCCTGTGAAAGACCTGACAGCAAAGACCACAGCGGAGGCGTTCTGGAAGCATTTCCTGCTGCCCTACGGTTGCCCAGAAAGGATCCTCACCGATCAAGGGTCCGCATTTGAGTCACAGCTGTTCCATGAGATGTGCCTGCTACACAACTGCCAGAAGGTCCGGACCACCGCCTATCATCCGCAAGGTAACGGACTCTGTGAGAAAATGAATAAGACTCTCATTGAAATGCTGAGAGCAGTACCCCCTGAGACGAGGGGAGATTGGCCTACTTTGTTGCCGCAGCTTATGTATACTTACAACAACACCATCCACTGTTCCACCGGTTACACCCCGTTCTATTTGATGTTCGGCCGGCAAGGGAGATTGCCTGCGGACCACTCCCTAGGGGTGCAAGTGCCGGATGAGATCAACCCACTGCCCAAGACTGACTGGGTAGTGGAGCACCAAAGGCGTCTTCTTAATGCTAAGGAGATTGTCCAGGAACGGATGGAGATTGTTCGAGAAAGGCAGCAGAAGGACTTTGACCAGACTGCCCATGCGGGACCCCTGGCTCTAGGAGACAAGGTATGGTTGAAAAACAACCATCGGACCAGCAAGTTGGACAGCAAATGGGAAAGGATTCCCTATATTATCACTGCCATACCTAATGCTGCGGCCCACATTTACCAGATCTCCAGGGAAGGAAAAGGTTCCCAAGTTGTTCACAGGAACCGTCTTAAGCCCTGTATAGAAGGAGAACCAGCGGCGGAGGAGATGGAACCTGAGCCTACTGAAGAAGGGTTGCCGGCTCCACCTATGGACCCCATGCAGGCTGTGGAGAACTTAATCCATGATAAAGAGCCGCTCCACTGGGCCCTCACGCCTTGGTTGAATCTATTAGTTCCTGCTCCTGTTCCTGTTAGCCCTCAGCCTCCTGAAGAAGCTCCAGAGGCAATGGGCTCCTCTGACATTCCTGAGGCCAGGCAGGAAGAATCCCTGCCAGTAAGGAGGTCTACCCGTTCTACCAGGGGGCATCGTCCTGTGAGGTTTGTGGACTACGTTATGGGACCAGGTAGCCCCTCACGGGAAACCCCTGTTTAACCGTTGCAAGCCTGGGTACGGACTCATGTTGTTCTTTGAGCCTCCAAGGACTTATGTTTACCTACATTTTATATGGACTATCCTGGTTTATTGATACGCTGTGCCAGGTCAGCGCCCCTGTTCCTTCACCTTATCCTGAGAGAAGAGAACGACGCCCCTTGTCATCACTCCTTTCAGTGCATTTAATAACTGTTACATTGTTAATGTGGTGAATGTTGCATATGTATGTTTTCTGCTATCTTTCAGGTTTGCCGTTCCAGATGGGCGGACCCTCCATGTTGCGCCGAGGACGGGCAACGTTATAGCGTGGGGGTATGTAGTGTCCCACTAGGTAAAGGTGGGCACTGCACAGGTTAATGTGTTGCATTGCATTAAATGTCATGTGCATGTTTTTCCCTGTATTATCTGGGTGTCAGGCCTGTCAGGGTGTAGTTTAGCCTCCCAGACGTTAGAGGGAGCTGGAGAGCCCTAGTTACATATAGGAAGGCCCAGACAGGGGAGAGGCAGTTCATTCCAGGGGATTAGAGGAGTCAACTCGTCCACCTGAAGCTCCTGAGGCTAGGATTAGCTCAGTCGAGATACCCCAGTTGCAGGATCCAACCTCCTGGGAGAAACCGACAGTGATCCACCTGATAGGAGGAGGCGTCCCAGGGTAAGCCATGTGCCCCTGATAGGCAGAGGAACTTAGGAATCATTGCAAGCAATATAATACCTGAGGAAGGAAGTAACCAAGGATATAAGCCACCCTTTTAGGCATCCGGGCCTTGGGAATTATCAAGCCAGAGTAGGAGTTCTATAAAGAACAGAGTAAGAATACAACCTGCTGCTGAGTGCTTGTGGAGTTTACCCTCAGTGTAACTTGCATGTCTATTGCCTGCCATACTTGTGAATAAGCCCCTTTTTGTGGAACTGTCATAATACAGAGACTGTACTACTCCCTGCTGTACAAAGTTGGATTGTCCAGTAAAGTTTACGTTTTGGTTCACCATATACTTGTGTTCCTTCATCATTCCAACCACCAACCGGCGTGCCACCGTCCAAAGGCACTGGCGTCACGAATACCACAGGGACCTTGCCCCAGGCACACAAAATACCTGTAACATCCAGGGCACCTCAACTACCATCAGGCCTGGTCCCTATCTACAGAGCGTGCCCCAGAGGAACTGTGTCTACCTCTCCATCACTGCCACGCGCCTGCCCAGGGTTCTTCAAATATAGTGAGTACCCTCGATTGCCCATAACTGTGACCTCACTTCGTCATACCCTGCAGGTCTGGCGTGTTGCACAGCCCACACCACCAGTGCCAGCGGCTCCCATTGTTCCAGACACACACACCCCTTCCCAAGTGCCAGCAGCCCCCCCACCCTAGAAATAGAGAGAGAGATAGATAGATAGATGGATAGATAGTAAAAAAAGAGAGATAGACAAACAGACAAAACTTCATACACTTACCAGTCTCAGCAAGTCGATTATCCAAAATGGCCGACGATGAGGGGAGGGACAGATGAGGGGGAGGGACAGGAAGTTACTGGGCATGCGCAGAAACATGAACGTTTTCGAACGGATCCGTGTCAAAGCGGAGCCATGACAGACGGATCCGTCCCCATTGATTTCAATTGTAACTATGAACGGATCCGTACGCCTCCGCACGGCCAGGCGGACACCAAAACGCTGCAAGCTGCGTTCGGGTGTCCGCCTGCTGAGCGGAACGGAGGCCAAACGCTGCCAGACTGATGCATTCTGAGCGGATCCGCATCCATTCAGAATGCATTGGGGCCGTATGGATCCGTTCGTGGCCGCTTGGAAGAGCCTTCAAACGGATCCTTCAAGCGGACAACCGAACGCTAGTGTGAAAGTACCCTTAGTTTGTGTGGATGTCAATGTTTATTTTTCCCTTCTGATCCGTCAGAAGAATAACCACAAAAAACATCTTGGGCCAGATTTATCATTACTCTGACAGCTCACTCCACTTTCACATATGGCTAAAGTCAGTTTTAGCCAAGTCAGATTTATGAACGGCCCTTTAAGACTGTAATAAATGTGGTTTGACGGTAGCAGTTTATCTGTTAGTAAGCAGCTTTACAAAAGTCGCACATCTTTACGAAAAAGTCGCATGTTCTATTAAAAAGTCTCATAAGATAAGCATGGTCCTCACTGGAGTGAAATTGCGCAATTGTTTGCGACTTTTTTGCGACTTTTTAAATAGTCACAATAGTAAATCTGTCTAGAGATTAATTTACATAAGAAAACACGCCCACTTTCAGAAAACTGGCCAGCATAGTGCAGAGCAGAAAAAAGTCGCAAATTTTTGCGCAGTTTTAGTGATTGCGCAAAAATTAGCGACTTTTTCACTCCATTATTCTGACTTGAGCTAATGATAAATCTGGCCCCTTGTCTTTTGAGCATCCATCTTCACACTGTCAGTATTTGGTCAGCAATTGATCAGTATTGATAAAGGTGAAAAACAGGATTAGGTACAAAATGGAGATGACACGTGATGGGAATATTTGCATGTCTTTTGTGTTTTGAACCCACTCCTGCTTTTAGCTTTCAAATCCTGATCCAAAATACTGACCGTGTGAGAGAGGACTCATGCTCATTTTGCATGAGTTTTGGCCATTTGCCTCTGAAATCTGTTTTATTCATATGGAAAAGAAGCCCTGCAGACAGGACCTTAATGGCCTTTATCATATGGTCAGTATTTGGTCAGCTTTTTGCATCAGTATTTGATCAGTATTGGTAAGGAAAAAACAGGAGTGGGTTGAAAACAGAGAGATGACATGTGATGGAAATATTTGCATATCTTCTGTGTTTTGAATCCACTCCTGCTTTTGGCTTCCAAATTATGATCAAAGCCTGATGCAAGTGGCAACAGCATAAGGAGTCAACATAGTAGCCCAGTCACAGAGTGGAGAGGGTGGTAACAGCATCAGGAGTCAACATGGTGGCCCAGTCACAGAGTGGGGAGGGTGGTAACAGCTTAATCACCTCCCGACCGCTGTACGCAGATATGCGCCCGGGAGGTGGTTGCTTTACTCCTCCTGGACGCATATACGCGTCATCTCGCGAGACGCGAGATTTCCTGTGAACGCGCGCACACAGGCGCGCACGCTCACAGGAACGGAAGGTAAGCGAGTGGATCTCCAGCCTGCCAGCGGCGATCGCTCGCTGGCAGGCTGGAGATCCGAATTTTTTAATCCCTAACAGGTATATTAGACGCTGTTTTGATAACAGCGTCTAATATACCTCCTACCTGGTCCTCTGGTGGTCCCTTTTGTTAGGATCGACCACCAGAGGACACAGGTAGGTCAGTAAAGTCGCACCAAACACTACACTACACTACACCCCCCCCGTCACTTATTAACCCTTTATGAACCCCTGATCACCCATGATCACCCCATATAAACTCCCTGATCACCGCCCTGTCATTGATCACCCCCCTGTCAGGCTCCGTTCAGACGTCCGTATGATTTTTACGGATCCACGGATACATGGATCGGATCCGCAAAACACATGCGGACGTCTGAATGGAGCCTTACAGGGGGGTGATCAATGACAGGCGGGTGATCACCCATATACACTCCCTGATCACCCCCTGTCATTGATCACCCCCCTGTCATTGATCACCCCCCTGTAAGGCAACATTCAGACGTCCGCATGATTTTTACGGATCCATGGATACATGGATCGGATCCGCAAAACACATGCGGACGTCTGAATGGAGCCTTACAGGGGGGTGATCACCCATATACACTCCATGATCACCCCCTGTCATTGATCACCCCCCTGTAAGGCTTCATTCAGACGTCCGCATGATTTTTACGGATCCATGGATACATGGATCGGATCCGCAAAACACATGCGGATGTCTGAATGGAGCCTTACAGGGGGTGATCAATGACAGGCGGGTGATCACCCATTTACACTCCCTGATCACCCCCCTGTCATTGATCACCCCCCTGTAAGGCTCCATTCAGACGTCCGCATGTGTTTTGTGGATCCGATCCATGTATCCATGGATCCGTAAAAATCATGCGGACATCTGAATGGAGCCTTACAGGGGGGGTGATCAGTGACAGGGGGGTGATCACCCTGATCACCCCCTGTCATTGATCACCCCCCCTGTAAGGCTCCATTCAGACGTCCGCATGTGTTTTGCGGATCCGATCCATGGATCCGTAAAAATTATATGGACGTCTGAATGGAGCCTTACCAGGGGGGTGATCAATGACAGGGGGGTGATCAGGGAGTCTATATATGGGTGATCACCCCCCTGTCATTGATCACCCCCCCTGTAAGGCTCCATTCAGACATTTTTTTGGCCCAAGTTAGCGGAAATTTTTTGTTTGTTTTTGTTTTTTCTTACTAAGTCTCATATTCCACTAACTTGTGTCAAAAAATAAAATCTCACATGAACTCACCATACCCCTCACGGAATCCAAATGCGTAAACATTTTTAGACATTTATATTCCAGACTTCTCACGCTTTAGGGCCCCTAAAAAGCCAGGGCAGTATAAATACCCCATATGTGACCCCATTTCGGAAAGAAGACACCCCAAGGTATTCCGTGAGGGGCATATTGAGTCCATGAAAGATTGAAATTTTTGTCCTAAGTTAGCGGAAAGTGAGACTTTGTGAGAAAAAAACAAAAAAAATCAATATCTGCTAACTTATGCAAAAAAAAAAATAATTTCTAGGAACTCGCCAGGCCCCTCATTGAATACCTTGGGTTGTCTTCTTTCCAAAGTGGGGTCACATGTGGGGTATTTATACTGCCCTGGCTTTTTAGGGGCCCGAAAGTGTGAGAAGAAGTCTGGGATCCAAATGTCTAAAAATGCCCTCCTAAAAGGAATTTGGGCCCCTTTGCGCATCTAGGCTGCAAAAAAGTGTCACACATGTGGTATCGCCGTACTCAGGAGAAGTTGGGGAATGTGTTCAGGGGTGTCATTTTACATATACCCATGCTGGGTGAGATATATATCTTGGTCAAATGCCAACTTTGTATAAAAAAATGGGAAAAGTTGTCTTTTGCCAACATATTTCTCTCACCCAGCATGGGTATATGTAAAATGGCACCCCAAAACACATTCCCCAACTTCTCCTGAGTACGGCGATACCAGATGTGTCACACTTTTTTGATGCCAAGGTGGGCAAAGGGGCACACATTCCAAAGTGCACCTTTCGGATTTCACAGGCCATTTTTTACAGATTTTGATTGCAAGGTACTTCTTACACATTTGGGCCCCTAAATTGCCAGGGCAGTATAACTACGCCACAAGTGACCCCATTTTGGAAAGAAGACACCCCAAGGTATTCTGTGAGGGGCACTGCGAGTTCCTAGAATTTTTTATTTTTTGTCGCAAGTTAGTGCAATATGAGACTTTCTAAGAAAAAAAAACAAAAAAAAAAATCATCATCATTTTCCGCTAACTTGTGACAAAAAAATAAATAAATTCTAGGAACTCGCAGTGCCCCTCACGGAATACCTTGGGGTGTCTTCTTTCCAAAATGGGGTCACTTGTGGGGTAGTTATACTGCCCTGGCAATTTAGGGGCCCAAATGTGTGAGAAGTACCTTGCAATCAAAATGTGTAAAAAATGACCGGCAAAACCCGAAAAGGTGCACTTTGGAATATGTGCCCCTTTGCCCACCTAGGCTGCAATAAAGTGTCACACATGTGGTATCGCCGTACTCAGGAGAAGTTGGGGAATGTGTTTTGGGGTGTCATTTTACATATACCTATGCTGGGTGACAAAAATATCTTGGTCAAATGCCAACTTTGTATAAAAAAATGGGAAAAGTTGTCTTTTGCCAAGATATTTCTCTCACCCAGCATGGGTATATGTAAAATGACACCCCAAAACACATTTCCCAACTTCTCCTGAGTACGGCGATACCACATGTGTGACACTTTTTTGCTGCCAAGGTGGGCAAAGGGGCACATATTCCAAAGTGCACCTTTCGGATTTCACCGGTCATTTTTTACACATTTTGATTGCAAAGTTCTTCTCACACATTTGGGCCCCTAAATTGCCAGGGCAGTATAACTACGCCACAAGTGACCCCATTTTGGAAAGAAGACACCCCAAGGTATTCTGTGAGGGGCATGGTGAGTTCCTAGAATTTTTTATTTTTTGTCGCAAGTTAGTGGAATATGAGACTTTGTAAGAAAAAAAAAAAATCATCATCATTTTCCGCTAACTCGTGACAAAAAATAAAAAGTTCAATGAACTCACTATGCCCATCAGTGAATACCTTAGGGTGTCTACTTTCCGAAATGGGGCCATTTGTGGGGTTTTTCTACTGTTTGGGTATTGTAGAACCTCAGGAAACATGACAGGTGCTCAGAAAATCAGAGCCGTTTCAAAAAGCGGAAATTCACATTTTTGTACCATAGTTTGTAAACGCTATAACTTTTACCCAAACCATTTTTTTTTTTTTGCCCAAACATTTTTTTTTATCAAAGACATGTAGAACTATAAATTTTGCGAAAAATTTATATATGGATGTCGTTTTTTTTGCAAAATTTCACAGCTGAAAGTGAAAAAGGTCTTTTTTTTTGCAAAAAAATCGTTACATTTTGATTAATAACAAAAAAAGTAAAAATGTCAGCAGCAATAAAATACCACTAAATGAAAGCTCTATTAGTGAGAAGAAAAGGAGGTAAAATTCATTTGGGTGGTAAGTTGCATGACCGAGCGATAAACGGTGAAAGGAGTGTAGTGCCGAAGTGTAAAAAGTGGCCTGGTCATGAAGGGGGTTTCACCTAGCGGGGCTGAAGTGGTTAAAAAGGTTAATCTCTCACGATTTTCTGTTGGAAGGAGAGTTCTCTTTGGGGTAACTATGCCCCCCCACCATACTAAAAACCCGCTCTGATGCCACACGACTGACTGACTGAAAAACTTGTACAGGGCAAACTAAGCAAATTGCAGCTACAAATCAAGTTTGTCTGCCCAGTAGTCCAGGGAATTTTGGATCTGGGGTGGCAGGGTGAAGTCCAAGTATACCACCACCTGCTGGTTCAGGGTCTGCTCCTTGTTCTGCTCCTGCTGGGTGGTTTCTTCAGTAGACGGTTGAAGAAAACTGCTCATTAGAGACTCAAGACTTAAGTTGTCGCTGATGGAGCAGGTGCTGCTCCTGCACCACCCACATCCCTCCAGCAGGCATGGCAGTGGAGCGTGAGTGCAGGGGGTCCCCCCAGTCAGACCTTTGTGGTATAGTACACACTGCTGTATAAGTGCTTTTGTAAAAATTTCATCATTTTCAGTTTTACCTGCTAATACCTGCTTGGTCTGAACTGAACTGAGCAGAGGGAGAGATGTGACAAGTGCTAGGTAGTGATGCAAAGTTTACAAAAAATTGATTTGGTCGATTTGCCGAACTTCGATTTGTAAAAAGAAATGTGATTTGTAGCAAATTAATTTGTCACAAATCACTATAAATCAGGTATACCCATACCAGTGGCATGTCTAAGGTGTATGGCACCCGGGGGGGGGGGGGGGGATCTTTTCTCTGGCACCCCCTAATACTTTAAAAAATTGTGCCACCTCACAGTTGCCCTCATTGTACAACCTTTACAGTAGTTATGTCCTAATATGTACCCGCTAATAATATCTACATTGTGGTAGTTATGCCAATTTTGTGCTCCCTCACAGTAGTTATGCTCACACTGTAGCCCCCTTAACGTATTTCTATTCATTGTGCCCCCTTTAGAGTAGTTATGTCCTATCTGTGCCCCCTTCCCAATGGTAATGCTGTTTGTCTTCCTTCAGAGTAGTTATGCCCTCTGTGCCTCCTTCACAGTAGTAATGCCGTCTGTGCCCCTTCACAGTAGTAATGCCGTCTGTGCCCCCTTCACAGTAGTAATGCCGTCTGTGCCCCCTTCACAGTAGTAATGCCGTCTGTGCCCCCTTCACAGTAGTAATGCCGTCTGTGCCCCCTTCACAGTAGTAATGCCGTCTGTGCCCCCTTCACAGTAGTAATGCCCTGTGTGCCCCCTTCACAGTAGTAAAGCCCTGTGTGCCCCCTTCACAGTAGTAAAGCCCTGTGTGCCCCCTTCACAGTAGTAAAGCCCTGTGTGCCCCCTTCACAGTAGTAAAGCCCTGTGTGCCCCCTTCACAGTAGTAAAGCCCTGTGTGCCCCCTTCACAGTAGTAAAGCCCTCTGTGCCCCCTTCACAGTAGTAATGCCCTCTGTGCCCCTTTCATATAAGTAAAGACCTCTGTGCCCCCTCTGTGTTAATGCAGCAAAAAATCCAGTAACTTCTCACCTTGTCCCATTCCTGAAGCTCACATGCAGGCTCCTCCCACACAGGCCAGCAGCACGATCTGTGTCTGCAGGCAGAATGGTGGAGCTTTATCATTCAGTGTGGGAGAGAGGGAGCGTAGGGAGCTGATTATTCAATGAGTGACAGGGCTGCAGCCCCCAGGCACTCCAGCAATGAGCGCTTCCATTTGTATTGATGGAAGCGCTCATTGCTTCTGGCACCTCCCCGACAGTGTGCACCCGCACTTACAGTTCTGGAATGTATTGGGTAACACTGACAGCATTATATCAGTGTTATCCAATTCCAATTATAAATCAATATAATGCTATGCGACCCCGACAGTGCTGGAAGTTCAGGCCGGGTGCAGCACTGCAAGTCTTCAGTGTGACACTGGCTCGTCTGAAAGGCGCCTAAGGTAGTTAAAAAAAATATAAAGTTTAAATCGCCCCCCTTTTACCAATTTTACATATTATATATAAACATATTAGGTATCGTCTCCTTAAAAAATGTCTGAACTATTGAAATATTAATAAAACTTTTATGCGCAGCGATCGTCCTAATGGAAAAAAATAAAAAACACAGGATTTGCCTTTTTTTTGTCAATTTCCCCCACTCAAAAAATGGAATAACAGTGATCAAGAAGTACCTACCACAAAAATGGTACCAATAAAATAAAAATGTTGTCTCTCAGAAAACAAGCCCTCATACAACTCTGTAGACCAAAAAAAAAAAGTAATAGATCAAAAAAATATTTGTTTGGTATCACTGCGTTCATATTGAGCCACAGTATAAGGAAGTTATGATATTTTTAGCGCATAGTGAAAACCGTGATGTCAAAACCCCCCAACACCTTGGCGGAATTCTAGTTTTTTATTTTAATTTTTTCAATTTAACCCCACAAAGATTTTTTTTCCATTTTCCAATAACAGTGACCTCCACAGCGGCCCACCCCCTTAACAGTAACCTAAACAGCGGCCCACCCCTTTAACAGTGACTTCCACAGTACCCCACTGTCTTAACAGTGCCTTCCACAGATTGCCGTCCACTGCCGTGAAATCGGCGCATGCGCACTGCATATCTCTGTGCCCCTGGCAGTGATGCACGAATGGGCTATAGGGAAATATGATGTCACAGAGACACAGGGATGGCCGGAGTTTACTGAGGGATGGAGTTAGGCGCGAGTGAGGCAAGGGAACGGCTCATTAACATATCATAAAAACGACTTTTTGGGCCATTTGAAGGATCTGAAAAACACCGGTAACATCTGTGTCATGTATTTGTGTCCCACTGAACAATGTGATCTGTTTAAAACCGGTCAGGTTGGTGACAGACTCCCTTTAGGGTTCTTGCCTTTAATGTAGATGGCTGTGATTTCAAATCCCGGCAAAATCATTTAAAAAATAGAGGCTAAATAGACTAAATTAGACTTAAGTACATGGGGTGTCCTTAAGCATACTGACAATGCTTGGTGATAACCCCTTCATGTCCATAGCACTGACTCCATATATGAACATAAATATAAAATAAGTGTTCAAATACGAATGTGTCTGCAGTTCAACAAGATGCAGGCGGCGATATATTAGACCACTCCTTAATACTGAGGCACAGCAATTCTATATATAAAATAAGAGATTAACTGCAAATGTGTCAGCAGTTCAACAAGATGCAGAAGTCAATATATTAGACCACACCGTTCGCGCTGGAGTGTTAAGCAAACATGGCGCCTGCTCGCGAGTGCAGCAGGCATCATGGCCGGCAGGTCTCTGCTGTTTCAAACAAAAGAGACCTGCTGCTAATTACCATGACTGCCAATAATGCAGATTGTAGTTAAAGGCTTTAGATGCCATGATCAAGTGAGATCACAGCATCTTAATGCCTACCGACATCCCTTGTGGCCAATGGGCATGTCGGTAGTTGCTTTGAATGCTGTGAGTCTCACTGACGAGACCCACAGTATTCATGCTGCAATTCTTATTTTGGCCACCAGATGGAAGGCCAACATAAGAAATGAGCAATTGACAGTAATAAACTCATTTTAAAAATACAGGCTGATTCAAAATAAAAAAAAATGATTTTATAGGCTCATATGATCATTACAAAAACGTAAAAAAAAAGTTTAAACATATAAAAAAAATCAGTTTTAATCACCCCCTTTCCGTAGAATAAAAAAATAAATACCTAAATAACAGGAAACATTAAAAATCATGGATATCACCGCAACCAAAAATGCCCATACTATTAAAATATTAAAGTATTTTCCCAATACGGAAAAAAGTGTAAAAAGTCACAAACACTCCAAAATGGTATGAATAAAAAGTATAGAGTGTCCCGCAAATAATAAGCCCCTATACAGCCCAGTAGACGTAACTATATAAAAGTTATTGGGGTCAGAATATGGTGATGTAAAAAAAAAAAAAACATTTTATTTATTTTTACACTATAAAACATATACAGGTCCTTCTAAAAAAAATTAGCATATTGTGATAAAGTTCATTATTTTCTGTAACGTACTGATAAACATTAGACTTTCATATATTTTAGATTCATTACACACCAACTCAAGTAGTTCAAGCCTTTTATTGTTTTAATATTGATGATTTTGGCATGCAGCTCATGAAAACCCAAATTTCCTATCTAAAAAAATTAGCATATTTAATCTGACCAATAAAATAAAAGTGTTTTTAATACAAAAAAAAGTCAACCTTCAAATAATTATGTTCAGTTATGCACTCAATTCTTGGTCGGGAATCCTTTTTCAGAAATGACTGCTTCAATGCGGCGTGGCATGGAGGCAATCAGCCTGTGGCACTGCTGAGGTGTTATGGAGGCCCAGGATGCTTCGATAGCGGCTTTAAGCTCATCCAGAGTGTTTGGTCTTGCGTCTCTCAACTTTTTCTTCCCAATATCCCACAGATTCTCTATGGGGTTCAGGTCAGGAGAGTTGGCAGGCCAATTGAGCACAGTAATACCATTGTCAGTAAACCATTTACCAGTGGTTTTGGCACTGTGAGCAGTTGCCAGGTCGTGCTGAAAAATGAAATTTTCATCTCCATAAAGCTTTTCAGCAGATGGAAGCATGAAGTGCTCCAAAATCTCCTGATAGCTAGCTGCATTGACCCTGCCCTTGATAAAACACAATGGACCAACACCAGCAGCTGACATGGCACCCCAGACCATCACTGACTGTGGGTACTTGACACTGGACTTCAGGCATTTTGGCATTTCCCTCTCCCCAGTCTTCCTCCAGACTCTGGCACCTTGATTTCTGAATGACATGCAACAGTCCAGTGCTGCTTCTCTGTAGCCCAGGTCAGGCGCTTCTGCCGCTGTTTCTGGTTCAAAAGTGGCTTGACCTGGAGAATGCGGCACCTGTAGCCCATTTCCTGCACACGCCTGTACACGGTGGCTCTGGATGTTTCTACTCCAGACTCAGTCCACTGCTTCCGCAGGTCCCCCAAGGTCTGGAATCGGTCCTTCTCCACAATCTTCCTCAGGGTCCGGTCACCTCTTCTCATTGTGCAGCGTTTTCTGCCACACTTTGAGTAATGAACCAGGCTGGGAGTTTTTAAAAGCCTCAGGAATCTTTTGCAGGTGTTTAGAGTTAATTAGTTGATTCAGATGATTAGGTTAATAGCTCGTTTAGAGAACCTTTTCATGATATACAAATTTTTTGAGATAGGAATTTTGGGTTTTCATGAGCTGTATGCCAAAATCATCAATATTAAAACAATAAAAGGCTTGAACTACTTCAGCTGGTGTGTAATGAATCTAAAATATATGAAAGTCTAATGTTTATCAGTACATTACAGAAAATAATGAACTTTATCACAATATGCTAATTTTTTTTTGAAGGACCTGTATATATGGGGTATTTGTTGTAATCGTACTGACCCAGAGAATGAGGGCATTGGTCAGTTTTGCTGCAAACAAAACGTTGTGGGAACAAAATCCATAAAACGGTGGAGGAATTGCATTATTTTCCAATTCCACCCCATTTCCAATTTTTCTTTTACCGCTTCCCACTACATTATATGCCATAATTAATGGTGGCATTAGAAAGTACAACTTGTCCAGCGAAAAAATAAACCCTCATATAGCTATGTGAATGGAAATATAAAAAAGTTATGGCTCAAGGAAGATGGTGAAGAAAAATGAAATTGCAAAAACGAAAAACCTCCAGTAATTCTATATATAAAATAAGAGATTAACTTAAAATATGTCAGCATTTCAACAGTATGCAGACGGTGATATATTAGACCACCCTTTAATACTGAGGCACAGTAATTCTACATATAAAATAAGAGATTAACTGTGAATGTGTCAGCAGGTGAATAAGATGCACTGCAGATGTCCCTACAGTCTCTTTATGCTCTCCTTACAGTGTCTAAAAACTCTTCCTACAATCTCCCTACACTCTCCCTATCCAATATAAAAGCTTTTTGCAACACTGTCCCTAGTGAATAGGCGTTTGTCACATCTCTCCCTAAGCTCAGCTCACAGCGGAGACCGTGCAGGATGAGTATTTTTATAGGGCTGTGACATCATAGAAGATGGCTATATGCTGATTGGCTAGCCGCACAGAATTAAGGGTCATTTTGCATTCCAGGGCGTCTTACATTCACTTTGGAACACACGCAGCAGTCATTTTAGAAAAAATCGTATTAGTTACCACAAAGCGTGAGATAATTCGGCTTTGAGACTAATCCAATTTTTCCTAAACTTCGGATGGAATTATACTTCAGATGCTTTGATCCACTCAACACTAGTTTCAATGCAGTACAATACAGCAATCAACCGCCTATAGTGTATCAAAAATAAAAAGTGACAAAAAAGTAACTTTTTTTTAAATAAAAAATCTAAAAGTAAATGTTTCCAGTAAAAAAAAGTGCTCCTTTCCCCTCATCAAGCCATTTTTAATTAAAATAAACTAAATTCAAAATAGACATACGACCAGCTCTATAAAAATATCACAATATCTACCCCATCATGTGAATCCTGTAAAAAATAAAATAAAAACAGGTCCCAAAACGGCCTTTTTACGGTCACCTTGCCTCGCAAAAAGTGTAATAATGAGTGATCGAAAAAATCATGTGTACCCCAAACCACCTCAACTCTGGCGGCAAAAATGAAGCCACCATACAAGACAATCTCCAGAAAAATATGGCTTTCAGAATATGGTGACACAAAAACATGATCTTTATTTCAAAAATGCTTTTATTGTGTAAAATAGAAACAAATAAAAAAAATACATATTTAATATCACTGAACCTGTAATAACCTGCTCTATAATAATATCACAGTGTCAGAATAGCAAATTTTTGTCCCCTTGCCTCACAAAAAGCACAATATCGAGCCATCAAAAAATGGTATGTACCAATGTACCAATGAAACTGCCACCTTATTCAGCAAAAATGCGCCCGCACAGAAGACCATCACCAGATAAATTTAAAAAATATGACTTTCAGAAAATGACAAGAAAAAGTGAAAAAAAATATATATAAAATTAGTATCTCTGTAATCGTACTGACCAGCAGAATATAGATAACGTAATTTGTCCCACACGGTGTGCAACGCAATAACAAAACCCCAAAATCAATGGCAGAGCTGATGCCTTTTCTTTTTTCTGCTTCCCAAAAAGTTAAACAAAAAGTCATATGTATGGGGGGTGTGGCCAACTGCCGACATGAGCGCACGCACTTGAAGTCTGCTCTGTGCCCCGTACTGAATCCTGCAGCATCCTGGCATACTGGCCGCTCTAAACACTGGCAAGTGGCAAGTGCAGAAGAGGAGGAGAAGACCTGGGAAGTTGACAATGGGCCCCAGCAAAGCACAATCAGCGGCTGAAAAGCTGAAAGAATATGCAAGGCAAGAGGCTCAAAATGGCGCCGCCGCTCCTGCTACACTGCGAGCGGCAGTCACGCGAGGTCAAGCAGCACAGCAAACAGAGGCGGAAGGCTCGGGGGAGCCAGAGGTAACCCTAAAAACTGTCTCCCACCAGCTAATGACAGCAATTTCCACTTGCCAGACATCACTCAACTGCAAAATAGAGGAAGTGAAGGTGGATCTGGGTCTACTGAGGCAAGATATGCAGTAGCTCAGAGAGCGAGTGCGTCACACAGAAGACAGGGTCTCTGCTCTAGAAGACCTCACCAGACCACTTGTGGGCAGAGTGCATGATGTTGAGAGGTCTGTGAGTTTATGGCCGCAAAAGTGCGATGACCTCGAGAACAGAGCCAGACGTGACAACGTCAGGATCCTGGGACTACCAGAGAGAGCGGAGGGCTTGGATCCGGCTACTTTTCTGGAACTTTGGTTCAAGGCACAACTTCCTGAAGTGCCATTTTCTGGCGCCTACGCCATTGACAGAGCGCACCGGATTCCCGCCAGGCCTCCCCTTCCAGGAGCTCCCCCAAGGCCCCTACTGGCGTGAATGCTTAATTGGAAGTATAGAGATCTCATCCCGAGTCAAGCAAGGAAAAAGCGAGACATCAAACATGTAAGTGCGAATATATTGCTGTTTCCTGACTTTTCAGCTGAGCTGCAAAAGAAAAGAGCTACCTTCATCTCTGTTAAGCGTCGGCTGCGCGACTTAAACCTGCAATACTCCATGGCCTATCCGGCTCGTCTTCTGATGATAGATGGAGAGAAGACTTTCTTCTTCTTCGTCGATCCTAAGGAGGCGGAGGAATGGATCTCCAATAGGGCAAGTCGTCCAGGACCTCAATGATGCTTTTGCCTCCGCAGTCGCCGCAAGTATCCTGTTCACACTGATACTTACCTGCTAGATGCGTTCTGATGACTTTTAACATCACTGTCCGGGACTAGGGAGAAATTCCCTCATTCTATATCAGTGAAGTGGTTGAGCTCACAGTATTCCACTTTGTTGTGTTGATGGAGACGCCATTACTTTCTATCCTTCCCCTCACTGTCTTATCCTTCCTTCCTCCCTCCTCTCTCCTCTCTTTCTTCTCTCCTTTTTCTAATCGCTATATGTGCACGCATTATGCAGTATTATCCCATTGTTACGGGGCCAAGCAGACACCTGCAGAGGTTTAACATCAAACTGCACTATGCATTTCTCCAGTAACTCAGCCATACTACAGGATGGCAATAATGTCATCACTTACAGGTTCATTCAATTATATGTTACTCTACAGTTAAGTTATATACTGTCTACTCTGTTAAAGGCATGGTACACTAATCATACTATTTTAGCGCAGAAGGTATGTGAGAGAGGGTCTAAGGAAGATGGTCTTTATCTTCCTGAAGCTAGGGTGCTGGTCTATCTAGAGAATAAGCTGTTGGAATACAGATGGCAGATTTAAATGTTGTTTCCTGGAATGAAAGAGGGTTGGGCAGCCCTAGGAAAAGGATTGCTGTATTCTCTCATCTCCGACAGTACATTCCCCACATCCTGGGGCTGCAGGAAACCCACCTGACGCCAGAAACAGGGAATAGAAGCCATGGGTTCAGTGGTCTCTGAATGCGTACGGATCAACTCACTCCAGAGGAGTAGCTATACTTGTTCATAAGAACATTAGATGGGAAATCCAGCAATCGTGGTGGACCCTGAAGGGCAGTATATTCTTGTGTATGCATTCATCAATTGTGCTCCATATGTTGTGGTCAATATATATAATCCCCTTCCCCCCGCCACTATAACCATATTCCAGATGTTGATGAGCTTCACTCCGCAACACCCCAACGCTAAACTTCTCTGCATGGGAGATTTTAATTTAGTAATGCAAGAAGACATGGATAGATTTCACTCAGTGGGGAGAGAGGGTGACTACACTCAGCATGCCACTAACCTTTCTAGAATGATTAAAGAACTGGGATGGCTAGATATGTGGAGACTGAGGCATCCACTTCAGAGGGAGTACTCCTGCTTCACTCCAGCCAGGGGTGCACTGTCCAGAATCTTCTTGGCAGTGCCGCAGTATACACAGATCTCAAAGATATTAGATATGGATCACAGGGACCCTCGGACCATGCACCGGTTTTTGCTCAACTTAGACTTCATGATGGTGTCAAAATACGCGTTCATCCATTCTGTTTGTCCCTTATGACCACGAATGATAGAATTCCTGATCAGCTCAAGCTATTTCTGGAAGAACAGCAATGAAGCGTGGCGCAGCATAGCGGAATGCGCCATTGACTTGGGGGGAAGACTGTAGGCAGAGCAGGGGTTAAATGTGGAGAAGGGCTAGACGGGAGTTAGAGTGGGGGTGAGAGTTTCGCGGGCAGTATATAGGAAAGAGGGAAGGAAGTGTAGGAAGTGGTTGAGAGAGACAAGGTGGAAGTTAGGGATGGCGGAGTTTGAGGCATTGATGGCGGCGGTGCGGGACGCGGTGCAGCAGCATGGGACAGCGTGGCTGCAGGACCAACTGCAAGTGGCCCTGGACGCGGCTCCTACCTATGGAGGATCGGGGGAGGTGAGGACCAGGACGCGCCATTCGGTACCTCCGGAGCGGCTCAGCCCCGAGGCGACCCCACGTGTGAGGAGGAGGTTGAGGAGTCCCTCCCGTTCCCTGCGGTGGCGACCGGACGGGTCGGCCGTCTCGCCAGTGCCAAGGCGCAGCGTGAGAAGTTCGGCGAGGGAAGAGCGGGCGTCCCCTGGGCCGGTCCCCCGGTCTGGGAGAAGACCTTCTGGAGCGGCAGTGCCACGGCGGTCTGCGGGGGCACGGGGTCGGCGGCTGGTAGCGGACTCACCTGTGGGGGGGTGTCCTTCCTGCTGGAGGCGAGGCGGTCAGGCGGGAGCTCGCCGAGGCTTGGGCGGAGGTGGACGCGGGGAGAGGAACGGTGTCTGGAGCGGCATGGCCACGTGAAGCGGGTGGTGCGGCCGGGCCTTCAGTGAGGAGCAGTCAAGAGCGTGGTGGGCCGGCGGCACTGCAGTGAGGACTCGGAGTTGGGGGTAGCAGGGCCTTTTCCCCCTGGACAGAGGCCTGGCAGGTCCCAGCAGAGGGGTAGAGGTACTCGCGCTGGGGGCCAGGCAAGAAGAGATGTTGCGGTGCCTGGGACGGGATTGTCCTCAGGGTCATCGGCTCGGCTGGGAAGTTTGGATCCTATGGATTGCCAGCACACCCTCGCTAGGAGCCATAGCGGTGGGTCGTTATCTGAGGCGAGTCTGGAGGACGGAGAGCTGGAAGAGGAATCTTCGTCGTCTATGGCGGCAGGTGGCCCGATGGAGGTGGTGGATCCGGATTCCGGGCCGGGTGTTCCTGTGGTCCAGTCTGCGGTTGCCGGTGGAGATGGCGCAGCGGCCGGCTTTCCTGCCCGGGAACGGCCAGGTGAGAGATATGGCGTGATGAATACATAGAGATTTTTTCGCTGCTTCCGTTGGAGAAGTTCAACTTGGATAGGGGTAGGCCGGACGAAAGTAAACGGGATGAGGAGGAAAAAAGGCGGTACAGGCTTATACCGCTGATTTTTCAGAATTGGCTTCAGGCGTTTGCCATTTATGCTAGTGTGATCAGGGAGAAGGCGCCAGAACATTGCTCTGCGTTGTTTTGCTATATGGACGCCATTAGTGAGGCTCATCAAGTGTATGGGGGAGTTGCTTGGCTGCGATATGATGAGCAGTTTCGGCAGAGAAAAGCGGTTAGGCCATGCATTCGTTGGGATCACAAGGACATTAGTCTTTGGATGAGGTTGATGACGGCGCCAAAAGGGAGTGCGGTGCCCTTTCGGGGCCGGGCAGGGAGTTCCTTGGCCGGGGAATCACATGGGTCTGGGAGAAAAGGGTGTTTTTGGCAATTTAACGAGGGTCATTGCCGGTTTATGGCCGATTGCAGATTCAAACATGAGTGCTCCGGTTGTGGCGGAGCGCATAGTTGGTCCAAATGTTTTCGGAGGGGAAAGGGTAAAGTACCCGAGGTTGCTTCAAAGAGGAGCGACACCGGTGAAGGTGGGAGAGATGGTGCATTATTTAAGGAGGTATCCAGATAGGGAGAGTGCGGAGATTTTGTTGGCGAGTTTTCAGTGGGGTTTTAAGATTCCGTGCCAGGGTGTGGGTAGCGGTGCTGTCCTGAGGAATTTGGCATCGGCGTTGCGTCATCCGGAGGTTGTGGTGGAAAAAATTACTAAGGAGGTTGTGGCAAGTGGTGTTGTGGGTCTGTTCAGCCATCAGCGTTACCGGATTTTTGGGTTTCCCCATTGGGGTTGGTCCCCAAGAAGGAGCCCAATACATTTTGGTTGATTCACTACTTGTCTTTTCCGCCGGGTGGGGGGGTGAACGATGGGATAGAGGATGGCTTGTGTTCGGTATCTTACACTTCGTTTGATGCAGCGGTGCGGTGGGTTCGGCGTTTTGGGCAAGGGGCTCTATTGGCCAAGACGGACATAGAGGCGGCATTTCGTTTGCTGCCTATCCACCCTGAGAGTTTTTCACCTGTTGGGTTTTTATTGGGGGGGGGGGGGGGGGGGGGGGGAGTTTTTATGTTGATTGTTGTTTGCCGATGGGTTGCGCGATTTCTTGTTTGTTTGAACGTTTTAGTACTTTTTTGGAGTGGGTGGTGAAGCAGGAGTCGGGTTGGAACTCAGTGTTGCACTATCTAGATGATTTTTTGTTTATCGGCCCTGCGGGTTCGCGGGTTTGTTTGGTGTTTTTGCGAACTATGGAGAGAGTGGCGGCATGTTTAGGAGTTCCGTTGGCTCGGGACTTTCCACGGTGCTGCGTTTTTTGGGGATTGAAATAGATAGCGTGGCAATGGAATGTCGTCTGCCGGGCGATAAGGTGCGGGATTTAGCTGAGGAGTTGGTTTATCTGGTTCGGGCCAGGAGGGTGCAATTGCGGAGGGTTCAGTCGGTTTTAGGCAAGTTGAACTTTGCATGTAGGATATTGCCAATGGGGCGCGTTTTCTGTCGTCGGCTGGCACAGGCCACTGCTGGGGTTTCAGCCCCATTTCATTATTTGCGGCTGTCTGGGGAGGTGAAAGATGATTTGCGGGTTTGGCAGGTATTTCTGGCGGAGTTTAATGGTCGGGCTCTGTGGATGGAGGCGCCTGTTTCCAACGTGGACTTGGAGTTGTTTTCGGATGCTTCGGGTTCGTGTGGGTACGGCGTTTATTGCTGGGCCTTGGCCGGCTGAATGGAGGGAGCCAGGTTTTCTGGGGAATTTGGTTCTGTTGGAGCTTTTCCCGATCGTACTGGCTACGGTTCTGTGGGGAGACAGGTTGCAGAATAAGCGGATCCGTTTCTACTGCGATAATTTGGGGGTGGTGCAAGCGATCAATAGTCAATCTGCATCTTCCCCCCCGGCCTTGAGATTGCTTCGGTTGTTGGTGTTGAATGGTTTGAGGTTGAATGCTAGTTTTGTTTCTCTTCACCTTCCGGGAGTGGAGAATTCGATAGCTGACGCCCTTTCCCGTTTTCAGTGGCAACGTTTTCGGGAGTTGGCGCCGGAGGCAGAAGTGGCTGTCATGCCCCCAGTGGCTCTGGAGCATGGCCTTGGGGCCTCGGCAGAGTTGATTCGTCGGTCCGTGAGTAGTGGGACATGGTCGGCTTATTCTGCGGTTTGGTCTCTGTGGGAGGGTTTATTGGCGCAGGCGGGGGGAGGTGGTTCGGTTGCGGACCATCAGACCTTGTTGATATACTGGTTGGGGATGATGTTTGGCGAGGAAGTCTCTTTTGCGGTTGCCTCCAAGCGTGTTGCTGCAGTGTCTTTCTGGTTGCGGCTGCGGGGCTTGGTGGATGGGACAAAAGGGTTTTTGGTGCGGCAGGCCTTGAAGGGTTATCGGCGAGGAAGGGTTCATCGGGATTCCCGACGTCCGGTTTCTTTCGAGGTGTTGTTGCAACTATGGGAACCGCTGGGGGTTATTTGTGTGTCTTATTTTGAGGTTCTTTTTTTCAGGGTTGCTTTTTCTTGGGCCTTTTTCGGGGCATTTCGGATTTCCGAGCTGGTGTCTGCTACTCGCAGAGGTAGCGGGGGTTTATTGCGGGAAGATGTTAATGTACAGGACGGAGTTTTGAGGTGTCGAGTGCGGAGGTCAAAAACTGATCAGGAAGGTAAGGGCACGGTGTTGTGGTTGCGGTCTCTTGCGGGCTCGGCGCTGTGCCCAGTGCGGTGTGTGGAGGAGTTTTTGGCAGTTCGGCCGGCCGGGCCTCCCCCATTGCTGGTGCATCGGGACGGATCTAGTTTGTCGGTTTTCCAATTTGTTGCGGTTTTTCGGAAATGTTTGAGGGTGGCGGGGTTGCCGTCGCAGGAATATGCATCGCATTCTTTTCGCATAGGCGCAGCAACAGAGGCAGCAAGATGGGGGTTGGGGGAGAGTGTGATAAAAAGAATAGGTCGCTGGGCGTCATCGTGTTTTAAAGCGTATGTGCGGCCCCATTTGCTTTAAGGGTAGGACAAAAGGGCTGTTCTGTTGGGACGTTTGTTTTGTTTGGTTCATCGTGGGGTGGAATTTTAAGCCGGATGTTCTTGTTTTGTTTTATAGGTTCGGCGACCTGCTTGGCGTGGATCTTTGGCCATTCATACGTCTACTGGGGTGCCTTGAGGGCTGACATACGGCGGAACGGTAGGCAGCTGGGTTTCTCCCCGGCTGTGTTAAGAGTCCGCTGGATTGGTTTGCGAGGCCTTCTGTGGGGGCGGGTGCTGCCTGAATTTCACGCCAATGTCACATTGGACCGGGTACCCGACGTTATCGTGCTCCATGTGGGGGGGAACGATTTGGGAGTCCGCAGGTCCCGGGACGTTATTAGGGATATAAAATTTGATTTGCTCCGCTTACTGGCGGAATTCCCGGATTTGATTGTGGTATGGTCGGACGTAGTGGCCAGGAGGTGCTATCAGAGTCTATGTATGATGCTACTATAGTGGTGATCCTGAAGCCAGACAAAGACCCTTTGGAGTGTGGGTCTTACAGACCAATCTCGCTCCTGAACCTAGATTATAAAATACTCACAAGACTACTGGCTACCAGATTAAACAAGGTAATCACCACTATAGTACATAAAGATCAGTCAGAATTTATACCAGGCAGGTCGACATCTGACAATATTAGGAGAGCGCAGGCCATCGGGCAGATAGGAGTGGCAAGAGACAAGCACTGGGCCCTGGCATAGCTTGATACAGCCAAAGCTTTTGACTCAGTGGAATGGATGTACTTAATAGAAGTGTTGCAGAGCTTTGGATTTGGCCCTAAGTTTACCAAGTGGGTGGAGATACTATACCAACTTCCCAAAGCAAACATACTAGTAAATGGGTCACTTTCAGAGTCTTTTGAGCTCCACAGAGGCACTAGACAAGGATGCCCCCTGTTGCCGCTACTGTTTAGGCACAAAAGGTAGAGCAAACAAATGTTTGAGAATATGCTCCTGATGAAGGGGTCTTCTATACCCTGAAACGCGTAGAGCAAGATACCTTCACCCCACCCTGTGGTTTTATTAAAGACGATTGACAAGAGGCTCGACTGGACTGCTGTCATTCTGTGAGATCTTATAGGCGACCCAGGCGCAGGAGGTGATCCGGTTCGTGTTCTAACTCTATCCCATCCGGTACCTCCTGGGTGAAGTAAGTTTAAAATTGTTTTTAACACATTTATGATATGACATCATAGCCGCCATTTGAGCCTGTGAATACATATGCTAGTATACTGAATTTTACACGCATAAAACTTGATTTATCAAGACGCTAAAATTGTATTTTACGCTAAAACTTCATTTCTCGTTTCTTAGCCAAGGGATAGTGGTGCCGTGTAAAGGGGCAAAAAAGATTTGTTTGCTCTACCTTTTGTGCCTAAACAGTAGCGGCAACAGGGGGCATCCTTGTCTAGTGCCTCTGTGGAGCTCAAAAGACTCTGAAAGTGACCCATTTACTAGTATGTTTGCTTTGGGAAGTTGGTATAGTATCTCCACCCACTTGGTAAACTTAGGGCCAAATCCAAAGCTCTGCAACACTTCTATTAACAAACAGAAACCTCTTTATGGCATACTGGGAGCATTTCACCATCTCCCCTGCACTAAAGAGAGATACCGTGGATGGCAGTCTGAGTTTTTGGAAAAGATATATCGATGACTGCATCGGTATTTGGCAGGGTACTGAAAAGGGATTGTTGAATTTTATCTCCTATATCAACTCCAATGAATGGAACATAAAATTCACTGAGGAGATTAGTAAAACCACCATCCACTTTCTTGATCTAGAGATTATGTTAGAACAAGGAAGAATCATAACCAAAACTTATTTTAAGCCCACTGATCGGAATGGATACATAGAAAGGAGTAGCTGTCATCATAAGCCCTGGTTGTGCAATGTACCGAAAGGACAGCTACAACGTATCAGAAGGAATTGTACCAACATAGAAGATTATGAGAATCAAAGTAACATCATTATAGATCGGTTCATAGAAAAGGGATATGAAAGGGAAACATTATACAAACAGAGAGAAGAAGTAAAATCAGATAACCCTAAAATAAGGAATAAAAATATGGATCCAAACCAGATAAGGGATAAGTACCAATTTGCCTTCTCAACGTCCTATTCTACTATGTGCCCCCAGATCAGAAAAATTATCCATCAGAACTGGAATGTTCTAAAAAATGATCGGATTATTGGAGACCTTATCCCAAAAATACCTCTGTTTATTTTTAAAAGAGCCCCTACTGTTAGGAATCGTATTGTACACAGCTTTGTGAAAAATGATCTCACCACTACGAATTCCTCCAATGCCTTTACCTGGTGTGGTTTTTGCCCTTGTTGCAAAAACCGCTCTAGGGAAGAAAAGAAAAAATCTAAAATAAAAGAAATTGTATCCACCTCCAAAACTACCACTTTAAGGATAAAGGGAAACATCTCCTGTGAAACTATGGGAGTTATCTATATGTTGGAGTGCCCGTGTGGGCTCCAATATATAGGTAGAACACTTAGGAAGCTTAAAGTTCGGGTGGCAGAACACATTAGAAATATCAGAAAGGGGCTGGAAACACATAGTGTTTCAGCCCACTTTAAAAGAGTCCACCAGAAAGATCCCAGTGGTTTAAAATTTTGCGGTATTGAACTAGTAAAACGCCATTGGCGTGGAGGTAATCCCGCCACGCAAATTAATAAAAAAGAGGCGCAATGGATATATGAGATGGACACCCTGCACCCACAGGGATTAAATATAGAGTGGGATATAAAAGCAGTTTGTATGGCTTGATCTGTTTGATACCAGTACATTTTTTTATATATTTTATATAATAATTTTATATGCAAAAATTTTATGTATATATATGTATTTACACTGTATGTATGGACTATTTATGTGATTTTATATGTTTATATCATGCACACTTGATTTTATATGTTTATATCATGCACACTTGATATATGTTTTGATATCGGACACCTGTAGGTGATAAGCAATCTGAGAACGGAAGTCCGTTTCAGTTCCGGGGTAGAAGACATTTTACTCGTGTTTGCAGCGGTGAGTGCATCGTAGCCCCTGAAGAAGCGAATAGCGAAACCCGGGTCGGGCATTTCTATGTGCAAGTTTGTAATGTGATAATTGTAAGTACAATAAACCTCTTACCTTTAAAGATCCTGAGGGTATTGCACCATCTGTTCTATTCCTTCTTGAAGGTATTCGTGTCCGGTGCTTTGGATTCCATGGTTGGTGAACCTTCATGAGATCTGTGGACCAGTAGGAGGCGGTTTATACATCTTTTCGTATGAACATTATTTTTCTGCGAATAACGCCTCTGCGAGCTGGAGTGGACGTTCGGTCCTCTATGGTTGCAAGGTTCAAGAACTGACATTAACTGTTTGGTAGAGCGCGGTTCCCGCACTTTCTGTTTGTAAACTTGCTTAGGAGATCGAACCTACTCCCTTAAGGGGACCGCTGCTGAGGTCCATTACTTTCACACCAGATAACATTATATAACTTTCTAACACTTCTATTAAGTACATCCATTCCACTGAGTCAAAAGCTTTGGCTGTATCAAGCTATGCCAGGGCCCAGTGCTTGTCTCTTGCCACTCCTATGTTTGCTCTACCTTTTGTGCCTATATCTTATCCATTAGGGGACCCCCCTGATGGTTCTTTTTTCCCCCTGGCAGCCTAATTGTCATGGAACCATGAACCAGACGTACAACAAGAGATAAGTGGAAATAAGAAGGCTTTATTGAAAACCAAGCTGTAAGGCAAAAGTCCAAACGGATGGCTAAACCGAAGCAGGGTCTTGCGAAGCCAGAGGTCAGGAACCAGAAGGGTAGTCAGACGAAGCCAGGATCAGGAACCAGAAGGGTAGTCAGACGAAGCCAGGATCAGGAACCAGAAGCAGTCTTAGAAGCATGTGAACACAGGAGGACCAAGCAAGGAACTGAAGCCACAGACCTCCTATATATATATATATATGAGCTAGGCATCCAGCTCCTCCCAGTGGGAAGGAGAAGCTGCAGGGTGGGAGGCTACAAGAAACCCAGAAACCAAGATGGCCGCCAGCACATGTCAAACGAAGGAGAACAGCAAGAAGGTAAGACCATGACAGTACCTCCCCCTCAAGGGCCCCTCCTCCGCGGAGTAAAGAACGGTTTCTGAGGGAAGCGTGCGTGGAAGGCTCGGAGCAAGGCAGGAGCATGGACATCTGCGGAGGGAACCCAGGAACGCTCCTCTGGACCATAACCACGCCAATGGACCAAAAACTGCACCCGACCGCGGACCAGACGTGAGTCCAGGATATTGCTCACCTCATACTCCTCACGATTGCCCACTTGGACCGGACGAGGCCGAGGAACCGAGGAAGTGAAACGATTACACACCAGTGGCTTCAACAGGGAGACATGAAACACGTTGGAGATCCGCATGCCAGGAGGAAGCGCAAGGGCATAGGCTACCGGGTTTACCCTGCGAAGCACTCGGAAGGGACCAACAAAGCGAGGCGCCAGCTTGGGAGTGGGCACTCGAAGGTTGAGGTTGCGGGTGGACAACCATACGCGGTCTCCGACCTGGTAGGAAGGAGCGGGCGCTCGTCTGCGATCAGCCTGGAGTCTCTGGCGCTGCGCAGAGACCTCAAGGGACCTCTGAATCTGTACCCAAGAAGCACGTAGGACGGAAAGGTGATCCTCCACAGCCGGAATATCCTGGGGAGAGAATACCTCTGGTAACACGGCAGGTTGGAACCCATAATTGGCCATGAAGGCAGACGTCCCAGAGGAAGAGTTCACGGCCGTGTTCCTGGCAAACTCAGCCCAAGGCAGGAGGTCAACCCAATTGTCTTGTTGATCGGAGACATAGCAACGAAGGAATTGCTCCAAGGCCTGATTGGATCGTTCTGCGGCCCCATTGGACTGAGGGTGGTAGGCCGAGGAGAAAGAGATGAATCCCCAACTGGGAGCAAAAGGCGCGCCAGAACCTGGACACAAACTGACTCCCCCGATCCGACACAATCTCCTTGGGCAAACCGTGCAACCGGAAGACCTCCCTGGCAAAAATCGTGGCCAACTCTTGTGCAGAGGGTAACTTCTTGAGAGGAACACAGTGGCACATTTTGGAAAACCGATCCACAATCATGAGAATGACCGTATGGCCTCGGGATGCAGGGAGGTCCACAATGAAATCCATCCCCAGGTGTGACCATGGACGCTCCCCGGTGGCTATGGGTTGCAAAAGGCCCAACGGAAGGTGCCGAGGGGACTTACTCTGGGCACAAACGGAGCATGCCGCTACATATGCGGCGATGTCGGAACGTAGAGAAGGCCACCAGAACAGACGTGAAACAGCCCAGGACAGCTGATTCTTTCCAGGATGCCCCGCGGCCTTGGAGTTATGGTAGGTTCGCAACAACCGAGTGCGCAACTCCTCAGGCACAAAACATCTGCCGTTGGGTCTCCCAGAGGGAGCACCAGATTGAGCCGCCAAAATCTGCTCACCCAGGGGAGAGGTCAGGCTGGTGCGAATGGCGGCCAGGATCTGATTCGGAGGTATGACCGAAGTCGGAGTCGACTCCTCCCAGGACAGCTCGGAGTACTGCCGTGATAAGGCATCCGCTCTGATGTTCTTGGAACCGGGTAGGTAGGAGACCACGTAATTAAAACGTGACAAGAACAGAGCCCATCTGGCCTGACGTGGTGTCAATCTCTTGGCCTCAGAGAGGTAGGTCAGATTCTTGTGGTCCGTCAGGATGAGAACCGGAAACCACCGAGCCCTCGAGCAAGTGCCTCCATTCTTTAAGGGCCTGCACGATGGCCAATAACTCCCTGTCACCAATCTGATAGTTGCACTCCGCGGAAGACAGTTTCCGGGAGTAAAACCCACAAGGAAGCAGAGGACCCTCTGGTGTTCTACGCTGAGACAGAAGGGCGCCTACTCCCGTCTCAGACGCGTCCACCTCGAGGACAAAAGGCAACCCAGGGTTGGGATCCGACAGAATCGGAGCCGACACAAAGGCGGACTTTAGAGCCTCAAAAGCTCGGATGGCCTCGAGCGGCCAGACCTGGGGATTACTGCCCTTCCTGGTCAGATCCGTGAGAGGCTTGGCTAGCATGGAAAAGTCCCTGATGAACTTCCGATAATAATTGGCGAAGCCCAAAAAGCGCTGCAGGGCACGAAGACCACTGGGCTGGGGCCACTTTAAGACAGCCGAAACCTTCTCAGGATCCATGGAGAACCCCTCAGCGGAAATTATGTAACCTAAGAAGGTTACCTGGGATTGGTGAAATTCGCATTTCTCAAGCTTACCGAACAGCTTGTTCTCTCGTAACCGTTGCAAGACTCGTCTGACATCCAGAATGTGGGCCTCCATGGATTCAGAATAAACCAAGATGTCATCCAAATAGACCACCACACACTGCTGCAACAGGTCACGGAAAACATCGTTGATGAATTCCTGGAAGACTGCGGGCGCATTGCACAACCCAAAGGGCATAACCAAGGATTCATAATGACCGGTCCTGGTGTTAAACGCGGTCTTCCACTCATCGCCCGCCTTGATCCTTACCAGGTTATATGCCGCCCTCAGGTCGAGTTTGGTAAAGACCGTGGCCCCTTTGAGGCGATCGAACAGCTCGGAAATCAAGGGTATCGGGTAAGCGTTCTTGATCGTGATGCGATTGAGACCCCTGTAATCGATGCAAGGCCTCAACTCACCGCCGTTCTTTTTCACAAAGAAAAATCCAGCCCCTGCCGGGGACGAGGATTTGCGAATGTGTCCGCGTGAAAGTGCCTCCCTCACGTACTCCTCCATGGCCTCATTCTCCGCTACCGACAGTGCATAGACTTTGCCACGAGGAGGAACGGCACCAGGTTGTAACTCTATGGCACAATCGTATGGGCGGTGCGGAGGTAGGGCAACCGCACGCACCTTATCGAATACATCCCGGTACTCCTCGTATTCAGGAGGCAACAGAGAGTCCGAGGAAGTACACAGCAACTTGACAGGCCCATGGATGCAACTAGCCCCACACTGCGGTGACCACGAGAGGATCTCGGCCGATCTCCAATCAAAAGTCGGATTATGCTTCTGGAGCCAGGGGTACCCCAAGACCACCGAGTAGTGTGGAGACGAAATAACCTGGAGACAGACCGACTCTCTGTGAACGGCACCAATGGCCATCCCCACTGGAAGGGTCTCCTGAGTCACATGTGGCGGCAGAAGGGGTCTGCCGTCTATCGCCTCAAGAGCCAGTGGGGAACCTCGAGGCTGCAGAGGAATGGAATTGGCGGCAGCGAACACACTATCAATGAACAAACCACCAGCACCAGAGTCCACCAACGCCTGGGTCGTCACCGAGCCCCCGACCCAGGAGAGGACAACAGTAATCAGTGGTTTATCAACACGGGAAACCGGGGACGAGGAGACTCCACCCAAGATCTGCCCCCGACAGGATCTCAGGTGCGAGCGTTTCCCGGACGGTTCGGGCATGCCAACCGAAAATGCCCACCGAGACCACAGTACATGCATCGGCCCTCGCGTCTCCGGAGTGCCCTCTCCCCCTCGGACAGGCGAGCAAACCCCAGCTGCATGGGTTCACCCCCAGACAAATCATCCCCAGGAGGCGTGGGAGGAGAGGGAGGCACGGGTGGGACAGCAAACGTAGGCGCCAATCTGTTAGGAGACCTCCGCAGGCTCTCCTTAAAGGAAGGTCTCTCCCTGAGTCTGGTGTCAATCAAAATCAGGAAAGAAATAAGAGACTCGAGCTCCACTGGTAGGTCCTTAGCTGCAACCTCATCCTTCAAGGCATCCGAGAAACCATGAGAGAAAGCAGCGACCAGAGCCTCATTATTCCAGCCCACCTCTGCTGCCAGGGTACGAAACTCAATGGCGTATTCAGCTACGGATCGTGAACCCTGTCTGATGGACATAAGGAGCTTCGCAGCAGAGGCGGCACGAGCCGGCACATCGAATACCTTCCGAAGAGAAGCAACAAAACCGGAAAACTCGGCAACCACCGGATTGTTGTTCTCCCATAAAGGGCTGGCCCAGGCCAAGGCCTTGTCCGAGAGCAGCTCAAGAAGCCCACCTTTGATCTCTCAGCATGTGGCAGCAACTCGAAATAAATGCCCACCTGGTTAAGGAAACCTCGGCACTGAGTTGGCTCTCCCCCAAAGCGCTGTGGAAGGGGGGCAGAACCGGTCATACCCCGAAACACCGCAGGCGCAGCAACAGGTGTCGGGGTAGACTCTGGCGCAACAACCGGAGCGGCAGTAGGAGCGGGCCCAGGAGCGACAACCGACCCATCGGCAACGGAAGCTAAATGAGCCGTGCGTTCAAGCAGGGTTTGCAACGCCACAGCGAACCGACCCAACAGGTGATCCTGCTGATCAAGTCTGGCAACCAGCGTAGGTAGCGAGGATGGCCCTGTACCGTCAGAATTCATGGCTTGGTCCTAATGTCATGGAACCATGAATCAGACGTACAACAAGAGATAAGTGGAAATAAGAAGGCTTTATTGAAAACCAAGCTGTAAGGCAAAAGTCCAAACGGATGGCTAAACCGAAGCAGGGTCTTGCGAAGCCAGAGGTCAGGAACCAGAAGGGTAGTCAGACGAAGCCAGGATCAGGAACCAGAAGGGTAGTCAGACGAAGCCAGGATCAGGAACCAGAAGCAGCAGCAGTCTTAGAAGCATGTGAACACAGGAGGACCAAGCAAGGAACTGAAGCCACAGACCTCCTATATATATGAGCTAGGCATCCAGCTCCTCCCAGTGGGAAGGAGAAGCCGCAGGGTGGGAGGCTACAAGAAACCCAGAAACCAAGATGGCCGCCAGCACATGTCAAACGAAGGAGAACAGCAAGAAGGTAAGACCATGACACTAATATCCCGTTAATACCAAAAAACATAAAAAAATATGAAAATTCATAAACATCTTTTTGTCTTGACTAATACACTTTTGGATCCCTCCTCTGGCGCCCTGCTGGATACTCTCGAACTTCCTTAGGGAAAAATAGAGATTAATCCCCCTTTCCTTTTTCTTTTCTCCTTTGCCGCTACTGTTTGCCATAGCGATAGAACATCTTGCCCTAAGAATCAGGCAGGACCAGGTCTTTAGAGGTGTGCGCATGGGAGATAGAACAGATAAAGTTGGATTATATGCGGATTATCTCCTTTTTATGGATGAACCTGAAACTACGCTCCCTAGAGCGATTGACATAATAGGTTCGGAGAGTACTCTGGTTTACACATAAATTGGATGAAATCAGCAATTATGCCCCTATGGGTACATACGTGGCCCTCATAATACTGTAACTTACCGGTTGTAGACCGCTTCAAGTATCTGGGAATTGTGATCACCAGGGATCCCCAATTAGCGCATTCCTTAAATATAGCACCCTTGGAACCCCTGTTTACTGATAAATTTAGAACATGGAAGTCCCTACCATTATCAATCATGGGGAGATTAAATCTGGTCAAAATTATTCTCTTACGTAAAGGGCTATACCTCCTGGCGCATGCATGCACACCTGTATCACAGGGTTTATTTGGTCGCATTCATCATTAGTGGCTAACTTTATTTGGGGGGAGTCTAGACGGAAATTTTCCCTTAATGTTCTGCAGAGATCTAAGTTAGAGGGTGGAGCCGCCCTGCCTGATTTCTTCCTATATTACCTAGCTGGTCAGTTGAAATTCTTAACTCCCTGGATCCTAACGTCATAACTGCCAAATGCGGAATATTATCTCAGGGGCTTGCTTCCTATACATATATTGGCTCACCAGGTGTGGAGTGCTGCCAAGATGCAATCATTTAAGGATCTCCCGGATGATATACCGATATGGGATAACCCCATGTTCACTCATCTGAAAGAATTGGAAGGAGTGCACCTGTGGAAGTCCCACGGGGTTCTTACCCTGAGAGACCTATATGTTGGGGGCACTCTGTGTTCCTTTTTGCAGATGCAGGAGAAATTCGAGTTACCTCGCAATTTTTTCTTTTAGATATCTGCAGCTGAGACACTCGTTAACAGCTCAATTTTGGGTAGGAGATTGGAAAATTTCAAAATACCCTTTAATAGGTGTTCTAAGATCACAGTGCCCGAGGGGTATCATTTCTGTGCTATATACGCATCTGCTCAATAACAGAATGCTGATGAACCCTCTTGCTGTCGAGGGAAAGTGGAGACAATCAATACCTTCTCTGATGGCTGATGACTGGAATGAAGCCCTGATGGCTCTGGTAAAGATCTCTCCATCAATTAATAACAGGCTGATTCGGCTGTTTATTTTGCACAGAAGTTACCTCACGCCCACTAGACTACACAAAATGGGCAGACTATCACACAATAGATGCCATAGATGCTCGCAGGAGAATGCTGATTTTTGGCACCTCGTGGGATTGCATGTACTTAAAAGGCTTCTGGAGAGCAGTAACAGAGGTGCTGACAACTATGGCTCCCACTGCAGTACCGCTCTGCCCTAAAGTCTGTGTTCTGGGTGTATTAGATGAGGAGATCTGGGGGCATCACCACAGGGTATTCTTAAGTGAGACTCTATTCTTTGCTAGAAAAGCCATTGCTCTGAGGTGGGTGGCTGATAGAGCACCCACACTAGGTCAATGGAAATCACTGGTAAATCACTCTATGAGTATTGAAACAATTGCATTTATTCACAGAAAATGCCCACAAAAGTTTAACAAAGTGTGCAGAGAGATGTGTTCATCTTCTTTAACATTACACAATGCATGCATGTATTCTGTGGCTGATACTGTCCATACGCCTGCTGTATGATTATGTGCGGATTCTGGGCTCTAGATTGATGCCTCATTATTTCTGATGTTCTTATCACTGACCAAAAATGGATTCCTCTTCAGACCCGATGCAAGATTCTAGAGATATATCATGATGTCATGGTATCCCCTGCGTGGGATTTACCCCTGCTTTGTCCTGATGTAACTTGCCTTACTTGCTAGACTTTAATAAAACGAGTAAAAAAAAAAAAGTCATATGTACCTCAAAAAAGAAGCAATGATAATGGCAGCTCATTCTACAAAAAATAAGCTCCCACACCGCTCCATCGAGAGAAAAATAAAAGATGTATGGTTGTCAGAAAATGGCTGTACTGGTACCTCAGAGGCTGTTTAACAGCAACATGGCACCCGTAGACCATTCTATCAAAATCTCCACTGCAAAAGCCAAATGGTGATCTTACCCTTTTGAACCCTGCAGTGTACCAAAACAGCAGTTTATGTCCACATTTATGACCTTTCCCAGGGGCGTAGCTAGAAATGACTGGGCCTGATAGCAAAAAAAAAAAATTATAGCCCCCCCCCCCCCTTTAACCACCTCCGGACCGCCTAACGCAGATGTGCGGTCCGGAGGTGGCGGCCCTGCGCAGAGTCACACATATATGCGTCATCTCGCGAGGGCCGGGATTTCCTGTGAACGCGCGCACACAGGCGCGCGCGCTCACAGGAACGGAAGGTAAACGAGTGGATCTCCAGCCTGCCAGCGGCGATCGCTCGCTGGCAGGCTGGAGATCCGAATTTTTTAACCCCTAACAGGTATATTAGACGCTGTTTTCATAACAGCGTCTAATATACCTCCTACCTGGTCCTCTGGTGGTCCCTTTTGTTAGGATCGACCACCAGAGGACACAGGTAGGTCAGTAAAGTCGCACCAAACACTACACTACACTACACCCCCCCCCAGTCACTTATTAACCCTTTATGAACCCCTGATCACCCCATATAAACTCCCTGATCACCCCCCTGTCATTGATCACCCCCATGTCAGGCTCCGTTCAGACGTCCGTATGATTTTTACGGATCCACGGATACATGGATCGGATCAGCAAAACACATGCGGACGTCTGAATGGAGCCTTACAGGGGGGTGATCAATGACAGGCGGGTGATCACCCATATACACTCCCTGATCACCCCCTGTCATTGATCACCCCCCTGTAAGACTCCATTCAGACGTCCGCATGATTTTTACGGATCCATGGATACATGGATCGGATCCGCAAAACACATGCGGACGTCTGAATGGAGCCTTACAGGGGGTGATCAATGACAGGCGGGTGATCACCCATATACACTCCCTGATCACCCCCCTGTCATTGATCACCCCCCTGTAAGGCTCCATTCAGACGTCCGCATGTGTTTTGTGGATCCGATCCATGTATTCATGGATCCGTAAAAATCATGCGGATGTCTGAATGGAGCCTTACAGGGGGGGTGATCAGTGACAGGGGGGTGATCACCCTGATCACCCCCTGTCATTGATAACCCCCCTGTAAGGCTCCATTCAGACGTCCGCATGTGTTTTGCGGATCCGATCCATGTATCCGTAAAAATCATACGGACATCTGAATGGAGCCTTACAGGGGGGGTGATCAGTGACAGGGGGGTGATCAGGGAGTCTATATGGGTGATCACCCCCCTGTCATTGATCACCCCCCTGTCATTGATCACCCCCCTGTAAGGCTCCATTCAGACGTCCGCATGTGTTTTGCGGATCCGATCCATGGATCCGTAAAAATTATACGGACGTCTGAATGGAGCCTTACCAGGGGGGCGATCAATGACAGGGGGGTGATCAGGGAGTCTATATGGGTGATCACCCCCCTGGTAAGGCTCCATTCAGACATTTTTTTGGGCACAAGTTAGCAGAAATTTTTTGTTTGTTTTTGTTTTTTCTTACTAAGTCTAATATTCCACTAACTTGTGTCAAAAAATAAAATCTCACATGAACTCACCATACCCCTCAATGAATCCAAATGCGTAACATTTTTAGACATTTATATTCCAGACTTCTTCTCACGCTTTAGGGCCCCTAAAAAGCCAGGGCAGTATAAATACCCCACATGTGACCCCATTTCGGAAAGAAGACACCCCAAGGTATTCGCTGAGGGGCATATTGAGTCCATGAAAGATTGAAATTTTTGTCCTAAGTTAGCGGAAAGTGAGACTTTGTGAGAAAAAAAACAAAAAAAATCTATTTCCGCTAAAAAATAATTTCTAGGAACTCGCCAGGCCCCTCATTGAATACCTTGGGGTGTCTTCTTTCCAAAGTGGGGTCACATGTGGGGTATTTATACTGCCCTGGCTTTTTAGGGGCCCGAAAGTGTGAGAAGAAGTCTGGGATCCAAATGTCTAAAAATGCCCTCCTAAAAGGAATTTGGGCCCCTTTGCGCATCTAGGCTGCAAAAAAGTGTCACACATCTGGAATCGCCGTACTCAGGAGAAGTTGGGGAATGTGTTTTGGGGTGTCATTTTACATATACCCATGCTGGGTGAGAAAAATATCTTGGTCAAATGCCAACTTTGTATAAAAAAATAGGAAAAGTTGTCTTTTGCCAAGATATTTCTCTCACCCAGCATGGTTATATGTAAAATGGCACGCCAAAATACATTCCCCAACTTCTCCTGAGAACGGCGATACCAGATGTGTGACACTTTTTTACAGCCAAGGTGGGCAAAGGGGCACATATTCCAAAGTGCACCTTTCGGATTTCACCGGTCATTTTTTACACATTTCGATTGCAAAGTTCTTCTCACACATTTGGGCCCCTAAATTGCCAGGGCAGTATAACTACCCCACAAGTGACCCCATTTTGGAAAGGAGACACCCCAAGGTATTCCGTTAGGGGCATGGCGAGTTCCTAGAATTTTTTATTTTTTGTCGCAAGTTAGTGGAATATGAGACTTTGTAAGAAAAAAATAAAAAGAAAAAATCATCATCATTTTCCGCTAACTTGTGACAAAAAATAAAAAGTTCTATGAACTCACTATGCCCATCAGCGAATACCTTAGGGTGTCTACTTTCCGAAATGGGGTCATTTGTGGGGTTTTTCTACTGTTTGGGCATTGTAGAACCTCAGGAATCATGACAGGTGCTCAGAAAGTCAGAGCTGCTTCAAAAAGCGGAAATTCACATTTTTGTACCATAGTTTGTAAACGCTATGGGCCAGATTTATCATTACTCTGACAGCTCACTCCACTTTCACATATGGCTAAAGTCAGTTTTAGCCAAGTCAGATTTATGATTGCCCCTTTAAGACTGTAATAAATGTGGTTTGACGGTAGCAGTTTATCCGTCAGTAAGCGGCTTTACAAAAGTCGCACATCTTTATGAAAAAGTCGCACGTTTTATGAAAAAGTCGCATGTTCTATTAAAAAGTCTCATAAGATAAGCATGGTCCTCACTGGAGTGAAGTTGCGACTTTTTTGCGACTTTTAAAAAAAGTCCCAATAGTAAATCTGTCTAGAGATTCATTTACATAAGAAAACACGCCCACTTTCAGAAAACTGGCAAGCATAGTGCAGAGCAGAAAAAAAGTTTGTGCGCAGTTTTAGCCTTTGGGACTTTTTTGAGACTTTTTCACTCCATTATTCTGACCTGAGCTAATGATAAATCTGGCCCTATAACTTTTACCCAAACCATTTTTTTTTGCCCAAACATTTTTTTTATCAAAGACATGTAGAACTATAAATTTAGCGAAAAATTTATATATGGATGTCGTTTTTTTTTGCAAAATTTTACAGCTGAAAGTGAAAAATGACATTTTTTTGCAAAAAAATCGTTACATTTCGATTAATAACAAAAAAAGTAAAAATGTCAGCAGCAATAAAATACCACCAAATGAAAGCTCCATTAGTGAGAAGAAAAGAAGGTAAAATTCATTTGGGTGGTAAGTTGCATGACCGAGCGATAAACGGTGAAAGTAGTGTAGTGCCGAAGTGTAAAAAGTGCTCTGGTCATGAAGGGGGTTTCAGCTAGCGGGGCTGAATTGGTTAAATAATGCAGCTGCGCCTGCCAGGCTTGAGCAGGTATATGTGCGAATATGGATTAGGGAAGATACTGAGATCTGGCTGTACCTCACTGTGAGGTACAGCCGGATCTCAGCATCTTCCCTATTCACACATATACCTGCTGAAGCCTGGCAGACGCAGCTGCATTATTTAATAGTGTGGTGTGGTAATGGTTAATGGCATTTTGGCGAAGAAACAGCCACTGTTCTGTCCCCACATGAAGGCGAATGAAGGTCTAACTGATAATGACCTTGTGACTGGCCTACCTTCGTATCCAAGCAGTGGAGCAGACCGGACCGGCAAATGCTCAGGTTAGATGGACCCAGACGTAGACATGAGGATGCAATCAAACGTGGGTTTATTTGATCCAGAGCAGTGACATATGGTGATGCAGTACAGGAATGAAGTAGATGCTGTCATGTGGATGTCTTTCCTGAGGCTAACTGCTGAGGCAACTGCTGGTCAAAAACTGATGCCTTCACAAGCCAAGGTGCGAGTCTCCAGTCACAAGGAGTGCAGCACTGAAAATGGCTACAGGAAGTGACCAGGACCAAGGCTGCTAAAACCACACCCAGCAGAGAAAAACTTTATAGACAAGAAACAAGGCGTGCAGCATACGAATTCCGGTCAGCAGATGGCAGCAGAGAAACAATACATAGAAACAACATAGTAAAAGCAGATATAATAATACAGTGCATGAATTAAATTTGAAAAGAACAGCACACTCCCCGTCTGAAATTCACTTTGGGGATTTCACTATGACGAATGTCCATAAAATATAAAACAACCTGTAAAAAGAACATGTTAAAATGCAAAACATAGATTAGACCTGTTTTCAAACTTGGAATGGAGAAGATCTGCGAACCTAGATACAGTCCTGTTCACCCAGCAGGGACGTTCTCGATGGGTAATATTAAGATGAGTTCATTAATGGGTCTTGAGAACGTTTTAAGCTCGCCTTTCCTGAAGATCTTCAAATCCACTTTCCTGACCTGGCCATCCTTGCTAGGGAAAACCTTTGAAATTAGTCCGATAGGCCAGTCAATCCTTTCGGTTTGTTGCTCTTTCATCAATACAAGGTCTCCTTCCTTCAAGTTTGGTTTGTTGTGTTGCCATTTTCTTCTTCCTTGAAGAACACTGAGGTACTCCTTTCGCCACCTGTTCCAGAAGTAATCTGCTAGGTATTGTACACGTTTCCAGTGTTTTTGATAGATGTTAGCATGAGTGAATTCTCCACTAGGAATAAGCGTACTCTCAGTTTTTTGGGTAAGTAGAATAGCCGGAGTCAGTATGGCTGGTGTCTCAGGGTCCATAGACACTGGCACAAGGGGTCTTGAATTGATAATGGCTGAAACTTCAGCGAGAAGAGTAACTAGAGTCTCATGTGTGAGTCTAGACGAGTTTACATCCATCAACATAGAATTTAAGATGTTGCGTGAGATGCCGATCATTCTCTCCCAGGAGCCCCCCATGTGGGAACTGTGAGGAGGGTTGAAAATCCAGGTGCAACCTTTTTCCGCCAACTGATCTTGAATGGACTTGGTGTCGATGTTAAGTTCTCTACAGGCTCCGATGAAGTTGCTTCCCTGGTCAGACCTCAATTGTTTTACTGGTCCTCTGATTGCGAAGAACCGTCTTAAGGCATTAATAAGGCTGGATGTGTCCATAGATTCTATCACCTCTATGTGAACTGCTCGCACACTCATGCAAGTAAATAGTACGGCCCAACGCTTACTGTTTGCGTGACCGCCGCGGGTCCTGCGTGCAGATACCATCCATGGCCCAAAGACATTTAGGCCAACATAGGTGAAAGGCGGCTCTGTACATAGTCTATCTGCAGGCAAGTCGGCCATTTGTTGGTGTAGTTGTTTTCCTCTTGCTTTACGACAGTGCACACACTGATGCAGTACTTGGGTCACACGTTTTTTCATACCTATAATCCAAAGGCCTGCAAACCGTAATTTGCCCTCAGTAATTTGCCTGCCTTGGTGTTCAGCCCTTTCGTGGTAGTGTCGGATTAGCAAGACTGTGATATGATGTTTACTGGGAATGATAAGAGGATTTTGTTCTGCAATTCCCAGGTGGGCTTGATTCAAACGACCACCAACTCTCAGCAAGCCAAAACTGTCGATAACTGGATTTAAGTTGGCGAGAGGACTTTTTAAAGGAATCTGCTGTTTGTTGTACAAACACCTCCATTCTATGTTGAAATTTTCCTGCTGGACGTGACGTATTATGAGGTACTCACTATAAGAGATGTTCTCAGCAGAGAAGGGTTTAAGGCAGGCATGCCAACCGTGACAATCTTTATCTTGGTGAGTATTATGATAACATCCTGCAATGTGCACTAACCTTGCAATAGTTCTGACAAGTCTCATCCAACTGGAAAAACGCTCAAAGCGCTGACAACCGAAGCTGGCTGTTTGCTTAGTTCCAGTGACTAATGCGCTAACTTCAGCGCGGATTTCTGGATCATTATCCGGATCCTGGATGCTGAAAGCTTCCTGTACACATTCGTATGCCTCTCCAAGCAGAAACTCTGGACCTGTAAGCCAAGTAGAGTTAATAAAGGAACCTATAGACATAGGTCTAGTGGCGTGATCTGCTGGATTAAGTTCGGATGGTACATAGTGCCATTGTTCAGGTTTGGAGGATCTCCTGATTCTCTCTATGCGGTTACTAACGTACACATAAAATCGCTTGGTCTGATTGTGGATGTAACCCAAAACGACCTTACTGTCGGTGTAATACTGAACTTCAGCTATGTAGACACCTAGTTCTTGTTGTATGAAATCCGCAATCTCCACTGCCAACACAGTCCCACAAAGTTCCAGTCTGGGAATAGTATGATCAGGCTTGGGGGCTAACTTAACCTTACCAAAGACGAATCCAACGCGATTCTGGTTGTTGGGTTCTGTCACCTTCAGATAGGCAACCGCTGCAATGGCCTCCGTGGAGGCGTCTGAGAACACATGGAGTTCGTTCTTTATGCTAGAGGAAAGTGAGGTTTTAACATAGCATCTCGGGATGTGGATCTCATCCAAGGCACACAAGGATCGCTTCCAGGCTTCCCATTTTTGCTCTTTCTCGGAGGGAAGTGGGGTATCCCAATCCTTGACTGTTTCAGAGAACTGTCTCAGTAGAGATTTACCTTGTATGGTGATGGGCGCTACAAATCCCAGCGGATCAAATAGGCTGTTTACTACTGATAGGACGCCTCGTTTTGTAAATGGCTTGTCTGCGCAACTTATCTGAAAACCAAAGGAGTCAGCCGAGAGATCCCATCTGAGGCCCAAGCTCCTCTGCACAGGTGGACTGTCCAGTCCCAAGTTAATGTCCTTGAATCCTGGTGTATGATCGCCTGATTCGAAGGCCCTCATAACGGCCAGGCTGTTTGAGGCAATTTTGTGCAGTCTAAGTTTGGCTTGGTACAACATACTTTGAGTCCTTTTGAGCAGATCGATGGCCGCTTCTTCAGTCGGTAGTGATTTGAGTCCATCGTCTACGTAGAAGTCCTTTTCTACAAAGTCTCTGGCGTCTTTACCGTACTCTGATTCTCCCTCTAATGCAGTGCGCCGAAGGCCATAAGTTGCCACGGCAGGTGAAGGGCTGTTTCCAAATATGTGTACCCTCATTCGATACTCTGCCATCTTTGCGTTGGTGTCATTATTCTTGTACCACAGAAACCTGAGGAAATTCCGGTGGTCCTCTCTGATTACGAAACAGTGGAACATCTGTTCAATGTCGGCGGTGATGGCAACGAGCTCTTTTCTGAACCTCATCAGCACTCCAACTAGGTTATTCGTCAGATTAGGACATCATTAAGAGATACACCTTGATGTTTGGCGCTTGAGTCGAAAACAACCCTAATTTGATTAGGTTTCCGTGGGTGATACACTCCAAATGAAGGCAAGTACCAGCACTCGTCGTTCTTCCCTAAGGGCGGAGCTGGTTCTGCATGGTTGTTGCGGAATATTTTGTCGATAAAGGCAACAATGTGTTCTCTCATCTCAGGCTTACTGTTCATGGTATGCTGAAGAGGGTTAAAGGTTAAATCTAGACAGAGCTTGTTCCCTATTGTTCAGGAGTCTCACCCTGGTAGCTCGGAAGGGTAATGGAGAAACCCAGTGATTGGTTTCGTCTTTAAGGAACTCCTTGTCCATTATCTTGATAAATTCTCTGTCTTCTACTGACAAAGCTACTTTATCATCGTCCTTGCTTGTGTGAAAGACTAATCTTCCCAAGTTGTCGGCAAAGAAGCGAGGAATGTCGTCAGGTGGTTGTATGAGGTCTGGAGGTTTCTCTTTTGTCATGGTCTTACCTTCTTGCCGTCCTCCTTCGTTTGACATGTGCTGGCAGCCATCTTGGTTTCTGGGTTTCTTGTAGCCTCCCACCCTGCGGCTTCTCCTTCCCACTGGGAGGAGCTGGATGCCTAGCTCATATATATAGGAGGTCTGTGGCTTCAGTTCCTTGCTTGGTCCTCCTGTGTTCACATGCTTCTAAGACTGCTGCTGCTTCTGGTTCCTGATCCTGGCCTCGTCTGACTACCCCGCTGGTTCCTGATCCTGGCTTCGTCTGACTACCCTGCTGGTTCCTGATCCAGGCTTCGTCTGACTACCCTTCTGGTTCCTGACCTCTGGCTACGCAAGACCCTGCTTCGGTTTAGCCATCCGTTTGGACTTTTGCTTACAGCTTGATTTCAATAAAGCCTTCTTATTTCCACTTATCTCTTGTTGTACGTCTGGTTCATGGTTCCATGACATCTTTCACCTCGTAGTGATGAGGGCAAGGCTTAATGCAAGTTGTGCGTCCATCTCCACGCACGTACGTTTTGAAAGAGTGGATTCTTGGTTGATCCAAGCATACATTTCCTATGACTACCCATCCCAAGTCCAGTCTCTGGGCATATGGTGCATAGTCGGGACCATTACACTGTTGACGCACATTGTGTACCCTTAGATTGTCTCTGCCAAGCAGGAGTAGAATCTCGGTGTTGTTGTCCATAGGTGGGATAACGTTGGCTAGGTGCCTTAGGTGTGGTTGGTGAAATGCAGCTTCCGGGGTAGGAATTTCATCCCTATGGTTGGGTATTTGATCGCATTCGATCAGCGTCGGTAGAGGTATTTCTGTATTCCCACTGACGGAACAAGCGATGAATCCTTGTGCCCTCCTGCCGCTAGTCTCTATGCGACCCGAGCAGGTGTTTAAGATGTAGGGTTCTGACGGTCCCTTTATTCCAAAGGCTTCAAAGAATTTAGGTCCTGCTAGGGAGCGGTTACTTTGGTTGTTAATGATGGCATACATTTTTACTGCCTTTTCTGGTAGCCACTCCGGGTAGACCTTGATTAGGCATATGCGGGCACAACATTTCTCACTCTGGCCCTCCCCACATACGTCCAAGCATGAGCAGGAAACAGCAGTGGCTGTGTTAGCGTTATTTTGGGGCTCCCCGCCATGACTTGGAGCGGGGCTGGTGGTGACAGCAGCCGGTGAATCCCTTGTGAGTCGAGTTGGGTGCATAGCTGAGGCGTGTCTTTCACTATGACACTCCTCACACTTGATAATGGATTTACAGTCCTTAGCCATGTGCTCCAATGAAGCGCAGCACCTGAAACATACCCCAAGCTCGGTGAGGACTTTCTTGCGCTCCTGTATGGTTTTGGATCTAAATCCTCTGCATTTGTTCAGTGAGTGTGGTTTTTTATGAATGGGACATTCACGATTGAAGGCCTTGTCTCCTGATGAGGTAGTGTACTGTTTACCAGTGGGTACTGCAGATGATGGTATGTTAGTCTTTCTAACATTCACGCTGCTCTTAAAGTCTCTGTGTTTATGCACAATACTTTCATACCTTGATGATGGCGTCACTGAAGCTGTAGTATTAAACTCCAGGAAGTCGAGGCTGGGGTCATTCCTCATCTGGGACTGTTCATCGATGAACCTACAGAAATGAATAAATGGGGGAAAGGTGACATCCTTGAGACTGATGCCGCCCACTTCTCTTGCAGGCTGTATGGTAGCTTCACGACAATTGGGTTCACCCCATGGGCAGTATCCAGGTAGCACAGCCCGGACAGACGAGGATCTCTTTTGGCGAGCTCCAGTTCCATGAGCAAATCACTTAAATCCTGAAGCTTGTGGACATCCTTGAGACTGATCTTGGGAACGTTCTGCAGTCTCCTGAATAGTGCCTTCTCTATTGCTTCTGCACTGCCAAAGGTGCGTTCGAGTCTCTGCCAGGCTGCAGCGAGACCTGCTTCTGCTTGTCCCACATAGACAGTTCTAAGGCTCTTGATGCGATTTGTGGAGCCTGGGCCCAGCCAGTTGATCAAGAGGTCGCGCTCCTGCTCTGCGGTTAGGTTGAGGTTGGCGATGGCGGCTTTGAAGGTTGCCTTCCAGGCTCTGTAGCTCTCCGCACGGTCATCAAATTTTGAGAGACTGGTGTTAATTAGCTCTCTGCTCACCATAAACCTGGCAAACTCAGACATATCTGATCTCTCACTGCTTGTTGCCATGACAACTTGTGATGCCCCTGGGGCGTATAGGCTGCGTGGCGTGAAAGGGTGAGATGCTTCCGGGTAGAATGATGTTGTTGCAGGGTTGAGCTGTGGTCTAGCCTCTGTAAATTCTGATGACTGCTGCTTGAGCTGTGGAGTTAGGCCAGGAAACACCTGGTAGTCATCTTGCTGTAATAGCTGTCCTTGAGAGGGCGCATCTGGGCGACTGTTAGTGGATTGCTCGGGTGCTGTGGGTGTCATTGGCACTGTGGGTAGAGCTGGCTTGGAGGTTTCAGTGTTATTGGCTTGGACAGTACTGCACACTGGGGGTGGTGCAGATAACTGTTTCAGTACATAGTCGCTGGTGCGATCAACTGGATCGTCTATCTCCTCTGGTGGTAAGCAGACTGAATCAAAGCCTTGGCTCAATGCTTGCTCAAGTAGTCTTACCTTTGCTAATGCAATTTCCTCTTCCCTCTCTGATTCAAGGATCTTTATTCGAGCCTCTGCTTCTGCCCTCTTGGCTTCTGCCTCCGCTTCTGCCCTCTTGGCTTCTGCCTCCGCTTCTGCCCTCTTGGCTTCTGCCTCCGCTTCTGCCCTCTTGGCTTCTGCCCTCTTGGCTTCTGCCTTCGCTTCTGCCCTCTTGGCCGCTGCCGTCTGTGCTTCTGTTCTCGCAAGGACTTCTTTTTCGGTGAAGGAACGCCTCACTTTGGATAGCTCTGCATTTATGCGGGCCTCTAATAATCTGACGCTCAGGGCGGAGCTTCTAGAGCTTGATGATCTGTAGAAATCCGCAAGGAATGTTTGGATGAATGCGATCTGTGTGATCTAGTTTCTTGCAAATGAGAGATGCGGAGTTCCACTTTATCTTTAGCATCCAGCACCATGGCGTCTCTTTGTCTGTCTATTGATTCTGCCTTGCACAATTCTGACGGGGCTTCTTCAATATTAGAGTCTTTTAGAAAGGTTATATACCTTGTGGACAGTCTCTTGTATCTTTCATGGGCTGCGTTCAGCCGCCCGACGGCAACTTGTAAACTGGTGGCATCACCTGATGAGGACTTAAGTCCTGATATGAGGGAGGAAACTCGTTCCCATAGCTCTTCCAGGTTGTCACATAGCTCATCTTTCCTGGTGTGATAATTTTCCGTGATCTTTATAGTTGGTTTGAGAGAGCGCCTTGGTCGTGTGACTTGGTCTGCTGGAAGTGTGGGTTCTACCTCCAGCTCTTCATAATGATCAGTATCAGGTTGCATTTCCTTTGTTTCATCACTGGGAATCTGTACGAGGTCCTTTTCGGCCATTTTGATTTAAGGTGCGCTGTCTCTTTAACCACCTCAGGACCGCCGTACGCAGGATTGCGTCCTGCCGGCGGTCCTGCTCTTCTGGGTGGACGCATATAAGCGTCCTCCCGCGAGAGCCGAGATTTCCTGTGAACGCGCGCAGGAAACGGAAGGTAAGCGAGTGGATCTCCAGCCTGCCAGCGGCGATCGCTCGCTGGCAGGCTGGAGATCCGAATTTTTTAACCCCTAACAGGTATATTAGACGCTGTTTTCATAACAGCGTCTAATATACCTCCTACCTGGTCCTCTGGTGGTCCCTTTTGTTAGGATCGACCACCAGAGGACTCAGGTAGGTAAGTACAGTAGCACCAAACACCACACTACACTACACCCCCCCCCCCCCCGTCACTTATTAACCTCTTATAAACCCCTGATCACCCATGATCACCCCATATAAACTCCCTGATCACCCCCCTGTCATTGATCACCCCCTGTCAGGCTCCGTTCAGACGTCCGTATGATTTTTACGGATCCACGGATACATGGATCGGATCCGCAAAAAGCATACGGACGTCTGAATGGAGCCTTACAGGGGGGTGATCAATGACAGGCGGGTGATCACCCATATACACTCCCTGATCACCCCCTGTCATTGATCACCCCCGTGTCATTGATCACTCCCCTGTAAGGCTCCATTCAGACGTCCGCATGATTTTTACGGATCCATGGATCGGATCTGCAAAACACATGCGGACGTCTGAATGGAGCCTTACAGGGGGTGATCAATGACAGGCGGGTGATCACCCATATACACTCCCTGATCACCCCCCTGTCATTGATAACCCCCCTGTAAGGCTCCATTCAGACGTCCGCATGCGTTTTGTGGATCCGATCCATGTATCCGTGGATCCGTAAAAAATCATGCGGATGTCTGAATGGAGCCTTACAGGGGGGGTGATCAGTGACAGGGGGGTGATCACCCTGATTACCCTGATCACCCCCTGTCATTGATAACCCCCCTGTAAGGCTCCATTCAGACGTCCGCATGCGTTCTGTGGATCCGATCCATGTATCCATGGATCCGTAACAAATCATGCGGATGTCTGAATGGAGCCTTACAGGGGGGGTGATCAGTGACAGGGGGGTGATCACCCTGATTACCCTGATCACCCCCTGTCATTGATAACACCCTGTAAGGCTCCATTCAGACGTCCGCATGCGTTTTGTGGATCCGATCCATGAATCCATGGATCCGTAAAAAATCATGCGGATGTCTGAATGGAGCCTTACAGGGGGGTGATCACCCTGATTACCCTGATCACCCCCTGTCATTGATAACCCCCCTGTAAGGCTCCATTCAGACGTCCGCATGCGTTTTGTGGATCCGATCCATGTATCCATGGATCCGTAAAAAATCATGCGGATGTCTGAATGGAGCCTTAAAGGGGGGGTGATCAGTGACAGGGGGGTGATCACCCTGATTACCCTGATCACCCCCTGTCATTGATAACACCCTGTAAGGCTCCATTCAGACGTCCGCATGCGTTTTGTGGATCCGATCCATGAATCCATGGATCCGTAAAAAATCATGCGGATGTCTGAATGGAGCCTTACAGGGGGGTGATCACCCTGATCACCCCCTGTCATTGATAACCCCCCTGTAAGGCTCCATTCAGACGTCCGCATGCGTTTTGAGGATCCGATCCATGTATCCATGGATCCGTAAAAAATCATGCGGATGTCTGAATGGAGCCTTACAGGGGGGGTGATCAGTGACAGGGGGGTGATCACCCTGATTACCCTGATCACCCCCTGTCATTGATAACCCCCCTGTAAGGCTCCATTCAGACGTCCGCATGCGTTCTGTGGATCCGATCCATGTATCCATGGATCCGTAAAAAATCATGCGGATGTCTGAATGGAGCCTTACAGGGGGGGTGATCAATGACAGGGGGGTGATCAGGGAGTCTATATGGGTGATCACCCCCCTGTCATTGATCACCCCCCCCCCCCCCCCTGGTAAGGCTCCATTTAGACATTTTTTTTGGCACAAGTTAGCGGAAATTTTTTGTTTGTTTTTTCTTACTAAGTCTCATATTCTACTAACTTGTGTCAAAAAATAAAATCTCACATGGACGCACCATACCCCTCACGGAATCCAAATGCGTAAACATTTTTAGACATTTATATTCCAGACTTCTTCTCACGCTTTAGGGCCCCTAAAAAGCCAGAGCAGTATAAATACCCCACATGTGACCCCATTTCGGAAAGAAGACACCCCAAGGTATTCCGTGAGGGGCATATTGAGTCCATGAAAGATTGAAATTTTTGTCCTAAGTTAGCGGAAAGTGAGACTTTGTGAGAAAAAAAACAAAAAAAAAATCAATATCCGCTAACTTATGCAAAAAAAATAAAAATTCTAGGAACTCGCCATGCCCCTCATTGAATACCTTGGGGTGTCTTCTTTCCAAAGTGGGGTCACATGTGGGGTATTTATACTGCCCTGGCTTTTTAGGGGCCCGAAAGTGTGAGAAGAAGTCTGGGATCCAAATGTCTAAAAATGCCCTCCTAAAAGGAATTTGGGCCCCTTTGCGCATCTAGGCTGCAAAAAAGTGTCACACACGTGGTATCGCCGTACTCAGGAGAAGTTGGGGAATGTGTTTTGGGGTGTCATTTTACATATACCCATGCTGGGTGAGAAAAATATCTTGGTCAAATGCCAACTTTGTATAAAAAAAAAAATGGGAAAAGTTGTCTTTTGCCAAGATATTTCTCTCACCCAGCATGGGTATATGTAAAATGACACCCCAAAACACATTCCCCAACTTCTCCTGAGTACGGCGATACCAGATGTGTGACACTTTTTTGCTGCCAAGGTGGGCAAAGGGGCGCATATTCCAAAGTGCACCTTTCGGATTTCACCGGTCATTTCTTACACATTTTGATTGCAAAGTTCTTCTCACACATTTGGGCCCCTAAATTGCCAGGGCAGTATAACTACCCCACAAGTGACCCCATTTTGGAAAGAAGACACCCCAAGGTATTCCGTGAGGGGCATGGCGAGTTCCTAGAATTTTTTATTTTTTGTCGCAAGTTAGTGGAATATGAGACTTTGTAAGGAAAAAAGAAAAAAAAAGAAAAATCATCATTTTCCGCTAAATTGTGACAAAAAATAAAAAATTCTAGGAACTCGCCGTGCCCCCCACGGAATACCTTGGGGTGTCTTCTTTCCAAAATGGGGTCACTTGTGGCGTAGTTATACTGCCCTGGCAATTTAGGGGCCCAAATGTGTAAGAAGTACCTTGAAATCAAAATGTGTAAAAAATGGCCTGCGAAATCCGAAAGGTGCCCCTTTGCCCACCTTGGCTGCAAAAAAGTGTCACACATCTGGTATCGCCGTACTCAGGAGAAGTTGGGCAATGTGTTTTGGGGGGTCATTTTACATATACCCATGCTGGGTGAGAGAAATATCTTGGCAAAAGACAACTTTTCCCATTTTTTTATACAAAGTTGGCATTTGACCAAGATATTTTTCTCACCCAGCATGGGTATATGTAAAATGACAAACAAAAAAATCACAGAAAAAACTAAGATAAAAACATCCTGCACGATATGATACAAATTTGCAGATGTCCCTGGCCATATTATTGAAGAAAACCACAGAAACAAGATAATAATGCACTTATTAAAGCAGATGCAAGCACTATATATGGACTAAGTCCTCACCCTGATATGATAATGTCTGAGACACTTAGTCGATATATTTTGATCAAAACACATCTAAGCCCGCCACCAAGCGTCAAGGTGGTCTCAGGTCAGGCGGTTACTAGGAGCAGCACACCATATGTGCGGGGTCTGCGCTCCTGAACATAGAAGCCCAACGGCTTAGGTAGGTTTAGCGTAGGACCCGCCTGACCTGAGACCACCTTGACGCTTGGTGGCGGGCTTAGATGTGTTTTGATCAAAATATATCGACTAAGTGTCTCAGACATTATCATATCAGGGTGAGGACTTAGTCCATATATAGTGCTTGCATCTGCTTTAATAAGTGCATTATTATCTTGTTTCTGTGGTTTTCTTCATATGTAAAATGACACCCCAAAACACATTCCCCAACTTCTCCCTGAGTACGGCGATACCACATGTGTGACACTTTTTTGCAGCCTAGATGCGCAAAGGGGCCCAAATTCCTTTTAGGAGGGCATTTTTAGACATTTGAATCCCAGACTTCTTCTCACACTTTCGGGCCCCTAAAAAGCCAGGGCAGTATAAATACCCCACATGTGACCCCACTTTGGAAAGAAGACACCCCAAGGTATTCAATGAGGGGCATGGCGAGTTCCTAGAATTATTTTTTTTTTTGCATAAGTTAGCGGATATTGATTTTTTTTGTTTTTTTTCTCACAAAGTCTCACTTTCCGCTAACTTAGGACAAAAATTTCAATCTTTCATGGACTCAATATGCCCCTCACGGAATACCTTGGGGTGTCTTCTTTCCGAAATGGGGTCACATGTGGGGTATTTATACTGCCCTGGCTTTTTAGGGGCCCTAAAGCGTGAGAAGAAGTCTGGAATATAAATGTCTAAAAATGTTTACGCATTTGGATTCCGTGAGGGGTATGGTGCGTCCATGTGAGATTTTATTTTTTGACACAAGTTAGTGGAATATGAGACTTTGTAAGAAAAAACAAAAACAAAAACAAACAAAAAATGTCCGCTAACTTGTGCCAAAAAAAATGGCTGAATGGAGCCTTACCAGGAGGGGGGTGATCAATGACAGGGGGGTGATCACCCATATAGACTCCCTGATCACCCCCCTGTCATTGATCACCCCCCCTGTAAGGCTCCATTCAGACATCCGCATGATTTTTTACGGATACATGGATCGGATCCACAGAACGCATGCGGACGTCTGAATGGAGCCTTACAGGGGTTTTATCAATGACAGGGGGTGATCAGGGTAATCAGGGTGATCACCCCCCTGTCACTGATCACCCCCCCTGTAAGGCTCCATTCAGACATCCGCATGATTTTTTACGGATCCATGGATACATGGATCGGATCCACAAAACGCATGCGGACGTCTGAATGGAGCCTTACAGGGGGGTTATCAATGACAGGGGGTGATCAGGTTGATCACCCCCCTGTCATTGATCACCCCCCCTGTAAGGCTCCATTCAGACATCCACCTGATTTTTTACGGATCCATGGATCGGATCCACAGAACGCATGCGGACGTCTGAATGGAGCCTTACAGGGGGGTTATCAATGACAGGGGGTGATCAGGGTAATCACCCCCCTGTCATTGATCACCCCCCCTGTAAGGCTCCATTCAGACATCCGCATGATTTTTTACGGATCCATGGATACATGGATCGGATCCACAAAACGCATGCGGACGTCTGAATAGAGCCTTACAGGGGGGTTATCAATGACAGGGGGTGATCAGGGTGATCACCCCCCTGTCACTGATCACCCCCCCTGTAAGGCTCCATTCAGACATCCGCATGATTTTTTACGGATCCATGGATCGGATCCACAGAACGCATGCGGACGTCTGAATGGAGCCTTACAGGGGGGTTATCAATGACAGGGGGGTGATCAGGGTGATCACCCCCCTGTCACTGATCACCCCCCCTGAAAGGCTCCATTCAGACGTCCGCATGATTTTTACGGATCCATGGATACATGGATCGGATCCGTAAAAATCATGCGGACGTCTGAATGGAGCCTGACAGGGGGGTGATCAATGACAGGGGGGTGATCAATGACAGGGGGGTGATCACCCGCCTGTCATTGATCACCCCCCTGTAAGGCTCCATTCAGACGTCCGCATGATTTTTACGGATCCATGGATACATGGATCGGATCCGTAAAAATCATGCGGACGTCTGAATGGAGCCTGACAGGGGGGTGATCAATGACAGGGGGGTGATCAATGACAGGGGGTGATCAGGGAGTGTATATGGGTGATCACCCGCCTGTCATTGATCACCCCCCTGTAAGGCTCCATTCAGACGTCCGCATGATTTTTACGGATCCATGGATACATGGATCGGATCCACAGAACGCATGCGGACGTCTGAATGGAGCCTTACAGGGGGGTTATCAATGACAGGGAGTGATCAGGGTAATCAGGGTGATCACCCCCCTGTCACTGATCACCCCCCCTGTAAGGCTCCATTCAGACGTCCGCATGATTTTTACGGATCCATGGATACATGGATCGGATCCACAGAACGCATGCGGACGTCTGAATGGAGCCTTACAGGGGGGTTATCAATGACAGGGGGTGATCAGGGTAATCAGGGTGATCACCCCCCTGTCACTGATCACCCCCCCTGTAAGGCTCCATTCAGACGTCCGCATGATTTTTACGGATCCATGGATACATGGATCGGATCCGTAAAAATCATGCGGACGTCTGAATGGAGCCTGACAGGGGGGTGATCAATGACAGGGGGGTGATCAATGACAGGGGGTGATCACCCGCCTGTCATTGATCACCCCCCTGTAAGGCTCCATTCAGACGTCCGCATGATTTTTACGGATCCATGGATACATGGATCGGATCCGTAAAAATCATGCGGACGTCTGAATGGAGCCTTACAGGGGGGTGATGTCACGGAATGTGTACAGGTAACAAGGCAAAGCAACATGTATAAACGACTCGCTGGATCCAAAAACTAAGGAACCAAGGGAGACCCCTGCAGAAGACCTGGCACTTTCCCTGGCTGCTCAGCCTATGCAAAGATCCTAATGGTGGAGGTTTGCATATCCACGAACCTTGACTATAAAGCCCTGAGCACCCTACTATAGTGAGGGGACACGACCACCGGCTCCCTACACAAGACACGGAGGGAGTCAGGGTCATCTGGGATCCAGCAAACAGATATTAACATATAAAAGTACACTTAGCTTTGAAGCAAACAGGAGGACAGATCAGCGTGCACACACACTCCAGGAAGAAATATAAGCCGCCCAGAAAAGCATTCTGGGGAGGCATTTAAAGGGAAGCAATTAAGACATGACAGCTGAGAGAGGCTGACGAGAGGAGGAGCTGAATACCACAACACAGAAATTCAAGGAGGAGGTTCTGAAAGGCCTCTGTCAGAGCTTCTCAGCTGTCTGGTTGTGACAGGTGATCAATGACAGGGGGGTGATCAATGACAGGGGGTGATCAGGGAGTGTATATGGGTGATCACCCGCCTGTCATTGATCACCCCCCTGTAAGGCTCCATTCAGACGTCCGCATGATTTTTACGGATCCATGGATACATGGATCGGATCCGTAAAAATCATGCGGACGTCTGAATGGAGCCTGACAGGGGGGTGATCAATGACAGGGGGGTGATCAATGACAGGGGGGTGATCAATGACAGGGGGTGATCAGGGAGTGTATATGGGTGATCACCCGCCTGTCATTGATCACCCCCCTGTAAGGCTCCATTCAGACGTCCGCATGATTTTTACGGATCCATGGATACATGGATCGGATCCGTAAAAATCATGCGGACGTCTAAATGGAGCCTGACAGGGGGGTGATCAATGACAGGGCGGTGATCAATGACAGGGGGGTGATCAGGGAGTTTATATGGGGTGATCAAGGGTTTATAAGGGGTTAATAAGTGACGGGGGGGGTGTAGTGTAGTGTAGTGTGGTGTTTGGTGGGACTGTACTGACCTACCTGAGTCCTCTGGTGGTCGATCCTAACAAAAGGGACCACCAGAGGACCAGGTAGGAGGTATATTAGACGCTGTTATGAAAACAGCGTCTAATATACCTGTTAGGGGTTAAAAAATTCGGATCTCCAGCCTGCCAGCGAGCGATCGCCGCTGGCAGGCTGGAGATCCACTCGCTTACCTTCTGTTCCTGTGCGCGCGCGTTCACAGGAAATCTCGCGTCTCGCGAGAAGACGCGTATATGCGTCCAGGAGGAATAAAGCAACCACCTCCCGGGCGCATATACGCGTACAGCGGTCGGGAGGTGGTTAAGAAAATGAACTTTCGAATTGGGGGCTGAAAATTGCCGTGCGGCTCAGATGAGGCACCCCGATAAGGTTCCTAAAGTGTTTTGAGTGAATTGCGGGGTTTTGGTTTGAGGGAGGCCCCGCGTGCGTGAACAGTTCCTATATCATGCGATCAAGGGTTAACATAGGATGTAGACAGTGTCTTGGCGAGTAGTGGAGGACTTCCAGGCGAGAATATATCTACTGCAGACACGCCGTGCTTCCCCTTGGGCTTGTGGGACGTGCACTGTTGCCGGGCAGATTTGCTGCGAGTGGGCCTGTTGCAGGGGAGGTTCCTGAGTGTGGCACTGGGCTCTGAGGGAACCTGTAGCCGGGCATTGGACTTGAAACTGGTATTTACTGGGGTATAAGGCTTTAAGGCAGTTTTTGACTGTTCTGTCCCCACATGAAGGCGAATGAAGGTGTAACTGATAATGACCTTGTGACTGTCCTACCTTCGTATCCAAGCAGTGGAGCAGACCGGACCGGCAGATGCTCAGGTTAGATGGACCCAGACGTAGACATGAGGATGCAATCAAACGTGGGTTTATTTGATCCAGAGCAGTGACATACGGTGATGCAATACAGGAATGAAGTAGTAGAGTAGATGCTGTCATGTGGATGTCTTTCCTGAGGCTAACTGCTGAGGCAGCTGCTGGTCAAAAACTGATGCCTTCACAAGCCAAGGTGTGAGTCTCCAGTCACAAGGAGTGCAGCACTGAAAATGGCTACAGGAAGTGACCAGGACCAAGGCTGCTAAAACCACGCCCAGCAGAGAAAAACTTTATAGACAAGAAACAAGGCGTGCAGCATACGAATTCCGGCCAGCAGATGGCAGCAGAGAAACAATACATAGAAACAACATAGTAAAAGGAGATATAATAATACAGTGCATGAATTAAATTTGAAAAGAACAGCACAGCCTCCTAGGCTACCGCCGGATCCGCTGATTTTGATGTGACTGAAAGCATTTGTGAGACGGATCCAGATGCGGATCCGTCTCACAAATGCATTGCAAGAACGGATCCGTCTTGTATTTATTTTCACATTTTTACCGGTCTGCGCATGCGCAGGCCGGAAGGACAGATCCGACACTAATACATTCTTATAGGGAAAAATGCCGGATCCGTCCTTGTGGGCCCTTGGGCGATAAAGTCTCAGTGGGCCCCCTTACATAGTGATAACTCTCTGAGTATAGATAATGTAGTAAATATCACCTGCAGCCCTATGTAACAATACAGACAACACAGTACTGGCTATCTGAGTACAGAAAATTTAGTAGTGTTACCTGCAGTCCTATGTTAAACTACAGATAACACTAGAGCTGATAATGTAGTAGTGTTACCTGCAGTCCTATGTAAAAACCACAGATAAGGCTAGAGCTGATAATGTGGTAGTGTTACCTGCAGTCCTATGTAAAACCACAGATAACACTAGTGTAGATCGTGTGGTAGTGTTACCTACGTCCTTAATGTGCCTCCCTGTGCCTCTCCCATGGGACTCCATGCTGGCGGCGCTGCCTCCTCTTCCATCTTCTTCTTGCCCCGCACAGAATGTCTGATGCAGCTGCGTCAAGACATAAAAACACTGTGGGCATGGTGATGGTGACACACAGGGAGAGACACACAGACACACACAGGGACAGGGGTAAGCACAGGGACAGACACATACATATGGACAGACACTTATACGATGGTGAGATCGTCACAGCACCTGCTGTGTATGGGGCAGGCTCATCGCCGCAATCCGCTCCATACATTGTCTCAGCACTGCATAGTGAGTGGAGCACAACACTGCCTGCATGGCCCGGCTTATCATAAGCTGGGCCATGCAGGCAGCCGCCTGAGACAGCGGTGAAAACCCAGTGACAGCTCAGGCTTCTTACAAATCACCGTTCAGCCTTTCCGTTCTCCTGCTCCATTTAGGACCAGTAGAACTGAAGGGACGGATTCGGCACATAACTGAGCCGAACCGATCCTAAGGACCCCGTAGACTATAATGGGGTCTGTTAGGTGTTCGCTCAGAAGAAGATTTTTGAAGCGGAGACAAAAGTCTTGCATGCACTACTTTTGTTTCTGTTCCAAAATCATCTTCTGAGCAGAAACCTAACAGACTTTATTATAGTCTATGGGGTCCGTAGCCTCCGTTTGGCTCCGTTATGTCCCAAATGTGTCCTTTCCATTCTCCTGCTCCTAAACTGAGCAGGAGAACGGAATGGCTGAACGGTGATGTGAAAGAAGCCTCATATTGATCCTTTCTATACGGGCCCCCTTCTTCTCTCTCTGTACAGGGAACACTGACAACTGTTGCCTCATTTGCAGCCCGATTGAAATGAATGGGTCCGCACACATTACGCAAAATTGTGGCATGGAGGCAGACCCAGAATTACGGTCGTTTGACTGGACCCTAAAGGTGTGTCATCAGCGATGCTTGGTGGTGACAGCAGCGCTGAGTGACAGTAACTACTGACAACACCTACTAAGGACACGCTCTAAAGATTTAGCATGACAAGTACTACTTCTCCATGCTAAATCTTACAGCGTGTCCTATTTATAAGTAAATGGGACATCATGGTGCTGGCTGAGACTCACTATTTGGCTAATGGAAAAAGCTCACTCACTGTGACATGGATGAGCCTCAAGGGGTTAAAATTAAACAACTGGACAAAAGAAGGAAAAAAAAAAAAAAAGGACCTTAACTAGCTTACTTGTTTGAAGACAGGCCAGCAGCAAGCAGGACAGGAAGCAACTGGTAGAAAGGCAGGAGCAGCCACACTGAGTGGTCACCCTCTGGTGATCACAGAAGAACGTGGGGCATGTCAGGAGCACGGAAGACTGCAGAAGGAGGAGGCAATGATTGGGCTATTTTCCTGGGACACAGCCCCTCCTTCTGAAAGTCTCACTCAAGGCTGAGGCTCCCGAGCTCTCTTCCCTGGCTGTGTGAGGAGGCGTAGGAGGAAATAATCTTTCCTGCCCTGTGGTGCTGGTGCCTGGCTCCGCCTCTGGGTGACATCACCACAGGTCCTACACTCACAGTCTTTAGTATCCCCTCTGGGCTCCGCCTCCACACTAAAATCCGCCCCTCTTGTAATTGATCACATGACTGTGACATCCTCGCAGGTCCTTCACACTAGTCTACAGCAGACCAGCTCACAGAGTGGCCAACCCACAGGTACGCCCCCGTTCCGGCCCCCTCTCCACCGCCTACCTCATCTTCTGCTTGTGCGGCAGTGCTTGTGGGCCCCTGCCTGCTCCAGTCCTGACCTCTCTTCTCTCTTCCTGGCAAGGCATCAGCAGAGCAGGAAGAGAAACGGGGGACAGTTATGAAGTCACTTTGTGGGCTTACTTACAGTCAGGTCCATACATATTGGGACACCAACACAATTCTAACTGCCTGGGTGAAAATGGAGGAATGTCCAGGTTCAGGTCTGAACCCGGACAACCCCTTTTAACGGAAAATGGAGATGAAGTTTCTAAATGTAATAAAAAAAATTCTGTAACACATCAAGGGTTAAAGAGGACCTTTCACTACTCTACAAACTAAAAACTAACTATACCTGTGGGCAGAGCGGCGCCCAGTATAGGCTCCGGTGTCTGCGCTCCCTCTGACTGATTTCTTGTAGGAGGCGTGTCCCTTGCTGCACTGCTGGCCAATCGCAGCGCACAGCTCATAGCCTGGCTATGAGCTGTGCGCTGGGATTGGCCAGCAGTGCAGCAAGGAACACGCCTCCTACAAAAAAATCAGTCAGAGGGAGCGCAGACACCGGAGCCTATACCGGGCGAACGGAGCGGCGCCCAGGCATACTAGTAAGTGCAGGGGGACCCCTGGGCGCCGCTCTGCCCACAGGTATAGTTAGTTTTTAGTTTGTAGAGTAGTGAAAGGTCCTCTTTAACAGCCAAACAAAACTTAATATCTATTACCCTGATTCTGCAGTTTACAGAAACAGCCTACATGTGGTAGGGCGCAGAAGAAAAGGAGCGCCATATGGTTTTTGGAAAGCATATTTTGGTGGACTGTTTTTTAGACACCGTGTCCCATTTAAAGTCCCCCTGATGCACCCTACAGTAAAAACTCCCAAAAAGTGACTTCATTTTAAAAAACTACGGGATAAGGTGACAGTTTTATTGATATTTTGGGGTACATATGACTTTTGATCGCTCTATATTCTGCTTTTGGTGAGGCAAGGTAACCAAAAAAATGGCAGTTCTGGCACAGTATTTATTTTTGGTTTTTAACAATGTTCATCTGACAGGTTAGTTCAAGTGCTGTTTTTATAGAGCAGGTTGTTATGGACATGGCAATACCTAATATGTATACCTTTTATTATTTATTTAGGTTTTACACAATAAAAGCATTTCTTGAAACTATTTTGGGGTGCATATGACTTTTTGATCACTTGCTATTACACTTTTAGTGATGTAAGGTGACAAATAATGGCTTTTTTACAGTTTGTTTTTTGCAGTGTTCATTAGCTCATGTGATTTTGTAGAGCAGCTCATTATGGACGTGGCAATATCTAATATGTATACTTTTTAAAATGTATTTTGGGGGTCTGATCCTCTCTGCAATGCATTACAATACATGTGTATTGTAATACATTGCCTGTTAGTGTAATATGCTAACAGTTGCTTTGGAGACCTACCCTGTAGAAGGCAGGCCCAGATGCTTCTGTAAGGCATCGGATTGCCTTCTCACCCATCGGATCCTCGTCACCACAGCGCGGGGACCTGATAATGCTTACCCACCACACACGCCTTCTATGCCGCTGTTAGGGCTGACCACGGCATAGAAAGTGCCAGCATCGGCTTTTACAGAGATGCTGGGAGATACAGCAGGGACCTGGCTATCAATGACTACTGGGCCCTTTCACTGATCGTGTGGGCACTCGAGCGGTGCCCTCTTCATCAGCATGATGTAATAATACATTAAATTGCTGGAAGTCATTTCCCGCTATGACGTACTATTACGTCATATATCGGGAATGCAACATGGTTGAAGAAATCAAGCTCCACTTCGGTAAAGGAAAAATTTATTTTGCTTTCGGTAAAATCACATCCAGTTACAGTTACAAAGTCGTTGTCTACATGTTTCGGGCTACTGAAGACAATTCGCGCCCTTACTCATGACACAATACAACATTAAAAAGTGGCAGTGTTTATGCACTGCACCTGTTTTCACTGATTGTGGTCACATGACTGCAGGCAACCTCTAAAACATGCCACACCTATGAACAAGACTTCTCATGAGAAAAAATAAAATAAAATAACCACCAGGCCCAGATGCTTCTGTAAGGCATCGGTTTGCCTTCTCACCCATCGGATCTCCGTCACCACTGTGCGGGGACCCGATGGGAATGCTCACCCACCACAAACACCTTCTATGCCGCTGTTAGGGCTGACCATGGCATAGAAAGTGTTAATCTGCCGGCATCAGCTTTTACAGAGATGCCGGGAGATACAGCAGGGACCTGGCTATCAATCACTACTGGGCCCTCATCAGCATGATGTAATAATACATTAAATTGCTGGAAGTCAGTTCCCGCTATGACGTACTATTACGTCATATATCGGGAATGGGTTAACTGACTAACAGCCCCTGATGTATCACATGTACTATAATTTTGCTACATACAGTCATTTGTGATGAGAAGTATGAAACATTTTGGCAGACTTTTGTTGCAGATTCAGTTGCAAAGGAGATTTGTGGCCGAATCTGCGACTTTTCCCCTCTCATGCCACTTTTCCAAAGTGGTCGAAAAAGGGGCTTGGCGGGGAAGGGGAGAGGCTGGCTGGCCTTTGAATGTAGAAAATGACTTAAAGGGAGTCTTTTGTGCCGATTGACCCTATAAACCTATTAATAGACTAATGTCCATGGCATCTCCCCTATTAAAACTGTTCTTACCGTTAGTTCCCTGCTATAGTCGTTCGTCCGAAAAACACTTTTATTCTGTATGCAAATTAGGCAGTGAAGGTGCCCAGGGGCGGCCTTAGAACGGCCGGTGCCCAGGCCCCTAGGTCATCTTCATACCAATCCACTCCCCCATCCGCCGCGTCTGCCCGCCCATCCGCCGAGTCTGCCCGCCCATGGTCTCATGTCTTTTCCTTCCTCCTCCTGGCCGTAATCCCGCGCATGCGCCGATGACCGCGATATCGGCGCATGCGCATTGTATGCCCACAGTCTGGCCGGGGCATCACAGTGTACCTTGCGCATGCGCTGGCCCCGGTCTAACTTACGTTCCTGCCGTGCGTAGTCGCATCACAGCGCTACGCTGACGGCAAAGAAGTCTGGTCTGTGGCAGGCATTACTTCTCTCTCCTCTCCTCCAGTGTCGAAAACTCTGAGGATTTAATTAGTTAGTATAATCAACTAAATATATGTGTAATGTATTTTCCCACTAATAGTCTATCTCCCAAAGAAAGGCAACAAATAAAATGATAGATAGTACAGCCATACAGAAGGACATGCTGCTAACTTTTGACACTCAAATACAGAGCCACATGTCCCCTACTTTTGTCACTCAAAGACTGGGCCACAAGTCCGCCACCTTTGTGTGTCAGAGATAGGGCCACATGTCCGCCACCTTTGTGTGTCAGAGATAGGGCCACAAGTCCGCCACCTTTGTGTGTCAGAGATAGGGCCACATGTCCGCCACCTTTGTGTGTCAGAGATAGGGCCACAAGTCCGAAACCTTTGTGTGTCAGAGATAGGGCCACAAGTCCGCCACCTTTGTGCGTCAGAGATAGGGCCACAAGTCCGCCACCTTTGTGTGTCAGAGATAGGGCCACAAGTCCGCCACCTTTGTGTGTCAGAGATAGGGCCACATGACCGCCACCTTTGTGTGTCAGAGATAGGGCCACAAGTCCGCCACCTTTGTGTGTCAGAGATAGGGCCACAAGTCCGCCACCTTTGTGTGTCAGAGATAGGGCCACAAGTCCGCCACCTTTGTGTGTCAGAGATAGGGCCACATGTCCGCCACCTTTGTGTGTCAGAGATAGGGCCACAAGTCCGAAACCTTTGTGTGTCAGAGATAGGGCCACAAGTCCGAAACCTTTGTGTGTCAGAGATAGGGCCACAAGTCCGCCACCTTTGTGTGTCAGAGATAGGGCCACAAGTCCGCCACCTTTGTGTGTCAGAGATAGGGCCACAAGTCCGCCACCTTTGTGTGTCAGAGATAGGGCCACAAGTCCGCCACCTTTGTGTGTCAGAGATAGGGCCACATGTCCGCCACCTTTGTGTGTCAGAGATAGGGCCACAAGTCCGAAACCTTTGTGTGTCAGAGATAGGGCCACATGTCCGCCACCCTTGTGTGTCAAAGACATATATGCAGTCGAGATATAGACTCCTGTCGAATTAAATAACCAGTGTCATTTTAAATTGAGTAAAGCTATACAACAATGTGAATCACTGTAATAATTAAAAAAATATACTGTGTTCGCATGTGCATTACTTTAAGAATGTCTGTGTTTGCAGCACATTCATTTCAATTTTTAAAAAGGTGTTTGGTCTGCCTTATGTGCACAGGTGGATGTGATTTTTACTTGTCAAAAAAAAAAAAACCGGTGTAATAAGGCGTTGTGTGTGTGAGTGTGTGTGTATAGGTGGACCTTCTACCTCATGGCGGAAAACTACACACTGATTCTCTGTGCTTACCGGTGGACCTTCTACATCATGGCACCAAACGACGAGACCAATCTCTTTTTGTCTGTATGTGTGTGTGTGTGTGTGTGTGTGTGTGTGTTTGTGTGTCTGTGTTCTAACCAGTGGCCCATTATCTCATGGCGGCAAACTACACGCTCAATCTCTGTGCTTACCGGTGAATTTTAAAAGATATGGCAACAGATTGAAAGTCTAATGTGTGTTTTGTAACACAGAGACACTAGTACAAACTTTATTAGCAAAATGTTTATTTTATTTTTTGAAAATTTATATTTTAGCCGTAAAGATAACAGTGAATTATGAATAAAGCTCAGGATATGAAAACACATAATGATGTTGGTATTAAAACGGAGGAAGTAACTGCTCAAGATGAAGTAAGTTTTTTTTTATACTATTTATTTACTTTAAGCAAAAAATAGTAGTGAAAAATTTACTTATCGTATTTTTCGCCCTATAAGACTCACTTTTTACGCCCCAAAGTGGGGGGAAAATAGCAGTGCGTCTTATGGGGCAAATGCTGCTGATTTTGCCGAGTTTTCAATGATACAGCCGCCGCGATGCCGCGCGGCGGGTGTATCAGCTGTGAGGGAGGCATCTGCTTTTAAATTGACAGCGGGGCCCGTGCAGTGACTGTATTCTACTACACGGGCCCCGCTCACTGTATAATCCTATCTCTAATAGTTAATTCTTATGTATATAATCGCATAATCAGCGCTGTGTATTAACTGCAACTACAAGCTCCCGCCACTCCGGTAGGTAGCAGAGAGGAAGGAGGACGGGCGCTGGCAGCGTGAGTCACTACGTCACGCGCCTGCGCTGCCCACTTTATGAATGAAGCAGGCGGCGTGGGCGCATGACGTATGACTCATGCTGCCTGCGCCTGTCCTCCCGGCCTGCCTCCTCCCTCCTCTCTGCTACCCAGCGCTTGTAGTTGTAAGTACTGTAATACACAGCGCTGATTATGGGATTATATACATAACAATTAACTATTAGAGATACGATTATACAGTGAGCGGGGCCCGTGTAGTAGAATGCAGTTACTGCATGGGCCCCGCTGTCATTATAAAAGCAGATGCGACCCCCACCCCATGTATTGAGGGTTATTCACTACAGGGACACTTATGGAGGCGATCTGTGGATGACACATAGCATAAGATGCAATATATGTGTCATACACAGATCCCCATTACAGTGCCATCCAGAGAGCCCAATAAGAGCCACACACAGTTCCTCAAGTGTCACCCACAGATCCACCCTAAATGTCACCCACAGACCCCCCCTAAGTGTCACCCACAGATCCCCCCTCTAAGTGTCACCCACAGATCCCCCCCTAAGTGTCACCCACAGATCCCCCCCTAAGTGTCACCCACAGATCCCCCCCTAAGTGTCACCCACAGATCCCCCCCTAGGTGTCACCCACAGACCCCCCCCAAGTGTCACCCACAGACCTCCCCCAAGTGTCACCCACAGATCCCCCCCCAAGTGTCACCCACAGATCCCCCCCAAGTGTCACCCACAGATCCCCCCCCAAGTGTCACCCACAGATCCCCCCATAACAGTGCGTCACCCATAGATCCCCCATAACAGTGCGTCACCCATAGATCCCCCATAACTGTGCCAGCCACAAACCACAATTAGTTCAAAACCCACCAAAAGCACACCTTTTGGTTCCAAATTTTTTTTTCTTATTTTCCTCCTCAAAAACCTAGGTGCGTCTTATGGGCCGGTGCGTCTTATAGGGCGAAAAATACGGGTACCGTATATTTCTTTTTTTAAATGATAGTCTAAAGTCAATAAAGGAGTCAACATGAGACAATTTAGAAACCGGAGATCTTCCAAAAACCTTAAAAATACTACTGCAGTAAATATCTAACACAAGGTCTTCTGAGAGAAGCATGTTTAATTATATCAAATAAACTGCAAATGAGCAGAAAATTAATAGAAGGAACATCTTTCAAACGACAAAAAACATCGAGAGTCACATTTCAACACAGAGACCTGTCCGATAGACTCAAGTGCTGCAAATATTTCATATCTGCTCAGACCTCTCACAGGGAGGGCAGTAAGGCTAGGTCTACACGACGACATTTGTTGCGCGACAAAAAGTCGCGCGACAAATAGGGCGCAACATTTGTAGCGCAACATTTTGTTGCACTAATGTCGCGCGACAATTTTTATAATGGCAGTCTATAGTGTCGCACTGCAACATGCGACATGCTGCGACTGTGACGCGACAGTCGCAGAAAAATCCATCTCGTATGGATTTTCTGCGACTGTCGCGTCGCAGTCGCAGCATGTCGCATGTTGCAGTGCGACACCATAGACTGCCATTATAAAAATTGTCGCGCGACATTAGTGCAACAAAATGTCGCGCAACAAATGTCGTCGTGTAGACCTAGCCTAACACTGAGCTTTTTAATTGAAAGTTAACATGCAGTGCACACCTTTTCTGTTGTTGCCCATACGTCTATGGTTTCAATTGTTTTTTGTCTGAAATTTTCGTTTTCTATATAGTATAAATTCTATATGTATGTAATTAAATCAATGTATGACAATTTTGAAAAATAGAATTATAAAGAGTATTAATTCTTCCTTAATTTTTTTTTATAAAGATATTATTTTTTTCATATGTACATAAACCGTTTTCTTTTTAATTTTTTTTAGACGGAAGAGAACATCCCTGCAAATGATTGCAGCGATCTATACGTGATATTATCTACACAATCTTATTCAAGTATTTTGTTGAATACAAATTACAATATATTAGCATGCTACGTCGAGGATGAATCTCTTAATCTAGAAGTATGTAAAAGTTAGTTCAATCTAGCTGGTCTCACCTCACTTTAAAAAAAAAAAAAAATTCATTATAGATAATTATTAATTTATCAACTGATTAATTATGATACAAATTAATTTTTCAATTAATTTTGTTATCTTGATTATGGAGTAATTAAACTTTAATTATTTTTTTTTTTCCTTGTAGCACTAAATGGTCTAGAGTGCCACCCCTTTTTCATCGTCAATTACTAATACTCTGGTTGATCAATGCAATATAAATGTTATGTTTATTCAATACATGTGTTGTCGCAGAAACCCTGTTATCAAATAACATGACAAATTTGATTGCAAAGATCAAACATAATATTTGTATTTAATGATTAATATTTCATAATAAATAATTTAAATACATTTTTTATTTTGTTTCAGGCGTTATTTGAAAACTCTGATTTGCATGGTTCGGAGAACGTGTTTCCGTTGGAGGAAGTAACAACAACCGTATCTCAACAAACATTGTTGACGGCAGATACAAAAATAAAAAATTATTCTGAGGATCCGGAGGTAATTAGATATTTTGAAATATCATACTAATACTAATTAACCGACTTGAATGTTGATTACAATTATTTATTAATATATTTTTTTTACAGTTACAAGAACTTATGTCTCAGTTAAGAATAAAATATTTTGGAGATCTCTTGAACACCAACTGTTTCGCCAGCAATCCTATTAGAGATGAAAACAGCCAGTATATCGTTTTTCAACCGGCAAACTCTAATTGTCGTATAGGAAAAAGAGATTGGTGTCTTTGTGACAACTGTCCAATAATGAAAACAAACATCGAATCTATATGTTGCAGAGAGGTAGAAAATGCACAAGAATTTATTGAGGAATCGGGTTGCATCACTACACATGAATTCTTTTCTATTTTCTGCCAAAGAGAAGATACCGTTAGTGTGGTGTTTCGCACGGTTGGGCAACAACAAGCACCACCACCTGCCAAAGACATGAACAGGTAATGTCAAATATTATATCTTATTCATTTTATTTTTCTTTAAGGGGTTACCTGAACTTTCTTACAGCTGCAGATCTATCCTCGTTATAGATCATCAGCATCCGATCGGAGGTAGTCCGTGGACTAGGACCCCCGATGATCAGATTCTGATGATCTATCACAAGGATAGATACTAAGCTGAAATAAAGTTCTGTGGTCCAAGAGTGCTAGATGGAAGACCACACAATAGAATGTTGCGCTAGTGTAGCCAAGAGATGATGATACAAGCAGATTAAAAGTTGAGTAAGGTGCGGATGCTGGATAGGTTTTTCAGTCTGAGGCGACAGGTGGGTGAAAGGGTTCGGATGTGCGATCTGAATGATAGGGTAGAATACAAGGTCACTCCAATACAAGGGAACTTGGCTGTTATTCTGGTCAATGTTGACTTTGGTGATGGCAGTATAATCTGTAACTTATTTTAATCGGTGTAATTCAAATATTTTGTTGTGATGCCATTCTGTTCTATCATTAACAACGCCTCAGACTCGAGCCTGAAGACGTGACCAGGTGCATCAGAGAACGACAGGACGGCTGTATTTATTTGTCATGCTCATGAACAATACAGAAAAAATAAATTCTACGCCATAAATGGCCATAGGAACGCTCAGTTGCAGAACATTTTCTAGCTTGTTTTATTCACTTGACTCTTGTAACTTTCGACAGCTGGAGGTGGTTATACGACAGAAGGGCTGATCAGAAGGCAGAAAGAACTTTTTTTTTTTACATTGACATGTTCCATTAATGCCAACTGGGGGAACCTCTAGAAGCTAAATAGGATACTTTTAGAAATATATTTTTTTCATTATGTTTAAAACAAAAAACACAATAAAAGGTACCATTGTACTAAGGGCCCTTTCACACTTGCGTTGTCCGGATCCGGCGTGTACTCCACTTGCCGGAGGTACACGCCGGATCCGGAAAAACGCAAGTGTATTGAAAGCATTTGAAGACGGATCCGTCTTCAAAATGCTTTCAGTGTTACTATGGCAGCCAGGACGCTATTAAAGTCTGGCTGCCAGAGCGCCCCAGGTGCATGGATGACGTGTACATGCGATCACGTCATCCTTGCGCCTGGGGCGCCCTGACGCCACTCTGGAGCGCCCCGGGAGCCGCAGGGATGGTAAGTATGCCGCTCCCCCGCTCCCCGCTACACTTTACCATGGCTGCCAGGACTTTAGCGTCCCGGCAGCCATGGTAACCATTGAGATAAAGCTAAACGTCGGATCCGGCAATGCACCGAAACAACGTTTAGCTTAAGGCCGGATCCGGATCAATGCCTTTCAATGGGCATTAATTCTGGATCCGGCCTTGCGGCAAGTGTTCAGGATTTTTGGCCGGAGCAAAAAGCGTAGCATGCTGCAGTATTTTCTCCGGCCAAAAAACGCTCCGTTCCGGAACTGAAGACATCCTGATGCATCCTGAACGGATTTCTCTCCATTCAGAATGCATGGGGATAATCCTGATCAGGATTCTTCCGGCATAGAGCCCTGACGACGGAACTCTATGCCGGATCCGGACAACGCAAGTGTGAAAGGGGCCTAAGAGTCAAACATTCTGTATTATGATGGATGGGCTGATTAGAAAAGGCTAGAATTGTTTTATATAATCCCTTTCATTTAATTTTGCAAGTTATTTTAGAAGTATTTGAATAAATTACATTTTTTATATTTATAGACAACGCAGAAAGACTGCATATCGGACTTTTACTGCATGGGTGCATGGATATCTTGGGAAGGGTAATCGACGACCCATCCCGGCATGTGTGGTGCATAAAGTACGGCAAGCCTTTGCTGACACGGATGAGGAATACACTGGTTTCAAGCATGCACCTGATATTCCAGCTGAATTTATGGCCTATGAATAAGCTCTTGTTATTGAAAAAATGAATAAATCAGTTTTTGTTGCCAGGGGTAGAAATAACTACTATTTTATATTAATGGTATATTAATTGAATAGGTAATCTATACTAAAAGTACAGGCACACGCAACTATAGTAACATAGTAACAATAGTATTAATATTTTGTTGTTTATGTTTTCAATTTCAAATTAAAATTCATGATATTTAAAAAAAATTTAGAAGTTGAATCTCATTACTGGTTAATATATATAATATATAAATGCTTCAAAAAGTGTAATGTGTTTGTTAACAAAAATACAGGGTGGGCCATTTATATGGATACACCTTAATAAAATGGGAATGGGTGGTGATATTAACTTCCTGTTTGTGGCACATTAGTATATGTGAGGGGGGAAACTTTTCAAAATGGGAGGTGACCATGGCGGCCATTTTGAAGTCGGACATTTTGATTCCAAATTTTGTATTTTCAATAGGAAGAGGGTCATGTGACACATCAAACTAATTGGGAATTTCACAAGAAAAACAATGGTGTGCGTCAAGACATAGGAACACCATGGGCATTGTGATGGTGACACACAGGGAGAGACACACAGACACAGGTGACAGACACACACACACAGGGACAGACACATACATATGGACAGACACTTATACGATGGTGAGATCGTCACAGCACCTGCTGTGTATAGGGCAGGCTCACCGCCGCAGTCCGCTCCATACATTGTCTTAGCACCTGCTGTGTATAGGGCAGGCTCACCGCCGCAGTCCGCTCCATACATTGTCTTAGCACCTGCTGTGTATGGGGCAGGCTCACCGCTGCAGTCCGCTCCATACATTGTCTTAGCACCTGCTGTTTATAGGGCAGGCTCACCGCCGCAGTCCGCTCCATCCATTGTCTCAGCACCGCATAGTGAGTGGACCACAACACTTGCCTGCATGGCCTGGCTGATCATAAGCCGGGCCATGCAGGCAGCCGCCGGAGACAGCGGTGAAAACCCAGTGACAACTCAGGGTTCTTTCACATCACCGTTCAGCCTTTCTGTTCTCCTGCTCCATTTAGGAGCAGGAGAATGGAGAGGACGGATTTGGCACATAACTGAGCCGAACCGATCCTATTGACCCCATAGACTATAATGGGGTCTGTTAGGTGTTCGCTCAGAAGAAGATTTTTGAAGGAAGCGGAGACAAAAGTCTTGCATGCACTACTTTTGTTTCTTCTCCAAAATCATCTTCTGAGCGGAAACCTAACAGACTTTATTATAGTCTATGGGATCCGTAGGCTTCGTTATGTTCCAAATCTGTCCTTTACATTGTCCTGCTCCTAAATTGAGCAGGAGAACGGAATGGCTATACGGTGATGTGAATGAAGCCTCATACTGATCTTTTCTATACGGGCCCCCTTCTCTCTCTGTACAGGGAACACTGACAACTGTTGCGGTCCGCATCTTTTGCAGCCCGATTTAAATTAATGGGACCGCACACATTACGCAAAATTGTTGCACAGAGGCGGACCAAGAATTACGGTCGTGTGACTAGACCCTAAAGGTGGGTCATCAACGATACTTGGCGGTGACAGCCAGGCTGAGTGACAGTAACTACTGACAACACCTACTAAGGACACATCCAAAAAATTTAGCATGGACAAGTAATACTTCTCCATGCTAAATCTTACAGCATGTCCTAATTATAAGTAAATGGGACATCATGGGAGGGGAGTGGTGCTGGCTGAGACTCACTATTTGGCTAATGGAAAAAGCTCAGTCACTGTGACATGTCTGAGCCTCGAGGGGTTAAAATTAAACAACTGGACAAAAGAATGAAGAAAAAAAAAAGGACCTTACTAGCTTACTAGTTTGAAGACAGGCCAGCAGCAAGCAGGACAGGAAGCAACTCTGCAGTGATGGTAGAAAGGCAGGAGCAGCCACACTGAGTTGTCACCCTCTGGTGATCACAGAAGAACGTGGGGCATGTCATGAGCACGGAGGACTGCAGAAGGAGGAGGCAATGATCAGGTTATTTTCCTGGGACCCGGCCCCTCCTTCTGCAGGTCTCTCTCTCTCTCTCTCTCTCTCTCTCTCTCAAGCTCTTTTCCCTTGCTGTGTGAGGAGGCGGAGCCAAGGATAGCAGCATCGCACAGTGAGTGAGAGGCAGCAGCACACTTATCATAAGCCGGGACATGCAGGCAGCCGCCCGCAACATTTGGGACCTATCATATTTAGCTGCAGGAGTGAGCTGGCACAGTGGGCCCCCCCAGGAGCAGTGGGCCCCGGCACTTGACCCACCCACACTCCAGCAGCTCACCTCGCAGCTTCCTATCCTTGTACGTGCCGCTCCAAGTCTGCGACCCCGCCTCCTCCACTTCCGGCCAACCACCTCCCAGACTGCCTCTCTACCTACGCCCTCCGGCTCCGAGTCCAACCGCCCCCTATCAGAGCACCAAGCCCAGCCCACTCGCCACATAAATGTTATTGTTATTTTTTTAATCCTCAGTTGTCGGCGGCCCCCCCAGTGGCATAGGTCCCCATAGCCATTGCTATGGCTGCTATGGCGATCCATACGCCACTGGTTCAAGTGGCATAAAAATAAACATACAGTAGCTTTCTTTATGTTTGAGAATATTTTCTTTACTTGAGTTTCTTTGTATAGTTTTTATTATAATTGCACATGTGTTTCCAAAATAACGTTAAATAAAGGATAAATAAAGGATAAATAAATGTTTTTTTGCTCCTCCATAGGACAATATACATTTAATACATTGTTATAGAGCACACCGATACATGAATGTAATGCTACCTTGTTATTTTTCTTTACACTTGCAGAAGTTGCAAATGAGGACTCAAAGGGGACCAGGGATGGTGCTTACTGTGTTTGAGACCAGGCTGCTAAAACCTTCTTTCATTGTTTCCCCGCTCAGCTTCTGCCTATGCCCACCCCCTATTCCCTTGCATCAAGCTGCTTCTGGGACGGGCAGAGGCTGGGCGGGGAAACAATGAAAGAAGGGAAAGCAGCCTGGCCTCAAACACATTAAGCACCACCCCTGGTCACCTTCGAGTGCTCGCCCCTGCTCACCTTCGAGTGCTCATTTGCAACTACTAAAGAAAAAGAACAAGGTAGCATTACATTCATGTATTAGTGTGCTCTATAACAATGTATTAAATGTATATGGCCATAGCGAGTTTAAAAAAAAAACTTTCAAAATTAGATGAGTTTAGTGCGGCAAACTGAACTAGCTGCACCATGTATCTGTAAAACAGTTAAATCGCCAGAGCAACATATCTGAGATCCAAGCGATCGTTATCAACTAGTCTATAATAAAGAATCAGAAAAAACAATTTTTTACTTTAGCGCAATTACAAAACACACAGCAATTAAATTCAATGTAAACACATTTCCCTTTCACAGTCTATTTATCATAGTGCGTTTAGGATTGAAGCACTGCATATTCTAAAAACAAAGGGTATCTATTTGAAGAAAACATAAATCTGAACAGTTTTCAGTTAACTGGAATGTGTCCACCAGTCAAATTTTCAACTGTATTTAAATAGATTTGAATCGACTGATGCGCTGGCGTTTAATGTCCTCTTTTTGTGGTCTTTCCTTGTTGATGATATTCGGTTGTAATGTCGGTGCTCTAGATGTCCATGTTGATTTAAGATCACCCTTGACTAGTTTCAAAACGTCTACACATATATCTTCGAGATAGTCTACTGATTTTTTTTCATAAACGTCACGTACTATCCATCTTGTTGTACCCTTTGGAATCACAAGACAGGTACGTTTTGTTCCAGTTGATTCAGAATTTTTCTTTGGGCACTTGATCACTGCTTGCTCTCGACCAACATTTCTGTTATGAGTCAGGGCAGCTTATTTGGTCCTGGCCTCCATTGCGTCTATGCCAAAATGGATTCTTTTAGATCTGTATTTTAGGACCAAACTATGAAAGTTTTCCAATTGTCCTGTATGGCAGTTTCTTGTAAGATGTCTGAGATCATTATTCAAAACTTTGCTATTTACTATTTTTTCGATATTCATAAAGGGTGGGGTCTCCTTGGAAAGCCAAAGTACCTTTCCATTTCTTTCATCAATTTTGCCATGTGCACAACGATTGTACAAACTCCCATTCCATTCGTGCTCGTCAACTATGTGGTTTAGCAATGACAACCATTTTTCACGCAGTAATTCGGTATTAGCATTGCAATTCTGAATACTCCACCAGAAGTGTAGAATTATTTTGTTGATCCATGGCTTTATTTCTTTACAAAATTTATTTTGGCTTGCAGTGGTTAATTTATTTTTTGAAAGATTTGGCGTAATGCCAAACATCGAATTGTTGTTCTATTAAAGTGTACTCCAATCGTAGCTGTTTACGTATGCCAACATGTCTATCCGAGGCAAATATTTTTATATTATATCCGTTGTCTAAAAGACGATCCATAACGATTGAGAATCCATGCTTTTCCATCGCAACTGATGAAGAACACTGAGTGCGCTGGACCACTTCAAAGTCGACATCACGGAGTACACACAATATTTAGCATTATGATCGGGACTATCAAATTGCCCGTCACCCGCAATGCATAGTGGTTTACATTTTATATCTTTCCCAATTTGTTCTTTTTCTCTATTCCATGCAAGATCTAAGGCAGGAAAAAGAAATAAAGATTGGTATCGGTAATATGTTGTCTCAGAAAAAATTACCAACCCAAGAACATCACAAAATTCTTTCAATTTGGTGAAATTTTGACCACTGAACAGGATGGCAGCTGCTGTCATTATGTTTCCAGCTGCATAATTACCCACTCTCGGTTGGCTTTCGAATATTTTGAATCGGTGTCCCTGAGAGCACATTCCAGTGACTCTTACATAAGAACCATCACATTTTTTTTTAAAAGTCTTAGGCCCCATGCACACGGCCGTTGTTCACGGCCGTGTGCGGGCAGTGGAACCGCGGCCTGGATCCCTCCTGAGAGCAGGAGCGCACGGCGTGAACAACGGCCGTGTGCATGGGGCCTTAACCGTAGAATGACAGTCAATATGGTACTGACACTTAACTTTCATCAATAAGTTGTCTAAGCAGGATTCAAATAAAATAATCTTCTTATCGTTTACTATATCACGTTCATTTGAGTATATAAATGAAAATGGTGGTAATTCTTTGATTTGTGAAAAAAATTAAGATGTCAAGAAATCGTTAGAGTTGTCTAAGCTGCCAAACTCTGGGACGTAACTATGTTCTTGAGTATCACAGGTCACTGTGATGTCTTCATTCATTTCGATTTCATTGTTTTCTTCAATCAAATTATTTTTTTCAAATATGGGTGATAGAGGTTCAATCCCGTCAATGTGTTGTTGTTCACTATTGGTAAAAAATCCAAAGCTTAGATTTGGCCTTTTCTTCAGAGGTGATGATAAATCTGTTGTTCGTGAAATACGGTTGTATTTTATGTTATTGGAAGGAGTTGACATCATCTGACTATTATTTTCTAAACCTCTTTCTAGATCTTGAAATGAATCTTCATCCTCATTTTGATCATTTGACAGTAATATAATCTTGCAGTTAGTAAAGGTAAAATCAGTCTAAGTAGCAACACAACAATATTGTGTTTCGTCATTTGGAACAATTACGTCTTCTTCTACCATGTCACACAATTCTTCTGTGTGGGTTTCTTTAGCGGATTCAAAACTGCGCTTCAAACTGCGTTTATAAACCTTCTTTAGGGTCTCTTCTATTATACATTCTCCATCGCCAAGAGTAGGGAATATTGTTGGAATGGCATCTGTCTTCAAATACCTTCCATTTGGACCAATATTATAGCATTCTTTAGAGAAATGACAAGAACATATCCTAAATTTGTCTTTAGGTTTTCCCGCCAAAATGCTATCTGATAGTGTTTCAAGATCCTTAAATTTTTGACCTGTGCCTTGCAGCCATGATTTTATTTTACTTAAATCCTTAGGAAATCTGTGCAATATAATATCTTTCTGTTGGTTTTTCTTCCCTGATTTACTTAGGCACCGATTAACTATACAGGAAGGCATTGTCCCAATTTTTTATTCTTTAGATAGTATAGTCTAAATGACATTAAAAAAAATTAAATTAAATTATAGTATTACCTAATACTAGACATATTTAAAAAAAATTTAAATACGTTAAAGTCCATAACCTTATTGACCTGAAATTCTTTTTTTTATACAATATATAGATAACTTAAGAATTAAGAAGGCCATTTGGAACGGTGTTAGCTGCCATGATGTCTAAGGTCCGCCTTTACGTGAACACAGACAAAAAGGGATTGGTCTCGTCGTTTGGTACCATTATGTAGACGGTTCACAGGTACGCACAGAGATTGAGCGTGTAGTTTGCCACCATGAGGTAATAGGTCCACTGGTACGAACACAGACACACACACACATACAGACAAAAAGAGATTGGTCTCGTCGTTTGGTGCCATGATGTAGAAGGTCTACCGGTGACAGGGGGGTGATCAGGGATTCTTTATGGGTGATCACCCCCCTGTAAGGCTCCATTCAGACGTCCGTATGCGTTTTGCGGATCCGATCCATGTATCCGTGGATCCGTAAAAAACATACGGACGTCTGAATGGAGCCTTACAGGGGGGTGATCAATGATAGGGGGGTGATCAGGGTGTCTATATGGGTGATTACCCCCCTGTAAGGCTGCATTCAGACGTCAGTATGCGTTTTGCGGATCCGATCTATGTATCCGTGGATCCCCAAAAAACATAGGGACGTCTGAATGGAGCCTTACAGGGGGGTGATCAATGACAGGGGGGTGATCAGGGAGTCTATATGGGGTGATCAGGGATTCATAAGGGGTTAATAAGTGACAGGGGGGGGTGTAGTGTAGTGTAGTGGTGTTTGGTGCTACTTTACTGAGCTGCCTGTGTCCTCTGGTGGTCGATCCAAACAAAAGGGACCACCAGAGGACCAGGTAGCAGGTATATTAGACGCTGTTATCAAAACAGCGTCTAATATACCTGTTAGGGGTTAAAAAAAAATCACATCTCCAGCCTGCCAGCGAGCGATCGCCGCTGGCAGGCTGGAGATCCACTCGCTTACCTTCCGTTCCTGTGAACGCGTGCACCTGTGTGCGCGCATTCACAGGAAATCTCGGCTATCGCGAGATGACGCACGGATGCGTCCAGGAGGAATGAATCAACCACCTTCCGGACACATCCGTGCGTACAGCGGTCGGGAGGTGGTTAAAGTAATGCACATGCGAACACAGTATATTTTTTAATTATTAGAGTGATTCACATTGTTGTATAGCTTTACTCAATTTAAAATGACACTGGTTATTTATTTCGACAGGAGTCTATATCTCGACTGCATATATGTCTTTGACACACAAGGGTGGCGGACATGTGGCACTATTTCTGACACACAAAGATGGCGGACATGTGGCCCTATCTCTGACACACAAAGGTGGCGGACTTGTGGCCCTATCTCTGACACACAAAGGTGGCGGACATGTGGCCCTATCTCTGACACACAAAGGTGGCGGACTTGTGGCCCTATCTCTGACACACAAAGGTGGCGGACATGTGCCCCTATCTCTGACACACAAAGGTGGCGGACTTGTGGCCCTATCTCTGAAACACAAAGGTGGCGGACTTGTGGCCCTATCTCTGACACAGAAAGGTTTCGGACTTGTGGCCCTATCTCTGACACACAAAGGTGGCGGACATGTGACCCTATCTCTGACACACAAAGGTGGTGGACTTGTGGCCCTATCTCTGACACACAAAGGTGGCGGACATGTAGCCCTATCTCTGACACACAAAGGTGGCGGACTTGTGGCCCTATCTCTGACACACAAAGGTTTCGGACTTGTGGCCCTATCTCTGACACACAAAGGTGGCGGACATGTGGCCCTATCTCTGACACACAAAGGTGGCGGACATGTGACCCTATCTCTGACACACAATGGTGGCGGACTTGTGGCCCTATCTCTGACACACAAAGGTGGCGGACTTGTGGCCCTATCTCTGACACACAAAGGTTTCGGACTTGTGGCCCTATCTCTGACACACAAAGGTGGCGGACATGTGGCCCTATCTCTGACACACAAAGGTGGCGGACTTGTGGCCCAGTCTTTGAGTGACAAAAGTAGGGGACATGTGGCTCTGTATTTGAGTGTCAAAAGTTAGCAGCATGTCCTTCTGTATGGCTGTACTATCTATCATTTTATTTGTTGCCTTTCTTTGGGAGATAGACTATTAGTGGGAAAATACATTACACATATATTTAGTTGATTATACTAACTAATTAAATCCTCAGAGTTTTCGACACTGGAGGAGAGGAGAGAGAAGTAATGCCTGCCACAGACCAGACTTCTTTGCCGTCAGCGTAGCGCTGTGATGCGACTACGCACGGCAGGAACGTAAGTTAGACCGGGGCCGATGACCGATATCGCGGTCATCGGCGCATGCGCGGGATTACGGCCAGGAGGAGGAAGGAAAAGACATGAGACCAAGGGCGGGCAGACTCGGCGGATGGGCGGGCAGACTCGGCGGATGGGGGAGTGGATTAGTATGAAGATGACCCAGGGGCCTGGGCACCGGCCGTTCTTAGGCCGCCCCTGGGCATCTTCACTGCCTAATTTGCATACAGAATAAAAGTGTTTTTCGGACGAACGACTATAGCAGGGAACTAACGGTAAGAACAGTTTTAATAGGGGGGATGCCATGGACATTAGTCTATTAATAGGCTTATAGGGTCAATCGGCGCGAAAGACTCCCTTTAAGTATATGCCAGCAAAGGAGCTGGTGTAGATTTAAGCAAGTCGCACCAACACTGCCTAAGTTATGTAGAGGCCGACGCCTCTGCATAATTTAGGTACATCAAGCAGGGGTATTGCTAGGTTAAAACATTCGGGGCCTAGTCCCCTAATGTTTTGTACCAGGCCCCGAATGTCCTGCCTGCCTGCCTGCTAGATACAACTGTATTGACTGCATGACATCACAGGTCATGTGACCAACAAAACAGGCAGTGGTTGAGAAGTACCTGCGATGATGTCACCATCATGTGACCACTGCAGGAGAGGAGAACAGTGAACAGGAGAAGACCTGTGGGAAGAAGCTGTGGTGAGATCTGGTACATGAGGAGAGGTAAGTGAAGGGAGAGGCAGAGCAATGCTGGGAATTGTGGTTATTTAACTGGGACTGTATGTTAGGGCTGAAGGGAGGGACATTATTTACATAGGACTGTGTGTTGGAGGTGGCTTGGGAGAAGGTCATGCTATTTACATGGGACTGTATGTTGATGGCGGCTGTGGGAGGGAGTGATGTTATTTACATGGCACTGAATGTTGAGGGGGCAATGTTATTTACATGGGACTGTATGTTGAAGGTGGCTGGTGAGGGGGGAATGATGTTATTTATATGGGCCTGAATTTTGAGGGGGTGATGTTTACATGAGATTGCATGTTGGAGGCGGCTGGGGAGGAGGTGATGTTATTTACATGGGACTGTATTTTGGAGGGGGCTGGAGAGATGGTGTGATGAAATTTACATTGAACTCTCTCTGGCGGGGAGAGAGAAATAGTGTTATTTACATGGGACTGTATGTTGGAGGGGCTGAAGGGAGGGGAGTGATGTTATTTACATATGACTGTATTTTGGAGGGGGCAGGAGAGATGGTGTGATGTTATTTACATGGGCCTGTATAGTAGACAGAGGAATATATTTGCAGGGGGAATTATAAATACTGGGGGCATATCAGGGTGACCATTATAACAGTAGGGGGCAGTATAAATACTTTAGGGGTATTATAAATCCAGGGGACATTAGGCGTTCTTAACACTACTGGGGGCTCTATAGGAGTGACATATAGATCTGCTTTATTTCTACTAAGAGCACTATGGGGGGGGGGGGGGGCTTATTACTACTGAGGGGTCTGTAGAGAGATTTATTACCACTGGTGGAAAAATAAGGGTCCTTATTTCTATTGGGGGCATTGTGAGGGTATTATTAATACTGGAGGGCTCTTCTACTCATGGGGCCAGTCTTGGGGAGTATTATCACTGTTGGGGGCAGTATTACTAATGGGGGCATTCTAGAAGGGAATTACTATTGGTGGGACTATGAGTAGCACTATTACTATGGGGACACTCATATTTATTCAGGATAGTATTTGGGGTATTGGGGAGCACAGCAAGCAGCAGAGTAACATTGTTGGGTGATAGATATCTATCTAATATTTGCTTATAATTATGTATATCTATATCAATGGAACAATGGAATAGATATATATATTTATAGCAGCACACAGCAATATAAGTAAACAAACACACTAATACGGTCCTAACTACGCTAACACAGTCCCAAGTCCTCCCCAGGATCTAACTACAATTACAATAATACAAGTCTAATTATACGCCATATCTATATATATATACAGTACAGACCAAAAGTTTGGACACACCTTCTCATTCAAAGAGTTTTCTTTATTTTCATGACCATGAAAATTGTAGATTCACAAGTAAATTTTTGCCCAGGGTCCAATCAATATTAAAGACGGCCCTGGCTACTTTGAAGAACCTAGAATATGACATATTTTCAGTTGTTTCACACTTTTTTGTTATGTATATAATTCCACATGTGTTAATTCATAGTTTTGATGCCTTATCAAAACTATGAATTAACACATGTGGAATTATATACATAACAAAAAAGTGTGAAACAACTGAAAATATGTCATATTCTAGGTTCTTCAAAGTAGCCAGGGCCGTCTTTAATATTGATTGGACCCTGGGCAAAAATTTACTTGGGCCCCTTGGATCCCGCCTTCCCACACCTTAGCATGCAATCACGCCCTCCACCACAACACACACACAAAAAATCCACACATCTGGTAGAGTTCAGTGATATAAATACTTCCAGTACTGAAGACTCCAGCGGCTCAGGATCAGTGCTCTGGGCTGGAAGTGGGCACCGCTCTGCAGGAAGGAGACCAGGGCTCGGCTCACCCTAGTGTTACAGTGCACCCCAGCACCCCACAGTATGCAGTATAGCACCCTATAGTATACAGCACCACACAGTATGCAGTTTAGCACCCCACAGTATATAGTAGAGCAGTATAGCAGCCCACAGTATACAGCACCCCACAGTATACAACACCTCACTGTATACAGCACCCCAAACTATACACAATACAGCCCCCCCCACACTACACAGTACAGCAGTATAGCACGCCCCCCCACACTATACAGGCCCCCCACAGTATACAGCCCACCACACAGTATACAGGCCCACACACAGTATACAGTCCACCCCCCACCCCCACAGTATACAGCCCACCACACAATATACAGCCCACCACACAATATATAGCCCACCACACAATATACAGCCCACCACACAGTATACAGCACCCCACTATACAGTAGTTTACAGTATATTAACATAACAGCCCCTGTCACATTTTTCTGATGTAATCTTTACACAAAAAAGCTCCACAGTTAACTTTTGCAACACTCAGTAGGACTTGTGATGACCTCATAGCCATGTGACCAGTAATTGCTAGATTACTGGTCACATGGTAATGATGTCATTAAGGTCCTAGAGCAAAACTCATTAAAGTCCTAGAATTAAGATCATTAACACAGTACGATCATGATGCCTGTGTAGCCAACAGCCTGACACCCTGGGCAGTAGCTAGCAGGGCTCAAGAGGCAGCTGCCTTGGGCCCCCCAGGAGCAACTGGGCCCAGGGCAGCTGCCCCTTTTGCCCCTTGGTAGAAACGGCCCTGAACGTAGCCACCTTTTGCTTTGATTACTGCTTTGCACACTTTTGGCATTCTCTTGATGAGCTTCAAGAGGTAGTCACCTGAAATGGTCTTCCAACAGTCTTGAAGGAGTTTCCAGAGATGCTTAGCACTTGTTGGCCCTTTTTCCTTCACTCTACGGTCCAGCTCACCCCAAACCATCTCGATTGGGTTCAGGTCTGGTGACGGTGGAGGCCAGGTCATCTGGCGCAGCACCCCATCACTCTCCTTCATGGTCAAATAGCCCTCACACAGCCTGGAGGTGTGTTTGGGGTCATTGTCCTGTTGAAAAATAAATGATGGTCCAACTAAATGCAAACCAGATGGAATAGCATGCCGCTGCAAGATGCTGTGGTAGCCATGCTGGTTCAGTATGCCTTCAATTTTTAATAAATCCCCAACAGTGTCACCAGCAAAGCAAAGATTGGAACCAAAGATTTCAAATTTGGACTCATCAGACCAAAGCACAGATTTCCACTGATCTAATGTCCATTCCTTGTGTTCTTTAGCCCAAACAAGTCTCTTCTGCTTGTTGTCTGTCCTTAGCAGTGGTTTCCTAGCAGATATTCTACCATGAAGGCCTGATTCACACAGTCTCCTCTTAACAGTTGTTCTAGAGATGTGTCTGCTGCTAGAACTCACTGTCCCTACAGGGTAGACAAAGGGTTAACACACACTCAGCTGCTGCTGCTGGGGTAAGCAGGCAGCAGTGAAGGGGTAAAGGATAACAGGGAAGCTGCAGGGGTAACTGGGGCTGCCTCAAGGGTAGAGGGCTGAGGTTAATGCTGCAGGAGGTCAGCAGCCAGGGTTAGGGGATGGTTGGTGGAGCAAGAGTAATGCAGGGGTTTTACAGTGCTGGAGGGAAAAGGTTACTCAGCCATCTCCAGGGGCAAGTGGCCTCTCTTCCTTCAGGGAGCTGTTCCCATGTGTCTCTGTTTGTAGTCCAGTTCCAAGAGAACCCCTTTGTCCTGGCTAGGGCCAATATAAGCCCAAAAGCAGCTCACCTCCCCCTCTTCAACAGGATGGTGATGACCTCATTGTGGGCGTGTGACAGAATCCTTGAACTGCCAGTTGGCCCCCCCTGAGGCTAGCTCAGGAATCAAAAGACTTCCTGCCCAAGGTGTAAATGAGAGCATCCCCCCAGATGCCACAACATAGCACCTCACATGCCTACGTCATAACAATCCCTAAACAGAACTAGGCTGATATATATATATATATATATATATGTTACACAACCTGGGGATCAGTATGTACATACATATATACATACACACAACCTGGACAGATCCATATACTGGGTCCACATTTAGGTATATACATCCATATAGATGTTTGGGGCACATCTACATGTATGTATATATACACAATATAATTCTGGGGCATAAATGGGCAGTAATAAGCCCACCTGCATATAGATATACTATACATAGAGATGTATGCTGACAAGGGGGCATAGATACATCTCCATGTATACACCCATACCACCTGGACCGGGCTGCCTCCGGGCTGAAAGAAAAAATGAACGGCACAGCGGCACAGATTTCTTCATTCGCATCGATCAATGTGGATGAAAAAATCTCTGCCAAAAAAAAAAAAAAAAAAAGGAGGGGAAAGGCGTTTGCCAGGACATAGGAGCTCCGCCCAACATCCATACCCACTTAGCTCGTATGCCCTGGCAAACCCGATTTCTCCATTCACATCAATCGATGTGGATGAATAAATCATTGCCGGGATTTTATTTTTATTTTTTTTATATACAAAGTGTTTGCCAAAGCATATGAACACCGCCGCCTCCTCAGCTCATATGCCTCGGCAAACGTATCTTTTACTGCAGAGGAGAAAACTCGTCTTACACTGACTTTTGTGTAATCTGACAGAAGCGCAATGCTTCTGCCAGAATGCACATCAGTGCTGCAGCTAGTCGATCAGTTGGTCCACCTGGAAGGTAACAAAAACTAAACAAAAAAGAAAAAACCAGGCCGCAACGCAATACATTTTTTTTAACTTTATAATAACATTTAAATGGAACATATAAACTTTATTTAACTTTTTGAACAGAACGTTAACTGTTTTGCTTACTGGTGATTTTTTATTTTTTTTACCTTTATAGGACAAACCTCTCCTTCCCCATGGGACAATGTGCAAAGCGCAAATTGTCCAAAGATGTGGTGAAGTACATTATGCACTTTGTCCCAGGTGAAAGGAGAGGTTTGCAGCAGCTGTGTGTGAATGGGCCCTAATAGCCCTGTGTGCCTGTCCTGTGAGATGTGATCCCTATGCTAAGTGTACCTGTGTGTGGTACTTCTGGAAACACTCCCCAAAGTATAGGGCAGGGTGGTCAGGGCAGTCAGGACAGAAATAGCGGGTGTCACGCCTTATTCCACTCCTGCTACAGACACGACATCTTTTTCGGGTTGGCGGTTGGGTTGAGGTACCAGCAACGACATTGGGGAAATGTTGCTCGTGTAGACGGCTCACTACACTGGTGGATGGGGCCACGGAACCTCCTGGATACAGGAGGTTCTCGATGATCTCTTCCTGAAATTTGAGGAAGGATCCTGTTCTCCCAGCCTTACTGTAGAGAACAAAACTATTATATGCAGCCAATTGAATTAAATATACAGACACCTTCTTATACCAGCGTCTGGTGCGTCGGGAAACTAAATACGGAGCCAACATCTGGTCATTGAAGTCCACCCCTCCCATGAGCGAATTATAGTCATGGACACAGAGGGGCTTTTTAATGACACTGGTTGCTCGTTCAATTTGTATTGTTGTGTCTGCCTGAATGGAGGAGAGCATGTAAACGTCACGCTTGTCTCTCCATTTCACTGCGAGCATATCTTCATTACACAAAGTAGCCCTCTCCCCCCTTGCAAGACGGTTGGTAACGAGCCATTGGGGGAAGCCCCTGCGACTAGGTCGCGCGGTGCCACAGCAGCCAATCTGTTCTAGGAACAAATGCCTGAAGAGGGGCACACGTGTGTAGAAATTGTCCACATAAAGATGGTACCCCTTGCCAAATAAGGGTGACACCAAGTCCCAGACTGTCTTCCCACTGCTCCCCAGGTAGTCAGGACAACCGACCGGCTCCAGGGTCTGATCTTTACCCTCATAGATCCGAAATTTGTGGGTATAGCCTGTGGCCCTTTCACAGAGCTTATACAATTTGACCTCATATTGGGCGCGCTTGCTTGGGATGTATTGTTTGAAGCCAAGGCGCCCGGTAAAATGTATAAGGGACTCGCCTACGCAGATGTTTTGCTCAGGGGTATGCAAATCTGCAAATTTGTTGCTGAAGTGGTCTATGAGGGGCCGAATTTTGTGGAGCCGGTCAAAAGCTGGGTGGCCTCTGGGACGGGAGGTGGTGTTATCGCTAAAGTGCAGGAAACACAGGATGGCCTCAAATCGTGCCCTGGACATGGCAGCAGAGAACATGGGCATGTGATGAATTGGGTTCGTGGACCAATATGACCGCAATTCATGCTTTTTGGTTAGACCCATGTTGAGGAGAAGGCCCAGAAAATGTTTTAATTCGGAAACTAGGACTGGTTTCCACTGGAAAGGCTGGGCATAATAGCTTCCCGGGTTTGCAGCTATAAATTGAGTGGCATACCGATTTGTTTCTGCCACGACTATGTCCAAGAGCTCCGCAGTCAAGAACAGCTCAAAAAATCGTAGGGCCGAACCGATCTGAGCTGTCTCAACCCGAACTCCAGACTGGGCGGTGAAAGGGGGAACTAATGGTGTGGCTGAAGTTGGGGACTGCCAATCAGGGTTTGCCAGCACCTCAGGGACTCTAGGGGGTCTACGGGCCTGCGTACCAGCTTCAACTGCCCTTCTGGTGCTCGCCACTTCACCATGTTGTACGGCAGTGCTGGTACTAGGTCCAGGGTGGGCTGCGCTGCTGGTCTATGCCTCACCACATAATCAGACAGCGCCAGCCCCACTCTGCTGCCCTTGAAGCGGATCCTGCACAACCTGTGGTCTAGCAACATGGGGCGGGTACGCCTGGTGCCATCAGGGACCTCAACCTCCTCGTCCGAACTTTGGGTCAGACTGCCACTGCTTTCTACAGGTTCATATTCTGACCCGCTAGATTCGTCAGATGAGGGTTCCCATTCCTCATCCGACTGGGTCAGAATCTTCAGAAGAATACCCCTTGTTTGATCTTTGGACTACTAAATTTAGGGGGTATTCCCTGAGACTACCCAAGAAAAAAAGCAAGCCTGTCTTACAAATGGGAGGCTAGCGAAGTACCGGAAGCCGCTGCGATTGATAACAAATATCAAAACTGATTTTTTTTTATCACCGCAGCGCTTGGAAAGTGATTGTTCAGTGATCAAAAAAAAATAAAAAAATGTTGTCACTGCGGCGGGGCGGGAGTGGGTGAACGCACGTGTGGGCGACCGATCAGGCCTGATCGGACAAACACTGCGTTTTGGGTGGAGGGCGAGCTAAGGTGACACTAATACTATTATAGATCTGACTGTGATCAGTTTTGATCACTTACAGATACTATAAAAGTACAAATGCTGATTAGCGATACACTAATCAGCGAATCAGTGACTGCGGTGCGGTGGGCTGGGCGCTAACCGATTGCTAACTACCTAACCAAGTGGCCTAAACTATCCTAAAACCTATCAGTCAATACCAGTGAATTTTTTTTTAAAATAAATTGGGGTGATGGAGGGTGATCTGGGGGCTAAGTGAAGTGTTTGGTGTATTCACTGTGAACTGTGCTCCTCTGCTGAGACCAACCGACGAAAATAATCAGCAGAGGAGCACAGCAGCCATTTTACACCTTATATTTACAAATATAAAGTGTTAAATGGCCTGTGATTCTTTTTTAAAAAAAACATCAGCCTGCCAGCGATGATTATTGGCTGGCAGGCTGATGATGTAACCCCCCTCAAACTTTTGCCAGCCCGTGATGCGCATGCGCGGGCCGGCTGTAAGCGTCATCTCACGTCTCGCAAGATGACGCGTATATGCGTGACTCTGCCTGAGACTGCCGCCTCCGGACCGTGATCCTGCGTTAGGCGGTCCGGAGGCGGTTAATTTGGGTCGAGGATAGTCCAGTGTCTTGACGGACAGTCAAGACACTGGACGATCCTCGACCCAAATTAAGGCCCTTACTAGTGCTGACTGCAGCCCCATAACCATCAGATGCATCTGAGACTGAAGGGCTTCAAAAACAAAAAACGTCTTCAAAGACCTCGTCTCCTTGAACGCCACAGAACTGCTCGTCTGGACTTTGCAAAAGAGCACCAAACATGGGACATTCAAAGGTAGAAGAAAGTTTTATTCTCTGATGAGAAAAAATTTAACCTTGAAGGTCCTGATGGTTTGCAACGTTACTGGCATAGCAAGCAGATCCCATCTGAGATGTTTTTTACGCGCCACAGTGGAGGGGGCGCCATAATGGTCTGGGGTGCTTTTTCCTTCAGTGGAACAATGGAGCTTCAGAAAGTGCAGGAGCGTCAAACGGCCATGGCTATGTCCAGATGTTGCAGAGAGCATTCCTCATGACTGAGGGCCCTCGTCTGTGTGGTAACGACTGGGTTTTTCAACAGGACAACACTACATTACACAATGCCCGCAGGACAAGGGACTTCTTCCTGGAGAATAACATCACTCTTTTGGCGTGTTCCCCTGATCTAAATTCAATTGAGAACCTTTGGGGATGGATGGCAAGGGAAGTTTACAAAAATGGACAACAGTTCCAGACAGTAGATGGCATTCGTGCGGCCGTCTTCACCACTTGGAGAAATGTTCCCACTCACCTCATGGAAACGCTTGCATCAAGCATGCCGAAACACATTTTTGAAGTGATAAACAATAACGGCGGAGCTACTCATTACTGAGTTCATGTTTGGATGTTAGATTTCAGTTTGTTTTTTTTGGGAGGGGGGGGGGGGGGTTTGGGAGGTATGGTACTAAACTTTTGATCAGCTGAAAAACAGCCTGTTTCAGTTTATTCATTGTTTTCATTAAATTGAATGCTCAAAAAAAGTTTTCTCTTATTCCCATTTCTTCTTGTTGCATGGTGAAGCTCTACTTGGAACCTTATTAAGATCCAGCCATGCTACCATGCTAAATATGATTTTTTTGCCATTTTTCAAGTGGTCTTAAACTTTTGAGCAGGACTGTATTAGATATCAAGATATCACCACGTCCATATCTACCGACTCTATCAAAATATCACATGACCTAACCCCTCAGGTGACATCTTTTTGTCACCTTACATCACTAAAAGTGAAACACCAAGCGATCAAAAAGGCGTATGCCCCCGAGAATAGTTCTAGTCTAACCGTCACCACATCCCGCAAAAATTGAGCCCCTACCAAAGACAATCGCCCAAAAAATAAATAATAAACTATGGCTCTCAGACTAAGGAGACACTAAAACATGATTTATTTTTTTTTGTTTCAAAAATGATATTATTGTTTAAAACTTAAATAAAAAAAAGTATATTTATTAGGTATTGCCACATCCATAAGAACCTGCTGTATAAAAATATCACATGACCTAACACCTCAAGTGAACACGGGAGAAAAAAAATCTTACATCATAAAAAGTGTAATACCAAGCGATCAAAAAGTCATATGCACCCTAAAATAGTACCAATCAAACCATCATCTCATACCAAAAATAATGAGCCCTTACATCATCTCGCCCCAAATTAAAAACAAAAAACAACTATGGCTTTCAGAATATGGAGACACTAAAAAATGTCATATTTGGTATTGTCGCGTCCGCAACAACCTGCTGTATACATGATCTAACCTGTCAGATAAACATTGTAAATAACAAAAAGATTAATATAGATCAACCAAAAATCATATGTACCCTAAAATAATAGCAATAAAACTGCCACTTTATCCCGTAGTTTCCAAAATGGGGTACATTTTTTGGAGTTTCTACACTAGGGGTGCATCAATAGGTCTTCAAATGTGACATGGCAACTTAAAATTATCCCAGTGAAATCTGCCTTCCAAAAATCATATGGCAAGGGTTAACAGCCAAACAAAACTCAATATTTATTACCCCGATTCTGTAGTTTACAGAAACGCCCCATATGTGGTTGTAAACTGCTGTATGGCGCCTTGCCATGTGCCCATACAGCAGTTTACAACCACATATGGGGTGTTTCTGTAAACTACAGAATTGGGGTAATAAATATTGAGTTTTGTTTGGCTGTTAACCCTTGCTTTGTTAGTGGGAAAAAATTGAATAAAATGGAAAATATGCCAAAAAAGTTTAACAAAGTTCTCCAACCCTAAAGCAACTGCTGCTGACACATGAAAATTGGCTCTTAGGCCTCTTTCACACTGTTGCGTGCACCGCATTGCCGTATGGCGGACCGCATTTCCGGATCCGCCATACACGGGTGCCATTCCGTGGGCATTCTGCATCACAGATGCGGACCCATTCACTTGAATGGGCCCGCAAATCCGGAGATGCGGAATGGTGTGGAACGGAACCACGGAACGGAACCATACAGAAGCACTATGGAGTGCTTCCGTGGGGTTTCGTCCCGTACTTCCGTTACGCAAAAAGATAGAACATGTCCTATCTTTTTGCGAAACAGCCGGATCGCGGACCCATTCAAGTGAATGGGTCCGCGATCCGCTGCGGCTGCCCCACGGGCCGCAATATGACATCGGGCCCCACATTCCAGTGTGAAAGAGGACTTACTCCACTGAGGCCAGGAACCTTGGTGACACATACCTTCCGTCAACAACGGTCCCTTGCGCCTTCCTACAACACATAAAGTGACATGTGTCAGATTTGCAAAATTAGGCTGCGTTCTGAAGGTGAAAAATGGCTGTGTCCTAAAGGGGTTAACCCACAAGCTCTATACACACTCACCCACACTAGGCCTACAAGTTGTACACACTATGGTCTTTCCCCCTAGCAATAGCTAGTATAATCGATTCAGCGTCAAATCGCTGCGTGCCCTGCATTATCGCTCCAGCTCTATGCTAAGTATCAACATTGCATTTCAACTCCTCCACGTCGCCATCACGTGATGTTTCATAAGGAGTTTTAGGTTAGAATTAGAATCTGATTGTTCCTGGTGCTGAGCAGTCAGTCTAGAATTACTGCTGGAGGCTATGCTAGTCTTCATCAGGAGCAATCATAATCTAATACTAACCTAAAACTCAGGATGAAACATTGCATGATAGCGATGTGGAAATGCGTCAACCAAGAGGGAGTCTAGAAGGAGAATTGAAAAGCATCTCTGTGACATCAATAAAAAGGAGGATACCACCATGGGGGAGATTCCTCAGTGATTTTTCTTTCAAGAAATTGAATATATTAGACAATCAGCTAGAAGCGATGATATTGACAACTTAGGCCGCTTTCAGACGAGCCAGTGTCACTCTCCAGACTCTCAGTGCAGCACCCGTCCTGAACTTCCAGCACTGCCGGGGTTGCATAGCATTTTATTGATTTATGATGCTATGCAACACATACAGTTCTGGAATGTATTGTATAAACAGTGATAGCATTAGGTCAGTGTTATCCAATACATTCCAGACCTCTAAGGGTTGCATAGCATCATAAATCACGCAAGTGCAAAACGCATTGCTAGTCTGACTGCTCAAAATCAGGAGCAAACCTAAAACTCCTCATGAAATGCATTATAGCAGTGTGGAAACACATCGAGGAGTAGAACTGCAATGTTGATACTTAGCATAGAGGTGGAGCAATAATGCAGGGCACACAGTGATTTGATTCTGACGCGATTACCAGCTATTGCTAAGGGAAGAGACCGCAGTGTATGCAGCCTGTAGGGTGAGGTGCTCACGGACTATTGTGCTGATAATAGTGTACATACAAGGGTAGGCAATTGAGCAGAACACACGAACTGTAGGATGTGGGACTGCACTATACCCACATAAGATGCATTGCCATATTAAGGTGAAAATAGTAACTGATCAGAACACCTTAACAGCAATTATAATTATGTAGATACACAGGTGCCTGTTAGTGATAAGTGAGCATGCTCGGCCGAGTACCGGTTCGGCTCGAGCATTGCTATGCTCGGCAGATCCGAGCGCTCAGCGGAGTACCACATGTGCTCTAGCGCCATGCTCGAGTTTCCTCCCCACATGTTTGGCGCCTTCTAAGAAGCCAATAAACATGCTCGTAAGTATTGCCATCACTGTAATGCCATTAGCCATGTTTTCTACTGGCATTACAGTGATTGGCTGGCCGGAACAGGTCATGCGGGTTCGGCTCATTGCGAGTCAGTGAGAGCTACTGTTAGGAAGGGACAGACAGTGTAGGGAGATTGTGATCGCAAATTACTCTTTCTCAAGACGTTTCAAAGACCGAAAAGTCCTTTTAAGGGCTGTTTCACACGAGCGGATGCCGTGTGTGACATCCGCTCCGTGAATGACAAGACCCGATGCAGACTGCAGAGGCACGGAGCATTATCAATCGTGTTTTTTCAGCCTAATGATGGCTTGCTTCACTGATAGTGACAGCTCTTTGGATCTCATCTTGAGAGTTGACAGCAACAGATTCCAAATGCAAATAGCACACTTGAAATGAACTCTGGAACTTTTATCTGCTCATTGTAATTGGGATAATGAGGGAATAACGCACACCTGGCCATGGAACAGCTGAGAAGTCAATTGTCCCATTACTTTTGGTTCCTTAACAAGTAGGAGGCACATATGCAAACAATTGTAATTCCTACACCGTTCACCTGATTTGGATGTAAATACCCTCAAATTACAGCTGACAGTCTGCAGTTAAAGCACATCTTGTTTGTTTCATTTCAAATCTATTGTGGTGGTGTATAGAGCCAAAAATGCTAGAATTGTGTTGATGTCCCAATATTTATGGACCTGTCTGTATACAAATTTCACTGAATTTGCACACAGTTTTCTTGTCTGCGGCAGAAACCGTTTATCACAGTGCATTGCATTTCTATACCGTCTGAGTGCTTCAGGCCCATATATTTGGAGAAATTGAAAATCAGTATATATACATATTTCACTAAATCAGCACCCAGTTTTCTTGTCTGCGGTTTAAAATGTTAATCGCAGTGCATTGCATTTCTGTACAGTCTGTGCGCTTCAGGCCCATATATTGGGAATAATATAGTCATAAATATAAACAACATCATAAAACAGTGTCTGTACTGCAGATTACAATAATCTGTGGCTAAAATACTGTCCAAAATCTGTGCTGTTCTGTGTCATATACTGCCCTGTATCTAAAAACTGTCTTTTGTAGACAGTAAAAAAAAAATGTGGGCATTATGCTGATGGTTCAGGCAGAGGTCGTGGCACTGGGCGCAATGAAACTGTGCCTGGTTGGCTTGCTGATGATAATGCTTCCAGTCGGCTAAGCACCACCCTCTCTTCCACCAAGTCCAGCCTCTGTAGCCAAGAGTCTGGTCAGCCAACTCCTCGCTCAGATCATGCTTCCTCCCACCATGGAGAGGCCTGCCAAACGAGTGATCCCACACTCGGATATTCCCAGGAGCTCTTTTCAGCTCCACTATTAGATTTTGCCGTTGCGGCAAGAGGGACCTGAGATATTGTACCCTGATTCCCAACCTCTTGAGCCTTCATAGTCTCAAGAAGATGACGGTGGTGAACGTCAATCATTAGTTCACGAGGTGGATGACGAGTTGTCAATCACTGAGGTTGTGGTTAGGTCAAGACAGGAGGATGATCAGAGTGAGGAAGTGGAAGAGGAGGTGTTGGACAATGAGGTCATTGACCCAACATGGAAAGGTGAAAATCCAAGCGAGGACAGCAGTACAGAGGGGGAGGGATCCGCAGCACCGCAACAGGCAGGAAGAGGCAGTGGGGTTGCAAAAGGTAGAAGTCAGCCCACTCCAAGCAGGCCTGCAACCATTACACCAATCACCCCCATGCGTAAATCAACCTTAGCAAGGGGTAGGTGTTCCGCAGTATGGAGCTTTTTTGAGGAAAGTGCAGAGGACAAAAGAGTAGTAGTTTTCAACCTGTGCGGTACCAAAATGACCCGAGGCATGAACACTAGCAACCTCACAACCACCAGCATGATCCGCCACATGGCAACATGCACCCTACTAAGTGGGCTGAACTCCTAGGTCCACAATCTGGGTCTGCGGGTCGCACCACTCTTTCCCTGTGTTACATGCTGTCCAATCCTCTGTCCAAGACGCAGGCCCGGATGCCTCTCGCCCTGCACCTGGACCTTCGAATGAACCAGCAGCAACAACATCCACTTCCCTGTCCCAGTGCAGCGTCCAAATGTTCATACCACAGTCATTTGAACGCAAACGCAAATACCCACCCACCCACTGGCCATAGCACTTAATTGCCAACTTTCTAAATTACTGACCCTTGAAATGGTTGCCATATAGGCTTGTGGACACTGAGGCCTTCCGCAGCCTGATGTCGGTCGCGGTCCCTCGGTTCGCAGTCCCCAGCCGCCATTATTTTTCACGGTGTGCCTTGCCCGCCTTACACCAGCATGTGTCCCAGAACATCACCCGTGCCCTGACCAATGCAGTTACTGGGAAGGTCCACTTAACCACGGACACATGGACAAGTGCTGGTGGCCAGGGACGCTACATTTCCCTGACCACAGAATGGGTGAATGTGCCGGAGGCCGGGAGTGAGTCGCACCCTGGGATGGCACAGGTGCTATCAGGGTCTCCGCAAGCAGCTATGTTACTGGCTCCAACTCCCACTTCTCCTCATCCTCCTCCACTTCCACCTCAAGCAGCCATCAGTCACTAGCTGGAAGCAGTGTAACACTGCTGTGGGTAAGCATCAACAGGCCATGCTGAAGTTGATCTGCTTAGGGGACAAACAGCACACCGCCGCAGAGCTTTGACAGGGTATAAGGGACCAGAATCAGCTGTGTCTCTCTCCACTCAACCTACAACCAGGCATGGTTGTGTCTGACAATGGCCGTAACTTGGTGGCGGCTTTGGAGCTCGGCAACCAGACACACATCCCATGCCTAGCCCATGTCTTAAACTTAGTGGTTCAGCAGTTTATCAAAGCATACCCCAATTTGCCAGAGCTACTAGTGAAGGTTTCGCCTCGTGTGTGCCCATTTCCGCAAGTCCTCCACAGCTTCAGCCGGCCTGTCAACTCTGCAGCAGCACTTGCGGCTTCCAGCTCACCGACTGTTGTGCGACGTGAGCACTAGCGCACGCTGGAACTCTACGTTCTATATGTTGTCCAGGCTTTGTGAGCAGCAGAGGGCAGTTGTGGAATACCAGCTGCAACATGGTCGTCGCCTTTAAAGTCAACTGCCATTATTCACAAGCGAGGAGTGGGGATTGATGTCAGACCTGTGTGAGGTTTTAAAAAACTTTGATGAATCCGCACAGATGGTTAGTGGCGATAACGCTACTATCAGCGTAACCATCCCACTGCTGTGTCTACTCAAACTATCGCTTCTCACAATTAAGGAACTGGGGGAGGACATCTCACAGGGTGATACCCAGACCACCCACAGTTCGTCTTCTGAGCATGAATTGGACTGTGAAGAGGAGAAGGAGGAGGAGGAGATGGAAACTGTTGCCTCTGCTACTGAGGCTAGTACCCATGGAACATTAATTCCATCTGTTCAGAGTGGATGGGCCGAAGAGGAGGAGGAGGAGGAGATGGAGAGTCATCCTGATGTCGACATCTTGCCTGTTGGTACTCTGGCACACATGGCTGAATTCATGTTAGGCTGCCTTACTCGCGAGCCTCGCGTTATACGCATTTTAGATAACACGGATTACTGGGTGTTCACCCTTCTCGACCCCCGCTACAAAGAAAACTTCTCATCTCTCATTCCTGTGGTGGAGAGGACGAGTAAAATGGAGCAATAGCAGAAGGTACTTGTTGAGAGATTGCTCCGGAATTTTCCATCTGACAACGCTGGCGGCAGAGTCCGTACTTCCTTAGGCAACCGGGGAAGGGAGACAATATAAGAGTTTCTGTCTGTCTGGACGTTGTATATGCGCGACCAAACGACTGGACAGGTTTCTATAACAACCCAGCCATTTTTCTTTACTGCTTAAAGAGGCGGGCACTGTGGAGGTCACTGTTGTTAAAGGGGTGGGCACTGTGGAGGTTACTGTTGTTAAAGGGGTGGGCACTGTGGAGGTCACTGTTGTTAAATGGGCGGGCACTGTGGAGGTCACTGTTATTACAGGGGCGGGCACTATGAAGGTCCCTGTTAAAAGGGTGTGCACTGTGGAAGTCACTGTTAAAGGGGTGGTTACTGTTAAAGGGGCAGTTACTGTGAAAGTCACTGTTAAAGGGGCGGTTACTGTGAAAGTCACTGTTAAAGGGGCGGTTACTGTGAAAGTCACTGTTAAAGGGGCGGCCACTGTGAAAGTCGCTATTAACCACTTCAGCCCCGCTAGCTGAAACCCCCTTCATGACCAGAGCACTTTTTACACTTCTGCACTACACTACTTTCACCGTTTATTGCTCGGTCATGCAACTTACCACCCAAATGAATTTTACCTTCTCACTAATAGAGCTTTCATTTGGTGGTATTTCATTGCTGCTGACATTTTTACTTTTTTTGTTATTAATCGAAATGTAATGATTTTTTTGCAAAAAAATGACATTTTTCACTTTCAGCTGTAAAATTTTGCAAAAAAAAACGACATCCATATATAAATTTTTCGCTAAATTTATAGTTCTACATGTCTTTGATAAAAAAAAAATGTTTGGGCAAAAAAAAAAAATGGTTTGGGTAAAAGGTATAGCGTTTACAAACTATGGTACAAAAATGTGAATTTCCGCTTTTTGAAGCAGCTCTGACTTTCTGAGCACCTGTCATGATTCCTGAGGTTCTACAATGCCCAAACAGTAGAAAATCCCCACAAATGACCCCATTTCGGAAAATAGACACCCGAAGGTATTCGCTGATGGGCATAGTGAGTTCATAGAACTTTTTATTTTTTGTCACAAGTTAGCGGAAAATGATGATTTTTATTTTTATTTTTTTCTTACAAAGTCTCATATTCCACTAACTTGCGACAAAAAATAAAAAATTCTAGGAACTCGCCATGCCCCTCACGGAATACCTTGGGGTGTCTTCTTTCCAAAATGGGGTCACTTGTTGCGTAGTTATACTGCCCTGGCAATTTAAATGTGTAAAAAATGGCCTGCGAAATCCGAAAGGTGCACTTTGGAATATGTGCCCCTTTGCCCACCTTGGCTGCAAAAAAGTGTCACACATCTGGTATCGCCGTACTCAGGAGAAGTTGGGGAATGTGTTTTGGGGTGTCATTTTACATATACCCATGCTGGGTGAGAGAAATATCTTGGCAAAAGACAACTTTTCCCATTTTTTTATACAAAGTTGGCATTTGACCAAGATATTTCTCTCACCCAGCATGGGTATATGTAAAATGACACCCCAAAACACATTCCCCAACTTCTCCTGAGTACGGCGATACCAGGATGTGTGACACTTTTTGGCAGCAAAGGTGGGCAAAGGGGCACATATTCCAAAGTGCACCTTTCGGATTTCGCAGGCCATTTTTTACACATTTTGATTGCAAAGTACTTCTCACACATTTGGGCCCCTAAATTGCCAGGGCAGTATAACTACGCCACAAGTGACACCATTTTGGAAAGAAGACACCCCAAGGTATTCCGTGAGGGGCATAGTGAGTTCCTAGAATTTTTAATTTTTTGTCACAAGTTAGCGGAAAATGATGATTGTTTTTATTATTTTTTTTTCCTTACAAAGTCTCATATTCCACTAACTTGCGACAAAAAATAAAAAATTCTAGGAACTCGCCATGCCCCTCACGGAATACCTTCGGGTGTCTTCTTTCCAAAATGGGGTCACTTGTGGCGTAGTTATACTGCCCTGGCAATTTAGGGGCCCAAATGTGTGAGAAGTACTTTGCAATCAAAATGTGTAAAAAATGGCCTGCGAAATCCTAAGGGTGCTCTTTGGAATGTGTGCCCCTTTGCCCACCTTGGCTGCAAAAAAGTGTCACACATCTGGTATCGCCGTACTCAGGAGAAGTTGGGGAATGTGTTTTGGGGTGTCATTTTACATATACCCATGCTGGGTGAGAGAAATATCTCTGCAAAAGACAACTTTTCCCATTTTTTTTAATACAAAGTTGGCATTTGACCAAGATATTTATCTCACCCAGCATGGGTATATGTAAAATGACACCCCAAAACACATTCCCCAACTACTCCTGAGTACGGCAATACCAGATGTGTGACACTTTTTTGCAGCCTAGATGCGCAAAGTGGCCCAAATTCCTTTTAGGAGGGCATTTTTAGACATTTGGATCCCAGACTTCTTCTCACGCTTTCGGGCCCCTAAAAAGCCAGGGCAGTATAAATACCCCACATGTGACCCCACTTTGGAAAGAAGACACCCCAAGGCATGGCGAGTTCCTAGAATTTTTTTTTTTTGGCACAAGTTAGCGGAAATAGTTTTTTTTGTATTTTCTCACAAAGTCTCCCTTTCCGCTATCTTGGGACAAAAATTTCAATCTTTCATGGACTCAATATGCCCCTGACGGAATACCTTGGGGTGTCTTCTTTCCGAAATGGGGTCACATGTGGGGTATTTACACTGCCCTGGCATTTTAGGGCCCTAAAGCGTGAGAAGAAGTCTGGAATATAAATGTCTAAAAAATGTTTATGCATTTGGATTCCGTGAGGGGTATGGTGAGTTCATGTGAGATTTTATTTTTTGACACAAGTTAGTGGAATATGAGACTTAGTAAGAAAAAACAAAAACAAACAAAAAATTTCCGCTAACTTGGGCCAAAAAAATTTCTGAATGGAGCCTTACAGGGGGTGATCAATGACAGGGGGTGATCAATGACGGGGGTGATCATGGAATCTATATGGGGTGATAACCCCCCTGTCATTGATCACCCCCCTGTCATTGATCACCCCCCTGTAATGCTCCATTCAGACGTCCGTATGATTTTTTACGGATCCACTGATACATGGATCGGATCCGCAAAACACATGCGGACCTCTGAATGGAGCCTTACAGGGGGGGGGGGGGGTGATCAATGACAGAGGGGTGATCACCCATATAGACTCCCTGATCACCCCCCTGTAAGGCTCCATTCAGCCGTCCGTATGATTTTTACGGATCCACTGATACATGGATCGGATCCGCAAAACACATGCGGACCTCTGAATGGAGCCTTACAGGGGGGGGTGATCAATGACAGAGGGGTGATCACCCATATAGACTCCCTGATCGCCCCCCTGTAAGGCTCCATTTAGACGTCCGTATGATTTTTACGGATCCACTGATACATGGATCGGATCCGCAAAACACATGCGGACCTCTGAATGGAGCCTTACGGGGGGGGGGTGATCAATGACAGAGGGGTGATCACCCATATAGACTCCCTGATCACCCCCCTGTAAGGCTCCATTCAGACGTCCGTATGATTTTTACGGATCCACTGATACATGGATCGGATCCGCATAACACATGCGGACGTCTGAATGGAGCCTTACAGGGGGGGGGGGGTGATCAATGACAGAGGGGTGATCACCCATATAGACTCCCTGATCACCCCCCTGTAAGGCTCCATTCAGACGTCCGTATGATTTTTACGGATCCACTGATACATGGATCGGATCCGCAAAACACATGCGGACCTCTGAATGGAGCCTTACAGGGAGGGGGGTGATCAATGACAGAGGGGTGATCACCCATATCTACAAAATACGAACACCGGCAATGTGCTTTCCGCATTTTGCAGATCCGCACATTACCAGAACTATATAGAAAATGCCTTTTCTTGTCCTATTCTTGTCAGCAATTGCGGACATGTTCTATAGGCTCTACAAAAAAAGCAGTGTTCGCCCGATCAGGCCTGATCTTGTGCGCACACTTGCGTTCAGTCCGCCCCACCGCAGTGACAGAATTTTTTTTTCTGATCACTGCAAAAACACTGTAAAATCACTGCGGCGTAATAAAGATCACTTTTGAGGGGCATGGCGAGTTCATAGTTTTTTTTGGGCACAAGTTTGCAGAAATTGATTTTAGTTTATTTGTTTTTTCTTACAAAGTCTCATATTGCACTAACTTGTGACAAAAAAATCTCACATGAACTCACTATACCCCTCACGAAATCCAAATGCGTAATTTTTTTTTTACATTTATATTCCAGACTTCTTCTCACGCTTTAGGGCCCCTAAAATGCCAGGGCAGTATAAATACCCCACAAGTGACCCCATTTTGGAAAGAAGACACCCCAAGGTATTTCGTGAGGGGCATGGTGAGTTCATGTTCATTTTATTTTTTGTCACAAGTTAGTGGAATACGAGACTTTGTAAGAGAAAAAAAAAACATTTTCGTGTGCGAAAAAAATATATATTCTAGGAACTCGCCATGCCCCTCACGGAGTACCTTGGGGTGTCTTCTTTCCAAAATGGGGTCACTTGTGGGGTATTCATACTGCTCTGGCATTTTAGGGGCCCTAATCCAAATGTCTAAAAATGCCCTCCTAAAACGAATTTGGGCCCCATTGCGCACCTAGGCTGCAAAAAAGTGTCACACCTGTGGTATCACTGTACTCAGGAGAAGTAGGGAAATGTGTCACGACCCTTGGTCATGGTCGTGACTCCTTGGGAGCCGCATGCGGTTTCCCGCGGTTTGGTGTTGTCAACCGCAGCTGGGGACACTTAGTTGTTTGCCTCAGGTGCGGTTGCCGCGGACAATAGGCATGCGTGCGGTTGCCCTTGGCAACGTGTTTTATGTGCACTCCCTTTGTCGTTTTGTGGTGCACGAGGTTATGTGTTGTATGCACGTAGACACCTCCCTTCACCTGTGGTTGTCCGCGGCAACGTCTGTTGTTGTATGCATGCGGTGGCAGGGTTTCGGCCTGCGGGCTGTTCCCCAGAACATGGTGGCCACACAATGCCGTTGCTGGCGGTAACAGGTGAGTGGGTTGGTGTGGGTTATGTATTATGTGCACTTCCCCTTATATGTGTGTTTTCCCTTCTGTGTGCTGGAAGGGTTAACTTCCTTCCCAGTGTGTGTGATGTCACTGGGTGTGGTTGACTGGTGGGTGGGGCCTTTTGGCCTATATAGCCTGAGTCTCTTGCAGGCTTCAGTAGGTTGCTCTCAGCCATGCTGGCTGGAGCAGCCTCCTGTCTCCTCCATCTGCCTGGTGAGGACCATCCTTCTGGTCATAATACCTTTGTCAGTAAATCTTATGTTTCATGGTGTTCCAGGTGTGTGTGGGGTTTTATGTTAGTGCAGCTTGTGGTCCTGGGTTCCTGTGGGATGTCTGGTGTGTGCTGTGTTCGTTGGTGTCTGAACCGCAGCACCTGCACATGGGATCCAGGGTTTGTTGTCTGTGGCAGGTGAGTGATGTGTTGGTCCCATTTGCCTGTCACTGCCATAAGTTCTGTTATTGTATTCCCCTGTGTTGCTTGGCCGTTGAGACTCCTGCTCCCCCGTGCCTAGGAGGAGCAGGTCGTCTCACTCTGTCCCCTAGTACAGGGGCGACTTGAGGGCTCGTAGGGACTTTAAAGTTCCGGCGTATGAGTCCTCCTGCCACCAAGGTCGGCTCATACAGATAGGAGACAGGGTCAGCGTTAGGGACGCAATAGGAGGTGACCTGTTCCCTAACTCTGTGGTCCCGGCCAAGGGGTAACCCTACCATCTCCTGGCACCGCACGGCTGGGGGTTCCCCCCACCGCCAGCCGTGACAAAATGTGTTTTGGGGTGTATTTTTACATATACCCATGCTGGGTGAGATAAATATCTCTGTAAAAGACAATTATCCCCATTTTTTTGTATACAAAGCTGTCATTTTACAGAGATATTTCTCTCGCCCAGCATGGGTATATGTAAAAATACACCCCAAAACACATTGCCTTACTTCTCCTGAGTACGGTGATACCACATGTGTGACACTTTTTTGCAGCCTAGGTGGGCAAAGGGGCCCAAATTCCAATGAGTATCTTTATGATTTCACAGGGCATTTTTTACGCATTTGGATTCCAAACTACTTCTCACGCTTTAGATCCCTTAAAATGCCAGGGCAGTATAAATACCCCACAAGTGACCCCATTTTGGAAAGAAGACACCCCAAGGTATTCCGTGAGGTATATGGTGAGTTAATGTAAAATTTTATTTTTTGTCTCAAGTTAGTGGAATATGAGACTTTGTAAGAAAAAAAAAAAAAGCATTTTCCGCTAACTTGTGACAAAAAATAAAAACTTTCATGAACTCACTATGCCCATCAGCGAATACCTTAGGGTGTCTACTTTCCGAAATGGGGTCATTTGTGGGGTGTTTCTACTGTCTTGGCATTGTAGAACCTCAGAAAATATGATAGGTGCTCAGAAAGTCAAAGTGCGTAAATTCACATTTTTGAACAATAGTTTGCAAACGCTATAACTTTTACCCAAACCAATAAATATACACTTATTGCATTTTTTTTTATCAAAGACATGTAGAACAATAAAGTTTGAGAAAAATGTATATAGAAATGTAGTTTTATTTGAAAAATTTTACAACAGAAAGTGAAAAATGACATTTTTTTTGCAAAAATGTCGGTCAATTTCGATTAATATAAAAAAAGTCAAAATGTCAGCAGCAATGAAATACCACCAAATGAAAGTTCTATTAGTGAGAAAAAAAGTAGATAAAATTAATTTGGGTGGTAAGTTGTATGACCGAGCAATAAACCGTGAAAGTAGTGTAGTGCAGAATTGTAAAAAGTGATCTGGTCATTAAGGGGGTTTAAGCTAGGGGAGCTGAGGTGGTTAAAGTGGCGGCCACCGTGAAAGTCACTGTTAAAGGGGCGGTCACTGTGAAAGTACCTGTTAAAGGGGCGTCACTGTTAAAGCGGCGGTAACTGTGAAAGTCACTGTTAACTCCTTAAGGACACAGCCTTATTTCACCTTAACCCCTTAGTGACCAAGCACATTTTTGAAAAATTGCATTCCAAGAGCTAGAACTTTTTTGTTTTTTTCATAAATGTACTTGTATGAGGTCTTATTTTTTGCAGGACAAGTCATAGTTTTTAATGCACAATTTTAAGTACATGTAATGATTGATTAAAGCCAGACGTTTAGCTAAAACCCCCTTTGTTTACGTCAGTAAAAACACGTATGGGTAGTCACTAAGGTGTGAAGGACCAGGCCATTTTTTTGCAAATCTGACCAGTGGTGATAACTTTAAAACACTTTGACTTATCCAGGCCATTCTGAGAGAGTTTTTTCGTCACATATTGTACTTCATGACACTGGTAAAATGAAGTAAAAAAAAAAAATTTTTATTTATTAAAAAATACCAAATTTGCCAAAAATTTGAAAAAATTGCTAATTTCCAAGTTTTAATTTCTCTACTTCGCTAATACATAGTATTACCTACAAAAATAGTTATTACTTTACATTCCCCATATGTCTACTTCATGTCTGGATCATTTTGGGAATGATATTTTATATTTTGGGGATGTTACAAGGCCCAATTTTTAGGGACCAGTTTAGGTCTGAAGTCACTTTGTGAGGCTTACAGTCATGTGAAAAAATTAGGACACCCTTTGAAAGCATGTGGTTTTTTGTAACATTTTTAATAAAAGGTTATTTCATCTCCGTTTCAACAATACAGAGAGATTAAAGTAATCCGACTAAACAAAGAAAACTGAAGAAAAGTCTTTTCAAGATCTTCTGTAAATGTCATTCTACAAAAATGCCTATTCTAACTGAGGAAAAAGATAGGACACCCTTGCCCCTAATAGCGAGTGTTACCTCCTTTGGCTGAAATAACTGCAGTGAGACGGTTCTTGTAGCCATCTACCAGTCTTCGACATCGGTCTGAGGAAATTTTACCCCACTCCTCAATGCAGAACTTTTTCAGCTGTGAGATGTTTGAGGGGTTTCTTGCACGTACAGCCCTTTTCAAGTCACCCCACAGCATCTCAATGGGATTCAAATCTGGACTTTGACTTGGCCATTCCAGGACTCTCCATTTCTTCTTTTTCAGCCAATCTTTGGTTGATTTACTAGTATGTTTTGGGTCATTGTCATGTTGCATGGTCCAGTTCCGCTTCAGCTTTAATTTTCTAACTGATGGTCTCACATGTTCTTCAAGCACCTTCTGATACACAGTAGAATTCATCGTGGATTCTATGATGGTGAGCTGACCAGGTCCTGCTGCAGCAAAGCAGCCCCAAACCATGACACTTCCACCTCCATGCTTCACAGTTGGTATGAGGTTCTTTTCTTGGAATGCTGTGTTTGGTTTACGCCAAACATGTCCTCTGCTGTTGTGTCCAAATAATTCAATTTTGGACTCATCTGTCCAAAGAACATTATTCCAGAAGTCCTGGTCTTTGTCAACTTTATCTCTGGCAAATGTCAGTCTGGCCTCGATGTTTCTCTTGGAAAGCAAAGGTTTCCTCCTTGCACACCTCCCATGCAAGTTAAACTTGTACAGTCTCTTTCTGATTGTAGAGGCATGTACTTCTACATCAACAGTAGCCAGAGCCTGCTGTAGTTCTCGAGATGACACTTTAGGGTTTTTGGAGACCTCTTTTAGCATCTTGCGGTCTGCTCTTGGGGTGAACTTGCTGGGGCGACCAGTCCTGGGCATGTTGGCAGTTGTTTTGAAAGCCCTCCACTTGTAGACTATCTTCCGGACAGTGGAATGGCTGATTTCAAAATCTTTTGAGATCTTTTTAAATCCCTTCCCAGACTCATAGGCTGCTACAATCTTTTTTCTGAAGTCCTCTGACAGCTCTTTTGCTCTCACCATGGTGCTCACTCTCACTTCAACAGTCAGGAGCACACCAAACTAAATGTCTGAGGTTTAAATAGGGCAAGCCTCATTCAACATGCAGAGTAACGATCTACTAATTATGTGCACCTGGTGTGATATACCTGTGTGAGATCTGAGCCAATTTAAGAGGGAATACATGTGAGGGTGTCCTATCTTTTTCCTCAGTTAGAATAGGCATTTTTGTAGAATGACATTTACAGAAGATCTTGAAAAGACTTTTCTTCAGTTTTCTTTGTTTAGTTGGATTACTTTAATCTCTCTGTATTGTTGAAACGGAGATGAAATAACCTTTTATTAAAAATGTTACAAAAAACCACATGCTTTCAAAGGGTGTCCTAATTTTTTCACATGACTGTATATAATTGAAGCCACCCAGAAATGACCCCATTCTAGAAACTACATCCCTCAAGGTATTCAAAACTGATTTTACAAACTTTAACCCTTCAGGTGTTGCACAAGAGTTATTGGCAAATTTGAAAATTTAATTTTTTTGCCAAATTTTCCATTTTAACCCATTTTTGGCTTGAAATGGAAAAGTGCCAAAAATAGCTGTTTTGGCACAGTTTTTTTTTTTTTTGGACTGTGTTAATCTGGGGGGTTAGTTAATGAGGTATTTTTTTAGAGGAGATTCTTACGGACGCGGCGATACCTAATAAGTCAACTTTTTTTACAATTATTTAGGTTTTAGACTATATTATCCTTTTTAATACCCCCCCAAAAAAATTGTATCTCTAAAGTCTAAGAGTTATTTTTTGTTTTGTTTTTTAGCTGATTATGTAGGGGCTCATTTTTTGCGGGATGAGAGGACGGTTTTATTGGCACTATTTTGGGGGCTATATGACTTTTTGATCGCTTGCTATTAACATTTTTGTTATGTAAGGTGACAAAAAAAGTTCTTTTTTTGCACCACTTTTTTTTTTTTTTTTTTACCATGTTAATCTGGGGGGTTAGGTATTTTTTATAGAGGAGATTATTACCGATGCAGCAATACCTAATTTGTATACTTTTTTAAAATTATTTAAGATTTTACAATTTTTTTGGGTGTCTCAAGTCTGAGAACCAGTTTTTTTTATCTGATAGTCAGTGGCTAAATTGGGATATAAATTTAGTACTCCATGGAAATGTGATACTCCCTGAAGCAACCGTCAATGCAGAGGCCCAGATAATTGGGGCACGTGTCGCACTGAGTAGTGGTGTCCTTCCGTATCCCCCTCCTGCGACACACTCTGCACTTTTTGGGGGTTCGTCCCTTCTTTCCAGTATGGGGGACCACACCTGGAAAGTGTTGGCCAGGGACGATCCGGGCGCCTCCAGTTCCCGAGGTACTCCGGCTTGCTCTTTCCTGGTCCGAAAAGATCAGGGCCTTGAGGACTGCCTCATAGAACTGAAGGGTCCCTGTGTTGCCAGCGCTCTGGGACAGCACAAAAGAGTTGTACAAGGCAACCTGTACCAAGTAGACCGCATCTTTTTTGTACCATGTCCGGGTTTTGCGCATGGCGTTATATGGCTTGAGGACTTGATCAGAGAGATCCACTCATCCCATATACCGACGATACAATCGGGCTTGAGGACCGTTGTCGCTGTACCTCGCACAGGGACAGGGGTGATGTAGTTACCATGAATTGTGGACAGTACAATGACATCCCTCTTGTCCTTATATCTGACCAGCAACAGGTTTTCACTAGTAAGGGCACGGGTCGCACCCCTGGGGATAGGAACCTGGAGGGGGTGGGCAAGGAGGCCGCGTTGATTTTTCTGCACGGTCCCACAAGCAGACGTCGATCTGGCGGCGAGGGACTGGAACAAGGGGATACTAGTATAAAAGTTATCCACGTAAAGGTGGTAACCCTTATCTAGCAGCGGGTACATAAGGTCCCACACAAGTTTCCCGCTAACACCCAGAGTGGGGGGATATTCTGGGGGTTGAATACGGGAATCTCGCCCCTCATACACACAAAACTTGTAAGTGTACCCTGAGGTACTCTCATAAAGTTTGTAAACCTTCATGCCATACCTCGCCCACTTTGAGGGAGCATACTGGCGGAAAATGAGTCTCCCCTTGAAAGCAATGAGAGACTCATCAACCGCGACCTTCATTCCAGGTACATAGGCCTGTACAAATTTGGCCCCAAAGTGATCGATGACCGGCCGTATCTTATACAGATGGTCATAGGCAGGATCACCTTGGGGGGGACATGTTGCATTATCTGAATAATGCAGACATTTCCGGATGGCCTCAAACTGGGAGCGTGTCATGGCCGTACTGTAAAGTGGGGCCTGGTAGAGGACGTGTCCGCTCCATTAATGCCTGACACTAGGTTTCTTGACTAGGCCCATATGCAGCACGAGGCCCCAAAATGTCCTCATCTCGGCTGCAATGACCGGGGTCCAGCCACCGGGCCTAGCCAAAAAGGAGCCTGGGTGTTGAGCAACGAACTGTTGGGTGTACAGGTTCATCTGCTCCACCATTAGATTTACCAGTTGGTCACTGAAAAAATGACAAAAAAGTCATATTCAGTGAAGCCCACTGTGGAAATCTGGATTCCTGATTGGCCTACAAAATCAGGAATCACAGACTCATACTCATATCGCTCTGGGGTACACCAGACAAGTTCACCGGCAGGGGGCTTTGTGGATTTAACTTGTGGGCCAGAAAACTAGTACGAGCCCCAGAGCTGCTTGTACTAGCATGGCGGTCCCCTTGCTCCACCGCCTTGGGGGCTCATCATCATCGCTAGATGATGAGGAGGACGCGGATGACAACAGGAAAGTGGGGTCATCCTCGTCCTCACTGGGACTCTCGGAGTCGAAGGCAAGCTGGGCATATGCCTCCTCGGCCGAGAACGTCCGGCGGGCCATAGGGGAGTGTGTGTCTGCGTGTGTGTAAATCTTAAAAAAAAAAAAAAGACTAACTAAAAAAAGGGGAAAAAATGTAAAAAAATAATTCTAAACCGCTAATCAACCGTCTGTAGTTGATCAGCGGTGGGGTGTGCGATGCGCCAACAGTGGCCGTGGGGGGGGGGGGGGGGGCAGGGGGGCAAGCCGCAGCACTGTGGACCCCAGACACCCTACTTAGGGTGATGCAAGAAAACTTTTTTTACCACTAACTTTGCCACAATGATTCATTGTGCCTCCTACCAACTCTAGGTAATATACCATATTATTTTATGTTTATTTAATGTCTATTACTACTATTGTTGTCCCTCCATACTGCTTATGAGCTAGTTATAGGTGCCATACAGTTGGCTCTTACGTTTGGCTCTTATTTTTGCAGTTGTTGTTTGTTCATCTGTGGTGGTTGGAGGCTTGTACATGTATTGGGGTAGGGTTTATATTGCCTGCTTGACGCAGCATGCATTACTGCCCTATTCCTCCTTCTGTTATTGGATCTTTTTATACCCAGAGTCTGGCGGTAGAGCTGCTGATTGCAGCGCTGGCCTGCACTGCTGCTACTTATTTTATCATTGTCTATGGTTTGTTGTAATATTTATTACCCAATAAAATATTTATGTCATAATTGTATATGTGTGTCCTCTGTCTTAATTGGTTGTGTTATAACATTTTGGCACACATTTACATCCTTGGGATGATATAGTAGGTGGTACTTTATTTTCCCTGCCTAGCCCAACTTTTCCCTAGTCTTTCCCTAATTACCTGCAGATAAGATGGGGGTGCTGGGGCACAGATGCTGGCTCAGATCCGACACGTGCAGGCAGCGCTCCTATCTCCTTGAGCTCCGGACACAAAAGGAGGAGGAGAGGAGCGCTGCTATCATTTGAATCTCCCGCCGGCCTGCCCTCCTACCAATCAGAGGCGATCCTGAGAGGTGATGTCACCATCACCACTCAGGATCGCAGGATGGTTATTGGTGGGGTAAAATCACACAACCGATCACCATCCTGTTCTGGGTTATCGCGTCCTCAGAGACCCAAATAACCCGGAAACGCAGCAAACCACAGGTCTGAATTGACCTGCGGTTTGCTACGATCACCTACATGGGAGAAGGGGGGTCACAGGACCCCCCGGCGCATTTGTCCCAGATGCCTGCTTAATGATTTGAGCAGGCACCGGGTTCCGATCACCGCCCGCCGCGGTGATTGAAAAATACACAGGGCGTACAGGTACAAGTACCAGGATATAAGGGCATACCTGTACGCCCTGTGTCCGGAAGAGGTTAAAAGGGCGGTCACTGTGAAAGTCAGTGTTAAAGGGGCAGCCACTGTAAAAGTCACTGTTAAAAGGGTGGCCACTATGAAAGGGGCGGTGACTGTTAAAGGGGCGGTCACTGTGAAAGTCACTGTTAAAGGGGCGGTGACTGTTAAAGGGGTGGTCATTGTGAAAGTCACTGTTAACCCCTTAAGGACACAGACATATTTCACCTTAAGGAATAGGCCATTTTTTGCACATCTGACCAGTGTCAATGTGAATAACTTTAAAACACTTTTACTTATCCAAGCCATCCTGAGATCGTTTTTTCATCACATATTGTACTTCATGACTCTGGTAAAATGGAGTAAAAAAAATTAATTTGTATTTATAAAAAAATCCAAATATACCAAAAAATTTGAAAAATTTGCTATTTTCCAAATTTCAATTTCTTTACTTCTATAATACATATTTAACCTGTTTAGGACATAGGGCATACAGGTACACCCTGTGATGCCCTATTCTATGTATTTCTGATCGGAACCCGGTGCCTGCTCAAATCATTGAGCAGGCACCTTGGCTAAATGCGCGGGGGGGGGGGGGGAGAGTCATGACCCCCCCATGTTGGTGATCGCCGCAAACCGCAGGTCAATTCAGACCTGCGGTTTGCGGCTTTTACATGTCGGGCGGCGGCGGGCAGTGGTGCCATCGGGTCCCCATTGGGCTGTAGGGGGGACCTGATGGCATGGAAGGCAGCGCGATGTGACGAGCCTGTGAACACATTGTATTACTCATACAGCCAATGCATTCCAATACAGAAGTATTGGAATGTATTGTAAAGGATTAGACCCCCAAAAGTTGAAGTCCCAAAGTGGGACAAAAAATAAAGTGAAAAAAAAGTTGAAAAATAAAGTTTTTCCCCCCAAAAAATTTAGTTTCAAGTAAAAGTAAACAAAAATGTAATTTTCCCCAAATTAAGTAAAATAAATTGGTAAAAATTAGGGGAAAAAGAAAAAGTAGACATATTGGGTATCTCCGCGTCCGTATCGACCGGCTCTATAAACACATCACATGATCTAACCCCTAAGATGAACACCGTAAAAAAATATAAAATAAAAACTGTGCTTAATAAACAATTTTTTTGTCACCTTATATCGCAAAAAGTACAAAGGCAAGCGATCAAAAAGGCTTATGCCCACCAAAATAGTACCAATCTAACAGTCACCTCATTCCTCAAAAAATGAGCCCCTACCTAAAACAATCGCCCCTACCTAAAAAAAACTATAACTCAGAATATGGAGACACTAAAAAAATTTTTTATTTTTTTTTTAAAAGCTGTTCTTGTGTAAAACTTACATAAATAAATAAAGTACACATATTGGGTATCGCCGCGTCCGTAATAACCTGCTCTATAAAAATATCACATGACTTAACCCCTCAGGTGAATTCCGTAAAAAATATATATATATATATATATATATATATATATAACGGTGTAAAAAAAATTCAATTTTTTGTCACCTTACATCACAAAAAGTGTAATAGCAAGCAATCAAAAAGTCATATGCACCCCAAAATAGTGCCAATCAAACAGTCATCTCATCCCGCAAAAATAATACCCTACCTAAGATAATTGCCTAAAAACTGAAAAAACTATGGGTATCAGACTATGGAGACACTAAAACATGATATCATTGTGTAAATCTTAGATAAATATAAAAAAAAGTGTACATATTCGGTATCGCCGCATCCGTGACCACCTGGTCTATAAAAACACCACATGATCCAACCTGTCATATGAATGTTGTAAATAACAAAAAATAAAAACTGTGCCAAAACAGCTATTTCTTGTTACCTTGCCTCATAAAAAGTGTAATATAGAGCAACCAAAAATCATATGTACCCTAAACTAGCACCAACAAAACTGCCACCCTATCCCGTAGTTTCTAAAATGGGGACACTTTTCTGCAAGTTTCTACTCTAGGGGTGCATCAGGGGGGGCTTTAAATGGGACATGGTGTCAAAAAAACTAAATCTGCCTTCCAAAAACCGAATGGCATTCCTTTCCTTCTGCGCCCTGCCGTGTGCCCGTACATCGGTTTATGGCCACATATGGGGTGTTTCTGTAAACTACAGAATCAGATCCATAAATATTGAGTTTTGTTTGGCTGTTAGCCCTTGCTTTGTAACTGGAAAAATATTTTTAAAATGGAAAATCTGCCAAAAAAGTGAATTTTTTTTTTTTTTAAAAACAATTTTTATTTCGGAATAAAAAGGCAGTGTACAATTATACAGACCACAACAGCTCATGCTCGCAGGCATGTATACATGATTGTCCAGCATGCAAGTAATACGTGCCTAATCCGAATTTTCAATTTTCTCCCCCCCTGGGTAAACACCCCCCTCCCTTCCCTCCCAACTGTTTCCCAACTCAAAATGCCATGTCAATGTCTCGCAGTGAGTCCTCCGGGTAAAGTATCACCTATTCAAGCGCGGCAGAGGCATCAATCATTAGTATTGTCACCGCTAATCCACCTCTAGTCCTCCCAAAGTACCCTTCAATTTCCCTTCTAGATACCAATTAGTGTGCACAAAAGGTCCGACGACCTCAGAAATTTCCGTCGGCGTCAAAGAGTGTACAATAAAACTTTTCCAGGTATGAAAGAACCGTTTTGCGGACTTCTCCTTGCTTCCTTCCACATCTAGCCTGTCCAGATACATAACATATTTCATAGTTCCCAGCGCCTCCTGAAACGTAGGAACTGTGGGATATATCCAGTGCCTGAGTATGGTCTTTACCACTGCCAAAAGGAACAAGTGTATCCCCTTAATAGTAGTAGAATGGGTTATTTCCCCCCTTTCATCCAGTGGGATATAATGGAAAATGCAATGCAAAGGTATCATTTGTATCTTTATACCCCAGACCTGCTGGATATATTCAACAGAGTCCTCCCATAGAGACTTCAAGTGAGGGCAACGCCAAAGCCCATGCAACAGATCAGCTTTCTGGAGCAGACATTTAGGGCACCATCTCAGATAGTGCGCGGGTGCATCTCTATAAGACAGATCAAAGGCATACGTAGCCTTATGGAGTATCCTAAAATGCATCTCCCTCCACGGTTCACTCGTAATCGCCTGCCTCACTCTTTCCATTCCTTCCCTCAACTTAGGAGTAACTGCACCGTCCCCTAGTTCTTCTTCCCATTTCTTATACACTTTATCCCCTATGGGGGTAGAGAGAATATTCTGCATTCTTTTATAGAGGTCAGATAAAGAGAGTTCCTGGGTTCCCACCAGGGCCTCAAGCCAGTTCAATCTGTCAGGGTCACCCAGACTCACTGACTGCGCTCCGCAGTATGATTGCAACTGTTTATATGACAGAAAATGAGAAGCTGGGATCTGATATTTGGATTGAACCTCAGGCCACGATAAGAGCTCAGTTCCTCCCTCGTTCAGTAAATGTTTCAATACCAGAATCCCCTTGCCCTTCCACAGTCTAAAAAGACCAGAACGCCCACTTTCCGGAAATGCAGGGAGATTCCATAATGGCATATAGGGAGTGATATACATGGGCAATTTGTATAGTCTACGTATGCTCCGCCAAGCTGCCAGAGTATCCCTCAAAATTACATAGTTTTTGAACGGTCTAGGGAGGTCCCTTATCCTAGTATGTAACAAGGCTACTAAATCCCAAGGCGCTACCAATTCACTTTCTAGTGGGGTATTCGAGAAAAACGAGGTGCCTTTTAGCCAGTCCCTAGCATGTCTAAATAGTGAGGCCAGATTGTATCTTCGTATCGATGGCATCTGAATTCCTCCCTCCCACTTAGTGAGGCAAAGTTTGTCGTACGCTATCCTTGGGCGCTTCCCTTGCCAGAGGAACCGCACTAACGCTCTTTGGATTCTGGTGACATCATTGTGCGTCAGCAAGAGGGGTATTGTTTGAATTGGATAGAGTAGTCTCGCGAAACTTATCATTTTTAAGAGATATGCCCTCCCGAAAAGCGAAAGCGGTAAATTAGTCCATCTGCCTAGCTCCAGTTCTATTTTCCTAATTAGGGGATCATAATTCAGCTTATACAGTGAGGATGGATGCCGCCCTACCTTGATACCTAAATAGGTCAGATACTGCGGTACCACCTCCACGTTGCAAAAGTCACGCCCTAGCTGAACTCGAGGACTTCTGTTATCCAGGAATAGCAATTGGCTCTTAGCAACATTTATTCTGTAACCAGTAGTACCTCCATAATACTCAAAAGTGTCTAGTATTTTTTGAAGGTGAAGGTGAGGGGAGTCTATAAACAGCAGGATGTCATCTGCAAAGCAGACCAGTTTAATCTCTTTTTTACCTATCTGAATCCCTTTAAAAACATCCGATTGGATCAGATGCTGTACTAGTGGCTCCAGAGCCAAGTTGAACAGGAGGGGAGACAAGGGGCAGCCCTGCCTCGTGCCTCTGCCGAGCCAGAAAGGAGCCGATAGAAAGCCAGGTGTATTAACCTGAGCCTGCGGGTTGTGATAAATGTTTTCAACCAGTGACTTGAATGGTCCCTCTATGCCAAAAGCAGACATGGCTCTCCACAACCAGTTCCAATTCACAGTGTCGAATGCTTTCTCCGCATCGACAGACAACAAGGCAGGGCCCCCTCCCACACAACCAGGACCATGATGTATATAGTCCTGCGCCACCAGTACCGATCGAATGTTTGTCACCGCCGCTCTATTTTTTATAAATCCTACCTGATGGGGCCCTATAAGATATGGCATATGTTGTGCCAATCTATTAGTTAACAATTTGGTCAGTATTTTGAGGTCTTGGTTGATTAAAGAGATAGGTCGGTAGGAGGCTGGCTGCGCCAAATCCTTATCTGGTTTGGGGATAAGTTTAATAAATGCCATGTTCCCAGATTGCATAATGTTATGACCTTCCATGCAGCTATTGAACAACAATGTTAAAAAAGGGGCAATTTCCGCATTGAGTCCCTTGTAAAAGTCCTGCCCCAAATCCATCAGGGCCCGGAGCCTTCCCATTTGCAAGAGACTTAAGTGTACTCTTTACCTCATCTTCCGTGATCTGGGCATTAAGATGGGTGCACATGTCTACTGTGAGTCGTGGCAGTGAGATTGTAGAAATAAGCTCCTCCGCTAATGAAGCATCATAGTCTGCTCGGCCATATAGAGAAGCATAGAATTGCCCAAAGCAGTCTACTATGCCCTTTGGGTCTGTGACCCTGTGTCCCGACGTATTCAGCACGCTTTTGATATTAGTGGTGGGCACATAAGGTTTAGCTAGATTAGCCAGCATCCTCCCTGCTTTATTTCCATATTTAAATAATTGTGCTTTTTTATAATCCCCAGACAGTTTTGCAATCTGCTCAACATAAAAATCATAATTGTGTTTAGCCGTAACCCAGTGAACTTTATTGGCATCTGTCGGGCTGTTTAGGAAGGACGTATAGGTACGTCTAACCTCACCTGACGCTACAGTCAATTTGTGGGCTAGCTTCTTCTTTTTAGCTGCAGCATAAGAAATTATGCGTCCCCTAATAACTGCCTTGGCCGTGTCCCAGTATAGGGTATAGTTGTCTCGGTGCTCCCTATTGGTATCCGCAAACTCCCACCACCATCCTTTCAATTGTAGGAGGAATTCCTCATCCGTAGCCAAATAACTAGGCATACGCCAAATGAAATCTGTACCTCTGGGCACATTTTCCGAGAGGGATAGGGACACTGGGGCATGATCTGATATTAAAATATCTAGTATCTCCACTCCTTTCACCTTTCCCATCAGTCCCGGTGAGACAAGAACATAGTCTATTCTAGACCAGGACTGGTGGGCTGCCGAAAAATGAGTAAACTCACGCTCCGCCGGATTTAAATGCCTCCATACATCCGTCAGGGCAGTAGATTGCAAGAAGGAGTCAAGCGTCACTCTCTGGACACCTGCTCCCCGCCTCCCCCTATCCAGTGATTCCACCTTCTTACAATCCTCCTGGGTATCATGTACTACATTCAGATCGCCCATTACTACCACACCAGTACGACTCTCCTGTACTACTCTCGTCTCTAACTTTGAGAGAAAACTAGTTTGCATGGCATTATGTCCATATACATTAAATAATGTCAGCCTGCCCGCATCCGTATCTAGATCAAGCTTCAATACTCTGCCGTTATCATCTGCCTCTATCGACAACATCTCACATCTAAGCCTCTTATGGATCAATGTCATCACACCCGCCCTCCTTCCATCTGAGGGAGAGCCGTACACTTGTCCCACCCACATTCGGCGCATCCGCCAAAAGTCGGCCTCCCCAAGGTGCGTCTCTTGGATCAAGGCTATATCCGCCTGAAGTTTCTTTAGGTGACGTAGGACCATTACTCTTTTATGTGGGGACCTCAGTCCTCTAACGTTCCAGGAAACCAATTTAATCATTTGAGCTGAGTAGGTGGTATTGGTGAAATAGAGACACCTCTGGGAGGACGACCCCCGGCGAACGACCCTTCTCATTACCCGCTAGGTACATAACAAATATGACATTGAATGGCATAGCAAACTTAACCCCCCCTCCCAACAAAATCCCGAAAAACCTCAAACAATGCATCACATCTTTTGTGGACTTCACTTTTTTCGCACCGACCTGGGCTAGATCGCTGCATACCTGTAGCCCAGAGTCCATTTCCGAATCCCACTTCTATTCTCACCGCCCTCCCCTCCCCGGACACAACATAATCCCGTCATGAAACTGGTATGCTAACTCTTTCCCCGCCAAACATAAACAATACATAAGGAGCAAAATCCCTTACATTCCTCGCTTAATTCCTCAAGAGTATAAAATACTTTCTGCTGCAAAGAATCACGACTATCACCCCTCTAGACTGTAGATAGAGTGTTCATCTCCACTCCGGACTGGCGGCAGGGTCTCTCCTTCTTCCTGGAGAAGCTTCAGGGGATGCTGATGACCGCATACGTCTTGTATTCCTAAAGCGTCCTCCTCTTGGTGAGTTCACTCCGCCATCTGGTGTCCCTGTGGCTGGTTCCCTTGGTGGATTGCAGTCTTCTAGAGCTTCTGCAGCGTCCGAAGGCGTGAGGTAAGTGTCCACTCCCCCATCATTCCTGAAGACTCTCAGTATTGCCGGATAAATTAGGGCGAATTTGACTTTCTTGTGCACTAACTCGGTGCAAATGTGAGAGAAGGCCCTCCTTTTCTTGGATACCTCCATGGAGTAGTCCCCAAAGATTAGGATCTGATGGCCACGCAGCTTGAGCGGCTGTTTAAGCCGTCTATACTTGAACAAGATGGCCTCTTTATCAGCATACTTCAAGTACTTCACTATGGTCGTTCTGGGTCGTCTCTGAGGCTCAGCCCCCAAGTTATCCTGCGGCGGGCCAATTCTATGCGCTCTCTCGACTATCGCGGGGTCGTGAAGTCCCAACGCTTGCGGCAGCTCCGTCGAGCAGATACGAGATAGCTGGTGCGCTGGGATGTTTTCAGGTAGGCCGAGAATACGCAGATTACTTCTGCGGGACCTGTTCTCCAAGTCCTCAACTTTGTCTCGGAGCGCCTTATTAGACTGCGTTACGTCTCTAAGTTGAGTGTGAACTCTTTCCAGCTCGTCCTCTACCATACCCATTCTCTGCTCGAGTTCCTGCACTTGCTCTGTATGCTGGTTCACGGTGGTCTGGAGCTGCTGTAAAGAAGTGGAGATTGTAGCCTCCAGAGTGGCTTTAATATCTGGCGCCAGCAATTTAGCCACCGCTATGGCCATGTCTTTACAGGAGGATTCCAAATCTCCAGCCTGCTGCGCCGTGTCCAGCTGAGAATATATCGACTCTGCTGTCTCCTGCGACTGAGGATTTTGCGCGGTTGAGCGGGTCATTCTCTTGCCGGCATCCGCCATCTTGCTTCTCTGCAGGTCAACCAAGTCACGCGGCGGGAGAGGTGAGCTGGTCAGCGGGGTGCCACTGCGCACTACAAACTTCTCCATCTACCCTCCGGTATGATGAGGAGATAATCCGTCGGGGTAACGAAGCCCCGGGTCTCGGCTACGCCCGCTGTCTGTGTCCGGGGAGACGGAGCTCGCTCTGCACACCTCCTTACATGTGCGCGCCGGAACCGGAAGTCCCGAAATTTTTAAATTGTATCTCTATTTCCCATTAATTCTTGTGGAACACCTAAAGGGTTAACGATGTTTGTAAAATTTTTGAATACCTTGAGGGGTGTAGTTTCTAGAATAGGGTCATTTGTGGGTGGTTTCTATTATGTAAGCCTCACAAACTGACTTCAGACCTGAACTCGTCCTTAAAAAGTTGGTTTTTGAAAATTTCTGAGAAATTTCAAGATTTATTTCTAAACTTCTAAGCCTTGTAACGTCCCCCAAAAATAAAATGTCATTCCCAAAATGATCCTAACATGAAGTAGACGTATGGGGAATGTAAAGTAATAACTATTTTTGTAGGTATTACTATGTATTATAAAAGTAGAGAAATTGACTCTTTGGAACTTGGAAATTTGCTAAATTTTCCAAATTTTGGGCAGATTTGGTATTTTTTTATAAATAAAAATGTTTAGTTTTTTTACTCCATTTTATCAGTGAAGTACAATATGTGAACAATCTCAGAATGGCCTGGATAATTCAAAGCGTTTTAAAGTTATCGCCACATAATGTGACGCTGGTCAGATTTTCAAAAAATTGCCTGGTCTTTAAGGTGAAAATTAGCACGGTCCCTAAGGGGTTAAACAATATCGGTCAAAAAATACACACACATAGATTTTTGTTCTCCTATAGTGATCCTATGTGAAAAAAGGGGGCACCCTACAGTAACATACCCACTCAGTGTACATCAACATACACAATGGATAAACTGAGACTTAACGGGTTTAGTAGCGAAATATAAATACACTTTATTCAATAATTCTCATAAAAAAATATATATAAGTATGATGTAATATATCGGATAAAAAAGTGGACTACACCTGAGGGAACGTGACACAATAAACCAATAAGTAGAGTACAAAAAGGCAACCACAAGTGCACTGATTATGTAAAAATATCACACAAATATCACAGGTATCTAAATCATATCAAAGTGCAAGTGCATATCTCTTTAAATACATACACAGATAGTGACTATCGATATCATAAAAGTATCACAAGTATCCAGATCATCTCTAAGTACAAATATGTATCTCTATAAGTGTGCAGAGACCAACTATCAATACCCTAAAAATAGAGCCGTAAGCAAAGGTATATACAGTGGGATGCGAAAGTTTGGGCAACCTTGTTAATCGTCATGATTTTCCTGTATAAATCGTTGGTTGTTACGATAAAAAATTTCAGTTAAATATATCATATAGGAGACACACACAGTGATATTTGAGAAGTGAAATGAAGTTTATTGGATTTACAGAAAGTGTGCTATAATTGTTTAAACAAAATTAGGCAGGTGCATAAATTTGGGCACCACAAAAAAGAAAGGAAATCAATATTTAGTAGATCCTCCTTTTGCAGAAATTACAGCCTCTAAATGCTTCCTGTAGGTTCCAATGCGAGTCTGGATTCTGGTTGAATGTATTTTGGACCATTCCTCTTTACAAAACATCTTTAGTTCATTCAGGTTTGATGGCTTCCGAGCATGGACAGCTCTCTTTAAGTCACACCACAGATTTTTAATTATATTCAGGTCTGGGGACTGAGATGGCCATTCCAGAACATTGTCCTTGTTCCTCTGCATAAATGTCTTAGTGGATTTTGAGCAGTGTTTAGGGTCGTTGACTTGTTGAAAGATCCAACCCTGGGGCAGCTTCAGCTTTGTCACTGCTTCCTGGACATTGGTCTCCAGAATCTGCTGATACTGAGTGGAATCCATGCGTCCCTCAACTTTGACAAGATTCCCAGTCCCTGCACTGGCCACACAGCCCCACAGCATGATGGAACCACCACCATATTTTACTGTAGGTAGCAGGTGTTTTTCTTGGAATGCTGTGTTCTTTTTCCACCATGCATAACGCCCCTTGTTATGGCCAAATAACTCAATTTTAGTTTCATTAGTCCACAGCACCTTATTCCAAAATGAAGCTTGCTTGTCCAAATGTGCTTTTGCCCACCTCAAGCGGCACTATTTGTGCTGTGGGCGGAAAAAAGGCTTCCTCTGCATCACTCTCGCATACAGCATCTCCTTGTGTAAAGTGCGCCGAATGGTTGAACGATGCACAGTGACTCCATCTGCAGCAAGATAAGGCTGCTTTCACACTAGCGTTCGCTGGTCCGCTTGTGAGCTCCGTTTGAAGGAGCTCACGAGCGGACCCGAACGCAGCCGTCCAGCCCTGATGCAGTCTGAATGGAGCGGATCCGCTCAGACTGCATCAGTCTGGCGGCGTTCAGCCTCCGCTCCGCTCGCCTCCGCACGGACAGGCGGACAGCTGAACGCTGCTTGCAGCGTTCGGGTGTCCGCCTGGCCGTGCGGATCCGTGCGGATCCGTCCAGACTTTCATTGTAAGTCAATGGGGACGGATCCGTTTTAAGATGCCACAATGTGGCTCAATCTTCAAGCGGATCCGTCCCCCATTGACTTTACATTGAAAGTCTGGACGGATCCGTACTAGGCTATTTTCACACTTAGCTGTTATATGCTAAAAATAATGCAGACGGATCGGTTCTGAACGGAGCCTCCGTCTGCATTATTATGAGCGGATCCGTTCAGAACGGATCCGCCCGAACGCTAGTGTGAAAGTAGCCTAATGTTGTAGGTCTTTGGTGCTGGTCTGTGGGTTGACTCTGATTGTTCTCACCATTCGTCGCTTCTGTCTATCTGAGATTTTTCTTGGTCTGCCACTTCGAGCCTTAACTTGAACTGACCCTGTGGTCTTCCATTTCCTCAATATGTTCCTAACTGTGGAAAAAGACAGCTGAAATCTCTGAGACAGCTTTCTGTATCCTTCCCCTAAACCATGATGGTGAACAATCTTTGTCTTCAGGTCATTTGAGAGTTGTTTGAGACCCCCATGTTGCTACTCTTCAGAGAAAATTAAAAGAGGAGGGAAATGTACAATTGACCCCCTTAAATACTCTTTCTCATAATTGGATTCACCGGTGTATGTAGGTCAGGGGTCACTGAGCTTACCAAGCCAATTTGAGCTCCAATAATTACTTCTAAAGGTTTTGGAATCAATAAAATGACAACGGTGCCCAAATTTATGCACCTGCCTAATTTTGGTTAAACAATTATAGCACACTTTCGGTAAATCCAATAAACTTCATTTCACTTCTCAAATATCACTGTGTGTGTCTCCTATATGATATATTTAACTGACATTTTTTATCTTAACAACCAATGATTTATACAGGAAAATCATGACGATTAACAAGGTTGCCCAAACTTTAGCATCCCACTGTATATGTATAAAGATCGGTCACTTAAATACACGCGTCCACTGTGAGTGAACACAAAATTTCTAGAGATCGATCTTCCTATAAAACATAGCAAACAGGCAAGTGTACCAACCATATCATATGCCACTAATGTAAAAAAAAAAACGGCCTCACACCATAAAGTAACATACCCATGAAACAGTGGTGTCCACCTCAGGAGAGCCACGTACCCAGACGCGCGTTTCGGCTAGAATGCCTTCCTCTGGGGGATGTGGCTCATCCTGTAGATGTGTCTATATTTAAAATGCCTAGCTCACCTGTGTGTTATTAAATTCAATCAGCAGGCTTTCCGTGTGTCTGCTGGGGATGGCGTCCCTGGGAGGTAGGTGGGATGTGCAAAGGCGCCCTATGGCCAGACAGACAACAGTGCACATAGATCCGCCTCATGACGCGGCAGTCACGTGATGGCCAGTCACATGATCGCTCGCGTCACACTCCAGGAAGGTCCTCAAACCATAAACAAAATTTCTCAGGAATGAATGGTAATAAAAAAAGGGGGTAAATATCTAGAGTATAGTAATATAGTAGGCTCGATGTCCCAAATTACTTAATAGTATATTTAGTTATACCATACCATATATAAATATACAATTTTACATAATAATATATATGGATATACAATTTGTATGTGAATAAGTATATATATATATATATATATATATATTTATATATATAAAAATATATATATATATATGTATACCATTCTACATAATATACATAGATATACAATTCACATGTGAATAAGTATATATCTTTTATGAAGTATAATAAAATCACAAACAAAATATAGATCTCATAAGTATATAGAAAAATACAATGCATAAATAGATTAAAAAGTGAAACATGCATAATACATAAGTGGACACAATTATAGTACATATACAGTGTATAAATTATAAATAAAGTGCTAAAAAAGTGCAAAGATATACATAATAGTGAATATAAATATAGTGTATATATCTCGTGTATACATATACAATATATACAACTCAAGACATATCTCATAAGTGTATGGAAAATTAAAAAGTGAAAATGATGCATAATTCATAAATAAATACAAATATAATACATAGATAAATATTATACAAAGTGTATAATTCATTAAATAAAGTTCAACCCCCCCAAAAAAAACTGAGTTTCTCCAGGGATCATCCAAAAGATGAAGATGACAACACCTGCATATGAATAGGTGAACTAAGTAAAAATAAAAAGAATATATACATATAAAGATAATTAAGAACACATAAACGAGGACAAGCACAGGATAAAAGAGATTTTTATAAAAACAAAAACAAAATTGTGTGGCACTCAGAGAAATGGAGCGAAACCCAAGACATCATTAAGGCCCATGTGTGGTCTGACTAATTATCAGGGCCGTCTTTAATATTGATTAGACCCTGGGCAAGAATTTACTTGGGCCCCCTGGATAACGCCCCCCCCCCCCCCCCCCCGCACTTTGCTGTATAGCAAGTACAGCAGCACTTACCTGTCACATCCAGGGCCTCCAGGTGACGTCTCCTCTCTGTCATCATCTTCTCTGTAGATCTTCTCCACTCGGTCTGGACAACTTCTCTCAGCCGCCTTGTCTCTGCAGAGTGTGACACACAGACATCTTAGCTTCCTCACATTCTATCATTATCCCCCAACTGGAGTCCTCACAGTGTTATCCTGCTGCTTGCTGTGCCCCCCCCTCCCCCCCCAGGGATGTAGCTATAGGGGGTGCAGAGGTAGCAGTCGCTACCGGGCCCAGGAGCATGAAGGGGCCCAAAGACACTTGTGCCGCATAAAAAGACACACAAAGCACTGAGGGAAGGGGGGCCCAAGCTGAACTCTTGCACCGGAGACCATGAGCCTTTAGTTACGCCCCTACCCCCCCCCCAATACCCCCAAATACTATCCTGAAGAAACATTACTGCCCCCCCATAGTAATAGAGCTCCTCATAGTCCCACCAATAGTAATTCCCTTCTTGAATGCCCTCATTAGTAACACTGCCCCAACCGTGATAATGCTCCTCAACAATGCCCCCATTATTAGAAGAGCCCTCCCATATTAATAATACCCTCACAGAATCCCCAGTAGAAAAAAGGCCCCTATTGTTCCCCCAGTGGGAATAAGGCTCCCTACAGACCCCTCAGTAGTAATAAGGCCCCCATAGTGCGCTTAGTAGAAATAAGGCGGATCTATAAGTCCCTCCTATAGAGCCCCCAGTAGTAATAAGACCGCCTATAAAGTCCCCTGGATCTGCAGTGCCCCCTGCAGTCATACTCCTCCCTCCACCATACAGTCCCATGTAAATAACATCATCTCCTTCCCAGCCGCCTCCAACGCATAATCCAATCCAAACATCACCCCCTAAGGCTACTTTCACACTTGCGTTCGTGCGGATCTGTCCTGTACTTGTACAGGACCGATCCGCACCAATAATACAAACGAATGCATCCGTTCAGGACCGATCCGTTTGTATTAGATTTGAATCCCAATACGGATCCGTCCTGACTTACATTGAAAGTCAATGGGGGACGGATCAGTTTACAATTGCACCGTTTTGTGTCAATGCAAAGGGATCCATCCCCATTTACTTACATTGTAAGTCAGGACGGATCCGTTTGGCTCCGCAAGGACATGCGGACACAAAAACGCTGCTTGCAGCATTTTGGGGTCCGTCTCCAAAACGGAACTGGGGGCTGTACGGAGCCGAACGAATGCATTCTGAATGGATCCGCATCCATTCAGAATGTATTGGGGTTAAACTGATGCATTTGGGGCTGCTTGTGAGAGCCTTAAAACGGATCTCACAAGCGGATCCCCAAACGCAAGTGTGAACGTAGCCTAAACCCATGTACATAAACATCATTCCCCCCCACCATCCACTTTCAACATACAGTCCCATGTCAATAACATCCCTCCCTTCAGCCCTAACATAGATCCCAGTTAAATAACTACAACTCCCAGCATTGCTCTGCTTCTCCCTTCACTTACCTTTCCAGTCCTGCATTAGGCTCCTTCTCCTCTTCACTCTGGTCCAATCCTGCACTGGTCACATGATGGTGACATCATCCAGGTCATCCTATCACAGCCTGTTTTGCTGATCACATGACCTGTGATGTCACCACAGGTCCTTCACATCTTCCCAGTGTATTAGATTCAATTGTATTGACGTTCTGTGTACGGCAATATAGTTGTATCTAGCAGGCAGCCAGGACATTCGGGGCCTGGGACAAAACATCCGGGGCCCAGGCCTCGAATGTTTTAACCTAGCGACGCCCCAACCTAGTCACTAGTTAATGGGAGTCGGGAAACAGAGCTCCCATGGGCCCCCAGGAGCAACCTGGCCCAGGGCAGCTGCCCCTTTTGCCCTGCGGCAAAGACGGCCCTGCTAATGATTTGTAAAGTGGTAGGACTATGTTCTCATCACGGGCATCTATGCCTCTTTTGATGCAACCCACTATCTTATTGGCCTTGGCAGCAGCTGTCTGACACTGGTTTTTGCAGCTTAGTTTGCTGTTTATTAAAATTCCTAGATCCTTTTCCATGTCAGTGTTACCGAGTATTTAACCATTTAGTATGTACAGGTGACTTGCATTATTCCTTCCCATGTGCATACATTTGTCAGTGTTAAACCTCGTCTGCCACTTATCTGCCCAAGCCTGCAATCTATCCAGATCCCTCTGTAGTAGTATACTGTCCTCTTCAGTGCAAGCCTTTACTATGCAAGCCTTCTACAAGATCATTAATAAATATATTGAAGAGAATAGGGCCCAATACTGACCCCTGAGGTACTCCACTAGTGACAGTGACCCAATCTGAGTATGTACCGTTAATAACCACCCTCTGTTTTCTATCATTGAGCCAGTTACTTACCCACTTACAGACGTTTTCTCCCAGTCCGAGCATTCTCATTTTAAATACTAACCTTTTATGTGGTACAGTGTCACATGCTTTGGAGAAGTCCAGATATACGCTGTCAAGTCTAGAACTTACCTCCTCATAGAAACTGATTAAATTAGTTTGACATGACCGATCCCTCACGAAGCCATGCTGATATGGCGTTATTTTCTTATTTCCGTTAAGATGCTCTAACATAGCATCTCTCAGAAAACCTTCAAACAGTTTACCCACAACAGATGTTAAACTTACCGGCCTATAGTTTCCAGGCTCTGTTTTTGGACCCTTTTTGAATATTGGCACCACATTTGCCATGCGCCAATCCTGTGGGACATTCCCTGTCAGTATAGAATCAGCAAATATCAGAAATAAGGGTCTGGCTATGACATTACTTAATTTCCTTAGGATACAGGGGTGTATTCCATCTGGTCCTGGCGATTTGTCTATTTTAATCTTTTAAGTCGCTGTTGTACTTCTTCATGGGTAAGACAGGACACTTTTAATGGGGAATTTATTTCAACATTCAGCATTTCATCTGACAGTTTATTTTCCTTTGCTTTCTCCTCGTCACTCTCTGTGACTCCCCCCACATTACTCTTTAAAGGGCCGACACCTTCAGATTTATACTTTTTAACATTTATATAATTGATGAACATTTTAGGGTTAGTTTTACTCTCTTTGGCAATTAATCTCTTGGTCTCTAGTTTGGCCGCTTTTATTTGTTTTTTACATGTTCTATTTATTTCCTTATAGTTTTTCAGTGCTTCCATGCTACCCTCCTGTTTTAGTGTTTTATATGCTTTCTTTTTGTCATTTATTGCTTTCTTTACAGTTCTGTTTATCCACATTGGTTTCTTTTTGTTCCTTAACCTTTTATTCCCATACGGGTATGTACCTCTCACAATAGGTTTCAGATTAACCAGCTCATCAACATCTTTAGCTTTCGCTATGTCTTGGATATGTTCCCTCACTCTAACTTTCAATTCCCTGGTGGTAAGGCCCACATAGATTTCCTGGCATGGGCATATTGCGTAGTACACTACTGCTTTTGTCATGCAAGTAATACTATGTCTAATCTGGTATGTTTTTGTCTGAATTGAGTTCCTAAACTCAGTAGCCTTCTCTATGTTTGGACATGCTATGCATCTGCCACATGGGGAACAACCCCCATTCGGTCCACTTGACCCAAGTATCCTACCACTCCCTATAGGCATATAATAAGATTAAACTAGATGGTCACGCAGATTTTCCGATCGCCTAGCTACCAGAGATGGATTGGGGGACAAATATCTCTCCAAAATCGGATCAGTACTCAAAATTGGCCAAAACCTTCTTAATACCTCAATATTTCAACTGGTTGATGCCTCACTCTCGGATTCCACAGACTTTCTTGCAGTGTATTCCTAGCTCTATTATAGGCTTTTTAATTTATCTTTTACTGCATCCTCTTTCAAGGAACCGATTCTTCAGAATAACCGCTTGTTTCTCAAAATCAGCTTTACTGGAACAAATCCTCCTTATCCTAATAAATTGACCAGTTTGAATCCCCCTGATGGTCTGGATTGGGTGTGATGACGATGCATGCAATAATGTGCTAGCAGATGTCTCCTTTCTGTATACATCCATCTGTAGATAACCAAAATCATCAGTTTTAATCATAACATCCAGGAAGTCCACCGTTTTAGGATTATAGTTGTAAGTTAGATGAATATTATAGACATTAGTACTCAGGTCATCCATTAATCTTTTAGTGCCTCTGAGGAGCCATGTCAGATCAAAAAAATATCGTCGATGTACCGGGCCCATAAGTTCAAATCTCCCTGGTACCTTCAAATTTTTTTTTGTCTGTTAATATTTGTACTATTACTTATTCCATTTAGTAAGAAAAGAACATTATAGCACAATTTATCATATGAAATATGCTTTCCGTTATCATATAAATATGACAGGTCTGCTTACACATAATTCAGGATAGATAGAGAGATGAATGATAAATGAGATGATGGGGGTAGATTTATGATGGGTGGATGATGGCATATATGTCATGATTTGGTTCTTTTACTGTTCTGGGGGCACAAATGAATACTACTGGGGTTTCACGTAGAAGCAAGCAATAGTACAAATACTAACAGATAAAAAAAAATAAGTAGTCATATTTGTATGTTAACAGAAAGCATATTTCATATGATAAATTGCGCTAAAATGTTGTTTGCTTACTAAATGGTATAAGTAATAGTACAAATATTATACAAGGAAGATTTGAACTCATGACTCCTGGTTTACAAGACCAGTGCTCTAACCCCTGAACTACAGAGCCATCTGCTGAAAAGAAAGGAATCTCATTCACTTGTAGGTGAACCAGTCTCTAGAGGCTGCTGATGTATCGTGTGCTAGAGAGAAGCCCTTGTATATGTCAGCGGCTGAACACGGTGTGCCTCCATTATACACCAAGGAAACTTGTATCCAGTACTGGTGCCTGTATTAGTACCTATAATATATATATAATGTGTGAAGACAATGGTCTGTGGTGCCAGTGCTTGCTGTAAACATATTTTACATTCTATTACTACGGCTGATGGAATTTAGGCTGAGGGATGACAACTGATGTCTGAGAGCTGACACTAGAATGACACTAGAATGTCGCGAACATAAAATTTTCCGTTCGCGAACGGCGAGCGCACATTTTTGCAAATCTTCGAGAACGGGTGAACTGGGCGAACCGCCATTGACTTCAATAGGCAGGCAAATTTTAAAGCCCACAGGGACTCTTTCTAGCCACAGTAGTGATGGAAAAGTCGTTTCAAGGGGACTAACACCTGGACTGTGGCATGCCGGAGGGGGATCCATGGCAAAACTCCCATGGAAAATTACATAGTTGACGCAGAGTTGGGTTTTAATCCATAAAGGACATAAATCACCTAACAATCCTATTTTTTTTTTTAACAACATGGTTTAAAACATCCAGTGTGTGTATAGGATCAGGTATGATGTTGTATCGATCAGGTAGTGTAAGGGTTACGCCCGCTTCACAGACATTGACAGACCAAACTCCCCTTTTAATGCACCGCAAACAACCGCAAACAGTCCATTTGCCCAACTGCAAACTCCACATTTGCACAAGGTTCGATATCAAGCTAGCCATGTCCCGTTGATGTCATTAAAGGTTTATTCCTCCACCCAGCCACGTACAACATCAAGGGTCCCCGAAAGGTGAATTGAATTGATTTTTCAAACGGGGAGATGGTTAAAAAACGCTGGCTCCCTCCCCTTTGTTTGAATCCACGGTCACTGCGTCTGCGCTGTGCAATTTACTGTCACATCCCATATGAGTGGTATTTTCTGTAGTTCTCTTCCCATCAGTTTAATCCCTGTTACGTCCCATATCAGGGATTGCCTTTTGTGAAAAAAAAATTTAGGCCGGGTTCCTTCAACTGCCTTCACAGTGACAGACCAAACTCTGATACACCAAACTGAATTGATTTTAGGAACCGGGAGATGGAAAAAGCAGCTTGGTCGGTCCTCTTACTCCCAAGTTGGGGCACTGCGCGTGCATGGAGCAATGTACTGTGACACCCTATATGAGTGGTGTCTTACTAGTACTATTCCTATCAGTTTAATCCCTGTTACGTCCCCTATCCGGGGACGTGTGTCGAATTGATTAACCATTGTCGAATTAACGAACCATTACAACATCCTGAAATAATTTAGTTCTGAGCTCTGTACTTGCTTTGTATTGGAATTGATGGGGATTTTTTAAATTGTCTGCATTATTTCTAATAAACTATTAAGAGACTTTATTATGATTTTTTTATTTTATGTATTAAAAACCCATACAACTTCATTGTGATATGCAAGCCCCTTCACCACAACAAGGTACCGATCACGAAGGGGAATTTACAAATGTATGTGCCTTTTTTTTGTTTTGTTTTTGCAGCCACAGTGCAGCACCAGAGGCCAGAAAAATTAGGCATGTTCACATGCCCGAAAAATTAGGTATTGTTGCAGCCGCTGCTGTAGCAGCAGCCGGAAAAATTTATGTTTTCCAGGCAGAAAGGTGACTAAAATATTGCGGCTTGAACCCTAGTTGGTGGCGGAGAATTCACGAAAGTCATCCGATATGCAGACATTAAATACAGCAGCGTGGGGACCATTTTGAGGCCAAGGCATGTCATCAGGCCATTTGTTAGTCAAACGTATCCCCCACTGTCAGTCCCTTCGGGATCCATGCCTCATTCATCTTAATGAAGGTGAGGTAATCAACACTTTTTTGACCGAGGCAACTTCTTTTGTCAGTGACAATGCCTCCTGCTGCACTGAAGGTCCTTTCTGACAGGACACTTGAAGCGGGGCAGGCCAGAAGTTCTATCGCAAACTGGGATAGCTCAGGACACAGGTCAAGCCTGCACACCCAGTAGTCAAGGGGTTCATCGCTCCTCAGAGTGTCGATATCTGCAGTTAAGGCGAGGTAGTCTGCTACCTGTGGCGATGTGTAGAACTGAAAAAGCTCTGCATGTCCTCCATCAACAACACATCTGTAAAACGTCCTGTCCTTGCCGCCGTCGTCGTGGTAGGAGCAGGATTACTTTCACCTCTTCCCCAGTTAGATTCCCGTTGTGCTGTGACATCCCCCTTATAAGCTGTGTAAAGCACATTTTTTTGTTTGGTTTTGAACTGCTGCATCCTTTCTGACTGTCGGTAATTTGGTAAGATTTCCGCCACTTTCTGCTTATACTGGGGGTCTAGTAATGTGGCCACCCAGTATAGGTCGTCCTCCTTCATCCTTTTTATACGAGGGTCCCTCAACAGACATGACAGCATGAAAGACCCCATTTGCACAAGGTTGGATGCCGAGCTACTCATTTCCCGTTCCTCCTCCTCACTGATGTCATTGACGGTCTGTTCTTCCCCCCCAGCCACGTACAATACTACGGGTCCCAGATAGGTGACAACAACGAGCACCCTGAGATGCCTGCTGTGGTTGGCCTTCGTCCTCCTCAAAGCCACATTCCTCCTCTGACTCCTCTTCCTCATACTCCTCTTGCAGCGTTGCCGCAGGTCCGGCAAGCGATGATGACAAGGCTGTTTCTGGTGGTGATGGTGACCACAACTCTTCCTCCACGCTCATCTACAGCCTGATCCAGAACTCTTCACAGGGCACGCTCTCCAGGAAGAAAACAAATGGGATGAGGTCGCTGATGGTGCCTTCGGTGCGACTGACTAGGTTTGTCACCTCCTCAAAAGGACGCATGAGGCATTGCACATGAGCATCCAGTAACGTGGCAAAAAAAATTCCCAGCTCCGCAGAGGCTGTACTAGCACCCCGGTCATACAAATACTCGTTGACGCCTTTTTCTTGTTGGAGCAGGCGGTCGAACATTAGGGGTGTTGAATTCCAACGTGTCGGGCTGTCGCAAATCAAGTGCCTCATTGGCATGTTTCGGCGCTGAATGTCTGAAAATGTGCGCCATGGCCATGTAGGAACGCCTGAAATGGCCACACACCTTCCTGGCCTGCTTGAAGACGTCCTGTAAGCCTGGGTACTTAGACACAAAGCGTTGTATGATAAGATTCAACACATGTGCCATGCACGGCACATGTGACAACTTGTCCAAATTCAATGCTGCCAACAAATTGCTTCCATTGTCACACACCACTTTGCCAATCTCCAGTTGGTGCGGGGTCAGCCACTGATCCACTTGTGCGTTCAGGGCGGACAGGAGTGCTGGTCCGGTGTGGCTCTCTGCTTTCAGGCAAGTCAACCCCAAGACAGTGTGACACTGTTGTATCCGGGATGTGAATAGCCCCTGGGGAGCTGTGGGGATTCAGTTGATGTGCAGCCAGACGCCGCTGCAGAAGAGGACTCAGCCGAGGAGGTTATCTAAGAGGATGGAGTAGAGGAGGTGGCAGTAGGCCTGCCTGCAAGTCATGGCGGTGTCACCAACTCCGCTGCAGAGCCACGCATTCCATGCTTGGCAGCCGTCAGCAGGTTGACCCAATGCACAGTGTACGTGATATACCTGCCCTGACCGTGCTTTGCAGACCAGGTATCAGTGGTCAGATGGACTCTTGCCCCAACACTGTATGCCAGAGATGCCATGACTTCATTTTCAATCACTGAGTAGAGGTTTGGGATTGCCTTTTTTGAAAAAAAAATTAGTCCGGGTACCTTCCACAGTGGTGTCCCAATAGCGACAAATTTTTTGAAGGCCTCAGACTCCACCAGCTGGTATGGTAAAAGTTGGCGGGCTAAGAGTTCCGTCAAGCCAGCTGTCAGACGCCGGGCAAGGGGGTGACTCTGTGACATTGGCTTCTTCCGCTCAAACATTTCCTTTACAGACACCTGACTGTGGGCAGATGAGATGGAACTGCTGAAGGTGAGAGGCGGAGTGGCGGGTGGTTGAGAGGGGGCAAGCAGGACAGCAGTGGTTGACGTGGCTGAAGATGCTGGACCAGGAGGAGGATGGTGGCTTTGAGTTTGTGTGCTGCTTGTACTCATGTGTTGATCCCATTGGTGTTTGTGATGTGAGATCAGGTGGGTGTTGGACTTCACACGACTCAGTTTCTTTTGGCACAGGTTTCAAATGGCATTGCTGTTATCAGAGGCAGACACACAAAAAAAATGCCACACTGCTGAGCTTTGCAATGACGGCATTCTGGTGGTGGCAACAGCATGCGTTGATTGGCATGCTGTCTGGCTGACCCCGGGTGCCGATACATGCTGTCTGATTGTGCTACTAGCTCCTTACGACGACCTCCCCCTGCTTCCAACTCCTCTCCTCCTTCTCTCAGTCTCCCCTTCAGAACTTTCCCCCTCTTCTTCTTCTCTTTGAGCAGTCACCCACGTGGTATCCACGGACACATCGTCATCATCAACCGCTTCACTTGTATCTGACACCTCAGCAAAGGAAGCAGCAGCGGGTACAACATCATCATCATCAAACTGTACATCCATGTGTGTAATGCTGCCTGACAGACATATCCCTGTTATCTACATCCTCTGGCAATAATGGTTGCGCATCACTAATTTCATCCAACTGATGTGTAAATAACTCCTCTGAGGGATCAAGTGAGGTGGCTGTGGTGGCTGTGGTGGTGGTGACGGCGGGCGGGAGAGTGGTAACTTGAGAGCAGGTGACCAAAGCTGAGCTGGAGGAGGATGGTGCGTCAAGGTTCTTAGCTGAAGCTGTTGAAGATTGGGTGTACTGCGTAAGCAAGTCAACTATTTTCTCAGAATTTTTTGGGTTCAGGGTACGTGGCCTTTGAACACTGGGCATTATTCCAGGGCAAGTGGAAATCACAGCACCACGACCACGACCACGATGGCCCCTGCAGGGTGGCCTGCCTCTGCCTGTAATTTTTTTTTTAGATAAGTGGTACTGTGCGTGCAAGGTACTGTGCCACCCTATATAAGTGGTGGCCAGTGGCCACAGTACAGTCTGTGGGCCAGACACACACTGGCTTCCAACTGGGATTATATCACAGAAAAATAATACATTGAATTTTTTTGATCTGCAAACTATTTGTGAGTGACAGCCTGTAACGGTATCAGTGGTGGCCTAGCAGCAAGTGGCCACAGTACAGTCTGTGGGCCAGACACACACTGGCTTCCAACTGCGATTATATCGCAGAAAAATAATAAATATAATTTTTTTTATCTGCAAGGCATTTGTGAGTGACACCCTGTAACGGTATCAGTGGTGGCCTAGCAGCAAGTGGCCACAGTACAGTCTGTGGGCCAGACACACACTGGCTTGCAACTGGGATTATATCACAGAAAAATAATACATTGAATTTTTTTGATCTGCAAACTATTTGTGAGTGACAGCCTGTAACGGTATCAGTGGTGGCCTAGCAGCAAGTGGCCACAGTACAGTCTGTGGGCCAGACACACACTGGCTTGCAACTGGGATTATAACTAGGGATGAGCGAACTCGAACTGTATAGTTCGGGTTCGTACCGAATTTTGGGGTGTCCGTGACACGGACCCGAACCCGGACATTTTCGTAAAAGTCCGGGTTCGGGTTCGGTGTTCGTCGCTTTCTTCGCGCTTTTGTGACGCTTTCTTGGCGCTTTTTGAAAGGCTGCAAAGCAGCCAATCAACAAGCGTCATACTACTTGCCCCAAGAGGCCATCACAGCCATGCCTACTATTGGCATGGCTGTGATTGGCCAGAGCACCATGTGACCCAGCCTCTATTTAAGCTGGAGTCACATAGCGCCGCCCGTCACTCTGCTCTGATTAGCGTAGGGAGAGGTTGCGGCTGCGACAGTAGGGCGAGATTAGGCAGATTAACTCCTCCAAAGGACTTGATTAACTGATCGATCTGCAGCTGTGGATCATTGAGCTGCTGATCCTCAATTGCTCACTGTTTTTAGGCTGCACAGACCGTTTGTCAGTCTCATTTTTCTGGGGTGATCGGCGGCCATTTTGTGTCTTGTGGTGCGCCAGCACAAGCTGCGACCAAGTGCATTTAACCCTCAATGGTGTGGTTGTTTTTTGGCTAAAGCCTACATCAGGGTGAAGCTGTCACACCAAGTGCATTTAACCAGCAATAGTCTGTTCATTTTTTGGCCATATACAAAATCAGGGGCAAGCTGCGCCTGTCACCAAGTGCATTTAACCCTCAATGGTGTGGTTGTTTTTTGGCTAAAGCCTACATCAGGGTGAAGCTGTCACACCAAGTGCATTTAACCAGCAATAGTCTGTTCATTTTTTGGCCATATACAAAATCAGGGGCAAGCTGCGCCTGTCACCAAGTGCATTTAACCCTCAATGGTGTGGTTGTTTTTTGGCTAAAGCCTACATCAGGGTGAAGCTGTCACACCAAGTGCATTTAACCAGCAATAGTCTGTTCATTTTTTGGCCATATACAAAATCAGGGGCAAGCTGCGCCTGTCACCAAGTGCATTTAACCCTCAATGGTGTGGTTGTTTTTTGGCTAAAGCCTACATCAGGGTGAAGCTGTCACACCAAGTGCATTTAACCAGCAATAGTCTGTTCATTTTTTGGCCATATCCCAGTCTAATTCTGTCACTAAATCCATACCGGTCACCCAGCGCCTAAATACTAGGCCTCAAATTTATATCCAGCTAAATCTGTCCCTAGTGCTGTAGCTGGGCGAGTTATTTAGTGTCCGTTCAAGCACATTTCTTGTTCTGGGTTGAAATACAATTCCCAATTTAGCAATTTCATAATTTAGTGGTTCCTGCTATATCAGAGCTATTTGAAATCTATCCCAAAAAGGGTATATAATATTGAAGGTGCACATTGGGTCATTCAGAATAACTTCACACACACCCGCTACTGTGTATTTCCAAGTCTAATTCTGTCACTAAACCCATACCTGTCACCCAGCGCCTAAATACTAGGCCTCAAATTTAAATCCCTCTAAATCTCTCGTTACCCACCGCTGTACTGTTGTTGCTGGGCAAGATATTTAGTGTCCGTCAAAGCACATTTTTTGTTCTGGGTTGAAGTACAATTCCCAATTTAGCAATTTCATAATTTAGTGGTTTCTGCTATATCAGAGCTATTTGAAATCTATCCCTAAAAGGGTATATAATATTGAAGGTGCACATAGGGTCATTCAGAATAACTTCACACACACGCTTCTGTGCATTTCCAAGTCTAATTCTGTCACTAAATCCATACCGGTGACCCAGCGCCTAAATACTAGGCCTCAAATTTAAATCCCTCTAAATCTCTCGTTACCCACCGCTGTACTGTTGTTGCTGGGCAAGATATTTAGTGTCCGTCAAAGCACATTTTTTGTTCTGGGTTGAAGTACAATTCCCAATTTAGCAATTTCATAATTTAGTGGTTCCTGCTATATCAGAGCTATTTGAAATCTATCCCAAAAAGGGTATATAATATTGAAGGTGCACATTGGGTCATTCAGAATAACTTCACACACACCCGCTACTGTGTATTTCCAAGTCTAATTCTGTCACTAAACCCATACCTGTCACCCAGCGCCTAAATACTAGGCCTCAAATTTAAATCCCTCTAAATCTCTCGTTACCCACCGCTGTACTGTTGTTGCTGGGCAAGATATTTAGTGTCCGTCAAAGCACATTTTTTGTTCTGGGTTGAAGTACAATTCCCAATTTAGCAATTTCATAATTTAGTGGTTTCTGCTATATCAGAGCTATTTGAAATCTATCCCTAAAAGGGTATATAATATTGAAGGTGCACATAGGGTCATTCAGAATAACTTCACACACACGCTTCTGTGCATTTCCAAGTCTAATTCTGTCACTAAATCCATACCGGTGACCCAGCGCCTAAATACTAGGCCTCAAATTTAAATCCCTCTAAATCTCTCGTTACCCACCGCTGTACTGTTGTTGCTGGGCAAGATATTTAGTGTCCGTCAAAGCACATTTTTTGTTCTGGGTTGAAGTACAATTCCCAATTTAGCAATTTCATAATTTAGTGGTTCCTGCTATATCAGAGCTATTTGAAATCTATCCCAAAAAGGGTATATAATATTGAAGGTGCACATTGGGTCATTCAGAATAACTTCACACACACCCGCTACTGTGTATTTCCAAGTCTAATTCTGTCACTAAACCCATACCTGTCACCCAGCGCCTAAATACTAGGCCTCAAATTTAAATCCCTCTAAATCTCTCGTTACCCACCGCTGTACTGTTGTTGCTGGGCAAGATATTTAGTGTCCGTCAAAGCACATTTTTTGTTCTGGGTTGAAGTACAATTCCCAATTTAGCAATTTCATAATTTAGTGGTTTCTGCTATATCAGAGCTATTTGAAATCTATCCCTAAAAGGGTATATAATATTGAAGGTGCACATAGGGTCATTCAGAATAACTTCACACACACGCTTCTGTGCATTTCCAAGTCTAATTCTGTCACTAAATCCATACCGGTGACCCAGCGCCTAAATACTAGGCCTCAAATTTAAATCCCTCTAAATCTCTCGTTACCCACCGCTGTACTGTTGTTGCTGGGCAAGATATTTAGTGTCCGTCAAAGCACATTTTTTGTTCTGGGTTGAAGTACAATTCCCAATTTAGCAATTTCATAATTTAGTGGTTCCTGCTATATCAGAGCTATTTGAAATCTATCCCAAAAAGGGTATATAATATTCAAGGTGCACATTGGGTCATTCAGAATAACTTCACACACACGCTTCTGTGCATTTCCAAGTCTAATTCTGTCACTAAATCCATACCGGTCACCCAGCGCCTAAATACTAGGCCTCAAATTTATATCCCGCTGAATTTGAATACAATACATTGGGCCAAATAATATATTTGTTGTTGTGGTGAACCATAACAATGAGAAAAACATCTAGTAAGGGACGCGGACGTGGACATGGTCGTGGTGGTGTTAGTGGACCCTCTGGTGCTGGGAGAGGACGTGGCCGTTCTGCCACATCCACACGTCCTAGTGTACCAACTACCTCAGGTCCCAGTAGCCGCCAGAATTTACAGCGATATATGGTGGGGCCCAATGCCGTTCTAAGGATGGTAAGGCCTGAGCAGGTACAGGCATTAGTCAATTGGGTGGCCGACAGTGGATCCAGCACGTTCACATTATCTCCCACCCAGTCTTCTGCAGAAAGCGCACAGATGGCGCCTGAAAACCAACCCCATCAGTCTGTCACATCACCCCCATGCATACCAGGGAAACTGTCTCAGCCTCAAGTTATGCAGCAGTCTCTTATGCTGTTTGAAGACTCCGCTGGCAGGGTTTCCCAAGGGCATCCACCTAGCCCTTCCCCAGCGGTGAAAGACATAGAATGCACTGACGCACAACCACTTATGTTTCCTGATGATGAGGACATGGGAATACCACCTCAGCATGTCTCTGATGATGACGAAACACAGGTGCCAACTGCTGCGTCTTTCTGCAGTGTGCAGACTGAACAGGAGGTCAGGGATCAAGACTGGGTGGAAGACGATGCAGGGGACGATGAGGTCCTAGACCCCACATGGAATGAAGGTCGTGCCACTGACTTTCACAGTTCGGAGGAAGAGGCAGTGGTGAGACCGAGCCAACAGCGTAGCAAAAGAGGGAGCAGTGGGCAAAAGCAGAACACCCGCCGCCAAGAGACTCCGCCTGCTACTGACCGCCGCCATCTGGGACCGAGCACCCCAAAGGCAGCTTCAAGGAGTTCCCTGGCATGGCACTTCTTCAAACAATGTGCTGACGACAAGACCCGAGTGGTTTGCACGCTGTGCCATCAGAGCCTGAAGCGAGGCATTAACGTTCTGAACCTGAGCACAACCTGCATGACCAGGCACCTGCATGCAAAGCATGAACTGCAGTGGAGTAAACACCTTAAAACCAAGGAAGTCACTCAGGCTCCCCCTGCTACCTCTTCTGCTGCTGCCGCCTCGGCCTATTCTGCTGCTGCCGCCTCGGCCTCTTCCTCCGCCTCTGGAGGAACGTTGGCACCTGCCGCCCAGCAAACAGGGGATGTACCACCAACACCACCACCACCACCTCCGTCACCAAGCGTCTCAACCATGTCACACGCCAGCGTTCAGCTCTCCATCTCACAAACATTTGATAGAAAGCGTAAATTCCCACCTAGCCACCCTCGATCCCTGGCCCTGAATGCCAGCATTTCTAAACTACTGGCCTATGAAATGCTGTCATTTAGGCTGGTGGACACAGACAGCTTCAAACAGCTCATGTCGCTTGCTGTCCCACAGTATGTTGTTCCCAGCCGGCACTACTTCTCCAAGAGAGCCGTGCCTTCCCTGCACAACCAAGTATCCGATAAAATCAAGTGTGCACTGCGCAACGCCATCTGTAGCAAGGTCCACCTAACCACAGATACGTGGACCAGTAAGCACGGCCAGGGACGCTATATCTCCCTAACTGCACACTGGGTAAATGTAGTGGCAGCTGGGCCCCAGGCGGAGAGCTGTTTGGCGCACGTCCTGCCGCCGCCAAGGATCGCAGGGCAACATTCTTTGCCTCCTGTTGCCACCTCCTCCTTCTCGGCTTCCTCCTCCTCTTCTTCCACCTGCTCATCCAGTCAGCCACACACCTTCACCACCAACTTCAGCACAGCCCGGGGTAAACGTCAGCAGGCCATTCTGAAACTCATATGTTTGGGGGACAGGCCCCACACCGCACAGGAGTTGTGGCGGGGTATTGAACAACAGACCGACGAGTGGTTGCTGCCGGTGAGCCTCAAGCCCGGCCTGGTGGTGTGTGATAATGGGCGAAATCTCGTTGCAGCTCTGGGACTAGCCAATTTGACGCACATCCCTTGCTTGGCGCATGTGCTGAATTTGGTGGTGCAGTAGTTCATTCACAACTACCCCGACATGTCAGAGCTGCTGCATAAAGTGCGGGCCGTCTGTTCGCGCTTCCGGCGTTCACATCCTGCCGCTGCTCGCCTGTCTGCGCTACAGCGTAACTTCGGCCTTCCCGCTCACCGCCTCATATGCGACGTGCCCACCAGGTGGAACTCCACCTTGCACATGCTGGACAGACTGTGCGAGCAGCAGCAGGCCATAGTGGAGTTTCAGCTGCAGCACGCACGGGTCAGTCGCACTACAGAACAGCACCACTTCACCACCAATGACTGGGCCTCCATGCGAGACCTGTGTGCCCTGTTGCGCTGTTTCGAGTACTCCACCAACATGGCCAGTGGCGATGACACCGTTATCAGCGTTACAATACCACTTCTATGTCTCCTTGAGAAAACACTTAGGGCGATGATGGAACAGGAGGTGGCCCAGGAGGAGGAGGAGGAGGATGAGGAAGAGGGGTCATTTTTAGCACTTTCAGGCCAGTCTCTTCGAAGTGACTCAGAGGGAGGTTTTTTGCAACAGCAGAGGCCAGGTACAAATGTGGCCAGCCAGGGCCCACTACTGGAGGACGAGGAGGACGAGGATGAGGAGGAGGTGGAGGAGGATGAGGATGAAGCATGGTCACAGCGGGGTGGCACCCAACGCAGCTCGGGTCCATCACTGGTGCGTGGCTGGGGGGAAAGGCAGGACGATGACGATACGCCTCCCACAGAGGACAGCTTGTCCTTACCCCTGGGCAGCCTGGCACACATGAGCGACTACATGCTGCAGTGCCTGCGCAACGACAGCAGAGTTGCCCACATTTTAACCTGTGCGGACTACTGGGTTGCCACCCTGCTGGATCCACGCTACAAAGACAATGTGCCCACCTTACTTCCTGCACTGGAGCGTGATAGGAAGATGCGCGAGTACAAGCGCACGTTGGTAGACGCGCTACTGAGAGCATTCCCAAATGTCACAGGGGAACAAGTGGAAGCCCAAGGCCAAGGCAGAGGAGGAGCAAGAGGTCGCCAAGGCAGCTGTGTCACGGCCAGCTCCTCTGAGGGCAGGGTTAGCATGGCAGAGATGTGGAAAACTTTTGTCAACACGCCACAGCTAACTGCACCACCACCTGATACGCAACGTGTTAGCAGGAGGCAACATTTCACTAACATGGTGGAACAGTACGTGTGCACACCCCTCCACGTACTGACTGATGGTTCGGCCCCATTCAACTTCTGGGTCTCTAAATTGTCCACGTGGCCAGAGCTAGCCTTTTATGCCTTGGAGGTGCTGGCCTGCCCGGCAGCCAGCGTTTTGTCTGAACGTGTATTCAGCACGGCAGGGGGCGTCATTACAGACAAACGCAGCCGCCTGTCTACAGCCAATGTGGACAAGCTGACGTTCATAAAAATGAACCAGGCATGGATCCCACAGGACCTGTCCGTCCCTTGTCCAGATTAGACATTAACTACCTCCCCATAACCATATATTATTGGACTCCAGGGCACTTCCTCATTCAATCCTATTTTTATTTTCATTTTACCATTATATTGCGATGCTACCCAAAGTTGAATGAACCTCTCCTCTGCCTGTGTGCTAGGCCTAAATATATGCCAATGGACTGTTGCAGTGGTGGCTGACATGAAGCCTGATTCTCTGCTATGACATGCAGACTGATTCTCTGCTGACATGAAGCCAGATCGTCTGTTACGGGACCTCTCTGCTCTGCCTGTGTGCTAGGCCTAAATATATGCCAATGGACTGTTGCAGTGGTGGGTGACGTGAAGCCTCATTCTCTGCTATGACATGCAGACTGATTCTCTGCTGACATGAAGCCAGATTGTCTGTTACGGGACCTCTCTGCTCTGCCTGTGTGCTAGGCCTAAATATATGCCAATGGACTGTTGCAGTGGTGGGTGACGTGAAGCCTCATTCTCTGCTATGACATGCAGACTGATTCTCTGCTGTCATGAAGCCAGATTGTCTGTTACGGGACCTCTCTGCTCTGCCTGTGTGCTAGGCCTAAATATATGCCAATGGACTGTTGCAGTGGTGGGTGACGTGAAGCCTCATTCTCTGCTATGACATGCAGACTAATTCTCTGCTGACATGAAGACAGATTCTCTGTTACGGGACCTCTCTCCTCTGCCTGTGTGTGTGCTGGGCCTAAATATATGCCAATGGACTGTTGCAGTGGTGGCTGACGTGAAGCCTCATTCTCTGCTATGACATGCAGACTGATTCTCTGCTGACATGAAGCCAGATTCTCTGTTACGGGACCTCTCTCCTCTGCCTGTGTGCTAGGCCTAAATATATGCCAATGGACTGTTGCAGTGGTGGCTGACGTGAAGCCTCATTCTCTGCTATGACATGCAGACTAATTCTCTGCTGACATGAAGACAGATTCTCTGTTACGGGACCTCTCTCCTCTGCCTGGGTGCCGGGGCCTAAATATCTGAGAATGGACTGTTCCAGTGGTGGGTGACGGGAAGCCAGATTCTCTGCTATGGAACCTCTCTCCAATTGATTTTGGTTAATTTTTATTTATTTAATTTTTATTTTAATTAATTTCCCTATCCACATTTGTTTGCAGGGGATTTACCTACATGTTGCTGCCTTTTGCAGCCCTCTAGCCCTTTCCTGGGCTGTTTTACAGCCGTTTTAGTGCCGAAAAGTTCGGGTCCCCATTGACTTCAATGGGGTTCGGGTTCGGGACGAAGTTCGGATCGGGTTCGGATCCCGAACCCGAACATTTCCGGGATGTTCGGCCGAACTTCTCGAACCCGAACATCCAGGTGTTCGCTCAACTCTAATTATAACACAGAAAAATAATAAATATAATTTTTTTTATCTGCAAGGTATTGTGACACCCTGTATGAATGATGTGCACACAGTACTGTCTCTGGGCCACACAGTCACTCACTGGCTTGCAACTGCGATTATATCACAGATAAATAATATAACTTGACTTTGTTTTTTTATCTGCAAGGTACTGTCTGTGACACCCTGTATGGATGGTGGGTACATAGTAATGTCTGTGGGCCACACAGTCACTCACTGGCTTGCAAATGCAATTATATCACAGAGAAATAATATAAATTGACTTTTTATTATCTGCAAGGTATTATCTGTGACACCCTGTATGAATGGTGTGCACACAGTACTGTCTGTGACTGAGCCTGCAGCCTCTCACACACGGGCAGGCAACTGCTATATATATATATATATATATATAAAAAAGCAGACTGATGTACCAGCCCTAAAAAGGGCTTTTTGGGGTGCTGTCAGGACGCTGTCCTTACAGCAGAGGAGTCTGTGGACACAGAAGTTCAGAACACTGCCCTAGCTAATGCTTTCCTTATTATATCAGCAGCAGCAGCACTCTCCCTTCCTCTCAAGAAAGCAGCTTCCGATGAATCTAAAATGGATGCTGTCCAGGAGGTGGGAGGGTCTGGGAGGGAGGGTCTGCTGCTGATTGGCTGGAATGTGTCTGCTGACAGTGAGGTACAGGGTCAAAGTTTGCTCAATGATGATGTATAGGGGGCGGACTGAACATCGCATATGTTCGCCCGCTGCGGAGAACGCGAACAAGCTATGTTCGCCGGCGAATAGTTTGAGACATCACTAGCTGACACCTGACGGCTGATGGAGTTTGGGCTGAGGGCTGATGGAGGAGCTATTTTTTGACTGACGTCTGAGGAACGATGGAGTTTTGGATGAGGGAGTTTTGGCTGACGTCTGAGGTAGGACGGAGTTCGGGCTGACGGAGGAGGGAGTTTGATCTGAGGGAGGAGGACTGATGGAGTTTTGCCTGACAGAGGAGGGAGTTTTGGATGAGGGAGATTTGGCTGACATCTGAGGTAGGAGGGAGTTTGGGCTGACATAGGATGGAGTTTTGCCTGATGGAGGAGGAAGTTGTGGATGATGTCTGAGGATGTCCTAATATGTATGCCGTACATAAGATGTCCAGTCATGGCTCTATCATTATAACTCATGGATAGAAAATACGATGTAGCTTTCATTCCGTCCACATGTTTAATGCTGGTGTAAAGAGACTATATTGAATGTCACAAGGAGCATATCTGAATCTAAATGAATTCCATCTATTTTCTGAAGTTGGTTGGCTGTGTCGCTAGTATACGGAGGTAAACATTCAACAAGTGGTTTTAATTTGTGATCCAAGAATTTACACACATTTTCATAGGGCCCCCCACATCCCGATATAATGGGCCTACCTGGAGGTTTTTCCACATTCTTGTGGACTTTAGGTAGGAGACATAGTGTCGTTATCACAGGGTTGTCCACAGTGAGTGCCTCTTGTAATTGTTTGGAAATAATGCCCTCTTCCACTGCTCTAAAAGGTCTTGCAGTTGTGTGATATAAGATGACAAAGGATTAAATGTGAGTTTTTTTATAACAAAACGAGTTCCTCAGTTGATGATATACTTCCACATCATACATTCTGCAAGGCCAGACAATTACATTGCCGCCATTGTCAGCGGGTTTGTAAATAACGTCCTTAAAGTACTGTAATTTTTTCAGACTTGAACGCTGGTCTAATGTTAGGTTGTCTTGTATATTGTTACGAGGCATCCCATGGAGTTCATTGGTTACCGACCTCACAAAGAGGTCAACAGCCGGACATGCGGTTAGTGACGGAAATCTCTCCGAACGTCTCTTCAAAGTCATAGGGATCTCACCTGATGTCTATACTGTTTGTTCCTGTAAAAGACTCTCCAGAATCTCCATAGCTTCCTTTTCTGCCGGTGTCACGGAAGGTGTACAGAAAACTAGAAGACACAAAATGAAGATCTGACTGGATCCAAAACTAAGGAACCAAAGGGAAAGCCCTGCAACAGACCTGGCTCTCTCCCTAACTGCTAAGCCTATGCAAAAATCTCCATGGTAGATGATTGCATATCCTCGTTCCTCGACTGTATAACACCTGAACACCCTATAATAGTGAGGGGACACGACCACCGGCTCCCTACACTTGATACGGATGGAGTCAGGGTCACCTGGGATCCAGCAAACAGGAAAACACAAATGAATGAACAAAACTTATCTGTAGAAGACTCAGTAGTAGCATCCAGCATCACACACTCCAGGAAGTTGTATAAACCGCAAAGTGATGCAGTATGGGAAGGGATTTAAAGGGATGCAATCATTGCAACTACATGACAGCTGAGAGAGGCAAACGAGATGAGAAAACAAAAGCAAAACAAAAGGAACCTCAAGCAGGAGGTTCTGAAGAACATCTGACAGAGCTTCTCAGATGTCTGGTGGTGACAGTCCCCCTCCTTCTACGAGTGGACTCCGGTCACTCAGAGCCCACCTTCTCAGGATGGGACCTATGGAAAGCCCTGATGAGACGAGTGGCCTTAATGTCCGTCACTGGGACCCACATCCTCTCCTCAGGACCATAACCCTCCCAATGAACGAGGTACTGGAGAGAACCGCAGACAACACGAGAATCCACAATCCTAGAGACCTGAAATTCAAGATTACGATCAACCACAATCGGAGGAGGAGGCAAAGACGAGGGTAAAATGGGTTGGACATAAGGTTTTAATAAGTACTTATGAAAAACATTATGGATCTTCCAAGTCTGAGGAAGATCAAGACGGTAGGCAACAGGATTGATGACGGACAAGATTTTGTAAGGCCCAATAAACTTAGGACCCAACTTCCAGGAGGGAACCTTCAATTTGATATTCTTAGTAGACAACCACACCAGATCACAAACATTCAGGTCCGGACCAGGCACACGTCTCTTATCCGCCACACGCTTATATCTCATGCTCTTTAGATTATCCTGAATCTTTTGCCAAATAGATGACAAAGACGAGGAGAATCTGTCCTCATCAGGTAAACCAGAAGACCCCTCTCCAGAGAATGTCCCAAACCGCAGATGAAACCCATATGCACCAAAAAATTGTGACTTATCAGAGGACTCCTGACGACGGTTATTTAAAGCAAACTCAGCAAGGGACAAAAAAGAACATCAATCCTCCTGATTCTTCGTCACAAAACAGCGCAGATATGTCTCCAGATTCTGATTGACGCGCTCTGTCTGGCCATTCGACTGCGGGTGGAAAGCAGAAGAGAATGACAACCGAACCCACAAGCGAGAACAGAAAGCCTTCCAGAATCTGGAAACAAACTGCGTGCCCCTATCAGAGACTATGTCTGAAGGAATACCATGCAATTTGACAATGTGATCAATAAATGCCTGCGCCAGCGTCTTAGCATTGGGCAAGCCAGGAAAAGGAATGAAATGCACCATTTTGCTAAAACGGTCCACCACCACCAGAATCACTGTCTTCCCCGAGGAACGAGGCAGGTCCGTAATGAAGTCCATGGACAGATGTGTCCAAGGATGGGAAGGAATGGGTAACGGAAGGAGAGGACCTGATGGCCGTGAATGAGGGACCTTGGCACGAGCGCAGGTCTCGCAGGCTGCCACAAAACCCTCAACTGACTTACGAAGTGCCGGCCACCAGAATCTCCGAGCGATGAGATCCACTGTGGCTCTTGCCCCTGGGTGCCCAGCAAGGACAGTATCGTGGTGCTCCTTAAAAATCTTGTGTCTTAAAGCGAGAGGCACAAACAACCTCCCAGGAGGACAAAGATCAGGAGCCTCTGACTGGGCTACCTGAACCTCTGCCTCCAATTCAGGTTAAAGAGCAGAGACCACCACCCCTTCAGCCAAAATGGGACCTGGGTTTTCAAAATTCCCACCTCCCGGAAAACAACGTGACAGGGCATCCACCTTCACATTCTTAACCCCAGGGCAGAACGTGACAACAAAATTAAACCTTGAAAAGAACAAAGACCATCTGGTCTGTCTCGGGTTCAGGCGCTTGGCTGACTCCAAGTAGGCCAGATTCTTATGGTCAGTAAACACGGTAATAGGGTGTCTGGCTCCCTCTAGCCAATGGCGCCATTCCTCAAAAGCTAACTTGATGGCCAACAACTCCCTATCTCCCACATCGTAATTTCTCTCTGCGGAGGAGAGTTTCTTCAAGAAAAAGGCACACGGTCGCCATTTGGCAGGAGAGGGACCCTTAGACAAGACCGCACCCACACCCACCTCAGAAGTGTCCACCTCAACTATGAAGGGCAGAGAGATATCAGGTTGTACCAAGATGGGAGCGGAAGCAAAACTCTCCTTGATACTAGAAAAGGCCTTACGCGCCTCTACCGAACAGGAGGAAAAATCTATCCCCTTTCTAGTCATATCAGTGAGAAGTTTAACAACAGAGGAATAATTCAAAATAAACTTCCTGTAATAATTAGCAAAACCCAAAAAACGCATCAGCGCCTTCTGATTCTCAGGAAGCTCCCACTCAAGCACAGTACGGACCTTCTCGGGGTCCATGCGAAAACCAGAAGCGGAGAGAAGAAACCCCAGAAAATGAATTTCTGGAACCGCAAACACACATTTTTCCAGTTTAGCGTACAATTTATTCTCCCGCAGGATGAGCAAGACCTGACGTAGGTGGTCCTTATGAGTTTTGAAATCAGGAGAAAAAATCAAAACGTCATCTAGATACACTAATACAAATTTCCCCATTAAATGATAAAAAATGCTGTTCACAAAATGCTGAAAGACGGCTGGAGCATTCATCAAACCAAAAGTCATAACCAAATTCTCAAAATGGCCCTCAGGGGTTTTGAAGGCCGTCTTCCATTCATCTCCTTTTCTGACCCTGACCAGGTTGTATGCCCCTCTTAGATCCAACTTGGAAAAAACTTTAGCCCCAACAATCTGGTTAAACAGGTCCGGGATCAGAGGAAGCGGATAAGGGTCACGAATTGTGATCCAGACATGGTCTCAAAGAACCATCTTTTTTCTTAACAAAGAAAAAAACAGCGACAACAGGTGACTTCGAGGGTCGTATGTGTCCCTTTCTCAGACTCTCAGAGATATAAGCACGCATAGCGACCCTTTCAGGTTGGGAGAGATTGTATAAATGAGATTTAGGCAGCTTGGCGCCTGGGGTGAGATTAATAGGGCAATCGTACTCCCTGTGAGGGGGCAATTCCTGAACACCACTCTCAGAAAACACATCCGAAAATTCAGAGAGAAAAGATGGTACAGTCTTAGTAGAAACCTCTGAAACAGATGTCGTGAGGCAATTCTCTCTGCAAAAGTCACTCCAACCATTTATTTGCCTCGCTTGCCAATCAATGGTGGGGTTATGTTTAGTGAGCCAGTGTAGCCCCAACACTAGAGGAGTAGGCAACCTGCTTAGGACGAAAAATGACACATCCTCAACATGAGTATCACTCACAATCAAACGGATATTGTGAACTATGCCCTTTAACGATTTCTGAGAAAGTGGAACGGAATCAATAGCAAAAACAGGTATATCCTTTCCTAAAATGCATACCTGGAAACCATGAGTTATAGCAAATTGATTATCAATGAGATTGACAGCTGCTCCACTATCTACAAAAATCTCACAAATTTTTTTTCTTGCTCTCTAGCGCCACCCTGGCAGGTAGGACAAAACGGGAACTACAAGCAAACGGAAAACCTTCAATTTCCGCATCAACCTTGCCTTTAGTAACAGATGGAAAGTTTTTAGAGGATTTTTTTCTTTTTGTTTCTTTAATACTCTCAAAAAACTGTCTGAATCTCCTAGAGGGACAAACAGTTGCCAAATGATTTATACCTCCACATCAGAAACAAACCTTCCTATGAGAGCTGAATCTTCTATTGTCAGAGGCAAGCAAACCCAGCTGCATGGGCTCCTGCTCAGAAGGGATTGAGAGCGATTGAGAGCGACTGAGACCCCTGTGCACTGAATGAGACCGCCACACTGTCCTTGGACTGAGTATGACAGGAAGGAGTGATCTCTCCTCTCTCTCTAAGACGCCTGTCAATACGAACGGCCCGAGACATGGCAGCGTCCAAGGAGGTAGGTCTCTCATGAAAGGCAAATGCATATTTCAATCTCTCTAAAAGACCATGGCAAAATTGACTTCGGAGTGTAGCATCATTCCAACCAGTATCAGCTGCCCATCTCGAAATTCTGAACAGTATATCTCTGCAGACTGTTTACCCTGGCATAAAAGACGTAGTCTAGACTCGTAGTCTAGATCGTAGCCAGAGCAATACGATCCGGATCATCATATATCTGACCCAGGGCTAAAAAAAATTCATCCACTGAACAGAGGGGCCGTGCCCCCACCGGCAGCAAAAAGGCCCAGGACTGAGCGTTATCCCTGAGCAGCAAGATGATGATCCCCACCCTCCGCTCCTCATCACCAGAGGAATGGGGAAGTAGGCGAAAATGCAAGCCTCTCTAAAACGAACAAAATTCTCACTACCCCCCGAGAACGTATCCGGAAGCGAGATTTGAGGCTCAGAGCAAATTCCATGAACACAAGCAGAAACGGTCACCTCAAACTGAGAGACAGATTTCCGGAGATCTGCTACCTCCAGTGAAAGACCCTGCATGCGGTCAATCAAGGTTGAAACCGGATTCATGCTTGAGACGGTTTTGGCGGTTTATAATGTCACGGAAGGTGTACAGAAAACTAGAAGACACAAAATGAAGATCTGACTGACTGGATCCAAAACTAAGGAACCAAAGGGAAAGCCCTGCAACAGACCTGGCTCTCTCCCTAACTGCTCAGCCTATGCAAAAATCTCCATGGTAGATGATCGCATATCCTCGTTCCTCGACTGCACACCTGAACACCCTATAATAGTGAGGGAACACGACTACCGGCTCCCTACACTTGATACGGAGGGAGTCAGGATCACCTGGGATCCAGCAAACAAGAAAACACAAATGAATGAACAAAACTTATCTGTAGAACACTCAGTAGTAGCATCCAGCATGCACACACTCCAGGAAGTTGTATAAACCGTAAAGTGATGCAGTATGGGAAGGGATTTAAAGGGATGCAATCAGTGCAACTACATGACAGCTGAGAGAGGCTAATGAGATGAGAAAATGAAAGCAAAACAAAAGGAACCTCAAGCAGGAGGTTCTGAAGAACATCTGACAGAGCTTCTCAGATGTCTGGTGGTGACAGCCGGTGTGTTAAAATCATTATACTCCTCAGATCTATAAAACCACTTCTTGAATGTCAAAATCTTTCACCGCTGTGAAAACATCAAGAGATAAACATGGCGAGAAAGTTAAACCTTTCTGTAATACTGATACAGTTCTAAGACCACTTAAAAAATGGCAAAAAAATCATATTTAGCATGGCTGGATCTTAATAAGGTTCCAAGTAGAGATTCAACATGCAACAAGAAGAATTGGGAGTGAGACAAAACATTTTTTGAGCATTCAATTTAATGAAAACAACGAATAAACTGAAACAGGCTGTTTTTCAGCTGATCAAAAGTTTAGGGCCACATGCCTTTAAAAGGCCAAATCTGTGCAAAGATGTGGATTCATTCAGGTAGTCACACATTGTGATGGCAAAGGCAAAAAAAACTCTCCCTTTTTTAACGTGGTCGAGATGTTGAACTGCATAAGCAGGGTCTCTCACAAGCACACCATCGCTGCTGAGGTGGGACGCAGTAAGACAGTCATTTGGAATTTCTTAAATGATACAAAAGGTTATAGAACAAAAAAGTCAAGTGGAAGACCCAAAAAAAGTCATCAACACTTAGCCGGAGGATCCAATTGGCTGTCCGTCAAGACACTGGACGATCCTCGACCCAAATTAAGGCCCTTACTGGTGCTGACTGCAGCCCCATAACCATCAGATGGCATCTGAGACTGAAGGGCTTAGAAAACAAAAAACGTCTTCAAAGACCTCGTCTCCTTGAACGCCACAGAACTGCTCATTTTGACTTTGCAAGAGAGCACCAAACATGGGACATTCAAAGGTGGAAGAAAATTGTATTCTCTGATGAGAAAAAATGTAACCTTGATGGTTTCCAACGTTACTGGCATGACAAGCAGATCCCACCTGAGATGTTTTCTACGCGCCACAGTGGAGGGGGCGCCATAATGGTCGGGGGTGCTTTTTCCTTCAGTGCAACAATGGAGCTTCAGGAAGTACAGGGGCATCAAATGGCCGCTGGCTATGTCCAGATGTTGCAGAGAGCATTCCTCATGACAGAGGGCCCTCCTCTGTGTGGTAACGACTGGGTTTTTCAACAGGACAACGCTACAGTACACAATGCCCGCAGGACAAGGGACTTCTTCCTGCAGAATAACATTGCCCTTTTGGCCCATCCTGCGTGTTCCCCTGATCTAAATCCAATTGAGATCCTTTTGGCATGGATGGCAAGGGAGGGAAGTTTACAAAAATGGACAACAGTTCCAGACAGTAGATGGCCTTCGTGCGGCCGTCTTCACCACTTGGAGAAATGTTCCCCCTCACCTCATGGAAATTTTTTTGGGAGGTGTGGTCCTAAACTTTTGATTTCCAGAGCAAAACCTTACGGGAAAATATTATTTTAGTTAGTTTTTAAGTTATTTATCCCTAATGGTTTAATTAGTAGTGGAATGGGCCAAAGGTGGGTAGTGGGTGGGGATAGGGGGCCCAATGATTTCTATGTACGCCCCTGGCCATAATCATCCACATTAAAAGAAAAAAAAGCTTGAAATAGATCACTCTGTGGGTAATTAATGTTCTTGAATTGAATTACTGAAAGAAATTACATTATTTATGCTATTCTAATTTATTTAGATGCACCTGTAGTATATATGACTCTATGGAATAGATATTAGGTCCCCTTATTCAAATCAGTAAGTAACGTTTGCAGTTAGGTCAATATCCTGTAATTAATGCACTCCACATTCTCCACTCTTTGTGCCCTGGTAATCTAGTCAGTCACTTTGAGGGACTATGCTAGAACGAATAAACTGAAACAAGCTAAATAATAAATAATATTATTATTATTATTAATTATTATTATTATTATTATTATTTAAGCGCCATTCATTCCATAGCGCTGTACATATGATAAGGGGTGCACATACATATTACAGACAATTGCACTAATCATAAACAAAATGAGTTACAAACTGGTACAGAAGGAGAGAGGGCCCTGCCCGTGAGGGCTTACAATCTACATGGTATGGGAGAAGGACACAGTAGGTGCGGGTTAAGTTGGTCATGGCGGTATAGAGGCAGCAGGGTCACTGGTTGTAGGCTTGTCTGAAGAGGTGGGTTTTCAGGTTTCTTTTGAAGGATTCCACTGTAGGTGAGAGTCTGATATGTTGGGGTAGCGAGTTCCAGAGTATGGGGGATGCACGGGAGAAATCCTGGAGTCGATTGTGGGAAGAGGCAATAAGAGGAGAGGAGAGAAGGAGGTCTTGTGAGGATCGGAGAGTGCGTGTGGGGGTGTATCGGGAAATTAGCTCAGAGATGTAGGGAGGGGACAGGTTATGGACGGCCTTGTATGTATTTGTAAGTACTTTGAAGTGAATTCGTTGGGCAATGGGGAGCCAGTGAAGGGATTGGCAAAGGGGAGAGGCAGAGGAATAATAGGGTGAGAGGTGGATTAGTCGGGCAGCAGAGTTGAGGATAGATTGGAGGGGTGCGAGAGTGCTAGATGGAAGGACACAGAGGAGAATGTTGCAGTAGTCTAGGCGGGAGATAATGAGGGCATGTACAAGTATTTTCGCAGATTCAAAGTTAAGGAAAGCGCGGATGCGGGAGATGTTTTTGAGTTGGAGACGGCAGGTGGTGGAAAGGGCTTGGATGTGCGGTCGGAAGGAAAGGGCAGAATCCAAGATCACTCCAAGGCAGCGGGCTTTGTTGACTGGGGATAATGTGCAGCCATTGATCGTGATAGATAGGTCTGTAGGGGGGGTTGAACAAGATGGGGGAAAGATTATGAATTCTGTCTTATCCATGTTAAGTTTAAGAAAGCGAGAGGTGAAGAAGGATGATATAGAAGATAGACATTGTGGGATTCTAGATAGTAAGGTGGTGATGTCTGGACCAGAGAGGTAGATTTGTGTGTCATCAGCGTAGGAGTGATACTGAAAGCCATAGGACTCTATGAGCTGTCCCAGGCCAAAAGTGTAGATAGAGAAGAGCAGGGGTCCTAGGACAGAGCCTTGCGGGACACCAACAGAGAGGGCATGAGACGAGGAGGTGGTGCGGGAGTGGGAGACGCTGAATGTCCGGTCTGTGAGGTATGATGTGATCCAGGAGAGGGCCAGGTCAGTGATGCCAAGAGATGAGAGAGTTTGCAACAGAAGGGAGTGGTCAACAGTGCCGAAGGCAGAGGACAGGTCAAAGAGAAGGAGGACAGAGTATTGTTTCTTGGTTTTAACTGTGAGTAGGTCATTGGTGACTTTGGTAAGGGCAGTCTCGGTCGAGTGGTGGAGTCGGAAGCCAGATTGTAGGCGGTCAAAGAGGGAGCAGGAGGAGAGGTGGGAGGACAGTTCTGAATGGACATGTTGTTCAAGTAGCTTTGAGGCATACGGAAGAAGTGATATGGGGCGATAACTGGACAAGGAAGATGGGTCAAGTGAAGGTTTTTTGAGGATGGGTGTAATGGTAGCATGTTTAAAAGCAGAGGGGAAGACACCAGAGTTTAGTGATAGGTTGAAGAGATGAGTTAGGGCTGGGATAAACACTGCAGTGAGGTTAGGGATGAGGTGGGATGGGATTGGGTCAAGTGCACAGGTGGTCAGATGAGATTTGGAGAGTAGAGTGGAGAGTTTACCTTCTGTAATGGTAGAGAAGTGGGTTTTGGGAGAAGAGGACCGAGCAGTTGTGTAGAGGGTCTGTGGGGACTGTGTAGTAAAGCTTTCTCTGATGTGGACTATCTTTTGTTTGAAATATTTGGCAAAGTCCTCAGCTGAGAAGAGAGGAGAGGGTGGGGGCGCTGGGGGACGGAGAAGGGAATTAAAAGTGCTAAAAAGTTGTTTAGGGCTGTGGGACAGGGAAGATATGAGAGATGAGAAGTAAGCCTGTTTTGCATCAGCGAGTGAGGATTTGAATATGAGGAGGGATTGCTTGTATGCGGTGAAATGATCTTTAGAATGGGATTTCTTCCATCGCCGCTCAGCAGCCCTGGAAGCTTGTCTGAGTTTTTTGGTCAGGTTGGTGTGCCAGGGTTGTCTGTTGATTTTCCGGATTTTGTTGTGTGTGAGGGGGGCAACAGTGTCCAGAGCTGTACTTAATGTGGTGTTATATAGGGTGGTAGCAGCTTCTGGGTCTTGGAGGCAACAGATGGTAGAGAGTGGGAGAAGAGAGTCAGAAAGCAAGCAAAAGTCAAGCTGTTTGAGGTTCCTGCGGGGGTGTGCTAGTGTGTGGACCGGGGGAGCTGCAGAAGAGACCAATGAAGAGAAGGTGAGTAGATTGTGGTCGGATAGGGGGAGAGGCAAATTAGAAAGGTTAGATAGGGAGCAGAGGCGGGAAAAGATCAGATCCAGAGTGTGACCATCTCTGTGGGTGGGAGCTGAAGACCACTGTGATAAGCCGAAGGAGGAAGAGAGCGACAGGAGTTTAGAGGCGGCCGAGTGGCAGGTGTCAATAGGGATGTTGAAGTCACCCATGATGATAGTGGGGATGTCGGCAGAAAGAAAGTGTAGTAGCCAGGTGTTAAAGTGGTCGAGAAATATGGTGGCTGGGCCTGGGGGGCGGTAAATGACAGCTACTTGAAGGTTGGAGGGAGAGTAGATGCGAACAGAGTGTACTTCAAATGAGGTGAGCGTAATGGAGGGTGGCAGTGGAGTTGGGCTGTAGGAGCAGGTGTCTGATAGGAGAAGACCAACTCCTCCACCATGTTTGCAGCCAGGGCGGGGGGTGTGAGTGAATTGAAATCCACTATAAGAGAGTGCAGCAGGGGAGGTGGTGTCTGAGGGTGTCAGCCATGTCTCTGTGAGACCCAGAAAGGAAAGGTTTTGAGAGATGAACAGTTCATGGATGTATGACAGTTTGTTACAGACGGAGCGCGCGTTCCATAATGCTCCTGCAAGAGGAACTAAAGGCACAGGGGTCAGAGGAATGGTTATTAGGTTTAAGGGGTTGTAGAAATTTGTAGACGGAGATTTGTAGTGGGACATGGAGGTGATAATGGGGATTTGCTGAGGGGGTCCTGGATTTGGAGAGATATCACCAGCAGTAAGGAGAAGCAGAGAAAGTGTTAATAGATGAGAATAGGAGAGGGCATGAGGTGTCTGTGTGTGTTTGGGAAGGAAGTGTTTTATGTTGGCAAACAGGTTTGTGCAAGCGGTCAGATGAGAAGGTAAGATGGAGGAAGAGATGAATAGTTCCTTGCTGGGTGAATGGATGTGGGGGTATTTCAGGAGGTTATGGACAAGTAGGAGAGTACGAGGAAAAATGTAAACATTGTTTGCATTGACTATGTCTGTAATTACCTGTGGTCCCCTTCTGGTCCAATTCTGGTATAATTCAGTCTGTGCACTTAAAAAGTTGCACTTGAGAGATGTTGCATGTGGAAAGACCAAGGTCTGGAAGACCTAAGACCTTAGATTTATACCACTCAGTGATCAATCAGGTGTGACCAAGAGGGGAGGGGGCTACATATGGCCAAATCAAGATAGCACCAGACACAGGGGTGAAATAGTCAATGTAAACAAATACTCAATAAATCCAGCAGGATAAGAGACATTAATAGTTCAATGCAATCATACCAAGATTTAGAAGGAGAGATGAGAGGGGGTGGACAATATCAGACTGGAAAAGCTGGGTGTAGCAGTAAGCTTCAATGCAATCATACCTGGAGATGAGAGAATTGGGTGATGGTCAGTAAGCAGTGATGACAAAGTGGAATCAATATCCATAATATTACATTCTGGTATAATTCAGTCTGTGCACTTAAAAAGTTGCACTTGAGAGATGTTGCATGTGGAAAGACCAAGGTCTGGAAGACCTAAGACCTTAGATTTATACCACTCAGTGATCAATCAGGTGTGACCAAGAGGGGAGGGGGCTACATATGGCCAAATCAAGATAGCACCAGACACAGGGGTGAAATAGTCAATGTAAACAAATACTCAATAAATCCAGCAGGATAAGAGACATTAATAGTTCAATGCAATCATACCAAGATTTAGAAGGAGAGATGAGAGTGGGTGGACAATATCAGACTGGAAAAGCTGGGTGTAGCAGTAAGCTTCAATGCAATCATACCTGGAGATGAGAGAATTGGGTGATGGTCAGTAAGCAGTGATGACAAAGTGGAATCAATATCCATAATATTACATTCTGGTATAATTCAGTCTGTGCACTTAAAAAGTTGCACTTGAGAGATGTTGCATGTGGAAAGACCAAGGTCTGGAAGACCTAAGACCTTAGATTTATACCACTCAGTGATCAATCAGGTGTGACCAAGAGGGGAGGGGGCTACATATGGCCAAATCAAGATAGCACCAGACACAGGGGTGAAATAGTCAATGTAAACAAATACTCAATAAATCCAGCAGGATAAGAGACATTAATAGTTCAATGCAATCATACCAAGATTTAGAAGGAGAGATGAGAGGGGGTGGACAATATCAGACTGGAAAAGCTGGGTGTAGCAGTAAGCTTCAATGCAATCATACCTGGAGATGAGAGAATTGGGTGATGGTCAGTAAGCAGTGATGACAAAGTGGAATCAATATCCATAATATTACATTCTGGTATAATTCAGTCTGTGCACTTAAAAAGTTGCACTTGAGAGATGTTGCATGTGGAAAGACCAAGGTCTGGAAGACCTAAGACCTTAGATTTATACCACTCAGTGATAAATCAGGTGTGACCAAGAGGGGAGGGGGCTACATATGGCCAAATCAAGATAGCACCAGACACAGGGGTGAAATAGTCAATGTAAACAAATACTCAATAAATCCAGCAGGATAAGAGACATTAATAGTTCAATGCAATCATACCAAGATTTAGAAGGAGAGATGAGAGGGGGTGGACAATATCAGACTGGAAAAGCTGGGTGTAGCAGTAAGCTTCAATGCAATCATACCAAGATTTAGAAGGAGAGATGAGAGGGGGTGGACAATATCAGACTGGAAAAGCTGGGTGTAGCAGTAAGCTTCAATGCAATCATACCAAGATTTAGAAGGAGAGATGAGAGGGGGTGGACAATATCAGACTGGAAAAGCTGGGTGTAGCAGTAAGCTTCAATGCAATCATACCTGGAGATGAGAGAATTGGGTGATGGTCAGTAAGCAGTGATGACAAAGTGGAATCAATATCCATAATATTACATTCTGGTATAATTCAGTCTGTGCACTTAAAAAGTTGCACTTGAGAGATGTTGCATGTGGAAAGACCAAGGTCTGGAAGACCTAAGACCTTAGATTTATACCACTCAGTGATCAATCAGGTGTGACCAAGAGGGGAGGGGGCTACATATGGCCAAATCAAGATAGCACCAGACACAGGGGTGAAATAGTCAATGTAAACAAATACTCAATAAATCCAGCAGGATAAGAGACATTAATAGTTCAATGCAATCATACCAAGATTTAGAAGGAGAGATGAGAGGGGGTGGACAATATCAGACTGGAAAAGCTGGGTGTAGCAGTAAGCTTCAATGCAATCATACCTGGAGATGAGAGAATTGGGTGATGGTCAGTAAGCAGTGATGACAAAGTGGAATCAATATCCATAATATTACATTCTGGTATAATTCAGTCTGTGCACTTAAAAAGTTGCACTTGAGAGATGTTGCATGTGGAAAGACCAAGGTCTGGAAGACCTAAGACCTTAGATTTATACCACTCAGTGATCAATCAGGTGTGACCAAGAGGGGAGGGGGCTACATATGGCCAAATCAAGATAGCACCAGACACAGGGGTGAAATAGTCAATGTAAACAAATACTCAATAAATCCAGCAGGATAAGAGACATTAATAGTTCAATGCAATCATACCAAGATTTAGAAGGAGAGATGAGAGGGGGTGGACAATATCAGACTGGAAAAGCTGGGTGTAGCAGTAAGCTTCAATGCAATCATACCAAGATTTAGAAGGAGAGATGAGAGGGGGTGGACAATATCAGACTGGAAAAGCTGGGTGTAGCAGTAAGCTTCAATGCAATCATACCAAGATTTAGAAGGAGAGATGAGAGGGGGTGGACAATATCAGACTGGAAAAGCTGGGTGTAGCAGTAAGCTTCAATGCAATCATACCAAGATTTAGAAGGAGAGATGAGAGGGGGTGGACAATATCAGACTGGAAAAGCTGGGTGTAGCAGTAAGCTTCAATGCAATCATACCTGGAGATGAGAGAATTGGGTGATGGTCAGTAAGCAGTGATGACAAAGTGGAATCAATATCCATAATATTACATTCTGGTATAATTCAGTCTGTGCACTTAAAAAGTTGCACTTGAGAGATGTTGCATGTGGAAAGACCAAGGTCTGGAAGACCTAAGACCTTAGATTTATACCACTCAGTGATCAATCAGGTGTGACCAAGAGGGGAGGGGGCTACATATGGCCAAATCAAGATAGCACCAGACACAGGGGTGAAATAGTCAATGTAAACAAATACTCAATAAATCCAGCAGGATAAGAGACATTAATAGTTCAATGCAATCATACCAAGATTTAGAAGGAGAGATGAGAGGGGGTGGACAATATCAGACTGGAAAAGCTGGGTGTAGCAGTAAGCTTCAATGCAATCATACCTGGAGATGAGAGAATTGGGTGATGGTCAGTAAGCAGTGATGACAAAGTGGAATCAATATCCATAATATTACATTCTGGTATAATTCAGTCTGTGCACTTAAAAAGTTGCACTTGAGAGATGTTGCATGTGGAAAGACCAAGGTCTGGAAGACCTAAGACCTTAGATTTATACCACTCAGTGATCAATCAGGTGTGACCAAGAGGGGAGGGGGCTACATATGGCCAAATCAAGATAGCACCAGACACAGGGGTGAAATAGTCAATGTAAACAAATACTCAATAAATCCAGCAGGATAAGAGACATTAATAGTTCAATGCAATCATACCAAGATTTAGAAGGAGAGATGAGAGGGGGTGGACAATATCAGACTGGAAAAGCTGGGTGTAGCAGTAAGCTTCAATGCAATCATACCAAGATTTAGAAGGAGAGATGAGAGGGGGTGGACAATATCAGACTGGAAAAGCTGGGTGTAGCAGTAAGCTTCAATGCAATCATACCAAGATTTAGAAGGAGAGATGAGAGGGGGTGGACAATATCAGACTGGAAAAGCTGGGTGTAGCAGTAAGCTTCAATGCAATCATACCTGGAGATGAGAGAATTGGGTGATGGTCAGTAAGCAGTGATGACAAAGTGGAATCAATATCCATAATATTACATTCTGGTATAATTCAGTCTGTGCACTTAAAAAGTTGCACTTGAGAGATGTTGCATGTGGAAAGACCAAGGTCTGGAAGACCTAAGACCTTAGATTTATACCACTCAGTGATCAATCAGGTGTGACCAAGAGGGGAGGGGGCTACATATGGCCAAATCAAGATAGCACCAGACACAGGGGTGAAATAGTCAATGTAAACAAATACTCAATAAATCCAGCAGGATAAGAGACATTAATAGTTCAATGCAATCATACCAAGATTTAGAAGGAGAGATGAGAGGGGGTGGACAATATCAGACTGGAAAAGCTGGGTGTAGCAGTAAGCTTCAATGCAATCATACCTGGAGATGAGAGAATTGGGTGATGGTCAGTAAGCAGTGATGACAAAGTGGAATCAATATCCATAATATTACATTCTGGTATAATTCAGTCTGTGCACTTAAAAAGTTGCACTTGAGAGATGTTGCATGTGGAAAGACCAAGGTCTGGAAGACCTAAGACCTTAGATTTATACCACTCAGTGATCAATCAGGTGTGACCAAGAGGGGAGGGGGCTACATATGGCCAAATCAAGATAGCACCAGACACAGGGGTGAAATAGTCAATGTAAACAAATACTCAATAAATCCAGCAGGATAAGAGACATTAATAGTTCAATGCAATCATACCAAGATTTAGAAGGAGAGATGAGAGGGGGTGGACAATATCAGACTGGAAAAGCTGGGTGTAGCAGTAAGCTTCAATGCAATCATACCAAGATTTAGAACGGAAGATGAGAGGGGTGGACAATATCAGACTGGAAAAGCTGGGTGTAGCAGTAAGCTTCAATGCAATCATACCAAGATTTAGAGGAGAGATGAGAGGGGGTGGACAATATCAGACTGGAAAAGCTGGGTGTAGCAGTAAGCTTCAATGCAATCATACCAAGATTTAGAAGGAGAGATGAGAGGGGGTGGACAATATCAGACTGGAAAAGCTGGGTGTAGCAGTAAGCTTCAATGCAATCATACCTGGAGATGAGAGAATTGGGTGATGGTCAGTAAGCAGTGATGACAAAGTGGAATCAATATCCATAATATTACATTCTGGTATAATTCAGTCTGTGCACTTAAAAAGTTGCACTTGAGAGATGTTGCATGTGGAAAGACCAAGGTCTGGAAAGACCTAAGACCTTAGATTTATACCACTCAGTGATCAATCAGGTGTGACCAAGAGGGGAGGGGGCTACATATGGCCAAATCAAGATAGCACCAGACTACAGGGGTGAAATAGTCAATGTAAACAAATACTCAATAAATCCAGCAGGATAAGAGACATTAATAGTTCAATGCAATCATACCAAGATTTAGAAGGAGAGATGAGAGGGGGTGGACAATATCAGACTGGAAAAGCTGGGTGTAGCAGTAAGCTTCAATGCAATCATACCTGGAGATGAGAGAATTGGGTGATGGTCAGTAAGCAGTGATGACAAAGTGGAATCAATATCCATAATATTACATTCTGGTATAATTCAGTCTGTGCACTTAAAAAGTTGCACTTGAGAGATGTTGCATGTGGAAAGACCAAGGTCTGGAAGACCTAAGACCTTAGATTTATACCACTCAGTGATCAATCAGGTGTGACCAAGAGGGGAGGGGGCTACATATGGCCAAATCAAGATAGCACCAGATCACAGGGGTGAAATAGTCAATGTAAACAAATACTCAATAAATCCAGCAGGATAAGAGACATTAATAGTTCAATGCAATCATACCAAGATTTAGAAGGAGAGATGAGAGGGGGTGGACAATATCAGACTGGAAAAGCTGGGTGTAGCAGTAAGCTTCAATGCAATCATACCAAGATTTAGAAGGAGAGATGAGAGGGGGTGGACAATATCAGACTGGAAAAGCTGGGTGTAGCAGTAAGCTTCAATGCAATCATACCTGGAGATGAGAGAATTGGGTGATGGTCAGTAAGCAGTGATGACAAAGTGGAATCAATATCCATAATATTACATTCTGGTATAATTCAGTCTGTGCACTTAAAAAGTTGCACTTGAGAGATGTTGCATGTGGAAAGACCAAGGTCTGAAAAGACCTAAGACCTTAGATTTATACCACTCAGTGATCAATCAGGTGTGACCAAGAGGGGAGGGGGGCTACATATGGCCTAATCAAGATAGCACCAGATACAGGGGTGAAATAGTCAATGTAAACAAACAAATACTCAATAAATCCAGTAGGATAAGAGACATTAATAGTTCAATGCAATCATACCAAGATTTAGAAGGAGAGATGAGAGGGGGTGGACAATATCAGACTGGAAAAGTTGGGTGTAGCAGTAAGCTTCAATGCAATCATACCAAGATTTAGAAGGAGAGATGAGAGGGGGTGGACAATATCAGACTGGAAAAGCTGGGTGTAGCAGTAAGCTTCAATGCAATCATACCTGGAGATGAGAGAATTGGGTGATGGTCAGTAAGCAGTGATGACAAAGTGGAATCAATATCCATAATATTACATTCTGGTATAATTCAGTCTGTGCACTTAAAAAGTTGCACTTGAGAGATGTTGCATGTGGAAAGACCAAGGTCTGAAAAGACCTAAGACCTTAGATTTATACCACTCAGTGATCAATCAGGTGTGACCAAGAGGGGAGGGGGCTACATATGGCCTAATCAAGATAGCACCAGATACAGGGGTGAAATAGTCAATGTAAACAAATACTCAATAAATCCAGCAGGATAAGAGACATTAATAGTTCAATGCAATCATACCAAGATTAGAAGGAGAGATGAGAGGGGGTGGACAATATCAGACTGGAAAAGCTGGGTGTAGCAGTAAGCTTCAATGCAATCATACCAAGATTTAGAAGGAGAGATGAGAGGGGGTGGACAATATCAGACTGGAAAAGCTGGGTGTAGCAGTAAGCTTCAATGCAATCATACCTGGAGATGAGAGAATTGGGTGATGGTCAGTAAGCAGTGATGACAAAGTGGAATCAATATCCATAATATTACATTCTGGTATAATTCAGTCTGTGCACTTAAAAAGTTGCACTTGAGAGATGTTGCATGTGGAAAGACCAAGGTCTGAAAGACCTAAGACCTTAGATTTATACCACTCAGTGATCAATCAGGTGTGACCAAGAGGGGAGGGGGCTACATATGGCCTAATCAAGATAGCACCAGATCACAGGGGTGAAATAGTCAAGTAAACAAATACTCAATAAATCCAGTCAGGATAAGAGACATTAATAGTTCAATGCAATCATACCAGATTTAGAAGGAGAGATGAGAGGGGGGTGGACAATATCAGACTGGAAAAGCTTGGGTGTAGCAGTAAGCTTCAATGCTAATCATACCAAGATTAGAAGGAGAGATGAGAGGGGTGTGGACAATATCAGACTTGGAAAGCTGGGTGTAGCAGTAAGCTTCAATGCAATATACCAAGATTTAGAAGGAGAGATGAGAGGGGGTGGACAATATCAGACTGGAAAAGCTGGGTGTAGCAGTAAGCTTCAATGCAATCATACCTGGAGATGAGAGAATTGGGTGATGGTCAGTAAGCAGTGATGACAAAGTGGAATCAATATCCATAATATTACATTCTGGTATAATTCAGTCTGTGCACTTAAAAAGTTGCACTTGAGAGATGTTGCATGTGGAAAGACCAAGGTCTGGAAAGACCTAAGACCTTAGATTTATACCACTCAGTGATCAATCAGGTGTGACCAAGAGGGGAGGGGGCTACATATGGCCTAAATCAAGATAGCACCAGATACAGGGGTGAAATAGTCAATGTAAACAAATACTCAATAAATCCAGCAGGATAAGAGACATTAATAGTTCAATGCAATCATACCAAGATTTAGAAGGAGAGATGAGAGGGGGTGGACAATATCAGACTGGAAAAGCTGGGTGTAGCAGTAAGCTTCAATGCAATCATACCTGGAGATGAGAGAATTGGGTGATGGTCAGTAAGCAGTGATGACAAAGTGGAATCAATATCCATAATATTACATTCTGGTATAATTCAGTCTGTGCACTTAAAAAGTTGCACTTGAGAGATGTTGCATGTGGAAAGACCAAGGTCTGAAAAGACCTAAGACCTTAGATTTATACCACTCAGTGATCAATCAGGTGTGACCAAGAGGGGAGGGGGCTACATATGGCCTAATCAAGATAGCACCAGATACAGGGGTGAAATAGTCAATGTAAACAAATACTCAATAAATCCAGCAGGATAAGAGACATTAATAGTTCAATGCAATCATACCAAGATTTAGAAGGAGAGATGAGAGGGGGTGGACAATATCAGACTGGAAAAGCTGGGTGTAGCAGTAAGCTTCAATGCAATCATACCAAGATTTAGAAGGAGAGATGAGAGGGGGTGGACAATATCAGACTGGAAAAGCTGGGTGTAGCAGTAAGCTTCAATGCAATCATACCTGGAGATGAGAGAATTGGGTGATGGTCAGTAAGCAGTGATGACAAAGTGGAATCAATATCCATAATATTACATTCTGGTATAATTCAGTCTGTGCACTTAAAAAGTTGCACTTGAGAGATGTTGCATGTGGAAAGACCAAGGTCTGAAAAGACCTAAGACCTTAGATTTATACCACTCAGTGATCAATCAGGTGTGACCAAGAGGGGAGGGGGCTACATATGGCCTAATCAAGATAGCACCAGATACAGGGGTGAAATAGTCAATGTAAACAAATACTCAATAAATCCAGCAGGATAAGAGACATTAATAGTTCAATGCAATCATACCAAGATTTAGAAGGAGAGATGAGAGGGGGTGGACAATATCAGACTGGAAAAGCTGGGTGTAGCAGTAAGCTTCAATGCAATCATGCCAAGATTTAGAAGGAGAGATGAGAGGGGGTGGACAATATCAGACTGGAAAAGCTGGGTGTAGCAGTAAGCTTCAATGCAATCATACCAAGATTTAGAAGGAGAGATGAGAGGGGGTGGACAATATCAGACTGGAAAAGCTGGGTGTAGCAGTAAGCTTCAATGCAATCATACCTGGAGATGAGAGAATTGGGTGATGGTCAGTAAGCAGTGATGACAAAGTGGAATCAATATCCATAATATTACATTCTGGTATAATTCAGTCTGTGCACTTAAAAAGTTGCACTTGAGAGATGTTGCATGTGGAAAGACCAAGGTCTGAAAAGACCTAAGACCTTAGATTTATACCACTCAGTGATCAATCAGGTGTGACCAAGAGGGGAGGGGGCTACATATGGCCTAATCAAGATAGCACCAGATACAGGGGTGAAATAGTCAATGTAAACAAATACTCAATAAATCCAGCAGGATAAGAGACATTAATAGTTCAATGCAATCATACCAAGATTTAGAAGGAGAGATGAGAGGGGGTGGACAATATCAGACTGGAAAAGCTGGGTGTAGCAGTAAGCTTCAATGCAATCATGCCAAGATTTAGAAGGAGAGATGAGAGGGGGTGGACAATATCAGACTGGAAAAGCTGGGTGTAGCAGTAAGCTTCAATGCAATCATACCAAGATTTAGAAGGAGAGATGAGAGGGGGTGGACAATATCAGACTGGAAAAGCTGGGTGTAGCAGTAAGCTTCAATGCAATCATACCTGGAGATGAGAGAATTGGGTGATGGTCAGTAAGCAGTGATGACAAAGTGGAATCAATATCCATAATATTACATTCTGGTATAATTCAGTCTGTGCACTTAAAAAGTTGCACTTGAGAGATGTTGCATGTGGAAAGACCAAGGTCTGAAAAGACCTAAGACCTTAGATTTATACCACTCAGTGATCAATCAGGTGTGACCAAGAGGGGAGGGGGCTACATATGGCCTAATCAAGATAGCACCAGATACAGGGGTGAAATAGTCAATGTAAACAAATACTCAATAAATCCAGCAGGATAAGAGACATTAATAGTTCAATGCAATCATACCAAGATTTAGAAGGAGAGATGAGAGGGGGTGGACAATATCAGACTGGAAAAGCTGGGTGTAGCAGTAAGCTTCAATGCAATCATGCCAAGATTTAGAAGGAGAGATGAGAGGGGGTGGACAATATCAGACTGGAAAAGCTGGGTGTAGCAGTAAGCTTCAATGCAATCATACCAAGATTTAGAAGGAGAGATGAGAGGGGGTGGACAATATCAGACTGGAAAAGCTGGGTGTAGCAGTAAGCTTCAATGCAATCATACCTGGAGATGAGAGAATTGGGTGATGGTCAGTAAGCAGTGATGACAAAGTGGAATCAATATCCATAATATTACATTCTGGTATAATTCAGTCTGTGCACTTAAAAAGTTGCACTTGAGAGATGTTGCATGTGGAAAGACCAAGGTCTGAAAAGACCTAAGACCTTAGATTTATACCACTCAGTGATCAATCAGGTGTGACCAAGAGGGGAGGGGGCTACATATGGCCTAATCAAGATAGCACCAGATACAGGGGTGAAATAGTCAATGTAAACAAATACTCAATAAATCCAGCAGGATAAGAGACATTAATAGTTCAATGCAATCATACCAAGATTTAGAAGGAGAGATGAGAGGGGGTGGACAATATCAGACTGGAAAAGCTGGGTGTAGCAGTAAGCTTCAATGCAATCATGCCAAGATTTAGAAGGAGAGATGAGAGGGGGTGGACAATATCAGACTGGAAAAGCTGGGTGTAGCAGTAAGCTTCAATGCAATCATACCAAGATTTAGAAGGAGAGATGAGAGGGGGTGGACAATATCAGACTGGAAAAGCTGGGTGTAGCAGTAAGCTTCAATGCAATCATGCCAAGATTTAGAAGGAGAGATGAGAGGGGGTGGACAATATCAGACTGGAAAAGCTGGGTGTAGCAGTAAGCTTCAATGCAATCATACCTGGAGATGAGAGAATTGGGTGATGGTCAGTAAGCAGTGATGACAAAGTGGAATCAATATCCATAATATTACATTCTGGTATAATTCAGTCTGTGCACTTAAAAAGTTGCACTTGAGAGATGTTGCATGTGGAAAGACCAAGGTCTGAAAGACCTAAGACCTTAGATTTATACCACTCAGTGATCAATCAGGTGTGACCAAGAGGGGAGGGGGCTACATATGGCCTAATCAAGATAGCACCAGATACAGGGGTGAAATAGTCAATGTAAACAAATACTCAATAAATCCAGCAGGATAAGAGACATTAATAGTTCAATGCAATCATACCAAGATTTAGAAGGAGAGATGAGAGGGGGTGGACAATATCAGACTGGAAAAGCTGGGTGTAGCAGTAAGCTTCAATGCAATCATACCTGGAGATGAGAGAATTGGGTGATGGTCAGTAAGCAGTGATGACAAAGTGGAATCAATATCCATAATATTACATTCTGGTATAATTCAGTCTGTGCACTTAAAAAGTTGCACTTGAGAGATGTTGCATGTGGAAAGACCAAGGTCTGAAAAGACCTAAGACCTTAGATTTATACCACTCAGTGATCAATCAGGTGTGACCAAGAGGGGAGGGGGCTACATATGGCCTAATCAAGATAGCACCAGATACAGGGGTGAAATAGTCAATGTAAACAAATACTCAATAAATCCAGCAGGATAAGAGACATTAATAGTTCAATGCAATCATACCAAGATTTAGAAGGAGAGATGAGAGGGGGTGGACAATATCAGACTGGAAAAGCTGGGTGTAGCAGTAAGCTTCAATGCAATCATGCCAAGATTTAGAAGGAGAGATGAGAGGGGGTGGACAATATCAGACTGGAAAAGCTGGGTGTAGCAGTAAGCTTCAATGCAATCATACCAAGATTTAGAAGGAGAGATGAGAGGGGGTGGACAATATCAGACTGGAAAAGCTGGGTGTAGCAGTAAGCTTCAATGCAATCATACCTGGAGATGAGAGAATTGGGTGATGGTCAGTAAGCAGTGATGACAAAGTGGAATCAATATCCATAATATTACATTCTGGTATAATTCAGTCTGTGCACTTAAAAAGTTGCACTTGAGAGATGTTGCATGTGGAAAGACCAAGGTCTGAAAAGACCTAAGACCTTAGATTTATACCACTCAGTGATCAATCAGGTGTGACCAAGAGGGGAGGGGGCTACATATGGCCTAATCAAGATAGCACCAGATACAGGGGTGAAATAGTCAATGTAAACAAATACTCAATAAATCCAGCAGGATAAGAGACATTAATAGTTCAATGCAATCATACCAAGATTTAGAAGGAGAGATGAGAGGGGGTGGACAATATCAGACTGGAAAAGCTGGGTGTAGCAGTAAGCTTCAATGCAATCATGCCAAGATTTAGAAGGAGAGATGAGAGGGGGTGGACAATATCAGACTGGAAAAGCTGGGTGTAGCAGTAAGCTTCAATGCAATCATACCAAGATTTAGAAGGAGAGATGAGAGGGGGTGGACAATATCAGACTGGAAAAGCTGGGTGTAGCAGTAAGCTTCAATGCAATCATACCTGGAGATGAGAGAATTGGGTGATGGTCAGTAAGCAGTGATGACAAAGTGGAATCAATATCCATAATATTACATTCTGGTATAATTCAGTCTGTGCACTTAAAAAGTTGCACTTGAGAGATGTTGCATGTGGAAAGACCAAGGTCTGAAAAGACCTAAGACCTTAGATTTATACCACTCAGTGATCAATCAGGTGTGACCAAGAGGGGAGGGGGCTACATATGGCCTAATCAAGATAGCACCAGATACAGGGGTGAAATAGTCAATGTAAACAAATACTCAATAAATCCAGCAGGATAAGAGACATTAATAGTTCAATGCAATCATACCAAGATTTAGAAGGAGAGATGAGAGGGGGTGGACAATATCAGACTGGAAAAGCTGGGTGTAGCAGTAAGCTTCAATGCAATCATGCCAAGATTTAGAAGGAGAGATGAGAGGGGGTGGACAATATCAGACTGGAAAAGCTGGGTGTAGCAGTAAGCTTCAATGCAATCATACCAAGATTTAGAAGGAGAGATGAGAGGGGGTGGACAATATCAGACTGGAAAAGCTGGGTGTAGCAGTAAGCTTCAATGCAATCATGCCAAGATTTAGAAGGAGAGATGAGAGGGGGTGGACAATATCAGACTGGAAAAGCTGGGTGTAGCAGTAAGCTTCAATGCAATCATACCTGGAGATGAGAGAATTGGGTGATGGTCAGTAAGCAGTGATGACAAAGTGGAATCAATATCCATAATATTACATTCTGGTATAATTCAGTCTGTGCACTTAAAAAGTTGCACTTGAGAGATGTTGCATGTGGAAAGACCAAGGTCTGAAAAGACCTAAGACCTTAGATTTATACCACTCAGTGATCAATCAGGTGTGACCAAGAGGGGAGGGGGCTACATATGGCCTAATCAAGATAGCACCAGATACAGGGGTGAAATAGTCAATGTAAACAAATACTCAATAAATCCAGCAGGATAAGAGACATTAATAGTTCAATGCAATCATACCAAGATTTAGAAGGAGAGATGAGAGGGGGTGGACAATATCAGACTGGAAAAGCTGGGTGTAGCAGTAAGCTTCAATGCAATCATGCCAAGATTTAGAAGGAGAGATGAGAGGGGGTGGACAATATCAGACTGGAAAAGCTGGGTGTAGCAGTAAGCTTCAATGCAATCATACCAAGATTTAGAAGGAGAGATGAGAGGGGGTGGACAATATCAGACTGGAAAAGCTGGGTGTAGCAGTAAGCTTCAATGCAATCATGCCAAGATTTAGAAGGAGAGATGAGAGGGGGTGGACAATATCAGACTGGAAAAGCTGGGTGTAGCAGTAAGCTTCAATGCAATCATACCTGGAGATGAGAGAATTGGGTGATGGTCAGTAAGCAGTGATGACAAAGTGGAATCAATATCCATAATATTACATTCTGGTATAATTCAGTCTGTGCACTTAAAAAGTTGCACTTGAGAGATGTTGCATGTGGAAAGACCAAGGTCTGAAAAGACCTAAGACCTTAGATTTATACCACTCAGTGATCAATCAGGTGTGACCAAGAGGGGAGGGGGCTACATATGGCCTAATCAAGATAGCACCAGATACAGGGGTGAAATAGTCAATGTAAACAAATACTCAATAAATCCAGCAGGATAAGAGACATTAATAGTTCAATGCAATCATACCAAGATTTAGAAGGAGAGATGAGAGGGGGTGGACAATATCAGACTGGAAAAGCTGGGTGTAGCAGTAAGCTTCAATGCAATCATGCCAAGATTTAGAAGGAGAGATGAGAGGGGGTGGACAATATCAGACTGGAAAAGCTGGGTGTAGCAGTAAGCTTCAATGCAATCATACCAAGATTTAGAAGGAGAGATGAGAGGGGGTGGACAATATCAGACTGGAAAAGCTGGGTGTAGCAGTAAGCTTCAATGCAATCATGCCAAGATTTAGAAGGAGAGATGAGAGGGGGTGGACAATATCAGACTGGAAAAGCTGGGTGTAGCAGTAAGCTTCAATGCAATCATACCTGGAGATGAGAGAATTGGGTGATGGTCAGTAAGCAGTGATGACAAAGTGGAATCAATATCCATAATATTACATTCTGGTATAATTCAGTCTGTGCACTTAAAAAGTTGCACTTGAGAGATGTTGCATGTGGAAAGACCAAGGTCTGAAAAGACCTAAGACCTTAGATTTATACCACTCAGTGATCAATCAGGTGTGACCAAGAGGGGAGGGGGCTACATATGGCCTAATCAAGATAGCACCAGATACAGGGGTGAAATAGTCAATGTAAACAAATACTCAATAAATCCAGCAGGATAAGAGACATTAATAGTTCAATGCAATCATACCAAGATTTAGAAGGAGAGATGAGAGGGGGTGGACAATATCAGACTGGAAAAGCTGGGTGTAGCAGTAAGCTTCAATGCAATCATGCCAAGATTTAGAAGGAGAGATGAGAGGGGGTGGACAATATCAGACTGGAAAAGCTGGGTGTAGCAGTAAGCTTCAATGCAATCATACCAAGATTTAGAAGGAGAGATGAGAGGGGGTGGACAATATCAGACTGGAAAAGCTGGGTGTAGCAGTAAGCTTCAATGCAATCATGCCAAGATTTAGAAGGAGAGATGAGAGGGGGTGGACAATATCAGACTGGAAAAGCTGGGTGTAGCAGTAAGCTTCAATGCAATCATACCTGGAGATGAGAGAATTGGGTGATGGTCAGTAAGCAGTGATGACAAAGTGGAATCAATATCCATAATATTACATTCTGGTATAATTCAGTCTGTGCACTTAAAAAGTTGCACTTGAGAGATGTTGCATGTGGAAAGACCAAGGTCTGAAAAGACCTAAGACCTTAGATTTATACCACTCAGTGATCAATCAGGTGTGACCAAGAGGGGAGGGGGCTACATATGGCCTAATCAAGATAGCACCAGATACAGGGGTGAAATAGTCAATGTAAACAAATACTCAATAAATCCAGCAGGATAAGAGACATTAATAGTTCAATGCAATCATACCAAGATTTAGAAGGAGAGATGAGAGGGGGTGGACAATATCAGACTGGAAAAGCTGGGTGTAGCAGTAAGCTTCAATGCAATCATGCCAAGATTTAGAAGGAGAGATGAGAGGGGGTGGACAATATCAGACTGGAAAAGCTGGGTGTAGCAGTAAGCTTCAATGCAATCATACCAAGATTTAGAAGGAGAGATGAGAGGGGGTGGACAATATCAGACTGGAAAAGCTGGGTGTAGCAGTAAGCTTCAATGCAATCATGCCAAGATTTAGAAGGAGAGATGAGAGGGGGTGGACAATATCAGACTGGAAAAGCTGGGTGTAGCAGTAAGCTTCAATGCAATCATACCTGGAGATGAGAGAATTGGGTGATGGTCAGTAAGCAGTGATGACAAAGTGGAATCAATATCCATAATATTACATTCTGGTATAATTCAGTCTGTGCACTTAAAAAGTTGCACTTGAGAGATGTTGCATGTGGAAAGACCAAGGTCTGAAAAGACCTAAGACCTTAGATTTATACCACTCAGTGATCAATCAGGTGTGACCAAGAGGGGAGGGGGCTACATATGGCCTAATCAAGATAGCACCAGATACAGGGGTGAAATAGTCAATGTAAACAAATACTCAATAAATCCAGCAGGATAAGAGACATTAATAGTTCAATGCAATCATACCAAGATTTAGAAGGAGAGATGAGAGGGGGTGGACAATATCAGACTGGAAAAGCTGGGTGTAGCAGTAAGCTTCAATGCAATCATGCCAAGATTTAGAAGGAGAGATGAGAGGGGGTGGACAATATCAGACTGGAAAAGCTGGGTGTAGCAGTAAGCTTCAATGCAATCATACCAAGATTTAGAAGGAGAGATGAGAGGGGGTGGACAATATCAGACTGGAAAAGCTGGGTGTAGCAGTAAGCTTCAATGCAATCATGCCAAGATTTAGAAGGAGAGATGAGAGGGGGTGGACAATATCAGACTGGAAAAGCTGGGTGTAGCAGTAAGCTTCAATGCAATCATACCTGGAGATGAGAGAATTGGGTGATGGTCAGTAAGCAGTGATGACAAAGTGGAATCAATATCCATAATATTACATTCTGGTATAATTCAGTCTGTGCACTTAAAAAGTTGCACTTGAGAGATGTTGCATGTGGAAAGACCAAGGTCTGAAAAGACCTAAGACCTTAGATTTATACCACTCAGTGATCAATCAGGTGTGACCAAGAGGGGAGGGGGCTACATATGGCCTAATCAAGATAGCACCAGATACAGGGGTGAAATAGTCAATGTAAACAAATACTCAATAAATCCAGCAGGATAAGAGACATTAATAGTTCAATGCAATCATACCAAGATTTAGAAGGAGAGATGAGAGGGGGTGGACAATATCAGACTGGAAAAGCTGGGTGTAGCAGTAAGCTTCAATGCAATCATGCCAAGATTTAGAAGGAGAGATGAGAGGGGGTGGACAATATCAGACTGGAAAAGCTGGGTGTAGCAGTAAGCTTCAATGCAATCATACCAAGATTTAGAAGGAGAGATGAGAGGGGGTGGACAATATCAGACTGGAAAAGCTGGGTGTAGCAGTAAGCTTCAATGCAATCATACCTGGAGATGAGAGAATTGGGTGATGGTCAGTAAGCAGTGATGACAAAGTGGAATCAATATCCATAATATTACATTCTGGTATAATTCAGTCTGTGCACTTAAAAAGTTGCACTTGAGAGATGTTGCATGTGGAAAGACCAAGGTCTGAAAAGACCTAAGACCTTAGATTTATACCACTCAGTGATCAATCAGGTGTGACCAAGAGGGGAGGGGGCTACATATGGCCTAATCAAGATAGCACCAGATACAGGGGTGAAATAGTCAATGTAAACAAATACTCAATAAATCCAGCAGGATAAGAGACATTAATAGTTCAATGCAATCATACCAAGATTTAGAAGGAGAGATGAGAGGGGGTGGACAATATCAGACTGGAAAAGCTGGGTGTAGCAGTAAGCTTCAATGCAATCATGCCAAGATTTAGAAGGAGAGATGAGAGGGGGTGGACAATATCAGACTGGAAAAGCTGGGTGTAGCAGTAAGCTTCAATGCAATCATACCAAGATTTAGAAGGAGAGATGAGAGGGGGTGGACAATATCAGACTGGAAAAGCTGGGTGTAGCAGTAAGCTTCAATGCAATCATGCCAAGATTTAGAAGGAGAGATGAGAGGGGGTGGACAATATCAGACTGGAAAAGCTGGGTGTAGCAGTAAGCTTCAATGCAATCATACCTGGAGATGAGAGAATTGGGTGATGGTCAGTAAGCAGTGATGACAAAGTGGAATCAATATCCATAATATTACATTCTGGTATAATTCAGTCTGTGCACTTAAAAAGTTGCACTTGAGAGATGTTGCATGTGGAAAGACCAAGGTCTGAAAAGACCTAAGACCTTAGATTTATACCACTCAGTGATCAATCAGGTGTGACCAAGAGGGGAGGGGGCTACATATGGCCTAATCAAGATAGCACCAGATACAGGGGTGAAATAGTCAATGTAAACAAATACTCAATAAATCCAGCAGGATAAGAGACATTAATAGTTCAATGCAATCATACCAAGATTTAGAAGGAGAGATGAGAGGGGGTGGACAATATCAGACTGGAAAAGCTGGGTGTAGCAGTAAGCTTCAATGCAATCATGCCAAGATTTAGAAGGAGAGATGAGAGGGGGTGGACAATATCAGACTGGAAAAGCTGGGTGTAGCAGTAAGCTTCAATGCAATCATACCAAGATTTAGAAGGAGAGATGAGAGGGGGTGGACAATATCAGACTGGAAAAGCTGGGTGTAGCAGTAAGCTTCAATGCAATCATGCCAAGATTTAGAAGGAGAGATGAGAGGGGGTGGACAATATCAGACTGGAAAAGCTGGGTGTAGCAGTAAGCTTCAATGCAATCATACCTGGAGATGAGAGAATTGGGTGATGGTCAGTAAGCAGTGATGACAAAGTGGAATCAATATCCATAATATTACATTCTGGTATAATTCAGTCTGTGCACTTAAAAAGTTGCACTTGAGAGATGTTGCATGTGGAAAGACCAAGGTCTGAAAAGACCTAAGACCTTAGATTTATACCACTCAGTGATCAATCAGGTGTGACCAAGAGGGGAGGGGGCTACATATGGCCTAATCAAGATAGCACCAGATACAGGGGTGAAATAGTCAATGTAAACAAATACTCAATAAATCCAGCAGGATAAGAGACATTAATAGTTCAATGCAATCATACCAAGATTTAGAAGGAGAGATGAGAGGGGGTGGACAATATCAGACTGGAAAAGCTGGGTGTAGCAGTAAGCTTCAATGCAATCATGCCAAGATTTAGAAGGAGAGATGAGAGGGGGTGGACAATATCAGACTGGAAAAGCTGGGTGTAGCAGTAAGCTTCAATGCAATCATACCAAGATTTAGAAGGAGAGATGAGAGGGGGTGGACAATATCAGACTGGAAAAGCTGGGTGTAGCAGTAAGCTTCAATGCAATCATGCCAAGATTTAGAAGGAGAGATGAGAGGGGGTGGACAATATCAGACTGGAAAAGCTGGGTGTAGCAGTAAGCTTCAATGCAATCATACCTGGAGATGAGAGAATTGGGTGATGGTCAGTAAGCAGTGATGACAAAGTGGAATCAATATCCATAATATTACATTCTGGTATAATTCAGTCTGTGCACTTAAAAAGTTGCACTTGAGAGATGTTGCATGTGGAAAGACCAAGGTCTGAAAAGACCTAAGACCTTAGATTTATACCACTCAGTGATCAATCAGGTGTGACCAAGAGGGGAGGGGGCTACATATGGCCTAATCAAGATAGCACCAGATACAGGGGTGAAATAGTCAATGTAAACAAATACTCAATAAATCCAGCAGGATAAGAGACATTAATAGTTCAATGCAATCATACCAAGATTTAGAAGGAGAGATGAGAGGGGGTGGACAATATCAGACTGGAAAAGCTGGGTGTAGCAGTAAGCTTCAATGCAATCATGCCAAGATTTAGAAGGAGAGATGAGAGGGGGTGGACAATATCAGACTGGAAAAGCTGGGTGTAGCAGTAAGCTTCAATGCAATCATACCAAGATTTAGAAGGAGAGATGAGAGGGGGTGGACAATATCAGACTGGAAAAGCTGGGTGTAGCAGTAAGCTTCAATGCAATCATACCTGGAGATGAGAGAATTGGGTGATGGTCAGTAAGCAGTGATGACAAAGTGGAATCAATATCCATAATATTACATTCTGGTATAATTCAGTCTGTGCACTTAAAAAGTTGCACTTGAGAGATGTTGCATGTGGAAAGACCAAGGTCTGAAAAGACCTAAGACCTTAGATTTATACCACTCAGTGATCAATCAGGTGTGACCAAGAGGGGAGGGGGCTACATATGGCCTAATCAAGATAGCACCAGATACAGGGGTGAAATAGTCAATGTAAACAAATACTCAATAAATCCAGCAGGATAAGAGACATTAATAGTTCAATGCAATCATACCAAGATTTAGAAGGAGAGATGAGAGGGGGTGGACAATATCAGACTGGAAAAGCTGGGTGTAGCAGTAAGCTTCAATGCAATCATGCCAAGATTTAGAAGGAGAGATGAGAGGGGGTGGACAATATCAGACTGGAAAAGCTGGGTGTAGCAGTAAGCTTCAATGCAATCATACCAAGATTTAGAAGGAGAGATGAGAGGGGGTGGACAATATCAGACTGGAAAAGCTGGGTGTAGCAGTAAGCTTCAATGCAATCATGCCAAGATTTAGAAGGAGAGATGAGAGGGGGTGGACAATATCAGACTGGAAAAGCTGGGTGTAGCAGTAAGCTTCAATGCAATCATACCTGGAGATGAGAGAATTGGGTGATGGTCAGTAAGCAGTGATGACAAAGTGGAATCAATATCCATAATATTACATTCTGGTATAATTCAGTCTGTGCACTTAAAAAGTTGCACTTGAGAGATGTTGCATGTGGAAAGACCAAGGTCTGAAAAGACCTAAGACCTTAGATTTATACCACTCAGTGATCAATCAGGTGTGACCAAGAGGGGAGGGGGCTACATATGGCCTAATCAAGATAGCACCAGATACAGGGGTGAAATAGTCAATGTAAACAAATACTCAATAAATCCAGCAGGATAAGAGACATTAATAGTTCAATGCAATCATACCAAGATTTAGAAGGAGAGATGAGAGGGGGTGGACAATATCAGACTGGAAAAGCTGGGTGTAGCAGTAAGCTTCAATGCAATCATGCCAAGATTTAGAAGGAGAGATGAGAGGGGGTGGACAATATCAGACTGGAAAAGCTGGGTGTAGCAGTAAGCTTCAATGCAATCATACCAAGATTTAGAAGGAGAGATGAGAGGGGGTGGACAATATCAGACTGGAAAAGCTGGGTGTAGCAGTAAGCTTCAATGCAATCATGCCAAGATTTAGAAGGAGAGATGAGAGGGGGTGGACAATATCAGACTGGAAAAGCTGGGTGTAGCAGTAAGCTTCAATGCAATCATACCTGGAGATGAGAGAATTGGGTGATGGTCAGTAAGCAGTGATGACAAAGTGGAATCAATATCCATAATATTACATTCTGGTATAATTCAGTCTGTGCACTTAAAAAGTTGCACTTGAGAGATGTTGCATGTGGAAAGACCAAGGTCTGAAAAGACCTAAGACCTTAGATTTATACCACTCAGTGATCAATCAGGTGTGACCAAGAGGGGAGGGGGCTACATATGGCCTAATCAAGATAGCACCAGATACAGGGGTGAAATAGTCAATGTAAACAAATACTCAATAAATCCAGCAGGATAAGAGACATTAATAGTTCAATGCAATCATACCAAGATTTAGAAGGAGAGATGAGAGGGGGTGGACAATATCAGACTGGAAAAGCTGGGTGTAGCAGTAAGCTTCAATGCAATCATGCCAAGATTTAGAAGGAGAGATGAGAGGGGGTGGACAATATCAGACTGGAAAAGCTGGGTGTAGCAGTAAGCTTCAATGCAATCATACCAAGATTTAGAAGGAGAGATGAGAGGGGGTGGACAATATCAGACTGGAAAAGCTGGGTGTAGCAGTAAGCTTCAATGCAATCATGCCAAGATTTAGAAGGAGAGATGAGAGGGGGTGGACAATATCAGACTGGAAAAGCTGGGTGTAGCAGTAAGCTTCAATGCAATCATACCTGGAGATGAGAGAATTGGGTGATGGTCAGTAAGCAGTGATGACAAAGTGGAATCAATATCCATAATATTACATTCTGGTATAATTCAGTCTGTGCACTTAAAAAGTTGCACTTGAGAGATGTTGCATGTGGAAAGACCAAGGTCTGAAAAGACCTAAGACCTTAGATTTATACCACTCAGTGATCAATCAGGTGTGACCAAGAGGGGAGGGGGCTACATATGGCCTAATCAAGATAGCACCAGATACAGGGGTGAAATAGTCAATGTAAACAAATACTCAATAAATCCAGCAGGATAAGAGACATTAATAGTTCAATGCAATCATACCAAGATTTAGAAGGAGAGATGAGAGGGGGTGGACAATATCAGACTGGAAAAGCTGGGTGTAGCAGTAAGCTTCAATGCAATCATGCCAAGATTTAGAAGGAGAGATGAGAGGGGGTGGACAATATCAGACTGGAAAAGCTGGGTGTAGCAGTAAGCTTCAATGCAATCATACCAAGATTTAGAAGGAGAGATGAGAGGGGGTGGACAATATCAGACTGGAAAAGCTGGGTGTAGCAGTAAGCTTCAATGCAATCATGCCAAGATTTAGAAGGAGAGATGAGAGGGGGTGGACAATATCAGACTGGAAAAGCTGGGTGTAGCAGTAAGCTTCAATGCAATCATACCTGGAGATGAGAGAATTGGGTGATGGTCAGTAAGCAGTGATGACAAAGTGGAATCAATATCCATAATATTACATTCTGGTATAATTCAGTCTGTGCACTTAAAAAGTTGCACTTGAGAGATGTTGCATGTGGAAAGACCAAGGTCTGAAAAGACCTAAGACCTTAGATTTATACCACTCAGTGATCAATCAGGTGTGACCAAGAGGGGAGGGGGCTACATATGGCCTAATCAAGATAGCACCAGATACAGGGGTGAAATAGTCAATGTAAACAAATACTCAATAAATCCAGCAGGATAAGAGACATTAATAGTTCAATGCAATCATACCAAGATTTAGAAGGAGAGATGAGAGGGGGTGGACAATATCAGACTGGAAAAGCTGGGTGTAGCAGTAAGCTTCAATGCAATCATGCCAAGATTTAGAAGGAGAGATGAGAGGGGGTGGACAATATCAGACTGGAAAAGCTGGGTGTAGCAGTAAGCTTCAATGCAATCATACCAAGATTTAGAAGGAGAGATGAGAGGGGGTGGACAATATCAGACTGGAAAAGCTGGGTGTAGCAGTAAGCTTCAATGCAATCATGCCAAGATTTAGAAGGAGAGATGAGAGGGGGTGGACAATATCAGACTGGAAAAGCTGGGTGTAGCAGTAAGCTTCAATGCAATCATACCTGGAGATGAGAGAATTGGGTGATGGTCAGTAAGCAGTGATGACAAAGTGGAATCAATATCCATAATATTACATTCTGGTATAATTCAGTCTGTGCACTTAAAAAGTTGCACTTGAGAGATGTTGCATGTGGAAAGACCAAGGTCTGAAAAGACCTAAGACCTTAGATTTATACCACTCAGTGATCAATCAGGTGTGACCAAGAGGGGAGGGGGCTACATATGGCCTAATCAAGATAGCACCAGATACAGGGGTGAAATAGTCAATGTAAACAAATACTCAATAAATCCAGCAGGATAAGAGACATTAATAGTTCAATGCAATCATACCAAGATTTAGAAGGAGAGATGAGAGGGGGTGGACAATATCAGACTGGAAAAGCTGGGTGTAGCAGTAAGCTTCAATGCAATCATGCCAAGATTTAGAAGGAGAGATGAGAGGGGGTGGACAATATCAGACTGGAAAAGCTGGGTGTAGCAGTAAGCTTCAATGCAATCATACCAAGATTTAGAAGGAGAGATGAGAGGGGGTGGACAATATCAGACTGGAAAAGCTGGGTGTAGCAGTAAGCTTCAATGCAATCATGCCAAGATTTAGAAGGAGAGATGAGAGGGGGTGGACAATATCAGACTGGAAAAGCTGGGTGTAGCAGTAAGCTTCAATGCAATCATACCTGGAGATGAGAGAATTGGGTGATGGTCAGTAAGCAGTGATGACAAAGTGGAATCAATATCCATAATATTACATTCTGGTATAATTCAGTCTGTGCACTTAAAAAGTTGCACTTGAGAGATGTTGCATGTGGAAAGACCAAGGTCTGAAAAGACCTAAGACCTTAGATTTATACCACTCAGTGATCAATCAGGTGTGACCAAGAGGGGAGGGGGCTACATATGGCCTAATCAAGATAGCACCAGATACAGGGGTGAAATAGTCAATGTAAACAAATACTCAATAAATCCAGCAGGATAAGAGACATTAATAGTTCAATGCAATCATACCAAGATTTAGAAGGAGAGATGAGAGGGGGTGGACAATATCAGACTGGAAAAGCTGGGTGTAGCAGTAAGCTTCAATGCAATCATGCCAAGATTTAGAAGGAGAGATGAGAGGGGGTGGACAATATCAGACTGGAAAAGCTGGGTGTAGCAGTAAGCTTCAATGCAATCATACCAAGATTTAGAAGGAGAGATGAGAGGGGGTGGACAATATCAGACTGGAAAAGCTGGGTGTAGCAGTAAGCTTCAATGCAATCATGCCAAGATTTAGAAGGAGAGATGAGAGGGGGTGGACAATATCAGACTGGAAAAGCTGGGTGTAGCAGTAAGCTTCAATGCAATCATACCTGGAGATGAGAGAATTGGGTGATGGTCAGTAAGCAGTGATGACAAAGTGGAATCAATATCCATAATATTACATTCTGGTATAATTCAGTCTGTGCACTTAAAAAGTTGCACTTGAGAGATGTTGCATGTGGAAAGACCAAGGTCTGAAAAGACCTAAGACCTTAGATTTATACCACTCAGTGATCAATCAGGTGTGACCAAGAGGGGAGGGGGCTACATATGGCCTAATCAAGATAGCACCAGATACAGGGGTGAAATAGTCAATGTAAACAAATACTCAATAAATCCAGCAGGATAAGAGACATTAATAGTTCAATGCAATCATACCAAGATTTAGAAGGAGAGATGAGAGGGGGTGGACAATATCAGACTGGAAAAGCTGGGTGTAGCAGTAAGCTTCAATGCAATCATGCCAAGATTTAGAAGGAGAGATGAGAGGGGGTGGACAATATCAGACTGGAAAAGCTGGGTGTAGCAGTAAGCTTCAATGCAATCATACCAAGATTTAGAAGGAGAGATGAGAGGGGGTGGACAATATCAGACTGGAAAAGCTGGGTGTAGCAGTAAGCTTCAATGCAATCATGCCAAGATTTAGAAGGAGAGATGAGAGGGGGTGGACAATATCAGACTGGAAAAGCTGGGTGTAGCAGTAAGCTTCAATGCAATCATACCTGGAGATGAGAGAATTGGGTGATGGTCAGTAAGCAGTGATGACAAAGTGGAATCAATATCCATAATATTACATTCTGGTATAATTCAGTCTGTGCACTTAAAAAGTTGCACTTGAGAGATGTTGCATGTGGAAAGACCAAGGTCTGAAAAGACCTAAGACCTTAGATTTATACCACTCAGTGATCAATCAGGTGTGACCAAGAGGGGAGGGGGCTACATATGGCCTAATCAAGATAGCACCAGATACAGGGGTGAAATAGTCAATGTAAACAAATACTCAATAAATCCAGCAGGATAAGAGACATTAATAGTTCAATGCAATCATACCAAGATTTAGAAGGAGAGATGAGAGGGGGTGGACAATATCAGACTGGAAAAGCTGGGTGTAGCAGTAAGCTTCAATGCAATCATGCCAAGATTTAGAAGGAGAGATGAGAGGGGGTGGACAATATCAGACTGGAAAAGCTGGGTGTAGCAGTAAGCTTCAATGCAATCATACCAAGATTTAGAAGGAGAGATGAGAGGGGGTGGACAATATCAGACTGGAAAAGCTGGGTGTAGCAGTAAGCTTCAATGCAATCATGCCAAGATTTAGAAGGAGAGATGAGAGGGGGTGGACAATATCAGACTGGAAAAGCTGGGTGTAGCAGTAAGCTTCAATGCAATCATACCTGGAGATGAGAGAATTGGGTGATGGTCAGTAAGCAGTGATGACAAAGTGGAATCAATATCCATAATATTACATTCTGGTATAATTCAGTCTGTGCACTTAAAAAGTTGCACTTGAGAGATGTTGCATGTGGAAAGACCAAGGTCTGAAAAGACCTAAGACCTTAGATTTATACCACTCAGTGATCAATCAGGTGTGACCAAGAGGGGAGGGGGCTACATATGGCCTAATCAAGATAGCACCAGATACAGGGGTGAAATAGTCAATGTAAACAAATACTCAATAAATCCAGCAGGATAAGAGACATTAATAGTTCAATGCAATCATACCAAGATTTAGAAGGAGAGATGAGAGGGGGTGGACAATATCAGACTGGAAAAGCTGGGTGTAGCAGTAAGCTTCAATGCAATCATGCCAAGATTTAGAAGGAGAGATGAGAGGGGGTGGACAATATCAGACTGGAAAAGCTGGGTGTAGCAGTAAGCTTCAATGCAATCATACCAAGATTTAGAAGGAGAGATGAGAGGGGGTGGACAATATCAGACTGGAAAAGCTGGGTGTAGCAGTAAGCTTCAATGCAATCATGCCAAGATTTAGAAGGAGAGATGAGAGGGGGTGGACAATATCAGACTGGAAAAGCTGGGTGTAGCAGTAAGCTTCAATGCAATCATACCTGGAGATGAGAGAATTGGGTGATGGTCAGTAAGCAGTGATGACAAAGTGGAATCAATATCCATAATATTACATTCTGGTATAATTCAGTCTGTGCACTTAAAAAGTTGCACTTGAGAGATGTTGCATGTGGAAAGACCAAGGTCTGAAAAGACCTAAGACCTTAGATTTATACCACTCAGTGATCAATCAGGTGTGACCAAGAGGGGAGGGGGCTACATATGGCCTAATCAAGATAGCACCAGATACAGGGGTGAAATAGTCAATGTAAACAAATACTCAATAAATCCAGCAGGATAAGAGACATTAATAGTTCAATGCAATCATACCAAGATTTAGAAGGAGAGATGAGAGGGGGTGGACAATATCAGACTGGAAAAGCTGGGTGTAGCAGTAAGCTTCAATGCAATCATGCCAAGATTTAGAAGGAGAGATGAGAGGGGGTGGACAATATCAGACTGGAAAAGCTGGGTGTAGCAGTAAGCTTCAATGCAATCATACCAAGATTTAGAAGGAGAGATGAGAGGGGGTGGACAATATCAGACTGGAAAAGCTGGGTGTAGCAGTAAGCTTCAATGCAATCATGCCAAGATTTAGAAGGAGAGATGAGAGGGGGTGGACAATATCAGACTGGAAAAGCTGGGTGTAGCAGTAAGCTTCAATGCAATCATACCTGGAGATGAGAGAATTGGGTGATGGTCAGTAAGCAGTGATGACAAAGTGGAATCAATATCCATAATATTACATTCTGGTATAATTCAGTCTGTGCACTTAAAAAGTTGCACTTGAGAGATGTTGCATGTGGAAAGACCAAGGTCTGAAAAGACCTAAGACCTTAGATTTATACCACTCAGTGATCAATCAGGTGTGACCAAGAGGGGAGGGGGCTACATATGGCCTAATCAAGATAGCACCAGATACAGGGGTGAAATAGTCAATGTAAACAAATACTCAATAAATCCAGCAGGATAAGAGACATTAATAGTTCAATGCAATCATACCAAGATTTAGAAGGAGAGATGAGAGGGGGTGGACAATATCAGACTGGAAAAGCTGGGTGTAGCAGTAAGCTTCAATGCAATCATGCCAAGATTTAGAAGGAGAGATGAGAGGGGGTGGACAATATCAGACTGGAAAAGCTGGGTGTAGCAGTAAGCTTCAATGCAATCATACCAAGATTTAGAAGGAGAGATGAGAGGGGGTGGACAATATCAGACTGGAAAAGCTGGGTGTAGCAGTAAGCTTCAATGCAATCATGCCAAGATTTAGAAGGAGAGATGAGAGGGGGTGGACAATATCAGACTGGAAAAGCTGGGTGTAGCAGTAAGCTTCAATGCAATCATACCTGGAGATGAGAGAATTGGGTGATGGTCAGTAAGCAGTGATGACAAAGTGGAATCAATATCCATAATATTACATTCTGGTATAATTCAGTCTGTGCACTTAAAAAGTTGCACTTGAGAGATGTTGCATGTGGAAAGACCAAGGTCTGAAAAGACCTAAGACCTTAGATTTATACCACTCAGTGATCAATCAGGTGTGACCAAGAGGGGAGGGGGCTACATATGGCCTAATCAAGATAGCACCAGATACAGGGGTGAAATAGTCAATGTAAACAAATACTCAATAAATCCAGCAGGATAAGAGACATTAATAGTTCAATGCAATCATACCAAGATTTAGAAGGAGAGATGAGAGGGGGTGGACAATATCAGACTGGAAAAGCTGGGTGTAGCAGTAAGCTTCAATGCAATCATGCCAAGATTTAGAAGGAGAGATGAGAGGGGGTGGACAATATCAGACTGGAAAAGCTGGGTGTAGCAGTAAGCTTCAATGCAATCATACCAAGATTTAGAAGGAGAGATGAGAGGGGGTGGACAATATCAGACTGGAAAAGCTGGGTGTAGCAGTAAGCTTCAATGCAATCATGCCAAGATTTAGAAGGAGAGATGAGAGGGGGTGGACAATATCAGACTGGAAAAGCTGGGTGTAGCAGTAAGCTTCAATGCAATCATACCTGGAGATGAGAGAATTGGGTGATGGTCAGTAAGCAGTGATGACAAAGTGGAATCAATATCCATAATATTACATTCTGGTATAATTCAGTCTGTGCACTTAAAAAGTTGCACTTGAGAGATGTTGCATGTGGAAAGACCAAGGTCTGAAAAGACCTAAGACCTTAGATTTATACCACTCAGTGATCAATCAGGTGTGACCAAGAGGGGAGGGGGCTACATATGGCCTAATCAAGATAGCACCAGATACAGGGGTGAAATAGTCAATGTAAACAAATACTCAATAAATCCAGCAGGATAAGAGACATTAATAGTTCAATGCAATCATACCAAGATTTAGAAGGAGAGATGAGAGGGGGTGGACAATATCAGACTGGAAAAGCTGGGTGTAGCAGTAAGCTTCAATGCAATCATGCCAAGATTTAGAAGGAGAGATGAGAGGGGGTGGACAATATCAGACTGGAAAAGCTGGGTGTAGCAGTAAGCTTCAATGCAATCATACCAAGATTTAGAAGGAGAGATGAGAGGGGGTGGACAATATCAGACTGGAAAAGCTGGGTGTAGCAGTAAGCTTCAATGCAATCATGCCAAGATTTAGAAGGAGAGATGAGAGGGGGTGGACAATATCAGACTGGAAAAGCTGGGTGTAGCAGTAAGCTTCAATGCAATCATACCTGGAGATGAGAGAATTGGGTGATGGTCAGTAAGCAGTGATGACAAAGTGGAATCAATATCCATAATATTACATTCTGGTATAATTCAGTCTGTGCACTTAAAAAGTTGCACTTGAGAGATGTTGCATGTGGAAAGACCAAGGTCTGAAAAGACCTAAGACCTTAGATTTATACCACTCAGTGATCAATCAGGTGTGACCAAGAGGGGAGGGGGCTACATATGGCCTAATCAAGATAGCACCAGATACAGGGGTGAAATAGTCAATGTAAACAAATACTCAATAAATCCAGCAGGATAAGAGACATTAATAGTTCAATGCAATCATACCAAGATTTAGAAGGAGAGATGAGAGGGGGTGGACAATATCAGACTGGAAAAGCTGGGTGTAGCAGTAAGCTTCAATGCAATCATGCCAAGATTTAGAAGGAGAGATGAGAGGGGGTGGACAATATCAGACTGGAAAAGCTGGGTGTAGCAGTAAGCTTCAATGCAATCATACCAAGATTTAGAAGGAGAGATGAGAGGGGGTGGACAATATCAGACTGGAAAAGCTGGGTGTAGCAGTAAGCTTCAATGCAATCATACCTGGAGATGAGAGAATTGGGTGATGGTCAGTAAGCAGTGATGACAAAGTGGAATCAATATCCATAATATTACATTCTGGTATAATTCAGTCTGTGCACTTAAAAAGTTGCACTTGAGAGATGTTGCATGTGGAAAGACCAAGGTCTGAAAAGACCTAAGACCTTAGATTTATACCACTCAGTGATCAATCAGGTGTGACCAAGAGGGGAGGGGGCTACATATGGCCTAATCAAGATAGCACCAGATACAGGGGTGAAATAGTCAATGTAAACAAATACTCAATAAATCCAGCAGGATAAGAGACATTAATAGTTCAATGCAATCATACCAAGATTTAGAAGGAGAGATGAGAGGGGGTGGACAATATCAGACTGGAAAAGCTGGGTGTAGCAGTAAGCTTCAATGCAATCATGCCAAGATTTAGAAGGAGAGATGAGAGGGGGTGGACAATATCAGACTGGAAAAGCTGGGTGTAGCAGTAAGCTTCAATGCAATCATACCAAGATTTAGAAGGAGAGATGAGAGGGGGTGGACAATATCAGACTGGAAAAGCTGGGTGTAGCAGTAAGCTTCAATGCAATCATACCTGGAGATGAGAGAATTGGGTGATGGTCAGTAAGCAGTGATGACAAAGTGGAATCAATATCCATAATATTACATTCTGGTATAATTCAGTCTGTGCACTTAAAAAGTTGCACTTGAGAGATGTTGCATGTGGAAAGACCAAGGTCTGAAAAGACCTAAGACCTTAGATTTATACCACTCAGTGATCAATCAGGTGTGACCAAGAGGGGAGGGGGCTACATATGGCCTAATCAAGATAGCACCAGATACAGGGGTGAAATAGTCAATGTAAACAAATACTCAATAAATCCAGCAGGATAAGAGACATTAATAGTTCAATGCAATCATACCAAGATTTAGAAGGAGAGATGAGAGGGGGTGGACAATATCAGACTGGAAAAGCTGGGTGTAGCAGTAAGCTTCAATGCAATCATGCCAAGATTTAGAAGGAGAGATGAGAGGGGGTGGACAATATCAGACTGGAAAAGCTGGGTGTAGCAGTAAGCTTCAATGCAATCATACCAAGATTTAGAAGGAGAGATGAGAGGGGGTGGACAATATCAGACTGGAAAAGCTGGGTGTAGCAGTAAGCTTCAATGCAATCATGCCAAGATTTAGAAGGAGAGATGAGAGGGGGTGGACAATATCAGACTGGAAAAGCTGGGTGTAGCAGTAAGCTTCAATGCAATCATACCTGGAGATGAGAGAATTGGGTGATGGTCAGTAAGCAGTGATGACAAAGTGGAATCAATATCCATAATATTACATTCTGGTATAATTCAGTCTGTGCACTTAAAAAGTTGCACTTGAGAGATGTTGCATGTGGAAAGACCAAGGTCTGAAAAGACCTAAGACCTTAGATTTATACCACTCAGTGATCAATCAGGTGTGACCAAGAGGGGAGGGGGCTACATATGGCCTAATCAAGATAGCACCAGATACAGGGGTGAAATAGTCAATGTAAACAAATACTCAATAAATCCAGCAGGATAAGAGACATTAATAGTTCAATGCAATCATACCAAGATTTAGAAGGAGAGATGAGAGGGGGTGGACAATATCAGACTGGAAAAGCTGGGTGTAGCAGTAAGCTTCAATGCAATCATGCCAAGATTTAGAAGGAGAGATGAGAGGGGGTGGACAATATCAGACTGGAAAAGCTGGGTGTAGCAGTAAGCTTCAATGCAATCATACCAAGATTTAGAAGGAGAGATGAGAGGGGGTGGACAATATCAGACTGGAAAAGCTGGGTGTAGCAGTAAGCTTCAATGCAATCATACCTGGAGATGAGAGAATTGGGTGATGGTCAGTAAGCAGTGATGACAAAGTGGAATCAATATCCATAATATTACATTCTGGTATAATTCAGTCTGTGCACTTAAAAAGTTGCACTTGAGAGATGTTGCATGTGGAAAGACCAAGGTCTGAAAAGACCTAAGACCTTAGATTTATACCACTCAGTGATCAATCAGGTGTGACCAAGAGGGGAGGGGGCTACATATGGCCTAATCAAGATAGCACCAGATACAGGGGTGAAATAGTCAATGTAAACAAATACTCAATAAATCCAGCAGGATAAGAGACATTAATAGTTCAATGCAATCATACCAAGATTTAGAAGGAGAGATGAGAGGGGGTGGACAATATCAGACTGGAAAAGCTGGGTGTAGCAGTAAGCTTCAATGCAATCATGCCAAGATTTAGAAGGAGAGATGAGAGGGGGTGGACAATATCAGACTGGAAAAGCTGGGTGTAGCAGTAAGCTTCAATGCAATCATACCAAGATTTAGAAGGAGAGATGAGAGGGGGTGGACAATATCAGACTGGAAAAGCTGGGTGTAGCAGTAAGCTTCAATGCAATCATACCTGGAGATGAGAGAATTGGGTGATGGTCAGTAAGCAGTGATGACAAAGTGGAATCAATATCCATAATATTACATTCTGGTATAATTCAGTCTGTGCACTTAAAAAGTTGCACTTGAGAGATGTTGCATGTGGAAAGACCAAGGTCTGAAAAGACCTAAGACCTTAGATTTATACCACTCAGTGATCAATCAGGTGTGACCAAGAGGGGAGGGGGCTACATATGGCCTAATCAAGATAGCACCAGATACAGGGGTGAAATAGTCAATGTAAACAAATACTCAATAAATCCAGCAGGATAAGAGACATTAATAGTTCAATGCAATCATACCAAGATTTAGAAGGAGAGATGAGAGGGGGTGGACAATATCAGACTGGAAAAGCTGGGTGTAGCAGTAAGCTTCAATGCAATCATGCCAAGATTTAGAAGGAGAGATGAGAGGGGGTGGACAATATCAGACTGGAAAAGCTGGGTGTAGCAGTAAGCTTCAATGCAATCATACCAAGATTTAGAAGGAGAGATGAGAGGGGGTGGACAATATCAGACTGGAAAAGCTGGGTGTAGCAGTAAGCTTCAATGCAATCATGCCAAGATTTAGAAGGAGAGATGAGAGGGGGTGGACAATATCAGACTGGAAAAGCTGGGTGTAGCAGTAAGCTTCAATGCAATCATACCTGGAGATGAGAGAATTGGGTGATGGTCAGTAAGCAGTGATGACAAAGTGGAATCAATATCCATAATATTACATTCTGGTATAATTCAGTCTGTGCACTTAAAAAGTTGCACTTGAGAGATGTTGCATGTGGAAAGACCAAGGTCTGAAAAGACCTAAGACCTTAGATTTATACCACTCAGTGATCAATCAGGTGTGACCAAGAGGGGAGGGGGCTACATATGGCCTAATCAAGATAGCACCAGATACAGGGGTGAAATAGTCAATGTAAACAAATACTCAATAAATCCAGCAGGATAAGAGACATTAATAGTTCAATGCAATCATACCAAGATTTAGAAGGAGAGATGAGAGGGGGTGGACAATATCAGACTGGAAAAGCTGGGTGTAGCAGTAAGCTTCAATGCAATCATGCCAAGATTTAGAAGGAGAGATGAGAGGGGGTGGACAATATCAGACTGGAAAAGCTGGGTGTAGCAGTAAGCTTCAATGCAATCATACCAAGATTTAGAAGGAGAGATGAGAGGGGGTGGACAATATCAGACTGGAAAAGCTGGGTGTAGCAGTAAGCTTCAATGCAATCATGCCAAGATTTAGAAGGAGAGATGAGAGGGGGTGGACAATATCAGACTGGAAAAGCTGGGTGTAGCAGTAAGCTTCAATGCAATCATACCTGGAGATGAGAGAATTGGGTGATGGTCAGTAAGCAGTGATGACAAAGTGGAATCAATATCCATAATATTACATTCTGGTATAATTCAGTCTGTGCACTTAAAAAGTTGCACTTGAGAGATGTTGCATGTGGAAAGACCAAGGTCTGAAAAGACCTAAGACCTTAGATTTATACCACTCAGTGATCAATCAGGTGTGACCAAGAGGGGAGGGGGCTACATATGGCCTAATCAAGATAGCACCAGATACAGGGGTGAAATAGTCAATGTAAACAAATACTCAATAAATCCAGCAGGATAAGAGACATTAATAGTTCAATGCAATCATACCAAGATTTAGAAGGAGAGATGAGAGGGGGTGGACAATATCAGACTGGAAAAGCTGGGTGTAGCAGTAAGCTTCAATGCAATCATGCCAAGATTTAGAAGGAGAGATGAGAGGGGGTGGACAATATCAGACTGGAAAAGCTGGGTGTAGCAGTAAGCTTCAATGCAATCATACCAAGATTTAGAAGGAGAGATGAGAGGGGGTGGACAATATCAGACTGGAAAAGCTGGGTGTAGCAGTAAGCTTCAATGCAATCATACCTGGAGATGAGAGAATTGGGTGATGGTCAGTAAGCAGTGATGACAAAGTGGAATCAATATCCATAATATTACATTCTGGTATAATTCAGTCTGTGCACTTAAAAAGTTGCACTTGAGAGATGTTGCATGTGGAAAGACCAAGGTCTGAAAAGACCTAAGACCTTAGATTTATACCACTCAGTGATCAATCAGGTGTGACCAAGAGGGGAGGGGGCTACATATGGCCTAATCAAGATAGCACCAGATACAGGGGTGAAATAGTCAATGTAAACAAATACTCAATAAATCCAGCAGGATAAGAGACATTAATAGTTCAATGCAATCATACCAAGATTTAGAAGGAGAGATGAGAGGGGGTGGACAATATCAGACTGGAAAAGCTGGGTGTAGCAGTAAGCTTCAATGCAATCATGCCAAGATTTAGAAGGAGAGATGAGAGGGGGTGGACAATATCAGACTGGAAAAGCTGGGTGTAGCAGTAAGCTTCAATGCAATCATACCAAGATTTAGAAGGAGAGATGAGAGGGGGTGGACAATATCAGACTGGAAAAGCTGGGTGTAGCAGTAAGCTTCAATGCAATCATACCTGGAGATGAGAGAATTGGGTGATGGTCAGTAAGCAGTGATGACAAAGTGGAATCAATATCCATAATATTACATTCTGGTATAATTCAGTCTGTGCACTTAAAAAGTTGCACTTGAGAGATGTTGCATGTGGAAAGACCAAGGTCTGAAAGACCTAAGACCTTAGATTTATACCACTCAGTGATCAATCAGGTGTGACCAAGAGGGGAGGGGGCTACATATGGCCTAATCAAGATAGCACCAGATACAGGGGTGAAATAGTCAATGTAAACAAATACTCAATAAATCCAGCAGGATAAGAGACATTAATAGTTCAATGCAATCATACCAAGATTTAGAAGGAGAGATGAGAGGGGGTGGACAATATCAGACTGGAAAAGCTGGGTGTAGCAGTAAGCTTCAATGCAATCATACCAAGATTTAGAATAGAAGGAGAGATGAGAGGGGGTGGACAATATCAGACTGGAAAAGCTGGGTGTAGCAGTAAGCTTCAATGCAATCATACCTGGAGATGAGAGAATTGGGTGATGGTCAGTAAGCAGTGATGACAAAGTGGAATCAATATCCATAATATTACATTCTGGTATAATTCAGTCTGTGCACTTAAAAAGTTGCACTTGAGAGATGTTGCATGTGGAAAGACCAAGGTCTGAAAAGACCTAAGACCTTAGATTTATACCACTCAGTGATCAATCAGGTGTGACCAAGAGGGGAGGGGGCTACATATGGCCTAATCAAGATAGCACCAGATACAGGGGTGAAATAGTCAATGTAAACAAATACTCAATAAATCCAGCAGGATAAGAGACATTAATAGTTCAATGCAATCATACCAAGATTTAGAAGGAGAGATGAGAGGGGGTGGACAATATCAGACTGGAAAAGCTGGGTGTAGCAGTAAGCTTCAATGCAATCATACCTGGAGATGAGAGAATTGGGTGATGGTCAGTAAGCAGTGATGACAAAGTGGAATCAATATCCATAATATTACATTCTGGTATAATTCAGTCTGTGCACTTAAAAAGTTGCACTTGAGAGATGTTGCATGTGGAAAGACCAAGGTCTGAAAAGACCTAAGACCTTAGATTTATACCACTCAGTGATCAATCAGGTGTGACCAAGAGGGGAGGGGGCTACATATGGCCTAATCAAGATAGCACCAGATACAGGGGTGAAATAGTCAATGTAAACAAATACTCAATAAATCCAGCAGGATAAGAGACATTAATAGTTCAATGCAATCATACCAAGATTTAGAAGGAGAGATGAGAGGGGGTGGACAATATCAGACTGGAAAAGCTGGGTGTAGCAGTAAGCTTCAATGCAATCATACCTGGAGATGAGAGAATTGGGTGATGGTCAGTAAGCAGTGATGACAAAGTGGAATCAATATCCATAATATTACATTCTGGTATAATTCAGTCTGTGCACTTAAAAAGTTGCACTTGAGAGATGTTGCATGTGGAAAGACCAAGGTCTGAAAAGACCTAAGACCTTAGATTTATACCACTCAGTGATCAATCAGGTGTGACCAAGAGGGGAGGGGGCTACATATGGCCTAATCAAGATAGCACCAGATACAGGGGTGAAATAGTCAATGTAAACAAATACTCAATAAATCCAGCAGGATAAGAGACATTAATAGTTCAATGCAATCATGCCAAGATTTAGAAGGAGAGATGAGAGGGGGTGGACAATATCAGACTGGAAAAGCTGGGTGTAGCAGTAAGCTTCAATGCAATCATACCTGGAGATGAGAGAATTGGGTGATGGTCAGTAAGCAGTGATGACAAAGTGGAATCAATATCCATAATATTACATTCTGGTATAATTCAGTCTGTGCACTTAAAAAGTTGCACTTGAGAGATGTTGCATGTGGAAAGACCAAGGTCTGAAAAGACCTAAGACCTTAGATTTATACCACTCAGTGATCAATCAGGTGTGACCAAGAGGGGAGGGGGCTACATATGGCCTAATCAAGATAGCACCAGATACAGGGGTGAAATAGTCAATGTAAACAAATACTCAATAAATCCAGCAGGATAAGAGACATTAATAGTTCAATGCAATCATGCCAAGATTTAGAAGGAGAGATGAGAGGGGGTGGACAATATCAGACTGGAAAAGCTGGGTGTAGCAGTAAGCTTCAATGCAATCATACCTGGAGATGAGAGAATTGGGTGATGGTCAGTAAGCAGTGATGACAAAGTGGAATCAATATCCATAATATTACATTCTGGTATAATTCAGTCTGTGCACTTAAAAAGTTGCACTTGAGAGATGTTGCATGTGGAAAGACCAAGGTCTGAAAAGACCTAAGACCTTAGATTTATACCACTCAGTGATCAATCAGGTGTGACCAAGAGGGGAGGGGGCTACATATGGCCAAATCAAGATAGCACCAGATACAGGGGTGAAATAGTCAATGTAAACAAATACTCAATAAATCCAGCAGGATAAGAGACATTAATAGTTCAATGCAATCATACCAAGATTTAGAAGGAGAGATGAGAGGGGGTGGACAATATCAGACTGGAAAAGCTGGGTGTAGCAGTAAGCTTCAATGCAATCATACCAAGATTTAGAAGGAGAGATGAGAGGGGGTGGACAATATCAGACTGGAAAAGCTGGGTGTAGCAGTAAGCTTCAATGCAATCATACCTGGAGATGAGAGAATTGGGTGATGGTCAGTAAGCAGTGATGACAAAGTGGAATCAATATCCATAATATTACATTCTGGTATAATTCAGTCTGTGCACTTAAAAAGTTGCACTTGAGAGATGTTGCATGTGGAAAGACCAAGGTCTGAAAAGACCTAAGACCTTAGATTTATACCACTCAGTGATCAATCAGGTGTGACCAAGAGGGGAGGGGGCTACATATGGCCTAATCAAGATAGCACCAGATACAGGGGTGAAATAGTCAATGTAAACAAATACTCAATAAATCCAGCAGGATAAGAGACATTAATAGTTCAATGCAATCATACCAAGATTTAGAAGGAGAGATGAGAGGGGGTGGACAATATCAGACTGGAAAAGCTGGGTGTAGCAGTAAGCTTCAATGCAATCATACCTGGAGATGAGAGAATTGGGTGATGGTCAGTAAGCAGTGATGACAAAGTGGAATCAATATCCATAATATTACATTCTGGTATAATTCAGTCTGTGCACTTAAAAAGTTGCACTTGAGAGATGTTGCATGTGGAAAGACCAAGGTCTGAAAAGACCTAAGACCTTAGATTTATACCACTCAGTGATCAATCAGGTGTGACCAAGAGGGGAGGGGGCTACATATGGCCTAATCAAGATAGCACCAGATACAGGGGTGAAATAGTCAATGTAAACAAATACTCAATAAATCCAGCAGGATAAGAGACATTAATAGTTCAATGCAATCATACCAAGATTTAGAAGGAGAGATGAGAGGGGGTGGACAATATCAGACTGGAAAAGCTGGGTGTAGCAGTAAGCTTCAATGCAATCATACCTGGAGATGAGAGAATTGGGTGATGGTCAGTAAGCAGTGATGACAAAGTGGAATCAATATCCATAATATTACATTCTGGTATAATTCAGTCTGTGCACTTAAAAAGTTGCACTTGAGAGATGTTGCATGTGGAAAGACCAAGGTCTGAAAAGACCTAAGACCTTAGATTTATACCACTCAGTGATCAATCAGGTGTGACCAAGAGGGGAGGGGGCTACATATGGCCTAATCAAGATAGCACCAGATACAGGGGTGAAATAGTCAATGTAAACAAATACTCAATAAATCCAGCAGGATAAGAGACATTAATAGTTCAATGCAATCATACCAAGATTTAGAAGGAGAGATGAGAGGGGGTGGACAATATCAGACTGGAAAAGCTGGGTGTAGCAGTAAGCTTCAATGCAATCATACCTGGAGATGAGAGAATTGGGTGATGGTCAGTAAGCAGTGATGACAAAGTGGAATCAATATCCATAATATTACATTCTGGTATAATTCAGTCTGTGCACTTAAAAAGTTGCACTTGAGAGATGTTGCATGTGGAAAGACCAAGGTCTGAAAAGACCTAAGACCTTAGATTTATACCACTCAGTGATCAATCAGGTGTGACCAAGAGGGGAGGGGGCTACATATGGCCTAATCAAGATAGCACCAGATACAGGGGTGAAATAGTCAATGTAAACAAATACTCAATAAATCCAGCAGGATAAGAGACATTAATAGTTCAATGCAATCATACCAAGATTTAGAAGGAGAGATGAGAGGGGGTGGACAATATCAGACTGGAAAAGCTGGGTGTAGCAGTAAGCTTCAATGCAATCATACCTGGAGATGAGAGAATTGGGTGATGGTCAGTAAGCAGTGATGACAAAGTGGAATCAATATCCATAATATTACATTCTGGTATAATTCAGTCTGTGCACTTAAAAAGTTGCACTTGAGAGATGTTGCATGTGGAAAGACCAAGGTCTGAAAAGACCTAAGACCTTAGATTTATACCACTCAGTGATCAATCAGGTGTGACCAAGAGGGGAGGGGGCTACATATGGCCTAATCAAGATAGCACCAGATACAGGGGTGAAATAGTCAATGTAAACAAATACTCAATAAATCCAGCAGGATAAGAGACATTAATAGTTCAATGCAATCATACCAAGATTTAGAAGGAGAGATGAGAGGGGGTGGACAATATCAGACTGGAAAAGCTGGGTGTAGCAGTAAGCTTCAATGCAATCATACCTGGAGATGAGAGAATTGGGTGATGGTCAGTAAGCAGTGATGACAAAGTGGAATCAATATCCATAATATTACATTCTGGTATAATTCAGTCTGTGCACTTAAAAAGTTGCACTTGAGAGATGTTGCATGTGGAAAGACCAAGGTCTGAAAAGACCTAAGACCTTAGATTTATACCACTCAGTGATCAATCAGGTGTGACCAAGAGGGGAGGGGGCTACATATGGCCTAATCAAGATAGCACCAGATACAGGGGTGAAATAGTCAATGTAAACAAATACTCAATAAATCCAGCAGGATAAGAGACATTAATAGTTCAATGCAATCATACCAAGATTTAGAAGGAGAGATGAGAGGGGGTGGACAATATCAGACTGGAAAAGCTGGGTGTAGCAGTAAGCTTCAATGCAATCATACCTGGAGATGAGAGAATTGGGTGATGGTCAGTAAGCAGTGATGACAAAGTGGAATCAATATCCATAATATTACATTCTGGTATAATTCAGTCTGTGCACTTAAAAAGTTGCACTTGAGAGATGTTGCATGTGGAAAGACCAAGGTCTGAAAAGACCTAAGACCTTAGATTTATACCACTCAGTGATCAATCAGGTGTGACCAAGAGGGGAGGGGGCTACATATGGCCTAATCAAGATAGCACCAGATACAGGGGTGAAATAGTCAATGTAAACAAATACTCAATAAATCCAGCAGGATAAGAGACATTAATAGTTCAATGCAATCATGCCAAGATTTAGAAGGAGAGATGAGAGGGGGTGGACAATATCAGACTGGAAAAGCTGGGTGTAGCAGTAAGCTTCAATGCAATCATACCTGGAGATGAGAGAATTGGGTGATGGTCAGTAAGCAGTGATGACAAAGTGGAATCAATATCCATAATATTACATTCTGGTATAATTCAGTCTGTGCACTTAAAAAGTTGCACTTGAGAGATGTTGCATGTGGAAAGACCAAGGTCTGAAAAGACCTAAGACCTTAGATTTATACCACTCAGTGATCAATCAGGTGTGACCAAGAGGGGAGGGGGCTACATATGGCCTAATCAAGATAGCACCAGATCAGATACAGGGGTGAAATAGTCAATGTAAACAAATACTCAATAAATCCAGCAGGATAAGAGACATTAATAGTTCAATGCAATCATACCAAGATTTAGAAGGAGAGATGAGAGGGGGTGGACAATATCAGACTGGAAAAGCTGGGTGTAGCAGTAAGCTTCAATGCAATCATACCTGGAGATGAGAGAATTGGGTGATGGTCAGTAAGCAGTGATGACAAAGTGGAATCAATATCCATAATATTACATTCTGGTATAATTCAGTCTGTGCACTTAAAAAGTTGCACTTGAGAGATGTTGCATGTGGAAAGACCAAGGTCTGAAAAGACCTAAGACCTTAGATTTATACCACTCAGTGATCAATCAGGTGTGACCAAGAGGGGAGGGGGCTACATATGGCCTAATCAAGATAGCACCAGATACAGGGGTGAAATAGTCAATGTAAACAAATACTCAATAAATCCAGCAGGATAAGAGACATTAATAGTTCAATGCAATCATGCCAAGATTTAGAAGGAGAGATGAGAGGGGGTGGACAATATCAGACTGGAAAAGCTGGGTGTAGCAGTAAGCTTCAATGCAATCATACCTGGAGATGAGAGAATTGGGTGATGGTCAGTAAGCAGTGATGACAAAGTGGAATCAATATCCATAATATTACATTCTGGTATAATTCAGTCTGTGCACTTAAAAAGTTGCACTTGAGAGATGTTGCATGTGGAAAGACCAAGGTCTGAAAAGACCTAAGACCTTAGATTTATACCACTCAGTGATCAATCAGGTGTGACCAAGAGGGGAGGGGGCTACATATGGCCTAATCAAGATAGCACCAGATACAGGGGTGAAATAGTCAATGTAAACAAATACTCAATAAATCCAGCAGGATAAGAGACATTAATAGTTCAATGCAATCATACCAAGATTTAGAAGGAGAGATGAGAGGGGGTGGACAATATCAGACTGGAAAAGCTGGGTGTAGCAGTAAGCTTCAATGCAATCATACCTGGAGATGAGAGAATTGGGTGATGGTCAGTAAGCAGTGATGACAAAGTGGAATCAATATCCATAATATTACATTCTGGTATAATTCAGTCTGTGCACTTAAAAAGTTGCACTTGAGAGATGTTGCATGTGGAAAGACCAAGGTCTGAAAAGACCTAAGACCTTAGATTTATACCACTCAGTGATCAATCAGGTGTGACCAAGAGGGGAGGGGGCTACATATGGCCTAATCAAGATAGCACCAGATACAGGGGTGAAATAGTCAATGTAAACAAATACTCAATAAATCCAGCAGGATAAGAGACATTAATAGTTCAATGCAATCATACCAAGATTTAGAAGGAGAGATGAGAGGGGGTGGACAATATCAGACTGGAAAAGCTGGGTGTAGCAGTAAGCTTCAATGCAATCATACCAAGATTTAGAAGGAGAGATGAGAGGGGGTGGACAATATCAGACTGGAAAAGCTGGGTGTAGCAGTAAGCTTCAATGCAATCATACCTGGAGATGAGAGAATTGGGTGATGGTCAGTAAGCAGTGATGACAAAGAGGAATCAATATCCATAATATTACATTCTGGTATAATTCAGTCTGTGCACTTAAAAAGTTGCACTTGAGAGATGTTGCATGTGGAAAGACCAAGGTCTGAAAAGACCTAAGACCTTAGATTTATACCACTCAGTGATCAATCAGGTGTGACCAAGAGGGGAGGGGGCTACATATGGCCTAATCAAGATAGCACCAGATACAGGGGTGAAATAGTCAATGTAAACAAATACTCAATAAATCCAGCAGGATAAGAGACATTAATAGTTCAATGCAATCATACCAAGATTTAGAAGGAGAGATGAGAGGGGGTGGACAATATCAGACTGGAAAAGCTGGGTGTAGCAGTAAGCTTCAATGCAATCATAAGGAGAGATGAGAGGGGTGGACAATATCAGACTGGAAAAGCTGGGTGTAGCAGTAAGCTTCAATGCAATCATACCTGGAGATGAGAGAATTGGGTGATGGTCAGTAAGCAGTGATGACAAAGTGGAATCAATATCCATAATATTACATTCTGGTATAATTCAGTCTGTGCACTTAAAAAGTTGCACTTGAGAGATGTTGCATGTGGAAAGACCAAGGTCTGAAAAGACCTAAGACCTTAGATTTATACCACTCAGTGATCAATCAGGTGTGACCAAGAGGGGAGGGGGCTACATATGGCCTAATCAAGATAGCACCAGATACAGGGGTGAAATAGTCAATGTAAACAAATACTCAATAAATCCAGCAGGATAAGAGACATTAATAGTTCAATGCAATCATACCAAGATTTAGAAGGAGAGATGAGAGGGGGTGGACAATATCAGACTGGAAAAGCTGGGTGTAGCAGTAAGCTTCAATGCAATCATACCTGGAGATGAGAGAATTGGGTGATGGTCAGTAAGCAGTGATGACAAAGTGGAATCAATATCCATAATATTACATTCTGGTATAATTCAGTCTGTGCACTTAAAAAGTTGCACTTGAGAGATGTTGCATGTGGAAAGACCAAGGTCTGAAAAGACCTAAGACCTTAGATTTATACCACTCAGTGATCAATCAGGTGTGACCAAGAGGGGAGGGGGCTACATATGGCCTAATCAAGATAGCACCAGATACAGGGGTGAAATAGTCAATGTAAACAAATACTCAATAAATCCAGCAGGATAAGAGACATTAATAGTTCAATGCAATCATACCAAGATTTAGAAGGAGAGATGAGAGGGGGTGGACAATATCAGACTGGAAAAGCTGGGTGTAGCAGTAAGCTTCAATGCAATCATACCTGGAGATGAGAGAATTGGGTGATGGTCAGTAAGCAGTGATGACAAAGTGGAATCAATATCCATAATATTACATTCTGGTATAATTCAGTCTGTGCACTTAAAAAGTTGCACTTGAGAGATGTTGCATGTGGAAAGACCAAGGTCTGAAAGACCTAAGACCTTAGATTTATACCACTCAGTGATCAATCAGGTGTGACCAAGAGGGGAGGGGGCTACATATGGCCTAATCAAGATAGCACCAGATACAGGGGTGAAATAGTCAATGTAAACAAATACTCAATAAATCCAGCAGGATAAGAGACATTAATAGTTCAATGCAATCATACCAAGATTTAGAAGGAGAGATGAGAGGGGGTGGACAATATCAGACTGGAAAGCTGGGTGTAGCAGTAAGCTTCAATGCAATCATACGAGAGGGGGTGGACAATATCAGACTGGAAAAGCTGGGTGTAGCAGTAAGCTTCAATGCAATCATACCTGGAGATGAGAGAATTGGGTGATGGTCAGTAAGCAGTGATGACAAAGTGGAATCAATATCCATAATATTACATTCTGGTATAATTCAGTCTGTGCACTTAAAAAGTTGCACTTGAGAGATGTTGCATGTGGAAAGACCAAGGTCTGAAAAGACCTAAGACCTTAGATTTATACCACTCAGTGATCAATCAGGTGTGACCAAGAGGGGAGGGGGCTACATATGGCCTAATCAAGATAGCACCAGATACAGGGGTGAAATAGTCAATGTAAACAAATACTCAATAAATCCAGCAGGATAAGAGACATTAATAGTTCAATGCAATCATGCCAAGATTTAGAAGGAGAGATGAGATGAGAGGGGGTGGACAATATCAGACTGGAAAAGCTGGGTGTAGCAGTAAGCTTCAATGCAATCATACCTGGAGATGAGAGAATTGGGTGATGGTCAGTAAGCAGTGATGACAAAGTGGAATCAATATCCATAATATTACATTCTGGTATAATTCAGTCTGTGCACTTAAAAAGTTGCACTTGAGAGATGTTGCATGTGGAAAGACCAAGGTCTGAAAAGACCTAAGACCTTAGATTTATACCACTCAGTGATCAATCAGGTGTGACCAAGAGGGGAGGGGGCTACATATGGCCTAATCAAGATAGCACCAGATACAGGGGTGAAATAGTCAATGTAAACAAATACTCAATAAATCCAGCAGGATAAGAGACATTAATAGTTCAATGCAATCATACCAAGATTTAGAAGGAGAGATGAGAGTTCAATGCAATCATGCCAAGATTTAGAAGGAGAGATGAGAGGGGGTGGACAATATCAGACTGGAAAAGCTGGGTGTAGCAGTAAGCTTCAATGCAATCATACCTGGAGATGAGAGAATTGGGTGATGGTCAGTAAGCAGTGATGACAAAGTGGAATCAATATCCATAATATTACATTCTGGTATAATTCAGTCTGTGCACTTAAAAAGTTGCACTTGAGAGATGTTGCATGTGGAAAGACCAAGGTCTGAAAAGACCTAAGACCTTAGATTTATACCACTCAGTGATCAATCAGGTGTGACCAAGAGGGGAGGGGGCTACATATGGCCTAATCAAGATAGCACCAGATACAGGGGTGAAATAGTCAATGTAAACAAATACTCAATAAATCCAGCAGGATAAGAGACATTAATAGTTCAATGCAATCATACCAAGATTTAGAAGGAGAGATGAGAGGGGGTGGACAATATCAGACTGGAAAAGCTGGGTGTAGCAGTAAGCTTCAATGCAATCATACCTGGAGATGAGAGAATTGGGTGATGGTCAGTAAGCAGTGATGACAAAGTGGAATCAATATCCATAATATTACATTCTGGTATAATTCAGTCTGTGCACTTAAAAAGTTGCACTTGAGAGATGTTGCATGTGGAAAGACCAAGGTCTGAAAAGACCTAAGACCTTAGATTTATACCACTCAGTGATCAATCAGGTGTGACCAAGAGGGGAGGGGGCTACATATGGCCTAATCAAGATAGCACCAGATACAGGGGTGAAATAGTCAATGTAAACAAATACTCAATAAATCCAGCAGGATAAGAGACATTAATAGTTCAATGCAATCATACCAAGATTTAGAAGGAGAGATGAGAGGGGGTGGACAATATCAGACTGGAAAAGCTGGGTGTAGCAGTAAGCTTCAATGCAATCATACCTGGAGATGAGAGAATTGGGTGATGGTCAGTAAGCAGTGATGACAAAGTGGAATCAATATCCATAATATTACATTCTGGTATAATTCAGTCTGTGCACTTAAAAAGTTGCACTTGAGAGATGTTGCATGTGGAAAGACCAAGGTCTGAAAAGACCTAAGACCTTAGATTTATACCACTCAGTGATCAATCAGGTGTGACCAAGAGGGGAGGGGGCTACATATGGCCTAATCAAGATAGCACCAGATACAGGGGTGAAATAGTCAATGTAAACAAATACTCAATACAATAAATCCAGCAGGATAAGAGACATTAATAGTTCAATGCAATCATACCAAGATTTAGAAGGAGAGATGAGAGGGGGTGGACAATATCAGACTGGAAAAGCTGGGTGTAGCAGTAAGCTTCAATGCAATCATACCTGGAGATGAGAGAATTGGGTGATGGTCAGTAAGCAGTGATGACAAAGTGGAATCAATATCCATAATATTACATTCTGGTATAATTCAGTCTGTGCACTTAAAAAGTTGCACTTGAGAGATGTTGCATGTGGAAAGACCAAGGTCTGAAAAGACCTAAGACCTTAGATTTATACCACTCAGTGATCAATCAGGTGTGACCAAGAGGGGAGGGGGCTACATATGGCCTAATCAAGATAGCACCAGATACAGGGGTGAAATAGTCAATGTAAACAAATACTCAATAAATCCAGCAGGATAAGAGACATTAATAGTTCAATGCAATCATACCAAGATTTAGAAGGAGAGATGAGAGGGGGTGGACAATATCAGACTGGAAAAGCTGGGTGTAGCAGTAAGCTTCAATGCATCATACCTGGAGATGAGAGAATTGGGTGATGGTCAGTAAGCAGTGATGACAAAGTGGAATCAATATCCATAATATTACATTCTGGTATAATTCAGTCTGTGCACTTAAAAAGTTGCACTTGAGAGATGTTGCATGTGGAAAGACCAAGGTCTGAAAAGACCTAAGACCTTAGATTTATACCACTCAGTGATCAATCAGGTGTGACCAAGAGGGGAGGGGGCTACATATGGCCTAATCAAGATAGCACCAGATACAGGGGTGAAATAGTCAATGTAAACAAATACTCAATAAATCCAGCAGGATAAGAGACATTAATAGTTCAATGCAATCATACCAAGATTTAGAAGGAGAGATGAGAGGGGGTGGACAATATCAGACTGGAAAAGCTGGGTGTAGCAGTAAGCTTCAATGCAATCATACCTGGAGATGAGAGAATTGGGTGATGGTCAGTAAGCAGTGATGACAAAGTGGAATCAATATCCATAATATTACATTCTGGTATAATTCAGTCTGTGCACTTAAAAAGTTGCACTTGAGAGATGTTGCATGTGGAAAGACCAAGGTCTGAAAAGACCTAAGACCTTAGATTTATACCACTCAGTGATCAATCAGGTGTGACCAAGAGGGGAGGGGGCTACATATGGCCTAATCAAGATAGCACCAGATACAGGGGTGAAATAGTCAATGTAAACAAATACTCAATAAATCCAGCAGGATAAGAGACATTAATAGTTCAATGCAATCATACCAAGATTTAGAAGGAGAGATGAGAGGGGGTGGACAATATCAGACTGGAAAAGCTGGGTGTAGCAGTAAGCTTCAATGCAATCATACCTGGAGATGAGAGAATTGGGTGATGGTCAGTAAGCAGTGATGACAAAGTGGAATCAATATCCATAATATTACATTCTGGTATAATTCAGTCTGTGCACTTAAAAAGTTGCACTTGAGAGATGTTGCATGTGGAAAGACCAAGGTCTGAAAAGACCTAAGACCTTAGATTTATACCACTCAGTGATCAATCAGGTGTGACCAAGAGGGGAGGGGGCTACATATGGCCTAATCAAGATAGCACCAGATACAGGGGTGAAATAGTCAATGTAAACAAATACTCAATAAATCCAGCAGGATAAGAGACATTAATAGTTCAATGCAATCATACCAAGATTTAGAAGGAGAGATGAGAGGGGGTGGACAATATCAGACTGGAAAAGCTGGGTGTAGCAGTAAGCTTCAATGCAATCATAGCTTCAATGCAATCATGCCAAGATTTAGAAGGAGAGATGAGGGGTGGACAATATCAGACTGGAAAAGCTGGGTGTAGCAGTAAGCTTCAATGCAATCATACCTGGAGATGAGAGAATTGGGTGATGGTCAGTAAGCAGTGATGACAAGTGGAATCAATATCCATAATATTACATTCTGGTATAATTCAGTCTGTGCACTTAAAAGTTGCACTTGAGAGATGTTGCATGTGGAAAGACCAAGGTCTGAAAAGACCTAAGACCTTAGATTTATACCACTCAGTGATCAATCAGGTGTGACCAAGAGGGGAGGGGGCTACATATGGCCTAATCAAGATAGCACCAGATACAGGGGTGAAATAGTCAATGTAACAAATACTCAATAATCCAGCAGGATAAGAGACATTAATAGTTCAATGCAATCATACCAAGATTTAGAAGGAGAGATGAGAGGGGTGGACAATATCAGACTGGAAAAGCTGGGTGTAGCAGTAAGCTTCAATAGTCAATGCAATCATACCAAGATTTAGAAGGAGAGATGAGAGGGGGTGGACAATATCAGACTGGAAAAGCTGGGTGTAGCAGTAAGCTTCAATGCAATCATACCTGGAGATGAGAGAATTGGGTGATGGTCAGTAAGCAGTGATGACAAAGTGGAATCAATATCCATAATATTACATTCTGGTATAATTCAGTCTGTGCACTTAAAAAGTTGCACTTGAGAGATGTTGCATGTGGAAAGACCAAGGTCTGAAAAGACCTTAGATTTATACCACTCAGTGATCAATCAGGTGTGACCAAGAGGGGAGGGGGCTACATATGGCCTAATCAAGATAGCACCAGATACAGGGGTGAAATAGTCAATGTAAACAAATACTCAATAAATCCAGCAGGATAAGAGACATTAATAGTTCAATGCAATCATACCAAGATTTAGAAGGAGAGATGAGAGGGGGTGGACAATATCAGACTGGAAAAGCTGGGTGTAGCAGTAAGCTTCAATGCAATCATACCTGGAGATGAGAGAATTGGGTGATGGTCAGTAAGCAGTGATGACAAAGTGGAATCAATATCCATAATATTACATTCTGGTATAATTCAGTCTGTGCACTTAAAAAGTTGCACTTGAGAGATGTTGCATGTGGAAAGACCAAGGTCTGAAAAGACCTAAGACCTTAGATTTATACCACTCAGTGATCAATCAGGTGTGACCAAGAGGGGAGGGGGCTACATATGGCCTAATCAAGATAGCACCAGATACAGGGGTGAAATAGTCAATGTAAACAAATACTCAATAAATCCAGCAGGATAAGAGACATTAATAGTTCAATGCAATCATACCAAGATTTAGAAGGAGAGATGAGAGGGGGTGGACAATATCAGACTGGAAAAGCTGGGTGTAGCAGTAAGCTTCAATGCAATCATACCAAGATTTAGAAGGAGAGATGAGAGGGGGTGGACAATATCAGACTGGAAAAGCTGGGTGTAGCAGTAAGCTTCAATGCAATCATACCTGGAGATGAGAGAATTGGGTGATGGTCAGTAAGCAGTGATGACAAAGTGGAATCAATATCCATAATATTACATTCTGGTATAATTCAGTCTGTGCACTTAAAAAGTTGCACTTGAGAGATGTTGCATGTGGAAAGACCAAGGTCTGAAAAGACCTAAGACCTTAGATTTATACCACTCAGTGATCAATCAGGTGTGACCAAGAGGGGAGGGGGCTACATATGGCCTAATCAAGATAGCACCAGATACAGGGGTGAAATAGTCAATGTAAACAAATACTCAATAAATCCAGCAGGATAAGAGACATTAATAGTTCAATGCAATCATACCAAGATTTAGAAGGAGAGATGAGAGGGGGTGGACAATATCAGACTGGAAAAGCTGGGTGTAGCAGTAAGCTTCAATGCAATCATACCAAGATTTAGAAGGAGAGATGAGAGGGGGTGGACAATATCAGACTGGAAAAGCTGGGTGTAGCAGTAAGCTTCAATGCAATCATACCTGGAGATGAGAGAATTGGGTGATGGTCAGTAAGCAGTGATGACAAAGTGGAATCAATATCCATAATATTACATTCTGGTATAATTCAGTCTGTGCACTTAAAAAGTTGCACTTGAGAGATGTTGCATGTGGAAAGACCAAGGTCTGAAAAGACCTTAGATTTATACCACTCAGTGATCAATCAGGTGTGACCAAGAGGGGAGGGGGCTACATATGGCCTAATCAAGATAGCACCAGATACAGGGGTGAAATAGTCAATGTAAACAAATACTCAATAAATCCAGCAGGATAAGAGACATTAATAGTTCAATGCAATCATACCAAGATTTAGAAGGAGAGATGAGAGGGGGTGGACAATATCAGACTGGAAAAGCTGGGTGTAGCAGTAAGCTTCAATGCAATCATGCCAAGATTTAGAAGGAGAGATGAGAGGGGGTGGACAATATCAGACTGGAAAAGCTGGGTGTAGCAGTAAGCTTCAATGCAATCATACCAAGATTTAGAAGGAGAGATGAGAGGGGGTGGACAATATCAGACTGGAAAAGCTGGGTGTAGCAGTAAGCTTCAATGCAATCATACCTGGAGATGAGAGAATTGGGTGATGGTCAGTAAGCAGTGATGACAAAGTGGAATCAATATCCATAATATTACATTCTGGTATAATTCAGTCTGTGCACTTAAAAAGTTGCACTTGAGAGATGTTGCATGTGGAAAGACCAAGGTCTGAAAAGACCTAAGACCTTAGATTTATACCACTCAGTGATCAATCAGGTGTGACCAAGAGGGGAGGGGGCTACATATGGCCTAATCAAGATAGCACCAGATACAGGGGTGAAATAGTCAATGTAAACAAATACTCAATAAATCCAGCAGGATAAGAGACATTAATAGTTCAATGCAATCATACCAAGATTTAGAAGGAGAGATGAGAGGGGGTGGACAATATCAGACTGGAAAAGCTGGGTGTAGCAGTAAGCTTCAATGCAATCATGCCAAGATTTAGAAGGAGAGATGAGAGGGGGTGGACAATATCAGACTGGAAAAGCTGGGTGTAGCAGTAAGCTTCAATGCAATCATACCAAGATTTAGAAGGAGAGATGAGAGGGGGTGGACAATATCAGACTGGAAAAGCTGGGTGTAGCAGTAAGCTTCAATGCAATCATACCTGGATGAGAGAATTGGGTGATGGTCAGTAAGCAGTGATGACAAAGTGGAATCAATATCCATAATATTACATTCTGGTATAATTCAGTCTGTGCACTTAAAAAGTTGCACTTGAGAGATGTTGCATGTGGAAAGACCAAGGTCTGAAAAGACCTAAGACCTTAGATTTATACCACTCAGTGATCAATCAGGTGTGACCAAGAGGGGAGGGGGCTACATATGGCCTAATCAAGATAGCACCAGATACAGGGGTGAAATAGTCAATGTAAACAAATACTCAATAAATCCAGCAGGATAAGAGACATTAATAGTTCAATGCAATCATACCAAGATTTAGAAGGAGAGATGAGAGGGGGTGGACAATATCAGACTGGAAAAGCTGGGTGTAGCAGTAAGCTTCAATGCAATCATGCCAAGATTTAGAAGGAGAGATGAGAGGGGGTGGACAATATCAGACTGGAAAAGCTGGGTGTAGCAGTAAGCTTCAATGCAATCATACCAAGATTTAGAAGGAGAGATGAGAGGGGGTGGACAATATCAGACTGGAAAAGCTGGGTGTAGCAGTAAGCTTCAATGCAATCATGCCAAGATTTAGAAGGAGAGATGAGAGGGGGTGGACAATATCAGACTGGAAAAGCTGGGTGTAGCAGTAAGCTTCAATGCAATCATACCTGGAGATGAGAGAATTGGGTGATGGTCAGTAAGCAGTGATGACAAAGTGGAATCAATATCCATAATATTACATTCTGGTATAATTCAGTCTGTGCACTTAAAAAGTTGCACTTGAGAGATGTTGCATGTGGAAAGACCAAGGTCTGAAAAGACCTAAGACCTTAGATTTATACCACTCAGTGATCAATCAGGTGTGACCAAGAGGGGAGGGGGCTACATATGGCCTAATCAAGATAGCACCAGATACAGGGGTGAAATAGTCAATGTAAACAAATACTCAATAAATCCAGCAGGATAAGAGACATTAATAGTTCAATGCAATCATACCAAGATTTAGAAGGAGAGATGAGAGGGGGTGGACAATATCAGACTGGAAAAGCTGGGTGTAGCAGTAAGCTTCAATGCAATCATACCTGGAGATGAGAGAATTGGGTGATGGTCAGTAAGCAGTGATGACAAAGTGGAATCAATATCCATAATATTACATTCTGGTATAATTCAGTCTGTGCACTTAAAAAGTTGCACTTGAGAGATGTTGCATGTGGAAAGACCAAGGTCTGAAAAGACCTAAGACCTTAGATTTATACCACTCAGTGATCAATCAGGTGTGACCAAGAGGGGAGGGGGCTACATATGGCCTAATCAAGATAGCACCAGATACAGGGGTGAAATAGTCAATGTAAACAAATACTCAATAAATCCAGCAGGATAAGAGACATTAATAGTTCAATGCAATCATACCAAGATTTAGAAGGAGAGATGAGAGGGGGTGGACAATATCAGACTGGAAAAGCTGGGTGTAGCAGTAAGCTTCAATGCAATCATGCCAAGATTTAGAAGGAGAGATGAGAGGGGGTGGACAATATCAGACTGGAAAAGCTGGGTGTAGCAGTAAGCTTCAATGCAATCATACCAAGATTTAGAAGGAGAGATGAGAGGGGGTGGACAATATCAGACTGGAAAAGCTGGGTGTAGCAGTAAGCTTCAATGCAATCATACCTGGAGATGAGAGAATTGGGTGATGGTCAGTAAGCAGTGATGACAAAGTGGAATCAATATCCATAATATTACATTCTGGTATAATTCAGTCTGTGCACTTAAAAAGTTGCACTTGAGAGATGTTGCATGTGGAAAGACCAAGGTCTGAAAAGACCTAAGACCTTAGATTTATACCACTCAGTGATCAATCAGGTGTGACCAAGAGGGGAGGGGGCTACATATGGCCTAATCAAGATAGCACCAGATACAGGGGTGAAATAGTCAATGTAAACAAATACTCAATAAATCCAGCAGGATAAGAGACATTAATAGTTCAATGCAATCATACCAAGATTTAGAAGGAGAGATGAGAGGGGGTGGACAATATCAGACTGGAAAAGCTGGGTGTAGCAGTAAGCTTCAATGCAATCATGCCAAGATTTAGAAGGAGAGATGAGAGGGGGTGGACAATATCAGACTGGAAAAGCTGGGTGTAGCAGTAAGCTTCAATGCAATCATACCAAGATTTAGAAGGAGAGATGAGAGGGGGTGGACAATATCAGACTGGAAAAGCTGGGTGTAGCAGTAAGCTTCAATGCAATCATACCTGGAGATGAGAGAATTGGGTGATGGTCAGTAAGCAGTGATGACAAAGTGGAATCAATATCCATAATATTACATTCTGGTATAATTCAGTCTGTGCACTTAAAAAGTTGCACTTGAGAGATGTTGCATGTGGAAAGACCAAGGTCTGAAAAGACCTAAGACCTTAGATTTATACCACTCAGTGATCAATCAGGTGTGACCAAGAGGGGAGGGGGCTACATATGGCCTAATCAAGATAGCACCAGATACAGGGGTGAAATAGTCAATGTAAACAAATACTCAATAAATCCAGCAGGATAAGAGACATTAATAGTTCAATGCAATCATACCAAGATTTAGAAGGAGAGATGAGAGGGGGTGGACAATATCAGACTGGAAAAGCTGGGTGTAGCAGTAAGCTTCAATGCAATCATGCCAAGATTTAGAAGGAGAGATGAGAGGGGGTGGACAATATCAGACTGGAAAAGCTGGGTGTAGCAGTAAGCTTCAATGCAATCATACCAAGATTTAGAAGGAGAGATGAGAGGGGGTGGACAATATCAGACTGGAAAAGCTGGGTGTAGCAGTAAGCTTCAATGCAATCATGCCAAGATTTAGAAGGAGAGATGAGAGGGGGTGGACAATATCAGACTGGAAAAGCTGGGTGTAGCAGTAAGCTTCAATGCAATCATACCTGGAGATGAGAGAATTGGGTGATGGTCAGTAAGCAGTGATGACAAAGTGGAATCAATATCCATAATATTACATTCTGGTATAATTCAGTCTGTGCACTTAAAAAGTTGCACTTGAGAGATGTTGCATGTGGAAAGACCAAGGTCTGAAAAGACCTAAGACCTTAGATTTATACCACTCAGTGATCAATCAGGTGTGACCAAGAGGGGAGGGGGCTACATATGGCCTAATCAAGATAGCACCAGATACAGGGGTGAAATAGTCAATGTAAACAAATACTCAATAAATCCAGCAGGATAAGAGACATTAATAGTTCAATGCAATCATACCAAGATTTAGAAGGAGAGATGAGAGGGGGTGGACAATATCAGACTGGAAAAGCTGGGTGTAGCAGTAAGCTTCAATGCAATCATGCCAAGATTTAGAAGGAGAGATGAGAGGGGGTGGACAATATCAGACTGGAAAAGCTGGGTGTAGCAGTAAGCTTCAATGCAATCATACCAAGATTTAGAAGGAGAGATGAGAGGGGGTGGACAATATCAGACTGGAAAAGCTGGGTGTAGCAGTAAGCTTCAATGCAATCATGCCAAGATTTAGAAGGAGAGATGAGAGGGGGTGGACAATATCAGACTGGAAAAGCTGGGTGTAGCAGTAAGCTTCAATGCAATCATACCTGGAGATGAGAGAATTGGGTGATGGTCAGTAAGCAGTGATGACAAAGTGGAATCAATATCCATAATATTACATTCTGGTATAATTCAGTCTGTGCACTTAAAAAGTTGCACTTGAGAGATGTTGCATGTGGAAAGACCAAGGTCTGAAAAGACCTAAGACCTTAGATTTATACCACTCAGTGATCAATCAGGTGTGACCAAGAGGGGAGGGGGCTACATATGGCCTAATCAAGATAGCACCAGATACAGGGGTGAAATAGTCAATGTAAACAAATACTCAATAAATCCAGCAGGATAAGAGACATTAATAGTTCAATGCAATCATACCAAGATTTAGAAGGAGAGATGAGAGGGGGTGGACAATATCAGACTGGAAAAGCTGGGTGTAGCAGTAAGCTTCAATGCAATCATGCCAAGATTTAGAAGGAGAGATGAGAGGGGGTGGACAATATCAGACTGGAAAAGCTGGGTGTAGCAGTAAGCTTCAATGCAATCATACCAAGATTTAGAAGGAGAGATGAGAGGGGGTGGACAATATCAGACTGGAAAAGCTGGGTGTAGCAGTAAGCTTCAATGCAATCATGCCAAGATTTAGAAGGAGAGATGAGAGGGGGTGGACAATATCAGACTGGAAAAGCTGGGTGTAGCAGTAAGCTTCAATGCAATCATACCTGGAGATGAGAGAATTGGGTGATGGTCAGTAAGCAGTGATGACAAAGTGGAATCAATATCCATAATATTACATTCTGGTATAATTCAGTCTGTGCACTTAAAAAGTTGCACTTGAGAGATGTTGCATGTGGAAAGACCAAGGTCTGAAAAGACCTAAGACCTTAGATTTATACCACTCAGTGATCAATCAGGTGTGACCAAGAGGGGAGGGGGCTACATATGGCCTAATCAAGATAGCACCAGATACAGGGGTGAAATAGTCAATGTAAACAAATACTCAATAAATCCAGCAGGATAAGAGACATTAATAGTTCAATGCAATCATACCAAGATTTAGAAGGAGAGATGAGAGGGGGTGGACAATATCAGACTGGAAAAGCTGGGTGTAGCAGTAAGCTTCAATGCAATCATGCCAAGATTTAGAAGGAGAGATGAGAGGGGGTGGACAATATCAGACTGGAAAAGCTGGGTGTAGCAGTAAGCTTCAATGCAATCATACCAAGATTTAGAAGGAGAGATGAGAGGGGGTGGACAATATCAGACTGGAAAAGCTGGGTGTAGCAGTAAGCTTCAATGCAATCATGCCAAGATTTAGAAGGAGAGATGAGAGGGGGTGGACAATATCAGACTGGAAAAGCTGGGTGTAGCAGTAAGCTTCAATGCAATCATACCTGGAGATGAGAGAATTGGGTGATGGTCAGTAAGCAGTGATGACAAAGTGGAATCAATATCCATAATATTACATTCTGGTATAATTCAGTCTGTGCACTTAAAAAGTTGCACTTGAGAGATGTTGCATGTGGAAAGACCAAGGTCTGAAAAGACCTAAGACCTTAGATTTATACCACTCAGTGATCAATCAGGTGTGACCAAGAGGGGAGGGGGCTACATATGGCCTAATCAAGATAGCACCAGATACAGGGGTGAAATAGTCAATGTAAACAAATACTCAATAAATCCAGCAGGATAAGAGACATTAATAGTTCAATGCAATCATACCAAGATTTAGAAGGAGAGATGAGAGGGGGTGGACAATATCAGACTGGAAAAGCTGGGTGTAGCAGTAAGCTTCAATGCAATCATGCCAAGATTTAGAAGGAGAGATGAGAGGGGGTGGACAATATCAGACTGGAAAAGCTGGGTGTAGCAGTAAGCTTCAATGCAATCATACCAAGATTTAGAAGGAGAGATGAGAGGGGGTGGACAATATCAGACTGGAAAAGCTGGGTGTAGCAGTAAGCTTCAATGCAATCATGCCAAGATTTAGAAGGAGAGATGAGAGGGGGTGGACAATATCAGACTGGAAAAGCTGGGTGTAGCAGTAAGCTTCAATGCAATCATACCTGGAGATGAGAGAATTGGGTGATGGTCAGTAAGCAGTGATGACAAAGTGGAATCAATATCCATAATATTACATTCTGGTATAATTCAGTCTGTGCACTTAAAAAGTTGCACTTGAGAGATGTTGCATGTGGAAAGACCAAGGTCTGAAAAGACCTAAGACCTTAGATTTATACCACTCAGTGATCAATCAGGTGTGACCAAGAGGGGAGGGGGCTACATATGGCCTAATCAAGATAGCACCAGATACAGGGGTGAAATAGTCAATGTAAACAAATACTCAATAAATCCAGCAGGATAAGAGACATTAATAGTTCAATGCAATCATACCAAGATTTAGAAGGAGAGATGAGAGGGGGTGGACAATATCAGACTGGAAAAGCTGGGTGTAGCAGTAAGCTTCAATGCAATCATGCCAAGATTTAGAAGGAGAGATGAGAGGGGGTGGACAATATCAGACTGGAAAAGCTGGGTGTAGCAGTAAGCTTCAATGCAATCATACCAAGATTTAGAAGGAGAGATGAGAGGGGGTGGACAATATCAGACTGGAAAAGCTGGGTGTAGCAGTAAGCTTCAATGCAATCATACCTGGAGATGAGAGAATTGGGTGATGGTCAGTAAGCAGTGATGACAAAGTGGAATCAATATCCATAATATTACATTCTGGTATAATTCAGTCTGTGCACTTAAAAAGTTGCACTTGAGAGATGTTGCATGTGGAAAGACCAAGGTCTGAAAAGACCTAAGACCTTAGATTTATACCACTCAGTGATCAATCAGGTGTGACCAAGAGGGGAGGGGGCTACATATGGCCTAATCAAGATAGCACCAGATACAGGGGTGAAATAGTCAATGTAAACAAATACTCAATAAATCCAGCAGGATAAGAGACATTAATAGTTCAATGCAATCATACCAAGATTTAGAAGGAGAGATGAGAGGGGGTGGACAATATCAGACTGGAAAAGCTGGGTGTAGCAGTAAGCTTCAATGCAATCATGCCAAGATTTAGAAGGAGAGATGAGAGGGGGTGGACAATATCAGACTGGAAAAGCTGGGTGTAGCAGTAAGCTTCAATGCAATCATACCAAGATTTAGAAGGAGAGATGAGAGGGGGTGGACAATATCAGACTGGAAAAGCTGGGTGTAGCAGTAAGCTTCAATGCAATCATGCCAAGATTTAGAAGGAGAGATGAGAGGGGGTGGACAATATCAGACTGGAAAAGCTGGGTGTAGCAGTAAGCTTCAATGCAATCATACCTGGAGATGAGAGAATTGGGTGATGGTCAGTAAGCAGTGATGACAAAGTGGAATCAATATCCATAATATTACATTCTGGTATAATTCAGTCTGTGCACTTAAAAAGTTGCACTTGAGAGATGTTGCATGTGGAAAGACCAAGGTCTGAAAAGACCTAAGACCTTAGATTTATACCACTCAGTGATCAATCAGGTGTGACCAAGAGGGGAGGGGGCTACATATGGCCTAATCAAGATAGCACCAGATACAGGGGTGAAATAGTCAATGTAAACAAATACTCAATAAATCCAGCAGGATAAGAGACATTAATAGTTCAATGCAATCATACCAAGATTTAGAAGGAGAGATGAGAGGGGGTGGACAATATCAGACTGGAAAAGCTGGGTGTAGCAGTAAGCTTCAATGCAATCATGCCAAGATTTAGAAGGAGAGATGAGAGGGGGTGGACAATATCAGACTGGAAAAGCTGGGTGTAGCAGTAAGCTTCAATGCAATCATACCAAGATTTAGAAGGAGAGATGAGAGGGGGTGGACAATATCAGACTGGAAAAGCTGGGTGTAGCAGTAAGCTTCAATGCAATCATGCCAAGATTTAGAAGGAGAGATGAGAGGGGGTGGACAATATCAGACTGGAAAAGCTGGGTGTAGCAGTAAGCTTCAATGCAATCATACCTGGAGATGAGAGAATTGGGTGATGGTCAGTAAGCAGTGATGACAAAGTGGAATCAATATCCATAATATTACATTCTGGTATAATTCAGTCTGTGCACTTAAAAAGTTGCACTTGAGAGATGTTGCATGTGGAAAGACCAAGGTCTGAAAAGACCTAAGACCTTAGATTTATACCACTCAGTGATCAATCAGGTGTGACCAAGAGGGGAGGGGGCTACATATGGCCTAATCAAGATAGCACCAGATACAGGGGTGAAATAGTCAATGTAAACAAATACTCAATAAATCCAGCAGGATAAGAGACATTAATAGTTCAATGCAATCATACCAAGATTTAGAAGGAGAGATGAGAGGGGTGGACAATATCAGACTGGAAAAGCTGGGTGTAGCAGTAAGCTTCAATGCAATCATGCCAAGATTTAGAAGGAGAGATGAGAGGGGTGGACAATATCAGACTGGAAAAGCTGGGTGTAGCAGTAAGCTTCAATGCAATCATACCAAGATTTAGAAGGAGAGATGAGAGGGGGTGGACAATATCAGACTGGAAAAGCTGGGTGTAGCAGTAAGCTTCAATGCAATCATGCCAAGATTTAGAAGGAGAGATGAGGGGGTGGACAATATCAGACTGGAAAGCTGGGTGTAGCAGTAAGCTTCAATGCAATCATACCTGGAGATGAGAAATTGGGTGATGGTCAGTAAGCAGTGATGACAAAGTGGAATCAATATCCATAATATTACATTCTGGTATAATTCAGTCTGTGCACTTAAAAAGTTGCACTTGAGAGATGTTGCATGTGGAAAGACCAAGGTCTGAAAAGACCTAAGACCTTAGATTTATACCACTCAGTGATCAATCAGGTGTGACCAAGAGGGAGGGGGCTACATATGGCCTAATCAAGATAGCACCAGATACAGGGGTGAAATAGTCAATGTAAACAAATACTCAATAATCCAGCAGGATAAGAGACATTAAAGTTCAATGCAATCATACCAAGTTTAGAAGGAAGATGAAGGTGGACAATATCAGACTGGAAAGCTGGGTGTAGCAGTAAGCTTCAATGCAATCATGCCAAGATTTAGAAGGAGAGATGAGAGGGGTGGACAATATCAGACTGGAAAAGCTGGGTGTAGCAGTAAGCTTCAATGCAATCATGCCAAGATTTAGAAGGAGAGATGAGAGGGGGTGGACATATCAGACTGGAAAGCTGGGTGTAGCAGTAAGCTTCAATGCAATCATACCTGAGATGAGAGAATTGGGTGATGGTCAGTAAGCAGTGATGACAAAGTGGAATCAATATCCATAATATTACTTCTGGTATAATTCAGTCTGTGCACTTAAAAAGTTGCACTTGAGAGATGTTGCATGTGGAAAGACCAAGGTCTGAAAAGACCTAAGACCTTAGATTTATACCACTCAGTGATCAATCAGGTGTGACCAGAGGGGAGGGGGCTACATATGGCCTAATCAGATAGCACCAGATACAGGGGTGAAATAGTCAATGTAAACAAATACTCATAATCCAGCAGGATAAGAGACATTAATAGTTCAATGCAATCATACCAAGATTAGAAGGAGAGATGAGAGGGGGTGGACAATATCAGACTGGAAAAGCTGGGTGTAGCAGTAAGCTTCAATGCCATCAGCCAAGATTTAGAAGGAGAGATGAGAGGGGGTGGACAATATCAGACTGGAAAAGCTGGGTGTAGCAGTAAGCTTCAATGCAATCATACCTGGAGATGAGAGAATTGGGTGATGGTCAGTAAGCAGTGATGACAAAGTGGAATCAATATCCATAATATTACATTCTGGTATAATTCAGTCTGTGCACTTAAAAAGTTGCACTTGAGAGATGTTGCATGTGGAAAGACCAAGGTCTGAAAGACCTAAGACCTTAGATTTATACCACTCAGTGATCAATCAGGTGTGACCAAGAGGGGAGGGGGCTACATATGGCCTAATCAAGATAGCACCAGATACAGGGGTGAAATAGTCAATGTAAACAAATACTCAATAAATCCAGCAGGATAAGAGACATTAATAGTTCAATGCAATCATACCAAGATTTAGAAGGAGAGATGAGAGGGGGGTGGACAATATCAGACTGGAAAAGCTGGGTGTAGCAGTAAGCTTCAATGCAATCATGCCAAGATTTAGAAGGAGAGATGAGAGGGGGTGGACAATATCAGACTGGAAAAGCTGGGTGTAGCAGTAAGCTTCAATGCAATCATACCAAGATTTAGAAGGAGAGATGAGAGGGGTGGACAATATCAGACTGGAAAAGCTGGGTGTAGCAGTAAGCTTCAATGCAATCATGCCAAGATTTAAGGAGAGATGAGAGGGGTGGACAATATCAGACTGGAAAAGCTGGGTGTAGCAGTAAGCTTCAATGCAATCATACCTGGAGATGAGAGAATTGGGTGATGGTCAGTAAGCAGTGATGACAAAGTGGAATCAATATCCATAATATTACATTCTGGTATAATTCAGTCTGTGCACTTAAAAAGTTGCACTTGAGAGATGTTGCATGTGGAAAGACCAAGGTCTGAAAAGACCTAAGACCTTAGATTTATACCACTCAGTGATCAATCAGGTGTGACCAAGAGGGGAGGGGGCTACATATGGCCTAATCAAGATAGCACCAGATACAGGGGTGAAATAGTCAATGTAAACAAATACTCAATAAATCCAGCAGGAAAGAGACATTAATAGTTCAATGCAGACATGCCAGGGTTTAGAAGGAGAGATGAGAGGGGGGTGGACAATATCAGACTGGAAAAGCTGGGTGTAGCAGTAAGGTTCATGCGAACATACCAGGGTTTAGAAGGAGAGATGACGAGGGGTGTGGACATATCAGACTGGAAAAGCTGGGTGTAGCAGTAAGGTTCAATGCAAACATACCAGAGTTTAGAAGGAGAGAGGACGAGGGGGTGGACAATATCAGACTGGAAAAAGCTGGGTGTAGCAGTAAGGTCAATGCGGACATACCTGGAGATGAGAGATGGAGAGGAATTGGGTGATGGCAGTAAGCAGTGATGACAAAGTGGAATCATCCATAATATTACATTCTGGTATACATTCAGTCTGTGCACTTAAGGAGTTGCACTTGAGAGATGTTGCATGTGGAAAGACCAAGGTCTGAAAAGACCTAAGACCTTAGATTTATACCACTCAGTGATCAATCAGTGTGACCAAGAGGGGAGGGGGCTACATATGGCCTAATCAAGATAGCACCAGATACAGGGGAAATAGTCAATGTAAACAAATACTCAATAAATCCAGCAGGATAAGAGACATTAATAGTTCAATGCAATCATACCAAGATTTAGAAGGAGAGATGAGAGGGGGTGGACAATATCAGACTGGAAAAGCTGGGTGTAGCAGTAAGCTTCAATGCAATCATGCCAAGATTTAGAAGGAGAGATGAGAGGGGGTGGACAATATCAGACTGGAAAAGCTGGGTGTAGCAGTAAGCTTCAATGCAATCATACCAAGATTTAGAAGGAGAGATGAGAGGGGGTGGACAATATCAGACTGGAAAAGCTGGGTGTAGCAGTAAGCTTCAATGCAATCATGCCAAGATTTAGAAGGAGAGATGAGAGGGGGTGGACAATATCAGACTGGAAAAGCTGGTGTAGCAGTAAGCTTCAATGCAATCATACCTGGAGATGAGAGAATTGGGTGATGGTCAGTAAGCAGTGATGACAAAGTGGAATCAATATCCATAATATTACATTCTGGTATAATTCAGTCTGTGCACTTAAAAAGTTGCACTTGAGAGATGTTGCATGTGGAAAGACCAAGGTCTGAAAAGACCTAAGACCTTAGATTTATACCACTCAGTGATCAATCAGGTGTGACCAAGAGGGGAGGGGGCTACATATGGCCTAATCAAGATAGCACCAGATACAGGGGTGAAATAGTCAATGTAAACAAATACTCAATAAATCCAGCAGGATAAGAGACATTAATAGTTCAATGCAATCATACCAAGATTTAGAAGGAGAGATGAGAGGGGGTGGACAATATCAGACTGGAAAAGCTGGGTGTAGCAGTAAGCTTCAATGCAATCATGCCAAGATTTAGAAGGAGAGATGAGAGGGGGTGGACAATATCAGACTGGAAAAGCTGGGTGTAGCAGTAAGCTTCAATGCAATCATACCAAGATTTAGAAGGAGAGATGAGAGGGGGTGGACAATATCAGACTGGAAAAGCTGGGTGTAGCAGTAAGCTTCAATGCAATCATGCCAAGATTTAGA